>NC_141080.1:5976700-8376700 GCF_041138505.1 Cibotium barometz | reverse complement strand
TCTGCTAAAGGGAGTGAAAACAAGGAGGCAAAAGATTCGAATGACTCCACGAGCGTTGGAGGCATTCCAGAACCTCAAGGTGGCTTTGTCTGAAGCGCCTTGTCTAGCCCTTGCCTCATGGGACGAACCATTCCAGGTGATCACCGATGCGAGTAACATCGCAATTGGCGGTGTGTTGCAACAGAATGGTCATCCAGTAGCTTACATGTCTCGTAAGTTACTGCCCGCCGAAAAGAATTACTCAGTCTACGATCGTGAACTCCTAGCAGTCATTCAGGCCTTGAAACATTGGAAACATTTCTTGTATGGCCGTGACTTCGAGGTTCGCACTGACCATCAGGCATTGCGCTGGATTCAGACGATGCCAAGTGCACAGTGGAGTGATCGACAGCACCGCTGGAGTCAGATATTCCAGCAGTTCGGTGGTATGATTGAGTACCTTCCAGGAAAGGCCAATCCAGTGGCCGATGCTTTGAGCAGGAAGGGACAAGTATCTGCGATTCAGACCACTAGACTGGACCTTGTTGGTACAGGACTAGAAGACATGAAGCACACGTACGCGGATTCCGAGGAATTCGGTACACAGTGGGAACAGGCATTGGATGCCACAGGACCATGCCATTTTCTGATACGCGATGGTTGGCTTTACTACAAAGGCCGACTATGTGTCATAAAATCATTCCGGGCAGCTCTTCTCCATGATGCCCATGACGCCATTACAGGTGGTCACAGGGGCATGAATTCGACTCTGGAGAAATTAGAACGGCAATACTATTGGCCAAAGATGAGGCGTGATGTGTTTACCTATGTACAACGCTGTGACATTTGTCAAAAGGTGAAAGCTCCTCGTGGAAAGAAGATAGGGTTGTTACAGCCTTTGCCAATTCCTGAGGGTCCTTTCCAAGACATTTCGATGGACTTTGTCACAAATCTGCCTCCCAGTCCGAGTAAGCGTAATACACAGTGTTTGACTATTGTTGACAGGTTCAGCAAATTTGTGATGCTTATTCCTTGCAGGGCCAATGTGACCGCCGAGGATGTTGCCCAGCTTTTCATTCGGCATTGGTACCCGATTGGTGGGATTCCTAGGACCATAGTGTCAGACCGAGATGCCAAGTTTACCAGTCATTTTTGGAGGGCATTGTTTGATAATTTTGGTACTAAGTTGAATTTTTCCAGTGCATTCCACCCACAGACAGATGGCCAGACAGAGATATACAACCAGTTGGCCTTTGATGTGCTGAAGTGTTATGTCCACGATCAGCAAGGTAAGTGGGAATCGTTTTTGCCTTTAGTTCAAGCTGTTCTGAATGACTCTTTTTCTTCAGCTATTGGCAGGACTCCATATGAGGCAGCGTTTGGAAGGCCTTTCCAGTCGTTGTTAACCAGGACCTCGTCTTCAGTACCGGAGGCGAACAGAGTGACGGAGTCTTACCAGGAGATCCTAGAGTCCGTCAAAGACAGGTTGGCTAAAGCGCAAGAGGCCTACACTCGACAGGCCAATAAAGACCGAAGGGACATGAAGTTTTCGGAAGGAGATTGGGTATATCTTCGGATTATGAAGCAAAGATTAAAGCAGGTGGGCAAGCGATGCCCAAAGTTGTCTTTCAGGAGCTTCGGACCATTCCCCATTCGGAAAAAGATTAATGAGGTGTCTATGCAGTTAAAGCTACCTCCGAGTTGGACTATGCACGATGTATTTCATGTCAGTTGGTTAAAGCCATATGCAGGTCCACCCCCTTCAGAGGTCAAAGACGAAGCGGAACCAGACATTATAGATGAAGCAGAGGTAATGGTTCCAGAACAGATCCTTCTGCACCGTTTCAAGCATGGCTCAGGCCGAAGACTACGACAGTTCCTCACGAAGTTTCAGGACCGAGGAACTCATGAAGCGGTATGGCTCGACAAGGAATTTTTCGAAGATTATCCGGCTTTATTGACGGATTATTTGGAGGCTATGCAGCTTCCGTCAAGTTAAGCAGAAGGGGATGTCACGTGCATCCCGCACTTGGATGCCACGTAGACATTCTGTACAGAAGGTGCAGGACCTGGGATGGTGAACTGGTCCCATGTGAGCCCAGTCCGGGACGAGTCAGCCAGGGATCCATCTCAGTCGTCCGAGGTCAGGTGTGCATTGTCCTGCACATGAGTCCAAGGTCAGGTGTGCATTGTCCTGCACGTGAAGCAGTGCCAGTCCGCGCTGTGAGTCTCCCTCTGGAATGATGTCAGATGTGCTGAGTATCTAGTTTGCAACTGGATGCCAGACATCTGTAGGCATGTAGTTTGCATGTAGAGATGGGGCCAGCCCATAGGGCTACCCCAGTGTAGGTATTTGCATGAGCATACTTAGATGGGCATGGGGGAGGTGTAGAACCACCCCCAAGGGGCCAGGAGGGCCCAAGACTATGCCCACCAGCCAAGGCAAGGGCTGGAGGGGCAGTCGGCCAGCTCCAGACCCTCTGGACAGGCAGCCGACAGGGTTAGAGGCCTTCTCAACCAGTCGGCCAGGTGTGGGGGGCAGCCCTACACCTCTACGCATGGTGCCCAGCAGCCAGGGTGCTGTCCCAGAAGGCTGGACAGCAGTGTGAACTCATGCGCAGGCTGGACAGAAGGAATAGAGTGTGAAAACACTATATTATATTTAACTCAGTCGTGGGTCTTCAGTAAACCAGCCGACTGGATGTTTTGGGAAGTATAAAAGCCCAGCCCATAGTTTCATTAGAATCATCTCACAATTCACCAAGAGCTCCAAGCATTCAAGGGCCAGGACAGCCAAGGGTTTGCTAAAGCTAAGGGGTGAAGGACTGAAGGTCAAGGGCAGGTTTTCCAGCCAAGAAAAGGTCAAGTACTTTGTATTTGTTTCAGATTTACATCATTCTAATAAAGCAAATACACCATCCGTGGTGGGGGCCCTACAGAGGGTAATTGGGACCCAATACTGTGTCCTTCTCCATCTCCCCCTTCTCTCTCTATTTTTCTGCACATCGTCTTTCAGTTTGTGCGTTAATTCCGTCGCGAAAAGAGTGCTGATTTCTGAGTTTTGAAGTACCGATCCTTCTCCGAAGCTTCCATGCGTTGCGGAAGCGTGTTCATGATTAACGCTAAGCAAAGAAGATAACGCTAATCCTATGTTTAGCAAAGACACAAAAGAGAAGGAGAGAGAGACCTAATCTACTATATATTGCCAAAACATGCTATATATACAATGATCTTGCTGATTCACAGCTTCATGATGCATACCAAAGATCCTTGCAACCCTCTACTTGCAATCGAGCAAGAGAAGCTCCTGTTGATCCACCACTGTGTCCTTGCTACCTTGCAGACTCTGACAAATGGATCCTCTTGATCTTTGAATGATGATTCTAATGAATGCCTAATGATCCTATTTATAGGAAAAAGGAATGAATTCGTAATCAAGTCGGTTTTGCCTATTTTTCCCACAAAACATTGTCCAAACAGTCAGATTTTGTGTCCAAACTATGCTCAAAAGGTGTCCCAACCATTGGGCTATGTCTTGGGCACTTCCGGGAGCTTGTAGGGCTGCAAAATCTGCTCTAAATCTGCCCCTAAATCTACCCATATATTTGCTTATGAGAATATACATGTCTATGAGCATTGGGATGAACGGATGCACATGACAGTTATATACTAGTTTTTGAGCATAGAGGTCTCACTACACTTTCTGACTTAACAAGTACGTCTCCTCATTGGGAAATGAGTACTTCTCTAGGAGTCTACAAATGTGAGGTCATAGAGAATTATGGAGAGATTATCCTTGTTTAATTATTAATCAACCTATAAACACGCTTGGTACAAAAGTGATTAAGAGATAATCACATCCACCTAATCCAAAAGTTGCATTAGAAAGAGCACCCATTTCCTAAAATAATGGAGTAGAATCTAAGATCTCTTCCACACAAACTATGGCTATCCTCGAGGTGTGGTGATGCCCCGAAACCTTGTACCAATTAAGGCCTTTAGACCACAAAACCATATGCTCATATCCCCAATGGCACATGATATTTTGGTGTATTATTTCAACATGCTCCCTCAATAAAATATCCCTGGCTTACTACAAAAGTAAGCCATAATTTAACATTTGATCACTTGAAAATAATTTTCTTATGTGAATACTAATGTAGGTTGTATTTGTTCTTTTGTGGTAACATCTATCTATATTATGTGTATGCAAATGCATGTTGTATTGCCAATGAGGTGCTAGCTCAAGTGGTGAAGGAGTTTGCCTAGGACCAAGAGGTCTTGGGTTCAAAACCCCCCTTGGTGCTTCCTCGGCACCACCGCCTATGGGTGGGTGCCTAGGAGCGACGAAAAATCACTAACTATGGGAGGATCTTGGACTTAAGGCTAGTAGAAAAAAAATGTATGTTGTATTTGTAAAATATTTTTGTGCTCACATCTATAACTCTTACTTATGTGGCTCTGAAATTTAGATTCGGCCAAAGTTAATTCAGGTCCATCTACCAGGGTTCTTGAGTTAGCTCCAAAAGATTGAAGTATTACTTCATATCTATATAATGTTATCCATGTTTGTTCTTGACTCTCATCACAAACATAAATAAATACCTAGTGAATGACTATTGTCAAGTGTTGGCTCAACAACTAGATGATGGGCTCTATGGTATTAAATATTTAAATTTGGTGTAGCATTGTGATTACTGCTTTGTAGTATCAAGCATGGGGGTAGAGTGGATGGAGCTAAGACTAGGTCATGAGCTATTGAGAGGAACATATATTATATGTGGATTAGACCCACATATTGTGATATTTGTTCTATATATGAGTGACTCATAATTGTGGGTTCATGTTAAAGGTAGTAGCATAGTCCTTATGGAAGTGGTCATCTTAGTAGGGAGCAAGGGATTTGTGAAAGGTGTCAGATAGACCATCCCATGGGATGCATACATTCTCAAAGATTTAAATCTCATGCATGACCTTTTAATCAAGTTGATTACTAAATTGAATGACATTAATAAACAAAAGGGACACCACTTAGAGCTAACGTCAACTCTAGGAGCAAATTCTTGATCTTATAACTTTTGTTTTATTATTTTTATGAAGTGAACAAGAAAGAATGTCATTATATGTAAGGCCTTAAGGGCCTTCATTAACCTGTAGGAGGTTGTATGATTCTCATAAGTGATTCTCTTGAATGTAGAAATTGCACTACACATGATGTTTGGAATTTTCATGAATGTTCATGTACATTCCAACTCAGTGCAAATATTAAATGATGATAATATGGCATATGGCCAAACACTCATTCAATGGACATAAAATATACAAAAGCTTGCCAATTCATAATGTTTCTAATGTATGTACACTGCTGGGGCTGTTAAGTGCAGGGGTTTAATTATCGTATTGTTTTCAGATAGGGGGTCACTAACTTAGATACATGGTATTACCTTGGGATTACAAAAAATAATCAAATCATCAAAAACAATGGGGGTCAATAGCATGTATTAGGCTAGATTTTTGTAACATTATCAAGAAGACACTAACTCTAGAAACATAGGCTAGCTACAAAACCCTAAAAAAATAACCTACATTTGAGATCAAAAAATAAAATGTCTAGAAATATCACAAATATGCCATCTAACTCCAACTCATAAAACAGATTAGGTGCAGTGTACCATGGCTCATAGTTAATTAGCAAATTTGATTAATTAGCACCCTTATGGGTTTTAATTAATCAAATTGAGCTAAGCTTTTAACCTTACGGCATATAGCCCTAGCGTAACGAAAAAAAATTTAAAATAATTCTATCATTCAGTGCTCTCTCCCCTGTTCGTTCAAGTGTTCTCTCTCTCGCTACATTCAGCACTCTCTCTCTCTCTTGCTCGCTTGCGTGCTCCGTGGGGGTTTTCCCCTAGCTTGAATACTAGCCAAGCCTACCTTTTAAAGCCTTCAGCAGCTAAGACTCTAGATACTGAACACTCCAGACATAGTCGATTTTTTAAAAGAATAAAAAATAACCCTAAGGTCTAACATCTAAGGCTTTTATTGTCGGGCATGTCTAAGGTTCCCTCTCTCCAAGTAATTAATTAATGCAAAACAGAATTTTGTTGCCATATTTATTAGTAGCATGAAGTTCATGGAAACATCATGGCAAAAAATCCACAAATATGGTGTGGCAAAAAGACATGAGTTCATGCATTATTACACATGAAGATAACGTGTATGATGAGGTTACTTTCAATTTAGCCCTAGATAATGATACCTCTCCTAGATAATGATGAGGTATATGGTGAGGTTACTTTCAACTTACCCCTAGATAATGATACCCTTTATAGGTAATAGCACTATAAAATAATTTATAGCCCTTTCCCTCTCACAAAGGTGGCATGTGGTGGGAAAACCCTGGCCTTAGTATGTGTAAGCTCTTGGAAATATTCTTAATTCTCCAACATGAAAGTTCAAGTCAATTAGATGTCTTTAACAACCACAGGTGGATGGTAACCATAGTCACATATAAACACATTTCGTTGTTTTGAAACCTACGAAACATTTTGAAGAAAAACATTTCTAAGAAATCTTGAAACTTCTTGGCTAGAGAATTTTGAAAGAAACAAAATCACATTTTTTAACATTTTCTTCCTTGATTAGATCCTTTTGTAGTAGCATCTTCAGTGCCCATGGGCCCTCTCCTTCTCCTCCTCCTCCTCCTCTTTCTCTTCTTGCTTCGCTCTTCTTCCTTTTTCCACTTCTTCCCCTTCTTTTTCTTATTCTTCTCTTCCTCGTCCTCTTCTTTTCTTTTCTCTTATTCTTCTCTCATGTCTTTTTCTTCCTAATGCCAAATCTTATCTTCTTTACACACACACACACACACGTATGTATATGTATGTATGTATGTACGTATATATATATATGTATGCATTTATATGTGTGTACACACATACACACGTATATATATATGTATACATATATATACGTGTGTGTGTGTATGTGTGTGTACACATATATTATATATTTATCTATATATATATATATATATGTATATGTATGTATGTATGTATGTATGTATGTATATACACACACACACATATGTATATAGATATATAGATATATACGTATACATAAATATATAGATATATACGTATATATATATATATATGTATGTATATATATATATATATATATATGTATGTATATACACACACACATACATACAGACATGTGTGTGTTTATACACACACACGCGCATGCGTGTGTGTATATGTATATATGTATATATATATATATATATATGTATGTATATGTATGTATATGTATATATATATATGTATGTATATGTATATGTATATGTATATGTATATATATATATATGTATGTATATGTATATGTATATATATGTATATATACATATATATATATATACATATACATATACATACATAAATACATATACATACATATGTATTTATGTATGTATATGTATATGTATATGTATATATATATATATATATATATATATATACACATATACATATACATATACATACATAAATACATACATATATGTAGGGCGAAACCTAAAAAAAAAACCTTCGAAACCTCGAAAAGTTTCTTGTGAAGATAATGGTAGCATAAAAACAACAGTATAAGACCACTGATACTTTTTTGATGTGAGCTTTATTTATAACTACAAGTTTGCAAAAAGTGATAAGTAGTTTTACAAAATGTGTTTCCTTACATGACATGACTTTGTTTACAACTTTAAAATTCATTACAAGGTGTTGCATCAATTATTGAAATTTGTATTCGTTTAGGAAAATTATTTTATGGGTAAAATATAAAAAAGGTAATCTTGACAAGATTCTAGGATTATTTGAAATGCTTTCACTTCTAGTCAAATAGCTTCTAATCTACTTACAATTGCATTATAAAAAACTTGTAATTTTTAGAGATTAAAAACCCCTCTTGTAAGTAATTTTCTGTTTTAAGGACTTTGTAAAAAACATCCTTCCAATGTTGCCTTATCATTTCATAAATGGAGCCCTCAAGTAAATATGGTTTTGTTGATGCATGCGTGTGGAAAGCGTGAAATTATAATATTTATATTCTTCGTTAAATGCTCTTTTATACTTTGTAGTCTCTTTAGTTTGTTTTAACTTATCAATATTGCTTAAAGGTAGGATTATAGTATAACAAGAGAAATGAAATAATAATTTTAGAATATAGGAATATGTTATATTTAGAAGTTATTATGACTATAGGAAAAACATTAACACTTATTATTGATTGTGTTTTTGTAATAGTATGTGATGTTGGATGAACAATGTTCAACTATTGTGCCCCTATAAGGGGATGTGCCATGTCATGGGTTATCTTGATAACATTAGGAATGTACTACCTCTCCAAGGAGTGGAAGACCCCCAACCATCACTTGGGATACACAAAGGCTAAAACAGAGTGGGTGCAACACACCAATCATAGAGCATTGAGGCAATTGTTCCCACCAAAAAATGTTACTTTCATTTATAATGTGATAGTTTTACAAAGCTACCATAGTATGGAGTATAGGATGTAGTGAGCAAGGCGATTACTCCCACTTCATCTCAAGAGTTCCATATAGCAAACCAATGCAACTCCCTATGCGTGTAGGGATTATGTATTCCCCCTCCTCCCCTATATCATTGATAGCATAGAAAGAGAGAGAAGGAGAAGAGAGGGACTCTTTAGCTAACCTAATCCTATTATATATACTTGAATTAATGAGAGTAATTACAATGATCGGAAAAGATGCAAAACTCAAATGAGCTCTAGATGATGTGCTAGAGAATAAACTAATGCTTACTTTCCTCCTTTGTGTGTTAATGGAAAACATTGATATGGAGATGTACTATGCTATTCCAAATGTTGTGGCTACATATTCTTAATCATTTCTCTCATTGCCTTGGTCTTGGCTCCGTAACCTTATTCTCTAAGTGCTCATAAACAATCCTTGACTTGCCTTTCTATAGGGATTTTGATAGCAAGTTGTATAGGTTGTATACTAGTTGGCCAACCCCTTTTTGGTCCTAAAATGTCAGAAAAAATGTCATTCAACATTCAACATGTCTATATTATGCCCAAACTATGTCCCAACCATTGATACATATCTTGGCCACCTTTGGGAACCTATTAGGCCATTAAAATGGATTCAAGTTTTCAACACTCAACATGTCTATATTCTGCCCAAACTGTCCCAACCATTGGTACATATCTGGCCACTTTTAGGAACCTATTGGGCCATTAAAATCGATTCATATTATCTACCTCGAAAGATGTCTAAAAGACAAAGTAATGTCTATGTGGCACCAGATTAAACACTAAACTTAAAACACTAGGCAAAAAGCCTGCACCTTTTCTCTTTTCTTTACATAGTCCTTCCGTAGTCTCATCTCTCAACTATTTGGCCTTGTCGATTCATATTATCTATCTCTAATTATGTCTAAAAGGCAAGTGAAGAAATTGTCATGTCTATGTGGCACCGGATTAAGGTGTGCGCATGACCCTCTTACTAAACTTAAAGCACTAGGGAAAAGCATGCATCTTTTCTCTTTTCTTTACGTAGTCCTTTCATAGTCGCATCTCTCAACTCTTTGGCCTTGTCACTATTGCCTCCACTCGAATAGTCTTCTTATGGTTAATGTGCTTATGGATGCTCTACTAACATTGGAAACTTTAAGGAAGCATTTTATTTTAGAAATAAATATTTCAAAATCCACTCAAAATAGTAGAACATGCATGTGGTAATGCATGCATCCCATCGGATTGCGAAATACACATTTCTTGTTCTCTCTCAATCTCATCTCAATCTCCAGTATAGGGTGGAAGTCCTTGATAAAGTTGTGATCATTACAATGTTTGTGCTTTGAATAGTCCAATATGTTCTCAAAGGCATATCTATGTGTCTTACATTCTCTTTTGTGTACGTTTATGCTTCTCATGTGTTAACCTACTAAGCTAGATAGGTTGTGCTTCCACACATGAAAAGGCATAGTTCGACCGAATCGCTTGCCATGTTGATTAGCCAACAACATAATCTACACACATCCATTATATCTTCGAGTTTGGGGAGATCATACGATAAATGGCCAAGTTTGTTGCCTTAGAGATCCTTTACCTAGATGCTTCATCAAAGGGATGGGTTTCTTATGACTATTTTGTGGAGATTCCAAGTGATTAAGTGTAGGTATTTTCAACCTTAGAAGAATATTCTATTTGTGTAGTAAAATGTGATATTTTTTCTTGATTAAAGCAAACATTTTTAGTAGGTTATCTTGTATGGAGATAGGGGATGCCTTTGATCTGTACACATCTATGTCATTGGGTAGTGGTGTGTGAACACTCTAGGATTAGCCGAGATACTTTTTCCCTCTTTAGAAGGTTTTTTCTCCTGTGCATGTGAACACCCTTAACACTTATCATTTGGGATGTACTTATTCATTGTACCTTGTACCACTTGTTCTACTTGGTAATCATCATCGAGTTGTGTGTCTCTCACTCTCTCACTTTGTTTGAGCTCTATTGAGAGTGCCTTATTGTTGCTATACCCAACCTACAAGTTCTAACACGTTCCAAAATTTGGGTCCACAGTCCACTTCTCTAGCGTTTGATTTTGCCTCGAGTGTTAGGGCTCGAATTGTTTCCTCATCTGGACAACCTTGGCCATTGTGTACAGTCCATACCCGCATGCCCATACACGTTTGTACACACACATAACGTTCGCTCCTACACATACATCCCTAAGCAACATCCATATAATCGTCATATTGTTTATACATATAGCCATACAAAAACTCGACTATACTTGCTCATACACGTGTGTACCTACCTGTACTTCAGTATCTGCTTGTACTTGCTGAAGGGATCCTATAGCACACAGTTTAGGGTTTAAGTACAATAGGGATTTTTTGATTTTTTTACAAAATCGGGCAATTAAATCCACTGTGTACACACAAGTTTGGGGGTTTTCGTAAAATTTACCTCAAACGCCTCTGATATCGACAAATGACATGTAGGATCTATCCCTACACTTGTATGTTTATACATTTTGTAGGTTTCAGCCATTAGTGGACCACCTGGCAACCATCCTAGTTGCATTTAGTGGACATTGGCTTTGTAGTATGTGGGACACACAATTGTTTTATAAATCATTATGGCAGGCAACGTTTGGCAACAATTAGCTGCTCCTACTAACATAGGTAGCACAGCTACTTCCGGATCGTATATGGTTCAAGCACCCACACCTCCTACTGTGGTTAGCAACATGGTGGGATGCCATAGATGCACATTCCCATGGACTCATTGCCCTCTTAGTGATGAGGAGCATCATTCCTCATAGTCGCTCATGTGTCACTACTAAGTTAGTGAGATTGAGATATGCCCTTGTAGCACTTTATTTGGTGCACAATGAGTTACATGTTGCCTACTTAAAGAAGTAGTCAAATATGTTAATAAACATGAATAAGAATGACTCTATAAATGAGTACCTAACAAAGGTCAAAGATCTTCGAGAGAAGCTTTCAGACATTGACGAGATTATACCAGATCGTTCTCTTATCTCTTCTATCTTAACGTGTGACCTAAATCATATCAAGGTTTTCCCATGACCTTAAATTTCTTATGAAGGGAAATCCCAACACGCTCTCTTTTGATGAGTTGGTGTCCTCCTTACCCCTGTAAGACGAGAAATCTAGAGTGAGAAAGTCTAGTATTAGGATTGGAATCAGGCTTTTTCTACCAATGGTAAAGACAAAGGTAAAGCATTTGGTGCCTGTGGCTATAAGTCAAAAGTGAACAGATGCAGGTAGGAAGAGATCTTGAGCTCTTGTAAAAGCGCACACACTCACACAAACCCTAGAAGAGAACACACAAGATGAGAGTATGAAAATTTTGTTGTTCTTCTTCTTCTTCACAACAACAAAGTTCTACCAAAGAGATAAGGGAAATACAACATAAGTACTAAAGTACTTATGTACATGCGGTCCATAATGTTAACCCGCTAAGTGAGTGAGCTGGCAAGATAACCTATGCCATAAGTTAGTGTTGGACTAGTAGCTGGTGTAGTCCAGCTGTAGAATCATTTGTGAAGATCTATCATGTCAGCATCCTACGAAACATGCCAATGATGTAAGTGGCAAAAACAGTCACCCAAGCATATCATAAGTGTCGGCTCGTGTTGAGCTTGCCCCCTCAAGCTCAACTCCATCTCTAGGACTCCAAGCATCATCCGTAATCTGCAAAGCTTCACTTCTTCCAATGCTTTCATGAAAATATCTACTACTTGCTCCTTTGTGCTAACATGAGATCAATGTCTCCTGCTAAGATCCTCTCTCTCATGAAGTGATAGTGGACCTCTATGTGTTTGGTCCATGCATGAAAAATGAGGTTCCTCGCCAACTGTCTACTGCTAAGTTTGTCACAATAGATGATAACCTGTGTATTAACCTGCATCCCCAAATCACCTAGTAGCTTGTGCAAACAAGCTATCTCACATATTGCCATTGCACCACCCCTATACTCTGCCTCTGAACTTGACAAGACAACTGTTGGCTGCTTCTTGCTCCTCCATGTCATAGCACCACTCCCAAAGGAGAACATAAATCCATTGGTAGATCTCCTATCTGGCGATATTACCAGCCCAATTTGCATCCGTGTAACTCCGTACAGTCTCATAAAAGAGACCAAAGTCTAATGTAGACTTCACATAGTGCAATGTGCATCACACACCATCCAAATGTGGCTTCTGAGGAACTTATGTAAACTGACTCTCCAATCCAACTATATAGTTCAAATCTGACTTGGTGATTGTCATGTAGATCAAGCTATCTGCTATCTTCTTATACATAGTGGGGTTCTCCAAAATCTCACCCGTAATATCTGCACTGCCATTTGAATCTAATGGCATAGAAATTGGCTTACAACTAGTCATACCATATTTGGTAGCATGTCCAATGCATAGTATCTCAGCTCACCCAAATCCTTCATGTCAAATTTCTGCTTGAGAAAACATTTCACACTCTCAATTTTCTCTCCACTGTCACCTCCAATAATCAAGTCATCCACATAGACTGTGATGACCACAAGGCCCTTATCACTCTTATGTACATATAGTGAATGATCAAAATGCCACATGAAAGCCAATGGTGATAAGATATTGTGCTATCTTATCATGCCATGCTCTCAGTGCATGTTTCAAGCTATATAAGGCTTTACACAACTTGCATACAAAATCAAGGTGATCCACATCTTCATAACCTAGTGGTTGATCGATATACACTTCTTGTAATTCACCATGCAAGAACACATTCTTAACATCCATTTGATGTAAAATCCATCCTTTTGATGCAACTATCGTAATAACAACTCTCACAGTTTCCATCTTGGCAACGGGACTGAAGGTCTCCTCATAATCAATGCCATAAGTTTGAGCATAACCTTTGGCAATCAATCTCGTTTTATACCTGCCAATACTTTCATTTGAGTTGTGCTTTATTTCGTATACCCACTTGCATCCAATAGCCTTCTTGTCTTCACGCAATGGCACGAAGTACCAAGTCTCATTTGCATTCAATGCATCCATTTCTTCATCCATGGCTTTCTCCCAATCTAAATTTCCATTAGCTTCTTCAAGACACTTGGGTTCAACATCTTACACAACTTTAACCATATATGCATAATGATGAGCCTCATAACCATCATATATCAACTTGTCGACATGTTTTCTAAATCTCCTTGACTTACGTTGTCCATGATCATTACCTGGTATTTTTTCACCTTCTCTTTTCTTTCTTATACCAGGTTTTCTAATAGCTCGAATCCCAAGCTCATCATCAAGGCTCTGCTCCGAGCCACTAAACTCTCTATCATCATAAGAATGCCCTGCAAAAATATCGGGCATACCAAGAGGCTCACCAATCTTCTCTTTAACTTTTCGTGATGTACCAACTGCATTTTCAGGATTGGTATTTTGATGCAACCTTCCACTCCATGGTCTATCAATAGACCTAGCACAAGAGGACTCTCCAGGTCCACTCAATGACTGTGATTGCTGACTTGCATTCTGTGAAATCACATTTCTAGTTACATTAACCCCAATGACAACTTTTCCAATAGCATACCAGCTACTACAACATCTTTGCTTACCCTCAAGTCATGTGTAGTAGGGTTTTAACATCTACAAAGCTTTTGCTCAAGGGAATATCCAATAAATATATATATATTTTTTTCAACTAGCCTTTGGCTCAAGATCCTCCCATAGTTACCAATTTTTCACCACCTGTAGGCACCTACCCATAGATGCTTATTTATTTAACCGTTAGGCAATGCCGCCAAGGAAGCACTAAGGGGATTTTGAACTCAAGACCTCTTGGTCCTAGGCAAACACCGTCACCACTTGAGCTATCACCTCATTGGCAATAAACATATATTTTTCTACCTTTGGATCTAGCTTCGTACGTGACTCATCTGGCACATGCATATAGGAAATGCATCATCCAAAAACTTTCAACTGAGACAAATCATGTTTCTTGTCACCACACTGAATTTTTCCTTTGGCATTACATCATGTATGGCTGCAACAGTAGAAGTCTTGTTCATGATATAGAGTGCTGTAGAAACTGCTTCAGTCTAATAGTAATGCGGCATATTCTTTTTTGTTATCAATGCTCGTGCTATCTCTGTAATGTGCCTGTTTGTTTGCTCAGTAACTCCATTTTGTTGCGGAGTGTATCTACATGTAAACTGTTTCTTTGAATGCCATTCTTCCACAAAAAAGCAGAGAACTCATTGGAGAAGTACTCTCCCCTCTATCTAACCTTAGGCACTTCAGATGCTTTCCCATCTGCTTTTCAGTACCATTACTCTGAAATTCTAAAAATGAGTGAAAACTTCACTCACTTTCTACATACCAGTAACCTTAAACTTAGGGAGGCTAGTTTTATTATTGCAAATCTGGGCATGTGGAGGCAGATTGCTATAAGAAGTCAAATGACATGAGAAGTGAAAAAGTGCAGCAAAATAATTATGCATCCTCTAACCAAAGTAATGAGGACAATTAAAGATTGTTTGTTATGCGACATGTGCTTAATGTTGTGTTAGAAAATGATGTATCCACATGCAAGGATGATATATGATACGTGGATTCAAGCACTTCAAACCACATGACTAGTCACGGGGCGAGTGATTCAAGGATATGAAAATTCTTGAAAAGCTAGGTTTTGTTGAAACACGGGATGATACTACTCGTCCAATTTCCTTTGTTCGAAATGTTCCATTGTCTATGCAAGATGGTAAGGTAAAGAATCTTATAGATGTACTTCTTCACATTCCAAATATTACAAAAAATTCAATCTATGTTGGCCAAATGAGTAAGCAGGGTTTATAGGTGTACTTTAACTTTGATGTTGTTATGTGGAAGACTTTAAAGACAAGTGCAAGTTGGTTGCAAAAGCCAATAGAGAGAGAAAAATGTTTACACTAGATGTAAATATGCATGAAGTGACAGCTCTGCAATATTTGCACAGGGTTTATGAGTTATTGCAGTTTTATAGGCATTTAGCATAAGATAATTGGACATGTAAATGTGCAAAGAATGAAGTCCAGGCAAACTAAAGAAACTGTGATAATCATTTTGTTGCCTTTGCCAATTTCCATGAACTCTTTGACTCCCCCTACTTGTGAATTGGCCTCTTCCACCCGTGTGTTGTTGTTATGATTAATGGGACTATTGTTGCTAACCATAATTTTGAATACTTGTTCGGCCTCCACTTTGGCCATGGTCTCGACCTCTACCTTGTCCTCTATTTGTACTTGTGTAGAAGGCCTACTGCTCCAGACTACCTTTGTTTTTTTGTGAAGACTGGTCTTCACCTAAACTCCTTTTTTCAATGATTAGCATTGACACTAAAGTTGTAGAGTTGGGAATGTTCTTCCAAGTTTGAATAGACATCCTCAATGCCTTGTATTGTAGCCCAAGAGACGAGTAGACATACTTCCATCTTATCATCATCATCAACAAAAACACCAATAGATGCAAGGGATTCCACAATGTCTTTGATCTTCAAGGCATAATCATTCACATACATGTGTTTCTTCTCCATAGTATGAAGCTCATTCTTTAACTGAATCTTTTGTGCCTTGGTGTTAGTTTCATACACCTTTACCAAGGTGTCTCATGTCTTTTGTGCCTTGGTGTTAGTTTCATACACCTTTACCAAGGTGTCTCATGTCTCCTTGTGACTAGGCATCCTGTATATGCTCAATCATGGTGTCTTGTATACTAATAGAAAGCTAATACATGACTTTCCCTGCTCCCTGATTCCAATCCTTGTGTTCTTTTACATTTATAACAATTGGATTAATCTTAGGTATCTATGGTGCCTCCTCATGTTTACCTTCAATGTAGTCCTAGTAGCCTTTTCCTATCAAGAAATTTGTTAATCTAAACCTCGAAGCATGAAAATTATTCTTGTCAAGCGTCTCTGTAAACAATGTGGTTAATTCCATCATTTGACATCTTCTCTGCAACACAAACTCAAACAACACTCTTGTTTTTGACGTGCACAAATTATTGTATTCTTTACACAACGGTACTATACTACACCCAAACTTTCACAACCAGTGACCTCCATTTACATACACACCCAATAGCACCTTTAAGACCTCTTTGCAATACACACAGTGTCTCCACAACCAAATGCCCTTCCTACAGTTCCAAAAATAGACTTCCGTAGAGAATTAAAACTTACCCAGAGTGCACGTGAACGCTTGTGAATTGAAAAATGGAGGTCAAGATGAATTGGAAACGTGTTTTCGGTCTGAAAGTATAGCTGTCCTGAACCTCCACTCCTGCTGCGAAGACAACTCCTCAATCGGAGGTGTCTCCCAAAGAGCTCCTGACAAGGGTGTAGTAGTCAACACAAAGGAGGAAGAGTAGGTGAAGCTCTTACCCGCAACATACGACTTTGTGTTAAACTCTTGCTTGTCGCTTAGCTTCTTAGCATGAACCATGCTAGGATACCATGAAAAGATGCTGGGAAGAAGAGAGCTTGAGGTCTTACAAGCACACACTCACATAAACCCTAGAAAAGAACACACAAGATGAGAGACTGAAAATTTTAATCTTCTTCTTCTTCTTCTTGGCACAAAAATGTTTTATCAAAGAGATAAAGGAAATGCAACATAAGTCCTAAAGAGATAAGGGGAATAAAATAAAAAAGTTTTACCAAAGAGATAAGGAAAATATAACATAAGTCCTAAAGTACTATGTACATGCGGTCCATAATGTGACCACACTAAGTGAGTGAGCTGGCAAGAAAAGTATGCCATAACTCAATGGTGGAGTAGTCCAGCTGTAGAATCACTGGCAAAGATCTATCATGTTAGTATCCTACCAAACATGCCAGTGATGTAAGTGGAGAAAATAGTCACCGAGGTATATAATAAGTGTCAGCTCGTGTTGGTCTTGACATCTCAACATAGCCACCTCTCATTTTGCAAAGATGCAAACAAGGGGGATAGTGAGAAGTCCAAGAAGAAGGAAAAATGCAAGTACTACCCCAAGCTAGGTCATTACATCAATGAATTCACAAAGAGGCTTGCCTAAGAGGAAAAGGACAAGAAAGAATCCGGATTTCCTATGGTGGTTGAGGCATCAACACCTAGTTGTGAAATGAAGGAAACAACTAAGTATGATCAAGACGATTGGGCATTCTACGTTGAATGTTGTAAAACGATCCTTCTTTACATGATGCATGCTTATTAGTGGCAAATTCTCATATGTGATACTTTGAAATCGGTACTAACAAGCATATTATGTCACCAATGCTCATTGCCACCAATGGTGGAAAAATCATGCTCTTAAATGCATTGTATGTGCTAGGGATCAAGTAGAATCTCTTGTTAGTTTTGGCCATTGCTAGGTCTAGCCTACTTGTCCATTTTGTTGATCACAGATGCATTGTACATGATTGCAGTGATGGAGATATCATAGTTTCATCTAGCACTTTATGTCATGATCTTTATTGTCTTGATGTATATCAGAGAGCTTCACATGATGCACTCACAATTATTCATGCCACATCCATGATGATAGACGTTGCACTATGGCATGCTTATTTTGGTCAACTAAATTTTGGAAGTTTGCTATGCCTTCAAAGGCATGATGTTATGAGGAGAATCCCAAGGCCATTCCAAATATGATGGTGCAATGTATATAATGTGATGTGTAGTCAATCCCAAGTGGAAAAAGCGACGTGGCAGCTAAGTGGATTTGTGCAAGTGTAAGAAACAAAGAAGGAAAGTGTATGGGCAAATGAAAAAGCAGGGCCGCTCAACCTTTTGGAAGAAAGCAAGGGTGGCAACAAGTGGAAGAGATTGAATTGGGAAGTTTTTGGGGACTCTCGGGGAGAGAGGTGGTGAAGTGTGTCTCACAAAGAGAGACTCTCTTATTGATGAGCAGTGGTTAGTGTGACCACAAGAGGGTCGAGGAGTCAGAGACTACAGTGGAATGGTGATCCGCAAGTCTGTTTTTATATATTGAAATACGCAGGTTAGAGATTCTGTAGTTTTTCCAAGATTGCAAAGAAGGACAGCGCAGTGTGAAAGGGATTAATCGTGTCGTCAGAGAGCAGAGGGAGAGTTGGAGACCAGAGAGTTGGCTAGGAGGTGTGTCCCCTAGGACCTCTGTTCAACTTCTACGTTAGATACTTGACTTAGGGCAATTCTTGTTCAACTGTTTTGATTGTCAACTGAGTGTCGATTTATAGTGGATTCAGAGTTTGAAGAGTTTTCGCTTGGGTTTACTTGTGGGGGATCGTTGAGTATCTTGGTATTTTCTTCTTGTGTTATGCCCATGTGTCAAGGCTGTTGAGACACTGATGTTTTTGTCTATTTGATGAAATTAGAGAGTTTGGATATCTTGATCTTTAATTTTGATCTGGTAATATCCAGATTTGAGATCTCTCTTTGTGAACATTTGGGTTCCAAGCTGTGAGTGGATACAATGTTTATGTGTTGATATTCTTGTTGTGATAAATGGGTTGATTTGATAGAGTTTGTGGAGATAAAGTATGTGAACGTGTTAATTTGCCGATGACTGGTGAATCGATGCTGAGTCACCCTGTTGACTCAATCGGTGTCAGATGAGAGAGGTTTCAGTGTCAGCAGTGTGTTAGCTGAGTATGAGATGAAGTCAACTGACGTTGTAGAGACCTTGGATTGGCTTGTCCGAGATGGAGGGAAGTGCTTGTGAGTCAGGTTTGAGAGTGTAAGTAGTTAGCTATCAGCACTTAGCAATCAGACGAGTTCATGCTCTGAATGGTGTTGTTGTGAGCCATTTGTAGTCATCTGAGGGTCTAGAGGGTTGGATCCATGTTTGGATAGAGTGATTTAAGGGATTAGAAGTGTCAGAGGACATAGAGGAGAGGAAGTTTGACAGAGAGGTCATCTGAGTCTATTTTTGTTAGTCGAGTCTAGTTTAGTCAAGTCAGTTAGACAAATGTCAACTGTGTGTGAAGCTAAGGAGGATTCTGGTTAGCTGGATGTCAGAGGAGGTGGACTAGATGCGAGCAAAAGCTACTATTGGACACGCGTGCCATAATATCCAGCCCAAAATAAGAAAGCATGTAGCAGAGATGAATATCACCCCTCTTAGCATAGAATAGCCCAAGGGATCGAGTGCCCTATAAGTATCGAAATACTTGCTTAGCAGCTTGCTAATTTTTACTTTCAAAATTCGCTCAATTGGGAGACCCCGAACTAAATGTATGGCCTCATATTAGCCTTACATAGATGAGGAACCCAACATCATGCTGAAAGTGATGCATCAAATGGTTTAGTTGCTTCCTCAAGATTGAGCCTATCACTTGTCTTTATTGGTGTAGCAAGTTGCTTACAGTCTTCAAGACCAAACCATGTAAGCAGTCTCTGTATGTACTTTGCCTGTAACATCATCATCACGTTGAATAAACTATATGCTTGAATAATAATGCAATGAATTATGAGCCCAAATTTGCCATCTCCAATGACACATGTAATTTAGCCTTGAAGGCTGAAATCTTCTCCTCATTAGGGCCTGTGAGTAGCATGTAATCAAAATAATGACCAAAAAAAATCTTTAAACAATCTTTACTCTTTACATAGAAGGGTACTCTCAATTTGACTATAGCTCCAAGAGAGAGAGGATAGAAAACAGCATAATGTTGATGCACTAATCCTTAAAAAAAGAGATACAACCAACTCGTAGAGGAGGAATGGATTTTGTAGGCAGAGGGTTGAAGGTGCTCACCAACGTGGTCAAGAAACTTATGATAAAGAATGTTGAAAGTTGAGGAAGAGGGAAGAATATATATAAACTCCTATATGAGCTGGCCAACTACCTCCTAGGCTTCTACACGACTTGAAAATAGGTAAAATATCCATAAAAAGGGTGGAGAACCCATATCAAAGACAGAAAAAAATGGAAAAAATGGGGAAAAATATGGAGACTGCCTGAGAATTAAAATGGCCACCCATAGACACTAGAAAACCACCAACTAGAGATGATATATGCTAACACCCTCTCTCAGGTCTTGGGGGTGTTAGAAGATATCATCTCCTATTGGTGAATGCCAATAGGTGACTGAGATAATCCTTTGGTGAATAAGTCTGGAGGGTAGGACAATATTCAAGCATAATGTCTCCCTCCAAGATCCCCTCCCGCACAAAGTGGTACCGGATCTCTATATGCTTGGTCCGTGCATGAAATACTAGATTCTTAGAAATAGCCAAGCATCTCTCGTTATCGCATGAGATAAGGGTAGAATGTTGTTGTCAAAAACCCATCTCCTCAATTAGTTGCCACACAACCAAATCACCTCATAAGTAGCTGAACAAGCTACCCAGTCTGCCTCAATCAATGAGTGCCAGTGTAGGTTGCTTTTTGCTCATCCATAAAATTTCTCTAGATCCAAGAGTAAAGCAATATCCTATAGTAGATCGTCGGGAATCCACATCTCCATCCCAGTCGGAGTCCTCCAGCCACATAAAGTGGCCCCCCTCCATGAAACATGCCAAAATCCTTTACCTTTCAAGTACCACAACACGCGGAGTGCTGCCTGCCATGGCGTGATTGTTCATTTGTAGTTGGAACTCTCAGCTCTTTCATGCAGGCACCAAATCAAGGAACCAACTAGTTTCATGTACAAAAGTGTATCTACCCACTAGATCCCTTATCAATCCATATTTCAAGAATCATTCCCATTGCCTTTTGCCCAAAATGGACCACTCACATACATGTTTGATAGGGTTCTCAAGCTTTGGCAACTTTGATACCATCTCTTGCCTTCTAAGGCATAACAAACTCCCAAAATTTAAGTGTGGGCATGCCACAACTTCGTGTCATTCATAGCACGTGTGGTAGAGGAACAAGTATTCTATGCCAATCTCTCATACATGTCCAACTTGTAAAACCCATGGCTTAGAGTACCGAATACCATAGCGATGTCTCCATCATTCCGGTCATGAACTATATGTCTATTTCATCAACAAATGCGACCACTAGTCTTGCCCTAGCAATGGCACATGTTGACAACAAGTTCTTTTTAATGCTTAACACAAACAAGACTTCTGAGAGAGTGATTGTCCCACCATTTTAGCAGTGAGAACAACCTTAACAACTCCTTTCATTAGATATGAGGAGTTGTTAGCATATGGAATAGGACCTCCTTTGAGGAGCAGACTCAAGGGAGGAAAACAAATCATGGTAAGGCACATGTGACAGTGCCTCCTCGAGGAGTAGACTCAAGGGAGGAAAATAAATCAATCCGATGAGAAGTAATGTGCCCGCCTGCTAGCACCACTATCAAAATACCAAACATGCTAATATTTCACTCTGACATGCATACATCATGGGCAAAAGGGTTATAAGTGAAGTGCACAATGCATTCCGAATCATCTTGTGCATAGTTCATTGGCTTCTTTTTTTTCAGCACTTGGTGATGCGATCCATCAGCCATAGCCATGCCCAAGTCTTTCTTCTTCTCCTCTCGCCTTTTTTTACATTCCTTGATATATTGGCCTAGCTTTCAATAGTAGTTGCATTTTCCTTTCTTCTTAGGCTTATCGCCCCTCCTCGATAACGTTGCAAGAAGATTAGGTTCATTCTACCTTTGGGCTATAGCCACCTTGGGAAATGGCTTTGCCTTCACCTTTTTAACTGGCAACTAATGCTTGATCCCCCACATGCATACTAGTTCGGTTTGGTGTGATTGCTCTTCTTGTAAGAGCGCTGCAACCAATTCATCAAACGTAATGGCATTAGGGTTACCATTTATCATGAGAAAGTGTGGATGCAAAACCTTGGTATGAATCCAGTAAAGTTGTGAGAATAGTGAATACCAATGAATTGACCAGATAGGCCTTGATATCTTTAGTCTTTATGGGGAACGTATCCATTAAATCTTCCTCTTTAATATGCTAGAACTCTAACTACTTATGCATGTAGGTCACTCGTGCCTTGTTATGCACCTGGCAAAGTAGCAAGCGCAACACAATCCATTAAATCTTCCTCTTTAATATGCTAGAACTCTAACTACTTATGCATGTAGGTCACTCGTGCCTTGTTATGCACCTGGCAAAGTAGCAAGCGCAACACAATCCTACTTGGAAGTTTTACATGAGAGAATAAAATGAATAATTCTCCTTTTCACGAAATGTGCCACCAATGCATGTGCTTGTGCATCCCTGCCATCAGACTTGGTTTGTTTTGTTGTGGGAGGTGTAGAGGCAGATGCCACAATCACATTCAAACTAATATCACCATCCAAAGTACCTATACTATCCTGTGCTAGTAGTGAGACAGGGCATGCGCCAATGCTAATGAGGACATTTAAAGCCATTTGGCAGCCATCACGGCCTGCCATTTTAGCTTGCAAATAACGAATCTCTAACACAAAATGCAAATATCCTAACTATGTGCAGGTACTATCAATGCCCTAGTGAATGCAATCGAGATGGCTTCCAATAGATCACTGATGATGATGAAATCTACAAAGTGTATAGAAAATGACATAATGTTATTAGTAAGTTCAATGCAAAAATCAATAGTAATGATGATGATATTGTCGAAGCTGATGATCATGAGCACGTAGATACAATGTCGATGATTGTGATGGCCTTGTCTACATAGCAAATGCTACTGCAATGTAGAAAACCGAAAATTGAATAGAGACAGTTTGAACTAACACTCCCCGTGATGTCTGCGAAAATCTCATAGCATGCGAATGAGCCTCGAAACGCCCCAAAATGTGAGAAAAATAAGTTAACACACTATATAGTTTATCTTCTCCACCTAAGGTGATAGCTCAATCTGAGATGATCAAAGAGTACCTTGAGGAGAAGATGACAAGGGGGTGAGGGTTAAGAGAACTTGCTCTGACACCAATTGTGGAGTGAAGCCAAAGGTAGAGCAATGCACCTACAAAAATGCAGTAAGCAAGGAGAGATAAAGAGAAGCATAACATTCAAAGTAGATTGATGAGAATAAGTAAAGCGACATGATAAGGTGCTCAAGGGAAAAAACCTCTTAAGGAGGGAAAATGTGTCCCCGCCATTACTAGCAGAAGTCCACACATCACTACCATATAAATGGCTATAGTGAACAGTGAACACTCTAGGACTAGCCGAGACACGCTTTTCCTCTCTACAAGTTTTTTTTCCCGTCGATGTTAGCACCCTCTAACACTTATCATTTGGGTTGTACTTATCCTTTGTATCTTGTACCACTCATTCTATTTGTCGGTAATCAGCATTGAGTTGTGTGCCTCTCACTCTCTCACTCTATTTGAACTCTATTGTGACTGTCTGTTTTGCTGCTAATCCTAACCTATAGGTTCCAACATGATCTAGGAAGATTACTGTTTGTAAAAGCTCTGTAAGGGCATGGTTTATCGAGTTCTCTGTGTGGCACAACTAATAGAAGAATACAAAATTCAACATGGCCAATGTTGTGTTTCCTTCCTTCTTGCTTTTATCTTATTAAGTATCTACTATGTGTGTGTGTGTGTGAGAGAGAGAGAGAGAGAGAGGGGTCTCAGCTGCACTCAGTCTACCACGTACTGCTATACTTGCTATGTTCTATGAGGAAGCGATGTTCAAGAGAGTTAGGGCATGCTATAGTCCTTGAGAACATTGATACAAGGCAACTTATGATGTTCTGAGAGTGATGTGCTGCTATTTTACAAAGTGTCAAATCATTGTCTAGGTGTGCCTCTAAGCTCCACGTGGTGATTGTGCTTTAGTTGAGTTAGTAGATACCCGCATGGTGGATTAATGAGTCCGTGCGATCTCTGTGCTGAGTCTCTGTGTTAACTGTGCACTGTACTCCAGTCAAATGATAGTTGGGGCCGTGTTGTCAAGCTTAATTAAACTCATGGTAACTATGTACTAAAGCTGGGCAAGTAGTGTGAAATTTGAATTCTATATCATCCGAGCTACATAAAAGAAGGTGGTGTTCATGTATATGCTCGTGTACAGGTTGCAAGTATGCCATAAAACTATGGTTCTTGTGTTTCTTTTTTGACAAATCAATCAAACTTGCTCAATGCCATCATCAATCATCTTGAAAGAAACCATCATTACAGTAAAGAAGAAAGTAAAGGCCTTGTTAAGAAAAAAAAACTCCTATGGTGGACACAACAAATGAAGGAGGCAACGGCCAAGAGATGGCCTACTCACCAACTCTAAGAAGCCTTGAATTTTGTGTTCCGTGAGGAAGCTATGTTTAACAAAGTTAGGGCATGGTACACTTCTTTTTATACAAGGTGACTTGTGATGTCTTGAGAGTGATGTGCTACCATCTTACAAAGTGTCAAACCTTAGCCCAAATAGCTACAAGAGTGTAGATATAGATTTTCTCATCAACAACAGTTTTGGGTACCTTCATTTGTTAAAAGACGTCCTTCATTTTTGTTTTGTTTTGAGGGTACCTTCATTTCTTACAAGACACCCTTCATTTTGTTCTTGTTTGAGGGTTTGGAAGATGCTAGTAGTTCTTGCTAGCAAAACATTTTCCATCTTTGATGTTAAAAACTAGAGTAATGGATGAAAAGGGAAACCCCTTACTTCTTGGTGGAAGAGCCCTGAAATCCTTGCAACACTAAGTTCTCAATCCTAGTCTACTAATGAGGACCCCACTATAGATATAGAAGAGGAAAAGTATACGTTGCATTGAAAATATTTTTGACCTTCAAGAGGATGAGCTTCTTGAGGTTGTCTCCATAATGATTGAGTCATCACCCACATTTTATGGATCCCAGTACTCTTACATCTCTACATGCCTAAGATTTTGGGAATGCATTTGCTCAATGCCTCATGTTGTCACTGTAGGTGATAGGCATTCCCCATTTTGTAAGGCCCCTTATATGAGGAGTAGCCATTGTGGTGACCTCCCGAGCTCCAAATTTAGAAACTGGTGGGGATGGTGGCTATTTAATGTATGATTATGTTAGCACAATTCTTTTACACTCTAATAATTTACATGCTTCAATGGAACAGAGACATACTAAACAAAAAATACCAACATTTTTGGCTAAATGACGATCTCTGGATACCAGTAAAATTAGCATTGGTATGCAATGATATTTTTTTGTTGGTAAGATTGTTGGATACCAGCGAAAAGATTGCTAATATTCATCGATATGTTTTCTGGTAAAAACGACCCAAATCATGGATACCAACATTTTGGATTCAGATCTTTATTTTGTCTTTTTTATAGCTGTGCATGGTCAATACATCAAGAAATGCCCAAGATTACAAAAATTAAAGACTGGCACACACATCCTCTTCCTTTGACCCCTCTCTCTCTCTCTCTCTCTCTCTCTCTCTCTCTCTCTAACCAAAACACACAACACACAACCAACTTCATCTTGTATAAATAGCTTGCAAAGTCCAAAAATAAGGAGGTTAATACAATTATTGAATGTTGTCAAATGTATCTAATATGTTGTATCAATGCCATCTTGTAGCAAATCTACTTGAGTATCATGATAAATGTCTAGCTCAAGTGAGATCAATAAAAGGTCAATCCAAGCCATCATCAATCTCAGAGTCTACATCTATATCATCTCCACTGTCGAGCCCTATTTCATCTTCGTCTCTTTTATATACACCTTCCTCCATTTTGTCTTGGTCTTTAACTTGCTCTCTTTGATCTACACCCTCTATATTGTCATGGTTTTCATGATCCTTATCATACACTACATTGTCATCCGCGCTGCCCCCTTGAATTCTTTATGTTAAAATGTGCAGGTGGATCACGGGGTGATTTGAATCAAATACCACCATATTGGATCAAGACGATCGGTTGAAAAATAACCTCCTACAAAATCACAAAAGAATGAGTAAGTAGCCCATTTTAATCTATCATGAGTAAGTAGCCCATTTTAATCTATCATGAGTAGGTTGCTTTATTTAGAGATACTATAGTACATATGTGGAGGGAGCACAAAAGATCTCTCCAAAGCTTTGTGGAGTCAATTGCAAAGATACCATTCGGGCCTCTACAATGTCTTGAATGGCTCCACAATTATCTAATTGGTCAGGTATGATGTTTGTGTCATGTCTACTTCCCCTACTATCTTACTCAAAGTTTGCCATGACACCTCAATCAAATGTGTCTCTTTTACAATCCACACGCTCAATGTGAAAATGTCTCCCCTTCGACCATATTGCTTTGTACATTTTATATTGTTATAGCAAAAACATGAGTTGTAAGTAGGATGCTTCCATATATGAATATTAAATCGAAATAAAAATTGCATCAAAGATTATATTCAAGTCTACTAATCGAGGGTTAGTTTATGTACTTTATAGTCACATCCTCATGCATACTTCCACTCATCCTTTGTCACCTCTTATCCATTTCTTGAAGCATATACAAGTGCCTCATGTAGCCATTCAAGGTTTCTTTTTTCATTTGGTATGGATCGGGGTAGGGTGCCCTTCAGTCTTCTCTCTTGAAAGCTTCCCTCTCCTCCTTAGGCGAAATATGGACTCTCATTTTTTCTCTTTAATACTAGTTTGGTACCAAAACAGGACACTTGAGTGTCCTTTTTTGGGGGTTGCGAAAAAAAATCAAACTCCTAATGTAGGCTTTAAAAACCAAAATGCTTCATTGGGCATGTAGAACATAACCCTATGCTTATGGAAAAAATGCTAAACATATAAAATGCCTTTTTATTTGGAAGTACATAAGCAACAAAGTAGCATATGTCTTGAAAATGAACATTTTTCAGGATTTTTTCAAATATGCAAGCATCATTCTCTCAACAAAAAAATCCAATGATATCAATAGCATTTTTCCCAAGATATTTTGATAGCATACATCAGTCCAAGGAGGTAGAAGTTCACCAAAAAAATCATTTTCTTTTTCTAGAATTTTTTCCAAAAAAGTTGCATAAAATCAGCAAAAGTAACGCGTATTATCAAAACTCAATCACGCCACTAAAAAATAATGTAGCTCTATCAATAAGAATATTGATTATTGGTTTTCATGCTTGAGATGAGATAAATAAGCCATAATTTGATGTGTATGACACTAACTTAGCCTCCACTTAAGGAGGTTCTTATCGCCTAGTTCTAAAAAAACTGTAAAAAATAAAAATGTAAAATTTGATCATCTTTTATAAAAAACTAATCATAACTATGCTTGCACAAGTAGTCTACACCTTCATGCTCCACCTGTATAAAAAACATCATTTCAATATTAGCGAGTCAAAAATTTATCCAATAATTGTCGTTTGATGATTCCAGGATTTAGTTTACATCATGGGCTTTCCATCAAGCCAAGTTTCATGATCAAACTATGTCCCTTCTAAAAGTTATGTCCAAATTACTACTATTTTGAAAACAGCAAAAATCATGCGTTTTATCAGCATGTGTCTAAGAAAATTAAAATATTACCTTGCAAAAGCTAAGAAAAGTGCAATTAAAAAAATCTCAAGAATTTTTTGGGTCTTGAGGAACATCTGTGGATGTTAAGCATTTCAAAACTCTTAATAGATTGCCCACAAAAATTCAAGAAAAATGCTAACTTTTTAGGACACTTTAGTGTCCAATTACAGAACTAGTGTTAAGGATTTTCACACCCCCTCGTTCTAGAAAAATGGCTCATGGTGAATTTGTTGTGAATAAACTCAGAAGTGAGCGGAGTTAGGACATTTGGAATCTACTCTTCGAGACCTTTCCAATGATATATAGCACAATGGGTAGTTTTGCATATTCAAGAAGTCTCTAAATTGGTGATGATGTGGCATGTTACCCCAAATTAGTGATGATGCGACACGCTACATCATCACCAATTTGGAGACTTCTTGAATATGTAAAATTGTCCATCATGCTATACATCATTGGAAAGGTCTTGAAGAGTAGATTCCAAATGTGCAATTGCCGTCAACTTTTGATTTGATTTCAAAAAAAATCACCATGAGCTTATTTTTCTAGAGAGAGGAGGTGTGGAAATCCTTAAGGAGCAAAAATGAGATTCCATATTTTACCTAATGATTGTCGCCTCTTTCTAGATTCTTTGTGTTTGTGGATCCACTTCTCCATTGCAACACTATGGAGAATGCAAAATGTGTATGTCTTTTTTCTCAATGCCTCATCCATCCTTCAAGGCTTTCCCTTTCCTTGCGGGATATTAGAAACCATTCGCTCATCCTGTTCAATTGTCCATAATCTTGGCATGGTAGGGTTCACTTGAGAGAGGTGGCTTGTGATATATACAAGACTCTTACATCAACCATCTCTTTCCATGCTCCCCTCTGGCCTTGCTCTTTGTCTTACAAACCCCTTTAAGGTTTTAAGAAACCTTTCTAGGAATAACATCCATCTATTATTAGCCACACCACAAAGTTCTACTTCATCAACCAAGTAAACCACAACACATGCATTTGTGAAGTGAGTATTGTTGGAGGGAAGCTCTCTATTACATTTGGATGAGTAGCTAGTATGTGTGAGGTGTCAATCTCCTTTAATGATATAAATCTATACAACCAAAGGCATTTATCAAAATATAACAATATGAGGGTGTGTTAAAAGAGTAAAATATGTATGCAAAATAACATGAGTTAAAGTTAAATTCATACCTCGCAACTTCTCCCATCTTGTAGATAGATGGTCTTACATTCTTATCACCACATCCAACAATAGCAATCGGTAGGATGAACCATACATGCAATAAGAGGATGAGCATGTACATACACAAGCATGGATATATAAATATGTATATGAGAAAAAGGTGAGATTACTTACTTGCATCATCTTATGCCAATCATGAGACTTGACCCCATACAATTGCTTCATCCATTTCTTCTTTCTCTTTGTGAATACACCCTTCAGTGAATGCATAACTCACATGCGTGTGTGAAAAAATATTATGACACTCTTCACCTTCTCTTGCTCTTTCTTTTTGAGTCTCCATGGTGTGTTTGGAATGATAATCCTTCCCCTTTGCTATCAAGATTTGAGAAGTTCCAATGATCCCAAATATTTTTTGATACATTCATGGCCTACTCTAACCTTGATCAAAGAAGAGGACCTTAAGATAGAGCCTATGGATCTCAAAGCTAAAATTTCAATGGAGGGGAAAACAATGAATCTTCATGCAATGATTGACTCGGGACGAAGTCACAACTTACTCTCCTATGTAATATAAGTGAAGCTAAAGAAGACAGAGTTAGAGTCAACATCAATCGAAGTTAAAAGTGTGGATGCAAAAATAGTAGGGGCCTTGGGAACTTAAAGGTTAATGTTTCCACCATAAATAACCCTCGTCTGTGTAAGGTTTTTTTAATGCTTGTAGGTGCCTTGAAAGATGAAATGTTACTCAAATGAAGTTGGTCGGCTTCAAAGTGAATCGGGAGCAAAGGATGGTATATTTGTCATCCGTGGGATTCAGATATATACTAGCATTATTGAGTGGGATGCAGATATACTAGCATTATGGAGTGCCTTAGACTCAAGTAACAATCTAAAGTCTGAACAACTGAAGCCACCTAAGATGTTACTATGTCTTCCCATACCAGAACCACCACAAGTACCCCAAAGAAAGGAGGCAAGATTCTCGCCTCACATCGAACCTTTAAGAACCAACAACCTTATATTCTTCAATGTTGCTACAAGAACCTAAACAAAAGACACAAGAACCCTCCCAACTCAACGTCATACAAGATGCCAATCAAACTGAGGTAAAATAGGTGAATAGCACAATTCCTTGCCCCAAGGGCAAATATGTTGTAGTAGCAACAAACACACAAAAACATGTGCCTAAGCAAGACATGTTCACACAAGAACCTATTATACGGATTCTATAAACTAGTTAATTTAATGGATGGAGCAGGAGTTGTTCTGTTCCACATAAGAACTGCAAGTGTTATATCAACACACCCCTTCTACATCAAGAGATTCATCTAGATATACTTCGGCTTAACCAATTAAGGATTAGGTGAGTAATTGAATGATACTACAGAATAGGCTCTAGAAGAGCTACAAGTGTTGTATCAACAAACCCCTTCTACATGAATAGCTTCATCTAGATATAGTTGGGCCTAACCAATAATGAAGGATTAGGCGAGTAAATGAATGATGATGATACTACAAAATAGGCTCTGGAAGAATAACTTGCTAAGTGACTTCTAACATTACGAACAACCCAATAAAATTCTCCACCCAATCATGGCCATGATTTTTGATCCCCAAAATCACATCACACAACATGGGTCTATAATTATTATAAAATCCATAAATGACTCCTATGTGATAATAGAAATAAGGATGATACTAATACACCACTAAGTGAGTGATTTTATGTCTTCTTCTTTCAATTTCCCAACTAACACTCTTAACCCTGAGGAACCCTTGGACATCTAGAGGCCCAAATCTCCCACTCATATTAGAGTAACAAAGGTCATGACATGGGTGGAATGTGACCTCGACCCAATCTTGGATCTCCTAAAACTAGAATATGAGCAACTCATCATGAGCAGGAATCCGTCACTCAAGCCTTTTCTTATGTGTCAATCCCTCATGGAGATCACTCTTTTCAATCCCACCACTTTGATACAGATAGAGCCTTAGGCAACAGTGGCTCAACCTTTCGTTTTACAATACCTTTTAGTGGGAGACCGCCTAGAAGCAAGAGATCTAAGATAGGTGGATCACTGAGAAACACTCATGAGAATGGCTAGAAATGCCATAAATCTATGGATCTTGTAATCATTTAGTTCATATTTCATTAATTTGGGTGCTCAAGTGCGAATAAGGGCCAATTGTATAAATAACAACATTCTCATAATGCAAGAGACAATCCCAATTTTGTGCCAATAGAGTCTAGTCTTATTTCCTTTCTCTCTTGTATCTATGATGTGAGGGAGAGAGTTGAGAGGAGGGTGAGCTTCACTCTTGGTGCATGTTCCTCTTATGCTTGTGTTTATGAGTGTGAGAGTAGAGAGGAGTGAGAGTCCTTGTATATGAAGAGAGGCAATCTCATGTTGGTGAAAGCTTGAGGATGAGGCAATGGAGTGGATCTAGCTATTGCTAGCATAGCTTGGAGTCCTCATAGATAGGAGCTTGGATACTGGCAAGTTCCTCTCACGATGTGTTAAGCATTGTCCATTGTCGTAGGAGAAGGATAGTGTAGCCATTAACATTTGGCTACACATTCTATATTTTTCCTTGAACTTGTTTCAATAACCGGTCCAAAACAATAACAACCTAGTATGCACCATAGATCCTTGTAGAAGTTTCAAGAGCTTGTGTCATCGGGTTAATAATTGGACGACCATATACCATCTCTCAAAGGGAGTCTTCTTGGTCCATGCTTACATTGTATCATTGATGGCATGCTCCATCAATGGAAAGAACTCCTCCCAAAGAGTTTGATGCTCTTCTCAATAACATCGTGCAAGATCATGATCATAGTCTTATTCATGTTTTTTGGTTTGGCCATGAAAGATGGTACTGAACTATAACTTCATACACAACCCATAGAGCAAGGCTGTCCAAAAATCTCTAATGAATTTTGAATCCCTATCTAAGATGATCCTCTTCAAAAGTCCGTGAGAATTTGCATCCAACTTGCAAGAAATAAGGTGGGTTTGCTTACTTAATCGATCAATAACTGTGAGAATACATTCATTCTAGAACCTTTGGCTCTTTGATAAGCTAAGCACAAAGTCCATAGAAATTTCCTCCCGTGGCAATTTCAGAACTAGAAAATACATCTTGATGAGCAACTTACTTCATGCGAAGTGAAAAGAAAAGATGAGATCACTTCTTCAATGCCTCAGTTGGCAAAAAGCACGAGCCTTGTAGGACACAAAGTAGATCCTTTTACTACAACTACCCATCCCGACTAACATATTCTAAAGCATTACTATGTATGCATTTTCTCCAAGGTTTCTTGAAATCTGAGTCCCTTGCAAACATCACCTTCATTGACATAAAATAATTACAATGAAAACTCTCCATGGTGTGTAACACCAGGTGGGGCCTTCTACTCAACACGTCTACCACCATATTCTCTTTACTAGCTATTGATTGCAAGGTTTTGGCATCGAACTTCATTGGTGATTGAGTATGTGTTTGAAGGAGTAGATGCCTTATCAGAGTTGGTCGTTGGGACGCAAATGGTAGGTCATTGTGTACACAAGGGCTTCTGTGGAAGAGGCTTGTAACCTTTTGCGTTCAGCATCATAGAAGTCCATTAAAGTTGGATCCTCTTCCTTGTAGTATGGTAATGTCAATTTTTTGTCATTGACCATCATGATGACTCTATTGCTAGCAAAGCACAGTGGTGCTTGGGCAGGAATAGTCCATTTATGCCCCAAGATCAAATTTGCTTCCAATAGATACTTAACCACAAAAAACTTGCAACTAAGGGGGTTAGTTTCAATATACATTATATATTCAAAGTACCCCAAGCATGGCACGTTCAAGTCTTGTGTAAAAGGAATGCTTTCAGGATGAGCCGTGAGTGTTGGTTGACCTAACAAATCTCATAACTCGAGGGTCATGAGATTGTGCTCTTGTGTTGGATAAAGCTATGCTTGAGATGTGGTGATTTTATTGGAAAGTTCCAATCCAACTAGAATCCGAGGGATCTGTTTAGTAAGATATGTTGGAAGTTCCAGCTTCTCCAAGGTCTCTTCCTCTCATAATAGCAATTGAACAATGTCTACAGGAGTGTTCAAGGTGACTGTTTGCATGGATTCATCAATTGAATACAACGAGTCACGTATCCAAGTTCCACCAAGGACGGCATCATACTCAAGGGAATCTAAGGTAACATGGAATGTAAGTTCCACATCTCCACCGATTGTTTGGGTAGCAGAGCTAAAGTAACCACAGAAACTTCAATGTTTTGTCTATTGGCTCCTCTTGCAAGACCATTATCTGTAGGGATGAGTTTAGGTTGTCCTAATGACACCCAAGTGTCTATTGTCATGATATGACTAGCTCGAGGGCTAATCAATGCGCATTTGTGCTTAACATCATTGCATGTAGGGAAATCTAACCATACCATGATAGAATCTTTAAGAGGAACCATGGATGTTTCAATTTTTGTGTCAGCTTCAGATCCCACTTCTATTTCATATTCCTATTCACTTTCTTCCTCTTTTTGGCTCAGTTTTTTCAAGAGTCCTCTGACAATTCTAAATGAGGTCTGTTTGGAAACTTAAAAATCCTCATAGTCTTGTTCTATGGAGCTCTTTATGTCTTGGTATAACTCATGTTGATCCCTTAAAGATGCAAGTGCTGATGTTCTGCTAGCTTCACCATGAGAGAAGAGCATTCCTCCAAATGAGATTTTGAGAGACTGCTTTAATTTTGTAAGGGAGTTATCGAATTCCTCGTGCTTTCTCAATCGCATAATTTGTGCAATTTGTCTCTAATGACTCTTCTGTAGAGAGTATGTCTTCCTCTTGAAAGGGGAAGCGGTACTTCTCTGGGTTTTGTATTTTGGTTGCTTTTTTAGGATTGGCATTGTTAGGTTCAATCACAACCGGTGATCTTATAAGACACAACCATACGAAGCATGCTCTCCCAAGCTTGCTTTTTGCATTCCACATGTCATGTGATCATGATTTTCAATTTGGGGTGGTTGGACGGGTTCTAGTTTCTTGATTGGTTTATGAGGTGCATGGAGTGAAGAGTCAAAACTTGTTTCATCTTATGACTTTCTTTGGATCGTCAGGTTTTCTTTATGTTTGTCCATGCGATGAGATTGAATTCTCTTTTGGGCTTTTGTATTGTGTGTCGCACATATGGGTTTTGTGGTTTGTGTGGTGGCCTTTGAGGTGGATTCTTTTGCATCATGTGTATAGAGCTTTTGGCAGCTCCTTTTTCCTATCCTCTTTTTCAACCTTGGTTTCTGTAGTTTGTTGTCCCTTGTTTTTCTTCGGTTTAGAAGGTTTTGTTTTCTCTTTTGGTTCTTGCTTTTTCAACCTTAGATTTTGTAGTTTGTTGTGCCTTGTTTTTCTTGGGTTTAGAAGGTTTTGTTTTCTCTTTTAGTTCTTGCTTTAAGTCATGTTCTTTTAGCCATTTCGAAGTGTTATCCTTTGCATTCTTTTTTACTGTTTCTCATGTCTTAGCTTGTACGCATGTAATCACATTCAAGGGTACTATGGACAATCGCCCGTTTTGTACACTTAAGATGTTTGTCGTATTTTGTGAGACAAGTTGCATTAAAGCAACTCGTCTTTGGGCATATAGTAATTAGGAAATGCGTTTCCTACAGGGAAGGAAATGTGGAAATGTTTTGGAAACGTTTTCTTGTAGGAAACATATTTTTTTCAAGCAAATTTTTTGACTTTTTTTTCCCCAAATCTAACGTTGAAATCTATGCGACTCTTTTGATAATGTTTTTGCTGGTTTCCATGTGCTGCTTTGTCTCATCAAGCTTGATTTATTCTATATTCTTTATGGGCATTGACTGATTGTGGATTCATCATCATTCATGTGACATGAACACTTAAAACTTATAAGTTTTAACCTATATAGTGTCATGTATGGGTTTTTTTTTTTGTGGCGTGGAATGATGGATGATTGGATCATGGATCATGGATAGTGGAGCATGGTCTGTGAATCATGATCATTTGACATTGATGATGGATGATTATATAGTTTTTGTTATTTGTGATCCAAAGACTGTAGGCTTCAAATTGATGTTTCCATGTATTCTATGCATTTAGTGTTATTTTTACATATTTTATACAGTATATATTTGAAATTTTGTACATGCAAAAACCTATAGGTAGGAAACTTGTAGGAAATTTTGGGCTGATTTTATGAAACGCGTTTGAAACGTTTAGGAAACCCGTTTCAAACAACCCCCTAACTACTATTTTTGGGCAATCTCGGAACATGTGATCAATGCCACATCACTTACACATGGGTTGCAAAGTATAGTGATTATGGACATGGAAGTATTTCAAACTTTACAGTCTGCCACTGTGAGGTCCATGACAATAGAAACACTAAAGTGTTCAATTAACTGCTTCCTGAGTATCATAGTTGTTCAAACATTTGTATGAATTGAACAGGATCAGTTGTGACATCGTATTTTCCCATATTTATGGAAATCTCTACGGTCGTATGTGAGTGCTCTTATGAGTAGGGACTTACTCAATCCTGGACAACCTCCCTTCCTAGACTAGTCAATATATTTAAGGTGTGGGTATTTAGTAGTGGAAAGGGTTGGTACCTATAAGATTGGTGGGAATGAGTAAAGGACCAAAGCCTAGTGGGATTGAAGTGACAGGGGATGTAAAACCCGATGACACGCTTGTTCTAAGTATGACAAATGGTATTGGGAGTTGCAGTTGGGGCATAGATCTCAATGGCTCGAAGACGTTAGCCATTAGGTTCAGTGAGGGTGTTGGTCCATGTAGTCCCTCTATCGTTGGGTCAATTTCTCCTTAATGAGCAATTACACGTGTTGTTTTTTCTTTTTATATTTCCTCACAATCCATTACAGCCTCCAGAGGCCAAACGTACTCTTCGTTGGGTCAAATGAGTGTTCTTTTTCCTAATTAGCTTAGACATGTATGTAAACTTAGGGATATTTTTTTGAAAAAAGTGCATGCTAGTAACTTCCCAAATAGAAGAGGAGGTCCCAAAACCTATTTTCCATCACTCTCTCAAGATGAAAATTTTTTCCGAGAGTTTTCTCTGTTTCGCAGCACATTTTTTAGGGTGTTCCAAAAGGAATTTGAAAAAACTCTATATGGGAGAGTTGTAGTATTTTTGGAGTACTACAACTTTATCTCTCTAAATCGTTCATGATTTTATCGTTTAGACTCTCACAAAGTAGCCTGAATATGGTTCAAAGTCATTTTCGTGTTTTTTTTGTAATTTTTCGTACTTTTTGGATTATTTTTACCTTGATTTACGGGTCAAATTTTAAGGCTACTGGTCGGAGGTCAAAACAATTTTGACTTCGATGGCCAAGACCAAAGTTGAAGAGCTTGATGTCGGCTTTCCGATGAGTCCTAGAGCACCTTCATCGGATTCACAATTTAGGAGATACGAGCCTCCAAATAGGGGTGTTTTTTTTGGCCGACGGATCCCCTTTCACATTGTGAACTAGCAGGGTGAAGTTCACAACATGAAGCGGGCTTCATGATTTTATCAATTTTGATTATTATTTTTTGCATGAGGTCTAAGGCCTGAGACTCTCAATTCGTGAGATGCTTGGCCATGAAATGCTTGGTCGTGAATTGCTTAGCCGTGAAATACTTGGCCGTGAATCTTTTTTTTTTTGGGCGCGGACTCCTAGGGCATGAACCCTTAGGCCGTGAAACTGCAAAAATGGTTCACTGTATGTGAACCATTTTTTTTTTTTGATTTTTTTTTTGGGCACGGACTCCTAGTAGGGGGTGAACCCTTATGCTATTAACGTGCAGAAATGGTTCACGATGTGATCCTTTTTTTTTTATTTTTTTGTTTTTGTTTGGGTTCGGACTCCTAAGGCGTGAACTCTTAGGTTGTGAAAAAGCATAAATAGTTCATGACGTAAACCATTTATTTTTAAATTTTTAATTTCTTTTTTTTGGATGCGGACTCCTAGGACGTGAACTCTAAGGCTGTGAAAGTGCAGAAATGGTTCACGATGTGAACCATTTTTTTTCTTGCTTTTTTTTTGGTGCGGGCTTCTAGGGCGTGAACCCTTAGACTGTGAAAGTGCAAAAATGATTCATGGCATGAACCATTCTTTTCAATTCTTTTTTTTTTTGGAGTCTGGTGAAAAATACGAATTTCCTTGTTTGAGGATAATATTTTTTGAATTTAAAATTAAGAAGATATGGACATTTTCCTAAAAAGATAAATGAAAATAAAAAAGTTAACCTTTTTATAACATTCCCTTACACCCTTCATAATCTTTTTACTAATCTTTCCCTCTTTTACACTAATGAAAGACTCTAATTAATCACTAATCTTTAATTAATTCACACAATTGAGCACGTCATTGTATAGAGCAAGGGAATGCTAAGCTATGTGCATCAACAAATGCATAAATTAATCTAAAATAGGAGATTAATTGGACTCTTAATTTTGGTCTTTTCTTTTAAGGCAAAATTAAGCAAAGAGAGTCAAATTCATCCAATTAATGAAAAAATTGATGTAATTAAGTGTTTTGATGCATCTCGATTATCTTAAAACACTTAAAAATACTAATTTCAACTACTCACGTGATCAATTTAAACCCTACATAACACATTTTCTAAATTTTTGTCCCTTAAAGTGGATTAATTACTCAGTGTGACAAAAATCAGTCCATTAAGAGAAATTAGTCAAATTCAAGGGTCTTTTGATGGGTTTGATAAATTTTTTGAAGGATTAAGCTACTCCTAATGCTAGCTAACACTCTAATGTAAATAATTTTAACAAAAAACACACAAATTAAGCTAAAATTAATGATTTTAATTCTATGTTTAACACTAAAGAGAGGAAACATTCACTAAAAATTATATTCTAATCCATTGTTTGATGCAATGGATGCGAACTAAGCCTAATAAAAATTATGTACAAGCCCTAAGAACATTAAAAACCATATTAACAATAAAAACAGAAATAAATTAATAAGCTAAAAATTAAGCAAAAAGCATTCTTTACAAAAACAAAAAAGAAAGCTATTCTACACCAAATCACACAAAAATCACCATCAAATCCACATCTTTTTTTATGGGAGATCATTAATTAAGATAATGGACAATTAGTAATGCATAAATTAGAGAAAAAATTATAGAAAAGAGTAAGGGATGGCTCCCTGGCACAGCAGCCCCAAAAATGTTACGGCTCATCCTAATCCTCTTTGAAACACATCCAATAAGAGATTACCTGGTGAGCTGCAACTGTCGTGTGAGGATCTTTCCAATGGCCAAGCTCATAACCCTTAAGGTCTCCAAGCTCTACAATTCCTTGAGGAACAATTTGACCATGCATCCCACGAGCATTATCACACCGTCGCATTGCACTACCTACGGGTACTCGTCCCTCCTCTCACCTCACTTCACTCACACACACACTCACTAGCATGCATTAGAGAGAGATTCGCAAGAGCAAGACTCAATTGCATGATGGGAGAGTATGTTGTATTATGAGAGAAATTTGCTTATATACGTGGCGATAAGAGTTCACACTCACTTAAGCTGTGGGGCCGATCAACCACTTTAGGAACATAAGAGGCCTAATGCTATTACAATGACTACTCTCATAATATATCCATCCCGTACATCACTTGGGACTTCATCCTACATGCTAGCACATGCTCTTGAAGTGGGAATTGCCATAAATACTCTGTCACACCGTTATGGGTGTTCGTCAGTCTAAGTTGTAGCTTCGGACACCATTGCTTCATATCTTGAATGTATAACCCTTTGGTGTATCTACCTCGACTCCTTGATGTAAGATAATGGTGGTAGCTCTTGTTAACCCTAGGAATGGGTTAACAATGTCGTAGATAATACTCTTCCACCACATACAAATTAACCTTCCCCTTGGACTTCTCCTTGGCCTTACCATTATGCTTCCTCATGTTTCAATATGATCTCTATTTGGACTTGTGCTTGCTCTTACTGTTATTTAAGGAGTCCCTTCCAAAATTCTTGGTGGGATCTTGGTGTGGTGCTATCTGGAGGCACTCGTCATATGTGAGTAAGTCACCAAGGCTTTCCAACTTGCCTTTTTCTTATCATCCTTGGCCTTGGACTGGCTACCCTTGTCTTTGCCTTTTTGTTGCCCCTGATCTTGTCGAGTCCCATACTTGGAACTCTCTCATATCTTGATGGTCGTAGCAAGATGAGCTGTATCTGAAAGATCACGGGGTGGTTGTGCACTAACATCTATAATGTCTACTTGCAAGGATGGTTTTGAACCATCCACAAATTTCTCAATCTACTCTGACCATTGCACAACCCTTGCAGTATGAGAAAAAGCTTCTAGATATACAAGTGAGATGGTTGGTTATCAATTTATCATGTTTTTGCATAAAACACTCCCACTCTTTCTTCAATTCACATTGGTAATCTATAGGAATAAACTTCTTTAAGATTTGCTTGTAGTAATCATCCCACCACAAGAGCCACCATAAGAGAACGGTGGGTCTTCCCACCACAAGATGACTTCTACAGCTATCTTCCCATTGAACGTGTGAGGCTTTAGAAGCTTTGATAATTGAGCTCATTCCTCATGTGGCATGGAGACACCTAATGGTAGCCATACGAGATGTGGGTGCAAAGGTCTCATCATAATCAATGTCCTTTTGCTGGGTGTATACTCCTTTGCAACAAGTCTGACCTTGTAGTGATCAATGCTACCATCTTCTTTGTGTTTTAACTTGTAAACCCACTTAGTATGTACCAATGGCCTTCTTGCCATGAGGTAGATCTGTACGTTTCATTCTTGAGTATAGAGTTATACTCATCTTGCATAACATGTATCCAATGATCATCATCATGTGCTTCCTCAAAGAAAACAGGCTCCTCCTCATTACATAAAGTAGAAATGAGAACATGATCCACATGAGAATAATCTTCACGATGAGAACTTACACGAGTTCTGCTAGGTAAAGAAGCTACCAACTCGCTATCCCTCAATCTCTGCACAAGCCATTTTGGCATACGCCTAGATTCTTCTATGGTGGCTGCTCTCCACTACATCCTCAATAATTGCCTCATCAAAAGGTTGATTTGCAGGCTGTTCTTCACCTACAAAGGATTAATTTCAGTACTTGGTTGAGCATTTAATTGCTCTACATATGGCTGTCCTCCATTAAACAAAGGTAGGAGGGAATCAAACATGTCCTGTGAGCATACATTCTATTGTTTTTTGCATGAAAGCATGGACTGAACTGAGTTTTTGACAAAAACATCTCTACTTACCAAAATTCATTTTTAGGCCGGATGGTAGAGTCTTCATCCCTTGCTTTCCGAACTATATCCCATAAATATGCATTTAATTGCCTTATCATCAAGCTTACTACGTTGTTGCTCAGGTACAAGAGCATCAGCAAGACAACCAAAAACATGCAAATGAGCCACAGAAGGCTTCCTGCCATGCCAATATTTATAAGGAGTTTTAGACTGCAAGGCCTTGGTAGTCAACACATAGTTTGCGCACATAGTCTACTTTAACCAAAAACCATGAGGTAAATCTTGGGCTTTCACCATACATCGTGTCATCTCCATGAGAGACCTGTTCTTCCTCTCAGCCACACCATTTTGCTGAGGTGTGTATGGCATTGTACATTGATGCCTTATGCCTTTTTCAACCATATATGCATGAAATTCCTTGGACATATAATCCCCCCCTCGATCTGAACGAAGGGTGCCAACTTTACATTCACATGCATTTTCAGCCATGGATACAAAGTGCCTAAAGCACATAAAAACCTCTAATTTCTGCTTTAATGCATAAACCCATCTATATCTGGAGTAATTATCAATAAAAGTGACGAAGTAGAGATATCCTCCAATAGATGGTATCCTCATCGGACTACATACATCACTAAGTATAAGCTGTAATTTCTTAACAACTCTCATAGATCCATCCTTTGGAAATGATGCCCGATGCATTTTACCAAGAATATACCCCACATACATGTCTACGAGGGGTCTCAAGAGATGGCAACTCAAACACCATATCATGCCTTCGAAGGCATAACAAACTATCATAATTGAGAAGGCCAAATTGTGCATACCATAAATCTACAACTATCATAATTGAGAAGGCCAAATTGTGCATACCATATCACTCATAGCATGAGTCATAAGAGACTGAGTAAGCATCATGCTGTAACTTCTGAAATACATCCATCTTATATAGGCCATGAAACAAGGTACCTGAGATAATGATAGAATAACCATCATTTCTATCTTGAACTGTACATCTATCATCCACAAATTTCACCATAAAGCGTGACAAGGCTAAGGATGAAACTAACAACAAGTTCTTCTTAATACCTAGCAGAGATAAAACTTTAGAAAGAGTAAATGCACCCCCATTTGCGGTAGTGAACACAACTCTACCAACTCCTTTGATAGGATACGAGGAACCATTTGCACATGTGACGGCTCCTGCACTTGGGACAGATTCTAGAGATGAGAGATTTTTTTTTTGAAGTAATGTGTTTACTAGCACCACTGTTAAAGTACCAAGCATCCAATTCTGCCATTGACATGCATACATTATGAACAGAAGGGTCATAACTGCAATGTACAGTCCATGCCCAATCATCTTGAGCAAAACTTGCAGATTCCTTACAGGGACATGTTTGCCTGTAGAAACTTGTAAACAAATAATTTTTGTATGCAACTTGTAACATAGCAGTATCCTATAACTTCTATAGCGGTACTTTAGCATGACTTGTATGCGACCTCTAATATAGCAATAACTTATAACTTCTACAACAGAACTTCAACATGACCTGTATGTCACCAGATCTGACTAGAGTACATGTACATACACCCAAAATTAACAATACATGTGCAAACATTATCTACACTTCCAAAATGCAATGCTACACTTCAATAACTAGATTTCAACTAGATAGAGTTCTCTACTCTAGAACTTCTCAAAATTATTGAAAATACCTTGTAGTGATGACCTAACGGAGACTAAAATGCAAATCTAGCAGCACTTCTAAGCTTGTGAAGACAACTCCTCAATGGGAGATGTGTAGCTCTTGGAGCTACCGAGGGTGTGTTGTACCTAAACAAGAAGATGAAGAGATGATGATTCTCGTACCTCTGTATGGCTTCCTTGCATACTTGTTCTTACCTCTCACTTGCCTCCTTAGCTCTCACACAAAATAGAGCTCTCATATTATAAAGAGAATGTAGCAGAGAGGGAGAGCTTCAATTCCTTGTTGTAAGAAAACACACATACACAAGAGAGTGCAAGACATAAGAGAGATGGACACACATACACAAGAGAGTGCAAGACATAAGAGAGATGGATGGCTGAATTTTTCTTCTTCTCTTCTCTACAATATTCTAACTAAAGATAAGCATACATACATAAATGGTAAGTTCTGTCATACAATAACATACAAATGGGAGGTCCACAATGTGTATTATGGACCCAACCATAGTACTATAACTATACCATAACTCTAGTACTCCAAAGTGGCTATCACACAGTGTGTCATCCACTGGTAGCATATCAACCATAATCTCACCAACCATGCATGTGGCATAGGTGTGGAAGTTATCATCCAGGCGTGTCATCAATGTCCCCATAGCACTAGTTAAGCTTGATATCTTAACATGCTATAACTATAGGGGTTGACCAATTTGTTCATGTGAATGACTTAAAAGCATACCCTTTTGGTAGTGTCTCCCATAAGGAAAAGAGAAATATCACATAGAAATTGAAGAGGAGTCTACTCAAGGTTCTAGCCGCCGCAATGAAAATTTCTAAAACAATTGTCCCATCTACAATAAAAAATGTGAGTTTGTCCAAAAGGACTACGGATTGTTTTGCTACTTGTAGCTTCTCCTTGTGAAGGAGGACATACATGACATAACATAAGATATGACATCCAAGAAGAAGAAAATGAGACCAAAAGATTAGGAAACAATAGACCTAGTTATGCGAAGAATGAATTTTAGTTGTTGGATATTGAGACTCGAAGAAGAAACATTGGTCAGGCTAGAGGAGGAGAGCAACATGGTAGAGCTTTTGGGCCTTCCAACACCAATGCTTCCCATGTTCACTATAGGCAATTCCCAATATGTGCTTTAATTAGATATTCAATCTTTCTTTTACATTAGGGAAGACTATTGCCTTGCAATTATTGCATAGAATCTTGAGGTAGAAAAAAATTTTGTCTAGTAAGAAGAGATTGATAAGTACCTCCTTATCCACTCAAATGTTAAAAACACCAAGTTCCTTGGTGCTACAGAAACTCTAGCAATGACTTTTAGATATGTTAACATGCATGAATCAGGTGGGATGCTCACTAAGGAGGAGTTTCAAAATATACAAAGAAGACTCAAGATTTCTGACATGGGGAAGAATGTTGAGCGGGGTGAATCCTCAGTGTCAAGGGAGAGTGCCTCCTTAACAAGTTTGTGGAAACAGAAGTTTCTTATTGTTATTGTGCTGATGAAAATCAAAAGGTACATATGAATAAGTCTGTTTTGTGTTGTAGGATCACTAGATCGACGGAATTATTTTATTTCTTGTGTTACATCTCTTTGTTTATAAAGATGATTTTATTGATCAAGGCAAAGGGAAACACATTGTCGAATTTGGAAGGGATTCTGCGGCACCGGTGACCTATCTGCCGGTTTTGAAGTTTCCACAATTCCTTGTTTATCACCACAAGTTCTATCATGAAAATGTAACCTTACCCCTTTCTACTTTAAGGATGCTATCCAGATATCTAGGCAAGTTTGGAATGTTGGAGCTATATATATCACACCCTAACTTGACCTAAATTTCACCTATATATACAAACTCATATTCAATATGAACTAGTCTTTTTTTGGGAGCATATATGTTGTAACTCTCTTCCTGCATCTCTCTCTCTGAGTCACTCTGTCCATATCTCTTCGTGTTCGTGTATTTTTAACATGGTATGAGAGCATCATCGATCTTGGTATTTTGAAGAGAAGAGAAAGGAAGTATTAATTGTGTTAATTCTATTCATATGCATGTTCTATGTTTCATTCAACCTCTTATTCATGTTTTGTAGAATTCCAGTGATTAATCACTATTAACAAGTTTATGCAGATCCTTGGATGGTCGATCTGGACCACCCTATCTTATCCTAATTGGAATTGTATTATAGAAATGCAATTGGTGCCAAAAGTTTTGGTGTGTGCACGGTGTCACAAGCTTTCTACAGAGTTAATTGGTTTATGAATCTGATATTCCTATCAAAAGTTATGTTGTTCCAGGTAAACAACACTTAAAACTGAAAAACAGGCAACATCCAACTCATATGGTAAATTCTGAGTATTTGCTCAGCTTCATTGGAATTCGGAGTTGAAAGTTATGAAGCTTTTCGTGTAGCAGACTTTTGCTCATTTTTCGTGTGCTACACGCTTTTCATGTTTTAATAAAAAAATAGCCAATTTTTGGGCTCGTCCACATCTCAAAATAGTATTGCTCCAACTATTTTTGGAGTTACTTTCTTATTGCATATCATGTTTCATCTATTTTTCGGGTACTCCTTTTCATCACCACTTGCTTTTTGTAACTCGTAAATCACGTTCTATATTTGACGAGTTCATTGCCACTCGCTTTTCGTGCACATATCTCATATAACTTTCAGGGTCCTCCTTGTTTATGTTCTCGTTTCTTGGTTTGCAAATTCTGTGATCTTGTTTTATACATATTCTCACAATCCAAGATGACAGCTTCTATTCTTGTTAATGGTTTTCCATTTGGTCAACGATTTGTTCCCTTGTTTCAAGGCCAAGGATTTCCCCAATGGAAGGCTAAGATGATGTTGATACTTGAAGGTGACGATCTTTCTGATATTATTTTGGGCAATCTTGTCTGTCCGTCCCAACCTATTGATGCCGAAGAGAATAACGCTCTTATTATTGTTGGTCCTATTTGTGAGCAATGGCAAACTGATTACTCAAATTGGATCTGTCGGGGTGATAAAGCTGCTCGTCTTATCTGCTCTTCATGATTCTCGTATGCTAGATGTATTCAATCTTCCTACTTTTCATGATATATGGCAGTGTCTTCTTACTACTTTTGAGAAGAAATTAGTGAGTGATAGAAATTCTTTATCTTCGTAATCTCCTAAACAATTTACAATGTAAAATTGATACTCTTATGACTTCGCATGTTGAATCCTTTAAAGACATCGTCAATCAACTTGCAATCAACTTGCTGCTACTACTGGTGCTCCTATTACACAAAATTAGTTGGTTACAAATCTTCTTCATATGGTCAAGGATCCTTCATATGATAATATTGTCACTATTTTGTCTAACAAGGATGGCATTGATTTTGACATTACTTGTATTTCTCTCGTTGAATATTCTCAATGACATGAACATCATACGGATAATTCTGACATTGTTTTGAATACACAAGAAGCTGTAGATTTTGAAACAGCTTATATTGCTCGTAAGCATTCCTTTTTCGCGTTTTATTTGTGGTGGTCACTCTTATCCAGGTGGAAATTCTTCTCGACTTTCCTATCCCAATAAACATTGTTCCTATTGTCACAAGAATGGTCATACTGTCTATCTGATTAATGAGTACATCAATATAATGAGAAACATGGCATTACCACCAAGCAACCTCGTTCGAATTCCTCCTAAAATTTTACTCCTTGTGACTATTGTGGTTGTACAGATCATCCATCTCATCGTTGTTTCAAAAGGTGATATGATCAAGATCGCAATCGCACATATGCTGCTCAACATATAAGTAGTGATGAACATACTCATCAGGAGGTAAAATGTGTTCATCATGATATTTCTCCTACAGCAGCAGAAAGCGTACTTCTTGTTCGGGATGGTTCTCTTTTTATTGTTGATTTTGGTGCTACTAGTAATATGACTTACCAATCTCAATGGCTTCATAATTATCATGCTCTTCCAATTAAGAAATTGGTATATCTTGTTAATGACACTACTTGTATGGTCATGGGTGTTGGTGATCTATGTCTTGGCACCATTTCCTCTACCAGAATATTACAAGGAGTTTTGCATGTTCCAGATCTTCAAAGGAGTCTTATTTCTATTGCCCGGCTTGTTGATCTTAGTCCTTTTGTTGGTTTTGATCATACAGAGTGTCGGATTGAGAAGAATGGGCATACTATCGTAGTAGCTCCTTGACACGTGGTAATCCGTTTGAGCTCTCTTTGAATGATGATGTTGTAAATATTGTTACTGCTCTAGGAGATCTTGATCGCAAGTTATGGCATCATCAATTTGTTCATTTGGATTTTGCAAAACTTCTTGACATTCATCGTCGTGATCTCATCAGAGGTATGGATCTTAAAGCTTGTCCTCATATGGGCATCTATGAGTATTGTGCTCTTGGCAAGCATTATCGAGATAACCTTCTCATATCTCTACCTCTACACATTCATATGACCTTTTAGATATCATTCATGCGGATATTTGTGGACCTTTTCTCACTATCATTATTTAATTACCTTTTCTCCCTCCAAATCTCACTATCGTTATTTAATTACCTTCATTGATGATTTCTCTCATTTCACATATGTTTTTCTCTTGAGGCATAAGTCTGAAGCCTTATCCATATTCAAGCAATATCAGAAAGTAGTTGAACTTCATACTGGTCACTCTATCAAGACTCTCCATAGTGACAATGGTGGAGAATATATTTCAAATCTCTTCGATGACTATTGTATTGAACAAGGAATTCATCTCATGAGTTCACTGTTCCATATTCTCCCTCAACAAAATGGCATTGCAGAGCGTAAGAATCGAACCATCCTTAATGCTATAAGATGTATGCTTATTCATTCTGGATTATCTAGGAGCTTTTGGACTGAAGCAGCTCATACAGCAATCTTTTTTCAAAATCATCTTTCCACAACTGCACTCGTTGGTAAGATTGTCATTACAATTTGGACAAGGAAAACTCCTTCTGGGTCACATTTTCACACCTTTGGATGCATTACTTATATTCACGTGCCAAAAGAAACGTGAAAAAAGTTAGATCCTCCTAGTTTGAAAGTTATATTTATTCGATATTCTGATAATTCCAAAGGATACAAAATTATGATCCTACTTCTTAGAAAGTCATCATCAGTTGTGATGCTATATTCAATGAACGATCGATGGGAGGTATATGGTCTAGTAAGGATTCTGATGATACACAATCCTTACTCTCTGCTTTTCCTTTTCTGTTTGATGATCATTGTATCTCTTAAGATGTTGTACATCCTTCTTCTCCTATGAAGGATTTTGAAGACCCTATGAAGGATTCTAGTGATAATCTTGATATATACATTGATCTTTCCATTGATATTGAACATGGTTCAAATCATGTCTATGATGATAGTTTTGGTGATGATATGAATGCTCATAAAGATCCAGCAACTTATACAGAAGATATCTCTTCTCCACAAAGGATCACTGGTAGGAGGCTATGCAAGAAAAATATGATTCTTTGATTTCCAAAGGTACATGGATTCTTACTGATTTGCCTCCTGACCGTATTCCTATAAAGTGCAAATGGGTATATAAAACAAAGACAAAGGCTGATGGATCTTTTGATCAGTTCAAAGCTTGTTTGGTTGCAAAAGGATACTCACAAGTTGCAGGTGTTGATTATCATGATAATTCTTCCCTTTTGTTCGCATGACTAGCATACGTGTTCTTTTGGAATTTGCTACTCATTTTGATTTGGAGATTCATCAAATGGATATGAAATTGCTTTTCTCAACGGTGATCTAAAAGAAGAGATTTATATGGAACAATTAGAAGGATTTTCAATTCTTGGCAAGGAACATCTTGTGTGTCGTCTTCATTGTGCTCTTTATGGTTTAAAGCTGGCATCACGTTCTTGGTATATCAAAATTGATCTCTTCCTCACATCGAAAAGGTTTATCTCTTGTTTCTCTGATCGTAAAAGGTATTCTATTTATTATTCTTGCTCTATACGTTGATGATACCATACTTGTTTCCAATAATCTTGACTTTATGCAACTCATAGAGAAGATTTTGTCATCATCTTTTGAGATGGTGGATCTTGGTGAGATTAACTCTTGTCTTAGTATTCATGTTCGGCGCTATCGCACGCCAGAAAGGTATCTTGTTTCTTTGTCAATTAAAATTCATGAAGATTATTAAAAAGCTTGGTATGGTCAATGCTCATTCAATAAATACTCCATGTCTTGTAATCTCCACCAAGTATATAGCTACGACTCATGACAAAGCATCAACCCCACATCAACCTTATGCTAATCTCATTAGATGTTTACAATTTGTTGGCTTACACACCCGACCAGATATTCTCTTTGCACGGGGACTAATTTCTTGGGGCAACTTCTTGCTTCTCCTTTTGTTGGGCATTGGACTACAACCAAACGAGTCCTTTAATATTTAAAAGGCACTAAAGACTTTGGACTCATCTATCGCCGCTAACAAGAATCCTCTCCCTCAAATTCTTTATGTCTTCTTGGTTATTCAGATGTTGATTGGGCAAGTTCTCACTTGTCTATTGGATGTATAAGTGAAAATTGTTTCATTGTTAATGGTTGCTTAATTTCTTGGGCTAGCAAGAAACAACGTTGTCCTGCAGTCTCTAGAACCGAATTTGAGTAGGTGGTTGCATATTTAGCAGCTCGTGAAATGGTATGGCTTTGTCAATTTCTTGTTGATCTTGGACATCCATTATCGTCAAGTACTCCACTTAGATGTGACAATCAAAGTGCCATTAGTCTTGCCAAGGATTATGTTCAACATAGCAAATCCAAGCATATTGCTATTCATTATCATTGTGTTTGACATGAAGTGAAGAAAGGATCATTAATGATTGAGCATTTCCCCACAGATTAGATAATTGCAGATATATTCACCAAAGGACTGAGTGAAGCTGGATTCACATCATTACGTGGAGAACTTGGAGTTATTGTAGCTTCATGCTTTGGAGATTAATACTTTTCACATGCACACCTTGAATAATTAAACTTTGTACAAAATGTATTTTTGTATCCTTGTAGATACTCTTTCACATCACACATATTAATCTTTTGTATATGATATGTATGTATAGGGGCTTGGGTTTTTCCCTTGTACTCCCCAAGGGTTTTTTTTTTCACTCGCAGAGCTAGAGACCTTTGTTTCAGTAGGGATGTTGGAGTTATATTTATCACACCCTAACTTACCTAGATCTCACCTATATACAAACTCATAATCAATATGAACTAGTCTTTTGGGAGCGTATATGGTGTAACTCTCTTCCTCCCTATCTCTCTCTGAGTCACTCTGTCCATATCTCCTCGTGTTCATGTATTTCCAACATAGAATACCATGGAATTGCGGCAAAGTCATGTTTTTGGAGAAACAGGCTACTTTGCACATCTTTGGTCAGGGACCTAGAACTTATGCCTTTAGAAGTAGCTATTATCTAACATATACAACATATGCACTTTCTTTGGCATAAGGGATTGAAGTGTGCTTCAAGATTATGGAAAACACAAATGATTGAGATATCAAAAGCTTGATATTTCTCCTAGACAATGTAAATGATGAGCCATCTTCCAAAAGAAGAAGCTTTTAAGTTGTAACATGTACTTGCTTTCTTTTCAATATATCATGTAGCATTTTTTGAGTTTGTAAACAATGGCTAGAGAGAGAATGAGTAGAATAATTTCATTGCTTTTGTAATACAAGTTCAAAAAGGAGTCTTTTTTCCTAATAGTATAACTGCATATAGGACATAATATGCAGGTCATAATTTTTTAGAGACATGAGTTTTTGGTTGTGGTAATGCTTCTCCTCTTGTTTTCTTCCTTCCCTTTCCTAGTGTGAAATGCACCTTATCTTTTACGATATCACCTATGGTTCCAAGACTATTTTAATATCAACAATATATTAATTAATAATATTCAGATTGCCAAAATATGTTTCAATCCTACCTTCAGTAGATGCATTCTTGGGCCACTTCTTACTCTTCATGGCATGTACCATCTCACCTCATGGGCAATCATCATGTCCGTCCACATCCTTTATCTGCACAATCCCTGTTTGATGAAACAAGACTTTTCAGCAGTTGTTGGAATTTATGAGGTGTAACATCATTTTAGAGCTAAGATAAGAACGACTATATATCTGATAGTACTCACCTTCTTGGCACTGCTCTTCAAACATATTGGCTTGTTGCGTTAACTCACATAGCGATAATTGGTTATCTAAAAACACGCTTGAATTCATTATACTCCAAATAGTTTGACAAAGACACGGATGTCCAAAATGTAGCTTACCTGCAGAAAACCTTGACTCTATTCTTGCATCATCGATTTTCATTTCATCCCCACTCTTGCGCTCCTCTACAATGCACCCCAAGTTATTTAGTGTGTGGGATGTAAGGCACGATGTCATGGGAAGTGGGGCTAGTTAGCTATTTTTGGAACTAGTGGCTTGATGATGAGGAGCTTAGTTTTGAGCTAGTTAATTGGTTTGAAAATAGACGGTACCCAGGTTCTTGCCACTGCTCTCCGAACTTCTTAGCATGGGGCGTCAATTCGGCTTGTGATACTTGATTGGCTGAAAATACACTCAAATTTGTTATTCTCCAAATAATTCGACAAAGACACTAGTGTCCAAAATGTATTTTACCTGCACACAACCTCGATGGTCTTCTTGCATCATCAATTTTTGTTCCATCCTCGCTCTTGTCCTCCTCTTCAATGCACTAGTTATTCAGTGCTAGAAGTCATGTGAAAAAGCATGATGGCATAGGAGCTAGCTAGCTAGACAAGGATCTAGTTAGTTTGTTCTAAACTTGTTAACTAGAGAAGGAGGCAGTTAGCTTGAGACCAACAAGCTAGATAGGTGGTTTAGGATCTAGTTAGTTTTTGTTCTAAATTTGTTACTAGAGAAGGAGGCAGTTGAGACCAAGCTAGATAGGTGGTTTAGGAACTTGTTAGCTGGAGGAGGACCTAGTTAGCTTCATCACAAGCTAGATAAGTCGTTTAGGACCTTGTTAGCTAGAGGAGGAGCTAGTTAGCTGAAGAAGGAGCTAGTTAGCTCGAGCCCAAGCTAGATAGGGTTTTTAGACCTTGTTAGCTAGAGGAGGAACTAACTAGCTCAAGCTGAAGCTAGACATGTTGTTTAGGATCTTGTTAGTTGGAGGAGGAGCTAGTTAGGTGAAGAAGGAGCTAGTTAGCTCACCCAAAGGAACTTCTTTACTTGTTGCACCCTTAGCACCAGAGGGAAGAACCCAACTCTATAGCCAACGTTTATCATTGGCTCAAAATTTCCCACTACATTAATACATATGGATGTTTCCAATATAGGAAAAATATCTATGCATGCCAAAACACAATCGACACATGAGATAATGTCCTAAACTTCTTGCACTTGAGTATATGGCTTCACAATCACTTGCTTTTCACAAATTTCAGCAAGTGTGTTGTCCTTAAGGATACCCTCAATGAACTCAGAAAGCCCCACATAATCATAGTCCATGCAATGACCAAAAGCTTGAGTGAACGGGTAACCTCTTTTATCCCTTTTGATATGCAAATCTTTCAACATGAGTTCAAACATTCATTTCTATCTTGTCTAGCATCGCATCTCCAAAAATGTGAAAAACATACTTCTCATTAGCAAGGACGTGGCTTCTTAGCTTCTTGTCAATACATCAAGAACATTTGGATTCAAAAAAGATCCCTCTACGAAAAGTCATGTCGTCATCACTTTTCTAGGAAAAGGGGAGCCATGGTGAACCGTATGTATCTTATATCAAAACCCCCATATGTGACATACCATTGGAAAATCCCTTGAAAATAATATTCTAACACTATAACACAATGGAGGCATATCTGGGTAAGATTTGATGAATTAGTAGCCGGGTGCATACCGCCTAGGCATTGTACAATAACTTTTTTTTATTGCTCTATAGTTTTTTTCTCAGCGTGATACTAGCTCGACTACTTTCATGGATACTATCTCGACTATTGGCCCAATACTAGCCATGCGTAGCCTGACTAATAGTTAGGATAGTAGCTAGGGTAGTAGCACACTAGAAAAAATCTTGAAAATGGTTTGAAACTGGGTACACTTTTCTCTTGCTTCCTATTTTTCTTTCTTCCTTTTAAGAACACATGGCAATAATCTTCCTGCACCTCAATCCTTCATCTTAATCCCTTCACATCCATTCCTTCAATCTATCTCTTCATCCTCAACCTCATCTCCTTCGTATACCCCTCATATCTCTCCTTTCATCAAAAGCTCATGCATAAGCCCTCTTTCTTCTCTCACTCAAGAATGTGCTAAAAGAGAACATATGTGTTTACATGAAGGATTAATGTTAAGATTATGCATGTCAGTAGGGTTAGTGCCATTTACCAATATTTAGGTATGCTATTGCCTTGCCTTTCCACACGACTTGCTTCTTCTCCTAAACCGGTTTCGCTTATCCTCTTCTTTATAAAAATAAGTATGGCATGTGTGATATGTGTGGCTCGGCTTGTTTTATCTCACATTTTTTTTTAACACGATATTTTTACATGACTACTACAATCCTCTCCTCCACATAAGGTGAGTAACATCTCTAATGCTCTTTTTTTTTAAAAAAAAATATCTAATGCGCTAATGCTCTTTGCCTTTTCAAAACAATCTCTAGTATGTGTTTCTTCGTAAGTGTTTTAAGGAGCTCACCATCTTGTGCACTCCTCTCTAATCCCACTCAACTTGTTAATTCAGGTTGGTGCTCTCTGCTGTTTTTAATTCATGCATTATTGGCACCCTTGTATGTGGGGGGTCATTTTTTTGTGTAATTTTAGTCTCTATTTATGCTCTATGTCTATGTTTTATGTGTTTTATGTAGAATGCATACTCAATGTATGCAAGCATAGAGCATACACATGCATTTTTGTATGCATAAATAGATCTTTCAAGCTCTATTTATGCATACGTAGGCTGTATGTATGCTCCATGTATACATATAATCTATGTATGTAAGAAAAGAACATACATATGCTCTCTTGTATGCATAGCAAATCTATGTATAAGGCATTTATGCATACGCCTAATGCTTAGGCTTTATACATAGGCTTATGTAAAAATTCTATGCATAAAGGATATGTATGTAAGAAAAGAACATACATATGCTCTCTTGTATGCATAGCAAATCTATGTATAAGGCATTTATGCATAAGCCTAATGCTTAGGCTTTATACATAGGCTTATGTAAAAATTCTATGCATAAAGGATTTGCGCATAGTCTTTAAATACATAAGCCTATGTGTAAAGCCTTTATGCATAACCATTAAGCTTTAATTACTATGAAATAAGAAGAAACCATTAGATGACTTAATTATTATGCGTTAAGAAGTAAGTTTTAGGCAATGCATAAGAGATTTAATCTCTTATGCATAAGAGCCTCTTAAATGAATTATCATGCTGAAGATCTTATGCACAGGAGCTTAAAGCTCTTAAGCATAACGCATAAGATTTCAATGCTCTTATGCATTATGCTTAAGAGCTTCACGTTCTTATGCTTAAGAGCTTAAAGCTCTTATGCATTATGCTTGAGAGCTTTAGGCTATTATGCCTAATGCACCATGCATAAGAGCTTTAAGTTCTTTTGCATTGTCCTCCTTAAGAACTTCAAGCTCTGATGCATAAAGCATAATGTATGAGAGATTTATACATAAGCCTAATATGAATAAGCCTATGAATAAGCAATATAAATAAAGCATGCATACTCTATATATACATTGTAGGTATGCATAAAGTATAGCACATAGATCATGCATACTCTATGTATGCATAAAGCATACACTGTGCTCTATGCATATTGATCATAGGGTTAGTTTATTCTCATAGAATATGCATAAAGCATACTCTCTATGCTCTATGCACATTCCTCATAGGGTTAGTTTAGCCTTTCTTATTTGTACCCTTGTTTTCTACTAAGATTTAGGGTTAGTTATGTGAACAAGCTCTATGCATGCGTAAAGCATGGATGCTCTATGCATACTCTAGGCATGCATAAAACATAGAGAATTCATACTCTATATATCAGGGATTTCACTGACGTAAACGAGAACATGTTAATAACATATGTTAATAACACAAAAAATCTTGTGATCACATGTATATTCACAAAGCTTTCACAAGGGCCTCAAAAAATTATCTTTGTCGGGCATAAAAAATCTTCTTAGGTGCCACTGACCTGCTATTATGTGAAGATGGTAACATGAGAACATGTGAATAGCTTATTCCCATGTGTAGCCAAGCTTTTAAGGGGTTCCCAAATGGCAAGTGACCTGTTATTTTGTGAACGGTAACATGAGAACATGTGAATAACTTGTTCACATGTGTTATTATCACAAAAAATCTTGTGATCACGTGAATATTAAATCCCTGCTATACATGCATAAATCATACTCTATGTCCTATGCTTAATGTATGTCATTCTCATTGCTCTATTCTTTATGCATAAAGCATACTTTATGCTCTATTCTCTATGCTCTATGCTCGATGCTTGATGCATAGATCACACTACATACTCTATGATCTATGCCCTATGATCGATGCATGTCACACTCCATGCATAGATCATAGAGAATACTCTATGCTCTATGCTTAATGCTCTATGTATACTCTAGGCATGCATAAACCACAGAGTATAGAACATGAATACTCTATGCATGTATAAATCATACTCTAGGCTCTATGCATGCATAAACAGAAATATATATACTCTCTACATGCACAAAGAGTATTCTACCTAATCCTATGAGCAATATGCATAGAGCATGCATACTTTATGCAAATAGAAGGCATGCATAGAGCATAGAGTAGAGAGAATAGTCTATGCATTAATAAAGCATACTCTATACATGACTAGAGTTTAGAATTTCCTTGTTTGTATCCTTGGGTGCTAGGGTTTAGGGCTAGTTACGTAAACAAACTCTATGCATACATAAAGCATACTCTATACTCTATATACTCTATTCTCTATGCATGCATGCATAGAGAATAGAGTATATACTCTATATACTCTATACTCTATATACTCTATTCTCTATGCATGCATGCATAGAGTATGCATAGTCTATGTATGCATACTCTATGCTCTATGATTTTATATGTAGAGTATGCATGCTCATATACTTTTTGCATAGAGAGTATGCATAGAGTCTATGACAGATAGTCTTATCCATAGGAGTTTCAAATATTTATGTTTATACATGAGCAGATAGCAAACAACTTGTACTGTGATGTTACATGTGAAGGAGTATATACCCAACAATCTTTGTAAGTATTTTACCTCAAATTGTATCTTATCTTTTAAGAAATAAAGATTACCTGATCACAACATAAAATGAGTGTTTATTTGTTTGTATGTCTTGTATCTTGTAGCAATGGAGGACCACACCCTTTGAGGATGAATCTCTGATTTCATAGTACAATAGGGTCTCTTTAAAAGGGTACAAGAAGAAGGATGGATTATTATTTGTGGGGGCCTTACTTAGCAAGTATGGTAAGTAAATATATTACTAAACCCATAACCTCTTTGTTTTTTCTAAATTGCTTTTCACTTGTATCAGTTTATTGTGTTTTAGGATCATGTTATTTCAATTGTATTAACCCTAGTCACTTTATATAGACTAGTTTGGTAGCCTTTGTTCATCATAGTAAACTCATTGTGTTCAAGCACTCTTGTGAAAGAAATCCCAAAGTGTGCCTTGATCAGCAAAGACCCTTATGTAGAGCACATAGATGGATAGAAAACCATTAGTTTGTAATAGTAATTTATAAGCAACAATATTGGCAGCCTTTGTTCAGTAAGTTCATTGTGTTCATCAAGAACTCTTATAGGCAAGAAATCTCCAAACTTTGCCTTGATCACCAAAGCTTCTTATATGGAGCACATAGATGGGCAGATAACCATTAGTTTGTCATAACAATTTATAAGCAATAATATTGTTTATTCTCCACTCCTTTCTACAATACAGTGCTTTGTATTATGAAGATCATGCTTTTCATATTATGTTTTCTTACATGATATAAGAGCTTAGGATTTAGGCAAAGTTTAATTTGGAATTTTTTTATTTGAAAGAAGATTCTGGGAGATGGCCCACAACCTACAAATAACATAGATGCTATTGTTCATCCTCCATCATTTGGTGATGGGAAGTTGGCTAAGACAAATTACACTCTCTAGAAGTTCAAGATTATGTTTATTCTTGACTCGTATGAGTTATGGGAGACCATAATAGGGGTTGATGCAGAGCGAGATCCTACTATAGACTTAATAGATCTATCCACTACAACAATTTCCTTTGATTCTACTCTCACTTTGGTGTGGAGGTGATAGAATGTAGATACATCATGTGCCATCATCCCACCAACATCATTGCTTTGGTGATGAGACCGGGATTCAGTATACTGCCACAACTTCTGAAGCATGGCAAGTTCTTACGAAAAACTATGAGTAATCAAAAAGGATATAAAACATTGAGAATTAGTTTATAGTAGAAAGTATTCTAGAGGAGAAGCATAAGAGAAATTCATACCGCAAAAGAACCTATAAGATTAGATGGTGGGGGAGAGGATCACCAAGACTAGTGAAGAAGTGGCACGCATGTGCATCATATATTGTTACCTCTACAGTATGACATTTTGGTCACTGTTAAGGAAACCCTACCCTAATGTGTTGTGGGAAGTTGTCTATCCACCCACTGAGCTCGAGCATGGCTCAAGAGCTCCACCATAGCTGCTTGTCACCGCTGTCCTCCTGCCAATCCAACGGTGATGCAAGCTCTCTCGTGAAGATCGTGTGGGACCTCTCGCGGGAGAGGATTACGTTGGTTAGCCTAATCACTAACAAAAGAGAGAGAGGCAAAGAAAGAGAGAATAAGAGATTAGTGTTACAAGAGAGAGGGAGAGAGAGAACACTCCACTTCTATTGCACAAATGGGAGAACGAGTTACAAACAAGAGAGAAATTGGCTTTTATAGTTCCAAGCCTTTTCCCAATAGGCCGCCCAGGAGGAGTAAGGAAACCCGAGGTACCCAAAACATAGCTATAAGGCTTTTCTTTATGGTTTGGTCAACTGATCAAGATCCTCTTGTCTATCCTTTGAAGCTTAATACTTGAGAGCATCTTTAGGGCATTTCCCTCATCAATTGACAGGATTTACAATATAGCATGGGTGCCCATTACATGTGTGCAGACATAATTGTCATAGGAATGTGTTCACCAATATTAACAAACTCTCCTTCGTAAAGTCAAGCTTGTCCTCGTGATCGGTGAGGGGTTGTCGAGGCACACAGGGAAGTATCGCACTTGGTTCGTTCTCTTGTCTCTACGAAAATTAGAGGAGGTGTGGGAGTTAGTAAGATGGAAAGAAGTTAGTGGAGTACTAGTGGTTTAGTATCCAGTTAGTCGTATGGGCTCTTATAAGTTTACTTTTTTATATTTGTCCAGTAGTACTATTTATTTTATTTTTGATATTTTTTTCATTTTTAATCACCTTTGTGGTAGGACATCCTTATTAGGGGAGTTAGAGTTCTTGAATGAGTAGACTAGCATGGAATACTTAATGACCAATATCCCAATGGTAGGTGGTATGATTAAAGAGGAGTCAGTAAAACAATGGGGTTATTAAGCAAGTGTGGCGAGGGAGAAATTCTAGAGGCATAAGGAGGCAACATGCATGGAGACTGCTTGCGCTCTGAGATGTTGTATGTCGTTGGTGATGTTAATGAAGCTCTAAAATCTTTCTCAAGACACTGTGATGGGTATCATGGCTTCCATGGATGTTGAGTCATCAGGTTGCGGTGTTCTCTCTTTTTTTCTTTTTATGCTTTGTTGTCTTCTGTCATTGGAGCTCTGGGATCCTATGTGGATAGGAGTGGTAGTCTATGTTGAGGATCTATAGGTGTTGAGATGAAGAAGAAGTTTTGGGTAGGATTGAATGAACGCAATTATTCGGGTGCAGTAGGGGTGATTAAGAAGATCTAGAGGATCGGTCATACCATGGACCAGGCCCACCATGGTCCCCCCATCTAGAGATTTACCTAGATGGCTATCGATGATGAAGCTTTATGCGGTGTGTACGTATAGGACAGAGCCCAGTGGGATTTGTAGGTGTTGTGCATGGGCTAGGGAAAAAGATTTGCTCGTGGACCTAATCACCTAGAGAATCAGTTTTATTTGCTCGTGGACCTAATCACCTAGAGAATCATTTTTATTTGCATGTGTTTATTGGTCAGCACCCCTAAAAAGGGTTTTGTACTGAGTGGGCCATGTGGCTAGAGTTGTGAGCTTACCTTTGAGTTTATCTTTGAGTGGTTGGATAAGCTTAGCCATGTGTAGTAATTCCCCTTGTGGTTTGGTGACAAAGTCGAGGGGCAAGGTGGAGTTTCATGGATGAGGATCAGTGAGTTGAAAGGGTTGGGAAAATGGAGAGTTGAAGTGCCCCCATGGGTTGGGTGTGCACAAGTCTAGAGACTTTTGTCGAGGAGGAGAGAACTTGCCTTCCCTTTGGTCACCAAACCATCTTTGTCGATTGGACAGGTACTCGCGTGGTGGGTGTGGTTTGGGCAAACGAGTGAGGGGTATGCCTTGGGAGCCAAATGATGGAATTGCCATCATGGAATCCTTGGGCTTCTAAGAGACATTTGGGCACCCAGTGCTGTCGAGCGAGGCTTCTGGCTTTTTTGTCATTGAGGCTTTGAGCTATGAGGTGGTTGTCGAGTAGAGGAGAAGCTTTTAATTGTGGCTTGGGGAGCCACATGTGTGTCTTGCCTTCATGGAAGCCTTGTGCTTTGAGCACATTGGTAGCCACTCAACATTGTGAGCTTCACTATGATTGGGGTTGCCAAACCCGTGGTTGTGGGACCTTTTGTCTCAGCCTCTTGGGGAGTTGTTATGGTGGATGAGCACAAGAAACATGCTTGGGTAGCTAGAGGTCAGTGTTGCCTTCATAGTAGCCTTGTGCTCATAATAGGTTGTCAGGAACTAGCCAATGGTGAAGCTTAGTCTTAGGGCTCGTTATTAATTGCTTAGTTGGCCTTCTACGCTTGAGTTGTAGAGATGACCGTTTGGGGATCCATAGTTTTATGTAGCCATCGTAGAATCCTTGAGTGGCTAGAAGATTCTTGGGCACCCACCATTGATTATCATGATAAAGATATGAGGTCGAGATTCTTGTAGTGTGGGTGGTCAAGGATGTAGAGTTGAGGGGCAATGTCGACGAGGACAAGGCTTGTTTTTCATTCGTGAGTGGTGTCAACAATGGCCGATCGACCGGATTTATTGAGGCATGGGGTGGGGGAATAGGGGAGACACCCCCAGTGATGAGGAGGGGGTGTGAGGGGGAAGGGCAATTGAGGGTGAGGATATGTGGATGATTTCCTTTTAGGGACAGAAGAGGACAGTGGCCTATTTGCCATTGATTTCCATGGTGGCCGTTTCTTCATGCCAATTTATTTGGTAGTGAGTGGCATCAATCCACTCTTTTTCAATGATAATCCGACCTTGGAGTGCACCTACATCTATGATATGAAATCTACACTCCAACTAGTTATTTCTAATACAAATTTTAGGAATGGAAGACCCAACACTCATTAAACGCATTTCATGTGACATTTGAATGTAAGTGTCTTCTTTTGTGAGTGTGGGTTTTCCCAGAGCTTTTTACACCTCCAAGAATATGAGATTAGTGTGGACCATAGGATATATGTGGGCTTGGCACTATTGTAGACCATTCTCGGTCAAGATTCCAATCCATATTATTGGTGGGTTGAGTTCTGGTGGTAGTTCAGGGGTAGTGAAAGACTTACCGGTTTATGTGGGGGGAGCGAGAATACCCTTTGTGGAAGCAGTTGGTGGAGGTAGAGGATTAGAGTCGATGCACTCCCCGTCGGACGGATCATTGCTACCTTAACCTAGGGAATCTTGAGGGTAGTTGTGTTGTCAACGGAGTTGATTGTACTTGTAGCGTTCTAGACCCAACTTCCTCTGAGGACAACTGCTTCTTTTATCTCACTTGTGGGAACCACATAAGACTTACAAGAAAATGGGTTAGATACATTATATACAGTTTGTATAAAAGAGCCAAGGCTTTGTATGCATTGTCCACTAGGTAAATGAACTTTAGCATGTACAGTTTTAAGAGAGGGTTTGCCCAGAGAGACCCATGTTTCCCATGGCAAAAGATTATGGCTAGACGTGAGAGACAACAAAGTGTGTTTTCTTTGCATGTTTCTACCACAGGGGAAATCTATCTAGACCCGAAGGGTGGTTGTTTCAGGTTGTGGAGTCACACTTACACTCAGGGTGTTAAGTGAGGCAATGGCTTTGTAGGGTTCATGCAGGTTCTGGCTGTTTGGGAGCACGAATTGTGTGCCAAGTTTGCGATTTGGGAGGGTGTCAAGTGTAGCAAGGATTTTAAGCCAATCGTGGTCGACTTCATCACTATTGACATAAGCGACTGTGCATGGCACCCATGCATCATCAAGGGCTTGATAAAAAGCCTCGCAAATTAAGAGATCATTGGTCCTCACGGTGGCCACAAAGTCTTTAGCAAAGGGAGATTTGGCCATGGGATATGAGTGCTAGGTATATAAATTGACCTTAAGCGTTTTAGATTGTTTGCGGAGGTAGACATGATGCAGGTTCTAGTCATGGATTAGTCGGGTTTGTCTCATGAAGGGTCGACCCAAGATGGCATCATAGGCGGCATTACGAAAGTCCATGACCACAAATGTGAGGTGGAATGTCATGTCACGAACTTTGACCGTGAGGTCATGCACTAGGCTAGAGGTTTTACAGAGTTCCCATTCGCAAGCTTGATCACCAGTTTGGTGGGATCAATTGGCCCTAGTTTTTCCCAACATGTTTATGTGAGGATGCTTACACCAGCACCTCCATCTAGGATGTCTTTGACTACATGTCCGTTATTAGGAAATGGGCAATGTTGTGTTTGTGTCATCACCTTCAAAGTTTGTCTAAGTGCATTGATGCGAATTGTTGGTGCACCTTTGGGTTGTGGGTGGTGGTGATCGAATAAGTCTAAATGATGGGGCTCAGATTCATCCAAGGAATCTGGAGCTTCCTCCTCCACATAAGCCTATAGTTTGTGTTCCATCCAATCTCGAAGGTCATTCCATAAATTTGGACTAACTTTTAACAAGGTTCCAATGGGCATTTGGTTTTGTGAGGAAAGGAAGGCAGAGAGGCTAATCAGGTCGTGTTGATGAGTATGGGCTTCTTGAGGGGTAGGGCCTTTCATAGGGTGGATAAGCAATAGTATATGAAAGTTCAATTTGTCCTTATTTGACAAGTATGAAGGATGAGAGGTGGTTGCACTAGGAGGATAAAATACTTTAGTAAATTTGGTGCGTGGACCTCATGAGTCTCTTTCGGACTCTGTGTCATTGTTGCATCGATTTGTTCGATGTGAACGTGGGATTTGAGCTTGGCCATTTTGTGGATTAAGCATTGGAGGATGAGGAGGTGCAAGAGGGGCAAAATTGTCATTTGTCAACATCATGTTGGTGAACGGATCATCCTCAACCTTGAGCATTTGTGGGAGCTCCTCCCTTACTTGGTTTAGAAGTTTAGGTTCAATGGGGGATGACACGCACTTAGGTATGGGATCAAAGGTTACAAAAATGGGTGGCGGTTCAAGTTGAGCTTGGTATTGATCTACCAATGCTTGGGCCTCCAGAAGACGTTGCTTCTCAAGGATGGCATTGGGATATGTGGCAAGCTATTTTTCCTATTTGGTGAGTTTTTGTTGGGTTGGATGGGGGGGAGTGGCAGTCTGACATGATCATTGCTCTTGGAGGAGGAGGATATGGTCCTTGTTGATGAGTTTTTCCTATTTGGTGAGTTTTTGTTGGGTTGGATGGGGGGGAGTGGCAGTCTGACATGATCATTGCTCTTGGAGGAGGAGGATATGGTCCTTATTGATCCAATGCAGATGCTAACCCGATCTTCTCCAAGGCCAACGTGCTTTTTCTTTTGGGATGTGGCCTTCTTAAGCTTGGCCTACAACCATGTGACGACATGCAATGGGATAGTAGATATCTTCCCATATTAAACGCTCACCTCATTGAGGGATCGCATGCCTTCGACTCTATGGAATGAGAAACTAATTACAAAGGGAAATCCTTATATTCCACAACCATGACATTGTAGTTACATTGGAATACGTTTCTTTTGAGGGCAATCCACCACTCTATGAGGTCCATGGCAAAGGAAACACATATGAGGTGGTTTCCCCCCCTGAGGGTGCAGCTATAGTGTGCACAAGTGGTTTAGGGTCCATGTGAGGCACTAACAGAGGGAGATGAGGCACTAGGGGTGCCTTGGTAGCACATGGGTTCCACAGGTTTAGTAATGGACCTGGTTGGAATCTTTCCATGAGCAATAGGGTGTGCCTAACGATTGGGATGGAAAGATTGGTACTTGATAAGGTGATGGTGGCACATTCTATGACTAGTCAGTTTGGGGTGGTGCCACTAGTAAGGCTTGGGGCCCGGGAGGAGAGGAATGTAACATTACAAACAAGCTTTGGGTTGTTATTGGTGTAGTGGCGAATTGCATGGAATAGCTTTCTCACATGTTGTCATCAAGAAAGATCGCCCATTTGCAGGCCTGGTGGAGAGATCCTTGACCAACATATGGTCGTCTCGTGTGAAGCCTTGGATTGTGCCAAGAGGAAAGGTCCATTAATTGCTTATCTCTAAATTTTTCCCTCTCTTCACAACACGAATCAGGGTACTTGATGTGAGCGACGTACTCGCGTAATGTTTCCTTGGTCTTTTGTTCCAATTGGAACGGTTGGATGATAGGCCCGTAGGGTGAAAATCCGAGAATGAAGGCCTCCCTCACCGCTTTGAAAGCACTTTTGTGCCGAGGGTCTAAGGATTGAAACCATTGAACGACGTTGCCTTCAAGGCTGAGTCTAAGGAGATGGACTTTGGTTGCATCGCTGGAAAATTTCAAATGCCAACAAATAGATTCGGTTAAAGACCTTAATGTGGAATACGCGACGGTCTTCAATTCCATGGCATTTTGGCAGAAGTTTGAAAATTTTTGTCCACATAGGTTTTGTATGTGATGGTGGGTGCAAGTGGTGTGACGCTCCCCTTCCTAGAGTGTGTGCTAAGTTTGGAGTGTCAAGTTGTGGCATAAGGGGAGGTGGTGCAAGGGGGGGGGTGGGAATCGATCCGTGGGGTGGATGGAGAAGAGGGTATGTGAATGTGCTCGGGGCGTCTATCCATGCAGGGGTGCATGTATGCAAGCCCCCCACAAGATGAGGGCTCTTCAAAAATCGTTTCGCCCTCCCGGCTGAGCATGTGGTATGGCGATCATATATGAATGAGCAATTGAGACAAGGGTTCCCCTGAATGAAATGGAGGCATTGGGGGCATGTAACCATGATCGAAAGGTGTTCATGGTTATGGGGAAGCTTAAAAAAACTTCAATGATGTACGCGCAAGCCTAGAATAGGAGTTTTAGCTCACTTTTGCCTTACGCGTGAATGCACCCTTAAGATTAAAAGTGGTCTTTTGAGGCATTTTATGCATGTAAAAGTGAACCTAGTGAGTCGAGGAGGCAGACCAAAAGCCCCTCTATAGATTTGGAAATTTAAGAAATTTTGATTTTTTTTAAAAGGTTTGGTATGACCGTATGCTTACAAACATATGCTTGTGGCTTTGGTGTGGAACGGTCGTGGCAAGTATGGAACCGCCATTCGATAAATTTTTTAAATTTTTTTGAAAAAAAAAGTACGCTTACAAGCGTACGCTCATGGCTTTAGTATGGAACGACCGAGGCAAGTGTGGAACGGTTGTACGGATATATATATATATATATATTTAAAGATTTTTTTGTATGGTTGTACGCTTATAAGCATATGCCTGTGAACGGCCGCGACAAGTGTGAAACAATCATATAGATTTAAAAAAAAATTAGAAAAAAAGTTTTTTTTGGTCCGACTGTATGCTTACAAGCGTACGTCCATGGCTTTACTATGGAACGATCACGGGCAAGTGTAGAACGACCGTTCGATTTTGTTTTTACTTTAAAAAAAACATTTTTCTTTTGGTATGGTTGCACGCTTACAAGCCGACGCCCGTGGCTTTAATATGGAACAATCGTACGATTTTTTTTTCTTTTTGGGAAAAAGTTTTTTTTTGGGGGGGTATGACCGTACGCTTACAAAAGCATACGCCTGCGACTTTAGTATGGAATGGCCACGGCAAGTAAGGAACGATTGTTCGGATTTTTTATAAAAGTTTTTTTGAGGTATGGCTGTACGCTTACAAGCGTACGCCTGTGGCTTTAGGATGGAACACCCGTGGAAAATGTGGAACGACCGTGGCAAGTTTGAATTTCAAATTTAGAATTTGAAATTTGAAATTTAAAATTTTAGAATTTGAAATTTGAAATTTAAAATTTTAGAATTTGAATTTGAATTTCAAATTGGAGGGGAGTGAGAGGGAGACAACTAAGATTCCCTCATCAATACTAGGTAGGTTGGAAAGGGCTAAAGTTAGAGGCCACCTCTAAATTAGTGGATTTCAACTAATTTAAAGGCACTCTAGCTTAACTAAAGATTAATTCTCTTAATCTCACTATTAATCACTCCTTAAATATCTTCTTTATCATCAAATTACTCCTAATTGGTGATGAGGAGTTTAAGAATGGGGATTTGATAGGTGGATTAGCAATGTGTATGCTAATCCAAAGACGTGATTTTTCCAAAATAATTTCACTAATTAGGTCACTAAGTAATCTACTCAAAAGAGAAAAAATTAGATAAAATCTAGATAAAATTAGTGCTAATTCTTGCTAATTAAGGTCTAATTGGAGTGAACTAAGGATAGATTTGAGATAAAATTAGTGCTAATTCTTGCTAATTAAGGTCTAATTGGAGTAAACTAATTAAGGTGTAATTGGAGTGAACTAAGGATAGATTTGAGAGTCGAGGCAAGTGTTTAGAACACTAATGCCATTACAATTAGTCTAATTGTGAACAATTAGGCTCAAATTTTTAGTTTTTTGCTCTCTTTAAGTCCACTAATCACACTAATCATGGTTAGTGATAATTAGTAAAAATTAAGAGATAGTTTATAGTTTCTTTGGTTCATTAGTGTTCTATCTAGTAATGCTAACCTACCTATGCAAAGGAATTAAGAAAACAAAACAAGATTAAGCTAAAAATTAACAAAAAGAGTCTAAGTTTAAGCAAAAATCCTCTTGATTAGGGTCTCTAACCTCCCAAATCACAACTCAAACAAGTAGTAATCCTACTCTAAACACAAAGCTATACATGAATCTTAATAAAGATATAAAAAAACAACTAATCAAAACATAAAAAACAACTAAACAAAAAATCAAAAACTACATGCCAAGGAGCCTACTTGGCATTGGGCTACGGGGACTTCGCATTTGAATTAAAGATGGCATAGACAAGAAGAGGATAGCACTCCTTGGAGCAGCACCAAAGATGTTAAGGAAATCCTACCCTAATGTTTTGTAATGTTGCCTATCCCCGTCGAGGTCGAGCATGGCTCAACGTCTCCATCGTAGCCACTCATCACCGCCGTCCTCTCAGGCAGTTTCTCTAATCCAAGGGGTGATGCAAACTCTCTCGTGAAGATCCTATGGGATCTCCGAGGAAAAGCATCGTGCTGGTTAGCTTAATAACTCAAGAAAGAGATAGAGAGAGGAAGCAAGAGAGAACAAGTGATTAGCACCAATCACTCATGAACCCTACCCCTAAGTACACCCCCCTAAGTACACCACACATGTTATATTATAGTTGCAAGAGAGAGGGAGAGAGAGAACACTACACTTCTATTGCACAAATGGGAGAATGACTTACAAACAAGAGACAAATTGGCTTTTATAGTTCCAATCCTTTTCCCACTAGGCCGCCGCCCGGGAGTAAGTGACCCAAGGCACCCAAAACATAGTTACAAGGCTTTTCTTTATGGTTTGACCAACTGACGAAGATCCTCTTGTTTGTCCTTTGAAACTCAATACTTGGGAATGTCTTTAGGGCATTTTCCTCGTCAATTGATGGGATTTACAACATAGCACGGGCGCCCATTGCATGTGTGTGGACATAGTTGTCATAGGAATGTGTTAACCAATATGTGGTTAACAGTCACCTTATCGAATATGTATATAGCTTGCCTTTAAGACTTGAGGATTTTGGCATAATGGTAGTGAAGGAGGAGGAGATTCATCCATTTTAAATCTTAAGATGGTAGTGACATTTTGGTGACCTTACTGAACATGTGAGATTCCTACCCCCTTTGCGCATCAAACTTTGGAGTGCTAAGCGGAAGTAGCAATGTCGCGCGCAGGGGCAAAGCTTCCCACTCGGTTTCTCACCCATGAATGTTCGGACAAGAGACTAATCCCTCGGTTCTTCCAAAACAACTCGGGAAAAAAACTTCCCTCGCCCAAAAAGCATAGATTTCTCTAGGAAAAATCTTCTAACGTAGTCAAGAGCCTTAACTATCCTTTGTATTCCAATTGAACCCGCGGGTCACATGGCCAGATCAAAGGAAGAACTTGCACTTGGTTCATAGTAGAGACCAACGCTTTTTTCCCCATCAAAAGAGGCACAATTGTTGATTCTTTTCCATAGAACAAGGATTATCCTATGTCTTACTTCAACTATCGTAACTTGAACAAAATTGAATTTTATTACAGGAATCCATCGATCCAACCTAACCCCATCCAATCCCATGGGTTAGCCAATTGCTCAACCACTGTATTGATATGATCCATTATAAAAATTTTGGTTATGATTTGTCCCAGTTATTAGAGAAAAGACTTCCCAGGCCCCCTAGCCAACTCTCATGCAAAAATTAAATAGACACACCACTTACGCACCCGATATGAAATTACCTTTTCTTAGACCTAACTATTTCCTAAACAGCATTGCAATAAAACCACAGTGTTTCCATCATAATCCTTCAGTGTTCCAGTTCCAAGTTCCAATTTCCAATCATTTCTTCCTCGGCGTACCTATGGCATCATTGGCAACCAGAATGCTCACCACATGCTCACTCAGGGGTCTTCAATAGTTCCTAGCCCATAGTACCTAGGAATATAATCAAGTATTCCATTCATTCCTTTCTCAATGTACATATGACATCATTGGCAACCAGAACGCTCACCACCTGCTCACTCAGGGGCCTTTTCAATAGTTCCTAGCCCATAGTACCTAGGAATATAATCGCATAAAAACCATATGGACTCTTCATTTGAAAATCAGCTAGATCAACCAATAAGATCCATGTAAAAGAGTAATGAACTCATCCGTTGAAGACCAGCAAGGCCAATCAACTAGATCCATGCCCGTGTTCTCAGAAAGCAACTCCAACTCATTTTCTTCCTCGACGTACGCGTGGGTATCTTGGGCGACCCAGAGCCCAAGCACCGTATGATCTAGCACCCTCTAGGCTTCTTCCCAGGTCACCTAGCGCTTTAGTCATAGGTCGCTTTCTTGGTTCCTCATCCACCGTATCGAAAGCTCACCATTTTAATCAAACTGAGGCTGGTCAAGACCTCAGCCGATCTTGCCACACGAGACGTCCTTCTTTGACTCTCCGTCAGCTATTGCGACATTTCCACTTAGGTCCCCACGACCTCATTCCACAAGATAGTTCCCCCAGCATTCTTGACGTAAAACAATCTTTAAAAAATAGGTTTCACATATAAATATAATTTCGAAACAAAGTTTCTATCTCTCCTCATCATTACACATTCTTTCACATCATCTCTCATCATTCCATATCATTTCTCACATCACTCCATATCATTCCACATCATTTCTCAGTATCCCAAATTTTTCTATATCAATTCACATCACATCAATTCACATCCATTTACATCATCCCACATCAATTCACATCATTAACATCATCCCACATCAATTCACATTCATTCACATCATCCCACACTAATTCACATCCATTCACACCATCCCACATCATTCCCACATTCATTCACACGATCCCACATCATTCCCACATTCGTTCACATCATTTCTCATTCATTCATATCATCCTACATCATTTTCACATTCATTCACATCATCCCACATCATTTTCACATCCATTCACATGATCCCACATAATTTCCACATTCGTTCCCATCATCTCACATCATTTCTCATTCATTCACATCATCCTACATCATTTCCACATTCATTCACATCCTCACATCATTTCTCATCCATTCACATTATCCTACATCATTTCCACATTCATTTACATCATTCCCACATTAATTCACATCATCCCACATCAATTCACATCCATTCTCATCATCCACATATCAATCCACATCATCCACACATCACTTCTCATCACTCCACATCATTTTTCACATTCCACATCATCCCACACATTACTCCACATCATTTCACACATCAATCCACATCACTCTACATCTTTCCACACACGAATCAGATTAAAAGTACAGCTACTCTACTTTTTATACTGACAGGACTTTCTAAGTCTCGGCCATCACTTGGCTCAGTTAAAGATAACTTTCCTAGACTCAATTCAATCAAGTCTAAATTTCCATTCTCTTTTGGATCCTCGATCCTTTGAAGAGTTCCAGATTCCTTTCCTTATAAGGAATCTAGGAATAACTCAGTTTGCAAGTATTCACATTCATCCAACTAAGCGTGTTTCTGGTTTTTTTTTAAAATCATTTTCTCGTTGAGAATGTACCCCAAGATTCTATTTCTTGAGAATCTAGATGTATACTTCATTTTTCTAAAGTTAAAAATGTTTGATTCCTCTTTGTGATAAAAATGTATCCATGATTTTTGGATGCATTCCTATGAATATTTTTCCATTCTTTTCTCAAAATTTTCATAATAAATTATGCTCAATATTCTTCTTTTTGAATAAAAGATTTATGCATACGACCTCATGGGATTTACAAAATCAATTATACCCATATTTCAGCATAAAACATTTGTGCACCCAACTAATTCATTTTTTCTCTAAATGAATCATTTTCATAATTCTCAAAGATAGAATAAATCTAGAAAATTTGTGCATAACCTTCTTTATTTTTCTGACAATTGAATAATACTCAAAACTCCACTTTTAGCATAAAATCTATTTTGCATAAATTCATTCTCTAATGATATAAATTTTTTCATAGCTTCTCCACATTTTCTATGAAATGATAATACTCAAAATTCAACTTTTAATATAAAAATTATTTATGCATAAATTTCATTTTCTAATGATAAATAATTTACCATAACTTTTTCATATTTTCTATGAAATAAGAATGCTTAAAATTTCACTTTTAGCATAAAAACTAATTATGCATAAAATTTATTTTTTTAATGATAAAAATTCTGCCATAGTTTCTCTGCATTTTCTATGAAATAATAATACTCAAAGTTCCTCTTTTGGAATAAAAATTATTTATGCATAAACTTTTATTTTCTAATAATAAAAATTTGCCATAACTTTTCAGCATTTTCTATAAATTGGAAGAGCTTAAAATTACACTTTTAGCATAAAGATAAGTTTATGCATAAACCTAAACATAATTACATTTAAGCATCGTGTTTATTAAAAAAATACCCAATATGAATTTCATATGAAAATAATTATGAGAATGTTAGCACAAGCTCCTTTTCAAGTTAAAAATGAATAAATATGAATTTTCTTAACATAAAACAAGCTTAAATGAATTAATCTCCATTTTAATTGGATTAAAAATTATAAAAATGCTTAATCTCTTTCTCTAGCTTATTAGGCCTAGATTTTTGGTTAAGAAAATGAGATTAGGATTAAGATCTATCCTTCCACGAAGGATTAATCCATAAAGGTGAGTATTCTTACAAAAAGAGAGATTTACAAATGAAAAAGATTACATTTAAGCATAAAAGATTAGCATTAATCCATTTAAACAATATAAATCAATAAAAGCATGGTTTTTAAGAAGAAACCATGGATTAAAATGCTTCCCAAGCATTAGAGGGGTTGGAAAGAAGATTACCATTGAAGAAGAGAGTAAAACACTATTGTTTTAAGCTTACCCTTGGTTTTTGGCTTGATTCTTTAGAGAGAAGTAAAGCCCATAAGAAGAAGCTTGGTTACCAAGAAGAAGAGGGTCATCTCCAAGAGAAGAAGAGAATTATTTACACTAAATTAAAAATTACACTAGCATAGAGTTACTCTAATATGAAAATACAAAGGATTGGGTGTCTATTTATAGGTGAGGGAGGCCACCAACCAAGTCCAACTAGAATCTAGAGGCTTCTAGCTTGAGTTTGATCCATTTTGGACTAGTTTTGTCCATTTTTTCATCTAGTTGGAACGAGGAGAGAGCAGAGATAAAATAGCTAGCCTCTTTATGATAATTTTGAATTAAAAATTACCTCCTTGATGTGATTTCTAGGCGTCTCCTTCATGAGCCCCCTCCCCCCTCCTTCTCGAGGTGTCAAAATTTTATTTTTTAACTAATAAATCTTATTTTTTTTACTAATAAATCCCAGTACTAGTCAACTCTTCATCTTATGTGAGAATTTAATCATTTTCGGAGGATTTTCTTTTATTCTTTACATTTTGGTTATTCCAACACTTGGATTAACCCTACTTTAGAACACTTTTTGAACCTTAATCAAATTTTGTTTTGAAATTATGTATCCCTAGGCTAAGATGTCCAGTACACATAAGCATTTAATTTATAATGCACATTTGAAAACTCTTTTTAAAGTTCTATTTCAGGGGATCTCTTCCTATTGACTGGGAGAAAATACTTATCCAAAATTATTTCAAAACTTTATTATCTCTCTCTATAATATTTTTAAAGTTCTATTTCAGGGGATCTCTTCCTATTGACTGGGAGAAAATACTTATCGAAAATTATTTCAAAATTGTATTATCTCTCTATAATATTTTCTCTCTTCAGACCAAAAACAAGGAAAAACAATGTTTTCTTGCATTCTGAATTAGGAGATGATTACAGAGACTGAAGGGGAAGTTCTTACACCTTTACATCTCAAAAGCTCGAGAGAGGAATCTTATAGAATATGTATACAACTTGTCCCACCCTTAGTTTTGAGGAGTTTGGCATAATGATAGTAAAGAAAGAGGAGATGCATTTTAAATCCAAAAATGGTAGTGACATTGCATTCTCCACAAATGTAAACAAAGGAAGCATATAAGAAGAGTGGTGGACTTTTAAGGAGCCCAAGAACAATGATCAAGAAGAGTTAGAGCTATTTGTGAAGAAAGAGGAGATGCATTTTAAATCCAAAAATGGTAGTGACATTGCATTCTCCACATATGTAAACAAAGGAAGCATATAAGAAGAGTGGTGGACTTTTAAGGAGCCCAAGAACAATGATCAAGAAGAGTTAGAGCTGTTTGTGGTAATCCAAAAGATTTGTGCAAAGCTAGAACATTCCTCTAACTTCAATGGCTCTTCGATCATTGACAATGGAGCATCTCGACATATGACTAGTTAGATGAGCTATTATATAGTATCCTCAAACTTATGGGGAAGTCCATCCTAGTAGTGGTAAAAAATGATGCCAAATGTCAAAACTTTTTTCTTTCTAGAAATAGTGATACTAAAAAGTTGTTTTATGTCCTTTATGGTACCCTTATACTTCCACTTTTCCTCCTTTCCCTTTAGCTCCTCTTAGTGCTTAGTGTACTCTTATCCCATCCATGGTGCCATATACTCGGCATATGACATCCTCACGATGCCACTCAGGTGGTGATAGCTCAAGGGCTTCTCAAAGCCATCGAAAATCGAGCAATGTGGGAGGTGGGTGCAAAGGATGCTTTGGGGAGGTGCACGGTCACCTTTGCCTATGGTGGGCGACAGGCTAGGGGGGTCACTCATAAATATTTAAGCATAGCACATGGATTAAACAAAAGGGATTTTTTAAATCCCTTTTTTACACATTTTTTTACATGCAAAAGGGTACCATTTGAAGGGGGTATTCACAGGTTGAATAGCAAAAGGGTATGCTTAATTCATGAAAAATACACAGAGAATGTATTTTTACATGCAAAAGGGTACCATTTGAAGGGGGTATTCACGGGTTGAATAGCAAAAGGGTATGCTTAATTCATGAAAAATACACAGAGAATGTATTTTTAAAATAGGCCTTGAACACATGTGATATAGAGGGTTTACTTATAGTGAAGCCCTCGAGGTGACATGTGACGTGCCTAGGGAGGGGAGGATGATTTCCTATACCCTACATGGGGAGGTTGGGCCTGATATGGATGACACAGGACAGAGGGCTTATTATACTTTTTATCATTTAGTCAACCAAACCAATTGAAGGACACCTTCAACCCATGGGGAGAACAAAAATAAAGACTTCAGTGCATGCATGTGGGGTTTCCAAACCCACTGGGCACACATTTTTGAGATGACTGGGAGGGAATCACATTATAAAGATCCTCAATAATAGGAGGTTACTCATAAATACTTGTGTAGCATATGGGTTCAATAGAAGGGATTTATAAAATCCCCTTTTTACACATTTTTTTAACATTTATAAGGGTATCATTTAAAGGGGGTATTCACAAGTTGAATAGAAAAAGGGTATGTTTTATTCATGAAGAATTCATAGATAAGGTATTTTTAAAATAGGCCTTGAACGCATGTGATACAGAGGGTTTACTTATAGTGAACCCCTCTCGCAGGTGACAAGCAACGTGCCTTGGGAGGGTGGGATGCTTTACCATACCCTACATGAGAAGGTTGGGCCTGATATAGATGACATACGATGGAGGGCTTATTATATTTTTCGTCATTTAGTCAACCAAACCTATGAGGACACCTTTAAACCATGGGGAGAACAAAAAGAAAAAGACTTCATGTATGTAGTTCAGTGCATGCATGAGTGGTTTTCAAATCCCATTAGAAGCTAATTGTTAGAAGCAGGCGGTGAGCGGAAGGATTTCCTCTTGGCCATGATATCTTCCTGTACAACGAGTTTGGGAGGCCCTTGGCCATAGAGCACGATAACATGGTCAGAGGGAAGACACTTTGTTAAAACGCTAAGATGTCTCTAGATAATTGCTATGCATAAACATGCATAAATTAGGCATAAACTCATCCACCCGACCACCCCCCCAGTCCAAGGGATGCACACATAAATCATAATGAAGTACATCATACCTTTACCTTGATGTCCCATACCATCAAGAGGTATAACTCAAATCCAGTAGCATGTAGCTATAGTGTGAAATGGTAGGTGAGTAGATATAATCCTCTATACAAGAGAACATATCATAACCTAGCCTCAAGATAACATAGCCTTAGCCCCAAGATAACTAACATCAAGATGCCATAGCCTCCCTTGAGTGTGCCCCATGCCCCTATTATATAGGAGGAGCCTCAAGTGACTCTTGACTCTCCAATTCCCATGTGTGACCCTTGGATGCCTGACCCTAACCAATTCCCATGTGTGACCCTTGGATGCCTGACCCTAACCTTAATCCATGTGTGACCCTTGGATGACTTACCCTAACCTTAACCCATGTGTGACCCTTGGATGCCTGACCCTAACCTTAACCCATAAGGTTAGTCCTAACCCATGCTCCACTAGAGCTTGTTCCCATGCTCCCATGCTCATAAGCCTAATGTGGGTTAGCCTCCTAGTATATGCACACATAATGTGCATATAACATACTTCCCCTCTCTCAAAACATTGCACTCTTGCAACAATGAAAAGAAGGAGAACTGCGTTGAACAATCTCAACCGACTCCCAAGTCGAATCCTCTATTTTCCTATCTTTCCACCTAAATTTAACCTCAAGGATTAGTCAACTACAAAGTTTCCTTTCCCTGAATTCAAGTACCTTATCAGGTTCTTGTGGAACATAGGATAAATCTTCGACTTCAACGGGTTTTTGAGGAGTAACTGTGTTATCCTCACCTCCCAGTTTCCCTTTCAGTCTACTGATATGAAAGACTATATGGACTCTAACATGTGAAAGCAGTTTTAGTTTATACGCAACCGTACCAATCCGATGTATAACTTGAAATGGACCACAATATCTATGAGGTAAATTCGAGCATTTTCCTGTTGACAAAGTCTGAGAATCTTTAGGAACACTAAAATAAACCAACAATCCTAGTTCAAAAGACTGAGGTGAGTGTCCTCTATCAGCATAAAACCGTGCCCTATCTTGAGCACTCCTAATAGAATCCCGAGCTTCGGTCAGCATTTCCTACATATCATGCAAGAAATCCCTCGATGTATCAAGTTCACTGTCCTTAAGACTGACATCAATAGGTGTCCTAGGTTGATACCCATACATAAGTATGTATGGACTAAAACCAATAGCCATATATTTAAAATTGTTATAGGTAAATTTCATCATTGGAAGATATGTTTCTCATCAATATGATGATTTTCTAGAGACATGCACGAGGTATATCCTCTATAATTTGATTCATACGCTCTGTTTGCCCATCAAATTACAAATGAGCAGAGGAATTCATACTCAAAGTAGTTTTCTCGTTGTAAACCATTCGGAATAAAGTAGGAAAACATGGCATTATAATAGCAAGAACCAGGTATCCATCAGCGGCCCGATGTACCCCACATCTGCTCATGGAATTATCAGCGTCCCAAGTTACCCATATCAACATAGGGAGTCATCAACGTCTCGATTAGTCACATATGTCCATCCGTAAAACCATTAGGTTGACTGTATAAATCACCTAAAGTACAGAACTAGAGAAAAAAATACCAACAAAGGAAAAATCCAAATTTCCTTAATCCGACACAACAAGATAAACTCGTTGAACTCTAAATAAAGAGATTTCAACAAGTGGAAATGCCGACGAGATTACACTCATCATTACATGCAGGCTATAGATAAAAGAAGTTTATCTAGCGAATGCCTACAAAACAACTTTAAATGAATTCAGAAAATGAGATGTTGAGGTCAACATGCTAAGTGATGTAAGCAAAACAACAATCTTGAGCCCAAATTATCCCATAAGATAATATATGCGAGGAATCGCTAACGTCCCATACCACCATGATACCACCCATACATACCTTATTAATTTGAAACTCCCTAGTATGCCGTCTAGGAAATATGAATAAAATCTTGTAGTATAAAAGGAATAAGATGGCCTTATCGTAGAATTTCACATACTAAAACTTGTCTCTATATACCTGAGACTACATCAAGGAATAACTCTTTTCGAGTACATCATTAGAAAAGAATTTGAATTATTGGTGTCTTTCTAATGATAACTACCCAATAAACACAATAAAGCTGGGGTAGAAAAATAACTCACCTAGATACATAAGCAACTAGGTATCCGAGTTGGAATATGTACAAGAGTACAAGGAACATAGTCCAAAATTACATGCAAAAAACGAAGGCAATGCTACCTTCAAAGCACTTGATATTATCCAAAAGATCAAAAGATCCTTATAAAACCATGAATAAAAGCATAGAAGCTCCTCAAATCCATAAAAACCATAGTTGATCATAAAAATCAATGCATGCCCTCTAATGGTCAAGCCAAAAGAAACATGAAAATTGGTGGCCAACTCATCAATCCAGAGTATATGAACGTGGTATCATTCAAGCAAAACTCCAAAGTAAGAAAGTGAAATACATGTGTGTAGCACTCATTAAAAAACCCCTAGACACAAGTGATCTAGGTAGAACCTAATGAGTCCATATAAAACTTAGAAAACATCAAACAAATCCACCAAAACAAACAGATCAACTAACCCATGATAGAATTTATCTTAGGCTTAAGAAATTAAGCATAGACCACACATAAACAAGTGCAAAATAAATTATCATGGAAAAGTGTCAAAGGTGAAACACGCTTTGAACACAGATTCTAGCCATCATTGAAGAAATTAAGGAACATGTCCGAAAAGAATAGCTAAATAATGGTAAAAAATCATAAAAGCATCGTTTAGAATTCCAAACAGAAATAGCTACTAATACGAGGTACAATCATACTAATAGTATGCGAATAATCCGAATCAATCTAATGTCAGCACGAGAAAATGTACTTCAATATTAAATAACTGTCGAGAATATTAAATTCTCGAGAAAAAGAGTTATGATATTTTTTTTAAATTTTTTCAAATTTTATAGGGCCTCAAAATACGATACTTTTGAACTTCAACAAACCTATCTTATGGCATTTCAAATCTATATTTTTTAAGAAAATTTTTAGCAATTTAGTTTTGCCAAAATACCATTGATATTTTAAAAATATCAATTTTTAGGTTTTTTAAAAATAATTTCTAGAAAATTCCTATTTTTTCTTAAGAATCCCATCGTTCACGAATTTTTCAATTCCGTCCCACAATTCTCAGATGCAATGAAAATTTACTTTTTTAATGGATTTTCTAATTTTCTAGGTCAAAAAATATATTTTTAAAGGAATTTGAATGGTCACGGGCCCCCGAATGGACACACCACATGCCAATCACCAACCCCACATTTTCTAGAAATTAAAAATAACCTTTGTCTATTTTTTCACTAATTATCAAGAAATTTTTAAATTTTTAAGTTTACCTTGAACTCAAAGATTACGAACGATAAAAAATTTCGCAATCCCTATGGTTTTTCTGAAATACAAAAAGCCAACAGTTTCGAGAAAATGGAAAGACAAAAAGAATCAGAATGTGAAAGTTTAAAAGTTTCCAAAATCCGAAAGGTCAAAAGATTTTTTGGAATTTGGAAAGCCAAAAGGTTTTAAAAAAGAGGAACGCCAAAGGTTTCAAGAAAATAAAATTTCAAAAATTTTCATAGAATTTGTTTTTCTCAAATCTCATATTTTCTCATAATTTTCAGACTTTTTTTTTAGCTTTAAAAAGCTTTTTTTAAAAAACTCTTTTCAATTTTTATTTTAAAGAGCTAAAAAAATAAAGTTTTTTTTAAAATCTTTGTATCAAAGCTTACAAAAAAATTTTATAAGGGGGGGCATTTTTTTCACCCAACGGTTGGTGCTACGCAGCTCCCTTCCCGTGTGCGCATAAAAGTTGAGAGAGAGAGAAGAAGATTCTCTTGTCTCCACTGTCGTCTCTCATTCCTCAACAAATGAACTTCTCTCCAACCCTCCTTCTCTTCTCTCTTCTTTGTTAATCAGAGAGGTTAACATATCCGCGGAAAACCCCGTAAAAATGTATAAAAAGTATATATTTTAACCATAAAAATGCTCAAAAAATTCTAACAAATTAGAAATAATTTTTAAAAATTATAGAAATTCAGGGAATTCATTCTACTTAAAATATCCGTAATACAATATGTGGTATTTCGGTAAAAGTTTTTATTAATGCTTATTTTAAACCATAAAAAATAGCATTAAACTCACAGAATTCTCCCGCGACATCAATTCGTCCATTGAATAGAAGAAACACGCGTTCCAATTGCCATAACGATGATCCACGTGTAAATCGTCAACACAAATCAATAAAATAACATTTTTATTCAATAAATATTAAAATTTACTTCAAAAAAGTGCCAAAAATTATAATAAGAAAGAAAAATCAACAACAATTAACTAGAGATTGCTATGATACCACTGTTAAAACCCTAAGATCTCTCTAGATAATTGTTATGCATAAACATACATAAATCACGAATAAACTCATCCACTCGACCAGCCCCGAGTCCAAGGGATGCACACATGAATTATAATGTACATCATACCTTTACCTTGATGTCCCATACCATCAAGAGGTATAACTCCAATCTAGTAGCATGTAGCTATAGTGTGAAATGGTAGGTGAGTAGATATAATCCTCTATACAAGAGAACATCATATCATAACCTAGCCTCAAGATAACATAGCCTTAGCCCCAAGATAACATCAAGATGCCATAGCCCCCCTTGAGTGTGCCCCATGTCCCTATTATATAGGAGGGCCCTCAAGTGACTCTTGACTCTCCATTTCCCATGTGTGACCCTTGGATGCCTGACCCTAACCTTAACCCTTAAGGTTAGTCCTAACCCATGCACCACTAGAGCTTGTTCCCATGCTCCCATACTCACAAGCCTAATGTGGGTTAGCCTCCTAGTATATGTGCATATATAAGACACTTTTGTATGAAGCGTGTAGATTTTAAAAGAAACACTTTTGATTGTGGTGTGATGGTAACTTTTGAGCAAGAAAGTCGAGCTAGTGAACATGATACCAATGTCATAGAGGATAATCTTGAGTAGTGTGGAGCTATTTAAGATATTCTTGAGGTTGGGTTTAGATAATTTAGTCTATTTAGCTTTGATGTCAAATGGTTCAAGGCGACATATAGAGGTGCTCAAGAAACCATTAAGAAACATCCAAATGGGTTTTTTCAAATTGATTCCACCAAGTTTTAGAATGATGAGAAGGATACTTTCGTACTACCTCCACACACTGTTAATAGGTTAGTAACCCATCTCATCACCCCGATAAATCTTAATGTAGTATAATGAAAGTGTAACCCCTTTACTTTGTGATTTTAGATTATGTTTCAAGCTAATTTATTTGATCCAAACTGGTGGTATGTTATACAAGTTTTTCCTCATTCATAGCATATCTTTCAAGATCAAGATGTTGAGGCCGAATCTCTGGATGAGGTGTAAGTACTACCTTAAATCGACTCATTGGAAGAAGACGAATGAAAATGAAGAAAACAATTCAGAGGAGGTCAATTAAGAGCATGAGGAACATGAATTGAAAGAAGACGATGATTCACCTCTATCGATCATGAGAATGATTTATTGGATAATGTTAGTGATATTGATATGGAGCCCCATCGTTTCATTCAGGTTCCTTTACATATAGATATTGATGAAGCAACACAAATGGATCTATTACAAGATGGGATAGATTCATGATCTTGACATTGTTTATGTAATTATTTCCTTTCAAAAGTTTTCAACTATATTTCTTTTTTGTTTTTCAAACATGGCTTTGAGGGTTTCGACTAGGAAAAAAATAAGATGCCTCCATGAATGTTTAAGTGTAGGTGGGTTGGCAATTATTCCTCCTATATAAATAAAATTATATAAATTGGGCAAATATTTTCAAAGAATGTCGTAAAATTTTCAAAACTAGGAGAAATATTTTCTAAAACCCTTCAAAACAGCCAAAATTTGGGGCGAATATGTTAAGATGTGGGGAAAATGTTTTTTTAGAAAAACCCAAAAATAGCCAATTGGCAAAGATTAGATCTTATTTTTTTCCTTGGTTTTGATGAATGTTTTTTTAAAAACTATCATCATTTTTTGTATGTATAACCTAATATCAATCTTCATCAACAAATTTCTCGAATTTTTTATAACACTATATCAGACTACTATTTTCACTGCCCATAGCAAATTTACAATGTAACAGTGAAATTTTGCAGTTGTAATTGGTGCCCCATAGTACTAGCAAAATTTCGCTGCTCTGTAGAGCAACAAGAATAGTAGTAAAATCTGGCTGCTATTCTTGCTCTGCTGACTAGTGAAATTTTACTATTAAGGACCGTTATTTCGCTACCTCAGTATAGCAAAAAAATGCCTCCATATCCCGAAAGCCTCAATGCTATCGGAATGTTGCTATACCCTCAAAGTGTTGTAGTGAGGGCCCCCCTTGGAGGACTTTAGGGGATGATTGCTATAGAGGGTGAGGGTATTAGATTCCATGCACATGAGTGGCACATTGACCCACCACTGGTCAAGGTGGCCAAGGGAATACTTTGCAAAGATTAGATCTTATTTTTTTCCTTGGTTTTGATGAATGTTTTTTTAAAAACTATCATCATTTTTTGTATGTATAACCTAATATCAATCTTCATCAACAAATTTCTCGAATTTTTTATAACACTATATCAGACTACTATTTTCACTGCCCATAGCAAATTTACAATGTAACAGTGAAATTTTGCAGTTGTAATTGGTGCCCCATAGTACTAGCAAAATTTCGCTGCTCTGTAGAGCAACAAGAATAGTAGTAAAATCTGGCTGCTATTCTTGCTCTGCTGACTAGTGAAATTTTACTATTAAGGACCGTTATTTCGCTACCTCAGTATAGCAAAAAAATGCCTCCATATCCCGAAAGCCTCAATGCTATCGGAATGTTGCTATACCCTCAAAGTGTTGTAGTGAGGGCCCCCCTTGGAGGACTTTAGGGGATGATTGCTATAGAGGGTGAGGGTATTAGATTCCATGCACATGAGTGGCACATTGACCCACCACTGGTCAAGGTGGCCAAGGGAATACTTTGCATTTATGGATTTGGGAGAGCCATCCTGTCACACATCTCCAGTAATGGATCCCAAGGGAGTGGATTTGATTTGATCTTGCCGAACGGGAGGAGACCTGAGGTACCTCGTTTCTGTATACACACCACACGACTTGGCCCGTAGGATCCATATGCTCGAGGTTGAGGGAACAGTGGTAGTTTCAAGGCCTCTCACCATGCTCTCTCAGATTTCTGGAAGACGGTCTGGGATAGTTTTTGATCTCAAAAGATTACCCTCTTTTTGTGGTTATTGGCACATATGAGTTTGATGGGCTGCACGTGCTTGGCCATTAATGGAATACCAAAATAACATATTTGAGATGTGGCCATCCCAAGAGTCTTAGGTGACATTATCTTTGAGATTTCTCAAAGGCTTAATAGATGTGGCAGCATGGATTCTCCGCAACTTCACTATGGATAGGTCCTCTTTCTATACTATTACATGGGACACTATCACTTGGGCCAGAGGAGGAATGTGGGGAACTAGCCCTTCAGGTCTCTCACCTTCCCATCTTGATAATGCCAATCCTAGCCCCATCTAGTGGTCAGTAGACTCCTTCTTTGACCCAGAGATGGGAGATTTGTAGTAGCAACTTCTGGGAATTTTATTTACCCAATGCCCTTATGAATATTTTAAGTTTTGTACTCCTTTATAATAACATATATAAAATTCACATCACTTACTACCTAGAACCTTCTTTCTCATAAAAATGGTAATGCATCTTGATTTCCTTTATACTAACATATACAAAATTCACATCACTTACTACCTAGAACCTTCTTTCTCATAAAAATGGTAATGCATCTTGATTTTCTTTATCCTAGCATGATAGGCTGGGTTACTGGATAGCTATATGGTACTCATGTTATCATAATAAATGGTAACAACCCTATCTAATAGGGTCACTGTTGCAAGTAGGTTCTGAAGCCAACGTGCCTTACACACAAGCTGCCATAGCAGTTTCCTTTTAGTCTACCTTTGTACTCGATAAAGTAAGTATCAACTATTTCTTGCTGCTTCAACTCATAACAACACTCCCAAAAGAAAAATGATGCCATAATCAATAGTGGACTAAGAATCCATCTAGCTACATGCAAGTGTGGGTTCCTTGGGGTCTTTATAAACTGACTCACAAGTTAAATAACATAAACTAACTCACATAGCTTACGTATGGCCTAGAAATTGTCAGGTAGATCACGCTACCCATTATGTGCCTCTACATAGTGGGTTCTCCAAAGCTCACCTCCTGTAACTATGAAAAGCTTAGTGGTATGCTCCAATGGCACTCAAATAGTCTTATAGTCTATCATACCATACTTGGATAGCATGTTCAATCCACACTGTCTCTCTAAAATGGTAAAATTCCATCATATGATTTCATCACCTTCATACAAAGATAATACTATAGCTCACTCAAATATTTCATCTCAAACTTTTACTTCAATAGCATCCTGACATCGTGTATGAAGCATCACTCTCATCAATGATAAATGATATGCATAAATGACTAACATAATGATCCCTCTATCTATCTTTTTCACATAGTATCACTCTCATAACCTAGTAGTGGTTGCATCATGGAACTTGCTTTTTGCAAATCACTATGCAAGAACATATTCTTTACATCCATCTAATGTAAAGACCAACCCTTTGCCTATAGCCATAGTAATAACAACTCTCATGGTTTTCCATTATCACAACCAAGTTGAATGTCTCCTGATAGTCAATTCCATATGTATGTGAATTATATCTATTTAGAGATCCATCTAAGTTATGCTTAATCTTGAACACAGTTACATCCAATCACCTTCTTATATCCAATGATGTCGTTCATATCCTCATCCATGGCATCTTTCCATTTTTTATTTCTAAGTTTCTACTCAAAATAGGTGAGCTCTAGAGTCTTGTATTTATTTAACCATGTATTTAGTGATGGTCGGTTTTATATCCATTATATCTCAACCTATCAATAGGGTACCTAATTTGAGTAGACCTGCATATACCTAGATCACTGCCACTACCAAGACAACTAGGTGTAACCAATAATGAAATGCCAAGATCCTTATCAAGGCTCTTCTTGGAGCCAATAGAGTCACCATGCACATAAGAGTGACTTGCTCATAGTCATGCATAAAAGCTTAATTTACCCTTTCCTTCCCTTTTCACGATGATACTTGTGTAGAAGTAGAAGCACTTGTAGTACCATGAGATGATGCATCTGTATTGCTTGCATCTATACTTAACTTGCCTAACCAATGGAATAGCACTGGATCCACTACCAGAGGAGTTGTTGCTCTACATGTGGGTTATCATCATTACTTCTTACATTTGCATCTTGAGTTTTCTTCAGCTACTCATCTCACCAAAGATAACATCTCTTATTAATCGCATCTCATGAGTGGTAGGATTATAGCATTTATAATCTCATCATCTCTACTTACTTATTACATCTACATCTTTAATTTGCTTCGGTGGCGCATACCAATTGATGAAAGATGATGTTTTCGCTTACTCACATCTCAAGATTGGTAGGGTTATAGTATCTACAACCTCATCTACAACCTCTTTTTTATAAATCACAACCAATGACGATGTATGCGACTTGGTTTTCACTTCATTATGAACATGCACATATGCAATAGAATGAAGTGAGATACATCTGGTTGTAAACTTCTATTTATTTGGAATGGGATCTTGTCCATAATATAAACTACTTTACTTGCAATTGGGGTCTTGTCCATAATGTAAACTTCTATTCAGTTACAATATTGCTACTACTTTAGTCCAAAAACAATATGACATTCTTTTTAAATATCAAGGAACAAGAAACTTTTTAAATATTCTTGTTTTCCCTTTTTGCAATACCATTATCTAATTTCTCCTTTTTGATGTTTTCCCATTTTGCTACCATTTTGCTACCATTTTGTTGGCAGAGTGTACCTATATTTGAGTTTCCTCTTTCTTGCTTTCTCAAGAAATCTATAAACTCAATTAATACCCAGTTAGACTTAATTGATGTCAATTGGACTCAATTGATATCAATTGGGTACATTCAATTTAGCATCAATTATAATCAATTGACATCCAATTGATATCAATTGACATCAATTAGGTGTTAATTGATGTCAATTGAGCCCATGTGACATCAATTGTGTGTCAATTGAGCCCAATTGACATCAATTGTGTGTCAATTGATACACAATTAGCTTCAATTGGGCTCAATTGACATCAATTGACACCCAATTGATGTCAATTAGGCTCCATTGACACCCAATTAGACTCAATTTGGCTCAATTGACATCAATTGACACCCAATTAGACTCAATTTGGCTTAATTAAGTCTAACTGGGCTCAATTAGACTCAATTTGGCTCAATTGATATCAATTGACACCCAATTAGACTCAATTTGACTCAATTGACACCCAATTAGTCTCAATTATATCAAATGGAAGATGATTGAGAATAGAAAACATACCGGAGAACTCTCCATCTCCCAAAAAATCATGCATTGTCCACATTAAAATTGCATTCACCTCTATGCTACACATTGTGTAAGTGATCGAGACACATCATGCATTTGGATGTCATGCCATAGTGTTTCAATATCCTTGAGGAAAGTTTCAAGGTACAAATCTGTGTTATTGACCTTGTGCTTACCGGGAACGAGAAGAGCTAGCATCACTTGACCCTTCTTTATTCACTTTCAAGGAGAGAGATTGTTGGTCACTACTACCACCACTAGACATGTGGTCCATGTTCACTACTACCACTAGCCATGTGGTCCATGATGTCGATTTGAGATCAATGGATTGAATTCATCCCTACCCAATCCGTCGTAAGTGATGTGGCTCTTCCTTAAATTACAAACACTCCTCTTCTATGTGTTGTCATGCTAGTAAATCTATTGGGACCCTCATCGTGCCATTGATGGAATGATTATTTTCATGCCATGTCATGCATTATACAATAGACTTGTAGTAGAATATTTGTTGAATGTGGGTATGATAGGAAAATCCGTTAACACCTTTTGAGTAATCATTGTACCTTACAAATCACTTTGGTAAAACGAGACTCTCCAAATTTGGAACATTGAGTTGCATATTTATGAACACCCCAAAATAGCACACAATAATACATTCATAATCCATGCCAAGTGTTGTCCATACTCTCCTAGCATACACCCTTGTGCTTGGCATCTTGTTTTGTGAAGGAAGCATCTTGTTCTCATGAGCTTAAAAGGGTTTGAGAGAATTTCAAATATTATTTATAAAAGATATGGTAAGTCAAAATTATAAATTGCTAACCACAAACACTAAGGACTCATCAAAAGAGTCTTGTTATACTAGCATTGCTTCAACCATACATGGTTTGCAAGTTAACTAACTCCAATATCGCATGAAGGGTGGAGTATGCACACCCCTCATAGAGTGGAGTGCAAACAAGTTATCATTAATAATTGATCTTCATCAATTGAGGAATTGGGCTCCTCCTCTCCTTCTTTCTCATAGAAGTCATCCTCGTCAATTAAGGCTTTGGGCTTCTCCTCTCCTTCTTTCTCATAGACTTCATCTATCATCTTGTCCATGGCTAAATCTTCTTTGACTTCATGCGCCATTGATCAAGACATTTCTTTCTCATCATGTCAAGCACGTGGGCTCACCCCAATTGAATCATGGGAATCATGGGAGGTCTCTAAAGCCTTTACGTAGTAGTATCAACACCTTTTGAGTAATCATCGTACCATACAAATCACTTTGGTAAAATGAGACTCTCCACATTTCGAACATTGGGTTGCATATTTATGAGCACTCCAAAATAGCACACAATCATTGACACATGCATGTATACATTTGTAATCCATGTCAAGTGCCGTCAATACTCTCCTAGCATATACCCTTGTGCTTGTTATCTTGTTTTGTGAAGGAAGCATCTTGTTCATGAGCTTACAAAAAAAGGGTTTGAGAGAATTTCAAATATTATTTATAAAAGATATGGTAAGTCAAAATTGTGAATTGCTAACCACAAACGCTAAGGACTCACCCTGAAAGAGTCTTGTTATACTAGCATTGATTCAACCATACATGGTTTGCAAGTTTAGTAACTCCAATGTCGCACGAAGAGTGGAGTATGCATACCCCTCATAGAGTGTATTGCAAGCATCTTGTCGTAAATTGATCTTTGTTAATTGAGGCTTTGGGCTCCTCCTCTCCTTCTTTTTCATAGAAGTCTTCCGCGTCAATTGAGGCTTCAGGCTTCTTTTCTCCTTCTTTGTCACAGAAGTAATCCATCATCTGGTTTGTGGTGGCTAATATATACTTACAAATATTGTTGGGATATGGACTCCTCCTTCACGTGTAACATCGCACCACAAGTTATTTGCCATCTAACCAAGAAGAAACATAAGTACTTAAAACTCTTATGCATACTCCAATGCATGAGGCTCATGCATATGGTCTTATGCTTACGCTATTTCATGCATAAGACTAATGCATGCACAAGACTAATGCAAGCATATGACTATAGCTACCGGCATGCATCAGGCTAATGCATGCATATGGCTATAGCTACCGGCATGCATAAGGCTAATGCATGCTTTGAAAGCTATCGGCATGCTTAGGTAGCTACTAGAATGTGCCTTGGTAGCTACCGGCATGCCTAGGTAGCTACCAGCATGCCTTGGTAGTTATCGACATGACTTGATAGCTACCGACATGCATTGGTAGCTACCGACATGCCTTGCAAGCTACCGACAGCTTGCAACTTGCATGTCTTGAAAGCTATATGAATGCCGGTAGCTTCCAGTGCTGCATGACGATAGCTTCCAATGCATGTTGATAGCTTCTAGTACTGCATGATGGTACCTAGGCATGCATAAGGCTAATGCATGCCTTGGAAGCTACCGACATGCCTAGAAAGCTACCGGCATGTATTGGAAACTACTGGCATGTCTTGGTAGCTACTATCGGCATGCGTTGAAAGCTACGGACATGTCTAGGTAGCCAGCGGCATGCATTGGAAGCTACCGGCATACTTATTCACAAGTCTCATGCATGTGGCTTATTCATAATCCTTGTGCATAAAGCCTATGAATAAGCACCATGCATAAAGCTTATGCATATGGCCTTATGCATATGTCTCGTCCATCTCTTGAGAGAAGCATAGCTCTCTAAAGGCTATCCATAGAGCATGGAAAAAATAACAAACCCTAATCTTAAAACCCTATAACATGTAAAAGCATAAGAGAAGAAACAAACAAGAATGAGATCTTTTACCTTGTGAGGCTTGTATGTGTTGAAAATCTACAAAATAAAACCAAATTAATTAAAAAAATTATTAATAACAAAACCTAATCTTAAAAGCCCTAAAACTTAAAAACTCTTTCAATATGTAAAAGCATGAAAGAAGAAACATTCAAGAAAGAGATCTCTTATGAGGCTTATATGTGTTGAAAATCTATAAAATTAAACTAAGTTAAGAAAAAGAAAGTATTAGGAAAAATCAAGAATCATACAAGAAAGAGATCTCTTGTGAGTCTTGTATGTGTTGAAAACCTATAATAAACCAAGTTAAGAAAAAAAAAGTATTTTGAAAAATCAAGATCTCTTATCATATGAAGCTTTAATGGAGGCTCTTAAAAATGAGGGAAAAAGAAGAAGGAAAAATACTCGTACTAGTTAAGGTTCAATAAGAAGAGAAAAAGAAGAAGAAAAAACTTAAAAGAGAGGAAAGAGAAAGGAAATACTCACAAGAAAGCTTGTTTGCATAGGAGATAAAGGAAAAGAGTAAACATACATTGCTTGAGCTTAAGGAGGATAGGGTAGGAGAGGTAGAACTGATAGATAAAACATAAACCCACAAAAAAACTAAGAGTACAAGTTTATTGTATTTAAAAGATAAAAACTACGAGACAATAAAAGAAGCGACAAAAAAGTGAGATATTTTTACAATATAGCGTTGTTTTTTCGGTGCTATAAGAAATGACGAATTACTGCTCAGCATTGGTAAAACACCTGATATTTTCCTTCCAAGAATGCTGCTATGCTCTCGTTGTGTTGTAGTGCAAGAGAAGCAAGTAATAAAAGATTAAAGAGAAGAAAGCAACAAAAGATTAAAGAGAAGCAAGCAAAAAAACGTAAGTTTCAAATCCTAGATTAGTGCACTTTCAAAAAACAAAAGATTAAAGAAAAGAAAGAAGATAAGCATATGGTACATACCTTGATATAGGAGGAGGGATTGTGAAGGTGGGAAGAGAGAAGAGGAGGAGGGCTTATGAGGAAGAGATGGAGAAGGGGTTGTGAAGGTGTGAGAGAAGAGTTGGAGACTAGGTAGTCTCCAAAATAGCTTGCAAACAGTAAACACAAGAATATGAAATTATGCGACGCAGCATAGGAGGGAGGTATCTAAAGTTTTTTTCCTAGTATGTGGCTATCAGCATGGTTATGAGCATGTCTCTAGCTGCGTCCATAGCTGTCGATAGAGTATCTGCATACTAGGAAAAAATTTAGAGAGTTGTTTTCGATACATTCTAGAGAGTTAAATTTGTGTTTGATAAAGTTGAATAGAGTGTTCACACACTTGTATTGTGTGATTTTCTTTTTATATGCCCACAATGCATAGACAAATATTGACCCCTTCTTTTTTCGATGATAGTGAGGCCCTTATGCGAAGTCGGCATGAGTGGTTATGTCAGAAGATTCCATGTCCATGCGAGAGATGAAAGGTAGAAATTATACGTTTCATCTCTCGCATGTGCAAGATTACACCAATTTGAAGATGTATGACATGCAACTAGTTTGGTGAGTGTATATATTCTCTATCACAAGTTCTTATGCACATGATTTAGGTATTCATAAATTAGTCCATGTTTTTTAGAACAAGGACGAGGAGGAGACATGTCATGGAATGATGTATTCTATGCCTCATTACACCTTGTTTAGTGGACAACTACGTAAAGGGTTTAAAGACCTCCATCATTCAATTGGGGTGAGCCCACGTGCTTGACACAATGAGGAAGAAATGCCTAAATAGCACATGAAGTGTATCTTATCTTTTAATTAAAGAAGGTTATCTTAAATAACAACATAATTTTAATGTTCATTTGTTTATATGTCTATAGCTGGAAGTAATGGACCGCTCCGCTACGCAAGATGAATATGATTTTGCATTACAATGAGTTTTGGAAGCTCTATTTGAAAGGGTGCAAGATGAAGGATATATTGTTATTACTATAGGATATGCTTGGCAGCATGGCAAGTAAGTGCATCCCTAAAACCATAACCTCTTTGTTTTTACAAAATTGATTTTCACTTGTGTTAGTTTTACTATGTTTTAGGATCATGTTACAACAAATGGTGGTGCAAATGTCCAAGCAAGAAGCACAGGAAATGTGAGAAGTGAAGGGGGTGGAGTTGCAAAAGAAACAATAATAATCAAACTATATGAGATGTACCCCTCAACGTAGCCCCTAGCTCCATAAATTTTCATTATGCTTTATTTTGTATATGATATTTTTAGAATCATACACTTATGTTATTCCACCAAGTATTGTAATTGAATTGTGTAATTGTCAAGTTTTACATTACATGTGTTCACGAAGATGAGTAGGACATGAAGATGTGTTAGTTTTATTGTGTCTACATTAGAAAAAAAAGAGCTAGGGCATATTGGGGAGTTCTTTGCGACTCCCCAGTCTACCTCATCATTTTTTACTATGCAATACTTTCGCTACTGCACAGCAAAATATCGCTGCTATTTTCGCTAACTGAGTAGCCAACCCATCAGTGAAAATAGCACCTTTTTTAGCAAACAAAATGGGCCCGACGTCTCCCTAACCTTCTAGTTATAAAAGCGGTGCTATTTATCACTTTGCTAAACCGTCATTTTATTGTATTGTTGTATGCTTGCTTTCTCTCTTTAATCTTTTGTTTCTTGCTTCTCTTTTGTATGCTTGCTTTCTCTCTTGCTTGCTCTCGTGTATGCTTGTATGCTCTCTTGAATGCTCAACTAGTTATATTAATAGTCCTTTATAGATAAAAACTTTGCTTATCTTAATGCTTTTTATGACTAGGTTTAAGGTTTCTTCTCCAAATAAGATCAACTACATACAAACCCTTCTCACAAGCATAAGAGGTAAGCCCCTTGACCTTTCTCTCTTATATACTTGTTTTCTCTTTTGAATGCTTAACTAGCTGTATTAATAGTTTTTTTATAAATAAAAACTCTGCTTATAATAATGTTTTTTTGTGGCTAGGTTTAGGGTTTCTTCTCCAAAGAAGATCAATTGCGTACAAGCCCTTCTCACAAGCATAAGAGGCAAGCTCCTTGACCTTGATCTCTTGTATGTTTGTTTGCTCTCTTAAATGCTTAACTAGTTGTATATTAATAGTATTTTATAAATTAAAACTTTGCTTATGTTAATGCTTTTTGGGATAGATTTAGGGTTTCTTCTCCAAAGAAGATTATCCGTGTACAAGGCCTTCTCACAAGAATAAGAGGTAAGACCCTTGACCTTTCTCTTTATTATTTTTGCACCTTTAGGTGTTGGGGATAATGTTTCTTGCATATGTTCTAAACTTCGGCCTTATGCATTCATGAGACTCTATGCATGAGGCTTTATGCATGAGCCTTATGTATTAAGCTATATGAGTAAAGGCTCTATGCATGAGGCTCAAGTATAAGCCTTATGTATTAAGATCTATGTATAAGCTTTATGCATAAGCTCTATGAACGAGGCTTCATACATGAGCTCTATGCATAAAGCTTAATGCATGAAGCTCTATGCATGATGCTCTATGCATACGGCTCTAAGCATAAAGCTCTATGCATGAGCCTTATGCATTAATCTCTATGCACAAGATCTAGTCATTAAGGATTTATACATAAGCTTTATGCATAAAGAGTAACGCATAAGGTTTTATGTATAAGGCTTTATGTATGATCCTCATGTATTGAGCTCTTTATATAAAGGCTCTATGTATGAGGCTTATGTATGAGCCTTATATATTAAGCTCTATGCATGAGCCTTATGTATTAAGCTCTATGCATGAGACTCAATGCATAAGCTCTATGCATGAGCTCTATGCACGAGGGTTCATGCATGAGGCTCGATGCATGATATCTATGCATAAAGCTTAATGCATTAAGGTCTATGCATGAGGCTTGATGCATGACCTCTATGCATTAATCTCTATGCATAAAGCTTAATGCATGAAGCTCTATGCATTAAGCTCTATGCATGATTCTCTATGCATACGGCTCTAAGCATAAAGTTGTGTGCATGCGCCTTATGCATTAATCTCTATGCACAAGATCTAGTCATTAAGGATTTATACATAAGCTTTATGCATAAAGAGTAACGCATAAGGTTTTATGTATAAGGCTTTATGTATGATCCTTACGTATTAAGCTCTATACATAAAGGCTCTATGTATAAGCCTTATATATTAAGCTCTATGCATGAGCCTTATGTATTAAGCTCTATGCATATGAGACTCAATGCATAAGCTCTATGCATGAGTTCTATGCACATGAGCTCTATGCACGAGGGTTCATGCATGAGGCTTGATGCATGATATCTATGCATAAAGCTTAATGCATTAAGCTCTATGCATAAGGCCTGATGCATGACCTCTATGCATTAAGCTCTATGCATGAGGCTTTATGCATGAGACTCTATGTATGAGATCTATGTAGTAAGCCTAACGCATGAGCCTTATGCATTAATCTCTATCCAAAAGCTCTATGCATTAAGCTATATGCATAAGCCTTATGTATAAGCTCTATGTATAAGTTTTTTATATAATGTATGCTCTATGTGAGCTATGTTTTTATGTGTTTATGTATATAGATGTGGCCAGCATGGGATTCATCACTAATGGACCAAGATCGGATATATGGAGGAACATCCTCTAGTGTCACATCCATACCCATACATGATCCAGGTTTACAACGTGTTTTAGAGGCACAGATACCTTGGAGTCACCTAAACTCTAAGTATGGGGTTAAGTAATTGAGTTGCTTGGGCTGATTTTTCACCTATTATGTATTGGACACATCCGCTATCCCACAGTCGTCCACATCCATGCTTCCAACCACCTTTTCTACCGCTATCACTTCTACTTTGCCTAACCCTTATACTTCCACTTTTCCTACTTTCCCTTTAGCTCCTCTAGTGCTTAGTATACTCTTATCCCATCCATGGTGCCATATACTCGGCAAATGACATCCTCACGATGCCACTCAGGTGGTGATAGCTCAAGGGCTTCTCAGAGCTGTAGGAAATCGAGTAATGTGGGAGGTAGGTGCAAAGGATGCTTTGGGGAGGTGCACGGTCACCTTTGCCTATGGGCGACAGGCTAGGGGGGTCACTCATAAATATTTAAGCATAGCACGTGGATTCAACAAAAGGGATTTTTAAAATCCCTTTTTTACACATTTTTTTTACACGCAAAAGGGTACCATTTGAAGGGGGTATTCATAGGTTGAATAGCAAAAGGGTATGCTTAATTCATGAAAAATACGCAGAGAATGTATTTTTAAAATAGGCCTTGAACACATGTGATATAGAGGGTTTACTTATAGTGAAGGGTATGCTTAATTCATGAAAAATACGCAGAGAATGTATTTTTTAAATAGGCCTTGAACACGTGCTATATGGAGGGTTTACTTATAGTGAAGCCCTCAAGGTGACATGTGATGTGCCTAGGGAGGGGGGGATGATTTACTATACCCTACATGGGGAGGTTGGGCCTGATATGGATGACACAGGATGGAGGGCTTATTATACTTTTTATCATTTAGTCAACCAAGCCAATTGAAGGACACCTTCAACCCATGGGGAGAACAAAAATAAAGACTTCATGTATGTAGTTAAGTGCATGCATGTGGGGTTTCCATACCCACTGGGCACACATTTTTGAGATGACTGGGAGGGGAATCACATTATAAAAGTCCTCAATAATAGGAGGTTACTCATAAATATTTAAGTATAGCATGTGGGTTCAAGAGAAGGGATTTTTAAAATCCATTTTTTACACATTTTTTAACATTCATAAGGGTATCATTTAAAGGGGGTATTCACAGGTTGAATAGAAAAAGGGTATGTTTTATTCATGAAAAATTCATAGATAAGGTATTTTTAAAATAGGCCTTGAATGCATGTGATAGAGAGGGTTTACCTATAGTGAACTCCTCCCAGGTGACAGGCAACATGCCCGAGGAGGGTGGGATGCTTTACCATACCCTACATGAGAAGGTTGGGCCTGATATTGATGACATACGATGGAGGGCGTATTATTCTTTTCGTCATTTAGTCAACCAAACCTATAAGGACACCTTCAAAACCATGGGGAGAACAAAAAAAAAGCGACTTCATGTATGTAGTTCAGTGCATGCATAAGCAGTTTTCAAATCCTATTTAAAGCTAATTCTTAGAAGCAGGTGATGAGCGAAAGGATTTCCTCTTGGCCATGATATCTTCCTGTGTACAATGAGTTTGGGAGGCCCTTGGCCATAGAGCACGATAATATGGTCAGAGGGAAGCACTTTGTTAAAACGCTAAGATCTCTCTAGATAGTTGTTATGCATAAACATGCATAAATGAGGCATAAACTCATCCACCCGACCACCCCCCAGCTCAAGGAATGCACACATGAATTATAATTAAGTACATCATACCTTTACCTTGATGTCCCATACCATCAAGAGGTATAACTCCAATCCAGTAGAATGTAGCTATAGTGTGAAATGGTAGGTGAGTAGATATAATCCTCTATACAAGAGAACATCATATCATAGCCTAGCCTCAAGATAACATAGTCTTAGCCCCATGATAACATCAAGATGCCACAGCTCCCTTGAGTGTGCCCCATGCCCCTATTATATAGGAGGGGCCTCAAGTGACTCTTGACTCTCCATTTCCCATGTGTGCCCCATGCCCCTATTATATAGGAGGGGCCTCAAGTGACTCTTGACTCTTGACTCTCCATTTCCCATGTGTGACCCTTGGATGCCTGACCCTAACCTTAACCCTTAAGGTTAGTCCTAACCCATGCTCCACTAGAGCTTTTTCCCATGCTCACAAGCCTAATGTGTGTTAGCCTCCTAGTATATGCACACATAATGTGCATATAACATACTTCCCCTCTCTCAAAACATTGCACTCTTGCAATGAAAAGAAGAAGAACTACGTTGAACAATCTCAACCGACTCCCAGGTCGAATCCTCTATTTCCCTATCTTTCCACCTAAATTTAACCTCAAGGATTAGTCAACTACAAAGTTTCCTTTCTCTGAATTCAAGTACCTTATCAGGTTCTTGTGGAACATAGGATAAATCTTTGACTTCAACGGGCTCTTGAGGAGTAACTGTGTTATCCTCACCTCCTAGTTTCCCTTTCAATCTACTAATATGAAAGACTGGATGAACTCTAACATGTGAAAGCAGTTTTAGTTCATACGCAACTGTACCAATCCGATGTATAACTTGAAATGGAGCACAATATCTAGGAGATAAATTCGAGCATTTTCCTATTGACAAAGTCTGAGAACCTTTAGGAACATTAAAATAAACCAACGCTCTTCGTTCAAAAGACTGAGGTGAGCGTCCTTATTAGTATAAAACCGTGTCCTATCTGAGTACTCCTGACAGAATCCCGAGCTTCGGTCAGCATTTCCTACATATCACATAAGAAATCCCTCGATGCATCAAGCTCAGTGTCCTTAAGAGATTGACATCAATAGGTGCCCTAGGTTGATACCCATACATAAGTATGTACATACTAAAACCAATAGCCATATATTTAAAATTGTTATAGGCAAATTTCATCATTGAAAGATATGTTTCTCAATATGATAATTTTCCAGAGACATGCACGAAGAATATCCTCTATAATTTGATTCATATGCTCTGTTTGTCCCTGTTTGCCCATTTGATTACGGATGAGCAGAGGAATTCATACTCAAAGTAGTTTTCTTGTTGTAAACCATTCGGAATAAAGTAGGAAAACATGGCATTATAATAGCAAGAACCAGGTATCAATCGGCGGCCCGATGTACCCCACATCTGCTCATGGAATTATCAGCATCCTGAGTTACCCATATCAACATAGAGAGTCATCAACATCTCGATGAGTCACATATGTCCATCTGTAAAACCATCAGGTTGATTGTATAAATCACCTAAAGTATGGAACTAGAGAAAGAAATGCCAATAAAGGAAAAATCTAAATTTCCTTAATCCGAACACAACAAGATAAACTCGTTGAATTCTAAAGAAAGAGATTTCAACAAGTGAAAATGCTGACGAGATTACACTCATCAATACATGCAGGGTATAGATAAAAGAAGTTTATCTAGCGAATGCCCCCAAAATAACTTTAAATGAATTCAGAAAATGAGATTGTCTTTGAATGTTGAGGTCAACATGCTAAGTGATGTAAGCAAAACAATAATCTTGAGCCCAAATTATCCCATAAGATAATATATGCGAGGAATCGCTAGCGTCCCATACCACCATGATACCACCCATACATACCTTATTAATTTGAAACTCCCTAGTATGCCGTCTAGGAAATATGAATAAAATCTTGTAGTATAAAACGAATAAGATGGCCTTATCCTAGAATTTCACATACTAAAACCTGTCTCTATATACCTGAGACTACATCAAGGAATAACTCTTTTTGAGTACATCATTAGAAAAGAATTTGAATTATTAGTGTCTTTCTAATGATAACTACCCAATAAACACAATAAATCTGGGTTAGAAAAATAACTCACCTAGATACATAAGTAACTAGGTATCCGAGTTGGAATATGTACAAGAGTACAAGGAACATAGTCCAAAATTACATGCAAAAAACGAAGGCAATGCTACCTTCAAAGCACATGAGATTATCCAAAAGATCAAAAGATCCTTATAAAACCATGGATAAAAGCATAGGAGCTCCTCGAATCCATAAAAACCATAGTTGATCATAAAAATCAATGCATGCCCTCTAATGGTCAAGCCAAAAGAAACATTAAAATTGGTGGCCAACTCATCAATCCGGAGTATACGAACGTGGTGTCATTCAAGCAAAACTCCAAAGTAAGAAAGTGAAATACATGTGTGTAGCACTCATTAAAAACCCCTAGACACAAGTGATTTAGGTAGAACTTGATGAGTCCATATAAAACTTGGAAAACATTAAACAAATCCACCAAAACAAATAGATCAACTAACCCATGATAGAATTTGTCTTAGGCTTAAGAAATTAAGCATAGACCACACTTAAACAAATGTAAAATAAATTATCATGAAAAAGTGTCAAAGGTGAAATACACTTTGAACACAGATTCTAGCCATCATTGAAGAAATTAAGAAACATGTCCAAAAAGAATAGCTCGTTTAGAATTAATCCAAACAGAAATAACTACTAATAATAGGTACAATCATACTAATAATATACGAATAATAGGTATAATCATACTAATAATATGCGAATAATCCGCATCAATCTAATGTCAGCACGAGAAAATGTACTTCAACATTAAATAACCGTCGAAAATATGAAATTCTCGAGAAAAAGAATTATCATGTTTTTTTTTAAATTTTCTTAATTTTATAGGGCCTCCAAATACGATACTTTTGAACTCCACCAAACCTATCTTATGGCATTCCAAACCTATATTTTTTAAGAAAAATTTTAGCAATTTAGTTTTGCCAAAATACTATTGATATTTTAAAAATATCAATTTTTAGGTTTTCTAAAAATAATTTCTAGAGAACTTCTATTTTTTCTTAAGAATTCCATCGTTCATGAAATTTCCAATTCCACCCCACAATTCTCAAATCCAATGAAAATTTACATTTTTAATGGATTTTCTAATTTTTTAGGTCAAAAAATATATTTTTAAAGGAATTTGAATGGTCACGGGCCCCCGAATGGACACACCACATGCCAATCACCAACCCCACATTTTCCAAAAATTAAAAATAACCTTTGTCTAATTTTTCACTAATTATCAAGAAATTTTTAATTTTTTTAGTTTACCTGGAACGCATAAGATTACGAACGGTCAAAAATTTCGGAATCCCAATGGTTTTTCTGAAATACAAAAAGCCAATAGTTTTGTGAAAATGGAAAGACAAAATGAATCAGAATGTGAAAGGTCAAAAGTTTCCAAAATCCGAAAGGTCAAAAGATTTTTCGGAATTTGGAAAGCCAAAAGGTTTCAGGAAAGCGAAAAGCCAAAGGTTTCAAGAAAATAAAATTTCAAAAATTTTCATAGAATTTGTTTTTCTCAAATCTCATATTTTCTCATAATTTTTAAACTTTTTTTAAAGCTTTAAAAAGCTTTTTTTAAACTCTTTTTAATTTTTATTTTAAAGAGCTAAAAAATAAAGTTTTTTTTAAATCTTTGTATCAAAGCTTTTAAAAAAAATTTATAAGGGGGGGCATTTTTTTTCGCCCGACGGATGGTGCGCAGCTCCCTCCCCGTGTGCGTACAAAAGTTGAGAGAGAGAGAAGAAGATTCTCTTGTCTCCACTATCCTCTCTCATTCCTCAACAAATGAACTTCTCTCCAACCCTCCTTCTCTTCTCTCTTCTTTGTTAATCAGATAGGTTAACATATCCGCGGAAAAACCCGCAAAAATGTATAAAAAGTATATATTTTAACCATAAAAATGCTCAAAAAAATTCTAACAAATTAGAAACAATTTTCAAAAATTATAGAAATTCAAGGAATTCATTCTACCAAAAATATCCGTAATACAATATGTGGTATTTTGGTAAAACTTTTCATTAATGCTTATTTTAAACCATAAAAAATAAGGAAAAATAGCATTAAACTCACAGAATTTCCTCGCAACATCAATTTGTCCATTGAATAGAAGAAACACGCGTTCCAATCGCCATAACGATGATTCACGTGTAAATCATCAACCCAAATCAATAAAATAATATTTTTATTTAGTAAATATTAAAATTTACTTCAAAAAAATACCAAAAATCGTAATAAGAAAGAAAAATCAACAACAATTAACTAGAGATTGCTATGATACCACTGTTAAAACCCTAAGATCTCTCTAGATAATTGTTATGCATAAACATGCATAAATCAGGCATAAACTCATCCACTCGACCACCCCTGAGCCCAAGGGATGCACACATGAATTATAATGAAGTACATCATACCTTTACCTTAATGTCCCATACCATCAAGAGGTATAACTCCAATCCAGTAGCATCTAGCTATAGTGTGAAATGGTAGGTGAGTAGATATAATCCTCTATACAAGAGAACATCATATCATAACCTAGCCTCAAGATAACATAGCCTTAACCCCAAGATAACATCAAGATGCCATGGCCCCATTATATAGGAGGGCCCTTAGGTGACTCTTGACTCTCCATTTCCCATGTGTGACCCTTGGATGCCTGACCCTAACCTTAACCCTTAAGGTTAGTCCTAACCCATGCTCCCATACTCACAAGCCTAATGTGGGTTAGTCTCCTAGTATATGTGCATATAAGACACTTTTGTAGGAAGTGTGTGGATTTTAAAAGAAACACTTTTGATTGTGGTGTGATGGTAACTTTTCAGCAAGAGAGTTAAGCTAGTAAACATGATACCAATGTCATAGAGGATAATCTTGAGTAGTGTGGAGCTATTCAAGATATTCTTGAAGTTCGATTTCGATAATTTAGTCTATTTAGCTTTGATGTCAAATGGTTCAAGGCGACATATAGAGGTGCTCAAGAAACCATTAAGAAACATCCAAATGGGTTTTTTCAAATTGATTCCACCAGGTTTTAGAATGATGAGAAGGATACTTTCATACTATCTCCACATTGTTAATAGGTTAGTAACCCATCTAATCACCCCGATAAATCTTAATGTAGTAGAATGAAAGTGTAACCCATTTACTTTGTGATTTTAGATTATGTTTCAAGCTAATTTATTTGATCCAAAGTGGTGGTATGTTATACAAGTTTTTCCTCATTCATAGCATATCTTTCAAGATCAAGATGTTGATGCCGAATCTTTGGATGAGGTGTAAGTACTACCTCAACTCGACTCATTGGAAGAAGACGAGATGAAAATGAAGAAAACAATTCAGAGGAGGTCAAAAAAGAACATGAGGAACATGAATTGAAAGAAGATGATGATTCACCTCTATCGATCATGAGAATGATTTATTGGATAATGTTAGTGATATTGATATGGATCCCCATCGTTTCATTCAGGTTCCTTTAGATAAAGATATTGATGAAGCAACACAAATGGATCTATTACAAGATGGGATAGATTCATGATCTTGACATTGCTTATGTAATTATTTCCTTTCAAAAGTTTTCAACTATATTTCTTTTTTGTTTTTCAAACATGGCTTTGAGGGTTCCGACTAGGGAAAAAATAAGATGCCTCCATGAATGTATGTGTAGGTGGGTTGGCAATTATTCCTCCTATATAAATATAAAATTATATAAATTGGGCAAATATTTTCAAAGAATGTTCTAAAGTTTTCAAAACTAGGAGAAATATTTTCTAGAACCCTTCAAAACAGTAAAATTTGGGGCGAATATGTTAAGATGTGGGGCAAATGTTTTTTTAGAAAAACCCAAAAAATAGCCAATTGGCAAAGATTAGATCTTATTTTTCTCCTTGGTTTTGACGAATGTTTTTTTAAAAAACTATCATCATTTTTTGTATGTATAACCTAATATCAATCTTCAACAAATTTCTCGATTTTTTTATAACACAATAGCAAACTGCTATTTTCACTGCCCATAGCAAAATTACAGTGCAGCGGCAAAATTTTGCAGTTGTAATTGGTGCCCCATAGTACCAGCAAAATTTCACTCAGAGGAACGAGAATAGCAGTAAAATTTGGCTGCTATTCTTGCTCTGCTGACTAGTGAAATTTTACTATTAAGGAACGTTATTTTGCTACCGCACAGTAGCAAAAAATGCCTCCATATCCCGAAAGCCTCAATGCTATTGGAATGTTGCTATACCCCCGAAGTGTTGTAGTGAGGGCCCCCCTTGGAGGACTTTAGGGGATGCATGCTATAGAGAGTGAGGGTATTAGATTCCATGCACATGAGTGGCACATGGACCCACCACTGGCCAAGGTGGCCAAGGAGATACTTTGCATTTATGGATTTGGGAGATCCATCCTGTCACACATCTCCAGTAATGGATCCCAAGGGAGTGGACTTGATTTGATCTTGCAGAATGGGAGGAGACCCGAGGTACCTCGTTTCTATATACACACCGCACGACTTGGCCCATAGGATCCATATGCTCGAGGTTGAGGGAACAGTGGTAGTTTCAAGGCCTCTCACCATGCTCTCTCAGATTTCTGGAAGACAGTCTGGGATAGTTTTTGATCTCAAAAGATTACCCTCTTTTTGTTGTTATTAGCACATATGAGTTTGGTGGGTTGGCATGTGCTTGGCCATTGATGGAATACCAATAACATATTTGAGATGTGGCCATCCCAAGAGTCTTAGGTGACATTATCTTTGAGATTTCTCAAAGGCTTAATAGATGTGGCAGCATGGATTCTCCGCAACTTCACTATGGATAGGTCCTCTTTCTATACCATTACATGGGACACTATCGCTTGGGCCACTAAGGCCGAGGTTGGCTTATGAGGAGGAATGTGGGGAACTAGCCCTTCAGGTCTCTCACCTTCCCATCTTGATAATGCCAATCCTAGCCCCATCTAGTGGTCAGTAGACTCCTTCTTTGAGCCAGAAATGGGAGATTTGTAGTAGCATTTCCGCATGGTTCATCTAGAGAGCTAGATGCAGTGTAAAGCCATCAAAGGCACCCACACTCCGCATGTGGAATCCATCAAGAGCATCTAGTTTGACATCATTAATACCCTTTGTGATCAGTGGGGCGGAAGCTTCAAGATGGTTTTAACCAAATGAGAAAGCATTGGGAAGCATTTGAGGCACTAGTAACTTGTTCCTTTTCTCACAAGTGGTGGTGAGCCCACTTGGCACTACAGAAAACTTGTGCGGGTATTCCCTCCCCCACCCCTTGTATGAGATAGCCTTCTCCGCATAGTGTGGCTAGCCAGAGGAGTAGTGTATCCTTCTCGCATTTTTTTGTTCTTTGATCCTTTCTCCATACATGGAGGCAAATTTATATGTAGCCTTTTGAGGATATGTTTTGGTTCACTAATATAAGGATCTTGTTTTAAGAAAAATAAAAGATATTTACCTTGCTCCATACATGGAGATGAGTTTATATCCTGCCTTTTGAGGCTGTTTTTTTGTTAATTAATAGAAGGATCTTGTTTTCAGAAAAATAAAAGATATTTGCTTCTTTCTATTTAGTGCATGTTATTCTAGACTAATCCAGAACCAAGTTGGATTCTAAGAGCAGGAAGTGCACCTTCTTGGGGTATAATATGGAGTGAAAGAGTTTCTGAGACTACATGACCTAGAGGTAAAGAAGATAATCATCAGGCCATCAAGTGGTGTTCAAGGAACAACCTCATCACATGGAGGACAAGGCTCTATTCAAACTATCATTCAACAAAGAAGTACCCTAGTAGACACAATTGATGGGTAGTACCACTGCCACAAGAGGTGGTTTCATCATATGATAAAGAAGAGAAGCCTATAACCCCAGTGAAGGGCCATAGAAGAGCCATCATAATAACTATTTCATAGATCCAAGAGAATAGAGGATCAGAAGAGGGGTCCCCCTCACATTGTTAATATGGCCTTAATGGCTAAGATATTAGAAAAGAGTGTTGGGGACAGGATGATCTTGAGATCCTTAGAAGTAACACATTCACAGACACACAAGAGAAGATAAGAACATAAGAGATATGGACACACACAAACACACAAGAGTAGATAAGAACATAAGAGAGATGGATGAATTTTCTTCTATTCTCTTCTCTTGTCTATAACCATAACATAAAGAGATGAGAGTACATACTATACGGGAGTGTGCTCTTCTACTATAACTTACAAAGGTATATCCATAGTGTTATCTTGACTACTACGTGAGCTTATGCTATAACTATTTCATAACTCTAATACACCAAAGTATCTATCACATAGCTTGTAAACCACTGCCGACATATCACCCATGATCTTACCAACCACGCCAATGGTGTAAGTGTGGAAGCTATTATCTAGCAGATCATTAATGTTTAATGCATGAGTTGAGCTTGATATGTTAACACTCCCCCTCAAGATCTTCATTCCACACAATTTACTCCAAGTAAGTTCCTAAACTTCTGGGAATTCTATTTACCCAATGGCCTTATGAATATTTTAAGTTTTGTACTCCTTTATACTAACATATACAAAATTCACATCACTTACTACCTAGAACCTTCTTTCTCAATAAAATAGTAATGCATCTTGATTTTCTTTATCCTAGCATGATAGGCTGGGTTACTGGATAGCTATATGCTACTCATGTTATCATAATAAATGGTAACAACCCTATCTAATAGGGTCACCGTCGCAAGTAGGTTCTGAAGCCAACGTGCCTTACACACAAGCTGCCCCCATAGAAGTGTCCTTTTAGTCTACCTTTGTACTCAATAAAGTAAGTATCAACTGTTTCTTGCTGTTTCAACTCATAACAACACTCCCAAAAGAAAAATGATGCCTCTGGTAGATCTCATCTCTTAGACACTACTAGCCCAATATCTCTATATCCATGTAGCTTTATCTCTCTACTAGCCTCATAGAAAAGTCCATAATAAATAGTGGACTAAGAATCCATCTAGCTACATGCAAGTGTGGGTTTCTTGGGGTCTTTATAAACTGACTCACAAGTTAAATAACATAAACTAATTCACATAGCTTAAGTATGGCCTAGAAATTGTCAGGTAGATCACGCTACCCATTATGTGCCTCTACATAGTGGGTTCTCCAAAGCTCACCTCCTGTAACTATGAAAAGCTTAGTGGTATGCTCCAATGGCACTCAAATAGTCTTATAGTCTATCATACCATACTTGGATAGCATGTTCAATCCACACTATCTCTCTAAAATGGTAAAATTCCATCATATGATTTCATCACCTTCATACAAAGATAATACTATAGCTCACCGAAATATTTCATGTCAAACTTTTACTTCAATAGCATCCTGACATCGTGTATGCAAGCATCACTCTCATCAATGATAATCAAGTTATATGCATAAATGACTAACATAATGATCCCTCTATCTATCTTTTTCACATAGTATCTCTCTCGTAACCTAGTAATGGTTGCATCATGGAAATTGCTTTTTGCAAATCACCATGCAAGAACATATTCTTTACATCCATCTAATGTAAAGACCAACCCTTTGCCTATAGCCATAGTAATAACAACTCTCATGGTTTTCCATTATCACAACCGAGTTGAATGTCTCCTCATAGTCAATTCCATATGTATGTGAATTATACCTATTTAGAGATCCATCTAAGTTATGCTTAATCTTGAACACAGTTACATCTAAACACCTTCTTATATCCAATGATGTCGTTCATATCCTCATCCATGGCATCTTTCCATTTTTTATTTCTAAGTTTCTACTCAAAATAGATGAGCTCTATCTCTTGTATTTATTTAACCATGTATTTAGTGATGGTGGGTTTTATATCTATTATATCTCAACCTATCAATAGGGTACCTAATTTGAGTAGACCTGCGTATACCTAGATCACTGGTACTACCAAGACAACTAGGTGTAACCACTAATGAAATGCCAAGATCCTTATCAAGGCTCTACTTGGACCCAATAGAGTCACCATCCACATAAGAGTGGCTTGCTGATAGTCATGCATAAAAGCTTAATTTACCCTTTCCTTCCCTTTTCATGACAATACTTGTGTAGAAGTAGAAGCACCTGTAGTACCATGAGATGATGCATCTGTATTGCTTGCATCTATACTTAACTTGCGTAACCAATGGACTAGCACTAGATCCACTACTAGAGGAGTTGTTGCTCTACATGTGGGTTATCATCATTACTTCTTACATCTCCATCTTGAGTTTTCTTCAGCTACTCATCTCACCAAAGATAACATCTCTTATTGATCGCATCTCATGAGTGGTAGGATTATAGCATTTATAATCTCATCATCTCTACTTACTTATTACATCTACATCTTTAATTTGCTTCGGTGGCGCATACCAATTGATGATGAAAGATGATGTTTTCGCTTACTCACATCTCAAGATTGGTAGGGTTATAGTATCTACAACCTCATCTACAACCTCTTTTTTATAAATCACAACCAATGACGATGTATGCGACTTGGTTTTCACTTCATTATGAACATGCACATATGCAATAGAATGAAACACTTTTAAGTGAGATACATCTGGTTGTAAACTTCTATTTATTTGGAATGGGGTCTTGTCCATAATATAAACAATATTTGGTTACAATATTGTTACTACTTTAGTTGCAATGGGGGTCTTGTCCATAATGTAAACTTCTATTCAGTTACAATATTGCTACTACTCATTAGGACCTCAATGGAAGGCTTCTTGGGCCCTTTTATTTGGCAGTTTAAGGAGTCAAACCTTTTCTCTTAAGAAGAAACGTTTTCTAATTAGAAGCTTCAAAACGGCTACTTTATTCGAATTTGAATTTTGGAGGGAGAATGGAATTTAAAATCTAGCAGACAAAACCATATCATGTAACATATCTATGGAAAGCTCTTGATGCGTAGATCACGGATCTATAATCAACGCTCAAATCGGAGCTTGTATGTAGAAGTTATGGAGGTCCGAAAATTGTAAAATTGCCTCCCCCCCTTTTTGGGGGAAAAAGTGCACCCTTTGACCACTCTTACACCTCTCTTACAAACCCAACATTTCACTCCACATGGCAAACCCCCATTTGGCTATTCCTTAATCACCTTGATTAGGCTTGGGCAAATTAAAGGGCCCAAGAAGACCCCATTCACTTCCTCATGTTAGTCCAAAAACAATATGACATTCTTTTTAAATATCAAGGAACATGAAACTTTTTAAATATTCTTGTTTTTCCTTTTTGCAATACCATTATGTACTTATTTCCCCTTTTTGAGATGCTTTCCCTTTTTGCTACCATTATGTTGGCAGAGTGTACTTATATTTGAGTTGCCTCTTTCTTGCTTTCTCAAGAAATCTATAAACTCATTGGAGAAATAGTCCCCCCCTTCATATGATCTTAGGCATTTGATTTACATACCTTTTCCTTCACAGCTAAGGCTAGATAGTCACACCGTGAAAAACTTAAGTTTTTTCATGCGAAAAAAAGTCATGCAAAAAGGATCATAAATCATGCTAAGAACTTCTCAAATGAAATTCACATTGTGAAAAACTCAACTTTTTATGCACAAAAAATTAGCCTTAACAACCAAAGGAATCCTTCCTAGACCTTTATAATGATTAGGTGAACCACAAAATCACCTCACAAACAAGAAATGCAAAAGTTTAGTTGATGTGAAAAATCCTAGATTCTCATGATCACATACGTATCTCGAGTTTTTCATTCCCAAAAAAGTTATTTTGAAAGTAGTGGAAATCATTTCCATCCTTTCCAACAAATCACTTGAGCCAAAAGATAAACTCAAAAGTTCATTTACATATACAAGTACTCGAAGTTCATGGTTGTGTGTGTACCTTGAGTTTTTCAGTAGAGCTTTTTAGGTCCAAAAAAGGTGGCTCTCAAAGGCAGTATAAATCATATAAAGCCTCACAATGATCATGTACTTTAGAAAATTAGCCCAAATTATGTACCTAAGATGGAGTTGAGGTTATTCAATTAATATGACATGTCTCACAAACTAGCACAAGAAGTTAGAATTTTGGTTTTTCATACCTCACCACCGCCCCTATTTTGTAGATGGCCTCGCACACTATTTGATCTCCACACACTCTAATGAATATGGGAAGAATAAACTATGTAACACAAAAAAATTGCAATTAATGATATGCAATTACAATGAAAGGCCATCATGCCACTTTTATATGTAAATTGAATATACCCGAAATATCTTTTGTTAATCATTCATTTTTAGACTACACAATTGAGTTTCTCCTTTTTTGTTTTTGTGAATGCCCCCTTTAAAGAATACATGACACCCGGGTACGAAAGGAGGAAATTTGATCCTTCACTCTCTTCTCCTCATTCTTTGTCAATATCCAAGGTGATTTAGGTAAAATTACCTTCTTGTTCTCTTGAACTATTGGCCATGTGTTGGGGAGGTGTTCAATCAATCTGAAGTCCTCCTGAATCGCTAAAGAATCTATCTTACCAATTATGTGGTCCCAAATATTTGATACTAATTTTTTTATGCATTGGATCTAAAAGATGATTGATTCTTATCTTTGTCCAATATGGAAGATGAAAGAAGATTGAGTACCTAGTCATTCCCGGCAGTGTATCAGACAATCCTCTTCACAACACCTCCTAATCTCTTACTGTTACTCTTAGAGGATGTGGGTGGACTCCTTTTATATATGGAACAAACTTCCCATGATCAATTGGAAACAATGGTGATGGTCTTTATACACAACCTTCTTAAAATGCATAGGTCATGATGTAACAAGCGACTACCCACACAAATAGGAAAAGCATTTGTGACCAAATGTTATGAGTCCTAACTATGCACAATGCACAAATAAAATATCTTTAGAGCCATATAATATTACATAATTTATATCAAATGGAAGATGATTGAGAATAGAAAACATACTGGAGCACTCTCCATCTCCCAAAAAATCATGCATTGTCCACATTAAAATTGCCTTCACCTCTATGCTACACATTGTGTAAGCGATCGAGACACATCATGCACTCGGATGTCATGCCATAGGGTCTCAATCTCCTTGAGGAAAGTTCCAAGGTACAAATCCGTGTTCTTGACCTTGTGCTTACCGCTTGGAACAAGAAGAGGTAGCATCACATGACCCTTCTTTATTCATTTTCAAGCAGAGAGATTGTTGGTCACTACTACCACCATTGGACATGTGGTCCATGTTCACTACTACCACTAGCCATGTGGTCCACGATGTCGATTTGAGATCAAATGGATTGAATTCATCCCTACCCAATCCAAGTCGTAAGTGATGTGGCTCTTCCTTGAATTCCAAAGACTCCTCTTCTATGTGTTGCCATGCAAGTAAATCTATTAGGACCCTCATCGTGCCATCGATGGAACGATTATGTGCATGCCATGTCATGCATTATACAATAGACTTGCACTAGAATATCTGTTGAATGTGGGTATGATAGGAAAATCCCTTAACACCTTTTGAGTAATAATTGTACCTTACAAATCAGTTTGGTAAAACGAGACTCTCCACATTTGGAACACTGAGTTGCATATTTATGAGCACCCCAAAATAGCACACAATCATACATTCGTAATCCATGCCAAGTGCTGTCAATACTCTCCTAGCATACACCCTTGTGCTTGGCATCTTGTTTTGTGAAGGAAGCATCTTGTTCATAAGCTTAAAAGGGTTTGAGACAATTTTAAATATTATTTATAAAAGATATGGTAAGTCAAAATTATGAATTGCTAACCACAAACACTGACTCATCGAAAGAGTCTTGTTATACTAGCATTGCTTCAACCATACATGGTTTGCAAGTTTACTAACTCCAATATCACACGAAGGGTGGAGTATGCACACCCCTCATAGAGTGGAGTGAAAGCAACTTATCATTAATAAAATTGATCTTCATCAATTGAGGAATTGGGCTCCTCCTCTCCTTCTTTCTCATAGAAGTCATCCTCGTCAATTAAGGCTTTGGGCTTCTCCTCTCCTTCTTTCTCACAGACTTCATCTGTCATTTTGTCCATGGCTAAATCTTCTTTAACTTCATGTGCCATTGAGACATTTCTTCCTCATCATGTCAAGCACGTGGGCTCACCCAAATTGAATCATGGGAATCATGGGAGCTCTCTAAAGCCTTTACGCAGTAGTATCAACACCTTTTGAGTAATCATCGTACCATACAATCACTTTGGTAAAATGAGACTCTCCACATTTCGAACATTGGGTTGCATATTTATGAGCACACCAAAATAGCACACAATCATTGACACATGCAATAATTACATTTGTAATCCATGTCAAGTGCCGTCAATACTCTCCTAGCATACACCCTTGTGCTTGGTATCTTGTTTTGTGAAGGAAGCATCTTGTTCATGAGGTTACAAAGGGTTTGAGAGAATTTCAAATATTATTTATAAAAGATATGGTAAGTGAAAATTGTGAATTGCTAACCACAAACGCTAAGGACTCACCCTGAAAGAGTCTTGTTATACTTACTAGCATTGATTCAACCATACATGGTTTGCAAGTTTAGTAACTCCAATGTTGCACGATGGGTGGAGTATGCACACCCCTCATCATAGAGTGTAGTGTGCAAGCATCTTGCCGTAAATTGATCTTTGTCAATTGAGGCTTTGGGCTCCTCCTTCTTCCCCGTCAATTGAGGCTTCAGGCTTCTCCTCTCCTTCTTTGTCACACAGAAGTAGTCCATCATCTTGTTTGTGGCTAATATATACGTACAAATATTGTTGGGATATGGACTCCTCCTTCACGTGTAACATCGCACCACAAGTTATTTGCCATCTAACCAAGAAGAAACATAAGTACTTAAAACTCTTATGCATACTCCAATGCATGAGGCTTATGCATATGGTCATATGCTTATGCTAATTCATGCATAAGGCTAATGCATGCACAAGACTAATGCAAGCATACGGCTATAGCTACCGGCATGCATAAGGCTAATGCATGCACAAGACTAATGCATGCATATGGCTATAGCTACTGGCATGCATAAGGCTAATGCATGCTTTGAAAGCTACCCGCATGCTTAGGTAGCTACTAGCATGCCTTGGTAGTTATCGACATGCCTTGATAGCTACCGGCATGCATTGGTAGCTACCGGCATGCCTTCCAAGCTATACCGACAGCTTCCAACTCGCATGCCTTGAAAGCTATCAGCATGTCGATAGCTTCCAGTGCATGACGGTAGCTTCCAATGCATGTTGATAGCTACCTAGGCATGCATAACGCTAATGCATGCCTTGGAAGCTACCGGCATACCTAGAAAGCTACCGGCATGTATTGGAAGCTACCGGCATGTATTGGAAACTACTGGCATGCCTTGGTAGCTACCGGCATGTATTGGAAACTACTGGCATGCCTTGGTAGCTACTATCGGCATGCATTGAAAAATACGGGCATGTCTAGGTAGCCAGCGGCATGCATTGGGGAAGCTACCGGCATACTTATTCACAAGTCTCATGCATGTGGCTTATTCATAATCCTCGTGCATAAAGCCTATGAATAAGCACCATGCATAAAGCTTATGCATATGGCCTTATGCATATGTCTCATGCATGAGGCTGAGGCATCTGTCCATCTCTTGAGAGAAGCATAGCTCTCTAAAGGCTATCCATAGAGCATGGAAAAAATAACAAACCCTAATCTTAAAACCCTAGAACATGTAAAAGCATAAGAGAAGAAACATACAAGAATGAGATCTTTTACCTTGTGAGGCTTGTATGTGTTGAAAACCTACAAAATAAAACCAAATTAATTAAAAAAATTATTAATAACAAACCCTAATCTTAAAAGCCCTAAAACTTACAAACTCTATAAATATGTAAAAGCATAAAAGAAGAAACATTCAAGAAAGAGATCTCTTGTGAGGCTTATATGTGTTGAAAATCTATAAAATTAAACCAAGTTAAGAAAAAAAAAGTATTAGGAAAAATCAAGAATCATACAAGAAAGAGATCTCTTGTGAGTCGTCTTGTATGTGTTGAAAACCTATAAAATTAAACCAAGTTAAGAAAAAAATATTAAGAAAAATCAAGATCTCTTACCATATGAAGCTTTAATGGAGAGCTCTTAATGAGGGAAAAGAAGAAAGAAAAATACTCGTACTAGTTAAGCTTCAATAAGAAGAGAAAAAGAAGAAAAAAAAACTTAAAAGAGAGGAAAGAGAAAGGAAATACTCACAAGAAAGCTTGTTTGCATAGGAGATAAAGGAAAAGAGTAGACATACATTGCTTGAGCTTAAGGAGGAAAAATACTCGTACTAGTTAAGCTTCAATAAGAAGAGAAAAAGAAGAAAAAAAAAACTTAAAAGAGAGGAAAGAGAAAGGAAATACTCACAAGAAAGCTTGTTTGCATAGGAGATAAAGGAAAAGAGTAGACATACATTGCTTGAGCTTAAGGAGGATAGGGTAGGAGAGGTAGAACTGATAGATAAAACATAAACCTACCAAAAAACTAGGAGTACAAGTTGATTATATTCAAAAGATAAAAACTACGAGACAGTAAAAGAAGCGACAAAAAAGTGAGATATTTTTACAGTATAGCACTGTTTTTTCACTGCTATATACGCTGTTGAGAAATGACAAATTACTGCTCAGCATTGGTAAAACACCTGATATTTTCCTTCCAAGAATGCTGCAATGCTCTCGTTGTGTTGTAGTGCAAGAGAAGCCAGTAATAAAAGATTAAAGAGAAGCAAGCAACAAAAGATTAAAGAGAAGCAAGCAAAAAAATGTAAGTTTCAAATCCTGTATTAGTGCACTTTCAAAAAACAAAAGATTAAAGAAAACAAAGAGGATAAGCAGATGGTACATACCTTGATAGGAGGAGGGATTGTGAAGGTGGGAAGAGAGAAGAGGAGGAGGGCTTATGTGAGGAAGAGATGGAGAAGGGGTTGTGAAGGTGTGAGAGAAGAGTTGGAGATTAGGTGGCCTCCAAAATAGCTTGCAACACAAGAATATGAAATCACGCGACGCAGCATAAGAGGGAGGTATCTAAAGTTTTTTTCCTAGTATGTGGCTATCAGCGTGGTTATGAGCATGTCTCTAGCTGCGTCCATAGCTGTCGATAGCTACATACTAGGAAAAAATTTAGAGAGTTGTTTTTGATACATTCTAGAGAGTTAAATTTGTGTTTGATGAAGTTGAATAGAGTGTTCACACACTTGTATCGTGTGATTTTCTTTTTAGATGCCCACAATGCATAGACAACTATTGACCCCTTCTTTTTTCGATGATAGTGAGGCACTCGTGCGAAGTCGGCATGAGTGGTTATGTCAGAAGATTCCATGTCCATGCGAGAGATGAAAGGTAGAAATTATACGTTTCATCTCTTGCATGTGCAAGATTACACCAATTTCAAGATGTATGACACGCAACTAGTTTGGTGAGTGTATATATTCTCTATCACAAGTTCTTATGCACATGATTTAGGTATTCGTAAATTAGTCCATGTTTTTTAGAACAAGGACGAGGAGGAGACATGTCATGGAATGATGTATTCTATGCCTCATTACTCCTTGTTTAGTGGACAACTACGTAAAGGGTTTAAAGACCTCCATCATTCAATTGGGGTGAGCCCACGTGCTTGACACAATGAGGAAGAAATGCCTGAATAGCATATGAAGTGTATCTTATCTTTTCATTAAAGAAGGTTATCTTAAATAACAACATAACTTTAATGTTCATTTGTTTGTATGTCTATAGCTGGAAGTAGTGGACCGCTCCGCTATGCAAGATGAATATGATTTTGCATTACAATGAGTTTTGGAAGCTCTATTTGAAAGGGTGCAAGACGAAGGATATATTGTTATTACTGTAGGACATGCTTGGCAAGCATGGCAAGTAAGTGCATCCCTAAAACCATAACCTCTTTGTTTTTACAAAAGTGATTTTCACTTGTGTTAGTTTTATTGTGTTTTAGGATCATGTTACAAGAAATGGTGGTGCAAATGTCCAAGCAAGAAGCAAAGGCAATGTGAGAAGTGAAGGGGGTGGAGCTGCAAAAGAAACAATAATAATCAAACTAGCCCCTAGCTCCTTAAATTTTCATTATGCATTATTTTGTATATGATATTTTTGGAATCATACGCTTATGTTATTCCACCAAGTATTGTAATTAAATTTTGTAATTGTCCTTTTTTTTCGTGTCAAGTTTTACATTACATGTGTCCTCCTCGTCCTTGTTCTAAAAATGATGAGTAGGGCATGAAGATGTGTTAGTTTTATTGTGTCTACATTAGAAAAAAGAAGAGCTAGGGCATATTGGTAGACTCCCCAGTCTACCTCATCATTTTTTACTATGCAGTACTATCCCTACTGCACAGCAAAATATCATTGCTATTTTGGCTAACTGAGTAGCCAAACCATCAGTGAAAATAGCACCTTTTTTAGCAAACAAAATGGGTCTGACATCTCCATAACCTTCTAGTTATAAAAGCGCTGCTATTTTTCACTTTGCTAAACCATCATTTTATTGTATTGTTGTATGCTTGCTTTCTCTATTGCTTCTCTTTAATCTTTTGTTTCTTGCTTCTCTTTTGTATGCTTGCTTTCTCTCTTGCTTGCTCTCGTGTATGCTTGTATGTTCTCTTGAATGCTCAACTAGTTATATTAATAGTTTTTTAAAAATAAAAACTTTGCTTATCTTAATGGTTTTTATGACTAGGTTTAAGGTTTCTTCTCCAAATAAGATCAACTACGTATAAACCCTTCTCACAAGCATAAGACATAAGCCCCTTGACCTTTCTCTCTTATATACTTGTTTTCTCTTTTGAATGCTTAACTAGCTGTATTAATAGTTTTTTTTATAAATAAAAACTCTGCTTATATTAATGTTTTTTTGTGGCTAGGTTTAGGGTTTCCTCTCCAAAGAAGATCAACCGCATACAAGCCCTTCTCACAAGCATAAGAGGCAAGCTCCTTGACCTTGATCTCTTGTATGTTTGTTTGCTCTCTTAAATGCTTAACTAGTTGTATATTAATAGTATTCTATAAATTAAAACTTTGCTTATGTTAATGCTTTTTGTGGATAGGTTTAGGGTTTCTTCTCCAAAGAAGATTATCTGCGTACAAGGCCTTCTCACAAGAATAAGAGGTAAGCCCCTTGACCTTTCTCTTTATTATTTTTGCACCTTTAGGTGCTAGGGATTATGCTTCTTGCATGTGTTCTACCTCTCGGCCTTATGCATTCATGAGACTCTATGCATGAGGCTTTATGCATGAGCCTTATGTAATGAGCCTTATGTATTAAGCTATATGAGTAAAGGCTATATGCATGAGGCTTATGTATAAGCCTTATGTATTAAGATCTATGTATGAGCTTTATGCATAAGCTCTATGAATGAGGCCTCATACATGAGCTCTATGCATAAAGCTTAATGCATGAACCTATATGCATTAAGCTCTATGCATGATGCTCTATGCATACGGCTCTAAGCATAAAGCTCGATGCATGAGCCTTATGCATTAATCTCTATGCACAAGATCTAGTCATTAAGGATTTATACATAAGCTTTATGCATAAAGACTAACGCATAAGGTTTTATGTAGAAGGCTTTATGTATGATCCTTATGTATTAAGCTCTATACATAAAGGCTTTATGTATGAGGCTTATGTATGAGCCTTATATATTAAGCTCTATGCATGAGCCTTATGTATTAAGCTCTATGTATATGAGACTAAATGCATAAGCTCTATGCATGAGTTCTATGCACGAGGGTTCATGCATGAGGCTCGATGCATGATATCTATGCATAAAGCTTAATGCATTAAGCTCTATGCATGAGGCTTGATGCATGACCTCTATGCATTAAGCTCTATGCATGAGGCTTTATGTGTGAGACTCTATGTATGAGATGTATGTAGTAAGCCTAACGCATGAGCCTTATGCATTAATCTCTATGCATAAGCTCTATGCATTAAGCTATATGAATAAGTCTTATGTATAAGCTCTATGTATAAGTTTCTTATATAATGTATGCTCTATGTGAGCTATGTTTTTATGTGTTTATGTATATAGATGTGGCCAGCATGGGATTCATCACCAATGGACCAAGATCGGATATATGGACGAACATCCTCTAGTGTCGCGTCCATACCCATACATGATCCAGGTTTACAACGTGTTTTAGAGACACAGGTACCTTGGAATCACCTAAACTCTAAGTATGGGGCTAAACAATTGAGTTGCTTGGGCTGATTTTCCACCTATTATGTATTGGACACATCCTCTATCCCACAGTCGTCCACATCCATGCTTCCAACCACCTTCCCTACCCCTATCACTTCTACTTTGCCTAACCCTTATACTTCTACTTTTCCTACTTTCCCTTTAGCTCCTCTTAGTGCTTAGTGTACTCTTATCCCATCCATGGTGCCATATACTCGGCATATGACATCCTCACGATGCCACTCGGGTGGTGATAGCTCAAGGGCTTCTCAGAGCTATAGGAAATCGAGTAATGTGGGAGGTGGGTGCAAAGGATGCTTTGGGGAGGTGCACGGTCACCTTCGCCTATGGGCCACAGGCTAGGGGGTCACTCATAAATACTTAAGCATAGCACGTGGATTCAACAAAAGGGATTTTTAAAATCCCTTTTTTACATATTTTTTAAGATGCAAAAGGGTGCCATTTGAAGGGGGTATTCATAGGTTGAATAGCAAAAGGATATGCTTAATTCATGAAAAATACACAGAGAATGTATTTTTAAAATAGGCCTTGAACACATGTGATATAGAGGGTTTACTTATGGTGAAGCCCTCGAGGTGACATGTGACGTGACTAGGGAGGGGGGGATGATTTACTATACCCTACATGGGGAGGTTAGGCCTGATATGGACGACACAGGACGGAGGGCTTATTATACTTTTTATCATTTAGTCAACCAAACCAATTGAAGGACACTTTCAACCCATGGGGAGAACAAAAATAAAGACTTCATGTATGTAGTTGAGTGCATGCATGTGGGGTCTCCAAACCCACTGGGCACACATTTTTGAGATGACTGGGAGGGGAATCACATTATAAAGATCCTCAAAAATAGGAGGTTGCTCATAAATATTTAAGTGTAGCATGTGGGTTCAACAGAAGGGATTTTTAAAATCCCTTTTCTACACATTTTTTAACATTCATAAGGGCATCATTTAAAGGGGGTATTCACAGGTTGAATAGAAAAAGGGTATGTTTTATTCATGAAAAATTCATAGATAAGGTATTTTTAAAATAGGCCTTGAACGCATGTGATAGGCGGTTTACTTATAGTGAACCCCTCCCAGGTGACAAGCAACGTGCCCGGGGATGGTGGGATGCTTTACCATACCCTACATGAGAAGGTTGGGCCGGATATGGATGACATACAATGGAGGGCTTATTATACTTTTCGTCATTTAGTCAACCAAACCTATAAGGATACCTTCAAACCATGGGGAGAACAAAAAGAAAAAGACTTCATGTATGTAGTTCAATGCATGTATGAGCGGTTTTTAAATCCATCAGGTGCACATTTCTCAGATGACTGGACAAGGAATCGCATTATAAATATCCTTAATAAAGGAGGTCTCACGCAAGGAGGTGTTCGAAAGAGGAAAAATAAATGCCTACCAACTGCACCATTAATGATTGGAGTAAGGTGAAGAATGAAGAGAGGGAGGTTATTCAACACCCTAAACAAGAGGTGGTGGTGTGAGTCAACTATTCAAGTATGGTATGACGAAGTATGGATCCGGAGGAAAGGCATGCTGGCTCGTATGGTTTATAAGTTTTCTCTTTATCATTTTCACTAAGTTTACTTCATGTATCGTCATGGATTTCATATTTCATGCATGTTGAAATTTGTTGTAAAGGAAAGGGTAACATATCGCCCCCCAATGTCTGGGGAGAATAGGTACCACAAGTACCACAACGAAGCGGACACTTGGGAGTGGCTCAAAATCAATGGAGTGTCAGTGAAACAGATATCCAATGATCTCGGCATCCCAACTTGATAAGACTCTAAACTTGATTTTTAATTATCACCTAACTCGTTTTTCTTATGGCTAACATTTTTCCATTAAATTATTATTTTAACGTAGGAGGACATGGATGTTGAAAGTGGTGGTGAGGGAGGATGAAGGTCGTGGTGCACGTGGTGAAGATGCGACCAAAGATGAAGATGAAGATGAAGATGAACACGAAGATGCCTTCATCTTTATTCATTTTTGAGACATCAACACTTTATGTATTTTATAACTTTGTATATAATTTGCAAGCAATAAAAACCGTGACATTGTTGTTTTACAAAAAAATTAAGCGTTTTTTAAGTTTTGTCTTAAAAAAATTTTTAATTATATGATTAAGAAAAAAACAGGAACAAAATGGGTGAGATATGTGGGACACATGTCTCCACATATCTCACCCATTTTGTCCTCGTTTTTTTTTATACAGACAGTATGAGATTCTAGCCGCTCATAGCTAAATACATAGCTATACAAGTTGTTATAAGATCGGCTACGTGTGTGACTATATGTGCTATTGTAAGCTAGGCTATATGCATGGCTATACATGATGCTGTAAGCCCAGCTATAAGCGTGGTTATTAGCATGGCTACTAGCACAGTTATAGTCGCATAGATAGCCGTGCATATAGTCATGTGAATATTTTTTCATTTTTAGATTCTTTGTAATTTTTGCAGATCCTCTCACGACTGTACTCATCGTTTGTTGTAGTGTCTACAAATGTTTATAAGGAAAGCTCATCTTTTTTTGTGCGCCTCATGGCTTACGTGAAGGAGAAAGGTGGTAAGGTGTATACAAAAGAGTATTTGCAAGACATATGGCATGTCCTAGAAATTTTGGTTTATAATCTTTGCCAAGTAAAGTGGCGCCTAAGGGAAAAGAATTTGTTTATTCTAGGTCATTTGGGTACTAGCAAAACAAACTTTCTTCAAGCTTTGAATGAATTTTTGGAATTTGCTTTTTGTGCCCTACCGAACGACCTAAGGATTTTATGGGAGAAGAGAAAGTGCATGATCTGTGAGTAATTGACAAATTATAGTGTTTTGAGATTGAATTAGACATCTTGAATATCCTTTTAGATGGTAAGAAGACGTCATTGAAAAGAAAATACACCTGAGTTTTTGAGAAAAGTAGAAACGTCCCAATTATAAAATCCCCTATCATTGCATAGATGAGTCTTTCCAAAGTAGAGTCTTCAAATTGTTTTTTTTGTAATGCAATAGAATCGTGCATGAAATATTATATCCTGACTGAGGTTGATTTCAACTTAAGCCATTTTAGAGAAATAAAAAGTACTAAAATTTAGATTGTCTTAGCAAGCAGATAGATTGTCTTAGCAGAGCAGGTCCAATTCGTTATGTTCAGACTAAAATTAGGATGGATGGCAAGAAAAGAAAGGAATTATTTTAATCGCCACCGAAGGCCCCCCCCTGAGTAGGAAGTTTATACATATTTCGACAATCAATTCATTCTCTAAGAGACGAGTCCTCTGTTCGGCTGTTTACTTATGGCGGCTGATCGTCTGTTTTGGCTGTTTACTTCGGGCTCGTGAAAACAGACGATCCCTAGGATTTTTCCCAAATAGTATCCAGACGATGATATGCATATCCATTCCATTTCTAAATTTCTACATGAAATTGAAACCGATGAAATTCTTATTAACACTTTTGCATGCATGTAGAAATACCAGAGCATAAGGGAATATCACTAGAATCCATAATTTTGCATTTGGTAGAGACATTCACCTGCAAGAGCATAATAATTAGAAAAAGGAGCACCACAGCTCATTAGATGGTGTTCATTAAAGGAGCTATCTATTAAAGGAGGATAAAACCCCTGTGGTTTTGGGGAGAGGCCGAACCAGTAGATTTAGTGAAAGATCGTGCCAAATTTTTCGAAGGTAAACGTTGAGGTCCTAATCTATTGAAGTTACTACGTAGCAAGAATTCATGGGGAATGGGGTTTTCGAAGATGATGACTTGGTTCAAAAATGTCTTTCAAGCTTTAGTGTTAACAGTCGGATCTATAGGCGTTTAAGGAAACCTTGTCCTTTTTCGTGTGTCTCACGGATTACATGAAGCGGTAACGTGTATTCAAAAGACAATTTAAAGACAGATGGCATGCCCTGGAACGGTTGGCTCATAACCTGTGCCGACTATGGCACCTAAGGCAAAAGTAGTTGTTTATTCTAGGTCATCTGGATTATAACCTGTGCCGAGTATGGCACCTAGGCAAAAGCAATTGTTTATTCTAGGTCATCTGGATTATAACCTGTGCTGAGCATGGCACCTAAGGCAAAAGAAGTTATTTATTCTAGGTCATCTAGATTATAACAAAACAAACTTTGTTCAAGCTTTAAGTGAATATTTGGATGTTTTTTTCGTGCCCCAACGACATAAGGATTTTACAAGAGGGAGCAAAGAAAGTGCATGATATGTGGGGGTAACTCACAAATTGTCAAGTTTTGAGACTGAATTGGACATGTTGAACATCCTTTTGAATGGTCAGAGCACGTTATGTGGGGAGTCTCAAAGCCACCCAAAACAAGATGTATAGATGGATGGTATGTATATAAGTCGATGTATGATGGATGCTAAGTGGAAATCAAATGGAAAAGCGAAGGTGCTTGAAAACCAAAATAGCAAGAGCATGATGTTACGTAAGAGATAGGCGGCGCTAGGTTCTAGAAGAAAAGCAAGGTAATGATGGCATTCAAGAAGTGAAATTGAGATTTTTTGACGAGACTCTCTTAGCAAAAGTGGTTCGTGCTACTACAAGAAAGAGTGGAGAGCATAGACTGCAATAGAATGGTCTCTTGTTGCAAGTCTGATGGTAGCTGCATAGGTTGCAATTTTGTTCAAGTATACAAAGAGGATAACGCAATGAAAGGGATTAACTATGTCAAAGAAAAGGGTGGGTTGGAGACTGGAGAATCAGCAAGGTGGTGAGTCCACTAGATTCTCTGAGAAGCACCTCTGTTAGAGACTTGACCCGGTGCAGATCCTGATTGACTTTAGCTGTGAAGAGTTCTTGTTGAGGTCTACTTAGGATCCACGAGAGTTTTTTATATTTTGCTTCTTTCTTGAAGGCCCATGTTCTCATGGATGTTGAGACGTTGAAATGTTTTGTTTATATAAAGGAGACAAAGGTTTTGGGTGTTATCTTTCATTTTGATGTTTTGTTTATATGAAGGAGACAAAGGTTTTGGGTGTTATCTTTCATTTTGATGTTTTTGTGGTGATGTATGTGCGGTTTTGATTGAGAATGTGAAGGTTGAATCTTTATGTGTCCAATATGACAACTAGGGAACTGATTATTCTGAGTCAGAATCAGTTAAGAAGGCACAAAGTTAGTTTGAATCAGCTCATCACATCAGTATCATCGAAAGGTATAGGGACATTGGGATGACTTATTTGAGTGGTTAGGAAGTGTTTTTGAAACTGGTCTGATAGTTTGGGGATTGTCAGTAATTACAAATAAGAAGGGCTAGTGGCTTGAGAATGTCTGTGTGGTGAGTCAACTGTGTATCTATTGTGATGGGTCCTTGTATGGTTAGATTGTTCTAAAGGTCTAGAGTTATCTGTTGACACGCAAGGGAGTAATTCTGACCAAGTTGAGGTGGTTGAATCAGAATGGTCAGAACAGTCAGAATGGCAGTCAGTTTGTGAGTCTTGAGGGTGATATCTCTTTGAATTTGAAGCAACCTGAGAGTTTGGGAAGGTCATAGAACACGTGGGAGTAGATTTGTGCTTCAGTTGAGTGTGTTGAATTAGTTTAGTCTATTTCCTGTCAACTGGGTCTCTTTCAATCAGAGAGGTGACAAAGGAGGGTTAGCAAGGTGGCCAGGAAGGCCCTAAGGATGTGGATGTGAGGTTAGTTGACTTTAGAGGATGTGGATGTGAGGTTAGTTGACTTTAGAGGATCCTACAGGATATTTCTCTGATTGGGGACAATCATCAGCAATTTGCATCACATTCCGGACAATTGTAGGTCAGCTGGTGTTATATAGGACAGAAGGTCAATAGGAGAGAGCTAACAGGTTCAGTGGAGCTCTAGGGCAAGGCTTTGAGGTTGGATGACTATGGAGAATATTATGTGAGCCAAGCGGATAGATTTTTGCTTGGGGGTAAGAGGAGGACTTTGGAGGAAGATTTCGGTCAGTTCTGAGTGAGCTGAAGGTGGATTCTGGCCATTCAGATGTCAGCTGTGGTGAGAGGAGAGGCTTTTGGGTGGATGATCAGGGCCTTTGGAGGTCTATGCTAACTTGAGAGGATAGTTGAAGCCATCAGCTGGACTAGATAGGGAGGTTGGGAGGGTTTTGAGGGGTTTCGAAGTGTCTAAGGGAGTCAGCTCTGGAGGTGAAAGGACAAGCTCAGGTCTGCTTGGTGCCCTTGGAGCTTGGATTTTAGTGTCCCCCAACTCTGATCCCACTGTGTATTCTTCTTGTGTGCCTACTAGTGGTGTATAGAGGCCATTACAGAGCCACCACACATCATCGCGCGCCCTCACTAAGGATGAGAAGGCTTTTGTTAAGGGCTTTGGTCAGCAAATTGGGATCCATTTGTTTGTCAACTCAGGACCTATGGCTGGACTTAGATATGAAGTGTTCAAAGGTGAGAAAGGAGAGGATGTTTCTCTATTCCTAAGGAGAGTTGAATTGACAGTTTTGAAAAGCAACGGAGATGATAACACTTTCAAGCTAAAACTGGTGAGTTTGTTACTTTAGGATGCAGGGTTTGAGTATGAGGCCATTGATGCTGACAGAGGAAGCTGGGACAAGATGAAAAAAGCCCTAAAGAATAAGTATGGAAGGGTAGAGACTCCAGAGGACATGTGGAGAGAGCTGGCCAGATTGAACCAAGGTGAGGATGAAGATTTGTTAGTTTTTGTATAGGTTTGAAGGTGCATGTAGGAGGATGCTAAAGGCTTTGGGAGAGTTTATGGTTCCTCCTGAGTTTCTCAAAAAAGACAAGTTTGTTGAAGGGCTGAATGGAAGGATCAAGGAAAAGGTAGAGCTGAAAGACCCTCTCACTTTTGCTATAGTAGTAAAGGTTGTTGTATACCAAGAAAGGAAGATGAAGAGGAGAGAAGGTTTGAGTATGCCACCCACTAGGACAAGAAGAGTGGCTACCTTTGGATTATTTGATGTATGTCATGCTAGGGACAAAGTGCAGGGTGTGGATCTCTGTGATAGAGGATGCTAAGGACATGGATTAGAGTACATATTGTGTGGCCATGGACCCGAAGATGGAGGAAGGAGATGCTGGCAAATTGATGGAGACCTACTCCATGATTGGCAAGTCTGTTATAGGGGGCAAGTGAACCCTAATGAGCTAGAGATTACCCAGGAGCCAGAGTTGATAGTTGCTTCATCGGAAGATGCCAATTTGGAGCCCGCATGTCTTTTTTGTGAAGTGATGCAGTGTGTAGTAGAGATTTTATCAGACTTGTCTTTCTCTGATGATACATGTGTTGATGGCACTGTTGAGGATCAGCACTCAGGTGCACTTGAGTGTATGGATGGAGACATGGATAGTGTTGGAAGATCTATTGTTGGATGATGCCTTGGAGGGTGTCTATGATTTGTTTAAAGAGACTATGGATGTGGACCATGGTAAGCTATTTGATGTCCGGGTAGATGCTAAATTATGTGTTGGGGAGGATGACATTTTAAATTCCATGAGCATGTTTTGGGATGAGGAGGCTGTGGATACTGTCCAGAGGGTGCGGCTGGTTGTAGTTTTGGGTTGTTTTGAAGATTTGAAGGATAATGTCGAATGGTTTTGATGGGGTGTTTATTTGTTATGAACAAAGATGTTTCGGAGGGATTAATTGAAGATTTGATGGGAATACAGAGAGTTGAGATGTGCTAGGAGGTAGGTGGCGAGCTTAGAGCTAACAAGGATGAAGGAGACAGGAAGAAGTCTGATGGGAAATATGCTTGGATGATGTTGTCATTTAATCAGTAGGGCTCAAGGATTGTCTGTAGACAGTTTAAAGGTTTATGATCCAAGGGGATGGTTCAATGCAGCTAGGTGGTTTTGGATCATATTGTTGTTTCCCTTTGATCTAGGGGAATGATAGAATGCTAGATTTTGAATTGTTGTAAATACAACTGTACATAATAGTTGGTGTTTGAAGTGCAAGGCGACAGTGAAACACATGAATGTGTTTCACCTAGGGTTTGGGCTATATGTGAGGAGAATCTCAAGGCCACCCAAAACAAGATGCATAGATGGATGGTATTTATATAAGTTGATGTATGATGGATCCTAAGGGTAAACGACAGGTGATATATGATGGATCATGAGTGGTAAAAGGCAATGTGGCAAACAAATGGAAAAGCACAGGTGCTTGAAAACCAAAACAACAAGAGCGTGGAAAAACGTAAGAGATGGCAGCGCTAGGTTCTAGAAGAAATGCAAGGCGGAAACGGTGTTCAAGAAGAGAAATGAAGATCTTTGTTGAGATTCAAGCTCGATGTTAGCTTATGCCAGTTGCACTATGTGCTGGCATGTTAGATAGTAACATGTGTGAGACATAAATGACTGCGTCCAGCTGGTGTCATAGTGTGTGGACATTAGCTAGGGTTAGCAGTGTGTGGACACAACACATGTAGTGTGTTGTAGATTATGGATTATGGCTTTATGCATTGTGTGAGAAGGGAGATGGCTTCCCTCTTTGGTTAGGGTTTCCTTAATACATTAGGGTTTGCTCCTATGTGTGTCTCCTCTCCCTCTACCTGTTTTTCATCATGGTATCAGAGCGTGGTGCTCTCTATTAGGGTTTATGACTAAGCTTGGGGGGTTCACCTTTAAAAAATGTTGCATATCACGTGCGTTCAAGAGGTAATAAAAAACCCCCTCTACTTACATGTCACACGCTAATAAAATGACCCCTCTTTCTTAAGAAACTTACAACTTTTTTTCAAAATTGGATAAAAAAGCCCCTCCTGTATATGTAAACCTGTAACTTTTTGGAATTTAAATACCCCTCTTAGATGAACTGACGTGCTACACTTACATACTTTTAGGTGAACCCCCCGGGTGACTAAGTGAGAGAAGAGGGAGGAGAAGCTGTGAAGAAAAGCTGTGAAGCTTGCCATTGGAGCTGTGAAACTTGGAGCACACATTCTCATCAAATTTGAGAGCTTGGCCTACCAGGTAAGGACTACTAAAAATCCTTGAGCGGATTGCAGGTGCAAAAACACAAACAACACCAGATTTGAGTTGGCCAAAGCAGCAAAGAAAAATTATGTTTTGCAAAGCTCTCCATTGAAGCTTGAGTGTGGTGAATGTATGAGGCAAATGGTTGTAAATCTGACAAAGAATCATGTATCTTGTAAATCTGACAAAGAATCATGTATCTGGCAAATGGGAATGTATTGGCAACTCATGTGCAAGCCCTACATTGAATTTGGAGCAAGTTTGATGCATTTAAGTGAGTGGAAATTCACTGTTTTGAAGCCCTAACAAAAATAATGCACAAAAACAGTGAAGAGAGGTCCATTGTTAATGAAATTGGAGCTGGATTTTTGCAGAAATCACTATATTGATGGATTGGGTACATACCTAGGAGTGTTGGGGACTCACATCTACCTTCAATCACCACAACAAACCACCCAATTCTCCTCAGGAGTAGGCGGCGAAGACTGTAGGGAAGAAACAGTGTAAAATTTTCAATACTATGCTAGGTGGAGGCCAAATTCAAGTCTTGTGATTGATTAATCCCAAAATCTCCTTAGAAATTTTATGGTACACACTCTTGAGAAGGTTGCTGTGTGGTTGGTTGGAACAATTATGCATTATGGAGCTGATTATGAGCTGTCTACAGTGATTAGTGAAATAGAGGGTCATTTATACTCTCTCAACTTAAATAATTGGTCTAATTCTTTTTAGATGGAGTTATTAGACATCATTGCTAAGCTAATGAATGCTTGGTCTCTCAATTTGGACAAGAATCAAAGGAATTAGAGCACTTTTACTACTGGTTTTTACTGGTTTTACTAGTTTTGCTGGTTTTTCTCAAAACAGAGAAGGGGATTTGATTTTTTTGGCATGTACGCACCTTGGTTGGTGTTGATATGCAACATTGAGATTTTTTAGGTGTTAATGCAAGTTATCCACACTTGATTAAACCACTACATTGCAATTTGAAGCCTTGGAAAGTGCGACAAAACAGGGTACTTTTTTGGACTGTGTATGCCAGTTCAATTTGAATGGAATCAGAGTGCATTTGTATATCAACAGTGAATCTTGTTGAGTACTTTGGAGTATCTGGAACACTTATTAGAGTGTGGTTGAGCTGAGGAAGGATCATTTACAGAATTGGACGTGTGCGGAAGGTGCATTTGCATCATTGAGCAAATATGTTAGAGAACCCAGTACAGATTGTGGGTGAGAAGTTAGATAGAAAGAACTTCCAGGCATGGAAGTACAGGATTAAAATCTTTCTAAAGGAAAAAGGATTTTCGAACCTTGTTACAGGTGCGAAGCCAGAGCCGGAACTACCCCGACAACCTACACAACAATAGGTTGTAGCTCATAAGCAATGGTCAGAGAGAGCATACAAAGTTTTGCATTACTATATGTATCTCAGATGCTATACTCATACACATACATGATGCTGAGAATCCCAAGGATGCATGGGATACATTGGTAAAGCTGTTTGATACAGATACTAGTGCTCGATAAGTCTGAGTTGAGACAACAGATTCATAATGTGAAGCGAAAAGGAAGGAGTATTCATGATTATGTATAAGAGATAAAGAAGTATGCAAATGCATTGGCAACTATCAATGCCCCCATGCCTGATGATGATCTCGTAGACATTGCCTTGCGTGGTCTTATCAAGGAGTGCAAGTATTTTGATACATCTATTTCTGTTTGGAGTACAGGTTTACCAGATTTTGATGAGTTGGTTTCACTCTTGCTTGTTGAGGAAATCAAACTCAGTGACTCTTTTCATGATGCATCTATTAGCCATGATGATAATGGCAAAAATCAGGCTTTCTATTCACAAAGGGGATTTAGAGGCAGGGGGAGATTTGCATCACGAGGTCGTGGTAATGGTCGTGGATGGCAGGATAGATCACCACAATAGAATTTTTAGCCTACATATGGTGCTAGAGGTGGTCGTGGATATACACCTCTGAGAGGCAGAGGTAATCCTCGTGGAAGAGGACGTTAGCAAGGCCAACAAACATCTATGCAAAATGTGGAATGCCATTACTGTGGGAAGTTTGGTTATATGGCACGTGATTGTTACCGCAAACAAAATGATTTGAGAGGGGGTAGAGCACAACATGGTGGACATGATGCACAACACGATGGAAATTTTGCATCAAGCAGTGATGATGGTAGCGCAAATCACTTGTTTGCCATGAAACATGTCGTGGGATCTATGATAACAAATGGTGACTGTGATGACAATTGGTATATGGACTCTGGAGCATCAAACCATATGACTTGTCATGGCGAATGGTTTGAGCATATGAAGCCAATGGATGTGAAAGGCTATGTGGAGACAGGAGATGATTCCCAACATGCTATCACACATGTTGGAAGTGTACCATTGGTGATGCACAATGGTGAAACAAAGTCTATGGCATATGTCTTGTATGTGCCTTCTTCTATTACAAAAAGTTTGGCCTCAGTTGGTCAAATGGTTGAACAAGGTTTACAGGTTCGTTTCAGCGAGCATGGTTGCTTCGTTGAGGATTTCAAAAATGGATGCAGAGTCATTGCCAAAGGCAAGAAGGCAGGTTATTTAAGTTGGATGTTGGGATTCTTGAATTGAAATCAGCCATGTTCTCTAAAAGCCAAAATGTGGTACAGGACATTGACATGTGGCATAAAAGAATTAGACATGTGGCATAAAAGAATTGGACATGTGAACATACAAAGGTTAAAGAACATGCAGGCAAGAGGCATTGTGTGTGAGTGGGCTGCCTAGATTCAAGTATGATGGGAATATGCATGTCTCTGATGCTTGCTAGTTGGAAAGCAAGGGAAGGTTGCCATTTCCTAAAGAAGGCAACATAAGTAGCAGGCCACTAGAGATAGTTCACAGTGATGTATGGGGTCTTTCTCAAAACCCATCCATTAAAGGCAGCTTGTATTATGTGACATTCATTGATGATTTCAGCAGAATGACTTGGATTTACTTTCTCAGAGAGAAAAGTGAAGTGCTGGGAAAGTTTATGGACTTCAAAGCTTTTGCAGAGAAGCATTATGGCTCTTGGATAAAATGTTTGAGGACAGATGGAGGTGGTGAATACACCTCACATGCTTTTGAGAATTTCTTGAGAAAGCATGGCATAAGAAGGCAGCTAACTTGCAGGTACACACCTCAGCAAAATGGTGTTGCACAGAGAGAAAAAATAGAGTCATTTGTGATGTGGCTAGGGTAATGCTCAATGAAAAGAGCATGCCAGACTATTATTGGGCGGAAGCATGTGCCACAGTGGTGTATGTACTTAATAAGACACCCACAACAGCCATACATGGAAGTACGCCTGAGATGCATCTTACAGGTTTTAGGCCAGACATTTGACACGTTAAAGTGTTTGGTAGCATAACTTATGTGCATGTGCCAGATGAGAGAAGGAAGAAGTTGGATCCTAAGGCAGAAAAGTGCATTTTTGTTGGGTATGCACAGGATCGCAAGGCATATAAATGTTACAATCCACAAACTAGGCAAGTGGTTATCTCATGAGATGTGGCGTTTGATGAACTTGCTAGGTGGTACAAGGCAAAGGATGAGGGTGCCATTGATTCCGTTGATGCTGATGTGCATGTGAACTTGCCACAAGCAGGTTCTTTTTCTATGTCTGGGCCAGTAGAGTCTCAGAGTAGCACTATACGTCCATGGTCAGGATGCTTGAGACATGAGAGTGTAAGCACTAGGAGTAGTGCTGTGGATAAAGGAAAAAAGAAGGTTGAAGGAATTGGCATTATAGGTTATGAGTCATCAAGTTCAGAAAGTTTGGATGAGGAACTTGGCATACCAGTTTTACGCACCAGGTGCAAGGCAGGATAGATATGTGCCTCCACATGCTAGAGTGACAGGTCTTCAGAGTGATCTGCATGCATTGCGGAGGTCCCAAAGGGTCAGGTATCTAGGTTGACATATCGTGACTTTGCTATGCATTACACATATATGACCTCTTTGGTAAAGAATGTGGAACCTACATGCTATACAACAACAGAAGCTATTGGGAAGCATGTATGGGAGAAGGCAATGGATGTTGAGATGGATGCATTGGTCTCCATAATGAAACTTGGGATTTGGTTGCCTTACCAGAAGGTAAAAATGTCATTGGTTGCAAATGGGTTTATAAGGTGAAATGCAAATCGGATGGTTCCATTGAGCGCCATAAAGCACGGTTGGTAGCTAAGGGTTATGCACAAACCCAAGGCTTGGACTATGATGAAACATTTAGTCTAGTTGCAAAGATGGGAGCATTGAGAGCAGTCATTGCTATGGCTGCAGCAGCAAATGGTTGGGAAATGCATCAAATGGATGTGAAAAATGCATTTCTAAATGGTGATTTACAAGAGGAAGTTTATATGGCACATCTAGAAGGATATGTACACCCGAGGTACCCCACTCATTTATGCAGATTAAGGAAAGCATTATATGGTTTGAAGCAAGCACCTCGTGCTTGGAGTGATAAGATAAGCCGATATCTTATCTCCCTTGGAATTCAAGTTTCTTCAGCAGATTCTTCACTCTATGTGAAGAAAATAGATCATGGGATTGTCTTACTTGTCATCTATGTGAATGACTTGATTGTCACAGGAGATCATGGTACAGATGTTATGCATGTCAAGAAGGCATTGGGTGGGTAGTTTGATATGAAAGCCTTGGGTGAATTGAGATATTTTCTTGGGATTGAAGTGATCAAAGACCATGCAGGGACATGGTTAGTGCAACGCCAATATGCATTGGATATGTTGGCAAAATATGGGATGACAGGGTGTAAACCAATGAGTACACCTTTGGAGCAGAGAGCAGAATGTGAAGCTGCGGGCTGATTTTGGTGAAGAGTTGGATGATCCGTCTATGTATAGAAAGATGGTTGGCAGTCTTATTTACATGACTATCACACGACCGGATCTGAGTTATGCTGTGGGGCTAGTAAGCCAATTTATGCAAAGTCCCAGAAAACCTCATTTGGATGCAGTGAGACGCATTATGCCCTATGTAAAGACCACTGCACATTATGGTCTTTTTATGAGCATGGTAAAGGCCTGGATGTACACGGCTACGCAGACGCAGATTGGGCAGGGTTGCTCGTATGATAGGAGGTCTGGATATACACGGCTATGAGCATGGTAAAGGCCTGGATGTACACGGCTACACAGATGCAGATTGGGTAGGTAGCTCGTATGACAGGAGGTCTACTAGTGGTTATGCCTTTACATTTGGAAAAGCAGTGGTGAGTTGAAGCAGCAAGAAGCAACCTACTATTGCTTTATCTAGTATAGAGGCTGAATACAGCGGTGCGACCATTGCTACATGTGAAGGAGTATGGTTAAAGAGTCTCTTGGCTGATTTGGGTGAGCCTATTGATGGCAAGTTTTTCATTCATTGTGACAACATGAGCAGCATACAGTTGGCCAAGAATCTAGTTTTTCATGAGTGGACCAAACACATAAAGGTCCACTATCATTTTGTCAGAGAGAAAGTGTTGGATGGTACAAAGGATTTGCAGTACATGAAGACTGAAGAGCAGGTGGCTGACATTTTACAAAGCCACTTAGCAGGGCGAGAAGTTTGAGTACTTCCATACTATGTTGGGAGTACATGGGATGAGCTTGAGGGGGAGTGTTGAGAGCTTTGATAGCCCAAGCTCATCTACATTTTCATCTATGGCAGTACATCATGAGCTTGAGAGGGACTGTTGAGATTCAAGCTCGATGTCAGCTTATGCCAGTTGCACTATGTGCTGGCATGTTAGGTAGTAACATGTGGACATAAATGACTGCGTCCAGCTGGTCATAGTGTGTGGACATTAGCTAGGGTTAGCATTGTGTGGACACAATACATGTAGTGTGTTGTAGATTATGGATTATGGCTTTATGCATGGTGTGAGAAGGGAGATGGCTTCCCTCTATGGTTAGGGTTTGCTTAATACATTAGGGTTTGCTCCTATGTGTGTGTCTCCTCTCCCTCTACCTATTTTTCATCAATCTTTTGATGGGACTCTAATAGCAGAAGTCATTCGTGCTACCACAAGAAAGAGTGGAGAGCGCAAACTATAATAGAGCGGTCTCTTGCAAGTCTGATGGTAGTTTCACATGCTTGAATATCTATAATTTTGTTCAAGTGTACAAAATAAGATACCACAATGAAAGGGATTGACTATGTCAAAGAAGAGGGTGAGTTGGAGACCGGAGAATCGACTAGGTGGTGTGAGTCCATTGGATTCTCTGAGAAGCACCTCTCTTAGAAACTTGCCCGATGCAAATTCTCATGATGATTATAGCTGTTGAAGATGAAACTATGAAGAGTTCTTGTTAACATCTACTTGTTGAGGATCTCTGAGAGTTTTTTTTATTTTTATTGTTTCTCGAAGGCCCATGTCTTAGGGATGTTGAGACGTTGATATGTTTTGTTTATCTGAAGAAGACAAATATTTTGGGTGTTATATTTGATTTTGATGTTTTTTTGGTGCGGTTTTGATTGACATTGTGAAGGTTGTATCCTTGTGTGTGCCAATCTGACAACTAGGGAACTAATTCTGAGTTAGAATCGGTAAAGAAGGCACATAGTTAGTTCTGAATCAGCTGATCTCATCAATATATAGGGACAATGGGCTGACTTATTTGAGTGGGGTGGAAGTGCTTGTGAGCCAAGTCTAACAGTTTGGGGACTATCAACTATCAAAAATAAGAATTGCTAATGGGTTGAGAATGTTTGTGGCAGTTGTGAATCAGTTGTAGTCAGCTGCATATCTATTGTGATGGGTCCTTGTATGGTTAAAGTGTTCTAAAGGGTCTAGAGTTGTCTGCTAATACACAAGGGAGTAATTCAGAATGGTCAGAACAATCAAAATGGGGTCAGTAGCCTTTTGAGGTCTATGCTGACTTGAGAGGATAGTTGAAGCCATGAACTGGACCAGATAGGGAGGTTGGGAGGGTTTTGAGGGGTTTTGAAGTGTCCAAGGGAGTTAGTAGCTGGAGGTGAAAGGACAAGAGTAGGTCTGATTGGTGTCCTTGGAGCTGGGATTTCAGTGTCCCCTAGTTCTGATCCCATATTGTTCTTTTCTTGTTTGCCTGTTGGTGGTGTATATAGGCCATCACCCAGCCACCACACGTCATTGGATAGAAAATATGGATGAGTTTTTGAGAAGACTACAAAAATCCTAATTATATTGATCAGCAAATTTCTTATCATTGCAAAGAATCTTTCCAAAGTCGAGTCTTCAAGTTGCATTTTCTAGTAGAATAGATGCAATAGAATTGTGTAGACTAGGTTCTATTGTATTTATAAAGTGCATGTAATATTATTATTCCTATATATAGATTAGCTTCTATAGATCTAATAAAATTGTGTAGATTAGCCTCTATAGATCCAATAGAATCGTGTAGACTAGATTCTACCATTTTTGTAGAGTGCATGAAATATCATTTCTTGACTAAGTTGGATTCCAATGACTTAAGTCCTTTTAGAGAAATAGAAAGTACCTTAAATTTAGATTGTTTGAGCAAGCAGATAGTTTCTCCCTTGCTTTCAGCAGAGTAGGTCCAATCCATTATGTTTAAACTAGGCAAAGAAGATTAAATTTGATGATTGTTGTGCAACCAAACATCGCCTAGGTTGCTGCCCGGATTATCTCGTTTTGTGATAAACTAAAATGGGTTAAGCTTTCTTGTTTTCTAATTACAACTTGTAACGGCATCTTACAAATGACTAGTACTAGGATTGATGTAAGAAGTGAAGGGAACTACTCTTGGATAGGGCATATAGAGGAATAGAGTGGAGAAGGAAGGAATAGTTAAGCTGACGAGTTCATGAGCTGAGTCGATGTTGTTATGTTATACACTTGTGACATTAAGCTAATATTCAAGCATGCCTTTTGTGTTAGTCTCCATCCTGTCTCTATTCTGCACTACATAGTTTTGCTCATTCCGTGTCATAACTCCTATATGGAATCAGGAAGGATCTATGCCTTTCTGGAAATTAACTCCTATCAGGAATCAAGAAGGATCTAGGTACTAACCTATGTGTGGTCTCGACCATCTCCCCAAACTTATGGAAATTAACTCCTATCAGGAATCAAGAAGGATCTAGGTACTAACCTATGTGTGGTCCCGACCATCTCCCCAAACTTAGGCAAACCAATAGCTCAACCAGTGTTGGCTTGTAAATTGGGTATAACTGTTCAAGAGCTAATCAGGTGGTTTGAAACCCCACAAGGGATGGGTCTTGATTGGCAGACACCGCCAATGATATTAAACTATAGAAGAGTCAAATCTTGCTCCATGATATAATTTGCAAATAAAACGATAGTAAAATTATAACAGATGGTGATATAAGGAATTATTTTTCTCACCACCCCATGATTAGGTATTTTATACATATCTCAACAACAGATTCACAATCTAACTCTCGTAAAACAATGAATCATTTGCTCGACTATTTATTTATGGTGGCTATTGATGAACCATAGGGTGAAGGTTTCTTATCCCTATAAACCATTTATTTTGGGGGTGTAGTGTGTGATTGTGGTTCTAACCAGCCTGTGGTGGTTGAAGGTTCTGACATTTTTGACGAAGCATAAGATTTTTTCTCTAGTGCGTAACCACCTAATACATAGAATGGTAGGAAAATTGTTAGATCTCAGCTCCTGGGGATGTGGTGAACTAGAAGTAACTTGGTGTAATATGGAAAATTGTCTTAAATTAAGTCATTTTCACCCCTACCAGTCCATTTAAACCATTTCAAGGGATGGACACAAAGATGATAATTATTTTCACCGCTTACTAGCCATACTTCCATTGGGAGGGGGGATTCATTAAGCCATACTTCCATTGGGAGGGGGGGATTCATTAAGCCCCCATCCCTACAGTATAACCTATTAATTTTATCCTATGAAGATGTTATATGTAATTTACAAAGTAGCCCTGGTCATCCTATTTCACTTCATCTTTCCTGCACTTTTTTTAAACCCACTCCATGAGGAATAAGTCTCCCCTTCTATGTTGGTTGAAGTGATGATAAAATCACTTTGAACTTTCAAAGATGCACATCAGTCTCAAAATTGTCTTTCAGTATGGCAATTCCATTGATGAGTGGCCATTAAGATCTCGAATCCTTCTCAAATCCTTATGGTTAAAAACAGATAAGGATTTACACTCTCAAGTGAATTGGAGGGTACCCCTACAACCAAAATGGTTTTACATGATCTAAGAGCTTTTGAAAACAAGAGTATAACTGAATTTTGATAGGAAATCTTGATGTAATATGTTTTTGTAATGAAAATAGAGTATACATGGAGTGTGTGTTCACCTCACAAATAGGCTCTTATTGCTCTCTCATTGCTCTACTCATGTAGTGAATAGAATGGAAGGGTGTTAAAGAAACGTTAGCTACCCACACTTTTGAAACATGGAGCCCACGCCACCTTCATGGTCTACTCTACCCTACTTAGCATAGAATGTAAGGGTGTTAAATAAATGTTAGTGGCCCACCCTTTCAAAACGGGGAGCCTGTGCCCCCTTCATGACCTACTCTACCCTACTTTTAGCAGAGAAAGCCTATCTCTAAGGTCTCTAGCACTTTCCCTTCTGCTAAGATAAATCGTTCAACACATTTCATCTGTGTAATGGGTACATTTGGCCTATGTATGTAGTGGGCTATCAAAATGGTTCACTCCTTCCTTCATCATATTCATTCAAGTCAACCCTCATCTTTTTTTTGGGGATTCATTCTTGGTTGGGGTCGAATCCGTCTCTTTGTCCAATATACTTCCATAAGATCCCCTGTAGCATACTTTGTATTTTCTGTAGTCATCTTAGCCCAAGACACGCTTGAGTTATAGGTCAAGATGTCAGAAAGGAGGTGGTCAATGGTATTACTGACCCGAGAAATATTGTGTCAGACCACGGTAGTGGGCTGCTTTAGAGCAAGTACCATGCGTAAGATCCTCATATAGTATGGATGATATCTCACCTAGCTCCAACCCAAGGCTAGTGATAACCTTCTCTACCCTCTTGCCAAGTAGTTCTCTTGCCGGATGGTCCCCATCAAAATGACATGTAGGTCATTAATGTCAACCTCTAAGAGCATGTAGACCCCTAAAAGTCAGAGTCACTTTTGGTGTCTCATTGATTGGTGCTTAAGTATGCATCTAGCATTTGTCCCTCATGCTAGAAAGGACCGGTTCCAACATCTTGATAGTTGAAGGCCTAGATATCCCACGATGGAATAGTGGCCATAAGGTGGTACGAGGGAGGCTTTCCCACCTTATGAGTATTGAGTATATACCTCTACATGGGGATACAACGGTAGTGTCAGCTATTTCTATCTTTGTTGATATTTGTATGGATTCTATATCTCATAAGAGGGTAGAAAGGTGGTATGTTCCTTCTCAACCCTTGTGGAGGGTGTGGCCTCCTTTGATCCCTTGAAAGATGCATTTAGCTAAAGTCTTGATGGAATTGAGTATATGAAGGGTGTAACACAAGATTCATCTTTATATCCACAATAATAAGCAAGGGGAATGAGATGCTAGGCTAAGACTTCGACTATTGAACCTAACACCACTTCAGCTATGCAAGGGCTACACCCATTAAGCTAATTGAAAGGAAATTTCACATGCTCAGTCTTTCTTTGATTAAATCTATCCTATGAAGGTCATATATTTATGTTGAACAAGCCATGTTTATAGGTTGGGGCTTCATGCTTTCTTATACCCTTCACACGTTACTAAGTTGTTTTTGTTATAGGTCTATCTCCATGTGACCCATTTCTCTCTATGAACCAAATACAATCCATTCTCTCCAAACAAATCCCCCCTTCCATTTTTGTTTCGTTTTGGGTCTATGTAGTTTATCTAGTTGCCTGTCTACATTCCTATTTAGCATGGGTGTGGTAAGCTTACTTTTGGTTTGGAATGCATGCCATGCCCGATAAGGTGAAAGCTCAATGTTCTGTCCTACAGTCAATCAATAGGATTAAACTTCTACCATAATCTAAAACTTAACAATATTAATTTTATTTCCCTAGTCATCCCTAATGTAGTTAATGATTATTTTACTATTAAGAAAAATAGTAGTAGCATCTAGATGTGCAAATCATAGGTTTGTAAACAACTTGAATGGAAGTTATTGATCCATATCTTTTAGTTATCAATTCTTCTCTATCTATGTCGCCAAGTCATCAGAACTTATAAAACCCTTCAATTCATCACAATTTATAGTCCACTAAAAATTTTCCACTATTCCATCGATTCTCATCCATATAGGAATCCACATCTTTTAGCTATCAATTCTTCTCTATCTATGCCACCCACTATTAGTCTAATCTTGCTCCTAGTTCACTTGGTGACCTGTAAAGGAAGACACTTAGTATTGAATGCTTGGTAATCCCTAGTGAAGATTTATGATTTTTTGACTAGGGTAGTGAACAAATAAATTAGTGGCATCTTAAAATAATAGTCTTTTCTCCTGATCCTTGTTACTATCATTTCGTAATTTGTAATGCATGGTACCTTATAGCTTTATTGTAACAAGTCATTTTATTATTATTGTGGGTTATTTATTCCCTCTCTCTTGGAACTACCATAGTGGGGTCTTAAAGACATGGGCTTCATCCTTTCAGTATCTTATTACCCTTTCAGTCTCTTATTACCACCAGGGTATCTCCACCATTAGCACCTTTCCCAATACTTTGAGAGTTGAACCCCTATTGTTTTCATGCCCTAAGCTTAGGAATACAACAAGGAGGCTGGTTATAGTTTAGTCAAGATTTTGAGTGGCATTTCTCGGACCATGCTATCCACGAGGGGTATCCGCTCTATGAGCACATGTCGCTCCTCTTTTGATCGTATTTTCATCAATTGGTTTAGAATCCATTGTAGCTATTTTCAAGCTTATGTTCCTATGCTTCCTATATGTATTTGCTCTTGAATGATGCAATAAATCTTCATTGACATGGAAAGAGAAACGGTTTAGTTTGATCCAACCAGCTCAACGACTCAACTTGGTCTCAATGATTCTACTCTACTGAGGATCCTTTTATGTAAACGATTCGTAAGACTCCAATGATCCTACTGTGCAGGCAATGTGATTCTACTCTCGGTAATCTCACACTCTGTTGATCCGACTACATGCGGTCATATTTTTCTACAACCCACGAGGGGAATCTCACCTTTCTTGATTCTTAAGGTAGGCGATCCGACTACATGCGGTCATATTTTTCTACAACCCACGAGGGGAATCTCACCTTTCTTGCTTTTCCTTACTTACTACTGCTGATCTTGCCACCACAAAGCATCCCAATGTTTGCACACAAAACCCACTAGTGTTTGTGTCTTCCAACACCCAACCTGGCACCTTTTTGTAAATAAATTCTTTTAAAAAATTAAATAAAAAATATCCTTCATGTGAACTCAAATGATAGATTACATAATTTAGAAGTGAATTCCCCAAGCATCAATGAATACTGGAGCATTAGAAGCTTCGTGGGGTAAACCATAGTGTTGTATCATGAAGGTTCCCCGAGCTCCACTATGTTGAGCTCTTGCTGTCATTTATGCCCCTACGTGCTTTTTCTCCTTCGTTGATCTTAGAGGTTAGGGTCTTCAAGTCGTCTTTTTGAAGACTCTCTTCTAAATGCTCTGAGCACTCATTCGACCATTCCTATAGTTGGAATCAATACACTCTTGGTCTGGGTTTCTCCATTGTGAAGGATTCTTGGTTTGCAGAATCTCATGCCACTAGCGTGGTTAAATCAATTCCAAGTCCTATCCCACTTCTTAGGATTGGTGCATACAATAAAATTTCATGTTTATATATTGGATTTGAGAAGGGGTAGCTTTGATTTAGCCAGATTGTAAATGCATAAGCACTTGCTCTAACACCACAATCACTTCTTGAGGTAGGTTTTTTTAATGATTTTTCTTGGTTTTTTTAATTTTTTTTAAAATTCTATGTTTTTTAAAAATTTTAATGGGGTTATCTTAGTAAATTTTCTTGTTTTGTTTAATGTTTTTTATTTTGATAAAGTTACATAGATTTTTAATGGTCTTTCTCCAAGTTTTAGTGGATCTAGGTTTGAGGTGGTTGGTCAAAATCCCTTGCACGAGATATTTTTTTGATCTTTTATGCCTTTGAAATTTGTCTCCATAGGATCGACAATCATGATTGTGCGATTCACCTCTAATGATCCTTCTTGAAAACGATTCATGTCAAACGAGACCTAACACAAAAGAAAGACACTACATTTTAACCCCATTACATGTGTTGAGCTCGACTCACAATGCACACCTCCCGTGTCATGAGAGCCCTCCAATTACATAATGTAATCAAGGCAGCAAGAAGGCTAGAACTTTATTCAATCCCTAGCTCTCCTAAATGGGATAAACATTAAATAAATCATTTTATAAATAACGAAAGGCACACATATAAACATAACTATAATCAAATTTTAGGGGGACTATCCAGGTCAAAGAATCCTGATTGACTTTAAGGCACATGGAAGTAGCTAGAATGTCCAATCATAGTCTTCCTCATTGAGGAAGACGGGATTATAAAGGTTATTTCTTCATCTTTAAACTTGTACCTCCTTATCATCTTCTATGAGATTAGCATGATGCTTTTCTTGCTATTTTTCCAACTTCTTTAAGTAATTGGGCTCCTTGTGCATCCCATTTTTTTGCAGTATCTACAATGAATCCTCTTGTTATATTCTTACACTAGAGAGTCTTCAAATTCGAGACCTATGGTTTTGCGCGATGACACTTTGGTTGTGTTGTTGCCCACAGCTTTAGCTTCACGGTGGAGGTTCCAATGCCTTTTGCCTTCTTCGAGTGACCTCCCATAGCCCCCCACATGAGAAGCAGCTACACCTTTTCTCTGTCATCTGGAGAACCCACCGCCGTGCTGACATAAAACCTTTCAACAAACGAGGACATGACATATGCTACAAATTTTATAATGATAAAGCAGAGGTAGGTACTCAATGAGCATAGATAATACATACCCATAGCTAAAGGCCAATGAGATCTGAAGTAGGTGGAAGAGGGGGTATATGAGGTGAGAGAGACACGCTTAAGATCTACATAGGCTTCAGGATGTTGGAGTGACCATATGAAAGAGGCACCCAATGGAGTGCGTGTGTTGCCAAAGGGGAAGAAAGGCTTACATTGAGCTTCATTGACCATTCTAGGTGTACATGCGAATTGGCCACACTGTATTATTTAATTGGTGCAAATAGCTTGACTTTTTCTGTTGTTTGTGCTCTAAATCTATGCATAACCGATCGCCTATACCCTCTTGTAGTGGATTTTCACCAAAAAATGTTAGTTTGATGAAGATTTGTGGTGTTTTTGGTTCTCTTTTTTGCTTTGAGAAGAATGTATTTTAATTTATGGCTTAATTTGTTGTTTTTTTGTGTTTAAATTAGTTGTAATGATTCATATAGTCTCCACATAGGTTAATCTAGGCTTAGAATATAACATTTCTATAGGAAATATTCTAGTGAAAGTTTCTCTCTTTATATTTTTTACATAGACTTTAGATGCTAATTTTTGAATTTCCATTGATTTTTTTTGTTGTATTTAAGTAGATTAGAGTATTAGGAAACATTTTAATTAGCTGAATCATTAAGAAAACTCTACAAAATTATTAAAAAATCATATTTTTCACTAAATACACTAGTTGGACTTGTTTCTTAAATTGAGGATGTGATTAGCAAAGATAGAGTGAAAAATTTCAAAACAAAGTGGTGTTTAGGGTGACTTCGGTTTAGAGAGAATGATTAGGGTGCATGTTGATACATTAATGCACCAAATAAATCTAGGAAAGTCACAAAATTAAGGATTTTAGCTCTCTTTTGCATAGTTATGCATATTAAGATACGAGTTCACAATTAAGGGATTGATTAATCTATAATTTTTTTTAAAAATTTATGTATTAATAACACATATACCTTAGTAATTCAATGCTTAATCCAATGATAAACTGTACGAATAAATTTGTGTTTAGTGATTAAGTAGAGTCTCTTACTTAATCCAAGAGGGAAAATTTTTAGTAAAAGAGAGCTAATGTTGGATTAATTCCTAATTGCTATTTATCAAAACTCATTCCTGGTAGCTAATGTGCATTCAATGAGAAGATGCCTTGTTGGATAAGATCCAGCTTTAGGGGGTCATTTATGACATGTATAATAGGGGTGTATAATAGGGGTGTAATAGAGGTTTGGCTTTTGCCTCCCACTTACCTTTTTGGAAAAAAACATCTTATAACTACTCATTTTTAAAATTAAAAACCATCATATCAACACAAACCCAATTCTAAGGAGAATCACAAAAAATATGGGAGAAACAAGAGAGTATGAGGATGCCTATGGTAACATCTACATCATGACAAGTACACATAGGGGTTTGGATGGATCTTTAAGATCCCCGTAGCTTGAGGAGGAAAGTGATATATAAGGATCCAGGTAGGGGAGTCATCCTGCCCATAGCCCATTGAGGACAAAAAGCTTCAAGAGCTAACAAAGGAAAGGTCTCCCAAGCAGAGATAGCTTCAAAACCTGGTAGTCCAAAAGTTGGGCATGACTTATTCGAATCCAAAGAAGAACCCTTTTGCAAACAAGAAGGTGAGGTTCAACTTCTTTCCATTATAGACTCGATCAGGGAGGAGACCCAATTTTAATATTAAAGGCTAGATCCATGCAAAAGGGAATCAATGCCTCTTGAGAGAATTGGAAGTGCGATCCTACTGGAACCCATCATACCTGTTCACCTAGAATGAGCAATAAATAGACCAAGAAGCCAGGAATCCGAAGTTCTAACTGCTCCAATCTATGGATACCCCATGACATATGCAATAGTCAAACCTTTAGAAGCTCATTAAGAAACATTGTTAGGGGTACAAGTCTACGGGGACAAAAAATCATCCTATGCACCCTTACCACCTATTTCAAGGCTTACACTGAGAAGCCTTGGATTCGTGTTGTTGTGGCTTTATTTGAGGACTTTTTCTCTAATTTTGGTTCTTGTCTCCTTATAGAAATAAGGTCTAGTTTGAGAATCTCTGGTTGGCCTCATGTAGTTCCATTTCTCTTCAGCAAGCTCAATTCCCATGGTAGTAGATGCTAATTCTATGTCTCCCTTGATAGTTTCTTGTGAGGCTCTTATCCTTGGATGGTCACGTTCATCTTTCGTTGTCATTCCTCTTGGCAGTGTAACCACCAACAATGGAATGGTGGTTACAAAGCTTTTTGCTTCCTCATGAGTATGAGTGTGAGCACTCTCTTTTGCCTTAGCACCCTTGAATGTAAGGATAATGAGGATGAGGACGTGAAGCCCACACGGCTTTTCTTGGACTTTCTTATAGAAAAAGAAATCATAGCTAGAATAACTTTATTAGATATAAGAGCAAGCAGAAACTTAATGTCATATGAGACTTGGGCCTCATTAGGAAAGCTTACCCTTGATCGAACCCAAGATCTCGTATAATTTATTTGAGGCCTTTATAAAAAATGCAAGGAGATGTTAAAGTTCAAGTTTCACACAATAGGATTGTTGGGATCTTATGGATCATCTACAGAGATGTATCCTCAACAGAGTATAATCATTGACACTGTGTTGAGTTGCTGAGTTGGTTGGATCACTATTATCCCAATGCACAATCTTTTAATGATCCCATAAAATAGAACAGTGATTGAAGAACTAGTGTGCATGCCAACTTTTGCACTATTGAACCAGGATCCTTTGTGGATGCAGCTCATGCATGCAAAAATTATGCCTTACAAAATTTATTGAATGTGTATTCCTTCGTTTTCACTCAACCATTAGTGAAGCACCAGAGTTCGAATGCTAAAGTTTAGCCTAAGGGTATTAATGAAAATGATTGACTGCCCCCTATAAAAAGGAAGGGCAAAAAGATAGTGAAGGAGAACCAAGGGTCTATACCTAAGCCATGCATGCCCTTGAAGCCCTTCAAAGCCATGGACAATTATTTGGAGGCAGCAAGCCTCAAATCCCCCTACAAACGGGAACCACAAAAAGATGGTGAAGGCCTGAAGTGATTGAGTGAATGTGTATACCTTTCTTTGTACTCAACCATTAATGAAGCTTCACAAAGCTAATCCAATGCTAAAGTTTAGCCTAAGGGTATTAAGAAAAACGATTGATTGTCCCCTATAAAAGGGAAGGTTAAAAATATGTTAAAGGAGAACCAAGGGTCCCTAGCCTACCAGAGTCTTGCATGCCCTTGGATCTCTTCAAAGCCAATGACAATTATTTGGAGCGAGGAAGCCTCAAATCCATGGACGCTGAGATCCTAAAGTTCTAGGATCTGTGATGGCCTTCATGTGCTACTAAGTGGTGGTAGTCCCTGCATTGGAGGATGTGTCCTCAAGGAAAAACAAAGAAGAATAAAGACAAGGTAGAAGAAGGCATGGACACCAAGGCCAAGACAAATGAATCCACATTACCACTATAGCCTCCAACATAGTCATCACCAATGCAGCTCCAAGGGCCACCCCTTCTATAGTCTTAATGCAAATGCAAATAGCTGAGGTTCTCAAAACTTTCAAAAAATGACAAGAAAATAGCATGGTTGTATAGAAAGGAAGATGTGGATTACGCATCTATGCCAAACTTGGAAGTATAAGAGGGGTGTGTAGAGGCCATTATCTACAATATACTATAGCTTCTACAATCACATTTAGAAAAGGTGCAGATGTATGAAAATGATTTTAAATATGTATAAGACACATAGAAAAAACATAGACAAGAGGCAAAGACCCCCCTCATTGAAAGGATTATTCTTGAAGATCTGATGCAATAGGAAAGGTGTCCACACTGAGCTTACTTAGAAAATAGCCATGCTAGATGACCACCTCTCTATATCCAATAGAACGATTTAACACAAAAATCAAATTATCAAGTGCATGCAAATCTTGAAAAAAAAAGGTCTAGGGTGCAAAAGATGTAGGTTAAAGTAGATAAGATGTAAAAAGCCTTGTAGCAAAACAGTAAAGATAGGTTGAAGTCAAGTTCATGCAAATATAGCATGCAAATATAGCAAAAGCAAGCTCTAGGGTGCAAAAGATGTAGGTTAAAGTAGATAAGTTGAAAATATCCTTGGAGAAAAACACTAAAGATAGGTTGCTAAATTTGCAAGTCAAGGATGACCATGTAAAGGCTTTGGAGAAGGAGATGCATAGAGATGACCATGTAAAGGCTTTGGAGAAGGAGATGCATAGAGATGCTCAAAAGAGGGCCAAAGGGCTTTCATGCCTTACCCTCTTGCCTCAACATTAGTTGATTGCGTTTCCAGCTAACGTTCCTTGTCTTGCGAATGACACCCTATTCGATTAGGGTATGAATAAATCCCTGTATTTGCGTGCTCGTTTGGGCACGAAGTGAATTTTAAGTGTAGACACCGATAGTTGGTCAAGCCCTAGAATGCAATCCCAAAGGGTAGTCTCAACGTCATAGACATCAATAGTTGGTTGAGTCTCGAAGGGCAGATGAGTCCCTCCCCGGATTACCCCGAAGGGCAGAGTGGTATATCCATGAGAGAGATGCCACTCTAAAGGATATAGAACTAATGATTTTAAAATCTTTTGTGTCAATAATATCCCTTGCAAATAAAATAAAGCTAATTAGATATAGCTTGGGCACTGCTTTTATTTGCCAAGGGATGATGCTAGATGAGCCCCTCCCTATTACAGTTTGTTAGATTATTATGTAGGCAGGTCCCCCAAGCTCTCTAGAGGGCCCATCATCCCAATTACCTAAGGCAAATACCTTAGGCTATGTGCACCAAATAGATATTAATATAATGTGTGCAAAGTGCATGTACACCTAGTGTTGTCAAAAATGAAGCTCAACGTCCGCCTAGGTGTAAATCCCATGGGTTAACATTCAATGTGTAGCATTTTTGTGATCGTGAGTGTTTTCATGCAGATGGAAGATGTATAAGAGGCATGAGCCACAAATTCTTTCCTCTCACACAAGCTCTCAAGGATTAGGGATGAAGAGATAGAGTGAGTTGGAGAAAACCTACACTACCTAGCACCCTAATCAATGAAATGAACAAATGAATAAGTAAACACACATAGGAATCTATCAAAGCTTACACACAACTATCCCTTGACACATGTAAGGAACCCAAGAAAGGATACTTACAATCTCCCCATCTTCTTTCAACCAAGATGCAAACCCCCAAGCACACAAACCTCCCTCTTGCAACACAACCTCACACATTCTCACTACCTACATATGGTAAGAAGAGGGAACAAGAGATATTTCACCCTTAAAGTGCACACTCTCTCTCTCTCTCTCTCTCTCTCTCTCTCTCTCTCTCATCACAAGAAATAACAAGAGGGTAGAGGGAACAAGAGGATACTCTACATAAGAGCAAGCTCACACTCTCACTCGAGGACCAGACACAAGAGTGGATTCCAACTCTAGAGTAGAGGGGAATAAGATCTCCCTCACCTATCCTCTTATTATATACCAAAATATCCATATGCTAGAACTCCACACTTCCATGGGTAGAAATGTAGGTCATCATCTCCTCCCACTATGATCATTGTCATACCATTGCATTAGACTATGAGTCCCCATCCATCCTTTCACCTCAAATCACTCATACACACTCACTAGCATGTATTAGAGAAGGTAACTAGCAAGAGGGTTAGCAAGAGAAAGACTTAATTATATTATAATAAGAGAAAAAGTAACTTATATACAAGTCCATAAGACTTAAATTATGGTTGGTCAGGTGCTCAAGGCTCATTATAAGTGTTACATTGGGGACCATTTCTTAGCGTCCGCCCAAGTTGTAGATTTTAACACTGTTGCTTCATAGATTGATCATACATGATTTTGTTTTCCATATCTTTACTATTTGATGTAGAATTATAATGGAAACTCCTTTTAACCCCAAAATGGATTAACATTGATATATGAATTGAAAAACATAAAGAGACTTTGGACATGAAAGCTTTCTTGTGAGTATTTCCTTCTCTTTCCTCTCTTTTAAGTTCTTTTTTTGTTCTCCTTCTTATTGAAGCTTAACTATTACGAGTATTTTTCCTTCTCCATTTTCCCTAATTAAGAGCTCTCCATTAAAGATTCATATGGTAAGAGATCTTAACTTTTCTTAATACTTTTTTTTCTTAACTTGGTTAAATTTTGTAGATTTTAAACACATACAAGCCTCACAAGATATCTCTTTCTTGTATGTTTCTTCTTTCATGCTTTTACATGTTTATAGGGTTTGTAAGTCTTAGGGATTCTAATATTAGGGTTTGTTTATTAATACTTTTTTTTTCTTAATTTGGTTTGATTTTGTAGGTTTTCAGCACATAAAAGCCTCACAAGGTAAGAGATCTCTTTCCTGTTTGTTTCTTCTCTTCTGCTTTTACATGTTATAGGGTTTGTAAGGTTTAGGCTTTTAAGATTAGGGTTTGTTATTTTTTGCATGCTCTATGGATAGCCTTTAGAGAGCTATGCTTCTCTCAAAACTAGGCATGCCGGTAGCTTCCAGTGTATGTTGGTAGCTATCAAGGCATGCTCGTAGCTTCCCTCACCCGAAAAGCATGGGTGATTCCTCCAGGATATTTTTACTCTAACGTAGTCAAGGTCATCACTGACCAAACTGATCCGACCGAACCTGTAAGTCACTTGGTCAGATCAAGGAAGAAACTTGCACTTGGATCATAGAGACCAACGCTTTTTTCCTCATCGAGAGGCACAGCTGTTGATTCTTTTCCATAGAACAAGGACTATCTGGGATTTACTTCATCTATCGTACCATAATAGAATTGAGTCTCATTTTAGGGATCCATCAGTCCAACCTAGCCCCATCCAGTCCCATGGGTTACCCAACTATTGCCCAACCACTGTAGTGATGGGATCCAATTAGGAATTTGGTTAGGTTTTGTCCCAGGTACGAGGGAAAAGATTTCCCAGGCCCTCTAGCCGGCACTTCATGCAAACTTCAAGATAGTCATACCACAACACACCCAATATGAAATTGCCTGTTTCACATATTCAACTACCTTTAAAACAATCTTTTAATGAAACCATAATATCACTGATCATAATCCTCCAAAATATCTAGTTGAATTCTCATTTCCAATCATTCCTTTATCAGTGTACCTATGGCATCATTGGTAACTAGAACGCTCACCACCTTTCCACTCAGGGGCCTTTTCGATAGTTCCTAGCTCATAGTACTCGGCAATATATTCACTTATAAAAATCCAGATGGACTCTCCGTTGAAGATCAGCAAGATCACCCAACAGATCCATATTAAAGAGCCATGGACCAGCAAGGTCAATCAACTAGATCCATGCCCGAATTCAGAAAATAACTCTTACTCCTTGTTCCAATATCTTCATCAAGGCACGTGTGGGTATCTTCGATGACCTAGAGCCCGAGCACCGTATGGTCAGCACCCTCTAGGATCCTTTGTAGGTCACCTCGCACTTCACTCATAGGCCGCTTCCTTGGTCCCTCATCCACCGTACCGGGAGCTCACCATTTAAATCAAACCAAGGTTGGTCAAGACCTCGGCTAACCTTGCTACGCAAGACATCCTCCGTTGACTCTTCGTCAGCTATTGCAACTTTATCAGTTAGGTCTCCACCCACGACCTCATTCACAAGACGGTCAAAATGCTTACCCAGCATTATTGACATAAAACAATCATTTAAAAACAAGTCATAAATATAGTTTCTATAATGAACTCTCGTCTTTCCACATTGTTCCACAGTAGTCCACATTACTTAATCCACATCTAATTTATATGTATTCCCATTCTCATCCAATCACATCATTTTCCATCTCATCATATCTTTCCTCATTTATCCTCATCACATCTTATCCACTCGCATCTACCCATATCCATATCTCATCACATCTCATCCACTCGCATCTACCCATATCCACATCTCATCACATCACATTCATTCACATATCATCCATTCATATCTACCCCGATCCACATCACATCTATTTCACATCACATCTCATCCATTCACATCTATCTCGATTCACATCACATCACATCACATCCATTCACATCACATCTCATCCATTCACATCTATTCCAATTTACATCATATCACATCACATCCATTTCACATCATATCTCATCCATTCACATCTATCCCAATTTACATCATATCACATCACATCACATCACATCTCATTCATTCACATCTATCCGATTCACATCACATCACATCACATCACATCACATCACATCCATTCACTTCCCATCTCACCCTTTCACATATCCTCTCATCTCATTCTCATCTCATCATTTACATCCACATCCATTTACTTCACATCTCATCCACGTTCATTTTCATTACACCACATCCTATCACATCCCATTTACATCTTATCACATCCATTCACATCCTATCGCATCCCATTTACATCTTATCACATCCATTCACATTCTATCGCATCCCATTTATATCTTATCACATCCATTCACATTCTATTGCATCCCATTTACATCTTATCACATCTTATCACATCTCATTTATTTATATCTTATCACATCCATTTCACATCCTATTCCCATTTAGTAGCTTTTTCTACTTTGATACTCATAACGAGACTTTTTCTAAATTTCTGCCAATTGCTTGGCCTAGATAAAGGTTCTTTTTCTCCACGACTATTTCTATATTCTTTCTAAATTTCTCAAATGAATTATATTCAATATTCATCTTTTGAATAAAAGAATTAATGGGATTTATAAAAATCAATTTTACCCATATTTTCACTTTTGATAAATAATCATAAATTGAATTGTACTAAAAAGTTCTCTTTTTTTCATTTAATTTCTTGGACCTCAATTATCATGGAAATTCCTCTTTTTGCATCTAATTATTTATTTTCCAATGTCATGGGAATTCCTCTTTTATCATCAAATATTTCTCATAAAATAAATTCATCTAAATTATTTGTATTCCAATGTCATGGGAATTCCTCTTTTATCATCAAATATTTCTCATAAAATAAAAATTTCTCTTTTTTTCATTTAATTTCTTGGACCTCAATTATCATGGGAATTCCTCTTTTTGCATCTAATTATTTGTATTCCAATGTCATGGAAATTCCTCTTTTATCATCAAATATTTCTCATAAAATAAATTCATCTAAATTAAAATATCCATTAACTCAATATGCTATAAATTTCTCTTTTTCTATTTAAATGATTGAATTCCAAATGTCATAGGAATTTCTCTTTTATCATTTAAATATTTCTCATACATAAATAAATTTATCTTTGAATTTAAATAAAATATCCATTAATTCCAATATGCTAGGAATTTCTCTTTTTCCATCTAAATGATTGAATTCCAAATATCATAGGAATTCCTCTTTTATCATTTAAATATTTCTCATACATAAAATAAATTTATCTAAAATCATCTTTGAATTTAAATAAAATATCCATTAATTCCAATATGCTAGGAATTTCTCTTTTCCCATCTAAATGATGAAATTCCAAATGTCATAGGAATTTCTCTTTTATCATTTAAATATTTTTCATAGATAAAATAAATTTATCTAAAATTCATCTTTGAATTTAAATAAAATATCCATTAATTCCAATGTGCTAGGAATTTCTCTTTTCCCATCTAAATGATTGAATTCCAAATGTCATAGGAACTCCTTTTTTATCATTTAAATATTTCTCATACATAAAATAAATTTATCTTAAATTCATCTTTGAATTTAAATACAATATCCATTAATTCCTATATGCTAGGAATTTCTCCTTTCCCATCTGAAAGATTGAATTCCAAATGTCATAGGAATTCCTCTTTTATCATTTAAATATAATTATCATAATTTTCTCTTTTCTTAATTATTTAATTACACATAAACTTAAAAATTAGTTTTCCATTAAACGTGACAAAAATTACTCTTTTTGCCTAGGATATTCAATCCTAGAATATGGTAGGAAGTCCTCTTTTTACGTTATGCATAAAAATAAATTATGTATCATTTTTCATAAAATTTTTACCATAGCTCGCTGTGCTATTACTGGCAATTTTTAATTTTTATGAAAAGAATAAGACATAGTGATAGAATTATGATAGTATAACTATCTTTTACTCTTAAATGTAATTTATGGATTTATCTCATAATATTACCATATTCTACAAGCATATAAGTATAAAAACCATTTTCTTAAACCTCTAGCTTCACAAGCCTAGAGTTTGATTTGTGAATAGAGAATTTCTCCATGAGAAGCACTAATTGAATAGAGATTTGGTCATAGGAATGACCATTCTTTGAGGGAGAGAGAGATAAACATAAAATCATTCTAATTTAAGCATAAATATAAACTTTATGTGATTAATCACTAAAATTCATTAGAGAGCTTCATTTGGATTGAAGAACCATTCAATTGAATACTTCTCAGGCTTGAGAGGGGTTGAGAAGTGAAAAACATTTAGAAGATTAAGAAAAAGACCATAAAGTCACACTTTACCTCTTGTTTTGCTTGATTTTTTAGTCATTGGAGAGACCTCCAACCCATCAATTGGTTAGTATGTTGAGGAAGGATCCAAAGAAGGTTGAAGAGAGAGAGAAGCTCCAATCTCTCCAAATTGTAGAGGATTTCTAAAGGATAATAGAAAATATCATTATTTTAGTATAATATTGGCATGGTATAGTTCACAGACTTTTTTACAAAGGACTAAGGATGTATTTATAGGTGAGGGAGGCCTCTAACCAAGTCCAACTAGGTTCTAGAATTTTCTAGGTTCAGTTTGGCTAAATTTAGATAAGATTTGGACCTAGTTTGGCTCCCTTTTGATTTGGACCTAGTTTGGCTCCCTTTTGATTTGGTTTGATCTAGGAGAGAGGAGAGATAAAAATATCACAATATTTTTGAGTTAAAAACTCCACCACATGTGTGAAATATGTGCCTCCTTGAAGTGCCCCCTTCTCCTTACCAAGGTGTTAATAATGTATCATTATACCCAAAATATCTCATTTTTTTAGTAATATCTCATAGTTTTTTACTAAATAATAAACCTTGTACTCAGTCAACTCTTCATCTTATGTGGGCATTTACTCATTTTAAGGTATTTTTCTTTTATAAGTTGGATTTATTACCGAAACTTGGATAGATCCTATTGGCCCATAGGAACTTAATTGGACCATAATCCAAATTTCTTTGAAAATCTAGACCCTTAGGCTAAGGTCCTTTATACATATTTTTAATTAATTCCAATTGCACATTGGAAAGTTCTTTTTGAATTTCTGTTTCAGGGGAAACCATTTTAGACACTAGGAGGATTTTTATATCCAAAAATATCTCAATTCTGGACTACCTCCCTTTAGACATTTTCTCTCTCCACCCAAAAATGGGATAAAACAGGATCTTTCTTTTATTTCAGAGAGGGGAATAATTATAAGATCAGAAGGGGAGGTTCTTACACTTGTATACCTCAAAAGCTGGAGGGAGAAATCTTACATCCTACCCCACTTAAAAAATGCGAGATGTCCTCATCTTGCAGCTGGGGGACAACTCTTTCTCCTAAGATCCAACTGATTCTGTGGTTCCTTATAGTCTGATCAACCCAACAGAATCCTGGGATAAAGATCCCTTATATAGATCTCATTATCAGATAACAATTCATTCAGATCATATCTTTCATATCCCACAATAATGGTCTATTAGACCGAAAATTTTATATGAACATTCCTCCATGGGAGTTTCAGTCATGCAAGTTCTCAATTTGTCATCCCTTAACTTGATCCGCTGGGTCAAGTGTTAACAGTAGCAATCTGTTAGCACAATCCACTAATCTCATAGGGATTTACTGAAGTCATAATCATCATTCCAGTTATTATCATAATCACTGGGATTTGTCCCATTCATCCTCATTGTGGCTTTGTTCAACTTATCGCTTTTCAACCAAAATTCAAGAATCATCATTTTTCAATCAGAATCCAAATCAACTCATCAATTCTCAACCAAAATTTTAAAATCATATCAACCACATTCGAATTCATCATCTAGATAGCATTTTTGCTTATAATTTCTTCAAGGTCTTAGATTTACTCGTATATACTGCCAGTAAAGAGCTGTAGTTATACCCTCGGTATATATGAGTAGTCACGGTCCTTGGAATTATAAGGTAAATACCATCATGTCTAGGCCTCAAGCAAGTAAGGGATTCCATACAATTGTGGTACTTCCATCTGAAGACTCAATTACAAATTTATGAATCTTCATTCTGAATATCAATTTGTATGAATTTCATCACACAATTACAACCTTTTACTGCTACTTCTTCATAAGTTTTTGACATTTTTGGCTTCTCGGTTGATCCACTTTAGCCAAGTCGCTCTCTGATACGAGCTGAAAGATCCCTGGCACCTCCGCGCAATGAATTCGGGGGTGTTAGCAGCGGAAGTAGCACTTCTTGCACAGGGTAGGGTCCCTCACTTGGGGCCTCACCCTCGGATATCCGGACAAGAGACTAATCCCTCGGTTCTTCCAAAACCAAACCCGAAAAAACTTCCCTCGCCTGGAAAGCATGGGCGATTCCTCTAGGATATTTTTACTCTAACGTAGTCAAGATCATCACTGGACAAAACTAATCCGACCGAACCTGTAAGTCACTTGGTCAGATCAAGGAAGAAACTTGCACTTGGATCATAGAGACCAACGCTTTTTTCCTCATCGAGAGGCACATCCGTTGATTCTTTTCCATAGAACAAGGACTGTCCGGGATTTACTTCATCTATCGTACCATAATAGAATTGAGTCTCATTTTAGGGATCCATCAGTCCAGCCTAACCCCATCCAGTCCCATGGGTTAGTGAACCACCCAACCATTGTAGTGATGGGATCCAATTAGGAATTTGGTTAGGTTTTGTCTCGGGTACCAGGGAAAAGAGTTCCTAGGCCCCTTAGCCGGCGCTTCATGCAAACTTTAAGATAGTGATACCACTTACACACCCAATATGAAATTGCCTATTTCACATATTCAACTATCTTTAAAACAATCTTTTAATAAAACCATAATATCACTGATCATAATCCTCTAAAATATCCAGTTAAATTCTCATTTCCAATCATTTCTTCATCGGTGTACCTATGGCATCATTGGTAACTAGAATGCTCACCACCTGTCCACTCTGGGGCCTTTTTGATAGTTCCTAGCTCATAGTACCCGGCAATAAATTCACTTATAAAAATCCAAATGGACTCTCCGTTTAAGATGAGCAAGATCAACCAATAAATCCATATAAAAGAGCCATGGACTCATCCGTTGAAGACCAGCAAGGTCAATCAACCATATCCATGCCCGAATTCAGAAAACAACTCTTACTCCTTGTTCCAATATCTTCCTCGACGCACGTGTCGGTATCTTCAGTGACCCAAAGCTTGAGCACCATATGGTCAGCACCCTCTAGGATCCTTCGCAGGTCACCTAGCGCTTCACTCATAGGCCGCTTCCTTGGTCCCTCATCCATCATACCGGAAGCTCACCATTTAAATCAAACCGAGGCTGGTCAAGACGTCCTCCGTTGACTCTTCGTCAGCTTTTGCAACTTTAACAGTTAGGTCTCCACCACGACCTCATTCACAAGACGATCAAAATGCTTCCCTAGCATTATTGACATAAAACATTTAAAAACAGGTCATAAATATAGTTTCTATAATGAACTCACGTCTTTCCACATTGTTCCACATCAGTCCACATTACTTAATCCACATCCAATTTATATGTATTCCCATTCTCATCCAATCACATCATTTTCCATCTCATCACATCTTTCCTCTTTTATCCTCATCACATCTAATCCACTCACATCTACCCATATCCATATCTCATCACATCACATTCATTCACATCTCATCCATTCATATCTATCCCGATCCACATCACATCTATTTAACATCACATCTTATCTATTCACATCACATCTCATCTATTCACATCAAATCTCATCCATTCACATCTATCCCGATTCACATCACATCACATCACATCACATCCATTCACATCACATCTCATCCATTCACATCTATCCTAGTTTACATCATATCACATCACATCTCATCCATTCACATCTATTCCAATTTACATCATATCACATCACATCACATCTCATTCATTCACATCTATCTGATTCACACATCACATCACATCACGTCCATTCACTTCTCATCTCACCCTTTCACATATCCTCTCATCTCATCATTCACATCCACATCCATTTACTTCACATCTCATCCACATTCATTTTCATTACACCATATCCTATCACATCCCATTTACATCTTATCACATCCCATTTACATCTTATCACATCCATTCACATCCTATTGCATCCCATTTACATCTTATCACATCAATTCACATCCTATCGCATCCCATTTACATCTTATCACATCCATTCACATCCTATCACATCTCATTCACATCTTATCACATCCCATTCACATCTTATCACATCTCATTTACATCTTATCACATCCATTTCACATCCTATTTCCATTTAGTAGCTTTTTCTACTTTGATACTGATAACGGGACTTTTTCTAAATTTCTACCAATCGCTTGGCCTAGATAAAGGTTCTTTTTCTCAACGTTTATTTCCATATTCTTTCTTAATTTCTCAAATGAATTATATTCAATATTCCTCTTTTGAATAAAAGAATTCATGGGATTTACGAAAATCAATTCTACCCATATTTTCACTTTTGATAAATAATCATAAATTAATTTATACTAAAAATTTCTCTTTTTGCATTTGATTATTTGTATTCCAATGTCATGGGAATTCCTCTTTTATCGTCAAATATTTTTCATAAAAGAAATTCATCTAAATTAAAATATCCATTAATTTAATATGCTAGAAATTTCTCTTTTCCTATTTTAATGATTGAATTCCAAATATCATAGGAATTCATCTTTTATCATTTAAATATTTCTCATACATAAAATAAATTTATCTAAAATTTATCTTTGAATTTAAATAAAATATCAATTAATTCCAATATGCTAGGAATTTCTCTTTTTCCATCTAAATGATTGAATTCGAAATATCATAGAAATTTATCTTTTATCATTTAAATATTTCTCATACATAAAATAAATTTATCTAAAATCATCTTTGAATTTAAAAAAAAATCCATTAATTTCAATATGCTAGGAATTTCTCCTTTTCCATCTAAATGATTGAATTCCAAATGTCATAGGAATTCCTCTTTTATCATTTAAATATTTCTCATAGATAAAATAAATTTATCTAAATTCATCTTTGAATTTAAATAAAATATCCATTAATTCCAATATGCTAGGAATTTCTCTTTTCCCATCTAAATGATTAAATTTCAAATGTCATAGAAATTCCTCTTTTATCATTTAAATATTTTTCATAGATAAAATAAATTTATCTAAAATTCATCTTTGAATTTAAATAAAATATTCATTAATTTCAATATGCAAGGAATTTTTCTTTTTCCATCTAAATGATTTAGTTTTCTGTTGAATGTGACAAAAATCATTCTTTTTTCCTAGAATATTCAATCCTAGAATATGGTGGGAAGTCCTCTTTTTATGTTATGCATAAGAATGAATTATGTATCATTTTTCATAAAAATTTTACCATAGCTCACTGCTATTACTGGCAATTTTTAATTTTTATGAAAAGAATAAGACATAGTAATGTAATTATGATAGTTTAACTATCTTTTACTCTTAAATGTAATTTATGGATTTATCTCATAATATTACCATATTTTACAAGCATATAAGTATAAAAACCATTTTCTTAAACCTCTAGCTTCACAAGCCTAGAGTTTGATATGTGAATAGAGAATTTCTCCATGAGAAGCACTAATTGAATAGAGATTTGGTCATAGGAATGACCATTCTTTGGGGGAGAGAGAGATAAACATAAAATCATTCTAATTTAAGCATAAATGTAAGCTTTATGTGATTAATCACTAAAATTCATTAGAGAGCTTCATTTGGATTGAAGAACCATTCAATTGAATACTTCTCAAGCTTGAGAGGGGTTGAAAAGTGAAAAACATTTAGAAGATTAAGAAAAAGACCATAAAGTCACACTTTACCTCTTATTTTGCTTGATTCTTTAGTCATTGGAGAGGCCCCCAACCAATCACTTGGTTAGTATGTTGAGGAAGGCTCGAAAGAAGGTTGAAGAGAGAGAGAAGCTACAATCTCTCCAAATTGTAGAGGATTTTTAGAGGATAATAGAAAATATCATTATTTTAGTATAATACTGGCATGGTATAGTTCATAGATTTTTTTTACAAAGGACTTAGGATCTTTTTACAGGTGAGGGAGGCCTCTAACCAAAAGTCCAACTAGGTTCTAGAATTTTCTAGATTCAGCTTGGCTGAATTTGGACAAGATTTGGACCTAGTTTGGCTGAATTTGGACAAGATTTGGACCTAGTTTGGCTCCCTTTTGATTTGGTTTGATCTAGGAGAGAGGAGAGATAAAAATTCACAATATTTTTGAGCTAAAAACTCCACCACATGTGTGAAACAGGCACCTCCTTGAAGTGCCTCCTTCTCCTTACCAAGGTGTCAAAAATGTATCATTATACCCAGAATATCTCATTTTGTTGGTAATATCTCATATTTTTTTACAAATAAACATTGTACTCAGTCAACTCTTCATCTTATGTGGGAATTTACTCATTTTTGGATATTTTTCTTTTATAAATTGGATTTATCTCCTCCCCACACTTGGATTTATCGTATTGGCCCATAGGAACCTTAATTGGACCATAATCCAATTTTTTTGGTAAATCTAGTCCCTTAGGCTAAGGTCCTTTATACATATTTTCAATTAATTCCAATTGCACATTGAAAAGTTCTTTTTGAATTTTTATTTCAGGGGGAATCTTTTTAGACACTAGGAGGATTTTTATATCCAAAAAGATCTCAATTTTGGACTACCTCCCTCTAGACATTTTCTCTCTCCAGGCCAAAATGGCATAAAACATGATCTTTCTTTTATTTCAGAGAGGGGAATAATTATAGGATCATAAGGGGAGGTTCTTACATGTGTACACCCCAAAAGCTAAAGGGAGGAATCTTACAGAAGTATTGAACTGCTCCCCTATGCAAGATGAATATAATTTTGCATTACAATAGGGTTTGGAAGCTCTATTCGAAAGGTTACAAGAATAAGAAGGATACATTGTTATTACTAGAGGACATGCTTGGCAAGCATGGCAAGTAAGTACATTCCTAAAACCATAACCTCTTTGTTTTTGCAAAACTGGTTTTCGCTTGTGTTAGTTTTATTGTGTTTTAGGATCATGTTATTAGAAACGGTAGTGCAAATGTCCAAGCAAGAAGCAATGGAAATGTGAGAAGTGAAGGAGCTAGAGTTACAAGGAATAATAATAATCAAACTACATGAGATGTAAACCCCCTTAATGTAGCCCCTAGCTCCATAGATTTTCATTACACTTTATTTTGTATATGAACTTTTTGGAATCATAAACCTATGTAATTCTGCCAAGTATTGTAATTGAATTTTGACATTCCTAAAACCGTTACAATTGTGCTTTTTTTGTACTTGTCAAGTTTTACATCACATGTTTCCATGACGATGAGTAGGACATAAAGTTGTGTTAGTTTTACTGTGTCTACATTAGAAAAAAAAGAGTTGGGGTAGACTGGAGAGTTCTGTGTAGACTCCCCAGTTTGCCCTAGCATTTTTTTTACTACGCATTACTTTTTCTACTGCATAGTAGAATAGCATTGCTTAGCGCGATATTATGTTGCTGCACAGCGAAATATTGCTGTTGAGCTGCCAACCCATGGCAATAAAAATAACAACTTTTTTAGACTACAAAATGGGCCAACATCTCCTAACCTTCTAGTTATAAAAGCGCTGCTATTTTTGCTACAAAATCCTCATTCTATTAAAGTGTTTTATGCTTGATTTCTCTCTTGCTTCTCTTTAATCTTTTGTTATTTGCTTCTCTTTAATCTTTGTTATTTGCTTCTCTTATATGCTTGCTTTCTCTCTTGCTTGCTCTCTTGTATGCTTGTATGCTTGCTTTCTCTCTTGCTTGCTCTCTTGTATGCTTGTATGCTTAACTAGTTACATTAATAGTTTTTAATAAATAAAAACTTTGCTTATCTTAATGCTTTTTATGGCTAAGTTTAGAGTTTTCTTCTCCAAAGAAAATCAACTACGTACAAACCCTTCTCCCCCACAAGAATAAGAGGTAAGTCCCTTGACCTTTCTCTCTTGTATAATTGTTTGCTCTCTTGAATGCTTAACTAGCTATATTAATAGTTTTTATAAATAAAAACTTTGCTTATATTAATGTTTTTTTTTGTGGCTAGGTTTAGGGTTTCTTCTCCAAAGAAGATCAACCGCATACAAGCCCTTCTCACAAGCATAAGAGGTAAGTTCCTTGACCTCAATCTATGTGTGCTTGTTTGCTCTCATAAATGCTTAACTAGTTGTATATTAATAGTATTTTATAAATAAAACCTTTGCTTATCTTAATGCTTTTTGTGGCTAGGTTTAGGGTTTCTCTAAGCCCAGCGGGGCGTGCCGTGTGACAGAATAAAACACGTTTCCAAGAGATAAAAATATAAAGAGAGAGAGAGGGAAGAGAAAAGGGAATGGGGATCTTGCACAGTACACCAGATTGAGCAAGGAACAGGCCCCGCCCCCTTTTAAGAATTTATTTAGGAACAATCCACGGGCACGCTGGCCAGGATTAATACAATCAATGAATACAAAACAAGCAAATATGCCAATGTAGAATATCCAAGTCGATGCACAAGATCTCTGATGTCGAGCACACCACAGGGATGACCCACAAGTATATTTCATCGCGCTAGTACAAAATCCAATGGATCCCAAGTCCAATGAATCCAAATCCAAGTTCAAGTCCAAGTCCATGTCCAAATCCCACTCCAAAATCCAAGCTCCATGTCTCTATGTTCCATTTTCATGTCCAAGCTTCATGCCCAAGCTCTATGTCCAAGTTCTTCATGTCTATGCTCAAGTTCAAGCTTGCATGTCCAAGTTCTTCATGTCTATGCTCAAGTTCAAGCTTGCATGTCCAAGCTCTATGCCCAAGTTCAAGCTTGCATGTCCAAGCTCTATGCCCAAGTTCCATGTCCAAGCTCTAAATCCACTCTCTCATCCCATGAATATTCTCCACAATTCCTATAGCCTTGTCGAATGAAAACGCTAGACAAGCTCTTTATGGCAAGAAAACTAATATAAAACTTGTTTTAATGGTTTTTGGGCGATAAAAACCTCCAAAAAGTAGTTTTTAGTAGGGTTTTTTGAGCAGTTTTAAGGTTTTTGGAATTTTTAGGGTTGTTGAAATTTTTTGTCCATAGAATCTGTAGAGATGTACGGATCCATACAGTTGCATGGAAATATGGTTACGTGGCACTGCAGTTGCTGGAGGTGCTCTAAAATCAACAGGCGGTAGGGATGAAAAACTCCATGATTTGGTTCATAGATGAGGATGAAGAAGATAATCTCCACGCTTGAACGAATATGGCAACGCGATGAAGAGGTTCTTCTTCAACTTGATGCTCAAGAGAGACTCATGCTTCTTTTATACTTGGGGAAGCCTTGCTTTTTGCTAAAAACTAATGCTTTTGCTTTGCTTTTGTTTGTTTATTAAATATTATCAATAATAGCCAAAGTTCTTGATTTGTGCTTTTACCGACAATAGCCCCCTACTTTTTGGCCCTAGATCTACTTTTTGAAAAAGTGGCTTTTAGCTTTTGGGTCCAGATTAGTCTCCTCTTTCCAATGGTGCTCTTTTCTCATCTCGTCAACCATGTTTGACTTTTTGCTTTTTCTTGCTTTTTGACCAAGAATGGTGCTTTTTCGTAATCAATCCTTATGGACCTTGTCCCCATGTCTTCTTCCACTGTCTGGTGTCCCAGCATGGATTTCATTATGTGAAATAGAGCTAGGAGAGCCAAATAGTTACATTCCCTCCCTCTAACATCGCAGTTGTCCTCAGCTGCTGCTGCGGACTGCAAGTGTTCCAAGCACATCCATATGTTTCATGTATATCCATGTGTTCCAAGTACATGAAGTATATCTATATGTTTGAAGGTACTGGCCCCATCTGGTGAGCTTGTGCATCTAGTCTTTCCCATATTTGTGGTGTCATCTGCTCATCTGACAATATCTCAATGCCTTTTATTTGACCGATGTTTTTGTTCTTGTTGGTACATCTTCATGGCCTATCAATAAAATAAATGCATACTTACCTCCTTAAAAAACTAGACACAAGCTAGTTAACAAACAAGTATGCATCATTTGCATCTATTGGGTATTCCAAGTATTGGCCAAGTAGTCTCGAGCCCAGTGGACTATCACATGCCATAAATCCAAACATTTTCCATACATAAAAAACACCACACAAAGTCAAAGAAATTCATACATACATCAGTATGCAATGCACAAGTAATGATCCTGCTATTCATGGATTTTCCTGTTTGGTTTCATTGAAACCGTGATGAGCCATTTGGTCACTAGGACCACTCACACTTTTTCTCAGGGCCATCTGGTCTCACTGGGACCACTTGAGAGTCCATCAATAGTCATTTGGTCACATTGACCACCCACCTGACTATGAAATCCAATACAGTCATCTCCGCCATCTGGTCACACAAATGACCGCCCGATTGTGAAATCCAATACAGTCATCTGGGCCATCTAGTCACACAAATGACCGCCCGATTGTGAAATCCAATACAGTCATCTAGGCCATCTAGTCACACAAATGACCGCCTGACTGTGAAATCCAATACAGTCATCTGGGCTATCTGGTCGCAATGATCACCCGACTGTGAAGTCTAATATATCTGGCATTGTTGCCATCCAATGGGTCATCTGGCATCGTTGCCTCCCATATACAAATCTCGTTCTGGCATCATTCTGTCGTCCATATACGAATCTTGCTCCTTGGGCTTTCTGGCATTGTTGCCACCCAAACTAGAGGATGTCCAAATAACCATTATAAGCAGAATAATGATCAATTTTAGTCCAATATATATACAATGAAGAGGGCTGGAGGTATGAGCCCTCCCTCTTAAATATGTCTTGATCCGCAAGACGTCCATATCTGTACTTCAAATACATCTCAACCAACCAGTTCCTCAATGCTCATAAGCTCAAAGTATATCTGGATAGTCCTAGAAGTACTCCTCTTGCATCCATTTCACGTCCAATAGCAGCGAATACCTCTTGAATTCCAAGAAGAACTTTTTGACCACTATCTTTCCTCCTTTTCTCACAGAATGAAACACAATCTATTCTGGCTCTTCCACCCCAAAACAAGTTCCTCTTGGGATAACTTGTACATGGTTTCAATAAACTGTCACGGAAAACATTATATATCTTCCAATGATCTGAAAGGTCCAACTAATGACATACATGGTTTGTCTTCTTGGTATCCTGAAAGGGCCATATACCATCATTCCCTGACTTTGGCAATCCAAAGATAAATTCCATAGCAATATTCTCCCATAGATCATTCGATGGGTGCAATAATCCTGCAAGTGTTTGTTGATCAAACTTGACCTTCTCACAAAACAAACTTTCTCAAATCATAAAGCTCAATGTATTTTTCATACTAGGCCAATAAAAATAGCTCTCCAAAGCCTAAAGTGTAGTCAAGGTGTCTCTATGCCCCATGTATGGAGAAGCATGGCATTCTTCCATTACTTTGGCCTTAATTCCTTGTGTTACACATGACCTGGGTTTGTATCATAAGAAAACCCTTCTTGATGACATAAAAGGTCACCAAATTTCTATTCTGCAAATCTGTTCCAAAACATCTTTGAAATCCTCTTTGGTAGCATAAGGATTATTGTTCAAAGTGTGGTAATCCATAGAAACCACATGGCTCAAGGGTCTTTGAGATAATGCATCTGCTTCCTTGTTGGCTTTGAAATTCATCGACCACAACATAGCCTGCTTGTTCAAGACTGCTCCAGCATAGCCTGCTTGGTTCAAGACTGCTCCAATGCAATCTCATCATGTTCAACCACAAAAAAAGGTCTAGAACATCCAACACTAGTCCTTTGCTCTAGCATAAAGTCTCAATGCTTCAAAAGGATTCTATTTCAACTTTGGTCCACAAAGATCCCATGGCTTTATTTGTCGAAACATGCAATGGGCTAAGCACCACTGCAAACCATTTGCCAAACTTCCTGGCATGATGTCAATCTGATGATCTTCCGATCTCTCTAGCTTCTTTGCCTTCCTTTCCCTTACCTGTCCTAAAGAAATTGCATCTGAAAGAGTAGGCCTAGGAGTAGCTTCCTCGTCTCCTCCACGATAAATAGAGTGGGTAGCTCTAGATTCTTCTACAATGGTGACTCAAAAATATGCTTTATCAGCTTCAACTCCTTTGGCTTTAGTGGCTCAATCCTTGATGAAATCATCAAACATTCGTGCCCTTCTTTGATCCTGTTCTCTTTTGGTTCTCCAAGAAATAAATTCTTCATCTGTGAGAGAGGTTGTCTGAATTGCTGAACCTGTTTGACTTTTTGCTTTTTCTTGCTTTTTGACCAAGAATGGTGCTTTTTCTTAATCAATCCTTATGGACCCTGTCCCCATTTCTTCTTCCACTTATCTAGTGTCCGGGCATGGATTTCATTATGTGGTGAAATAGAGCTACGAGGGCCAAATAGTTACAGTTTCTTCTCCAAAGAAGATCAACCGCGTACAAGGCCTTCACACAAGAATAAGAGGTAAGCCCCTTGACCTTGCTCTTTATTATTTTTGCACCTTCAGATGCTGGAGATTATGTTTCTTGCATATGTTCTGCCTCTCGGCCTTACGCATGCATGAGCCTTATGTATTAAGCTCTATGTATAAAGGCTCTATGAATGAGCCTTATGTATTAAGCTCCATGTATGAGCTTTATACATAACCTTATAAATGAGGCTTCATATATGAGCTCTATGCATAATGCATAATGCATAAGCCTTATGCATTAAGATCTATGAATTAGCATCTATGCATGAGGCTGTATGATATGAGAAATATGTTTGAGAATGTTTGATTTGTCAGAAGGTAAATTTTGACCGACAAAAACCCATAGGATTGTTGCAGCCTTTGCCAATTCCCAACATTCCATGGGAAAGTATTGCTATGGACTTCATCTTTGGATTGCCAAAGTTAGGACTTGGGAATGACTATTTTTGACAAGTTCAGTAAGCAAGCCCACTTCATTCGAGTGAACAAAACCATCCGTGTAGATCATATGGAAAGATTGTTTATTCAGCAGATCTTCAAGCATCATGGATTACCCAAATCCATTGTAGGGGATAGAGCTCCTCGGACTACCAATTTCTTTTGGAGAGCACGTTTTGACAACATGGGGACAAAGCTGAATTTTTCTTTGGCATATCATCCTCAATCAAATGGGCAAAGTGACATTGCCAACCTCACTATATTGGATATGCTAAACTGTTATGATCTTGCAGCAAAGGATCAATGGGAGAAGTACTTTCCATTGGTTGAGTTTGCCTATAACAACACTTTTCACTGTTCAATAGGAAAATCTCCTTTTGAGATTATCTATGGAAAACCGTTGTTGTTGCCTATTTTGAAGACCAAGGAAGTGATCTTCCATGAGGATGAGTTTGTTCGAGATTTGGATATGGCCTTTACACAGGTTTGGAAGTATATTCAGACATCTCAAGCCAAGCAAAAGAAAGGTGGAGACAAGCATAGAAGGAAGGTCACTTTTAAAGAAGGGGGTTGGGTCTTATTATGATTTGAAAAAGCAATAATTAGAAAGTCAAAAGCTAAGGAGCTCAAGGAACCCAAGCTTTCCCCCAGGTATTATGGACCTTTTCATCTTATCAAGAAGATCAACGATGTATGTTATCATTTGGACCTTCGATATCATTGGAGGATACATAATGAATTCCATGTTGGTTTATTGAAGTCGTGGAGGATCTACCTGAAGTGGATCAACATAAAGAAATCTTGGAGCCGGAGCCTGTATTGGTGGAGGATCTACCTGAAGTGGAACAACATAAAGAAATCTTGCAGCCAGAACAGATTGTATTCCATTCCATGAGAAAAAGAGGAAAGACAGTGGTCAAAAAATTCTTCTTGAAGTTTAAGAACTATTTGCCTATGGATGCGAAATGGATACCAGAAGAGTACTTCAAGGACTACCCAGATATTCTTCGAGCTTATGAGGAAGTAGTTGGTCCAGATATATTTGAAGTACATGCTTGATATGTCTCGAGATCAAGAAAGAGTTAAGAGGGAGGGATTGTAGGCCTAGCCTCTTCGCTGTATATATGCTTATATTGAAATGGAATTGATCATTATCTTGCTTATGTAATGGTCTTGATTTAACATGCTCTAGTTTGGGTGGCAACGCTACCAGAAAGCCAAAGGAGCAAGATTTGTATATATGGGAGGCAACGATGCCAGAAGACCCATTGGGGTGGACAACAATGATGCCAGATATATTGAACTGCCTAGTTGGGTGGTCATTTACGACCAGCTGGCCCTAATGATTGTATTGGATTCTGTAGTCAAGCAGTCATTGCGACCAGATGGCCCAGATGACTGTATGGATTTCATAGTCGGGTGGTCAATGAGACCAGATGGCCCAGATGACTATTTATAAACTCTTAGGAGGTCCTAGAGACTAGATGGCCTTGAGGGGAATTCTAAGAAGTCCTATTGACTAGATGGCTCAGTATAGTTTTGATGAAACCACACAGGACAATTTATGAATAGGAGGATAATTATTTGTGCATTCCATACTAATGTATGTCTGAATTTCTTTGACTTTGTGTGATGTTTTTGATGCATGGAAAATGCTTGGATTTATGGCATGTGATAGTTCACTGGGCTCCAGACTACCTAGCCAGTACCTAGAATACCTAGTAGACGCGAATGATGCATACTTGTTTGATAACTGTGGGTCAGCTGATGTTATACAAGTTGGAAGGTCAATGAGTCAGCAGGAGAGAGTTGATAGGTTCAGTGGAGTTCTGAGGCAAGGGTTTGAGGGTTGCTGACATTGAACGATAATCTGTGAGTCAGGCAGATAGATTTATGCCTCACTTGTAAAGCTCCAAACCTCCAAACCCCACCTCCATGCTGTCACTGTCGAGTCGCTGACACCATCACATAAGGCAATTACTCTCTCTCACTCTCCCACACAAGCATAGAAGTGGCACAAATGCTAGAATTCTCTGTCTCAATCTCTCTCAAGACACAAGAAGAGATCTTGATAGCACAAAGGGGGATTGTGTCTTTTCGTTTATGAGAAAATGCCTTATATACATTTCGCTCTCATTCACACTTTGGCACCCAAAACTTACTTAACTAAGGCCTTGGGTGGCCAATATCTCATAATGTACAACTTTTATAGTGCCTTTTCATGAAACTTATTAATTTCCTCAATTGAAGGAGCATACTTGTTAATCCAAAATGGGATGTTAAGAATGTTATGGGCTACCACACCTCCAAGAGGTAACTCAATGCATTCACCTAAGGGAAGAGCAATAGAACACAACTGTCGTAGGACACTTACCAATGCTTCGAACTTGAGCCCCTTGAGGCCTCCAAGCTCACTTGTTAAGCTCCAAACCTCCAAGCTCCACCTTGACGCTGTCACCGTAGAGTCACTCACACCGTCACATAAGGCAATCACTCTCTCTCACTCTCCCACACAAGCATGAACATACAAGCATAGAAGAGAAACAAATGCTAGAATGCTCTCTCTGAATCTCTCTCATGACACAAGAAGATCTATCAATAGCACAAAGGGGGATTGTTTCTTTTCATTATGAGAAAATGCCTTATATACATTTGGCCCTTATTCACACTTGGGCGCCCAAAACTTACTTAACTAAGGCCTTGGGTGGCCAATATCTCATAATGTACAACTTTTATAGTGCCTTTTCATGACACTTATTAATGTCCTCAATTGGAAGAGCATATTTGTTAATCCAAAATGGGATTAACATCCCCCCTACTTAATGCAGGTTGTTCTATCCTCATAACTTGTTATCGAGGTCAAAAGACCTGGTCACCGAACTCATGATGGTAGAAGTTTTAGCATGATTGAAGCTTTTTGTTTGAATGCTGAGTGTAAATACCAGAAAACCCTGTGTCCACCATGTCCTCGAATGTGACATGCATGTATGAATTCAGGTGTGACCTCTGCAGCTTCCTCATAGTACTCTTGACTAAGTTCTACTTCACGTACCATATCAATATCTTATGGTGGCTCTTTAATCAATACTTAAAATCAACCATGTGGTGGTAGAATAGGTTGTGGCAGAGGTGAAGTGTCCTATACTACTCGGAATATCCCCCTAGGCAAATAGGAAGAGTTGGGTTATCCCCTGCAGCTGCACTGAATTGTCTAGGTGGTGCTAATAAGTCCAACGGAGCTCTAGGTGTCGGCAACTATGCAACTGTTTGGAACCTTGGATATCTGCACATTGAAGTGTCACAATTCCCTAAGTTTACACAATGTGCAAAATAGAGTAGTGGCCTTGCCTCTTAACTATGGACATTTGGTGGTAGTGTGATTCAATCTGCACATGGAGCACCACACTAATTCCCTACGGGGGTAAAGATGGTTATTCCCATGCCCAACTATTTCTCTTCCCTCCTTTACCTTCAATTTCTCTAGTATTGCGTTACTGAGCTCTCATCCACAGTCATGTTTCTGACTTTCTTACTCTGAGTTCCAATCTCTTGGTAACTTGAAACACATGAAATCGTTGTTGCTGAGGATATTCTGACATCTTCCGATTGCAGCAATTCTAGCATATTATCTTCATATTCAATTGCCAGACTGCAACATGCATCTAAAGTGGCTGGTTGGGCTAGTACCAGATAATCATGCATCTTGTGGTCGCTAACTCCTCTGTGGAAGCAAGGAAATAAACGTTAGTTAACCTCTCCCGTGGTTTGCACCTTGAATTTAAGTGCTTTAATCAAGACACATAGTCTCTCATTGACTTCATTTCCTTTTGTTTGATATTGTGCAATTGTGCACCAAGGCTCCATCTGCCACCATTTCTGGCAAAGCTGGGCATAAACACATTCTTGAGTCGTGTGAAGTTAACCTTATCCTTGGGTTTGAGGGTTCAGAACCACTGATGCGCTTTCCCTTCTAGGTTCAGTGAGAAAGCATGAATCATTTTTACATCACTGACCGACCTGCACGTTTCACATGTGGATTCAAAAATCTCTACATGTTGAATAGGATCCCTGTCCCCATAGATTTTTTGGATGAGCTTAGAAATGATGTGTGGCTTCGTGAGGGAGGGCCGGGATTCTAGAGAAGTGCCTAGTTCCCTGACCGTTCCTAGGCCCATTTTTGCGGCCATATTCAACAGATCCATCCTTGTGGCTGCATTAAGATCAATTGTGGATCCACTCTTGGTCTTTGAGGAATTTCTCCCCCTATCTAGACCTCGTCCTCTTCCTGTGTGTTGGCTTTGCTAGGTATCTCCGGTCCCTGGGATGGTCCTGCCCACAGCACCTTGGAATGGCTCATCATTAGTTGCCTCTATACGCTTTTGCATAATTAAAAGTTCCATGTCCTATATGAACATAGGATGATTGATCATCTGCTCGATGTCTTTTTTGGTGTAAAGGCGGTCCTCCACTTCACCCACCACTCTTGCTAGATTATCCTCTTTTTCTAGGGTTATAAATCCTTCCTCAAATCTAGGCTCTTCACATATGGGTTTTAAGTTTGGAATTTCTCCCTCACTTCTATTTCCGGCTCCTTACCCTGTGATTGGAGTAAGTTTAAACTTCCCATCTCCTTTTGTTCAGCTCTCGCCCTTCGAGTATTGAGCTCTTGTTTCATTAAGATCAACTCTCATAGTAGCTTCCCTTCTACCTCAATCCTTTTTAGATCTAACTCTACTTCCTCTAAGGTTGGGAAGAATACTTGACCCTACCTGGCCACACTTTCCATGTACCATGTCATTCGGGAGGTGCTGGTGTTTCACAGCCTCAAATTTGATGCTTGGATGGGCGCTTCTTGCCTTGGACCAAGTCCAGCGTTGGTTGACGGACCCATACCCGCAGATTGCGCTTCTTCATCACATGACTTGTTTGGAGACCAAAAAATCCCCAGGCGATATCAATAATACCACTGGATTTGATTGGGGAGGGTGGTTTCTCCTATTCCCCAAACCCAGAGTACCTCAGCCCTTCTTCCATGGATTCTTCACTACTAGTTTCAATGGTGGTCAGACTCCTTACACTCAAGTGAGTGCTTATTGAGTGACCTGAACCCACACTTTTTTGATATGATCCTAGGTGATTTGATGCACTATCATCAGGTATAAGATCATCTACCGATCAGCTTTCCAGGCCTTAAGTGCATGTATGTATGATTTGATAAGCTATTTTGTTACCCCAATTAATTTTGATCAAATTTTGTTGACCTGTTTTTGAGGCCGTGAGATTGCAGAGAACAGTTCATGGCCTGAAGTGTTAGAAAATAGTTCACGTCGTGAACGATTTTTGCACTTTCATGTGTTTATTTTTTTTTCTCTTGGGATTAGAATTCCGCGTTACCTTGTTATGGGTGTCAATTTTTTCAAGACTTCCTTAGCCTTAACCTTACTATACCAAGCTCGTGAGTTGATTTGATTAAGGCGTGAGATTGCAAAAAAAGTTCACGTCGTGAAGAGATAAGGTTTCACATCATGAACGATTTGGTTCATGCCAAAGAGTTCTGACATAGTTCACGTCATGAACGATTTTCTACACGTTCATGATTCTTAATTTTGTCAAACCTCATGGCATTAGAGGTGTCAGGATAAGACTACCTATTTTTGGTAAGGTAATCCCGTGAATGGCAGCATTAATCGTGGCATTGATGTCGGGAGTGGTTCACGGCATGAAGTTGCAAAAAACGGTTCACGACGTGAACATTTTCTTGCAATTTCATGTGGGAACTTCCCGCGTCGACTAATGTGATTATGGGTACAAAATACTTATCCAACAGTTTCCAAAATGATTGTACCATGCCTAAGGAGTGGAATACAAGTTCTCAAGGCACAATCAATGGTTCCTTATTTTTTCGATTTTTGCGATTTTTTGAAAAGAAGAAAAATAGAACACTAATCTGCTTGTCCACGTTGATGATTCCAATGATGCAAATATCAAAATTAACTAGAAAAAATAGTGAAGCTCTATTCCAAGACCACTCCACCATACACATACCCAACAAACACAAACAATTTCTCACAATTATTTTAGTTCCACACAAATCTTATCCATTCATTTTCTACACAATGCATTACCAGAATGCAAAGGCATTCATGAATCTTATGCAATGGGAGCTGAAACTCCAAGAGAAAGAAATAAAAAAAGGTGTTTTCCCGGCAGCGATGCCAAAAATGTAATGGGCTACCACACCTCCAAACTCAATGCATTCACCTAAGGGAAGAGCAATAGAACACAACTGTCGTAGGGCACTTACTAATGCTTCGAACTTGAGTCCCTTGAGGCCTCGAAGCTCACTTATTAAGCTCCAAACCTCCACGCTGTTACCGTAGAGTTGCTCATACCGTCGCATAAGGCAATCACTCTCTCTCACTCTCCCACACAAGCATGAACATACAAGCATAGAAGACGCACAAATGCTAGAATGCTCTCTCTCAAGACACAAGAAGAGTTCTCAATAGCACAAAGGGAGATTGTGTCTTTTCATTATGAGAAAATGCCTTATATACATTTGGCCCTTATTCACACTTGGCACCCAAAACTTACCTAACTAAGGCCTTGGATGGCCAATATCGCATAATATACAATTTGTATAGTGCATTTTCATGACACTTATTAATGTCCTCAATTGGAGGAGCATACTTGTCAATCCAAAATGGGATTAACAAGATTCTGACATTTTTGACGAATCATGATATTTTTGCTCTAGTGCATAACCACCTAATACATAGAATGGTAGGAAAATTTTTATATCTCAGCTCTTGGGGATGTGGAGAACTAGAAGTAACTTGGTGTAATATGTAAAATTATCTTAAATTAAGTCACTTTTTCACCCCTACCACTCCATTTAAACCATTTCAAGGGATGAACACAAAGATGATAATGATTTTTACCTCTTAGCCATACCTCCATTGCAAGGGGGGTTTCATTAAGCCCCCATCCTAGTACATAACCTATTAATTTTATCCTCTAAGATGTTATATGAATTTAGAGAGTAATATATGTAGAATTCAATGTAGCCTGCATGGTCATCATATTTCACTTCATCTTTCTTGCACTTTTTTTAAATCCACTCCATGATGAATAAGTCTCCCCTTCTATGTTGGATGAAGTGACGATAATCACTTTGAACTTTCAAAGATGCGCAAGAGTCTCAAAATTGCCTTTCAACTACAGCAGTTCCGGCTCCGTTGACAAAGTGGTTGCCATTGAGATCTCGAATTCAATAGAGTTTCTCAATATTTCAACTGGGTAATAGGGGGAGATAATCATTTCAAGTTTCTTTGAAAACTTATACATAATGTGCCCCACAAAAACTACCTATGCTAAGTGAGTGACATACAATTTTCTCTCTACCTCTTGGCTCATTGAGTTTTTTTAAATTAAAACATTTTTTTGGTCAACGCTCCATTTCACGTCTTTATGTGTTTTTAACCATAAGGATTTGAGAAGGATTCTATGTAGCTTTTTTGTCACTCTCAAGTGGAATCGGAGGGTACCCTTAGAACCAAAATGGTTTTACACGATCTAAGAGCTTTCGAAACAAGACTGTTATTGGATTTTGATAGGAAATCTTGACATAATATGGTTATGTAATGAAAACAGAGTATACATGGAGTGTGTGTTTTTGTGCAGTAGCTAAGGTAGAAATGGAAGTACTTTTTTTTAATTCACCTCACAAACAGGCTCTTACTTCTCTACTCATGTAGTGAATAGAATGGAAGGGTGTTAAAGAAATGCTAGTACCCTACTTAGAGTAGAATGGAAGGGTGTTAAAGAAATGTTAGCTACCCACCCTTTCGAAACAAGGAGCCTATGCCCCCTTCATGGCCTATTCTACCCTACTTATAGTAGAGAATGATCCATGAGATGCCAACAATCCTACTGTGTAGGCAATGTGAGAATTGGATCGATTCTACTCTCGATAATCTCACACTCTGTTGATTCTTGAGGCAGGCGATCTGGCTACATGCGATCATATTTTTGTACAACCACGAGGGGAATCTAACCTTTCTTGCTTTGCATTACTTACTACTGGTGATCTTGCCACCACAAAGCAACCTAATGTTTGCACACAAAACCCGCTAGTGTTTGTGTCTTCCTAACACCCAACCTCGCACCTTTTTGTAAATAAATTCTTCTCAAAAAATTAAATAAAAAATATCCTTCACTTGAACTCAAATGATAGATTACATACTTTATAAGTCAATTCCCCGAGCATCAATGAATACTGGAGCATTAGAAGCTTTGTGGTAGACCATAGTGTTGTATCATGAAGGTTCACCGAGCTCCACTGTGTTGAGATTTTGTCCTCATTTGTCCCCTTATGTGCTTTTTCTCCTTCATTGATCTTATAGGTTAGGGTCTTCAAGTCCTTTTGAAGACTCTCCTCTAGATGCTTTGAACACTCATTCGACCATTCCTATAGTTGGAATCATTACACTCTTGGTCTGGGTTTCTCCATTATGAAGGATTCTTGGTTTGCTTCCAAAGTAGAATCTCGTGCCACTAGGGTGGTCAAATCAATTCTAGGTCCTATCCCACTGTAACCATTTGGTCCTCCATGCTCTTTTCACATGATATAACTCATGCGCGGACACATACACAAGATGATGGACACATGGAAACAAGTTTCCTAAAGTTGGAATTGGAAAAAGCACTCATCTGGGTCAAAAAACAAGAAAAGGCAAAAGTCAAACTTTGTTGACCAAAAAGTTGAGGGCATTGTTGGAAAGAGGGCATCGAACTGAGTCAAAAAACTAAAAGCCACTTTTTCAAAACGTAGCTCCAGGGCCAAAAAAGCAAGGCCTTGATGTTGTAAAAGTGTAAATCAAGAACTTTACTATTATTAAAGAAAAAGCAAGGAGGCAAAGCAAAAGCACTGGATTAAAACAAAAGCCAAGTAGAAAAAGGCAAAAGCAAAGCATGGTAAAAAGTAGGCATCCCCTCAAGTATGTAAAGGAGTACGCACCCTCTTGGTGGATCATAGAAGAACTCTTGGAGGCTCATAGAAGAATTACGTGGAGAAATCCCTTTGAAAAAGCAAGAACATAATTTTCTTCATCACCTTACTACCTTCTTTCTACTGGGGCCACCTCAACGCCTGTATCTGCTGTTGCCTCCACCGGCTGCGCCGCCCTTTAGCCCCCTATTCCATCTCCCGCTCCACCACTGCTCTGCCACCATCAGCCACCTTAATATGTACTGTGCGCCACCAACATCACCAGCACCAGCACCATCTCTGCCTGCTCTGCTAGTGTGTGTCGCCTGCACCTCCAGCACCACCATCAGTTGTTTATGAATGTCGCTCTACAATTTCAGCATCACCAATCGCCTTTTCCTTGTGTGCAACCAGCATAATCAGCTCTGTGCACTGCCTCCAGCGCCAATGCAAACGCTAGCACTCCAGTCTGCCTGCACTGCCTCCACCCTCTGGCTACGCTGCCCTTGTGCCACTGATAGCTGGTTCTGCTACTGTCTCCCGTCGTCGCCTTCAGCCCTGAAGAGCCTGCACCTCCGGCTCTCTGCTATGTGTACAATCAGAAGCCACTCCCTCAACTTTGTGTGCTACAAGTGCACTACTCTCTGCCCTAAAAGCATCGCTACTGCTGCCGTTATCTGTAGCATCTATCCCCCTTAGAGAATTCAGTTTGAGCAACGCCAACTTTTCTAAACCCTCTAGAAGGAGGGAAGTTACCTTGTGGAGACACTACCTAATTGGATTTTGGTACTAGCCTGGTATAAGACTCTTGTGGGTCAACCTCGTGGTGAGCTCGGCATCAGTTATCTTGTGCCTCAACGTCAACGTCAGCCCAAGCTCGACATCGACACCTTTGTTTGATATTATATTCATTTGTTGTATTGATCTTGGCTTGGAAAATCCCATGGATTGTTCCTGTGAAATAAATTATTGAAAAGGGGGTGGGGCATGTTCCCCAGTCAGCATGGTGTACCGTGTGAATCCCTTATCATCCATCTTTCTCTCCCCCTTCTCTCTCTCTATCTTTATCTCTTGTACACGTGGTTGCATCTATCATTGCATGCTCCGTTGGGCTTACAGTGGTATCAAAGTAGGATTTTATGAGGTGACAGAACCATGTCGAGAGTTGAGGGAGACCAAGGGCCTCAAGAAGGGAACAACTTTGAAGCAACCCAGGACATCCAGAAGAGATCCAACGCTGCCAGTTTGTCTCTTATGAGACCACAATCATGACATCAACTGAATATTGAGAATTTAAAAAGTTCAAAAGGCATCTTCAAGATGAAGAGTTCCTAGCTTGCAGAGCCAAGAAGGAACAAAACTACAGAAGAGCCCAGATGTTCAAAGACTTTATCAAAGACTAGACCATTGAAGTCGAAGGTGTGGAAGCCACAAAAGCTTACCTACGAGGTAAAGGGGTTTCCTTTAGAGAAGAACCAACAGTCACCCGATCCATCACTTAACAAACGGAGGACATAGAGAAGCTACCTGTAGACCCGATCTATCAGATGTAGCCTCTTTCGACCAAGCAAAAGAGAAGAAGGCAAAGGATCCTTCAACCGGGAAAGCAGACTTCAAGCTAGGAGAGAAAAGCGTAAAGTTTGATACCTTTTATGGACAGCAGGACACTCAAAAAGCTCTATCCTTCATTAAACAGTTTGACACTGCCTTTAGAGGAGATGACTTCTCCGAAAAGTCCAAACTCCACACGGTCCGTATGCACTGGTCCATATGCACTTAATAGATGTCTCCTTGAATTGGTGGCTAAAGGTGGTCTAAGAAGGGACCGAACCTACCTCATGGGCTGATTTCAAAACCATGTTCAACAAGAAGCTCCTTCTTGCTACCTTTGAGGCAGATGTACAGAAGGAATGGGATAAGGTAAAGCAAAAAGCGGGAGAAAGTGTGGCCAGGTATCTTAATAACTTTTAAGTCGTCTCATTGAAGTTTACCGCATATACTCCTTTTCCACCATTAATGAAAATGCGAAAGTTTGTAAATGGATTGCAACCAACTCTTTATCAAGAAGTCTATATGATAGGACCAAAAACCTTGGAAGTAGCCCAAGACGAAGCCTTGTAAGCCGAAGCTCTATATATGCCTTGAATTGAGACTCGTCTCAAAAGAAGAAGTTCAAAGGGGGATCTCAAGCAAGGAAGAAATGAGCCAGAAGAAAAGAAGAACAAAAATGAGAAAAAATCCCTGCCCGCTCCGCGCAACGAATTCGAGGGTGCTAGCAGCGAAAGTAGCACTTCTTGCGCAGGGCAGAGCCTCTCACTCACGGCCTCGCCCACGGATATCTAGACAAGAGACTAATCCCTTGGTTGTTCTTCCAAAACCGAACCCGAAAAAACTTCCCTCGCCCAGAAAGCACAGGCGATTCCTCCAAGATATTTTTACTCTAACGTAGTCAAGAGCCTTATCCAACAACCAAACTGATCCGACTGAACCTATAAGTCACATGGTCAGATCAAGGAAGAGACGCACTTGGATCATAGAGACCAACACTTTTTTCCTCATCGAGAGGCACAACCGTTGATTCTTTTCCATAGAACAAGGGCTATCCGGGATTTACTTCATCTATCGTACTATAATAGAGTTGAGTCTCATTTCAGGGATCCATCCGTCCAGCCTAACCCCATCCAGTCCCATGGGTTAGCCAACCGCCTAACCACTGTAGTGATAGGATCCATTTAGGGATTTGGTTATGTTTTATCCCGGGTACCAGGTAAAAGAGTTCCCAAGTCCCCTAGCCGGCGCTTCATGCAAACTTCAAGATAGTCACACCACTTACACACCCAATATGAAATTGCATGTTTCACAGATTCAGCTATCTTTAAAACAATATTTTAATGAAAACATAGTATCACTGATCATAATCCTCGAAAATTTTCGGTTGAATTCTAATTTCCAATCATTCCTTCATCGGTATACCTATGGCATCATTGGCAACCAGAACGCTCACCACCTCTCCACTCAGGGGCTTTTTCAATAGTTCCTAGCTCATAGTACCCAGAAATATATGCACTTATAAAAATCGAGATGGACTCTCCGTTGAAGATCAGCAAGATCAACCAAGAGATCCATATAAAAGAGCCATGGACTCATCTGTTGAGGACCAGCAAGGTCAATCAACCAGATCCATGCCTGAGTTCAGAAAACAACTCTAACACCTTGTTCCATTTTTCTTCCTCGACGCACGCATGGGTATCTTCGGCGACCCAGAGCCCGAGCACCGTATGGTCAGCATCCTCTAGGATCCTTCACAGGTCACCTAGCGCTTCACTCATAGGTCGCTTCCTTGGTCCCTCATCCACCGTACTGGAAGCTCACCATTTAAATCAAACCGAGGCTGGTCAAGACCTCGACCGATCTTGCTATGCAAGACGTCCTCCGTTGACTCTCCGTCTGCTGTTGCAACTTTATCACTTAGGTCTTCACGACCCATTCACAAGATGGTCAAAATGCTTCCCCAATATTCTTGACATAAAACAGTCATTTAAAAACAGGTCATAAATACAGTTTCTAACGAACTCACATCTTTTCACATCGGTCCACATCATTTCCCGTTATTCCGTATTCTTCTAAATCAATTTACTATACTCAATCCACATCCAATCATATGTATTCTCATCGTCCTTCATCCATTCTCATCCAATTCCATCATATTACATCTCATCATATCTATCCAAATCTATCCTAATCACATCTTATCCATTCTCACATCTACCCAGTTGACATCACATCACATTACATCCATTCACATCTCATCTCATCCATTCACATCTACCCCGATCCACATCACATCACATCCCATCCATTCACATCACATCACATCCATTCACATCACATCTCATCCATTCACATCTATCCCGATTCACATCACATCCACTCACATCACATCTCATCCATTCACATCTATCCCAATTCACATCACATCCACTCACATCACATCTCATCCATTCACATCGATCCCGATTCACATCACATCTCATCCACTCACATCAATCTCGATTCACATCACATCTCATCCACTCACATCACATCTCATCCATTTACATCTATCCCGCTCACATCCCATCACATCTGCTCACATCACATCTCATCCATTCACATCACATCTCATCCACTCACATCACATCTCATCCATTTCCATTTCCATCACATCACATCACATCACATCCATTTCATATCACATCCATTTCACATCACATGACATCCATTCACATCTATGCCGATTCATATCACATCCATTCACATCCATGTCGATTCACATCACATTCATTCGCATCTATTTACATCACGTCACATTCACATCCACTCACATCTCATCGCATCTATTCACATCCATCATATTCATCATTGCATTCCCATCCCATCACATACATTCTATCCACATTACATCACATCCACACATATCCACATCATATCTCATTCATTCCATCCACATTATATCACATCCACATTCATCCATACACATTCCATCTCATTCATCCACATACATCTAGACATTCACATGCACGTCTATTCACATCCATCCATTCATTCACATTCTCATCCACATATATTCGCATCACATCACATTTCATCCACATCTCATCACATTCACATCCTCATTCCTTTTACACCACATCACATCTCATCCACATCCACATCCACATTCATTTACATCACATCACATCCACATCCATTTACATCACATCACATTCTTTCACATAACCTCACATCTCATTCTCATTCTCATCTCATCATTCACATCCACATCCTTTCACATACACATCCACATGCATTTACTTTACATCTCATCCTTTCACATAACCTCACATCTCATTCTCATCTCATCATTCACATCCACATTCATTTACATCACATTCTTTCACATACACATCCACATCCATTTACTTTACATCTCATCCTTTCACATAACTTCACATCTCATCCCATCTCATCATTCAAATTTGCATCCATTTACTTCACATCTCATCCATTTACTTTACATCTCATCCTTTCACATAACTTCACATCTCATTCTCATCTCATCATTCAAATTCACATCCATTTACTTCACATCTCATCCACATTCATTTACATCACACCACATCCTATCACATCCCATTCACATCTTATCACATCCATTCACATCCTATCACATCTCATTCCCATTTAATAGCTTTTTCTACTTCGATACACCGACGATGGGACTTTTTCTAAATTTATGCGAATTGCTTGGCCTAGGTAAAGGTTCTTTTTCTCGAGATGACTATTTTCATATTCTTTCTCAAATTCCTCAAGTGAAATATATTCAATATTCTTCTTTTCAATAAAAGAATTCATGAGATTTACAAAAATCAATTCTACTCATATTTCTCAATAATGCTCAAAATTCCACTTTTGATAAATATTCTTAAATTGAATTATACTAAAAATTTATCTTTTTCTATTTAATTTTTTGGATCTCAAATATCATGGGAATTCCTCTTTTTGCATTTAATTAATTGCATTCCAAATGTCATGGGAATTCCTCTTTTATCATAAAATAAAGTTATCTAAAATTCCTCTTTTCTTTAATAAAAATATCATGGGGATACCATGGTGGGTGCAAGCGTGATCAATGGTACAACCCATCACCTTGACCTTCTTAATCACCCCCGTTTTTCCCGAGTGTAACTGTGCTTCATGCTTAATCAATCGCCCATAACTTCTTCATATGGTAGCTTAGCTTGGGACAACAAATAATCAAAATTAGCTTCTACTTCCATACTTAAAAGCTACTACTCCTATAGATCCTTGACGTCAACTACCAATCTCATCAACATAGGATCCTAGTCCTATGAGCTACAACAATAGAAGACGATAAACCACTAAAAGAAAAAGAGAAAAAATGAACCCTCAATAAATCAACACCCACGGGAGCCAAGATACCCATTAAGGTGTCTTGATGAAGATGTTATAGCTACATGTACATTGCCATCTAAATACAGCATCTCCGAGCGTAAAATTTTCCATGCGGGTTACCTCCTTGTCCCTCCAAAATCCCTCCTTACTAACACCTTTGTTTTACTAACCCCTCATTAACACCACCACCTAGCACTTGGATATTGATCATTAAGTAGTCCGTGCCAGTCTATTCATTCAAGTACTTTGACTCCCCTCAAGAGGATGTCGAGCCAAACAGTGAAAAAAAAGAAAAACACCAAACACAAAATAAAGAGTACTACTGGGAACATACAAGAAAGCGTACTAGTGGACATGATAGGGAGGGGAGTATTTTAACCACACATGGTTAACACATTCCTATGACAACTATGTCCGCACACTTATGTAAATGGGCACCTGCACTATATCGTAAATCCTATCATTCGATGAGGTAAACGCCCTAAATACCCTCCCAAGTCTTGAGATTCAAAGGAGAGACAAGAAAATCTTGGTTAGTTGGCCAAACAGTAAAGAAAAGCCTTGTAACTATGTTTTAGGTGCTTTTGGTCACTTACTCTCGGGCGGGGCCTAGTGGGAAAAGGCTTGGAACTATAAAAGCCAATTTCTCTTCTTTGAAACTCATTCTCCCATTTGTGCAATAGAAGTGGAGTGTTCTCGCTCCCTCTCTCTTGCAACTCTAATCTAGCATGTGTGGTGTGCTTAGGGTAGGGTTGGGGTTTGGGTTTGGGTGTGATTAGTGCTAATCACTCATTCTCTCTTACTTCCTCTCTCCCTCTTGCTTGAGTGATTAGGCTATCATGCCCGCGGGATCGTCTTCTGCAGAGATCCCACACGATCTTTTCGTGGAGAGGTTGCACCACCCCTGTAGGATTAGCAATCGCCTCGGTGTGACAATGAGTACGGGAGGATTGGCAAGTGGCTATGGTGGAGCTCTTGAGCATAGCTAGAGCTTAGCCTAGATTGGCAACTTACCACCATGACCCGTTAGGGTGAGCTTAACAAGATAGGAGAATACCTCTCTATAATGTCGAAACATTTCAAAGTTGGATTGTTTCCATCCTACTAGCAGGATTGTTTCCATCCTACTAGCAGGATCATTGGGGGTAGAATTGTTCGATCCGAGACTTGGAGTCGGATTGTTCTGACTAGGCTAGCATAGTCGTTGGCCTGATATCTTGGATCATCAAGAGTAGTCACATTACATAGGGTTTAATTACACATAATGATCATGAACATGGAAATCATTGCTAGTGTACCTACCAAATCTTCATGGAATATTTTTGACATTACAATAACTACACCACAATTAAGGCACCATCCACCTAACACTAATAGTTGGCAAATAGATGGATCATTCTAATCCTAGAATTGCAATCTCTTGATCAAAGTCTCATATCATGAGAAACCAAAATTATTATAATTCGAAGGTAAAATGGTTCAAAATTCAAAATTGCCAAGATCCATGAGTTAGAATTACTATTTTGATTAAAGGGTCAAATGTTTCAAAATCTAGAATCACTAGGATCCGATTATTCCAATCCTAGAAGTAGGATCACCCACGTCTTGAATTGCTCTATAGTAGAATCATTTTAGTTAAATCTCTCTACAATAATAGAATCATTTAATTTAATCACTCTAACTCAAATCGTTTCATCTAGAATCATTTCTAGTAGAATAGTTTTTGACATGCATCGTTTTCAAGAAGGATCATTAGAGGTGAATCACCCAAGTAGGATTGTCGATTCTACTGAGATAAATTTTAAAGGCATAAAAAATAAGAAAAATATCCAGTGCAAGGGATTTTGACCACCAACTCAAACCTAAATCAACTAAAACTTGGAGAAAAATCATTTAAAATCTATGTAACTTTCTCAAAATATAAAACATAAAAAAACAAGAAAATTTACTAAGAGAACCATTAAAAAAATTTAAAACCATAGAATTTAGAAAAAAGTAAAAAAACCATTTGAAAAACCTACCTCAGTAAGTGTTTGTGGTGTTGGAGAAAGTGCTTATGCATTTACAATCTAGCTAAATCATAGTGACCTCCCTCTCAAATCTAATATATAAACATGAAATTTTATTGTATGCACCAATCCTAAGGAGTGGGTGTAAGCCCAACGGAGCATGCAGTGGTAGATGCAATCACGTGTATGAGAGATAAAGATAAAGAGAGAGAAGACGAAGAGAAAGATGGGAATAGGGAATTCACACGGTACACCACACTGAGTGGGGCACAGGCCCCGCCCCCTTTTCAAAAATTTATTTCACGAACAATCCAAGGGCTTTTCCAAGCCAAGAACAATACAACAAATGAATAAAATATCAAAAAAAGGTGTCAATGTCGAGATCGGGCCGACACAAGGATAATTGATGTCGAGCTCATCCCATGAGGTTAACTCAGTCTTACACCAGGCTAGTACCAAAATCCAACAAGGCTAGTACCAAAATCCAACAAGTCCAACTGACGTTCCCAAGTATCCACAAAAGCTCTTTGTTCTCAATCCAATCCGGATAAGGACAATCTCAAATGTATCCACAACTAGATAGTGTCTCCACAAGGTAACTTCCCTCCTTCTAGAGGCTGTAGAGAAGTTGGCGATAGATGTTGTAGATAAAGGCAGCAACAGCAATGCTTTTAGGACAGAAAGTAGTGCACAGGCAGTGCCCAAAGTCGAGTGGGTGGCTGCTAATTGTACACAGAGTAGAGAGCCGGCGGTGCAGGCTCTTCAAGGTAGCAGGCAGCGACGAGAGACAGTATCGGCTATCGGTGGTGGCAAAAGGGCAGCGCAGCCAAAGTGTAGAGGCGGCGTATGTAGATTTGAGCGCTGGTGTTGGCTGGCGCTGCACGCGGTGCACAGAAGTGAAGAAGGCGGCTGGTTATTCTGGTTGCACAAGGCAAGGCGGCTGGCAATGCTGAAGTTGCAGAGCGGCGTTCAGAAGCTAAAACTGATGGCAGAAGCTGCACTGACGGTAGAAGCTGCAATTGATGGGCAGCACTGGAGGTGCAGACGGTGCACAGTAGCAGTAGGCAGAGATGGTGCGACGTTGGTGCAGTTGGCGACGCACCATACAGATTAAGGCCGCTAGTGGCAGTTTAGTGGCGGAACAGGGGGCTAAAAGACGGCACAGCCGGTGGAGGCAACAGCAGATACAAGCGCTGTAGAAGTGGCTGCCGGTAGAAAGGAGGTAGTAAGGTGATGAAGAAGATGATGTTCTTCTTTTTCCAGAGGGAGTTTTCCATGTACTTCTTCTATTAGCTTTCAAGAGTTCTTCTACGATCCACCAAGAGGGTGCATGCTCCTTTAAATACTTGAGGGGACACGCTTTGCTTCTGCCTTTTTCTACTTGGCTTTTGTTTTTTCTCTTGTTTTTCCTTTGCCTCCTTGCTTTTGCTTTAATAATAGTCAAAGTTTTTGATTTATGCTTTTAGAACTTCAAGGCCTTGCTTTTTTGGCCTTGGAACTGCTTTTTGAAAAAGCGGCTTTTAGATTTTTGACTCAGTTCGATGCCCTCTTTCCAACGCTGCCCTTAGTTTTTTGGTCAACAAAGTTTGACTTTTACTTTTTCCTACTTTTTGACCGAGACGAGTATTTTTTCCAATTCCAACTTTAGGAACCCTATTTCCATGTATCCATCATGTTGTCTATGTGTCTGGGCATGAGTTATATCATGTGAAAAGAGCATGGAGGATGGTGGCACTGGAGGTGCAAGCGGTGCAGAGTAGTAGAAGGCAAAGATGGTGGCACTGGTGCAAGCGGTGCAGAGTAGCAGAAGGCAAAGATGGTGGCGGTGCTGGTATTGTTGGCGGTGCACAATATAGATTAAGGTGGCTGGTGAGCTGGTGGGCAGAGCAGTGGGCGGAGCAGGGGCAGAATAGGGGGCTAAAGGGTGGCGCAGCCAGTGGAGGCAACTGCGGATACAGGCGCTATAGAGAGATGGCGGCCGGTAGAAGGGAGGTAGTAAGGTGATGAAGAAGATGATGTTCTTGTTTTTCCCAAGGGAGTTCTCCACGTACTTCTTCTATGAGCCTCCACCAAGATTTCTTCTATGATCCACCAAGAGGGTGCATGCTCCTTTGAATACTTAAGGGGATGCTTACTTTTTACCACTCTTTGCTTTTGCCTTTTTTTACTTGGCTTTTGTTTTATTCCCGTGATTTTGCTTTAATAATAGTCAAATTTCTTGATTTATGCTTTTACAACTTCAAGGCCTTGCTTTATTCGCCCTGAAGCTACTGAAAAAGTAGCTTTTAGCTTTTTTACTCAATTCAATGCCCTCTTTCCAACGGTGCTCTTAGATTTTTGGTCAACAAAGTTTGACTTTTTTTTCTTGCTTTTTGACCCAGATGAGTGCTTTTTCCAATTCCAACTTTAGGAACCCTATTTCCATGTGTCCATCATCTTGTCTATGTGTCCGAGCATGAGTTCTATCATGTGAAAAGATCATGGAGGACCAAATGGTTACATTTCCTCCCTCTTACATCAATTCTAGGATTAACAAGAGCTACTGCCATTATCTTACATAAAGGAGTCACGATAGATATACCAAAGGGTCATACATTCAAGATATGAAGCAATAGTGTCCAAAGCTACAACTTGGATGGACGCTCGTAATGGTGTGACAGAGTAATTATAAGCAAATTCTGCTTCAAGAGCATGTGGTATCAAGTTAGGATGAAGTCCTAAGTGATGTACTTCATGGATATATTATAAGAGTAATCACTGTAATAGCATTAGCCTCTTATGAGCCTAAAGTGCTTGGCCAGCCAGTTCAAGTGAGTGTGAACACTTATGAGACCATGTATATAAGTAAATATCTCTCATAATACAACATACTCTCCCATTCTGCAATTGAGTCTTGCTCTTGCTAATTCTCTTGCTAATCTCTCTCTCCCTAATGCATGCTAGTGAGTGTGTGTGAGTGAAGTGAGGTGAGAGGAGGGACGAGTACCTATAGTGCAATGCGACGGTGTGACAACGCTCGCAGGAGGCATGATGGAATTGCTTCTAAAGGAGTTGTAGAGCTTGGAGACCTCAAGGGTTACGAGCTCGGCCATTGGAAAGATCCTCACGATAGTTACGGTTCACGAGAGGTAATCTCTTTTTGGTGGATGTGTTTCAAGGAGGGTTAGGGTGAGCCATAACATTGTTGGGGCCGTTGCCAGGGAGCCATCCCTTGGCTTTTTCCATCGTTTTTCCTCTAATCTACACATTACCCATTTCCCATTATCTTAATTAATGGTTTCTCATGAAAAAGATGTGGACTTGATGGTGATTTGTATGTGATTTGGTGTAGAACAGCTCTCTTTTTTATTTTTGAAAAGAATGCATTTTGCTTAATTTTTAGCTTAATTTGTTATTTTTGTTGTTTTTATTATGGTTTCTCATGTTCTTAGGGCTTGCACATAGTTTGTATTAGTTTTATTTTCCATCCATTGCATCAAACAATGCAATAGAATGCAATTTTTAATGAATATTAGCTCTTTTTAGTGTTAAACATAGAACTAAGATCATTAATATTAGTTTAATTATATGTTTGTTGTTGAAATTATTTAGATTAGACTGTTATCGAGCATTAGGAGTAGCTAATCTTTCAAAATTTTTCTTAAAACCATAAAAAATCCTTGAATTTGACTAATTTCTCTTAATGGACTGGTTTTTGTCATTAAAAGTGATTAATCTTGTTTAAGAGGTAAAAAATTTAGAAAATGTGTTAATTGGGATCTAAATTGATCATATGAGTAGTTGAAATTGATGTTTTTGAGTGTTTTGAGAGCATCTAGATGCATCAAAACACCTAATTACATCAATTTTTTCATTAATTGGAGAAATTTGACTCTCTTTGCTTAATTTTGCTTTAAAAGAGGAGACCATAATTAAGAGTCTAATTAATCTCCTATTTTAAATTTATTTACACATTTTTTGATTCACAAAGATTAGCATTCTCTTGCTCTATCCAATGATGTGCTCAATTGTGTGAATTAATTAGGGATTAGTGGTTAATTAGAGTCTTTGATTAGTGTAATAGAGAAAAAGATTAGTGAAACGATTAATCTTGGATTAATTCTTTATCACTTTTTTACCTTACTCATTAAGGCTAATAAGCATTCAATGAGCAGATGCTCATGAGTTGTCAAATTGTCCATTTTGGGGATCAAGGGTATAAGGGGTGTCATAAAAAGGTTGACTGTTTTGATTCCCACTTACCTTTTTAGGAAAATGCCCATATCTCTTTTATTTTAAATTCAAAAAAATCCTCCCCGACAAAAGAAATTGTATTTCCCACTAGACTTCACAAAAAAAAAAAGTTTAATTTTTCCGTCAAGTCCAGTTCACTCATGAACCATTTTTTGTAACTTCATGGTCTACGGATTCACGCCATCGCAACTGCCGAAAAAAAAACAAATTTAATTTTTCCATGAAGTCTGGTGCACACATGAACCATTTTTTGCAACTTCACGGCGTGAACCTTTCATTCACACGACAAAAAAAAAATCGAATTTAATTTTCCCATGAAGTGCGGTTCACGCGTGAACCATTTTCTTCAACTTCACGACGTGAACCCTTCGTTCATGAGACCAAAAAAACTAAATCAAATTTAATTTTCCCATGAAGTCCGGTTCATGCGTAAACCATTTTCTACAACTTCACGACGTGAACCCTTCGTTAACGAGACCAAAAAAAAATCGAATTTAATTTTTCCTTGAAGTCTTGTTCACGCGTGAACCATTTTTTGCAACTTCGCGGCGTGACTCCTTTGTTCACGACGCGACAAAAAAAACCGAATTTAATTTTCTCGTGAAGTCTGGTTCATACGTGAACCATTTTCTGCAACTTCATATGGCGGAACCCTTCGTTCACGCGACCCAAAACAAAACCAAAATTTATAAAATTCCTGAAGTCCGCTTCACGGCGTGAAAAGGGGTCCGTCGATTCAAGAAAAAGGACTCTGGAAAACACCCCTGTTTGGAGGTCCGTATCTCCAAAATCGTATATCCGAGCCGATGAAGGCGCTCTAGGGCTCATTGGAAAGCTAACATTGAGCTCTTCGACTTTGAACTCGGCCGTATGAAGTCAAAGTCGGTCGTTTTGATCTCCGACCGGCACCCGCAAAATTCGACTTGACAATCGAGGCAAAAAATAATCCAAAAACCATGAAAAATCACAAAAAACAATGCGAAAACAACAAAACGAGCCATATTCGAGCTACTTTTTGAGGGTGCAAATGACAAAATCACAGACGACTCACGAAAAAAAAGTTGTAGTACTTCAAAAATACTACAACTCCCTCATACAGAGTTTTTCAAAATTCCTTTTGGAATACCCTAAAAACGTGTTGCGAAACAGGGAGAAAATTCTCTGAAAAAAATTTCATCTTGAGACACCGAGGGACCTCCTCTTCCATCTAGGAAGATACTAGCATACGCTTTTTCTAAAAAATTATCTCAGAGGTTGTTCACGTGCGTGCCTAAGCTAATTAAGGCGAACAGACACCCGTTTGACCCAACAAAGAGAACGCTAGGCCTCTTGAGGCTGTAACGAACTGTGAGAGAATATAAAAAGAAAGAAAGAAAACATGTGTTTGCTCATTAAGGAGCATTTAGACACTCCGACATGGCCACAGTAAAGAGATTGCCAGGGATCATACCAGGATTGAACCCAATGGCTGACATCTTCGAGCCATTAAAATCTATGCCGCAAATGCACCTCCCAATACCATTGGCTATGCCTATAGCAAGCGTGTCATTGGGTTTTACACCACCTATCACTTCAATCCCATCGGGCTTTGGTCCCTTACTTAAGATTCCCACAAATCCTATAAGTACCAACCCTTTCCTGGTTTCCCACAACCTGGACATACTGACTAGTCTAGGAAGGGAGGTAGCCGAAGGACTCAGTGAGTCTCTCCCAACAAGAGCACTCACATATGGCCTTAGTGACTCATACAGAAATACGGCCATACAAACTTTCAAAATTATGGGTAAATATGACCGAACAATAGACCCTGTTCAACACATTGATGCTTGCAATCAAGACCAACTTCAAAACCTTAAAATCAACCTTTATACATGGCTTTTCTAGACAAGGTGATCAGTGGAGTACATCAACAGAGCTCTATTCAATTGAGCGTCAACCAAATGAGTCCATTAGTAGAGATTTTATCCTTCGGATAAAACTCTTGGACTCACGATGTGAGTCATGGGAGAAATTAAATGATGCTCAATTGAAGAAATGTTTCATGATGGGCTTGAAGAATAACAGCTTACACAACTTGATCATTGTATCTAATCCGAAAACATTCGATCAATGTTGTAAAGAGGCAATATGTTTAGATGACAACATGCTCATTAAAACCTCAATGGAAGGCTTCTTGGGCCCTTTTATTTGGCAGTTTAAGGGAGTCAAACCTTTTCTCTTAAGAAGAAACGTTTTCTAATTAGAAGCTTCAAAACGGTTACTTTATTCGAATTTGAATTTTGGGGGAAAAATGGAATTTAAAATCTAACGGATAAAACCATATCATGTAACATATCTATGGAAAGCTCTTGATCCGTAGATCACGGATCTGTAATCTCTGCTCAAATCGGAGCTTGTATGTAGAAGTTATGGAGGTCCGAAAATTGTAAAATTGTCCCCCCCCTTTTTGGGGGAAAAAGTGCACCCTTTGACCACTCTTACACCTCTCTTAAAAACCCAACATTTCAGTCCACATGGCAACCCCCCATTTGGCTATTCCTTAATCACCTTGATTAGGCTGGGGCAAATTAAAGGGCCCAAGAAGACCCCATTCACTTCCTAATGTGGAAGATGATCACGTTACAAGGTGTTCCTCATCTAAACCAAGTGAAGAAATGGTAAAAGAAATATCGATCACAAAATTGACATCCCGAGAATTCTATATAGCTTTGCTTAAAACCTTTCCATTGACATCTATAAGAGAGGATGAAATCCTTCCAAACCAAACATCCTTAATGCCTCTACAAGTGAGGAACAAAATGCCTTGTGTTGAGTGCAATCACTATGACCATCCCAATCCCCATTGTGCATACAAGGCACATGTTCTTCTATACTGTATATATTGTAAAACCTTTCACCATGATACTAAAAAGTGTCCCACCTCATCCACAATTGACTCAAAACCTCCTTCTCCCATGCACCAAACAAAAATAGTCCGAAGGGTAGAAACTGCTTACGAAGCAGTTAATCAAACACTTCAGTGTTTCTATTGTCGTGGACCTCACAAGGTTGTGGACTGCACAGTTTGGAATACTTTCATGCCCATAGTCACTAACACCTTGGGACCCATGTGTGAACAATGTGGCATTGATCACACGTTCCAAGATTACCCAAGACGAGTTGCCTCAAAAAATACAACTCTTAACATCTTAAGTGTACAAAACGGGTAATTGTTCCACGACGGTACCCTTGAATATGCTTACATGTTTACAAGACAAGATAGGAGAAATAGTCAAAAGGAACGTAAAATACAATACCTCAACATCGGTAGAAGAACATGATTTAAAGTAGAACCCAAAATAAAAAACAAAACCTTCTAAACCCAAGAAAGATAAGGGACTACCAACTATTGAAACCAAGGTTGAATTAAAAGATAGGGAAAAGCAGCTTGTAGAGGACATAAACCCAAGGGTAATTGTCACGACGGTACCCTTGAATATGCTTACACGTTTACAAGCCAAGACACGAGAAACAGTCAAAAGGAACGTAAAAGACAATACCTCAACATGGGTAGAAGAACATGATTTAAAGCAAAACCCAAAACAAAAAACAAAACCTTTTAAACCCAAGAAAGATAAGGGACTACCAACTATTGAAACCAAGGTTGAATTAAAAGACAGGGAAAAGGAGCCTGTAGAGGACATAAACCCAAAAGGGGGACATAAACTTAAAAGAGCCAAAAGCTATACATGATGCAGAAGCATTCACCTCAAAGACCACCACACAAACCTCAAAATCGATATGTGCGCCAAATGGTATAAAAGCTCAAAAGAAAATTCAATCTCGTTGCATGGGTAAGCATAATGAAAAATTGACAAACCAAAGAAAGTTTGAAAATGAAACAAGTTCTAGTACGTCACTAAGTGAGGATGAAACAAGTTTTGACTCTTCACTTAGTGCACCACATAGAACAATCAAGAAACTAGAACCCACCCAACCACCCCAAATTGATAATAATGATCATATGACATATGTGGATCGCAAAACGTAAGCTCAAGAGAGCATGCTTAGTCTCGTTGAATGTCTTATAAGATCACCCGCCGTTGTGATTGAGCCTCATAATGCCAATCCTAAAAAAGCAACCAAAAAACAAAGCCAAAAGGAGTACCGCTTCTCCTTTCAAGAGGAAGACATACTCTCTACAGAAGAGTCATTTGAGACAAATTACATGAACTATACGCTTGAGAAAGCATGTGAGGAATTTGATAATTTCCTTACAAGATTAAAACAATCTCTTAAAACCTCATTTAGAGGAATGCTCTTCTCTCATGAGATGAAGCCAGCATCACATAGGCACTTGCACCTTTAAGGGCTCAACATGAATTATACCAAGACATAAAGAAGTCCATAAAAACAAGACTATGAGGATTCACAAGTTTCCAAACAGACCTTATCAAGAATTGTGAGAGGGCCAAGTGTGCTAGTGTACGCATTGGGTACTCTTGAAAAAGGTGAGAGCCAAACAGAGGATGAAAGTGAATGGGGATATAAAATAAAAACAGGATCTGAAGCTAAAACAAAAACTGAAACATCCATGGTTCCTTTGGAATATTCTATCATGGTATGGTTGGATTTCCCTATACAGGCAATGATGTTAAGCGCAAACATGCATTGATTAGTACTTGGGTATCATTGGGACAACCTAAACTCATCCCTACAAGCAATAGTCTTGCAAGAGAAGCCAATGCACAAAACATCGAGGTTCCAGGTTACTTTAGCTACACTACTCAAACAACTGGTGGAGATATGGAATTTACATTCCATGTTACCCTAGATTCCCTTGAGTATGATGTCATCCTTGGTGGAACTTGGATAGGTGAATCGTTGTATTCAATAGATGAATCCATGCAAAGAGTCACCTTCAACACTCCTGCAACAAGCAATGTATAATACGGGAGGAAGAGACCTTGGAGGAGTTGGAACTTCCAACATATCTTACTGAAAAAACTCCTAGGATTCTGGTTGGATTGGAAATTTCAAATAAAATCACCATAGCTCAAGCACAGCTTTATCCAACATGAGAACACAATCTCATGACCCTCGAGCTATGGAATTTGTTAGGTCAACCAACACGCACGGCGCATTGTGAAAGAATTCCCTTTACACCAGACTTTAACATGCCATATTTGGGGTACTTTGAACATACAATGTATATTGAGACTAACCCCCTTACATGCAAGTTTTTTGTGGTTGAGTATGTGTTGGAAGTAGATTTGATCTTGGGGCATAAATGGACTATTTTCTGCCCAAGCATCATTGTGCTTCGCTGACAATAGAGTCATCATGAGATGATCAACGATAAAAATTTGATAATACCATACTGCAAGACAGAGGATCCAACTTTAATGGATTTCTATGATGATGAATGCAAAAAGGTTGCAAGCCTCTTCCACAAAAGCCCCTCTACATAATGACCTGCCATCTGCATTAACGACCGACTTCACTAAATTATCTACTCCTTTAATCCCATCCTCACAACGAAGTTTGACGCCAAACCCTTGCCAATCAACAGCTAGTCTTGAAGAAGTTCCCATAGCACAACCATCTATCTCTAACAAGGAACTCAAAGGAAAAGCCCAAGAGCCTATGCATCTTCATTGACAAACCTCACCAAAGGAGACAACCACATGCTCGAAGGCCTCGTCGCATTGATAGCCACTCCACAAGAGACTCTAGCCTCATTGTCAAAATTTTCTATGAGTCTCAAACCTGTAGCTTCAGCGCCCCAACTAAAGTCAAGGAGGGATCCAAACCTTCCACATCAACCCAAAAGAAAACTCCACCAAGACAACCACAATCAAAGTATCTTAATAGTATCAAGATGTGGGTGGAGAAGCAGCTACTATGAAGGTGCCAATCAAATTTGGGTGCCTCGACAGTCAAAGCCTCTTCCTCAATGCAACACTCAAAAGCAAAGGAAAAAGAAAAGTACTCCACAACACCGTCCACAAAAGCCTATGTGAGTTCCTCCAAGAACTCCACCAAGTCAACAAATGTGGGTACCAAAAACACTCAAATCTTGGATTCTCAAGTGCATCACAAAGTCCCCTAAGCTTGCACAAAGAAGGAAGCCTCAGCACCAAGCACATTCGGCACCTATTTATAATGTTGATCAAAGATGGGTGCCTATGCATGTGCTTTAACAACAAGGATACTATGATACTAATCCCATCATATAGTTGCCAAAATCAAACAATGTGAAGAAATCCTCACCACCAACTTCAACCTCAACAGCTTCACCTAAACTTCGACAAGAATGGAGGCCCAAGTAACAATAAGAAAATCACTCAACCACTCTCATGCTTTCAACACATACACAAGAGCTTGTGTGTTCAAGCACACAAGAGCTTGTGTGTTCAAACAAACAACCAGTAGTCTTACCTATTACCTCAACACAATTGAGCAACAAATTCAAGAATCAATACCCACGTTTGCAATGGAGACTTATGAGCGCATCAAGGACAAAATAACAATGCTCTTGTCACCCCTCTAAATGTGAGAAATAAGTGCACAAGAACCTGTTACTTGCAAGTCATGACCTAGCTGACTCATAAAATCAATTAAAATAAAAAAACCATCGAGGTTAAAACTTGCAATTTCGCAGGGTCAAAACTTGCAATTTCACGGAATTCCATCTCACGCAATTACCCTTCACGAAATTCCATCTCACGGAGTTACCTCTCACGGAATTCTAGTTCACGGCCTGCACTTTCACAGAATTACATCTCACCAGAATTACCTTTCACGGAATTCCAGTCTTCATGGCTTGCACCTTCACGAAATTCCAGTTCATGGCTCGCACTTTCACAGAATTACCTCTCACGAAATTCCATTCTACGGAATTACCTCTCACGGAATTCTAGTTCATGGCTTGCACTTTCATAGAATTCCATCTCACGGAATTACATCTCATGGAATTCCTTTTCACGGAATTCCAGTTCACGGCCTGCACTTTCATGGAATTATCTCTCACGAAATTCCAACTCACGGCCTGCACTTTCACGGAATTACCTCTCACGGAATTCCAGTTCACGGCCTTCACGGGATTAACTTTCATGGGTTTAGGCTATTTCATGAAAACCTGCAATCTCATGGGATTAGACCGTTTCACGGAATACCCCTTCACCGCCAAAAAACTTGCAATCTCACGAGTTTAGGTTTCTCACGAGTTACAATCTCACGGCTTAAGAACCTGCACTTTCACGATTTAAGTCTCATCACACGGATTAAACCATCTCACCCATTAACACTTTCCCAATGATCTTCAATAGACATTATACATTTGTTAGGGTTAGTGATTACTATTCTTTTGGCTAAATTAATGTAGCAGCTACTCCATGAGTACATATCCATACTCATGCGCATAGGAGAACATTTGCACCAAAGCCTCACCATCACCAACTTCCAGGTACATCTCTGGATGGGGGGGCCATGGTGGGCAAAAGCCTGTTTAATGGTACAACCCATTGCTTGGAATTTTCTTTCAAATTACAAACATCTCCAAATGACACTACCATCTTCACAAATCAATTATCTTCAACCCTTAGTGAAGATATCTATATTAGCCTCGCAAGTCAACATAATTCTTTCAATCCTTTCCAACACGTGGCTACTTCAACACACAAAGCAATTCAATAAGAGTCTATATGACTCAATTCTTGTACTTCATGTATATCTGCTTCATAAGAGTACTTAAATATACATAAAAACATAAAAGAACGTGGCCAGAAGAAGGCTGGAGAACAAGTCCTACTCAATAATATTTGACAAGAATCCTGCCACACAAAGGGACATTATCGAAGGCCAATTTCTTCAAATGATTAATGTCGCTTCAATGAATCAAATGAGGAATTGAGAATCACCATCTCGTTCAGATGATTAAGTCTACGTTCCTCTGGATCCTTCTCTCTCTTCTCTCCCATTATTAATATCTCTTAATGTCTCCACTAACAAAAATCACATGTAACCTTGCTGATGATTGCCAAAAATAAATTAAGCCATAAAAGAAGAAGAGATGGGCTCACACAAATATAAAAATGCAATCATTTACAAAAAAATCCACCCCCAACCCTGTTAGGAATTCTCAATAAACCACTAACCTCTTCATTCACTAACTAGCTTTTCTTATTCCTTCCAGAGGACAGACCATTGAATGTCACTCAACATCAAAGCGATCAACAAAACTTGTTCATTCTCCCCACACAAAGGTCTTCAACGCAATCACGAGGGTGCGATCGCCATTAGGAAGGGGGGATGTTAACCCAATTCTAGGGTTAACAAGAGCTACCACCATTATCTTACATCAAGGAGTCACGATAGATACACCAAAGGGTCATACATTCAAAATATGAAGCAATAGTGTCCAAAGCTACAACTTGGACGGGTGCCCGTAATGGTGTGACGGAGTAATTATGGTGATTCTTGCTTGAAGAGCATGTGGTAGCAAGCTAGGATGAAGTCCTAAATAAGTGATGTAATTCATGGATATATTATGAATAGTCATTGTAATAGAATTAGGCCTCTTATGAGGCTAAAGTGCTCAGTCGGCCACAATTTAAGTGAGTGTGAACACTTATGGCCATGTATATAAGTGAATATCTCTCATAATACAACATACTCTCCCATTCTGCAATTGAGTCTTGCTCTTGCTAATCCTCTTGCTAATCTCTCTCTCCCTAATGGCCATGTATATGGCCATGTATATAAGTGAATATCTCTCATAATACAACATACTCTCCCATTCTGCAATTGAGTCTTGCTCTTGCTAATCCTCTTGCTAATCTCTCTCTCCCTAATGCATGCTAGTGAGTGTGTGTGAGTGAAGTGAGGTGAGAGGAGGAACGAGTACCCGTAGTGCAACGCCAGTGGTGTGACGATGCTCGTAGGAGGCAGGATGGAATTGCTTCTCAAGGATTTGTAGAGCTTGGATACCTCAAGGGTTATGAGCTCGGCCATTGGAAAGATCCTCACTCGATAGTTGCAGTTTACCAGGTAATCTCTTTTTGGATGTGTTTCAAGGAGGGTTAGGATGAGCCATAACACTCCTTGCTTTTGCTTTAATAATAGTCAAAGTTCTTGATTTATGCTTTTACAATTTCAAGGCCTTGCTTTATTAGCCTTGAAGCTACTATTTGAAATATCATCTTTTAGCTTTTTGACTCAATTCGATGCCCTCTTTCCAGCAGTGCCCTCAGGCTTTTGGTCAACAAAGTTTGACTTTGTTTTTTCTTGCTTTTTGAACCAAACGAGTGCATTTTCCAATTCCAACTTTAGAAACTCTATTTCCATGTGTCCATCATCTTGTCTGTGTCCAGGCATGAGTTCTATTATGTGAAAAGAGCATGGAGGACCAAATGGTTACATTCCCTCCTCCCTCTTATATCATAGTTGTTCTCAATTGTGGCATGCATATGATAGTGGTACCAACCCCATCTGGTTCTCTTGTGCATCTAGTCTTTCCTCATATATGTGGTGCCTTCTGCTCCTATGGCAACATCTTTATACCTTTCTTTCACTAGTTTCCTTATTCTTGATATTCTTCATAGCCTGTAATATGAGAGGTGTTAGATATAATAAATGCATACTCACCTATTGCAAAAACAAGACACACTCTAGTTAACAACAAACAAGTATGCATCATTTTGCGTCTACTGGGGGCATTCCAAAAAGTACTGGCCACATAGTTTGGAGCCGAGTGGACTATCATATGCCATGAATCCAAGCATTGTCCACGCATCAAAAACAACACACAAAGTCAAATAAAATCAAACATACATTAGCATGCAATGCACAAATAATGATCCTCATGTTCATGGATTATCTGGTTTCATCAAAACCATGCTAAGCCATTTGATCACTAGGACTGCTCAGACTTCCCCCAAGGCCATCTGGTCTCTAGGACCACTTGAGAGTTCATAAATAGTCTCTGTGCCATGTGGTCTCATTGACCGCCTGACTATAAAATCCAATGCAAACATCTTGGCCATCTAGTCATATTGATTGCCCGACTGCGAAATCCATTACTGTCATCTAGGCCATCTGATCACTATGACTGCCTACCTGCAAAGTGCAAAATATTTGGCATCATTGCCATCCAATGGGTCTTCTGGCATTGTTGCCTCCCATATACAAATCTTCCTCCTTGGTGGGCTTTCTAGCATCGCGACCCAAACTAGAGCATATCCAACCAAGACCATTACATAAGCAAGATAATGATCAATTTCATTATATATATATATATATATATATATATATATATATATATATATATATACATACAATGAATGGGGATAGGGCTACAATACCTCCCTCTTAAGATGTTTCAATCCTGTACTTAAAATACATCTGGACCAGCTACTTTCTCATAAGCTTAAAGAATATTTGGGTAGTCCTTGAAGTACTCTTCTAGCATCCATTTTGCATCCATAGGCAAATAGTTCTTAAACTTAAAGAGGAATTTCCTAACCACTCTCCTTCCTCTTTTTCTCACGGAATGGAATACGATATGTTTTCCGGCTATAAGTTTTCTTCTTGTTCTTCCACTTCTGGTGGATCCTCCAATAGAGGCTCCTCTGCGGATAGTCCTGTATATGGCTTCAATAAACTGACATACATGGAAGGCATTTTGCATCCTCCAATGATCTCGAAGGTCCAAACGATAACATACATTGTTGATCTTCTTGGTAACCTGAAAAGGTCCATAATACCTAGGAGCAAGCTTGGGTTTCCTTGAGCTCCTTAGCTTTTGACTTTCTAAGTCTTGCCTTTTCAAATTGCAATAACAACCAATCCCCTTTTTTAAAAGTGACCTTCCTTCTTTCCTTATCTGCATCTTTCTTTTTCTTGGCTTGAGATGTCTCAATAGCCTTCCAAACCTGTGCAAAGGACATATCCAAATCTTGAACAAACTCGTCTGCATGGAAGATCTCTTCCTTGGTCTTTAAATAGACAACAATAATGGCTTTCCCATAAATAATCTCAAAAGGAGCTTTGCCTCTCAAAGAGTGAACAATGTTGTTATAGGAAAACTCAACCAATCGAAAGTAATTCTCCCATTGATCCTTTATTTCAAGAGCATAAAACTTTAGCACATCCAATATAGTGAGGTTGGCAATCTCACTTTGCCCATCTTTTTGAGGACGATAAGGTGAAGAAAAATTCAGCTTTTTTCCCTGGCTGTTGTCAAAAAGTTCTCTCAAAAGAATATGGTAGTCCAAGGATATCTATCCCCTACAATGGATTTGGGTAATCCATGGTGCTTGAATATCTTCTGAATAAACAATCTTGCCATGTGATATGCACGGATGGTCTTCTTCACTGGAATGAAGTGGGCCAACTTACTGAACCTCTCAATAATAGTCCATATTCCATGATTCCCAAATCCTGACTTTGGCAATCCAAAGATGAAGTCCATAGCAATATTTTCCCATGGAATGTTGGGAGTTGGAAAAGGTTATAATAATCCTGTGGGTTTTTGTCGATTAAACTTGACCTTCTCCACAAACCAAACATTCTTGAACATATTGCTTAATATCCCTTCTCATGCTAGGCCAAACAAAATAGCTTTCCAAGGCCTTAGTTGTCATGACATTAGGGAAAATTTAGGCTTGTTTTTGGGCCCTCTAAGGAATGCCACATCATCAAAAATGGGGCCATGGTATTTTTTTTGTAAATCAACTCCAATTTTTTTTAAGAGGTTGCATATATAGAATCTACTCTTCAAGATCCTTCCATTGATATATAACATGATGGGGTTTGGACACGACCCATGGAAGATGTACAAAAAGTAGGTTCAAAAGTGATGATGTGGACCGGTAGCCTTTAAACTTGATTTTGAGGAAAATGGTATGTCTTGAGCAGCTTAGCAACTCCAAATGTTTTGGAGTTTTAAATTATAAGATCTACTTTTCATGATCTTTCTAATGATATGTCATATGATGGGGTTTTAACATAAGGTAAGAAATGTTCACTACGGCCCTCATTTTCAAGGCAAAGATGGCAAAAAATCCCTTAGAGGGCCCAAAAAGGAACCCAAATTTCCCCTAATATACCTCTATGTCCCATATAAGGTGGGGAATGGCATTCTTCCATTACTTTTTTTCTCAAGTCCTTGGTCACACATAAACAGGTTCGCATCATAAGAAACCCTTCCTTGATGACATAAGAAGTCACTAAGTCTCCATTCTGCAACCTGTCCCAAATGTCCTTGAGATCTTCATCTGTAGCATAAAGATCTTTCATCATAGTGAAGTCCAAATGATATCCCATGGAAACTGCATGCGTCATGGGTCTTCGCGGTAGAGCATCTACTACTTTTTTGTCTTTCCCATGAGTATGCATAATCTAAAAATAAAATTGGGCCAAATAGCTTGCCCATGTTATGTACTTTTCTCAACTCTTAGGTTGAGACATAAAATACCTAAGACTTTGATGATCTATCTTGATAATAAACTTAACACCCATAAGATAATGCTTCCAAATCTTCAAGGCATGAAAGATAGCCATCATTTCTTTCTCGTAAGTGGATATAGTCTTTTTGGCTCCTTGAAGTCTTCAACTCTCATAGGCCATGGCATGGACTTCTTAGTTCAAGACTACTCCAATGCAATATCCTCAAGGATCACATTCTAGCATGAATGGCTTCGACAAATCTGGAATAATCAATACCGATCCTTTGCTAGCATAAAATTTAAGTGCTTTAAAAGATTATTTTTCACCTTTGGTCCACCGAAATCCCATAGCTTTCTTTGTCTAATCATCTAGTGGACTTGCTACCATAGTAAACCACTTGATGAACTTCATGTAATAAGAGAATAAGCCAAGGAAACTTTGAACTGCATGCACACTAGTCAACTCTGGCCATTCCATAATAGCCTTGACCTTTTTTGGATCCATCCTGACCCCTTCCTTGCTTGGAGGTTCACTATATGTAAACCCTCTATATCACGTGCGTTAAAGGCCTATTTAAAAAAACCCTTTATCTGTGAATTTTTCATGAATAAAATACACCCTTTTTGTTATTCAACTATGAATACCCCCTTTAAATGGTACCCTTCTATATGTAAAAAATGTTATTCAACTGTGAATACCCCCTGTAAATGGTACCCTTCTATATGTAAAAAATGTGTAAAAAAGGGATTAAAAAACCCCTTCTGTTGAGCCCACGTGATACACTTACATATTTTTTAGTGACCCCCCAAGCTTCCTTGGACACTATATGGCCCAAGTAGTGAATCTTTGAAAAAAAGAAGTCACTCTTCTTGCCGTTCACATATAACTTGTGCTTCTGCAATTCCTAAAATACCATATCCAAGGGCTTTCGATGCCCTTCTTCATTCTTTGAATGCACAATAATGTCATCGAAGAAAGTAGTTGCAAGCTTCCTATATGCTCGAAATATTATTTTCATCATTCGGTTAAAGGTAGCCAGAGCATTGGTAAGACCAAAAGGCATCACCAAATACTCATAGAGTCTAAAGATAGTCTTGAATGCGGTCTTGTGAATGCCCTCTGCAAAAATCTTGAGGTAGCCAGAGCATTGGTAAGACCAAAAGGCATCACCAAATACTCATAGAGTCTAAAGATAGTCTTGAATGCGGTCTTGTGAATGCCCTCTGTAAAAATCTTGACTTGATGGTATCCACTCTTCAAGTCAATCCTGTTGAAAATATAGCCTCCATCCAATCTATCCAGGATATCATCAATGGTGGCTGAAAGCATGATAAGGTGGACTGAAAACCTACGTCCTGGAAAATGGTTTAGAACTGGTTATGAAACACTTTTATGTAGAGTTAGGGAATTAAAACATGGCTGTTTAATATTGTTTCACATTTATTATATCTAAAAGGCACTACATAAATTGCTAAATACATCTTATGTGATGATATTAAATCCACTAATATTGGTTGTCTTTAGGTGTGGTAGCACCCAATGCAATTGGTAGAAAGTGTACCACCTTAGCATGCTTTCACTCCAATCCTAGGAATAGGAAACATGTTCTTTATAGTGATCTTATTAAGAGCCATGTAATCAATGCACATACACCAAGAACCATCCTTTTTCTTAACCAATCAAATTGGGGAGCAAAAAGTTGATGAGCTAGGTCGAATCAAACCCTTTTTCAATTTTTGCTCCCCAATTAAATTGGGGAGCAAAAAGCTGATGAGCTAGGTCGAATCAAACCCTTTTTCAAAATCTCTATCACTTGCTTCATAATCTTCTCTTGTTGAGTCCGACTCACTCGATAAGGAGGTCTATTAGGAGGTGAACTTTCTGGCATGATGTCAATCTTATGATCTTCTGGTCTCTCTAGAGGTAGCTCTCCTGGAAGAGTATCTACAAAACAATCCTCATACTTCTTTAGGAAGTCTTTCCTTTCATGATCAAGAGTTGAGAGTGAATCATCACCCTCAGACTCCTTTGGATCTCTTACATATATCAGGTACAAGGAAATAGATTGCTTTATTGCTTTAGGAACTTATACATGAGACTAATGAGTCGAATGGAGTTCCCCTCAACTCCTTCATCAAAAGTTACATTCTTGCCTTTAAAAGGAAACCTAATCTTTTTTCCAGCCCGATCTATCTTCTTATACCAAGGCATGCCAAAAATCACATCACAATGTCCAATTTGACTAACCACAAAGTTCTCATGATCCACATAGTCTCCAATCTATAAGCGATGCTTTCCCAAAATAGGAGTCACCTCGGCTGACATTCCTAGAAAAGTGGCACCTATTGTAATAGGAGTTCCAAACCTATCTGGAGGGAGGTTCATGGATTCAATCGCTCGTTGATGGATGTAGTGGTGGGTAGCACCACTATCAAAGTGGATAAGTACTAGTTGGTTTGCCACTTTGCTCCAAGCTTTGAAGAGTTGCCTCTTCTCTGGTGGAGTATCATCTTGATGTTGAAGTTCTTTAGGTAATGCATTATTTTGGGGTAGTTTGTCTTCTTGGTTCAGTTTATTAATTAGGCCATTTTCTAAACATTTTTCCTTTCTTTCCACATTGGAAACATTTACCTTCTTTAATATAATCCTCCAAGTTGCTTATAGGATAGCTTCTTTTGGCACTGTAAGATTCCTTCCTCCAGCTTTTGAGGTGTAAAGGTGTAAGAACCTCCCCTTATGTTCTTGTAAATATTCCCCTCTCTGGAATAAAAGAAAGATCTTGTTTTACCCTGTTTTGGCCTGAAGAGAGAAAATGTCTAGAGAGAGGTAATCCAAAACTGAGATATTTTTGGATATAAAAATCCTCCTAGTGTCTAAAATGGTTTCCCCTGAAACAGAAATTCAAAAATAACTTTTCAATGTGCATTTGGAATTAATTGAGAATGTGTATAAAGGACCTTAGCCTAAGGGTCAAGATTTTCTGAAAATTTTAGATTATGGTCCAATTAAGGTTCCTATGGACCAATTGGATTAATCCAAGTGTGGGGATGAGATAAATCTAAAGAATAAAAGAAAATACCCAAAAATAAGTAAATGCTCACATAAGATGAAGAGTTGACTGAGTAGAAGGTTTATTAGTTAAAAACTATGAGATATTACTAAAAAATGAGATATTTTGGTATAATGATACATTTTTGACACCTGGGTAAGGAGGAGAGAGACTTTAAGGAGGTTTCTATTTCACACATGTGGTGGAGTTTTTAATTCAATAAAATTGTGATATTTTTATCTCTCCTCTCTCCTAGATCAAACCAAATCAAAAGGGAGCCAAACTAAGTTCAAATGTTGTCCAAATTCAGCCAAACCGAACCTAGAAAATTCTAGAACCTAGTTGGACTTGGTTAGAGGCCTTTCTCACCTTTAAATAGATCCTTAGTCTTTTGTAAAAAAATCTATGAACTATACCGTGCCAATATTACATTAAAATACTCATATTTTTTATTATCCTTTAAAAATCCTCTACATTTTGGAGAGATTGGAGCTTCTCTCTCTCTTTAACCTTCCTTGGAGCTTTCCTCTCAACACACTAACCAATTGATTGGTTGGGGACTTCTTCTAAGATAGAGAAGTAAGCAAAAACAAGAGGTAAAGTGTAATTTTATGGTTTTTCTCTACTATTCTCAATGTTTTCACTTCTCAACCCCTCTCAAGCTGCAAATCAAGCTTTTCTTAAGATTTGTAGTGAATAATTAAGAAAAGTTTACATTTTTACTTAATTAGGATGCTTTTTTATGTTTATCTCTCTCTCCCCAAAAGAATGGTCATTCTTATGACCAATTCTCTATTCAAAGGATGCTTCTGATTGATAAATTCTAAATTCACAAATCAAACTCAAGGCTTGTGAAGCTAGAGGTTAAGAAAGTGGCTTTTTATACTTTTATGCTTCTAAAATTTTGATAATCTTATGATTCAAATCCATAAATTGGATTTAAGTTTAGATGATAGTTATACTATCATAATTGTATTACTAAGTTTATTCTTTTCAAAAATATTGAAAATTATCAATAATAGCAGCAGAGCTATGGCAAAATTTTTAAAAAATTGATACATAATTCATTCTTATGCATAACGTGAAAGCATAACGTGAAAAGAGGACTTTCTACCATATTCTAGGATTGAATATGCTAGGCTAAAAGAATGATTTTCATCAAATTCAATGGAAAACTAATTCTTAAGATTTATGCATAATTAAATAATTAAGAAAAGAGAAAATTATGGTAATTTTATTTAAATGATAAAAGAGAAATTCTCATGACATTTAGAATTCAATCATTTAAATGGGAAAAGTGGAATTCTTAGCATATTGAAATTAATGGATATTTTATTTGAATTTAAAGAGAAATTTTAGATAAATTTATTTTATGCAATGAGAAAATTTAAATGATAAAAGAGGAATTTCCATGACATTTGGAATTCAACCATTTAAATGGTAAAAGCAGAATTCTTTTAACAAGGTTCCACAATGGGCATTTGGATTTGGGAAGAGAGAAAGGTTGATAGGCTGGAAAGGTCATGTTGATATACAGATCTTCCTCATGTTTAGGGTATGGTTCATAGGGTGGACCTGTAGTTGTATATGGAAGTTTAGTTTGATCCTTATTTGACGGGTGTTTAGAACATGACTTGGGTGCCGTAGGAGGGTAAAATACATTAGAAAATTTGTATGAGCACCTTGTGAGTCTTCCTCGGACTCTGTGTCACTGTCCTCATCGAGTTCCTTGAGGTGAACGTGGGATTTGGTCTAGGCCTTTTGTGGAGTAGGCAATGGAGGGTAAGGAGACATAGGTGGGGCAAGATCTTTGTTTTTCAATGTCATGTTGGCAAATGGATCTTCCTTAGCCCTCGAGCATAAGCTCGGGCTCCTTCCATACCTACTCACTACTACATGTTAGCCTAATACCGGCGCTTATACCGACGTCATTCAATGGGGTCTAAAAAAGCCCCGTCATCGGTATAAACGCCGGTATACGCGCCGGAACCACGACGTCGGTATAAGCGTCAGGTAACAATACCGGCGTCTATACCGGTGTCTATACCAACGCTCACCGGCGCTAATACCGACGGCTATTCCGGCGTCTATACCGGGGTCTATACCGGGGTGTATACCAAGCGCTATACCGACGCCAGTACCGACGGCAGATATACGAATGAATATACCGGTGTACATATCGGGGAATATACCGACGCTGTACCAGAATTTTTTTTTTGGGCAGAATAGTGTTGCCTGGCTGTTGTCTGGCTGCCTGCAATGAACAGGATCAACAACAGCAAACAGACAGCATAAAAACAACCGTGCTCGTTTTTTTATTTTCCAGATCGATAAACAAGAAATTAAATTAAACATTAATACTCAAGAATGTTTTGATCATATACCATTAGTTTGAAGGTCATCTTACATCATGGTAATGCCTCCCAATTGACGGTCTCTCCTTCTTCTTCAAGCATCTCAAATAAGGCCACAAGGCCATGTTTGTGAGCGTACTTCTCCTCTTGCCTACTTGGTGGGCGATTCATGGCCAACTCTTACACAAACGATTAACAATTATAACTTTTAGAAATCAACATTTAGCCCACATACATACATTTACATAAATAAAATTGCTACAAATACTTACGAATTCATGGCGCATGGTTTCGTAACCACCACTCCCAAGATGAGAAGCCCCTACTGTTTGGAGTCTTGCCCTTGCCGCCTCTCTTTGTTGTTGAAACCTCTCTGGTGTCTCGGTGAGCTCCTGAGCAATGGCTGCCCACTCCCTGTCATCTAGCCAAACAGGTTTCTCTTTCCCCTCTCTAAATGTGTCCCTCGCCTCTGACCTACGATGCCCCATCAAAATGCGAGCTGTATACTGTATCCACTCATTAGAGACGACATTCATAGGGTCAGATGGCTGAAACTCTTGCTTTATCTTTGTATTTATATAATTTTTCTTCCCCTTATCTTGTTGATCCCATTTAGTCATGACAGAGTCGTGAAACTGTATAGTGCACAATTGTCGAATACGTGTCTTCATTGCCTTCCCTGCACTATTCATTATTGGTGCCCCATCCCTAATTGTGCATATCTTGCTGTTGTCATGGTCATGTGCACCCCAGGGAGTGGAAGGTGACCCTATGGGTGTGCTATCAACAGATGAGAGCGAAGGACGACACTCACGTGGTGGTGGTGTCACAGCATCTGTGGCACTACCGCCACAACAACCTCCCCCTGAAGACCTACTACGTGAGCGCCGTCTATGTGAAGAGGTGGTAGATCGAGCTGTAAGAGGAGTGGAAGGCTGTGTGGTATGAGGTGTGGGAGCTGCTGTCGTACCCACGGGTGTGGGAACTGGCGTCGGGAAGCCAGATGGTGAGGCAGATGTCCCTGCTCCAGAACCCCAATAACTCTGAGCCATGGCTCTCTGCTCTGGAGTCATGGACGAAAGAAAACCATATAACTGCTGGGGACTCATGCCCTGTGGTGTAGGATTAAATGAGAAATCAGGACTGTAGTCGTAGGGCGGTGAGTCACCCATGGCCTGTTGGACAAAAAACCATATAACAAACTTGTACGAAATGAAAATTACACGGTAAACAATGAAAGAACCATATGACAAACATTAACAATGATAAACAACATTGGTAAAACTATATCAACTTGCTCCTACAGTAGTGATTATGATGGTAAACATTAACAATGGTAAACAATGAAAGGACCTTCAATGTCATAAAACCATTACAAATATGTCATAACTATTTGCATAATCATTAAGATACGTCATTTTAAAAATCATTATCTATTCTATCATCCTCATTAAGATCAGTAGCCCCAAAGAGATCTATGTCTATGTACATTTCAGCATCCTCATCATTAAAAGTCCCTTCATGAAGGATGTCTTCATCATCTATGTCTTCTTCCTCAACATGTTTTTCAGCTTCCTTGGTTTGCACCTCTTCATTTGGATCTTGCTCTAGTTGCTCCTCTTCATTTGCTTGCTCCTCTTCATTGTTGATATCGGCTTGTTCTTGCTGCTCTCCACCACCCTGTGCGTCCACATCACCTTGTTGTAGCTCAAATTCTTCAAAAATTTGCTTACTGCGGGGGGCGACTTGAACCACAAATAGCCAGTGTGGATCTTTTGGATCCGCTTTAAAGACAACTTGCTCACAATGCTTTGGGCGCACAAAAGTATCTTGCTGATCGGTCCATACCTTTGTGGAGTCCACTTGGATAAGGCCACTCTTGTCTCTACGTATAGTTGCATGTGGCCCATTCGTGATTACCTTGAACCACTTCACATCAAAGATAAACAACTCAAAACTTCTGAAGCCAACCTTTAATATATCTTGAATGGTTCCAAAGTAATCAAGCATTCCAGTAATTGTGTTATCATCACTTGCACTTGCACGACTTTCTTGAACAAACTGTGCTGTGACACCACAATCAAAGGTTGCTCTTCTTTGGTCTATTCGTTCTACTCGAAAATGACGTCCATCTGACCAAAACGCCCCATATTTGTGATACTACAAATAGCACATAAAGATTGTTGATGGAGAATCAAACACTGAGACATGTAGAGAAAAAAAAGAGAGACATGTAGAACTTAAACACTTACATGCCAATCGCATCCTTTTGTAAGCTCCTCCTCCTCCTCTGTTATAGTTAAACCAGCACGTTTGGCTTCTAAAATTGTAGCTTCTAGCCATCTACCTGTGGGAAAGTCCGGAAGAGCTTGCATACCTTCTGGATATGGGAGATTTCTTGTAGTGCGATTCCTTCTGAAACTTAAACGATCTTGTACTCGCTGTCGCTTGAGAGCTTCATATGTCTCAATCCACTTCTCCATTACATGAGAGTTCAAGATGCAAAATTTGTTGATTTTTTCCCTCAAATTGTTATCCATCTTTCTCTTAATGCCTTGGCCTTGAGGTTCCTCACCAATGACTCGCCTGTTAGACTCTTGAGACCATAGTCGAGGTATCTCTGGATCTGAGGAACTTAAATATTCAGTGATGTAAACAAGGGACTCTTGTATCAGCCACCCTTCTGACATACTACCCTCTGGGCGAGCTATTTGGCGAACAAATCCCTTTAATGTCTTCATAAACCTCTCCAAAAAGAACATCCATCTTGAATGGACTGTTCCAGCACATTCCTCCCATTTGATCTTCCAATCGCTTGCCTTCAATGCACTTGGAGGAGGTCTTCCTAGATTACCATCCCGCAATTCATGATTTTCTGGAAGATACCTAACATGTCCTTGGTAGACATTCTTTCGTAATGCTTTTGAGTATCTTGAATCAAGTCGAGGACCACATACAGGACATGCATTGTAACCCGATATAGACAAACCTGAGCATTCTCCATAGCCAGGCCAATCATGCATTGTCTACATGAGAATACCTTGCACAGTTGTAAGTCTTTGGCCACTCTGCTACTTTGACATGTCCTTCACTTCAATTCCGTTCCACAAGGTGCGTAACTCATCAATAAGTGGTGCCAAATATACATCCATGTTCTTCACCTTGTACTTTCCTGGAACTATTAATGAGAGCAACAAATGACCTTTCTTTATTGCTAACCATGGCGGAAGATTATAATTCACAAGGCAAACAGGCCATGTGCTCCATGAAGAGCTCCTAAACCAAAAGGGTTTACACCATCCATTGCTAGGCCAAGACGGAGGTTTCGAGGTTCTTCCTTAAAAACCGGCCATTTCTCTTCAATGTGTCTCCATGCGGGTGAATCAGCAGGCACACGCATCACTTCATCTGTGGATCGAGTTGTGGCATGCCATGTCATCAAGCTTGCTATAGATTTGCACCTGAACATGCTTTTTATTCTTGGGATGATTGGAAAGTGCCTGAGAACCTTTACCGAGACAGCTTCCCCCTGAACATCTTCTCTATATCTGTTAGAGCCACAATGGGGACATTCTTGCAAATGCTCATATTCATGGCGGAAGAGGCAACAACCATTGCGACAAGCATGAATATTATTGTAATCCATGCCTATGGATTTCAATAACTTCTTGGCATCTGCACGAGATGGAGGCATCTCGTTGCCAGGGGGCAATATCTGGTCTTTCAAAAGCCTGCAAGTATGGCAATATCTGATCGTTACTATTAAGATTTTCTCAAATACAAGTTGATAATTTATCATTTCAACAGTAGGTGTAATCTCCAAAAAAAGTCCTTACTTGAATAGTTCAGTGACACTTGTATTAGACCATCCAAAAATTGACTGCAAATTTAGCATCGTAAGAGATGCACGCAATACAGATATGTTGGCACCATTGTATAATGGAAGGCGTGCAAGTTTACGCATGGCCTCTTCCTCTGGTTCATAATTTGACCGTTGAGAATGTCGTGGTTGATGATCGTCATGTTCATGCTCCTCGAAGAGAGCTTCTTGTTGCCCGATGAAGGCATCCAACATTTCTTCCATTGGACCTTCTTCCATTTCCTGACCTTCTTCCATTCCCTCGGGTGCTGTTAATTGAGCTCTATCTGTCACTCCCTCCTGCGATATCCTCATCCTTTGTTGGGGACGAGAAGTCATAGGTGCAATGTTATCAAGATGCGGCTGCACACTTGCTTGGTTGTACGATTGAAACCGTAAATTTTGCAAGCGCTCCATTGGAAATATGCCAGCGTCATGAACATGCTGGTTGCAAATCCTTGGTTTTCGAAAGAGTTGGTACTTACATCGCATGCATGGACACGCTATTCTCTCTTCAAGATTGAGAGGCTCCATCTAGCAGGATAACATGTATATGCAGCTCATTAAATACAAATCATTATGCATTACACAAAGCATTATGTAAACCATAAAACAAGGCTATTTTTCCCCAGCCGTGGGAGATTTTAAAAAATAACATTTAAAGCGTCAAACGGGCTTCTTTTCCCCAGCCGTTAAGAGAGACTTTAAAAATATTTAAAAAAGCGTCAAACGGGCTTCTTTTCCCCAGCCGTTGAGGGAGATTTTAAAAATAACTTATACATTAGCTTATCTTCTCTCCATACAAAATTAAGAAGGTAGATAGAACAAGGATGGAGAGAGAAGCTATCTCTATTCATAAATAGCTATTTATAAAGGCCTTATGCAAAAATCTATATGCATAGATTCTGTAAATAGAGCCTACACATTGAGCTCTATGCATAGAAGCCTATACCTAAAGCTGAACGCATAGAGTCTTATGCATAAAGCCTATGCATAATGATCTATACATAAGCTTATGTGTAATGCTCTATACGTAAGTCTTATGCAAGCTTTATGAATAAGGTTTATGCAATCGTATGCATAGTAAGGCTTGCAAGCCTTAAGTATAAGCTTGCATAATAAGGCTGCAAGACTTATGCATAAGCTCTATGCATAAGCCAACTGCATAAGTCTTATGCATACGCTCTATGCATAAGCCATATGCATACGCTCTATGCATACTCTCTATGCATAAGTCTTATGCATAAGCTCTATGCATAAGCCATATGCATAAGTCTTATGCATAAGCTCTATGCTATAAGCCTTATGCACTATGCTAACCCTTAATCCCATCACCCAATGGTGTAATAAACATGATCTTGTTTTACATGGATAAGAGATCTTACCTTGATAACATATATAAACTCTATGAATAAAGAGAATACCTTATGCATAGAAAAACAGAGCATAAGAAATATATGTTATATGTATAAGAGAGTATAAACATTCAAAAAGCTTATGCTCTCCATCCATGCAAGGCACTCTACATCAAAAAAAGCTTTATGCATAAAAACATAACGCATGTGAAGCCTTATGCATAAAGCTCATCCATAAGATTTATACATAAAACATTATGTATTAAGCTTTATGCATAGATCTTAATTCATGCATTCAGCTAGATTCATATAGCTCTATGCATAAACTCTATGTATAGAGCTTGCATAAGCTTACAAGCCCTATGTATAGAGCTTTCATAATCTTACAACCTCTATGTATAAAGCCTATACATAGAGCATATGCATTGAGCTTTTACAAGAAGGCTATGCATAGAGCTTTCAACAAGAAGGCTATGCAAGCTCTATGTACAATGTCCATGCAAGCTTTCAAGAAACCTATGCATAGAGATTTTATAAGCTTGCAAACTCTATGCATAAAGCCTATGCATAGAGCTTATGCATAGAGATTTCACAATCTCGCAAGCTCTATGAATAGAGCTTATGCATAAAGCTTGCAAGAAGGCTATGCCTCGGGGGGTTCACCTTTAAAAAATGTTGCATATCACGTGCGTTCAAGAGGTAATAAAAAACCCCCTCTACTTACATGTCACACGCTAATAAAATGACCCCTCTTTCTTAAGAAACTTACAACTTTTTTTCAAAATTGGATAAAAAAGCCCCTCCTGTATATGTAAACCTGTAACTTTTTGGAATTTAAATACCCCTCTTAGATGAACTGACGTGCTACACTTACATACTTTTAGGTGAACCCCCCGGGGGCTATGCATAAAGCTTGCAAGAAGGCTATGCATAGAGATTGCAAGCTTATGATAGATTTTATGCATAGATATTGAATTAATCCTATGTATAAGCTTACAAGAACCCTAAACTAACCCTAAACCATAAAACAGGGATGCAATAATACGTAGAAAAAAGCATAAACAAGGAAAATCGAAAGAGGATCTACCTCTTTTTTGCGAAGCTGAAGGAGAGGATTGGTGAAAGATTGGTGAAAGAGCTGCAAAACAAAATATTAAACAAAATAATTAGTAAATTAAACACAAGAATAAGAACTAATATAAAACCCTAAAATCTCTATGCATGCATTAGGAGATCTATGCATACATAGAGAGCTCTCAACATGCATAGAGAGCCAAAAAAACACAAAACCCTAAATGTCCTATATCCTAAATTAAAAAGCAAAAACAAGAACATATTAGGAGAAGGAGAAGAGGAGAAAAGAAGAAAGAAGGAGAAAAGAGGAGAGAGGAGAAAAGAGGAGAAGGAGAGAAAAGAGACGTTGCATACCTTCTCTGCAACGCTGCGCAAAACAGAGAAAATATGCTCTCGGCTGTAAACTTACGACCGTCGGTATATGCTTTGGAATATGCGTCGGTATATGCTTCAGAATATGCGTCGGTATATGTTACGGAATAAGCGTCAGTATGAGCTTCGGTATACGCATCGGTATAGGAAAATTTCAAATTACCCCGCCCGACTTGTCTCCTCCAACATTACGACGGGCATACCAACGTTCGACATTTGCGTCGGTATTTTAACGTCGGTATGCCCTCAAGCTCTTGTAGTGACTCTGGAATTTCAGGTTCTTTTCCTAGAAATCGAGTAAATATTTTGATGGGGGATTGCATGTCCTCGGGTATTGGTGGATAAGACACAACACTCTTGCGAGAAAAATAGGTAATTGACGAGGGTTACCTAAAAAGATTCTCTCCCAAAATGGGTGAAATCTCAAAAATGGCTTAAAAACATAGTTTTTTGAAAACACATCTAGAAGTTCATGTATAAATTTAAAAATTACATGAATTTTGCTATTTTTTCAAGATTGAGAACACATGTGACCTTCGTAGATTTATAAACTGTTGTTGTTTGTGACATAAAAATAAACTTGACTTACAAAATGACATAGGAGTCTATGTAACTAAAAGAAATATCAATCTTTTTCAATTAAAATTTTAAAATATAAATTTCATGAATGTAAGACACTTTTTTATGGACTTTCTTGGGACAAATTCTACTACTATGCATAAATATGCACATTATTAGACAAGCACTCACAAAATATTAGAATATATAACAATATAAGCTCCATATTTATGAAAAATTCTACAACCATCCTTGAGTCTATCTCTAGACCTAAATAGCAAAGCCTTTAGTATATACCTACCTTGACAGTCTGCATGACATAATTATTTGCTCTATTATTTATAAGCAAATACTGGGCATGATATACAACCGATGCTAAGAGTTTAAAGAGGTCAACTTATAGTTGTGCAAAGGTAGACTTCTATTCATATATATATATATAGAAGATGGTAACTATGGAGACTTTGAGTAAGCCTAAGCATGTTAAAAAAATAGAAAATTGAAATATTTTTTTGGCAGGATAATCTTAAAGGTAGACATCATATAGTCTATGGGTGTAAATTTTGACCCACATAGGCATTTGTTTTCATGAAGGAAATTTTTGTTATTATGCATTATGGATAAGGGTGTTGGGAAGAAATTGTAGCCTATATCATATACATATGTGGTGGTGGCAAAAATTCATAGTATGCATATGTTGATGTTTGATCAGATAGTCATTATCATGAGCGTAGGTGATAGTATATCTAAGGGTACTATAGGAATGAAATCTAGTTATAATTATTTAGAGTATCCGTGAAGGATGTTGAGAGATGGTATGTCTAAGGGTAGTGTAGAATGAACTCTGCTTATAATTATTTGGAGGACATGCAAAGGATAATGAGAGATGCAATCTTCACTCGACATTGTCTTTGTATACAAAGAAAGAGAAAAGAGAGGAGCTAAAGGCTTCTGGATGGTGGTATAGAAGAGCTTGGAGCTTTCATGTGATGATGGTAGATTCAAGGTCCCCTATGTTGGAGAGCATACTACTGCACATAGGCATGGTAGAGTCTAGGCTTACATGCACCCCCCTCCTCAACATAGATGGTCCCACCATATGTATTTGCTTATAGTTCTTCAGCTTTAAAATTGAATTGTAGAATAAAAATTAAGATTGGTGAATTAATCGACTCATGGTTTTCCAAATCAATGGAGCCTTGAACACCTGGATTAAAATTTGTAGTCAAAGATTGTGACCATATGTGTTTTTTAGGTCCTTAGTCCTGAACCTATAATCTACCGATATCACCTTATCCTAGGCATATTTTTTCCTTAATTCTATGATTTATAAGTTTTTTTTTTAATTTTTTAAGATTTTATTGGCTACTATCTATTATTTGGAATGAGATTTTACAGATTTATTGGTGATAAAAATAAAAAAAATTCTCATAAAAAATGTAAAAATATTTCAAAGTTAAGAGTTGATGTTTTGCATCCAGTTGATGCAAAACATCAAAACATCCAGTTGATGCAAAACATCAACTTTTCCACACAACTCGATGTTTTTTGCATCAAACTTAATGCAAAACATCAACTCTGCCCACAAAACTTACTGTTTTGCATTAAGTTTCAAATGCTCTGGGGAAGAAAGTTGGAGGATCAAAAGTCGATTTTCACAAACGGCATGCTCAGACGACCTATTCCACAAATTTTGAGTACCAACATGACTATGTTTCGATGCGATGTGCAGACGTCACAAAGCGATTTGTTGATGCAACAAATCGCTTTGTGACGTCTGCACATCGCATCGAAACATAGTCATGTTGGTACTCAAAATTTGTGGAATAGGTCGTCTGAGCATGTCAGACGTCGATAGAATCACTACAACATGCCGTTTCTTTAATTATGGGCTCTTCTCTTGTATAGAGCTAGAGCTAAAATCCTTAATTTTGTGACTTTCATAGATTCAGCTGGTGCGTTAATGTATCAACATTCACTCTTTGCACTCCTAGTTACTCTTTCTAAACTCAAGTCATCCTAAAAGTTACCACTATTTGGTTTTTACATTTTTCACTTTTTATCTTTGCTAATCACACCCTCATTTTAAAAAACAACTTCAACTAGTGTATTTGGTGAAAATTAGGAGTTTTTAATGGTTTTTTAGAATTTTCTTAATGATTAATGTAATTAAAATATTTATTAATACTCTAATCTACTTAAATACAACAAAAAATCTGATTGGAAATATTTAAAAATTAGCATCTAAAGTCGATCTAGAACATATAAAAGTGAGAAAACTTTCACTAAAAATTTTCCTATGGAAATGTTGTATTCTAAGCCTAGATTAGCCTATGTGGACACTGTATGAATCATTACAACCAATCTAAACACAACAAAAATAACAAATTAAGCAATAAATTGAAATACATCCTTCTCAAAACAAAAAGAGAGCAAAAACACCACAAATCTTCATCAAACCAACTTTTGTCTGGTGAAAATCTACTATTAGAGAGTATAGGCAATTGTTTATGCATAGATTTAGAGCACAAACAATGAAAAAAGCCAAAGGATTGCTCCTTTGGTAGCGAGGCTAGAAATGTTATGACATGTTTTTGTTACTCCTAGAAACACAATCAAGTCAAAAGAGCATACCTTTGCGAGATATAACTATTGTGGGCTTCCAGAGCTCGACACCTACATGTGTAGCAATTTCTCTCACCGTCTCCTCCCACTGTGAGCATTGTTAGACTACTGCGTTTGACTACCAGTCCCCATCAGTCCTCTCACCTCAAATCACTCATACACACTCTTTAAAATGTATTAGTAGAGAAGGTAAATAGCAAGAGGGTTATTAAGAGAAAGACTCAATTGTATTATAATAAGAGAAGAAGTGCCTTATATACAAGTCCATAAGTGTTCACACACATACTTTTAAACTATGGGTGGTCGGGTGCCCAAGGCTCATAAGTATTATGTCGGGGACCATTTCTTGGTGTCCGTCGTCCAAGTTGTAGATTTAGATACCATTGCTTCATAGATTGATCATACATGATTTTGTTTTCTCTCTCTTTACTATTTGATGTAGGCGATGTAAGGATAAGTCATCGACAATTTGATTTTGAAAATTCGTGACCACTTCAAATTTATACCTTTACAATGGAAACTCCTGTTAACCCCAAAATGGATAATTTAAAAGTGATATATGAATCATTGACAAACATAAAGAGACTTTGGACATAAAGTATTTTCTTAAGGTTGGCAAGTTAAAAGACCTTTCATGGTTGTCAAGGGTTTATGTTTGTCCTATAAGATGCACAAATCTTAGATCCCTTGGATTCTAAAATAAATCTCTCTCTCTCCCTCTCTCTCTCTCTCTCTCTCAAGAGGTGTGTGGGTAAATAAACCTTCTATCACTCAAAGTGTGATAGATTGGTTACCTCATGGAGTTGTTATTCAACACCTCTCATCTTCGAATCTCACTCTCGTCGAATAGATCATATTTGGTCTCTTGGAATTGTTCCTACGACATTTAAAAAAAGTGTGTTTTCTTCTTCTTCTTCTTCTTCTTCTTCTTCTTCCTCTCTCTCTCTCTCTCTCTCTCTCTCTCTCTCCATGCATGCGTGTGTCCCTCACTATGTGTGAGGCATACAGTATGCATGTATATATATATAGAGAAATCATTCAATGAGAGAGTTGATGATATCAAAGAAGTTTAAATTTGAGCCCATAAAGCTTTGATGGGAGTCAATAGAAATCATCGATGAGCTTGTAGAGAAGAAACCACATAAGGCCTCAAATTTATATTGACGTATAGCCTTGAGCTCACTTGCAAAAATTGTTAGCATAACGTATGAACAAAACTTAAACCGGTTTTAAATTACTTACATGCATGGCCGTTGCTTCCATGGACCCTTTCAAACGAGGATAAGATCTGTTTATGGCGGAGCAATAATTATAGAGCTAGTATACATGTGAAGAGGTCTTTCATGGCCTCTCACTTGTCATATTCGGTATGTTCAATAATTCGAACGTCTCGCACACTGAAAGTCTAAAATTGGTAAGAACAAAAAAATTATGTTACCAGGAGGATTTCTATGTCGGTCAGGTCGTTTTGACGAAGTTCATGCCTTGGCTCAAGAATTCACAGCCTTCAAGGGAAGGAAAAACACACAAGCTGCCAGTAAACACTCTTCATGTTCAGACGCTGAAAGCCTTGGAAAGAAAGGACAGAGTGCAAGTAGAGAGGGGTCCATGCGCACCGCACAGAGAAAAGGTAATACAGAGAGGGGGTTTATTAAACTAGGGGGCTCTGTGTCTACAGAATTTGAGGGCTTTAGGCCACCATAACTGAAAATGCTAAGATACCGCGACGTATAGCTCTAGGATCTGCACAGGGACACGGGTAGAATCAAAGGCAAGGTTGCACATAAGCGTGTATAAGAGTTGAACTCTTGCATGCATTTCATGTGGTGGTGATGGCTGTCCACAAAGTACGAACTTGTGCACTACTGAAGTTACACTCTGAAGTTCGAACCATGCGAGACTGCGAGTCGCAACTCGTCTTGCCACCACAAAGCATCCCAATTTTGCACACAAAACCTGCTCTAGTACTGTTTGTGTTTTCCCAACACCCAACCAACAAGAGTCTGTGCTTTCCCACAAGATCTGTGTGCACTGATTGATTCAAGCACCCCACCTTGTGAAAATCAATTAGATTTGAGTGATACCTACTTGGAAGAGAAGAACAATAGTCAGAGGCATACTGTGGCTATGAAGAGCTTGTCTCTAGAGGATGTCATAAGCAGGGTCACCTTGGTAATCTTCCTCAGCCTTGAGTGGTTGCGTGGGTTCTGACCTTACCTGGTGCGAAAGTTCAGGTTCGATGGGGCGCGAGTCGAATCAGTGTAGGTACTCTTTTATACTTAATCATCAATGATCTGGCAACATAAGGTCTGATCGACAATCCTTAGAGTAGAATTCGAGTAGGAATGGGCAATCACATTGGTGGTCAAGTCCGTCAATCCAAGAAGTGAATAAATCAAGAATTTGATCAATTCAAGAACTTGATGATTCATGAAGTATGATATTGGTGATTGTAGGGGGGGCTAGCTCATTTGGTATTAGCTCCCTCTCTCATCTTGACTCGTTTGGACTTGATTCTTATGCCTACTATATCTTGGATAGGCAACTTGTCTTTCCAACTCAAGCGACCAGATCTGTGAAACGAGAATTTGTGTAAGTGAGGTGAACTTTTTAAGGGATTATGCTTGGGCATGTTCTGGCCTTTTGTAGCCTGAATCTTGACTCTTATGCTTAGGCTTGTTTTGGCCATTATGGTGACTTGACTGTTAAACTCTTATGCCTTTTGCGCATTTTGGCCCCCAACAAGACTTGCCTTAACCTATTGGCATTCCCCTGTTTCTTACTTTAAGCAACGACGTCTTTAGCTTTGTTATTCGGAATAAGGACATCTCGATCATCTTGACCTTACCTTTGTACGCAAATTATGAATGAGGCTTTGATGGTTCTTTGGCTTCCTTGAAATGAGACATTCTTGACATTAGGCTCTTCAGAGGGTTCAGCCATGTAGGGATTCTAGGATATCATGCAAAGTTGAAAAAGAGGATAGTTCATGGATTTTATTGTGAAGTTGTTTGTGCTCTTCCATACTCCATGTGTGCTCTATCTTAGATTTTCCTTTAATATCTTTCTTTTTGGGAATCCATACCTTCTTTGGTGTAATATGCTTTGTTAACCTTTCTTTCTTTGCTATAGGAGGGTGGCATCTTTATAGAGATGGCATCTTCGGCACCCAAATTTTGCTTCTTCCTTGGTAATATTCTTGCCCCATTAGTGACCTTTGTGTTCACCCGTCCCTATGTGGCTAGATCAACATTTGGTTTTCAGCTTCTTCTCGGCTTAGGAATCCACATTCGCTTATTATATCGACTTTCGTTGTCATTTTGGGGATACTCTCATTTAGAATCTACACTTGTTTAGGCTTTTTGTTCTTGGTCTTTGATTATCTGGTGGGCATATAAATTATCTTTTGACCCCTCGACCTACAATTTTATGGGATGTGGCGTAGGTTGATTGGCTAATGTTCTAAGATTATGGATGATTACACTTACTTAGCTCGATGTGGGAGTATTGTTGACATTAGGTGTATAAACATGTATTTTGGTAAGATCTGGTGACCTCTACAGGTTGTACTGAAGAAGATACTGCTGTGTGCTGTATACAGGTTGTATATAGAAATTGTCTATTGTAGTTTTTTAATTATTGTAGGAAAATATGTCTAATGGAATCATTCAGATTGTCAATGAGAAGCTAGACAAGAATAACTTCCATGCCTAGAAGTTCAGAATAACCAATTTTCTTATGGATAAAGGATTTTAGGACTATGTCGAAGGAGACAACGAGAAACCTCCTGAATTGTCTAAAGAGAATGCCACTCTAGTAGACATAGAGGGATTCAAGGATTGGAACCAAGATGCAAGGAAAGTCATGTATTGGCTTTCAATTAGTGTCATAGAAACAATGATATGACACATACAAGATGCCAACACTCTAGCAGAGTTGTGTGGCAAAACCTAGTGTGGCAAAACCTAGTGCAGATATTCGAGACCAACACAAAGGCAAGAAAACTGCAGCTAAAACAAGAGCTACATACTATGAAAAAGAAAAGAATGTCTATCAATGAGTATGCTTTAAATATCAAGTGCATTGTTGAATCGCTTGGGTCTATCAATGTATTGGTGGAAGATGATGACTTGGTGAGTGTCTGTTTAAATGGGCTTGGCAAAGAGTACAAGCTATTGAGGACCCCCATTGCAGTCAGGGAGAATATTCCCAACTTTTGAGACTTGGTGTCTATGCTGTGAATGATCATAGAATAAAAGTCTTTAGGTGAGGACTCTTCTTCACAAATCAAGAACACATAAGAACATACCTTCTACTCCAATTCAGGTAGAAGCAAAGGTAGAGGTTGTGGTCAAGGCTAAGGTGATAGGCCGACAAGGAAATCAGAATTATGGATAACAACAGTCTAATTATTCACAGTAGCAATCATACACCGGTGGAAGAGGCAAGTCTAGAGGTAGGGGGATCCAAAGAGGCCGATGTGGTTGGCAAAGAAATCAAAATGCAAATAGCGTAGAGTGTTATTACTGTGGCAAACCAAGGTACATAGAAAAGGACTAATATAAAAAGCAAAATGACATTAAAAGTGGAAAGTTGCTACAAGGCAACTATGCATCATCTAGTAAATAGGGAGGTGATAACAAAAGTGAGCAGCTATTTGTGATGCAGCACATGCTCAATTCTATAACAAGAGATGAATGATGATCTCAAGATACATGGTATGTGGAACAATATGACCAATCATGTTGAGTGGTTTAGAGACATGAAGAAAATTATAAACTAGGTTATGTAGAAACAATTGATGATATTGCACATCCCATTGTGCATGTTGGTAAAGTGACATTATCTATGTAGGATGGTGAAATGAAGCACTTGGAAGATAGACTTCATGTTCCAAATATTACAAAGAACTTAGTTTCTGTTAGACAGGTGGTTAAGTAGGGTCTGCAAGTGAGGTTTAATCCTCAAGGATGTTTTGTGGAAGACTTCAAAAATCATTGTTGCTTGGTTGCAAAGGATAACAGAAATGGGAGGATGTTTACTTTGGATGTGAGCATGCCTCAAGTAAAGGCAGCCATTGTAGATATTGACATATGGCACAAGCGCATTACAGATATTGACATATGGAACATGTGTCATTGCAGATATTGACATATGGCACAAGCGAATTGGTCATGTGAATACACAGCAAGTGCAGTCTGTGTAGGCCCAAAATATTGTTGTAGGTTTGCCAAAGATTAAGGTTCATGGTATGCACAAAATATGTGAAGCATGCCAGTTTGGTAAGCAGGCTAGTAGACACACTTTCCCACATGAAAAGCATGTCAATGCAAGGCCAATAGATGTCATACATTCAGATATATATGGATCGACCAAGACTGCAACAATTGCAGGTTACAGGTATTATGTTACATTCATTGATGACCACACTAGGAAAGTGAAGGTTTACTTCATGAAGGAGAAAAGTCTAGAAAATTAAAGCCTTGATTGAGAAGGAAAAAAGCATACAAACAAAATGCCTGAGATCAAATAGCGGGGTAGAATATATCTCCAATGATTTCAACAATTTTCTTATTAGGAAGCAGGGAATCAAGAGACAATTTACATACAGGTACATTCCACAACAGAATGGTGTTGTTGAAAGAAAAAATAGGCACATTGCAGTAGTGGCACGTTCCTTGGATGAAAAGAATATGTCACATTATTTTTGGGGTAGAAGAAGTAGCAACTAATTTTTGTACATTATGAACAGGACACCCATTGTAGTTGTTCATAGTATGATCCCGGAACAAAAGTTTATAGGAAAACATGTCTAATGGAATCATTCACATTGTCAATGAGAAGCTAGACAAGAACCACTTTTATGCCTAGAAGTTCAGAATAACCAATTTTCTTATGGTGGATAAAGGATTTTAGGACTATGTCGAAGGAAACAATGAGAAACCTCCTGAATTGTCTAAAGAGAATGCCACTCTAGTAGACATAAAGGGATTCAAGGATTGGAACCAAGATGCAAGGAAAGTCATGTATTGGCTTTCAATTAGTGTCATAGAAACAATGATATGACACATACAGGATGCCAACACTCTAGCAGAGTTGTGTGGCAAAACCTAGTGCAGATGTTCGAGACCAACACAAAGGCAAGAAAATTGCAGCTAAAACAAGAGCTACATACTGTGGAAAAGAAAAGAATGTCTATCAATGAGTATGCTTTAAATATCAAGTGCATTGTTGAATCGCTTGGGTCTATCAACAATGTATTGGTGGAAGATGATGACTTGGTGAGTGTCTGTTTGAATGGGCTTGGCAAAGAGTACAAGCTATTGAAGACCTACATTGCAGTCAGGGATTGCAGTCAGGGAGAATATTCCCAACTTTTGAGATTTGGTGTCTATGCTGATCATAGAAGAAAAGACTTTAGGTGATGACTCTTCTTCACAAATCAAGAACACATAAGAACATACCTTCTACTCCAATTCAGGTAAAAGCAAAGGTAGAGGTTGTGGTCGAGGCTAAGGTGATGGCCGACAAGGAAATTGGAATTATGGACAACAACAGTCCAATTATTCACAGTAGCAATCATACACTGGTGGAAGAGGCCAGTCTAGAGGCAGGGGGATCCAAAGAGGCCGATGTGGTTGGCAAAGAAATCAGAATGCAAATAGCATAGAGTGCTATTATTGTGGCAAACCAAGGTACATAGAAAAGGACTAATATAAAAAGCAAAATGATATGAAAAGTGGAAAGTTGCAACAAGGCAACTATGCATCGTCTAGTAAATAGGGAGGTGATAACAAAAGTGAGCAGCTATTTGTGATGCAGTACATGCTCAATTTTGTAATAACAGGAGATGTATGATGATCTCAAGATACATGGTATGTGAATTCTGGAGCCTCTAACAATATGACTAGTCATGTTGAGTGGTTTAGAGACATGAAGAAAATTGAAAAACTAGGTTATGAAGAAACAATTGATGATACTGCACATCCCATTGTGCATGTTGGTAAAGAGACATTATCTATCTAGGATGGTGAAATGAAGTATTTGGAAGATATACTTTATGTTCCAAATATTACAAAGAACTTGGTTTTTGTTAGACAGATGGTTAAGTAGGGTCTGCACGTGAGGTTTAATCCTCAAGGATGTTTTGTGGAAGACTTCAAAAATCATTGCTGCTTAGCTACAAAGGATAACAGAAATGGGAGGATGTCTACTTTGGATGTGAGCATGGCTGAAGTAAAGGCAGCCATTGCAGATATTGACATATGGAACATGTGTCATTGTAGATATTGACATATGGAACATGTGTCATTGTAGATATTAGCACAAGCGCATTAGTCATGTGAATATACAGCAACTCAAGTCTATGTAGGCCCAAAATATTGTTGTAGGTTTGCCAAAGCTTAAGGTTCATGGTATGCACAAAGTATGTGAAGCATGCCAGCTCGGTATGTTTGCCAAAGCTTAAGGTTCATGGTATGCACAAAGTATGTGAAGCATGCCAGCTCGGTAAGCAGGCGAGACACACTTTCCCACATGAAAAGCATGTCAATGCAAGGCCAATAGATGTCATACATTCAGATGTATATGGACCGACCAAGATTGCAACAATTGCAGGTTACAGGTATTATGTTACATTCATTGATGACCACACTAGAAAAGTGTGGGTTTACTTCATGAAGGAGAAAAGTTTAGAAAATTAAAGCCTTGATTGAGAAGGAAAAAAGCATACAAACAAAATGCGTGAGATCAAATAGCGGGGGAGAATATATCTCCAATGAGTTCAACAATTTCCTTAGGAAGGAGGCAATCAAGAGACAATTTACATAATACGAGTACATTCCACAACAGAATGGTGTTGTTGAAAGAAAAAATAGGCACATTGCAGAAGTGGCACGTTCCTTGGATGAAAAGAATATGCCACATTATTTTTGGGGCAGAAGAAGTAACAATTGCTTTTTGTACATTATGAAACAGGACACCCACTGTAATTGTTCATGGTATGATCCCTAAAGAGAAGTTTATAGGAATAAGACTAAATATGTATCACTTGAAAGTGTTTGGGTGTATTACATATGTGCATGTTCTTGATGATGAAGTAAGAAAAAAGTTGAATCCAAAGGCAACATTAGGACCTCAATGGAAGGCTTCTTGGGCCCTTTTATTTGGCAGTTTAAGGGAGTCAAACCTTTTCTCTTAAGAAGAAACGTTTTCTAATTAGAAGCTTCAAAACGGCTACTTTATTCGAATTTGAATTTTGGGGGAAAAATGGAATTTAAAATCTAGCGGATAAAACCATATCATGTAACATATCTATGGAAAGCTCGTGATGCGTAGATCACGGATCTATAATCTCCGCTCAAATCGGAGCTTGTATGTAGAAGTTATGGAGGTCCGAAAATTGTAAAATTGCCCCCCCCCCCTTTTTGGGGAAAAAGTGCACCCTTTGACCACTCTTACACCTCTCTTAAAAACCCAACATTTCAGTCCACATGGCAACCCCCCATTTGGCTATTCCTTAATCACCTTGATTAGGCTTGGGCAAATTAAAGGGCCCAAGAAGACCCCATTCACTTCCTAATGAGAAATCCATATTTATTGGTTATGCTATGGAACAAAACAGTTATAAATGTTATAACCCTACCACTTGTGAGATGCGAGTAAGGAGAGATTTTGTCTTTGACAAGATGAGTAGCTGGTATGCACCAACGGTGAAGGCAATAGAGGATGTAGATGTAAGAAGTGATGATGTTGTACCACATGTAAAGCAGCAATCACAGGTGCTTAGTGGACCTGGAGAGTCATCTAGCAGTGGATCTAATTTTAGCCCATGGTCAGGCAGATTGAGGACAGATGCAGGTACACATGTATCACGTAGAGGGGAAGGAAAAAGTAGATAAGATTTTTGTTCCTGATCTATTAGCAGGTCACTCATATGTGGATGGTGACTCTAGCTTCTCTAAGTAGAGCCTTGATGAGAAGCTTGGCATTCCATCTGTGGTTACTCTTGGTGTAAGGAGAACAAGGGCTATTTTGAGGACACGCTTGACAGTGATCTAGGTGTACATAGGTCTATAAGGGTTACGTACCATGTGGATAGGTTGAGATATAATGGATATACAGAGACCATCAATATGCTTACATGGTTAAACCAATACAGGAATTGGAGCCCACTTGTTTTGAGCAAACACTTGGAGATAAGAAATGGGAAGATGCCATGAATCAAGAGATAGCAGCATTGGGATTCAAATGCAACATGGGAGTTAGTGTCTTTGCCTAAGGAAAAGAAGGCAATTGGATGTAAGTGAGTGTATAAAGTCAAGCATAACACTATTAGGAGTTTTTTAGTATGGTTTTCTGACATATGTACATATAGATGCATGTTCATATAGCACAGGGATGCCCATCATGAGGTTAATATGCCCATCTTAAGTTTAATAATATGGTTATAATTGGGAGCTCTATCTCTTGGTCGTCAAGTATAACATGCTGATGCCTAATGCAGGGCTTTGATTCAGTGAATTGTCTAAGCATGATGTAGTGTCGTGAAATGTACTGATCTCAGCAATGCAATGTCATTGGAAAGTGGCAAGTTACTACATGCTGATGCAAATATGTTGGTTAGAAACACTTTAGTGGGCATTTGAACAACATGCTGCAATTTTGGACCTTGACGAGAACACTTCTTTCTTTGGTGTGTATGATGGTCGTGGAGGGAAGGTAGTATCAAGGTTTTGTGCAAAGCATCTTCATGCTCAAGTTTTGCAAAAACGAGGCATATAATAAAGGCAACCTAGCTCAAAGTCTTGAAAATGCATTTTTAAGGATGGATGACGAGGAGTGGGCACACGTGGAGTTTTGAAGCAAACAAAGAAATATTCAAACATAAGGATGGCAGGCGTGGTGGTTGCCAAATGCAGGGCGTCGATCGAGGAGTTTTCCGATATCGCCAGAGGAATTCTTCAAGCTCTATTAGTATAAAAGGAGGGCGTGCTGGTGGCGACAATAGAGAGAAGTGTTCTTGTTGGGGTTGCCACCTCTCAGCATGCTTCTTTTGTTAGCTGCCCGCGTCGCAGAGCTGGCACAGCTCGTGTGTTTTATTTTAGTTTTTTTTGCCGCCATCCTCTGGGGCTGGCGATGCTAGAGTGAGTGCATTGTTCATGGGTTGCTGCCATAGAGGGAGTGTGCGTATTGCTTCATTGGGTTGCTACCGCTAGTAGTGCAACATATGTTTGCTTTGTTGGGGTGCAAATCATAGCGAGAGGGTGTGTTGCTCTTGCCAGTATTGCTGTTGTCTGCTGGTTGCGAGCAGAGGTGTGTTGCTAGTTGTATTGCTACCGCTGGAGCGGGTGTGTTGCTGCCACTAGTGTGAGAGAGCCACATAGAAAGAGAGAGAGAGAAAAGACTTCCTTGTTGGCTCTCGCTCTAGCTAGTCGTAAGGGCACGCAACAAATCCTTTGAAATGCCGAAACCCTCTCTATTTTGGTGAGTGCGAAGAAAACTACATCAATGAGATGAGCAACTCATATATAGCCAGCCATGGCGGCATGGCCTTCAGGCGCATCCAGAACCCCACCAAGCGACCTCCTCAATACGGCCGGCCTATGAACTCTAATTGGTGCCTTCTGGCTGTCATCGTCTTCTCCAGTGCAATCACTCTGCTGATGGTGGTGAGTGATGGTGATTTTAGTCTTCAATCCAATGATGTTGTAGCTGCACATGGAATCTCTAATCTTGGGGTTGGGGAAGTCGACCTTGTTGTTTTGAGGGAGGTGATTAAGGTACTCACCATGTGTACACTCTATAAATTTTAACCTACCCTTATTTTGAGCACTTAGGCTTCATAGGCAATTCGTACTAGTAGTTTATACCTTCCAATGGTGGCCGTTGTTGTTCTTTTGTGAGGTTAAGAAAGAATTGCTGAGAAGAGATGGGTAGGAAGACAAAGGATATGTTGTGGTGTTTTTCTTTGGAGAAGCTTTGCTGTGATGAGGACATCCTTCTCACTAATTCTAGCCTTCACAACAGTTGTTGACACTACTTGGTGGTTCTATCCTTAAAGGGGAGGTTATTTTCAACAACTCTATCGCACACTAAATCAGAAGATGCAGAACATCTTGGAATTGATGTGGGAAAAAGGTACCTTCGATGCATGAGTGTGATGTGGGTATGCTGTGAACATGTTCCTCATTGGGCTAGTCATGGTTGTGTGATACTAAAAATTGGTGTTATGGTGTAGAGTTTTTCCATGTTCCAAACTTTGTAACTACACTCTATGCCAAGGTGTGAGTAGCTTGGGTGTTTAAGGGGGAGACTATCTTCAACACTCTACTTCATATTCAATCACTGATGCGCAACATTTTGGAATTAATGTGTGTGAGCCCAAGGGGCCTTGTGTTACAAGTTTTTTTGAAGTTATGGGTGAGGTGGGAGTGTAGATTTAGTGTGTGGGTGTGTGTGTGTGTGTCTGTTGATGTGCCAAGACCCCCTTGTGTACAAGGATGCCATTCACATGCTAATTTCTCATTGGGTGGTCAATCGATTCCCGAGCTAAGGTGATTGAGCATAGCAGATCTTCCTTTGAATTAGATAAAGTTATTGATGCATCTATTGTCATGTCATCTTTTGAACCACTTTTGATAACTACCTGGCTATCTCCCTTGTCAATCTCTGTAATTTTCTTTCTTGAGCATCTAGTTGCTCATACTTGTTCAAGGACATCTTTTGAGGATAAACCCTTTACTTATCCTTGGTCTCGCGAGGTTTATGCCTCTACTGAGTTGCGGCCCTCTGTCTATTTTGTAATATGGATATGGCATTGAGAGGGACCGTGTGGATGAAGCCATCTCTCACACTTAGGAGGTTAATTCTCTCACACTTAGGAGGTTAATGCTGGTGCTAAGATTAGCTTCACGAGCCTTCCCTATTTTTGTAGGTCTCAGTAGACAATCTTTATACATATGGTCAATTCCACACCCAACACATAAAGGGGTTAATGTGGGATCACCTAGAGGTACTTGCCATCCCTTTCTTCATAGGGCACTCAGCCACTCGGTGAGGTCCTGCACAATGATACCATTGCATAGGTAGTCATTTTGCCATTGTATTCATGTCTCGACCCCGTGCGATTAGGGTGGCTAAGTACACTAGGTACATTTGGTCCTCAGGGGGGGGTGTTGTGGGGGCTCACAAATATGTAAGCGTAGCATGTGGGTTCAATAGAAGGGGTTTTTTTAATCCCTTTTTTACACATTGTTTACATACAAAAGGGTACCATTTAAAGGGGGAATTTACAGATTGAATAGAAAAAGGGTGTGTTTTATTCATGAAAAATTTATAGATAAGGGGTTTTTAATTTAGGCCTTAAACGCACGGGATATAGAGAGTTTACATATAGTGAACCCCCCTAGATTTTTTTCATCCTCCATCACATAGCGGCTTAAAATTTGAGAGGGTGGACTTGTTGTCTCAAGGGTTTCATAGATAGGACCTTCGAGGATTTCCGCCTCATCTCCCCTTCTTCAAAGATTTCACTTAGGGTTAGCTGACGAACTCTCTCCCAATTTATTTCCTTCTCTTTCAGCTCTTTCGTTATCTCAAGTGTTTTTCTCATGAGAAAGAGCACCACCTCTATCCTCTCTTTCTCTTTTCTTTCACATTCGTTTCTCTTCCTCTACCATCAACTTGTTTTCTCTTCTCTTTTCTTCTCTCTTTCGCAATAAAGTAAGAAGATCCCCCTAATGCAATAGTAGACATTTTACCACAGATAAACATGTACCAGCTCTAGAGGAGTCTTTGTCCAATTGCTGCTTTCCTGTTGTGATTCGCGATAATGGGGTTTGAGGTGGGAGAAAAGGGGGTGTTAAGGCCATTTAAAGTACCCTAAGAATTCCTTTTTCAATCACTTCTTGGCCTAGTTGAGGTGCATTGTAGCGAGCAGGTGTGTTGGCAAAGCTAGCGTTGCCTCGGGTTTGCAGGCAAGGTTTAAGGTAGAGCGCGAGCTTGAGTAGCCCTTTGCTAATAGCAATTTGTGACTTCGTGATTGTCCCATCTTTGGAAATATGTGCAATAGAGGGTGGGAAGGGGTCACAAATGTGGACACTCCATGCTAGTATGGTTAGTTCAAAAGATCAGGCACCATACAAGCTCCCTCTTTGGATAGATATGGGGTTGGCTCACCCGATCCCGGCCTCTTTTCTCTTTCCACCACATTTTGTGCTGGTGGTCTTGAATGAGGCTTATCATGTACCCTCATGGAGTTCTCGGGAACCTTTTCCCTTGACATTGTCCTCAAAGTCCATTGCACTCCTATAGCATTGTTCAAAGAAGGTATGGGCCAAGGCATACAATTAATTGTGTTGTAAAGGCATGTCATACAAACCTTCCAAAAATCTCCCTATTAATCTCTCATCTCAGAGAACTTGTCTCTGGCATTGTAGCGGGACTGGAGATATCTAACTCTGTTTATATAGTCTCAAATGGTTTCACCATCCCTCTTTCTAACGTTTTGCAACTGCTCCATCGGACTCCATCTGGTACCTTGGCAAGAATATATGACCTTGAAGGCATCTTTCAAGTCTCCAAAGGTGGCATTGTTCTCAGCTTTCAAGGACATAAACCATTGGCTTACTTTACCATCTAGGGTGAGGCCAAAGGCGCTCACCTTAACTTGATCTTCCAAATGGATAAGGGCTTCACAGATTTGGTTGAACATCTCCGAATGTGGGATAGGGTCTCGAGTCCCATCAAATTTACTGATTAGTTTTGAGATGTTTGCAGATTTATTCCGCTCTATTCTGGGTCCTGGTGTACTGGTTGTTGGGCTGAGGCTAGCGACGTGATGTCCGCAAAAACAACCACCCCCTCCCTATTTTCATGGCTAATCTTAACACTTATGGTGTTAACCCTGCCATGGCTAAAGCGGGTGTTGGTTGAGGGATGATTGGAGGAGGAGCAGGGCCAAGCAAATAATAGACCATTGGAGGCCCTTTGTCTTACGGGTGTGTTAGGTTATGCCCCTTGTGGTCCCATGTGGCACCCCAGGTATGCTCCCTATGGTGGGTACCTATTGATATACAGGCGGGCAGACTAGGTATGCCCCTTGTGGGTGGGTACCTATTGACATACATGTACCCCCTGTGGGTGGGTACCTATTGACATACATGTACCCCTTGTGGTTCCATGTGGGACCCTGTGTATGCACCCTATGGTGGGTTCTTGATATACAGGGCAGACTGGTCTGATGAGACTGGGCCAGGTAGGCCTTTTCTCTGCGGAGTGACGTTTTTGGTCCTTGGGAAGATGGACCTAGCCCTAGGTTTTGTATGGGCCTTTGGGCTTTCTATGAATCAGCCACTCTTAAGACAAGCATGGCTATCCATATAGTGGTTGGGTCTTGGTTTGAGGGCTTTCGTTCTATCCTAATTCTGCTCTAGGAGATCTAGAGACGGCCTAGGCTTACTTTCTTATTGATGTTCCATACCTCTTTCCCTTGGCTCTTTCAATTGTGTGTTTCTGAGGATAAAGTTACGGACCCTCAAATCAAGGCTTCTTTGTGAATGTGTGGGAGAGGTAGGATCTTGCTCTTGACAGTTCGTCAGTCTCCATACACTAAGCTTCAGGTTCTCATGTCTCAAGGTTAGTAATTTCTCATCCTGTGCTAGGATGGTCTTCACTCACTCGTGCTATCAAAGACGAGCACTGTTTGGGTCCACGCGGTATTGAGACCGATGGGTCTGACCTTATGAGAGGGAGATTCGGGAGAGTTTATGTCATAAAAAAGATGGTTGTTTGGCACCAATTTACCCAAATTTAGGTGCATGGAAGTGTGAAATGACTATGCAGAACCCCCTTATGAACAATCTATTTTTTTTTAAAGAATGGTACGACTGTATGCTTTGAGATGGTACGAGCATACGCTTCATAGGGGAACATGCATACACTTCTCAAGGAGCAGATGGCATAGGCATACACATCTTGAGACATGGGCATGGCTTTAAGAAGGAATGCACGTGCGCTTTTGGATGGAGAAGGTTTGGGCATGGGCCGCCACAGATGTATGCTTTAGATAAGACAACTGGTACGGGCATGGCACAAGTGGAACGGCCGTATGCTTTCAGGAGCTAGGGCAAAGGAGAATGACACAGGCGTGGAAAAATTGGCAGGGTGGTACAGGACATTGATATATGTGGCATAAGAGGATTGGACATGTCAATATACAAAGATTAAAGAACATGCAGGCAAGAGGCATTGTTAGTGGGCTACCTAGATTCAAGTATGATAGGCATATGCATGTTTGTGAAGCCTGTCAGTTTGGAAAGCAGGCAAGGTTGCAGTTTCCTAGAGAAGGAAATATGAGTAGCAGACCACTTGAGATAGTACATAGCGATGTATGGGGTCCTGCACAAAACCCATCTATAAAGGCAGTTTATATTATGTGACATTCATTGATGATTTCAGCAGAATGACATGGATATACTTTCTCAGAGAGAAAAGTGAAGTATTGGAAAGGTTTATGAATTTCAAAGCTTTTGCAGAGAAGCAATATGGCTCATGGATTAAGTGTTTGAGGATAGATGGAGGTGGTGAATACACCTCAAATGCTTTTGAGCATTTCTTGAGAAAGCATGGAATAAGAAGCCAATTGACTTGGAGGTATACACCTCAGCAAAATGGTGTGGCTGAGAGAAAGAATAGAGTCATTTGTGAAGTGGCCAGGGCGATGCTCAATGAAAAGAGCATGCCAGATTATTATTGGGCAGAAGCATGTGCTACTGCAGTGTATATATTGAATAAAACACCTACAGCAGCCATACATGGAAGCACGCCAGAGATGCGGCTTACAGGTTTTCGGCCAGACATTGGACACCTCAAAGTTTTTCGATGCATAGCTTATGTACATGTGCCTGACGAGAGAAGGAGGAAGTTGGATCCTAAGGTAGAAAAGTGTGTGTTTGTTGGATATGCACAGGATCGTAAGGCATACAAATGTTACAATCCACAAACTAGACAAGTGGTTATCTCACGAGATGTGGTGTTTGATGAGCTTGCTAGTTGGTACAAAGCAAAGGATGAGGGTGTCATTGAGTCACTTGAAACTGATGTGCCTGTGAACTTGCCACAAGCAAGTTCTAGTTCTACTTCTATGTCTGGGCCAACAGAAGCTGAGAGTAGCAGTGTACGTCCATGGTTAGGATGTTTGAGGCATGAGAGTGTGAGCACTGGGAATAGTGCCATGGATAAAGGAAAGAAGAAGGTTGAAGGAATTGGAATTACAGGGCATGAGTCATCAAGTTCATAGAGTTTGGATGAGGAGCTTGGCATACCTGTTTTACACAAACCTGGTGCTAGGCAGGATAGATATGTGCCACCACATGCTAGAGTGACAGGTGTTCACAGTGATCCGCATGCATTGCGGAGATCCCAAAGGGTCAAATATCCAGTTTTTGACAGGTTGACATACCGCGATTTCACTATGCATTATGCATATATGACGTTGTGAGGTGAAAAAAAGAAAGAAAGACCCTGCCTCTATAGCCCTTCCACCTCGCAAACTTGGAAACACACACACGAACGGGGGCACCACCAGCCACCGGCTGGAACGCTTCTCACACTTCACCACCCAACCCACGCCAGACAAACAACACAAAACACGGGCACCATAGACAAAGCAAACACCCAACAATATATTTCCAGTCAAAACATTTCATACAAGCTTCTCCCGACACAGAAGCCTTACTCACACAACCATAAACAAAACACTCAGGCCTGTCTCACTGCCGAGGATACACCACATCCCCAATCACCACATGATCCACTCGCCTGCCTGCTGTACCAACCACACCAGAATGAACCCGGCCACTCACTCTTCAGAGGGCGCCCCACCAGCTAACCCTCAACTCTCTGCAGCCCATCACTTCTGCATGTGTCACCAGCAACAGCTACCCAATCATCTCTCTCTCACTCTCTGGTGCTGATCCTCTGTCAGCCTTGCAACAAACCCAAGCAGCTTATTTGCCCTGCTACCGGCCCACCACCAACACCTATCTTATCTCTTCTTTGACGTGCTATCAGCCCCACCAGCTTCTGCACGATCCTCTTTACGACCACACGTGCCCTTTAGACTGCCTTGTCTTCAGCATCCGGTTGCCAGCATCTCCTTGGCTTCCACATCCAGCTTCACATGCAAACTGCTAGCCCTCACAGTTGCCATCCCTTGTCTCTGGTACCACCAAGACGATCCCTCTCACCACATCTCTGCTCTCCTACATTCTTTGGAGAAGCCTCTCCTGTCCTTTTACAAGGTGGCCACACCACCTTTCGAGTCTGTAGCAGCTGCACTTGTAACTCTGCCTAGTCCACGCTAGCCCTCACACGGCCAGCCCTTCTCTCTTTCCTCCACGTTCACCCTTTGGCGCCTTCTGCGCGCTACCCACTGTACCAACCAGCCCACGAACTTCAGCTCTCGCATGTGCAGCAGCCAGGCCACCAACTTCAAGGCAGCCTCCCTGCGTTTTGCCTTCAGCTGCGCTCCACACTCCCAGCGCCTCTGCTCTGCCTCGATCACCCTTGACAGTTACCTTGCGCCAACCACAGCTACGCCCACTTCATCCATCGCCAACCCGTTGCTTCCACTAGCTCCCACACAACCCACACCTTGACCTGTCGGCTTTTCACCAGCAGCCTGTCCACACCTCAATGGCGGCCTCCCTCTCTGTGCCAGCCTGTTCCCTTTAACACCAGCCACTCGCCATGCATACCCAAAACCAAGGCGATTCTGGCCCGCTCCAGCTGCTCTGTCACCTTTGACGCTAGTCACACACGCTCCTTGACAACTGTCGCCAGCCTGAACCTTCAACGCCAGCAGCTCGCCCAGTCGACCAGCCCTCTCTGCATTTCACAAGGGAGGCTCCCAGTCTCTACACAATGGCCACTAGCGTGCAGCTCTCTGCGCTGTCCTGCGGCTATGCCAGAGAGCCCTAAGAACAAAACGGCGACGGCCTCACTTTGTGTACCTGCAGCCCGTCAGCCAGCTAGTGTTCACAGAGGCCTTCGCCACCACCTTCGAAAGCCACCAGCAGCACCTAGGCTTCTCTTTGCTCACTATGCCTTCGCCAACACTTTGGCGTCCACAGTTGGCGCCCTCTGCACCAGTTACCTTGCGCTAAACATACTCTCCGCTGCACTTCAGCAAGGGAGGCTCCCCATCTGCTACACGACAGCCACACACCCCAGCTACGCCTACCTTTGCAATACCTGCAGTTGCGCCCCAAGAGCCCCCCAGCTGCTCTTTACACGGGAGGCCCCCCGTTTGTCCTCGCCAGCCACTCCAGTAGCTTGTCCACTGGCTTCCACACGGCCCACATGGCCAGAACTCTTCGCTGCTTTCGACGCTCACCTTGTCTCTATCCGTGGCTATGCCTGAGAGCCTCCAAGAACAACACAATGACGGCCTCACTTACCCCAGCCTGTAGCTGCGCCTGACTCTTCATGCTCTGCCAGCTTCCAGAAGATGCGCTGGCAGCACGTAAAACATCCACGTAGCTAACCTTATAAGTGGCCACGTTTACTATTATCTCTTTATTTTCCAAGGCCTACAAGATGGCCGCCCAAAATAGCTTTCACACCATGCTTTGCTACCTTGGCCCCATCAATCTAAAGGCTACACTGTCCCTTCATCATCAATTATCCTCCAGATTTTCCACACACATTTCACATATAACTTCGTGTGCCCACTGTACTTCTAGGATGCCCACACACTTCAAGACGACCGAACAGCTGAAATCAACCCCTGCGAACCTCTCACCGGACAGGCCTGTAACAAGGCCAAAACCAAAAGCATCCACCCTGTACACTTGGCAATGCCCTCAAAAGTAAAACCTTCACACACGCCACGCATCCATATATACACGAGCCCAAAACATCTTTCAGAAAAACACCTGACATACTTTGCCAACCCCCCCATCTGCTAGAGCATTCATGCTCAGCAGCAAAAAGCATCTACACTCATCGCACAATATGTACAACCTTATGTACAAAACTCCAAATCGCTGTCAAAAAACTCCAATCGCACAATATGTACAACCTTATGTACAAAACTCCAAATCGCTGTCAAAAAACTCAGCCACCTGGATCAAAAGGAAACTGCTTCAATCCATCATCCACCTTCATAACATTCTTCCAAAAAAGTGGCATCAAAGCACACCACACGTCAACCACATGTGCTCCAAAATCATTTTCATCCATCTCTTCATAAGCGTTCATAGTCTCTCTCCATACATCCTCCTCCATAGGCGCTTTCTCTCGAGACAAACCTTGATATAGCATTTCTCCTACAATATACATTTTAGTTCTCAACACTTGCGGCATCATAACAGCTAACATCCAATTCAACAACATTTGAGAGGCCCAAGTCTCAACCTTTACATTTTCACACACAAGCATATCATCATTCTCCACCACCGGAGCATCCAAAGGTGCCTCAGTGCTCTCCAAGACAGGCATCACAACATCATCCTCCAATTCAATCTTTTCAGCATCTTTTTCAACCATGGCCTTTGTCTTCAACATCTCAGCCACATGCATAGAAGCCTTTGATACACTCACAACCATGTCTACATCCATACAGGGAATCCCAAGCTCGCAAGCTAATTGCTCCACAGTTTCATCAACCTTCAAACTCCCAGAACACCCACTCACTTGCTTAGCTTCCAATTCCCCCAAGCATACCAGGTCTTGGAGTACACCATCTAGGACAGCATCGAGCTTCGCATCATTATTGATCGAACTCTCATCTTCACACTCTTCTAGCTGATAGCCTTCTACGGCATTGCCAACCCCCCAGGTGTCACTGTTGTCCAAAGACTCCTCTTCACATGAAGCATCCCATGACAGAACATCCACCTTTTCCATCATAGGTACTGGATCATCATCCAATTGCCCAAGAAAATCAATGATAACAAGGTCGTCCTCCCTGTTTTGAACATCCACATCACCAACATTCTCAATAACAATCTCACTAGCAATCTCTACCCCATCCTCCTCCCTGCTAGAGTTATCTTCAGGACTTTTTGTGTCCGGCTCATCTTCCCGCTCATCATCTGCAAATTCCAAAGTATCATCCAAGTCTTCACTTTCATGTACCTGCATACTATCACTCTCAACACTTGAAGGATCGTCAACCAAGCTTTCCACATCGCTACCTTAGCCATGACATCCATTACCAAAGGAGAGTCCCTTAACAACTCTTCACCTGCAAAAGACTCAGCCTGTGATCCTAAATCCTCATTCGGCTTCCCAACATGCATATCTTTCCTTTCAATAAACCTATCAACATGCGAAACCTGGACTACATCCACATCATGCCCCAAGCATACGTTCTCACTTGGCTTTTCAACTGGCTTCTCATCCACCTGCACATGCTTTAAAGACTTTGGAAAAAAGTCAGAAGGCATATAAAACATCCCCCTTTGCACTTGTATCGGCCTTTGAGGCTCCTGTCTAATCAAACTTTGCATAGGATTCTTATCCACCTCAACCCAATTTACCTGCATATCTCTCGCAGACACAATACCTTCATACGGATAAATACCCATCTCCATCTGCTTCAAAACCTTGCCTTCCTTTTTCCTAGCAATCCTAATTGCATCATCAAAAGACCTGGGATTCTTCAACTCAACCCTGACCCTCAAATGGGGTAGCAAACCATCAATAAACAAACTCTTCTTCAAAAACATAGGAGGAACTTCCTGCTTCAATGTCATACACCACTTACCCCACAAACATGTAAATACCTGCACAAAATCATCCAGTGATTGCCCATGGACCTGCTTCAAGATGCTCAACTCCTGCCAAAGCACATTAGGATCCTCCACTTGCTGAAAACGCTCCAAAAGGCCTTTTTTCAACCTGTCTAAGGTCAAAACACCATGTGACTCACCTGCCGCATCCTGTACTTCAAAATCCTTAAGCCAGCTTCGGGCATCTCCCTTCAAGAAAATCTTTATCAGCCTCAGAACCTGCTCTTCATCTGTGACATGATTGCTAATGCATGCCAACTCCATCTTCTCCAAGAAGTCACACACATCTTCACCCTTCCTGCCATGAAACTCCAGATAAGACCACATCATGACAACCTGTAACAATCCCAGAGCTCTCCTTAGTGGAACACACGCCCTTCTAGGCAAAGAACAACGTCAGAGCTATCCTCAGTCAGACAATGCCAGAGCAACTCCTCAGTGGGGGCACCAGAAGGATGTGAGGTGAAAAAAAGAAAGAAAGACCCTGCCTCTATAGCCCTTCCACCTCGCAAACTTGGAAACACACACACGATCAGGGGCACCACCAGCCACCAGCTGGAACGCTTCTCACACTTCACCACCCAACCCACGCTAGACAAACAACACAAAACAGGGGCACCATAGACACCAAAATGAACCCGGCCACTCACTCTTCAGAGGGCGCCCCACCAGCTAACCCTCAACTCTCTGCAGCCCATCACTTCTGCATGTGTCACCAGCAGCAGCTACCCAATCATCTCTCTCTCACTCTCTGGTGCTGATCCTCTGTCAGCCTCGCAACAAACCCAAGTAGCTTATCTGCCCTGCTACCGGCCCACCACCAAGCAACAACACCTGTCTTATCTCTTCTTTGAAGTGCTATCAGCCCCACCAGCTTTTGCACGATCCTCTTTACGGCCACACGTGCCCTCTAGACTACCCCTGTCTTCAGCATTCGGTTGCCAGCATCTCCTTGGCTTCCACATCAGCTTCACCTGCAACTGCTAGCCCTCACAGTTGCCATCCCTTGTCTCTGGTACCACCAAGACGATCCCTCTCACCACATCTCTGCTCTCCTACGTTCTTTGGAGAAGCCTCTCCTGTCCTTTTACACGACGGCCACACCACCTTTCGAGTCTGCAGCAGCTCCACTTGTAACTCTGCCTAGTCCATGCTAGCCCTCACACGGCCAGCACTTCTCTCTTTCCTCCACGTTCACCCTTTGGCGCCTTCTGCGCGCTACCCACTATACCAACCAGCCCACGAACTTCAGCTCTCGCATGTGCAGCAGCCAGGCCACCAACTTCAAGGCAGCCTCCCTGCGTTTTGCCTTCAGCTGCGCTCCACACTCCCAGCGCCTCTGCTCTGCCTTGATCACCCTTGACAGTTACCTTGTGCCAACCACAGCTGCGCCCACTTCATCCATCGCCAGCCCGTTGCTAAGCCTTAAGTGCTTCCACTAGCTCCCACACGACCCACACCTTGACTTGTCGGCTTTTCACCAGCATCCTGTCCACACCTCAAAGGCGGTCTCCCTCTCTGTGCCAGCCTGTTCCCTTTAACACCAGCCACTCGCCATGCATACGCAAAACCAAGGCGATTCTGGCCCGCTCCAGCTGCTCTGTCACCTTTGACGCTAGTCACACACGCTCCTTGACAACTGTCGCCAGCCTGAACCTTCAACGTCAGCAGCTCGCCCAGTCGACCAGCCCTCTCTGCACTTCACAAGGGAGGCTCCCAGTCTCTACACGATGGCCACTAGCGTGCAGCTCTCTACGCTGTCCTGCGGCTATGCCAGAGAGCCCCCAAGAACAAAACGGCGACGGCCTCACTTTGTGTACCTGTAGCCCGTCAGCCAGCTAGTGTTCACAGAGGCCTTCGCCACCACCTTCGAAAGCCACCAACAGCACCTAGGCTTCTCTTCGCTCACTACGCCTTCGCCCACACTTTGGTGTCCACAACTGGCGCCCTCTGCACCAGCTACCTTGCGCTAAACATACTCTCCGCTGCACTTTAGCAAGGGAGGCTCCCCATCTGCTACACGACGGCCACACACCCCAGCTGCGCCTACCTTTGCAATACCTGCAGTTGCACCCCAAGAGCCCCCCAGCTTCTCTTTACACGGGAGGCCCCCCGTTTGTCCTCGCCAGCCACTCCAGCAGCTTGTCCACTGGCTTCCACACGGCCCACACGGCCAGAACTCTTCGCTACTTTCCACGCTCACCTTGTCTCTATCCGCGGCTATGCCTGAGAGCCTCCAAGAACAACACGGCGACGGCCTCACTTACCCCAACCTGTAGCTGCGCCTGACTCTTCATGCTCTGCCAGCTTCCAAAAGATGCACTGGCAGCACGTAAAACATCCACGTAGCTAACCTTATAAGTGGCCACATTTACTATTATCTCTTTATTTTCCAAGGCCTACAAGATGGCCGCCCAAAATAGCTTTCACACCATGCTTTGCTACCTTGGCCCCATCAATCTAAAGGCTACACTGTCCCTTCATCATCAATTATCCCCCAGATTTTCCACACACATTTCACATATAACTTCGTGTGCCCACTGTACTTCTAGGACGCCCACACACTTCAAGATGACCGAACAGCTCAAATCAACCCCAGCGAACCTCTCACCGGACAGGCCTGTAACAAGCCCAAAACCAAAAGTATCCACCCTGTACACTTGGCAATGCCCTCAAAAGTAAAACCTTCACACACACCACGCATCCATATATACACAAGCCTAAAACATCTTTCAGAAAAACACCTGACAACGTCTTTGGTGAAGCATGTGGAACCTACATGCTATACAGAAGCTATTGGAAAGCATGTATGGGAGAAAGCAATGGATGTTGAGATGGACACATTGGTTCATAATGACACATGGGATTTGGTTGCATTACCACAGGACAAAAATGTCATTGGTTGTAAATGGGTTTACAAAGTGAAGTGCAAGTCTGATGGTTCCATTGAACAACAAAGCAAGATTAGTAGCTAAGGGTTATGCACAAACCCAAGGCTTGGACTATGATGAAACATTTAGTCTAGTGGCAAAGATGGGAACAGTGAGAGCAGTCATTACTATGGCTGTAGCTAATGGTTGGGAAATGCATCAAATGGATGTCAAAAATGCATTTCTAAATGGTGATTTACAAGAGGAAGTGTATATGGCACAGCTAGAAGGTTATGTACACCCAAAGTATCCCACTCATGTATGTAGATTGAAAAAGGCATTATATGGTTTGAAGCAAGCACCTCGTGCTTGGAGTGATAAGATGAGCAGATATCTTATCTCCCTTGGATTTCAGATTTCTACAGCAGATTCTTCACTCTATGTGAAGAAAACAGATCATGGGATTGTTTTACTTGTTATCTATGTGGATGACTTGATTATCACAGGTGATCATGGTACGATGTGATGCATGTCAAGAAAGCATTGAGTGGGCAATTTGACATGAAAGATTTGGGTGAGTTGAGATACTTTCTTGGAATTGAAGTGATCAAAGACCATGCAGGTACATGGTTAGTGCAACGCCAATATGCATTGGATATGTTGGCAAAATATGGCATGACAGGGTGTAAGCCTATGAGTACACCTTTGGAGCAAAATGTGAAGTTGCGGGCTGATTTTGGTGAGGAGTTGGATGATCCATCTATATACAGAAAGATGGTTGGTAGTCTCATTTACATGACTATCACACGCCCGGATTTGAGTTATGTTGTGGGGCTAGTAAGCCAGTTTATGCAGAGCCCCAAAAAACCTCATTTGGATGCAGTGAGACACATCATGTGATATGTAAAGACCACTGCACATTATGGTCTACTTTATGAGAGTGATAAAGGCTTGGATATACATGGCTACACAGATGCTGATTGGGCACGTAGCTCATATGACAGGAGGTCTACTAGTGGTTATGCCTTTACACTTGGAAGTGCCGTGGTGAGTTGGAGTAGCAAGAAGCAACCTACAGTTGCTTTATCTAGTACAGAGGCTGAATACAGAGGTGCAGCCATTGCTACTTGTTGTGAAGGAATATGGTTAAAAAGTCTCTTGGGAGATTTGGGTGAGCCTATTGATGGCAAAGTTGTCATTCATTTGTGACAACATGAGCAGTATACAGTTGGCAAAGAATCCAGTGTTTCATGCGAGGACCAAACACATAGAGGTCCATTATCACTTTGTCAGAGAGAAAGTGCTGGATAGTACAGTTGATCTACAATAGTTGATCTACAGTATGTGAAGACTGATGAGCAAGAGGCAGACATCTTTACAAAGCCACTTAGCAGGGAGAAGTTTGAGTACTTCCATACTATGTTGGGAGTACGTGGGATGAGCTTGAGGGGGAGTGTTGAGAGCCTTGATATCCCAAGCTCATCTACATCTTCATCTATGGTAGTACATCATGAGCTTGAGAGGGGCTGTTGAGATTCAAGCTCGATGTCAGTGTGAGCCAGCTATGCTATGTGCTGGCATGTTAGGTAGGAACATGTGTGAGACATAAATGACTACATCCAGCTAGTCATAGTGTGTGGACACTATGACCGCGTCCAGCTGGTCATAGTGTGTGGACATTAGCTAGGGTTAGATGTGTGTGGACACAACTCATAGTGTGTTGTGTGTATTATGGATTAGGGCTTTATGCATTGTGTGAGAAGTGAGATGGCTTCCCTCTATGGTTAGGGTTTCCAATATACATTAGGTTTTGCTCTTATGTGTGTGTCTCCTCTCCCTCTACCTATTTTGCAACAGGAATTGGGATCCTCTACTTTAAAGGCACCAATCTCTGGAACAACACTGGAAGACCTGCTAAATTCTATAGCCTTAGTATAAAATACAAGACCTGCAGAGCTCTTGACATGCCCTTAATCAAATAGGAAAGACATTGCTCGAATTGGTTGAGCAGATTCAGGTACTTCACTCTACACTATAAGAGGAGCATCACTTGTAGAAACCACTGAACTTGAAGAAAAATTGATCGACCTCTTCTTCGAAATCTTTGATTCCCTTTGTTGCTTATCCACCAGTACATCTTTCTATCCTTTCATGCTATACTCTGCATCCAATTCAAAAGACTTTCTTTTGAATCCCTTCGACCCTGCATTATAAGAAACAAATATTGGATTAATTTATTAAAATAGATTGCAAAATAGCTGTGTGTGTGTGTGTGTGTGTGTGTGAGAGAGAGAGAGAGAGAGAGAGAGAGAGAGAGAGAGAGAGAGAGAGAAAATACAAGTAGCCATTTGATGCGCAAAGAGACAAAAATAAGGGTATTGAGATCAAAATATTGCGCCTTTTGGCTATTAAAAGCAAACTTGAATATAGTTTACGTTCACATGCAAAAACTCGTAAAGGCTTATCAATGCATATATACCAATATACAATTACATAGATATATACAAAAACAGACACATACACCGGACAATATATATACATATATATACAAATAGACATGCACCCACACGCACACACACACACACACATATATGTATGTATATATGTATGTATGTATATATATATATGTATGTATATATATATATATATGTATGTATGTATGTATGTATATATATATATGTTTGTATATATGTATGCATGTATATGTATGTATATATGTATGTATATATGTATTCATGTATATATGTATATATATATATATATATATATATGTATATATATGTACACATATATACATATACATGTATGTATGTATGTATGTGTATATATATATATATGTATGTATGTGTATATATATGTATGTATGTGCATATATACATATATATATGTATACATATATATATATATATATATATATATATATATATGCATGTATGTACATATATACATATATATATATATACATATATATATATATATGTATATATACATATATACATATATACATATATACACACACACACACACACACACATATATATATATATATACAAATACATACACACACACACACACACATATATACATATATATATACAAATACATACATATATATACAAATACAAACATATATACAAATGTATATATATTTACAGTTTATACTTATAGATATGTATGTATGTGTGTGTGTGTGTGTGTGTGAATATGTAGCCATTTGACACGAAAAGGAAAAGGTAAGGGATTTCAAAACAGAATATCGCGTCTTTTCGCTATCGAAACCAAATTTGTTTTTGATAGCAAAATGATGTGGAATTCCATCTTGAAATACCCTAGTTTTGCCTATTCGCGTCATATGGTTGCTGCATGCAGGGATTCCTTGAGATCTTAAAGCATGTAAAGATTTTAAAATAATGTCTTGAAAGAAGATACGTGAAAAAGCGTAGTACACCTACCTGCTGTGGAATATATAATTTGAATGATGTTAGTTTCCATTTTGTCGCGCTTTTCCTCCATTCTATAACAGGTGAAAGAACTGTACTCAAAGCGCAGTTTCAGTCGTTGTTTCTCTCGGAAGCAAGTGACAACGTTTTCACACAAGTACAGTTAACTTGGCCATGCATTTTAGATTCTCGCAAACTCAGTTATAGAAACTTTAATTGTGTCAAAATATGGACATTTAGAGAAACCTTAGAGAAATTTCAGGCAAAAAACCCTCGAGTTCCGTGAGTTTGCGTGAGAATAGTTCAAAGTAGCTTGCATTTAATTGCCGAACATGATATACAAACGTGTTCATATGATATTCAATTGTCGGCATGACATGTGGTGTGCCTCGATATTTGTGTCAAATGGTCAATATACATGCAATGAATAAAACAATGACACGTGGCAAAAAGTACTCTCTACACATGCCACATTTAAAGTGCACTTTTCCATTATTTAATATCATTTTATTCTTGCAATCCGTGAATGTGTGTTTGGTTTTTTGTCTAAAAAGCTGACTTAAGTCAATCTTGTGTACTTTAAATGCCTCCATCTACCTGACGACCAACGCTCCAGCTCAGCAAAATCTCTTACCAGGTACCTATTCCAAATCACATTACGATCACAAAAACAGGATTAAAACTACCTTTTAAAAACTAGTAAGCATCGGAAGCACATTTGTTTCGTTATTTCTTAAGGGTAATACCTATCGGGTTAAGAAGTCATTATTTAAGCATGTTTCTTTACAAATATGACAATATAGTCGTCGCTATACATAAATATACATAAATACATAAATATGACAATACAGTTGTCGCTGTACATAAATATATTTATGTTTAAATATACATACATACATACACCACAATATAAATATATTTATGTTTAAATATACATACATACATACACCACAATATACCAATATCGTTATGATAGCCAAAAGGTGTGATATACCGTTTTGAGTCTTCTTATTTGTTCTTATTCGCGTCAAATGGCTACTACATTTACATATTCTTAGTAGCTATTCAACATGAATAGTCGAATTTAAAAGGTCCCAAAATTGAATATCGCGTCTTTTGGCTATATTTACCAAATTTCTATATGATTCTACTTGTGAATATATAACTATGTAAATAGCGGACATATCGTTGTGTATGTGTGTGTGTGTGTGTGTAGAGAGAGAGAGAGAGAGAGAGAGAGAGAGAGAGAGAGAGAGAGAGAGAGAGGTATATATATGCTTGTACCTCGGTAGCCATTTAACGACCGGCGAATATGAAAACGCAAGAGTTTTGGAAATGGGATATTGCGTCATTCGGCTACAAGAAGTGAGTGTTTTCATGCTTGCACCTTCGTAGCCATTTGACGCGAATATGAAAATCTAGGAGGTTTGTAAACGGGATATTGGGTCTTTTGGCTATCATGAGCAAATGCTCATATGCTTGTACCTGTGTTTATATAGAAGTGTAAAGCGTATATGTAGATGTGTATGTGTGTGTTTTTGTGTGTGTGTGTGTGTGTGTGTGTGTGTGTGTGTGTGTATCTATACTAATTAAAATCTAAGGGTCATAACTTTGTTTGGGGTGCTGTCCAACAACAAAATTTTGATTGTCTTAAGGTTTCTAGAGCTACCGCACTTGTGTTAGCAATAGTAGATTCTAATCAACTGTTTGTGGTTGAAATGGATGCTAGTGACCATGCAATTTGTGTTGTGCTTCTTCAATGAGGAACATCGATAGCTTTTGAGAGCAAGAAGTTGGATAGAGCTCAGCGGGACTATTCTACATATGAATGTGAGATTTATGCCATCATTTATGCTATAGGGAAGTGGAGACATTATCTCTGCAGTGCTAAAATTGAGATTGTCGTTGATCATGAGATCATTAAATGGTTGACAACTCAAACTGATTTGAAAGGTCATAAAGCTCAGTGGGCAGAAATCCTCCAGGAATTTGACTTTTAATTAAGGTATCCAAGGGGCCGTAAAATGTCGTGGGGGGCTGATGCCTTAAGTCGCATGCCTCAAGTCAACTCGTTTAGTTTCACAGAGTTGAAAAGTGAATTTTTAGATTCACTCAAAGGTAAGTGCAAAAATGATTAGTCATATGTAAAGGTGTAGAAATTTTTTAAATGCAGGGATCCCTCCCCCTCCGCAGTAGTGAGTAGAGATGATAGTTCCACACCCATATCCTCTCTTTCTAGGGACAAGCTTAATCATTGGAAGCATTTTTCCATCAATAATGGTACTTGTTACATAAAGGAAGAGTATGTGTACCCTTGCAATTAAACACTAGGCACCAAATACTTTATGAGTTTCATGATAGTCCAAGTGTAGGTCATATTGGAATTAGGAAGACCTATGCAAGAAGGAAATTCTATTAGCTTGGAATTTATAGAGACGTTCAAGAATATGTTTTGCATTGTCAAAAATGCTAGGTCAATAAGGTTGAGCATCTTAAGATAGGTGGGCTATTACAACCCTTAGAGATCCATGATGGTAAGTGGGAAAGCATCTCTATGGATATTATTATAGGTCTACCTACAACTAGTAGAGGCCATGATGCCCTTTGGGCTATAGTGGGGAAAGGTTGACCAAGATGTCTTGGTTATTCTGCTAGTTGTAGGTGTACCTACAACTAGTAGATTCCATGATGCCATTTGGGTTGTAGTGGACAGGTTGACGAAGATGTCTTGGTTTATTCTACCTAAAACCACAATGAAAATGCCAAAGTTAGCTCAGATTTTCATTGAGAATATTTATAGACTCTATGGGATACCAGCTAATATAGTCACTTGTAGGAATCAAGAGTTTAATAGTCACTTTTGGCGGGGGGCAATAATCAAAATGTTGGTCACGATGCTAAGTATGGGCACTGTTGATCACCCCGAGAGTGATGGTCAGACAGAAAGGGTCAACCAAGTACTTGAGGATATGCTAAGGGCATATGTGAGTAAACAACAAATGAATTGAAAATATTAATTACCAATTTTAGAATTTGCCTATAATAGTGTGAAGCATGTTGCTACGCGCTACTTTATCCCTTTCATGCTTATGTATGGATTTCAACCCTGATATCGAGTAGTAGTTGTGGGGTTAGCTGAAAGAGTTCAAAAGGTTAAAGATTTTCTACAAGATCATACCGATATGCTAAAAATCGCTAAGGAAAATGTTAAATGGGCCTAAGATTATTACAATCATTATGCGGATGAAGACCACAGAGTGTGTTACCAAGTATTTCTCACGGTTCCCTTGAGTTCGGAAGTTTTGAGGACAAGCAAAGTGCCAAAGGTATCACCTCGGTATTGTGGACCTTTCACAATACTTAAGTGTGCAGGTGAAATTGCCTACAAGTTTGCTAGAACATTTCAAGGTTCACCCAATTTTTCATGTTAGTCGTCTGTGGAAATGACTAGGCGAAGATGCCAATGTGGTAGATACAGGTGTTCTTGTAGATTTAATTGAGTGTCTGATTTTACCACATGATCTAGAGAGCATCATGGATTTTCAAGAGAAGCGAACATGTCACAGAATTAGATAATAGTGTCTAGTTAAATGGAAGTATAGATTGGAAGAAGGTTCAACTTGGGAGGATGTTAGTACTCTCAAGACTTGATATCCCACCTTTCTTTTCAAGGATAAAAACTCTACCAAAAGGGGGGAGTAATGTTAGGACAAGGGTAGGACTAGGGGGAGTCGGGTGGTTCAAGGGAGTCCAGACATGTGTGGACGGCCACGACTATAGTTAGCCAACTAGGGTCTATATCTGGTGGTTGGGTGGAGAGTTCCTATTCTCTTATAGGAGTTATCAAGAGGTTCATGGAGGTCTCACATGATGCCTCATCAATCGAACCCGCCTGTGCGTTGCAATGCTCGAGCCCTTGTTTTGCGCTCACGACCTCTTCTTCTTCTATCTTCCATGTAAACCCTTGGTTTCTCCTCATGAATAAGGTGGATTGGGGGATCCCGTTGCCTAATACTTTTTCTACTCCTACGACTTTGTGAACCCATGCTCAGATGTAGAAAAAAAGACGTTAAGCATAAAATTAAATAAAATTAAGATTATAGTACTAGAATAAGATTAACATAAGCTTGGAATGGATCTATCTCCAAACTTGGAAAAGCTCTAAGAATGAGGAAGACTCATATACAAGCTAGTTATCATTTCATTGATTAAATTATACTATGGATAAAATTTAGATTTTTTTCAATTTATCTAATCTTTTTATAGATAATGATAATTTTTTAGAAAATATTAAAAGATATTTATAATTTTTAGAAATGATGAATTAATTAATTATTTTGAGTAACATATATATTTTTGTTTATTTAATAAATAAAATTTTATTTTATTAAATTTGCGTTTATAGTGCATAAAACTTATTTTTGCTACATGGCAAAATGATGCTGACATGGAACCTCCACGCGGGAATTCCTTATGCTCAAATGTGAGGTGGTAATGCCCTGCATGTATATGATGTGCCATGCCATGTAGGCACAGAAAGTCAACCAAGTTGATTGTGTTAAGGTGGCATATGACATGTGCATTCGTAATTATGTGGAAATGCTATGTATGCATGTGACTAATTTGAGGTGGTATGATGAGATGGCCAGATGCTTATGTGCACTCTCTGCCATATGATGTGGCATGTATATGTAGAACTAAGACTATGTTACCATAGCTCAATCACTTGACAAATGGCATACTCTCTGGGTTTGGTGAAACCCCAAGCCTAATAGGCATCCTTTGTTTTAGACTTTGGGCAGACAAATAGTGAAATTTTGATTAAGAAGGCTAGAAAATGGGCTTCCCTTACACAAATTAACTCCAATTGTTTTTTGTTAAATTTAATACGACCTTCATTGTACTTCAAGTACTTTGATTTAACAATATGAGATACAATGAAGGTCATATTAAATTTATATAAATAAAGTACTAAACTTCTACAAGAAGTCTACTAATAAGAGACTAAGTACATATAGATGATCGAGATAAATTCAATCGTTAAAATTACAATTTGATAATATGGCCACATTCTAGACATATTTGTCTAACTTATTACTATTGGATCATCAATGATAAGCTTCACATTTGCGAAGATCTTGAATAGAAAATCACATGATGCTTTATGATATAAAGAAGAGAAAAAATATTTATAAAAAATAGTTAAATACCTCAAAAACTACCAATAAATCAAGTTAAGCTCTAAGCAATGTGTTCTTTTCACGTACGAATTGGGATGATCATTGGACTTGGGATCCAGAAGTAATAAGCATTTTATGTGTTACATATACTACAGTAAAGAAAGTTGGAAAATTCAAATACTAAACCTTTCGTGTAATGAAACAATCCCTAAAATAAATTAGATTTACAATAAGGGGGCTCCATTTGAATATCCAATATATGTATAATGTTCCCCAAACACCATGCCACTAAATTCCAAACATAACCCCGAGATATTGGACCTTTAAATTGTAAAGATACCTATTTTTGGCTACCTTCAAGGTGTGGTGCCCATTATCCCAAAGAGTTGGCCTAAATCATGGTTTTCCTCATTTTGGCTCTCATTATTTTCGAGAGTACCCAATGCATTGCTTAATGTGTGCAATGGTTTTGTATGTTCCCTCATTGTGTTTGTTGAGACTTGTTTAGAATCTTGTGAAGACCTTGGAGGTTCATGTGCAGCAACATTGGAATACCCTTTAATGTAGGCTTTTAGATCAAGATACAAGTTAATTATATTGGATGGGTGTATAGATAGAAATAACATCATCATTGGATGAGGTTACATCTCCCAATTTAGATCTGAAATGATGTGTAGCAACATCCTACACCAAAAAATCTTTGAATCCACCATTAATCTCATTCTCAACTAAATACCAACTTGATGCATATTTGTAGATTCTTTTTCTACTATATTCTCATCATGGTTCAATGGATACGTTTTGGTAGATAGTGCCTCTTCCTCTTAAAAAGGAAATCTCTACTCCATTTGATGTTGGTTTTCGGGAATCATTGGTTTTAACAAGATGTGGCTCAATGTGAAGTAGTTATCCAGTTAGCAACTCGATAATTTTAAGTATGCTTTTTTGAGCATATTTTTTGCTAGGGCTCATGACAAGAGTCTTGTTCTCATCTCGGGGTGGTGGGTCAGGTCTTAGTACTTTGATTTGACTTTCAATTACACTACATGAGGTGCTAGACCTTGTTTCTTCATATGATTTTTCTTGGATTACCACAGCAGATTTTCATTATTCTTTCTTATGTGATGAGAACAAATTTTCTTTTGAGCACTTGTATCAAGTGTCCCATAGGTTGGGTCCTTATTTATCAATGTGTATGCATTATGTTTCTCTGATCTCCCCTAGGTTTATACTTTCTTCAAGCTTCATTCCCTTGTCTTGAGGTTTAGTCTTCTTAACCTCTTTGGTTTGTGTAGCTTTGGCTTGCTTATGTTGAGAAGGTTATCAATCTTGTTTTTTTTTTTTGTTTCAAGACATTATCCTCTTCCCCTTGTGTAGAGTTTTCATTTTTGTAGGCATTTTTGCTTTGACTTGCACCCTGGCTTATTATGTGTGAGCACATTCTAGTGGAATTGTGGACAAGTTTCCATTTTATGCACTTAAGATCTTGAGTGTTGGGTATTGTGAGATAGCTTACAATAAAGCATCTCTCCTCAGGTAGTCCATGAACATATGATCATTGGCACATCATTCACACATGGGTTGTGTGATCTCATATAATATCCTCTAGCCCTTGTGTAGAGTTTTTATTTTTGTATGCTTTTTGGCTTTAGCTCACAACTTGGCTTTGTAAGTGTGAGAAAATTTAGTGGAACCATGGATAAGTGTCCATTCTACACAAGATATTGAGTGTTGGGTATTACAAGGAAGCTTGCAACAATAAAGTATCTCTTGTTGGAAAATCTAAAACAAGTGATCATTGGCACATCGTTCTCACATAAGTTGTGCGATGTCAAGAACTCTAGGTGCATTCCACATTGGGTAGTTTACGACCTTGTGTGGTCAATGATAGTAAGATAGTAGAAGCATTGTCTACTAATTGCTTAGACAGTGTAGTTTACACATAAGCTGTACACGATGTCAAGAACTATAGGTGCATTACACATTGGGTAGTATGCAACCTTGTGTGGTTTCATGATAATAGAAGCACTATCTAACTGCTTTAGCAGTTTCTATCTCCTTGTTGGTTTTATTTTTGTATGATTCAAGGAGACTAAATGTAGTATGCAGCCTTGTGTGGCTCCATGATAATAGAAGCACTATCTAACTGCTTAGCAGTTTCTATCTCCTTGGTTTTATTTTTGTATGATTCAAGGAGACTAAATGTGTGCATGGGTCTCCTTGGTTTTGAGGTGATAGTTTCTTGTGAGATTTCATGACCGAACACCTTACAATCACTATAATATAGAACGACTAAAGTACATACAATGTTAATTGGGATGGTGGTGTGTGCACAATAAATTTGGTCTACAAGAGAAAGTGGTTATAAGGTTTGTTGTCAATTTAGCTCATCCCCTTTTTGTAGTGACTTTCTAAGATTTCAAAGCAAGGTGTTATAGAAGTCCTCTATGGTATTCTCTATGGATATCTTAGAGGATAATGTCTTTTTGATCCTTAGATTCATAGGTTTAGATGAGGAAGAGTTCATATTAATGGGATCTTGCATCTTGTTGTCATCTAAAGGGTTTTCTTCTTCTAAAGAATTTGGATTTGAAACTATGATGAAATTCTGGAAAGTTTCCACCATGAGGATTGGTAGATCCATCATATTTTCCCTTGAGCTTGGAAATTTCTATCAACATGGCTCTAGAATACTCCTTTGGATCATGTGTGTTTCCTTTTTTGCTTAAAGCACCATGCAAGCCTTATGCAATTGTAGCCAGCAAGGGTGCCCACACTAGGCAGACCCCATCTCTGGGCGCATCACACTGCCACACCATAACAATGTTACATCATACATCACCATAGTGTAACAGTGTAACACCGCTGCAATGGGTCAACCCTAGAAGAACCATCCAAAATAAGAGGTGCATGCACTGGCATTGAGGGTAAGAAGAGGTTGAATTACATATCATCTACGCATCCCCTTCCACCTCTCCATATGGAAGCTAACCTTAATAATCCCACTCTTGGTAAAAATGATGGAGGGCAAGCCGACCTTCCTGGTCTAGATAATCCTCCTAGTGTAGAACCTGTTTCCACGGTTCTAGGCCAAGTTAATGTCAAGCTTCCAACCTTCAAAGGATCATCCACACCACTGAGAAATTGGATGACCATATTTGACGGATCATCTCCATACGCAAGAGCCGAGGCCTTGAGCAGGATGATGCCTTCTTGGCACTCTTTTTTCCCACTCTCCAAGGCTCTACAGAGATAAGTGGTTCAGTTAATTTGCAACTAACCACTTTGTAGCTTGGGCCACTCTAAAGAATACCTTCCTCCACATCTTCCATCTTGGTGTTGAGATTCAAGCTCGATGTCAGCTTGTGCCAGTTGCACTATGTGTTGGCATGTTAGGTAGTAACATGTGTGAGACATAAATGACCATGTCCAGCTGGTCATAGTGTGTGGACAGTAGCTAGGGTTAGCTGTGTGTGGACACAACACATGTAGTGTGTTGTAGCTTATGGATTATGGCTTTATGCATTGTGTGAGATGGTACATGGCTTCCCTCTATGGTTAGGGTTTGACTAATACATTAGGGTTTGCTCCTGTGTGTGTGCCTCCTCTCTCTCTACTTGTTTTTCATCATGGTATTAGAGCCTGGTTCTCTCTATTAGGGTTTATGAGTGAGTGAGAGAAGAGGGAGAAGAAGCTGTGAAGAAAAGCTGTGGAGGCTTGCCATTGGAGCTGTGAAGCTTGGAGCACACTGATTTTCACCAAATCCGAGAGCTTGGCCTATATCGAGTAAGGAACACTAAACATCCTTGAGTGGATTGCAGGTGCAAAAACACAAACAACATCAGATTTGAGTTGCCCAAAGCAAAGAAAAATTTCTGTTTTGCAAGCTCTCCATTGAAGCTTGATTGTGGTGAATGTATGAGGCAAATGGTTGCAAATCTAGCAAAGATTCATGTATCTGGAAAATGGGAATGTGTTGGCAACTCATGTGCAAGCCCTAGAATGAATTTGGAGCAAGTTTGATGCATTGAAGTGATTGGAAAAATATTGTTTTGAGGCCCTCACAAAATCAGAGAATAGAGGTTCAATTTTGATGCAATTGGAGCCAGTTGTTTGCAAAAATCAACAAATTGGTGGCTTAGGTGCATGCCTAGGAGTGTTGGGAACCCTCATGTAGATTCAATAGCCACAACCAACTCTCCAAATTCCCCCAATAGTAGGTGGCGCAGCCTGAAGGCTAAAACAGGGTAGAATATTCATCACTTTGCATAGTGGAGGTCAAATACAAGCTTGGTGGTTGGTTAACCTCAAAATCCTCTTAGCGATATTGTGATACACATAGAGGATAAGGCTGCTATGTGGTTTGTTGGAGCAATTATGCATTTTGGAGCTAATTATGATCTGATTAAAAAGGCTATAAATAGTGATTAGTGAAACAAAGGGTCATTAATAGACTAATTACTCTCTCAAATTTTACAATTGCTCTAACTCCTTTTACATGGAGTTAGAGACATCATTGCTAAGCTAATGAATGCCTGGTCCCTCAATTTGGACAAGAATTGAAGAAATTATAGCACTTTTCCTATTGGTTTTTACTGATTTTTCTCAAAACAGATTACGCACACTAGGTGCAAAGCAGGATAGATACATGCCTCCACATGCTAGAGTGACAGGTGTTTAGAGTGATCCGCATGCATTGCGGAGATCCCAAAGGGTCAGGTATCTAGTTGACAGGTTAACATATCGTGACTTTGCTATGCATTACGCATATATGACCTCTTTGGTGAAGCATGTGGAACCTACATGCTATACATAAGCTATTGGGACATGGGAGAAGGCAATGGATGTTGAGATGGACACATTGGTCCATAATGAAACTTGGGATTTGGTTGCCTTACCAACAAGGAAAAAATGTCATTGGTTGCAAATGGGTTTACAAGGTGAAATGCAAATCAAATGGTTCCATTGAGCACCATAAAGCGCGGCTGGTAGCTAAGGGTTATGCATAAACCCAAGGCTTGGACTATGATGAAACATTTAGTCCAATTTTGCAAAGATGGGAACAGTGAGAGTAGTCATTGCCATGGCTGCAACAAATGGTTGGGAAATGCATCAAATGGATGTGAAAAATGCATTTCTAAATGGTGATTTACAAGAGGAAGTTTATATGGCACAGCCAGAAGGATATGTAGACCCGAGGCACCCCACTCATGTATGCAGGTTAAAGAAAGATATATATGGTTTGAAGCAAGCACCTCATGCTTGGAGTGATAAGATAAGCCGATATCTTATCTCCCTTGGATTTTAGGTTTCTTCAGCACATTCTTCACTCTATGTGAAGAAAACAGATCATGGGATTGTCTTGCTTGTTATCTATGTGGATGACTTGATTGTCACAGGATGTTATGCATGTCAAGAAGGCATTGAGTGGGCAGTTTGACATGAAAGACCTGGGTGAATTAAGATACTTTCTTGGGATTGAAGTGATCAAAGACCATGCAGGGACATGGTTAGTGTGCAACACCAATATGCATTGGATATGTTGGAAAAATATGGGATGATAGGGTGTAAGCCAATGAGTACACCTTTGGAGCAGAATGTTTAGCTGCGGGCTGATTTTGGTGGAGTTGGATGATCCATCTATGTATAGAAAGATGGTTGGCAGTGTTATTTACATGACTATCACACGACCGAGATCTCAGTTATGGTGTGAGGCTAGTAAGCCAATTTATGCAAAGCCCTAGAAAACCTCATTTGGATGCAGTGAGACGCATTATGTGCTATGTAAAGACCACTGCACATTATGGTCTTCTTTATGAGCATGGTAAAGGCTTGGATGTACACGACTACACAGACGCAGAGTAGGCAGGTACTACTAGTGGTTATGCCTTTACATTTGGAAGTGCAGTGGTGAGTTGGAGCAGTAAGAAGCAACCTACTATTGCTTTATCTAGTACAGACCACTCATTCTTAATCCTCCTACACCAACCACCATGGAAACAACCCCCATGAACCATCCTACTCGCCCTCCTTAACCCCAAAGATTCCCTACCATTACCAAAGTTGATGTCCCCTTCTGAAGGTGCTCCACCCTATAGACATTCCTATAGACATTGTCCAGAGTTAAAGGATCATTATTCCTGGTTTATCCCCAAGAAAAGGGCATCCACTTTCTTTACTTCACATTCCCATCCCCTACAACCCACTTAGTACCCCAATAGGACATCCACTGTTCACTTTCCCCCTTCCTGTCCCACCATTGGTGTGTTCGTCATACCCACATCAACCACTCAAGAGGATCCACCATTTGCCATAGTCGTCACCCAGTCACAAAGGAAGGTCATGCCTAAAGAGAAAATGGGGATGAGCCCAATGATAACAATCATACACTTCCAAGAATATTCATAGACTAGTCATTCTTATTGCTAGCGTTCAAGGACCTCCATAACCATCCCTATGTGTCAGAGAAACCATCTACCCATTCCCTCCTACATTACAAACCATAGCTTACACCTGTCTTTATGGAGGATCTACTCAAATAAAATACAATGAAAGTGAACCTCCTTGATCTTCTCCAGGTTAGCCCTAGTGTTTGATAATGTCCTAGTGCACTAGTGAAGTAATTCAGTAGTGCACTAGTGTTTGATAATGTCCTAGTGCACTATTGAAGTAATTCAATGATATGCCACCCATTTCTAGTGGTGGGCAGTATGGTGGGTTTCCATTCCCCACCACCATAGGGTCAAGTGTTTCCCCCACTAGCTCCATGGGTATCAGCCGTGTACCAGTCCCTCCCTTACTGACCACCAGAGCCCCCACCTCTCTATGGGAGGCTCAGGGTACTCCACTTTTTGGGAAAATTGTTGACGGTGGCTCTGGGGTAAACCTCATATCAAAATTCACACTACATGCAGTCAGTCTCAAGGCTACATGACAAGCCACCTTCTGTGTTTGAATGGCCGACCAACAGGAGGTGACCCATATCGACCTAGTGGAAGGAGTCACTCTAGTTATCTAGAGGATCCCATTCCTACTACACTTTATGGTGATCGAGATTCCTCAAGATGGAGGGGCCTCATTGTTGGTCAACCATGGATTAGAAGTACAGGTGTCGTGCGTGGCTAGGCTTCTGACAAATTGTGGATTCCTTAAGAGCATGATCCATTGGAGTTAAAATTGGAGGAAGGTCTGGACCAAGGGATCAGTGGTGTCACAGTGTAGCACCCACTTCATCTTCCAACTCTCAGAAGACAACCTCTTGGACTATGTAGGAAGAAGGCCTTGCTACTTATGCTTAGGAATCATAACTTCTTGAGATTGGATCCAAGTGGTGGTGTGGCAGTGGGCCGGCGGAAGGCCTGCTAGCTTCCTACCTGGTGAACATAACAAAGTTACCAAGTGACTATGCCAACCCCTCCTCAAAGCACTATGAGGATGTAGGGCTAGGAGAAAATGTCTCACAAGTCACCACAAAGGGCGCAAGATGGTAAAATCCCTCTCCCACCATAAGACCAACAAGCACCCAACTACAAACCTGACCACTTCCCCACCACCATTGACCCAATAGAATAAACCAGCATAGGTGTCTATGGAAGCACCAACGTTTGCTATGGGGAAGTGTCCTAAATCATGGTGGATGGAAGACCACTAAGAGCACCATCCCACCAATTTACAACCCGTCGGCTCATAACCCCACTCTCCTCTCCAATGTAGCTGAGAGAGGGGAACCACTTAGCCTTCCCTCTTTCGAAGACCCCGTCCATGAATTCACTCTCACCACTACATAGGAAGCCTCATCCCATCCTATTAGCCTTGTGGGTTGTGGGATCAACCCACCATACTTGAGCAAGTCACTACCTTCTTCCAAACTTATAAGGATGTCTTTGCCTAGACATACAAGGACTTGGAGGGTGTTCTAGCCGACATTGGTGTTCACACCATACCCCTCCAGGACGGAACTCAACCCATTCTTGGGCTGGGACTACAAGCTCAACCCAAAGTATGCAGAGGCTATCAAAGTGGAGCTGGAAAAGATGGAGGACTCCCAAATCATCTCCCTAGTGGAACACTCTGAATGGATTTCCCCCATGGTCATCTCTCCCAACAAGAAGAAGACCAAAAAAGATTTGTGTATGTGTGGACTTCTAGTCCCTTAACAAAGCAACCATCAATGATGGATTTCCACTCCCATTCATGGATCGGATTTAAGAGGAGGTTGTTGGGCATGCCTTGTACAACTTTATGGATGGGTTTAGTGGGTACGACCAAGTCACCATCTAGCCAGACAATCGTATGACTACAACTTTCATCACTCAATGGGATACCTACACCTACAATAAGATGCCCTTTGGGTTGTGCAACGCTCTAGCCACCTCCCAACAACGAATCATCACTAATATATTTAAGGAGTACCTCCTCAACTTTCTCCATACTTTCATCAACAAGTTTTCTAATTTAACAAGCACTCCTAGAACATCTCTTAGCTAGCTCTAGTCTTTGCCAAGTGTTTCTGCTCCTAGCTATGCCTCAAGCCCTTTAAGTGTCATTTGTTTGGTGGTCCAGGGCACCCTCCTAGGTCTCGTCATCACTTCCAAAGGTTTCATTGCCATCCTTTGCCTTCCTCCCCCCATCAATCCTCAAGGAACCCAAGTTTCTATCGGACATGCCGGCTATCATTGTGGTTTATGTATAGTGATGTGGCCCTTCCATTGACTCACCTAGTCAAGGCATCCATAATATTCTAGTGCTCTGCCCCATCCACTATTATCTTCTCCTACCTTAAAAATCACCTCACCAAAGTTCCCATTCTCATCCCACCTGAGTAGTTGACCATCTGCCATGTCCATACATATGCAAGCTTCACTATTGTGGGCGATGTCCTTACTTAGCCTAGTGCCGAATACAAGATGGAAGACCAATCTACTATGTGAGCTGCCTCCTCAAACCCGCTAATAAAAAGTATAACACCACTGATGGGGAAGGCTTAGCTTTAGTCTAGCTTTAGTCTATGCTTGCCAAAAGTTCTGACACTATCTCTTGGGCTCCCACTTCATCATCATCTCGGACCACCATGCTCTCAAGTATCCTCTAAAAAAACTCGAGGGTTGGGTCATGTGTTGTTATGGTTTCTCATCTTCCAAAAATTAGACTTTGAGATCCTCCTTCACCTGGGCAAACATTAGGTCATGGTGGACCACCTCTCTCACATCGACAATAGGGAGCCTGCATAACAGGAATTAACGATGACCTTTGTAATAGTATTCTTTTCAAAGTTGATGGCACCTCAGACTGGTATGGGGATGTTCTTGGATTAGTTTCCACAAGACACTTTCGAGTTGGCAATACCCCAAGGACATGATATAAAAGACTAATAAAGCAAGAGCACACCCACAAGAGAGCAAACCCTAATCCATTAGTGTATCCCTAAAGATCATGGATCTCTATGTGTTTGGTCCTCACATGATAGACAGGGTTACTAGCCAGCTGTATAGTGCTCATGTTGTCACAGTGTATGACAACTCCATCATCACAATGCTGACCCAAAATACCAAGTAGCTTTTTTAGTCACATCACCTCACATACGGCCATAGCCGCACCTCTATACTTTGGCTCTGCACTAGACAAGGTAACTGTGGGTTGCTTCTTACTACTCCAACTCACCGCAGCACTCTTAATGCTAAAAGCATACCCACTAGTAGATCTCTTGTCATATGAACTTCCTGCCCAATCTGCGTCTGCGTAACCATACACATTCATCTCTTTCCCTGACTCATAAAATAGACCATAATGGGGAAGTGGTCTTCACATATCTCATAATCCTCCTGACCGCATCGAAATGAGGCTTCTTGGGACTCTGCATAAACTGACTCACTAGTCCCACAACATAACATAATTCCGGCCTTAAAATAGTCAAGTAGATATAAGACTACCAACCATATTCCTGTACATGGTGACATCTTCCAGTTCATCAACCAAATCAGCCATAAGCTTTTTTCTTCTCCAAAGGTGTCATCATAGGCTTACAACAACCTATCATTCCATACTTTGCTAACATGTCTAAGGCTTACTCCCTTTGCACCAGCCATATACCATGAGATGTCTTGATCACCTCAATACCAAGAAAGAATCTGAGTTCACCCAAATCCTTCATATCAAACTGTGTGCTTAAAGATGTCTTCACATCCTCAATGTCTTTCCCATGACCACCTGTCACAATCAAGTCATCCACATAAATGACTATCACAACCAATCCATTCTGTGTCTTCTTCACATAAAGTGAAGAATCTGAGTTTCCCACATGAAAACCAATGCTCATAAGATACTTGCTTATTTTGTCACTCTAAGCTCTTGGTGCCTACTTTAAACCATACAATGCTTTCTTCAATTTGCATACGTGTGGGATACTTAGAGTGTACATACCCCTCCTCTAGCTATTCCATAAATACTTCCTCTTGTAGCTCACCATTGAGGAAGGCATTCTTCACATCCATTTGAAACAAATTCCATCCATGAGAAGCAGCCATAGATACCACAGACGCCATCTTAGCCGCTGGGCTAAATGTCTCATCATAATCCAAACCATGTGTCTGTGTATATCCTTTTACAACCAACCTTGCTTTATTTCTCTCTATTGAACCATTTAATTTACACTTCACTTTGTAAACCCATTTACAGCCAATCACATTCTTGCCATCTCGCAAATCTACTAAATCCCACGTGTCATTATGCACCAAGGTATCCATTATACACCAAGGTATCCATTATTAAGAGACTAAGGTTATGTAAAAGGGGAGAAGAAGGGTGTGTGTGTGAATGGACTTATGGTCCACTAGCTCACCTATTTAAAGGTGGAGCTAGAAGGCATTTTAGTATGGAGTAAGAAGTCTAGTTGTATTTTGAGAAACTTAATAAGCGAGATATTTTCTTGTATTTTGTGAGTCTGTCCTCCACATAATGATCTAGCATGAGCACCACAAAATTCTAACATGGTATTAGAGCTTGGCAAGATTAGGTCATTTTTGTGGTGTAGAATAGGTCAACTTCATTATCTTTTTCCCTGTGGAGCTGAACCTCCTGCCAGTGGAGGAGCTCTAGCAACTCGTGGAGGCAAGATCTTTAGGAGCTTTCAACTGGGAAAGTTAAGAGGACGTCCGAGCGCTCATTTTCATACAGCCAATTGTCGGGTTTCCTCCTTCGCTGCCGCGACATTGCCGCCTGAGTGCGTCGGTGCCGATTTCTGCTATGCTTGAAATCGTACAGCCATATGCCATGTGTAGACGATGGCAGGCTGTGTGGGCTTAGGGCTTTTGAAGCCCATACCCCCAAGGGTGTACAATCCAAATCCTAGCCCTAATGGTTGCTCCAAGCTCTCACAATCTGAGAAAAACCAGGCTGCTCTCCTTGAAAGCCATTGAAGCTTCCATTAAAGCTTCAAAATCAAGTTTTTTCTTGCTCTAATCCTCTCCTCTTTGCTCTAATCACTTAAGTGCTCTTGTGAGGGCTTGTTGTTGCAGATTCTATTTTGAGCTTGAAGTGGGCATACACCATGAGGTATTCATGAGCCTCATTCTCATCAAGCTTCATTAACATCATCTTCAAGAGCACAAAGCTTTTCAAAGTGTGCTTATGAGCACTAATAGTGTTGATTAACACTAATAAGGTTACTAATCCAGTATAGGGGAGTCATTCTAAAGTGTTTCTAAACACTAAGAGTGTTCTTAAACACTAATGGTGGTGAATCTAATCACCAATGCAAGTGTCATTAGATGCTAGAAATGTGCTCTTAAGCACTAATTATGTTTTTAAACACTAATGGTTATCTTAACCACCAAACAAAGTGTTCTTTAACACTAATAAAGCTAATCTCTATCAGAATTAGTGGTTGGGCACAAACCCTAAATGCTAAACCATAAGCTTCACCATCTCAATCTCCTTTTTATGCAACATCCTTGGCTTGATTAATGGTTGTTGCACTCTCATAAGTCTTTCTCTCTCGAATTAAGCCAAAACATCACAAATTTTTGGTTTTTTCTTCTTCATAAATCAGCCCATTACTCTCTAGTAATCTCCTTCAATACCCAATGTCAAAGGACAACACCCAAATCAAGAAGTTCTCGGGAGAGTGCTTCCACACTTGGCAAGTCCTTTTCAAATACAAGATGATGTCCAAAGGTTTTTGGCCATTCATTTTCGGCACTAAGGTTATTGACCAAACTAAGGCTGAAGATATTGAAGATGATGAGAGGGCACAAGCCATCATCATGCTTCATCTTGATGAGGCTCTCATTCACCATGTGGACCAGCTTCTGACTGCAAAGGAGAAATGGGATGAGCTTGATAAGCTCTATGGAGCTCGTGGAGTAAGAATTCCAAGATCTCACTTAAAATTGAATTTTTCAGCTTAGAACTCAAAGAGGGAGACGGCATTGGAGCCTTTGTCTCTCACTTGAAGGGCCTTATGGCTCAACTTGCATCAGTGAATGCGAGAATGGATGAAGATGATGCAGTGGCTGTTTTGCTAAAAGCAATTAAGAAAGTGTACCCCACCTTAGTCACCACCCTGAAGAACATACCTAATCCCACCCTTGAAGGAGCCATTCAATCTTGTCTTGATGAAGAAAAGAGGCCAAAGGGAGGAGCTAAATCTTCAAATGCAACAACTTCATCGAATATCGAACAAGCTTTGTCACATCAAGTGATCAAAGTAAGATGTGCCCATTGCAAAAAGATGGGTCATTTGGCAAATAATTGTTGGATCAAATATCCCACCAACAAAATGAAATGTAACAAATGTAAAAAAACGGGACATATTACTTCTAAATGTCCTAACAAAGAGTCAGAGGCTAACTTTGTATCAGCCTCTAACTCCACTGAGAAATTGTTTTAAATCTCAATGTAACCACACCTATATTCCTAACCTTATATGCCTAATGTTATAAAGGTAACCTATGTCCAATACCACCTATTCCAATTTTCTTTCATAGTTGGTATTGAGGGGGGGTATTAAGAGACTAAGGTTATGTAAAAGGGGAGAAGAAGGGTGTGTGTGTGAATGGACTTATGGTCTACTAGTTCACCTATTTAAAGGTAGAGCTAGAAGGTATTTTAGTATGGAGCAAGAAGCCTAGTTGTATTTTGAGCAACTTAATAAGCAAGATATCTTCTTGTATTTTGTGAGTCTCTCTCCTCCACATAATGATCTAGCATGAGCACCACAAAATTCTAACGTCCATGTCCTCATCCATGGCTCTATCCCATGTCTCCTTGCCAATAGGCTCTTCAAAACATGAAGGCTCTACATGCTTTACCACTAATGTCATATATGCATAATGCATAGCATCACCCTTGTATGTCAACTTCTGTACTGGGTATCTCACTCTCTGTTATCTCCTGGATTGGTTGTGGCTCTACGAGCTTCATGTGCTCTAGCATGTGGTGGCTCATACCTGCCATTTCTAACACCTGGAGTTCTTATTTTTGGAATCCCCAATTCTTCATCAAGGCTTTCTAAGCTTGATGAACCATAACCTGTAGTACCAATGCCAATACCTTCTCACTTTCCTCTTTCCTTTATCCACAGCACTACTCTCTCAGTGCTCACATCATGTCTCAATCTTCCTGACCATGAACTTACATTATCACTGGATGACTCAAGTGGTCCACTCATACTCGTAGATTCCTGCATAGGAAGATTCACATCCTCATTTACATCTATGTCATCAACTATTACATGCTCACTTTCTTTGTACCAAGTTCCCATCTCATCAAAGATCACATCTTTGCTAATGACAACCTGTTTTCTCACTGGATTATAGCAATTGTCAGCAACACCATTTTGCTGAGGTGTGTACCTGCATGTAATTTGTCTTCTTATCCCATGCTCTCTCAAGAAGGCATCAAATGTATGTGATGTGTACTCACCACCATCATCTATCCTAAAACACTTGATCCATTGACCATATTGTTTTTCCACCAATGCTTTGAAGTCAATGAACTTCCCAAGTGCTTCACTCTTCTCTTTCAAGAAGAAGTAAATCCAAGTCATCTTGCTGTAATCATCAATAAATGTGACATAATACCTACAACCATTGATAGTTGGAGTCTGTGCTGGACCCCATATGTCACTGTGAATGATTTCCAACAGTCTTCTCCTAATTTGACCATCTTTTGGAAATGGCAACCTTGCCTGCTTCCCAAATCTACATGCTTCACATATATGATTACTATCTTCATATTTAAACCTGAGAAAACCACCAACTATACCTTTTGCTTGCATAGATTTCAGCTTTTGAATATTCACATGCCCAACTTTCTTATGCTAAATATCAATGTCTAGCACAACCCCTTGACTTTTTGAAAACATGACAGACTTCAACTCTGGAATGCCTGCACTCAATTTGATCAATCTACCTTCTTTCTCCCCCTTTGCAATTAACTTGCAACCATTTTTTGAAGTCCTCAACAAAACAGCCGTGTTGATTAAACCCGACTTGCATTCCTTGATCCACAATTTGACCAATCGATGCAAGACTCTTTGTAGTTTTTGGCACATACAACACATCTGACATGGTTTTTACTTTGCCATCATGCATACACAATGGCACACTACCAACATGTGTAATAGGATGTTGAGTATTATCCCCAGTATCAACATAGCAGTTATGTGTAGGCGTCATCCTGTCAAACCACTCACCATGGCATGTCATGTGGTTTGACGCTCCAAAATCCATATACCAAATATCATCACTCTCCCTTTGTGATGTCATAGTACCTATTACATGTTTCATGGCAAACAAGTGCTCCTCATGTTCTGCATTACCAGATGATGCATAACTGCCATGTTGCACTCTTCCACCATGGAATTCATTCTGCTTTTTATAGCAGTCTCTAGCCATATGTCACATTTTACCACAATAGTGACACTCAATGCTACTAGCATTTTGTTGCAGTGTTGCCATCTCCCCCTACCTCTAGATATAGATCTTCCTCTAGCAGGAGGGTGAAAACCACGACCACCTCTGGCACCGAAAGATGGCTGAAAATTATGTTGAGACTGTGGTGATCAATCCTACCAGCCACAGCCACCTCCATGTCCTCTTGGGCTAAATCCTTGCCTCTACTAGGGCGCCACGATGAGTGAAAAATGCTTGATCCCTTGAATTTTCATTTGTGCTAGATGAGGCACCTATTCCAAGTTTCATCTCTTCCACAAACAATAAGCAATGAAATCAGCTCATCAAAGTCTAGGGGGTCTCCACTTCTAACCCTGATAGAGGTTTCAAATGTCTTGTACTCTTTACCCAAGACATTCAATGTATTGGCTACCAAGTCATCACATCATCCACCACCAATAGATGCTAGTGCATCAGTACATTCTTTGATCTCTTGCACATAATCATTTACACTTCTATTGCTTCGAGTCACACCATGAATCTTCTACTGCAGTTGCATCTTCTTTGGTGCTGTAGTTGTATCATACAACTTTACCAAAGTATCCCATGCATCCTTGAGATTTTGTGTGTGCTGTATATGGCATAACATGGTGTTTGTAACACATATCAAGAAGTAATAGAACACTTTGAAGGCTCTCTCTATCCAATTTTGATGTGCTCTAAGATCGGCAGGTGTTGCATTCATTTAGGGAATCCTTGGCTCCGTCTCATCGCATGTCACCAAGTTCCATAGGCCTTTGCCTTTGAGAAAATTTATCATACGATACTTCCAAATGCGGAAGTCGTGCCTGTCAAGCTTCTCACCAAACATTTTTATCAAGACTGTCACTCATTTTGTTTACCACAATGTTCACTGAGGATTTCCAATAATCAACTTAGACATGCACATACACACATAAACCTTGGCACCAATGCTGTCCACACAGCCCAAAATTTTTATTTGTTGATAACTTCTTGGACTCAAAAACACTGTTTGAAAATGCTGAAAACAACTTGGTGCCGCTCACAAATTCTGAGAAATGCGTCCAAAATAGTCCTCTACTTTGCAGAACCTTTAATTTGCTTGTATTATGCATACAAGATCATCCACATAGCATTTGAGCTCAACTATGTACAAACAGTCCACTTTGCCTTGTTGTTGTGACGGGATTTTTAGAGCCTTCCAATCTTCCAAAATGCTGGGAAATGATCAAATCAAGTGTGGACGATATACATTAACATCCATACATCCTCCATGTAGCATATAAACATCATCCGAGCTCACAAAGTGCCAAGTACATTGCAAAAATAGCTCTTTGTTTTGGTCGAGAACTTGCAAACTATTAATTACTAACACTAATTCACTCGATATGCATTCAAATCTTAGGACCAGGCATTCATTGTCTTTGTGTCAATGTGCTCTAGCTTCGTATGTGAGGAATTAGTCCAATTTTGAAAGAGGCTAGAGTAATTGCTAATTTAGTGAAGCTCTGTTCACTAATCTCAATTAACAGCTCTACTAAACCTATTTAATCCAGTTTTTTTTTTCATCATTGCAACCAAATTAGTTCTTTTGGGTTCTATCAAAAGATACATACATATGTAGGGTCCAATTTCTAATCTCATTATGCATGATGTGCATCCATTTGGGCTTGCTTCAAATTTTCTCCTCCACAGTGGATTTTTGCACTGATTTCTGGCCCCTTTGTTGATGGTTTAATTACTCCACAATGGCATGGTTGAGTGTGGAAAGCATGTGGGATGAGATACCTTGCGTTATACCCTAATCATACCAATGTGCATAGGTTGACCCTCCAATGGCTCCAATTTTGCATACATCCGCTGTTCTTGTGTAGCTCAAAAACCATAATTTGACCTATTTAATATCACATAGTTTTGCTCCAAATCAAGCAAGAGATTGCATATGCATTGCTATTCCATTCATAATGCTAGATACATGTGCCCTTCAACTAATACATGCATTTGACTCTTCCAATCAAGCTCTCAAGCTTTCCATTAAAGCTTGCAAAAAACCAAAATTTTCACTTGCTTTGGGCAACTCAAATCCTGCTTTGCGTGTGTCAAATCACCTGCAATCTGCTCAAGGGTGTTTAGCTTTTCTTACCCCTTGTGGTCCTTAGCTTTCAGATTTGTTGATTAGGGGTGTGCTCCCAGCTTCTCTTTGCTCCAAGCTCCAAGCTCCAATGGATAGCTCCAAAACAAAAAATTTTCCTCTTCTTTACTCACTCATAAAACCCTAATAGAGAGCACTAGGCTCTGATACCATGATAAAATACTGATAAAGAGAGAGCACACACACAAGAGAGCAAACCCTAATCCATTAGTGTAACCCTAACCAGAAGCCATAACCACTCTCACACAATGCGTAATAGAAGAGAACTACACACCACACACTAAATGTGTTGTGCACACACGAAATAACCCTATCTGATGTCCACACATTGTGGCCAGCTAGATGTGGCCATTTATTTTCACACATGCTGCTATCTACCATGTCAGCACATATCGTGCCTAGCTCTAGCTATCATCGAGCTTGTAATCTCAACAGGACAAGCACGGATTTTTGTGAAGAGCCAACCCTTCCAAATCATAGCTGGCCAAATCTACAAGGCTAGTCATGATGGTGTTTTGTGAAGGTATGTCAGCCCTCCATGAAGTGCCTCACTTGGTCAAAGATGCCCACTCTGGCCTTCGTGGGTGGTAGGTCACTGTCTTGACTACATTGCAGGCGTTGTTTTACAAAAATGTTCCAGGATCCCATTCAGTTTACCAAATCTTGTGATACTTGTTACCAACAGTGCAGCAGGCCCAAGCCCTCCTGTCAATCTCAGTGTCGGCCCCTTTATATCTCCCTCACATGGTCCTCATTTGAGAAATGGGTTCTTGAATTTGTGGGGCCCATACCCAATTGCACACGCAAGCCAGTGCAAATACATTCTTTTTTTCCACCACTGGTTACACCACCAAGAAGGCAGAAGCCCAACTCACCTAGGATTGCATAGCTCACATGGTGGCTCCATTCTTATACGAGTGCTTTGGCTGTCCTTTGGAATTCATGAGTGACAAAGGCTCCCACTTCATCAAAGAGGTCATCACCACCTTATTGAGTATGTATAAGATCTTCCACTACTCTTCCACTGCAAGTCTTGTTCTTATTACCCCTGGGCCAATGGGTAGGTAAAAGCACCAACAAAGTACCTTTGTCACTTACTCTAGAACATGTGCCATTAACACCCCGATTACTAGTCTAAGGATCTCCTCAGGACCTTGTGGGGTTATAGAACCGCCTTCAAATCCATGACATGCCATATTCCTTTTCAATTGTTCCATAGCCCGGAGACCATCTTGCCCTTCAAATTCAACCAAGGGTCAAAACCAAGCATTGGCAAATTGTGGGGTCGGTTGGGTACCCAAGGCTCATAAGTGTTAGGTCCAAGCATTTCATGGCATCCGTCCAAGTTATAGATGTAGACATTGTTGCTTCATAGATTAATCATACATGATTTTGTTTTCTCCGTCTTTATAATTCAATATGTAAAGTTATAATGGCCACTCCTATTAATCCCAAAATGGGTTAACATTGATATACGGATTGACAAACATAAAGAGACTTTGGACATGAAGTATTTTCTTAAGGTTGGGTGGCATGTTAGAAGACCTTTCATGGTCTACGGTTTATATTGGTCCTATTAGGAAAAATCTTATCTCCCTTGGACGTATAGCCTTGAGATCACTTAGTTTATGAAGATGAACAAAGTTGAAACCCTTTTAAACTACTACATGCATGGTCGTTTCCTATCAAGCATTTCGCTCTTGTCCATTGACCCCAATCCTACATGCTTTTCTTGCTTCCATGGACCCTTGCACAAACGAGGAGTTAATTTGATTTATTTTTACATCTGTACATGGTGGAAAGAGACTTATATAGCTACTATTCATGTTAAGATGTCTTTCGTGGCCTAGGTTTGTCATTTATATCTCACTGGCCATGAATGCAGGACCTGTGTGCTCATCACACAACATTGGATGTAAAGGATGCTCGGGGGAGAGGAATGTTTGTATCCATACATCTACCCATCCTCTCGAGGCACAATGTGACCAATCGCCATCCATACATGCTCCACAGAAGCATGCAAACCGTCGTGTGTGAATTGTGGGGGCATCATGCACGTGCTCCTGGTAGAATGTAAGCCCAAGGTGCCAGGTACTGTGTCACAATCATGGGAGGTTCTACAGTCAATCATGCCACCATCCACATGCCAAAAAGAATATCTTGACAATCCGAGCATTACGTTTAGGATACGATGATGCTGCACTCCCATACAAATGTTGGGAGCACCACTCGACTACATGGCCCGCATCTCTCAATCGCTCCGCATCCTGCCAGCAATGATGACGCCTTAGGGCACGTTCACACAGGCGCTCTCACCATCATGCTCTCCCTTCCCATGACTAGTCTCAAAGAATGGCCAAATCACTAGGATACTAGACTGCACATGCCACCTATAAATCCCTAAAACAAAGTCTTAGTTATTGTTTTCTTTAAGATGTTCTAGTGAATTTAGTTTAATTGGGAATATAAGAGAACCATAAGTACTACTTGTAGAGCCAATAGAATTGTCATGATGACTTGAACTGTGCACCACAACCATCCAACCAGACCCATCGCTGGCCATGTGTGATCCCACAATCTCGTAAAACATCGTCATGGAGACGAAAACAGTGTGGCACAAAATGTGCATCATGTGAACGATCATCATTGATATAGAAATGATACTCTCAAATAATGACACAGGTCTCAGGGCTTGCTATCCCATCTACATGGGCCTTTGCATGTCGATAGCTAATGTGGACCATAATAGCAACCTGGTGAGGTAAGCAAGAGAGATGATTAGGACACAAAAAATCAAATAAGTAATATAGCTCAAACACAAAAAAATATTATGAAATATAAACATTACCTGCTTTGAGAAGTAATACTCAGATTGTATCTCCTGAAAAGGTAAGAAGGTGTAGTTCTGTGCAAAATTGATTACAGAGATGACCATACCAAATAGGAAACTTTGCCAGGCGTACTCAGAACTGACAATCCTACCACTTGGCACAATGAATGTGCCATATATGGGGGTAGATCTACTCCCTAAATAAGGCTGTGAAGTGACAACGTGGTGTATATTTGTCCACGAGCTGCAACTTCTTGGACTGCCACCACTCTAGAGCTGGTGTGTCACATACTCATAACGTTGCCATGGCACTATCTCTTGGTCACTTGCATGAAGATCTACCATCTGTAGATGTGCCAAGTGAACCACGTGATGTGCAATTGCTCTCCACACAAGGCATCCTATAGAACTGGGCATCCTCCTCCGTGCGTGCACATAAAAGAGTGGATGACATCACGAGGACTACGAGGCAACTCTTGATTCCCACTAAGAGAATGAAACACATCATAAAAAAGTTTGAACTCAACATGGTAGCGACAACATGTGTCACGTTGACATGAGTACCTCACAAACCAAGGCTTACACCCCTCAAATGACCTTTGCCCAATTTTAAGCTTTGGATACGATGCCACAAACTGAGAATACAACTCTGTTTGGGTCATTTCAAGAAAGCAAGCACCGTGCTCAATGAACAATCCTCTTGTCACTCCTTTATGCAAAGCTTTCTTGAAAACTGCCGAGGCACGACAATTCTCCTCCCAAAAACTTTCTATCAAGGCTCTAGTGGTTTCATCTAGTAGGCGATCATGCCTAGCTACACGACCCCACTACTCGCCCACAAAGCTTCAACCTCATTGGCATCTAAACTTTGCCATTTAATAGACCCAACTCTAAGTGTGTGAGGTGCTATGGAAAGGATGTGAGATGTGGCACTCACCTTACCCTTCATTTGGGAGCTACTTATGGCTGCCACAATAGCCCGTCCACCAGCCAAAGTGTCCGTAGAGTCCTCTTCTTGTTAACTATATAGAAACGAGGAACACTTTGTAGCATCGCCATGCTAGCTCTCCTCTCTCTTCGACCTCCAATGTGAGAAAACGCCCTGCAGTTGGCCATGTTGGGTAGATCGATCAAAGCATCAAGCATGCATGCCTATGATGAAGGCATGAGGTCTTTGAAATAGGAATGGAAGATTGCATGAGCACGATGATGCGCCCCTGACTTTGATAGTTCTTTCCTATCCACACTATGGGCGCCCAAAGGAGGGGGGTGGGTTCTTGTGGAAGAGAAGGGGGCTTAGGAAGGGTGGGTTCATGTGGATTATCTAAACTAAGGGGTAGTGGGGGGGAACATGGCGGAGGGAGAGGATGTGGAAGAGGAGGGGCAAGGCTTGAATCATCGCCAAAACGGATGGTGTTGCTCGTTGACATGCTCTCCACTCTCTCTTTCTCTCATCACGAGCTACATCGTCATGGGGGGACGAAAACAATGTTGCACAAAATGTGCATCATGAGAACGATCATCATTGATATAGAAATAATACTCTCGAATAATGACAGAGGCCTTAGGAGTACTCGCTATCCCATCTACATGGGCCTCTGCATATCGATAGCTAATGTGGACCATAATAGCAAACTGGTGAGGTAAGCAAGAGAGATGATTAGGACACAAAAATTCAATAAGTAATATAGCTCAAACACGAAACAAATAATATGAAAAATAATCATTACCTGATTCAAGAAGTAATACTCACATTGTTATATCTCCTGAAAAGGTGTGAAGGTGTAGTTCTCTGCACAATCAATCACAGAGACAACCACACCAATAGGAAACTCTGCCAGGCATGCTCGGAACTGACAATCTTGCCATTTGGCACAATGAATGTGCCATATATAGGGGTAGATTTGCTCCCGAAATGTGGCTGTGAAGTGACAACGTGGTGTATGTTTGTCCACGAGCTATAACTTCCTGGACTGCCCACACCACTCTGGAGGTGGTGTCACATACTCATAATGTTGCCATGGCACTATCTCTTGGTCACTTGCATCAACTTTCTACCATCTGTAGATGTGCCAAGTGAACCACATGATGTGCAATTGCTCTCCACACAAGGCATCCTATGGAACTGGGCATCCTCCGTGCGTGCACACAAAAGAGAGTGGATGAAATCAAGAGGACTACAAGGAAACTCTCTATTCCCACTAAGAGAACGGAACACATCATAAAAAAGTTTGAACTCAACATGGTAGCGACATGTGACACGCTGACGTGAGTACCTCACAAACCAAGCCTTACACCCCTCAAATGACCTTTGCCCAATTTTAAGCTTTGGATAAGATGCCACAAACTGAGAATACAACTCTGTTTGGGTCATTTCAAGAAAGCAAGCACCGTGCTCAATGAACACTCCTCTTGTCACTCCCTTATGAAAAGCTTTCTTGAAAACTGTCGAGGCACGACAATTCTCCTCCCAAAAACTTTCTATCAAGGCTCTAGTGGTTTCAACTAGTAGGCAATCATGCCTAGCTACACAACCCCACTACTCGCCCACAAAGCACCAACCTCATTGGCATCTAAACTTTGCCATCTAATAGACCCAACTCTAAGTGCGTGTGCTGATATGGAAAGGATGTGAGATGTGGCACTCACCTTACCCTTCATTTGGGAGCTACTTATGGCTGTCACAATAGCCCGTCCAGCAACCAAAGTGTCCGTAGAGTCCTCTTCTTGTTAACTATGTAGGAACGACGAACACTTTGTAGCACCGCTGCCCTGCAGAGTTGGCCATGTTGGGCAGATCGATCAAAGCATCAAGCACGCATGCCTATGATGAAGGCGTGAGGTCTTTGAAATAGGAATGGAAGATTGCATGGGCACGACGATGCGTCCCTGACTTTGATAGTTCTTTCCTATCCACACTATGGGTGCCCAAAGGAGGGGGCTGGGTTCTTGTGGAAGATAAGGGGGCTTAGGAAGGGTCAGTTCATGTGGATTATCTAAACTAAGGGGTAGTGGGGAGGAAGAGGGCGGAGGGAGAGGATGTGGAAGAGGAGGAGCAAGGCTTGGATCATCGCCAAAACAGAAGGTGCTGCTCTTGACGTACTCTCCACTCTCTCTTTCTCTCACAAGCTACTCTTTTCCTCTCCTCCTCTTGAAACTCGATGGACGGGGGAAAGTCTATTCCTATCACGTTTTTCGATTCCTACGACTTTGAGAACCCATTCTCAAGGAAGCTAAGAGAGTAAAAATTATGAAGGCTCAATGATGGGATAGTACTAAAGATAAGTGTGGGATAGTACTAGAGATGTGTGATTATATAGGAAAAATAGGTTGTCCACTTCAAATCTCATTGGATTTCCTATCTAAGATTGATTGGATAGTTAAGATAAACATAAAGATAAACTATTATTCACTTAAATATTATTAATAATATTTATTAACAAGTCTAAATATATATCATTACTAGATATATAAATATATCTTTAAATATATCTTTTATTTTATAATTATATAACTGTATTTTCTTTTATAATGTATTTTTTTCAAATTTTATTTAAAGGTTTATCTTACACATAAATATTTTCAAGAAATATGAAATTTAAAAAAATATTATTTTTAAATTAAATAACATGAACTTTAAAAATAATATTATTTATCTAATTCCAAAATATCATCCTTTAAAATTAGTGATTTTAAATTCTTTTATATTAATAAGTTATATATATTTAATTATTTAAAATTATATATTTTATTTCTCTAAATTACTAAATTAACTTTTTCAAAAATATGTTTTTGAAAAAAATGGTGTGGTAATTCCATGATGTGGCATGCCATGTCACCACATGCAAAGGTGGCAAGAAGATGTGACATTAATGATGACTAGGATGATGAGGTGGGGAGTCAACTAGGTTGACCATGTTGACACACGGAGAGTGGAGGTGGCGTGAGGTGGCAAGCTGCTTATGTGGATTCTCTCAAAGCTGATGTGGACACATAAATTGGCATGTATATATAAGATTTGTGCCTACCCAAGCCTCACACATGAATGATATCTAGGATTTGAAGTTTACCAAGCCTAGATTTTCAAACCTAACTAGGATTGGTTTTAGACTTGAAAAGGGGAGAGTGGACACAATATGGGAATTTTCACTTGGGGAGGATTGAAAATAGACCTTCCCATACTCAAATTAAGCCAAATTTTTTTTAATAAATTCATGGCAACAAGTATATTGATCCCTAGAGTTTTTATATTTAAAGATTCAATATTTGATTTTCTAGAATTAAATTACAATTGATTTAATGGGCCTCTAGAAATCATAATAAAATTTTCAAAGTAAATCTACAAAAATCCAACCGTTAGATTTATAATTTTACCTTATACCCACATTCTACTAATCTTTCCCAATCTAATCATCATTAGATCCATACAAATTGAGCATTTTAAATGGTAGATGTGGTGGGAGGACAAAATAGTATGTTTCTTAACAATTCTAATGCCTTTTAAATAATATAGAAAATAGTAGAACACATAAAAAATTACTCGATAAATCAAGTTAAGCTCTTTGTTATTTGAATTTGTGATATGCAAAGTGAAAACATCATATGAGTAATAATGTAAAAGTTATAGGCAACTTACTCACATTTAGTGTACCTGTCTAAACCTCCAATAGGGCCTGTATACAATTTTGGTTCCCAAAGAAAAGGGGATTTGTAATTATTGGATATTCGATCAGATTATAGTTTTAGGTGCCCAACTTTACATATGATGTTTCATTAAAATACCTTGAAGTGAAATTCCTTGGCTAACTAGGAGAGATTGGCTATTCTTCTTGAAAAAATGCCTGTTTTCAGGCTAAAGCTAATGCCTGTTTTGAGGCTAAAGCCAAGGGCGCCCACTAAGTGAAACTAGATAGAAGATAGAATAAAATTCAACTATCCATCTCTCTCTTGTGTCTTCTTGCCCTCTTTTGTGTGTGTGTGTTTGCTTGCTAGGGTTTGAAGCTCTCCCTCTCCCCCACATTCTCTTTATTAATGGGCTATGGGTAAGATTACTCCCCCTACTTAGATCCTCCTTTATCTGTTCCTCCTGAAGCCACGAGGATCTTAAAGGTCCATCCAAACCCCTATGTGTACTTGTCATGATGTAGAGGCTACCATAGGCGTTCTCATACTCTATTGTTTCTCAGAAATGTTTTCGTGATTCTCCTTGGAATTGGGTTTGTGTGGATAGGGTGGTTTTTAATTTCAAATGATTAGGTATGAGATGTTTTTTTCCAAAAAGGCAAGTGGGAGGCAAAAGCTAACACTTTATTACACCCCTCTTATATACATGCCATAAATGACCCCCAAATGTGGATTTTATCCAACTCATTAGGCATCTTCTCATTGAATGCACATGAGTCACCAGTGAGGAGTTGTGAGAAAAGTGATTAGGAATTAATCCAAGATTAACTCTTTCATTAAACTATTTCGTCTTGGATTAAGTAAGAGACGCAAATTAATCACCATAATCACTAATTTATTCACAAAGTATATCATTGGATTGAGCATTGAATTACTAAGGTATATGTATTGTTAATACATAAATTGATAAAAAATTACAGATTAATCAAGATTTTAGTTATGAACTCTTATCTTATGTATAACTATGCAAAAAAGAGCTAAATTTTTTAATTATGGGCTCTTCTCTTATATAAAACTATGCAAAGCAGAGCTAAATTCCTTAATTTTGTGAGTTTTGTAGATTCATTTGGTGCATTAATGTACCAACATGAACTCCTAATCACTCTTTCTAAACTCAAGTCAGCCTAAAAACCACTATTTTGTTTTTGAGTTTTTTCACTTTTTATCTTTGTTAAGCACACCCTAAATTTGAAAAACGACTCCGACCAGTGTATTTGGTGAAAACTAAGAGTTTTTAATGATTTTTTCGAGTTTTCTTAATGATCAATCTAATTAAAATGTTTATTAATATTCTAATCTACTTAAACACAACAGAAACCCTCATTGGGAACTCAAAAAACAGCATCTAAAGTCTATGTAGAATTTTAAAAAAAGAGAAAAACTTTCATTAAACATTTCCTATGGAAATGTTGTATTCTAAGCCTAAATTAACATATGTGGACACTATATGAATCATTACAACCAATCTAGAGACAACAAAAACAACAAATTAAGCAATGAATTGAAATACATGCTTCTCAAAACAAAAAAGAGAGCAAAAACACCACAAATCTTCATCAAAACAACTTTTTTATTGGTTAAAATCTACTACCATAGAATATAGGCAATGGGTTATGCATAGATTTAGAACACGAACAATGAAAAAAGCCAAAGGATTGCTCCTTGATAGTGGTGTCAAAAATGTTATGACATGTCTTTGTTACTCCTAGAAACACAATCACAAGTCACAAGAGCATACCTTTGCGAGCTAACTATAGTGGGCTTCTAGAGCTCCACACCTCCGTGGTTAGCAATTTTTTCATTGTCTCCTTCCATTGCGAGCATTTTCAGACTATTGCGTTAGAATACAGGTCCCCATCCGTCCTCGCACCTCAAATCACTCATACAGGTCCCCATCCATCCTCGCACCTCAAATCACTCATACATACTCACTAGCATGTATTAGAGAAGGTAATTAGCAAGAAGATTAGCAAGAGCAAGCCTCAATTATATTATAATAAGAGAAAAAGTGACTTATATACAAGGCCATAAGTATTCAAACTTTACACACACTTAAACTGTGGTGGGTTGGGTGCCCGAGGCTCATAAGTATTATGTCGGGGACCATTTCTTGGCATCCGTCCAAGTTGTAGATTTAGACACCGTTGCTTCATAGATTGATCATACTTGATTTTGTTTTCTCCGTCTTTACTATTTGATGTAGAATTATAAGAGGAACTCCTATTAACCCTAAAATGGATTAACATTAATATACAGACTGACAAACATAAAGAGACTTTGGACATGAAGTATTTTCTTAAGGTTGAAAAGTTAAAAGACCTTTCATGGTGGTCTAGGGTTTATATTGGTCCTATAAACAAAAGTCTTAGCTCCCTCTTGGATGCTAAAAGATTTCTCTCTCTCTCTCTTCAGGTGTGTGGGTAAACAAAAAAAATGGGCTAACCCTTCTATTAGCCAAAGTGTGGTAGATTGGTTACCTTATGGAGTTGTTATTCATTACCTCCTATGTTCAAATCTCACTCTCGTCGGATAGATCATATTTGGTCTCTTGGAGTTGTTCCTACTACGACGTTAAAAAAAGTATCTTTTTCATTCTTCTTCTTCTTCGTCTCTCTCTCTCTCTCTCTCTCTCTCTCTCTCTCTCTCTCTCTGCATGCATGCGTGTGTCCCTCACTACGTGTGAGACATCTATGCACGAATGTGTATATATAGAGAAACCATTCAATGAGAGAGTTGATGATATCAAAGAAGTTTAAACTTGAGTCCGTAGAGCTTTGGAGGGAGTCAATAGAAATCATCCATGAGCTTGTAGAGAAGAGACGACATAAAGCCTCAAAGCTACATTGACGTATAGCCTAGAGCTCACTTGCAAAAATTGTTCTCATAACGTTTTATGAAGATGAACACAACTTAAACCGTTTTAAACTACTACATCCATGGTAGTTTCTTTCCTATTGACCCCAATGCTACAGGCTTTTCTTGCCCCCACGGACCCTTTCAAACGAGGATAGCATCTATACGTGACTTATAGAGCTAGTATATCTTTCATGGCCGCTGACTGGTCATATTCGGTATGTTCAATAATTCGAACGTGTCTCTCTCTCTCGCCACGCGCACAAAGTCTAAAATTGGTAGCAACAAAGCTCTTTGGTAGGATTGCTACGTTTACAGAACAAAAATTTTGTCACCTGGTTCAATCAGCGGTACACCGATATGTTTGAAAGGAGGATTGCTAAGTCATTCTGGTCGTTTTGACGAAGTTCATGAATTCACAGCCTTCAAGGGAAGGGAAAACACACAAGCTGCCAGTAAACACTCTTCATGTTTAGGTGTTAGTAGCTTGGAAAGAAAGGACAGAGTGCAAATAGAGAGGGGCACAGTTTGGCATACCTGGCATAAATATGTTGGCATGAAAGACAAGTAAGCAGCTATGTTCTTGCAATTTCGTAGTAGATCAGCATGTTAATGTACAAGCTTGATAGACTTGACGGATCTACCTGTTAGATGGACACCCAAACCAGATCCGCGTCTGGCTTCTCCATGTGGGTGAGTCACCTTGTCTGCCGCAAGATGCTAAGCCTTGTCAATGCGCACCGTAATACAGAGAGGGCACTCTTATAATTAGCAATTTCAGCAACCCGAGAATGCTTGAGCAGGGAGAGGGGGCTTGGTAAACTAGGGGGCTGTTTGTCTACAGAATTTGAGGGCTTTAGCGTGCCAGCCACCATAACTGAAGACGTTAAGGTACCGCGACGTATAGCTCTAGGATCTGCACAGAGACCAGGGTAGAATCAAAGGCAAGGTTGCACACAAGCGTCTATAAGATTTGAACTCTTGCATGCATTTCATGTTGTGGTGATGGCTGTCTACAAAGTACGAACTTGTGCACTACTGCAGTTAGACATTGAAGTTCGAACCATGCGAGACAGCGAGTCGCGAGTGCGCGACTCGTAAGGGTAAGATCAAGTGGTGCTCTGTTTGTACCTTCGTTGGTCCATTGGAAATACAAACTAAAATACTATGCATGATTTCGAGACAGGAAAAATCTCAAGACGGCTCAAAATGATATACAAAGTCTGAAGGTTTTGGGAACAAGTTGCAGGTAGTGATGAGTTCCAAGGTGGTCAAATTCAACCACAGGCAGTGATGAGTTGCGAGGTAGTCAAATCCAACCACAGAAATAGTGTTCGGATCCAGGTATATAACATGCCCTTGCCTCAGCGGCTGAAGAAAGGAAGCACAGCCCTATCTGTCTCGAAACTAGCCTAAGATATGTTTTGTGGGCTGTGCTCTCTCTCTTCTGCACCTGAACCAAGTGTGCTCTGAGCGCACCTCGCACTCGTTTGGATTTGATTGCTCTCTGAGCACCTCTTCTCTCCTACAAAACCTCTGGTTTGGAGCAGCCCTCAGTTTTGAAGACCGGGAACCATTCTTAGGGATTTTTACCCTTTAGATAAGGGCATCCAGAATTTACTCTTGAAAAGACAGGCTTCAATTTGGGCAAAAGAAAACAGGCCTCAATTTCAACTAAGGGTGTCCTTCCAAATCGTAAAAAAATCCTGGTCCAACATTTGTCCTTCAAAACCGAGGGGGCTGGTTTGGAGACAAGTCAGCCAAGAGAGACATATGTCACACGTGTGCGTGGCCTGTGATTCCCTAGAGGGAGAGAGCTCACTAGAGAACCATGTGGAAGTTGAATGCCACAAATCGCTACATCCTATATATAAACCACCGCTGACATCTGGAACTCAACGTTGCCTTTAATTTTAAGGGATGAAATTTACACATTTTAGTTATAAAACTCGGCATTTGTATGATTCCTACTAGGGATTTTAAAGTCTAAATCCTAGTTAAGTTTAAGAACCTCTACACACCAACCTCCTAACATTTTCAACCTTTGATATTAAGGTTCCTTCTCCCTCTTTAATTAATTAATGTAAAAGAGAATTTGGTACCCATATTTATAAGGGTTGAAAAAATATTTTTTGGAGTATTGATATAAACCCCAATGCACTAATGAAAACACCTTGCAAATTGCAACTTGTGATGAATCATTGCATTACATCAGCCAAATCATCGCACACGATTGGAAAATCTTGAAAAGCTCACCCCTACTCCCCTGTAGTCCCCTCCCAAAGGAAGAGTACCTAGTACCTACATGGAGAAGTATGTATGGGCATGGGAGCACAAAGTTGAGACGAGTTATATTTGGGAGCCATGTGGGCATGGATCTTCCACTCGCACCTCTATTTGTGCACTAATGTTACCCCAAGGTTCACCTTTCCATATGAAAGGTGGTTTACTCACAACTCTATTTTTATATTGGAGATATTGATGAGCATTATTATTAGAATATAGGAGCACCCCCCGGTCCACCTTTCCATATAAAAGGTTGTGTGTACAAAAGGTCGATTTGGTTAGTGATTTGTATATGGATGAAGAACATTCTAGAATGGGTGAAAAAGATGATAAGATGCATGGTTAGATAATGCATTTCATGAAGTCAAGGATGTGGGTAAGTTTGTCATGATGTGGATATAAGTTAGGCTACTCGAGGGGCAACTCGTATGGCATCATTCTTGACTTTTAATTATGTACTTGGATCAATGCTAACAAGGAGATGTTTATTTATTTTATCTTGGATTACTGTGCCTTGTTTAAGTCTTTAATACTCCTAATCTCTATAAGTGGATGAATATCACTTTAAAAGGACATCAAGGCGTTTGTTGCCATGATGTGGACTCAATTTGAGCCACTTAAATGGTGAGTGATGTGTGTGGTGCTTGTAAGCTCAATTTAGCTATAAATCTTAATTTACTTTGATCAATGTCAACGAGGATAAAAATATTATGCTCGAGATTTATTAGTGTGTCTCGCTTGATTTTTTCTTAATCCAAGTTTAATTCTCTTAATATTTTCATCATAAAGTTCATAACTTGCTGTGAACCACACAAATTTGCATGTGTTAAAGCTCATAAGGCTCATAACTTGCTACAAACCATGCCCAATTTTCATAGTTTTTTAGTATTTTGGTTCTTATGATTAAGAAATAATGATATTTTTAGGACAAGAGATTTGAGTTAGACACAAAGGAAACACGATGGAGGGAAAATAAGCCCCCCATTCTCCCCACACTACTAGCCCACCCTAATCCCCCTATTTATAGCATGAGAAGAGGCCATAAAAAGAATTCCCCCCCCGAAATCCCTCTCGAACCACGTCCCATAAACTTCTACAACAAAAAATATTATTTTCAACCTTTACATTCTCTTTCACTATAATTGAATACCATGTCCTCACATGGATTGTTTTTTTACTGCCTTGTATAATCTTCCCTACTATTTTCTCATGTCTTCCACATTTAGTCTGTTACTCTCAAACCCCTTCTATCCTTAGTTGCATCCACGGGTTCTTGTTGCTCGAGAGTGGACATCCAAGAGCACACGGATTCTTTTTTTATGCCTTGTATAATCTTCCCTACTATTTTCTCATGACTTTCACATTTAGTCTCTTACTCTCAAACCCCTTGTCCTTATAACTATCCTTAGTTGCATCCACGGGTTCTTGTTGCTCTAGTGGACATGCAAGAGAATTTTCTTGAGATCTTTATGTACTTAATGTTTCAACAATTGATCTCGGGTCTTCAAGTGGTCAAGGGAAACTACTCCACATAGAGTTTGTGAGAGATTATCCTTGGAAAGGAAGGATTCTTGGGTTCCAGAACTTAATAAACACGGTCATCAACAAGTAGTAATGTAGCATGTTCACACCATGCCACAAACATAAATTGATCAATGCGAGGATGTGAATAGGTTTTTTATCTATTCTTACTGTTCTTTTCTGGATCTTAAAGTTTATACTTTTCATATTCTAAAGAAGTGTCTTAAAGTTTATTTCTTTCATATTGTAAAGAAGTTGCGATCTCTTCTAACTTGTGGAGGACTAAGTGCTACAAAGTTAAGAGGGACAATGGAAGTATTTCATACAAAGTGTGGGTGGAATATTAATTCATAATAGGATTTCCACTTCTTTATTGACTAGTGGGGTTTTTTCCTACAAGTTTCTCTATGTGGCCTCCTCTACTAAGCATATTTTTCGTTCTCATTTTTTTATTTTTTATTTTTCTTTTGCTAGTTTTTAACTTGTGAATATCTTGAGATATTCACATAAAAAATATCGATGACCTCATCTTATGGTAAAAATATGCTACAAATGTAAACAATGTGTAAAGTGTCATTATTGACCCTTTTTTACATGAAAAAGTAGACTAGATTTTCATAGCATGAATATCTCGAGATATTCATGTTAAAAAAATCCTCTTGTTTTTACAATTTCCATGTGTATTGGTAGTTCAGACTATCTAGATATAATGATGAGAAGCTAGTAGAACATGCAATCTTGATTATTTTTATGTAATGAAAATCTAAGGTGGTTCATGTGTGACTTTTTGAAGAAAGTCATTGACGAAGTTGAGCACAACCTTTTTGAAGAAATTCATTGTTGAAGTTGAGCATGTTCACACCATGCCACAAACATAAATTGATCCATGTAAGGATGTGAATAGGTTTTTTACCTATTCTTACTGTTCTTTTTTGGATCTTAAAGTTTATACTTTTCATATTCTAAAGAAGTGTCGTAAAGTTTATTTTTTTCATATTGTAAAGAAGCTGCGATCTCTTATAGCTTGTGGAGGACTAAGTGATACAAAGTTAAGAGGGATAATGGAAGTATTTCATATAAAGTGTGGGTGGAATATTAATTCATAATAGGATTTCCACTTCTTTATTGACTAGTGGGGTGTTTTTCTACAAGTTTCTCTATGTGGCCTCCTCTACTGAACATATTTTTCGTTCTCATTTTTTTATTTTTTATTATTCTTCTACTAGTTTTTAACTTGTGAATATCTTGAGATATTCACATAAAAAATGTCGATGACCTCATCTTGCGGTAAAAATATGCTACAGATATAAACAATGTGTAAAGTGTCATTATTGAACCTTTTTTACATGAAAAACTAGACTAGTTTTTCATAGCATGAATATCTTGAGATATTCATGTTAAAAAAATCCTCTTGTTTCTACAATTTCCATGTGTATTGGTAGTTCAAACTATCTAGATATAATGATGAGAAGCTAGTAGAACATGCAATCTTGATTATTTTTATGGAATGAAAATCTAAGGTGGTTCATGTGTGACTTTTTGAAGAAAGTCATTGACGAAGTTGAGCACAACCTTTTTGAAGAAATTCATTGTTGAAGTTGAGCATGTTCACACCATGCCACAAACATAAATTGATCTATGTGAGGATGTGAATAGGTTTTTTACCTATTCTTACTGTTCTTTTCTGGATCTTAAAGTTTATACTTTTCATATATTCTAAAGAAGTGTCTTAAAGTTTTTTTTTTTCATATTGTAAAGAAGCTGCGATCTCTTCTAGCTTGTGGAGGACTAAGTGATACAAAGTTAAGAGGGACAATGGAAGTATTTCATACAAAGTGGGTGGAATATTAATTCATAATAGGATTTCCACTTCTTTATTGTGACTAGTAGGGTGTTTTTCTACAAGTTTCTCTATGTGGCCTCCCCTACTGAGCATATTTTTCGTTCTCATTTTTTTTTTTTTTTTCTTTTGCTAGTTTTTAACTTGTGAATATCTTGAGATATTCACATAAAAAATATCGATGACCTCATCTTGTGGTAAAAATATGCTACAGATGTAAACAATGTGTAAAGTGTCATTATTGACCCTTTTTTACATGAAAAAGTAGACTAGATTTTCATAGCATGAATATCTTGAGATATTCATGTTAAAAAAATCCTCTTGTTTTTACAATTTCCATGTGTATTGGTAGTTCAGACTCTCTAGATATAATGATGAGAAGCTAGTAGAACATGTAATCTTGATTATTTTTATGGAATGAAAATCTAAGGTGGTTCATGTGTGACTTTTTGAAGAAAGTCATTGACGAAGTTGAGCACAACCTTTGTGGAGAAATTCATTGTTGAAGTTGAGCATGTTCACACCATGCCACAAACATAAATTGATCCATGTAAGGATGTGAATAGGTTTTTTACCTATTCTTACTGTTCTTTTTTGGATCTTAAAGTTTATACTTTTCATATTCTAAAGAAGTGTCGTAAAGTTTATTTCTTTCATATTGTAAAGAAGCTGCGATCTCTTATAGCTTGTGGAGGACTAAGTGATACAAAGTTAGGAGGGATATTGGAAGTATTTCATATAAAGTGTGGGTGGAATATTAATTCATAATAGGATTTCCACTTCTTTATTGACTAGTGGGGTGTTTTTCTACAAGTTTCTCTATGTGGCCTCCTCTACTGAACATTTTTTTCGTTCTCATTTTTTTATTTTTTATTTTTCTTTTGCTAGTTTTTAACTTGTGAATATCTTGAGATATTCACATAAAAAATATCGATGACCTCATGTTGCGGTAAAAATATGCTACAGATGTAAACAATGTGTAAAGTGTCATTATTGACCCTTTTTTACATGAGAAACTAGACTAGTTTTTCATAGCATGAATATCTCGAGATATTCATGTTAAAAAAATCCTCTTGTTTTTACAATTTCCATGTGTATTGGTAGTTCAGACTATCTAGATATAATGATGAGAAGCTAGTAGAACATGCAATCTTGATTATTTTTATGGAATGAAAATCTAAGGTGGTTCATGTGTGACTTTTTGAAGAAAGTCATTGACGAAGTTGAGCACAACCTTTTTGAAGAAATTCATTGTTGAAGTTGAGCATGTTCACACCATGCCAGAAACATAAATTGATCCATGTGAGGATGTGAATAGATTTTTTACTTATTCTTACTGTTCTTTTCTGGATCTTAAAGTTTATACTTTTCATATATTCTAAAGAAGTGTCTTAAAGTTTATTTTTTTCATATTGTAAAGAAGCTGCGATCTCTTCTAGCTTGTGGAGGACTAAGTGATACAAAGTTAAGAGGGACAATGGAAGTATTTCATACAAAGTGTGGGTGGAATATTAATTCATAAAACGATTTCCACTTCTTTATTGTGACTAGTGGGGTGTTTTTCTACAAGTTTCTCTATGTGGCCTCCTCTACTGAGCATATTTTTCGTTCTCATTTTTTTTTTCTTTTGCTAGTTTTTAACTTGTGAATATCTTGAGATATTCACATAAAAAATATTGATGACCTCATCTTGTGGTAAAAATATGCTACAGATGTAAACAATGTGTAAAGTGTCATTATTGACCCTTTTTTACATGAAAAAGTAGACTAGATTTTCATAGCATGAATATCTCGAGATATTCATGTTAAAAAAATCCTCTTGTTTTTACAATTTCCATGTGTATTGGTAGTTCAGACTATCTAGATATAATGATGAGAAGCTAGTAGAACATGCAATCTTGATTATTTTTATGGAATGAAAATCTAAGGTGGTTCATGTGTGACTTTTTGAAGAAAGTCATTGACGAAGTTGAGCACAACCTTTGTGAAGAAGTTCATTGTTGAAGTTGAGCATCTTCACACCATGCCACAAACATAAATTGATCCATGTGAGGATGTGAATAGGTTTTTTACCTATTCTTACTGTTCTTCTTTGGATCTTAAATTAGTTTATACTTTTCATATTCTAAAGAAGTGTCGTAAAGTTTATTTTTTTCATATTGTAAAGAAGCTGCGATCTCTTATAGCTTGTGGAGGACTAAGTGATACAAAGTTAAGAGGGATAATGGAAGTATTTCATATAAAGTGTGGGTGGAATATTAATTCATAAAACGATTTCGACTTCTTTTTTGACTAGTGGGGTGTTTTTCTACAAGTTTCTCTATGTGGCCTCCTCTACTGAACATATTTTTCGTTCTCATTTTTTTATTTTTTATTTTTCTTTTGCTAGTTTTTAACTTGTGAATATCTTGAGATATTCACATAAAAAATATCGATGACCTCATGTTGCGGTAAAAATATGCTACAGATGTAAACAATGTGTAAAGTGTCATTATTGACCCTTTTTTACATGGAAAAGTAGACTAGTTTTTCATAGCATGAATATCTCGAGATATTCATGTTAAAAAAATCCTCTTGTTTTTACAATTTCCATGTGTATTGGTAGTTCAGACTATCTAGATATAATGATGAGAAGCTAGTAGAACATGCAATCTTGATTATTTTTATGGAATGAAAATCTAAGGTGGTTCATGTGTGACTTTTTGAAGAAAGTCATTGACGAAGTTGAGCACAACCTTTTTGAAGAAATTCATTGTTGAAGTTGAGCATGTTCACACCATGCCACAAACATAAATTAATCCATGTGAGGATGTGAATAGGTTTTTTACCTATTCTTACTGTTCTTTTCTGGATCTTAAAGTTTATACTTTTCATATATTCTAAAGAAGTGTCTTAAAGTTTATTTTTTTCATATTGTAAAGAAGCTGCAATCTCTTCTAGCTTGTGGAGGACTAAGTGATACAAAGTTAAGAGGGACAATGGAAGTATTTCATACAAAGTGTGGGTGGAATATTAATTCATAATAGGATTTCCACTTCTTTATTGTGACTAGTAGGGTGTTTTTCTACAAGTTTCTCTATGTGGCCTCCTCTACTGAGCATATTTTTCGTTCTCATTTTTTTTTTCTTTTGCTAGTTTTTAACTTGTGAATATCTTGAGATATTCACATAAAAAATATTCATGACCTCATCTTGTGGTAAAAATATGCTACAGATGTAAACAATGTGTAAAGTGTCATTATTGACCCTTTTTTACATGAAAAAGTAGACTAGATTTTCATAGCATGAATATCTCGAGATATTCATGTTAAAAAAATCCTCTTGTTTTTACAATTTCCATGTGTATTGGTAGTTCAGACTATCTAGATATAATGATGAGAAGCTAGTAGAACATGCAATCTTGATTATTTTTATGGAATGAAAATCTAAGGTGGTTCATGTGTGACTTTTTGAAGAAAGTCATTGACGAAGTTGAGCACAACCTTTGTGAAGAAATTCATCGTTGAAGTTGAGCATCTTCACACCATGCCACAAACATAAATTGATCCATGTGAGGATGTGAATAGGTTTTTTACCTATTCTTACTGTTCTTTTTTGGATCTTAAATTAGTTTATACTTTTCATATTCTAAAGAAGTGTCGTAAAGTTTATTTTTTTCATATTGTAAAGAAGCTGCGATCTCTTATAGCTTGTGGAGGACTAAGTGATACAAAGTTAAGAGGGATAATGGAAGTATTTCATATAAAGTGTGGGTGGAATATTAATTCATAAAACGATTTCCACTTCTGTTTTGACTAGTGGGGTGTTTTTCTACAGGTTTCTCTATGTGGCCTCCTCTACTGAACATATTTTTCGTTCTCATTTTTTTATTTTTTATTTTTCTTTTGCTAGTTTTTAACTTGTGAATATCTTGAGATATTCACATAAAAAATATCGATGACCTCATGTTGCAGTAAAAATATGCTACAGATGTAAACAATGTGTAAAGTGTCATTATTGACCCTTTTTTACATGGAAAAGGAGACTAGTTTTTTATAGCATGAATATCTCGAGATATTCATGTTAAAAAAATCCTCTTGTTTTTACAATTTCCATGTGTATTGGTAGTTCAGACTATCTAGATATAATGATGAGAAGCTAGTAGAACATGCAATCTTGATTATTTTAATGGAATGAAAATCTAACGTGGTTCATGTGTGACTTTTTGAAGAAAGTCATTGACGAAGTTGAGCATAACCTTTGTGAAGAAATTCATTGTTGAAGTTGAGCATGTTCACACCATGCCACAAACATAAATTGATCCATGTGAGGATGTGAATAGGTTTTTTACCTATTCTTACTGTTCTTTTTTGCATCTTAAAGTTTATACTTTTCATATATTCTAAAGAAGTGTCTTAAAATTTATTTTTTTCATATTGTAAAGAAGCTGCGATCTCTTCTAGCTTGTGGAGGACTAAGTGATACAAAGTTAAGAGGGACAATGGAAGTATTTCATACAAAGTGTGGGTGGAATATTAATTCATAATAGGATTTCCACTTCGTTATTGTGACTAGTGGGGTGTTTTTCTACAAGTTTCTCTATGTGGCCTCCTCTACTGAGCATATTTTTCGTTCTCATTTTTTTTTCTTTTGCTAGTTTTTAACCTGTGAATATCTTGAGATATTCACATAAAAAATATCGATGACCTCATGTTGCGGTAAAAATATGCTACAGATGTAAACAATGTGTAATTATTGACCCTTTTTTACATGAAAAAGTAGACTAGTTTTTCATAGCATGAATATCTCGAGATATTCATGTTAAAAAAATCCTCTTGTTTTTACAATTTCCATGTGTATTGGTAGTTCAGACTATCTAGATATAATGATGAGAAGCTAGTAGAACATGCAATCTTGATTATTTTTATGGAATGAAAATCTAAGGTGGTTCATGTGTGACTTTTTGAAGAAAGTCATTGACGAAGTTGAGCACAACCTTTTTGAAGAAATTCATTGTTGAAGTTACGCATGTTCACACCATGCCACAAACATAAATTGATCCATGTGAGGATGTGAATAGGTTTTTTACCTATTCTTACTGTTCTTTTCTGGATCTTAAAGTTTATACTTTTCATATATTCTAAAGAAGTGTCTTAAAGTTTATTTTTTTCATATTGTAAAGAAGCTGCGATCTCTTCTAGCTTGTGGAGGACTAAGTGATACAAAGTTAAGAGGGACAATGGAAGTATTTCTTACAAAGTGTGGGTGGAATATTAATTCATAATAGGATTTCCACGTCTTTATTGTGACTAGTGGGGTGTTTTTCCACAAGTTTCTCTATGTGGCCTCCTCTACTGAGCATATTTTTCGTTCTCATTTTTTTATTTTTTATTTTTCTTTTGCTAGTTTTTAACTTGTGAATATCTTGAGATATTCACATAAAAAATATCGATGACCTCATCTTGTGGTAAAAATATGCTACAGATGTGAACAATGTGTAAAGTGTCATTATTGACCCTTTTTTACATGAAAAAGTATCTAACTAGTTTTTCATAGCATGAATATCTCGAGATATTCATGTTAAAAAAATCCTCTTGTTTTTACAATTTCCATGTGTATTGGTAGTTCAGACTATCTAGATATAATGATGAGAAGCTAGTAGAACATGCAATCTTGATTATTTTAATGGAATGAAAATCTAAGGTGGTTCATGTGTGACTTTTTGTAGAAAGTCATTGACGAAGTTGAGCACAACCTTTTTGAAGAAATTCATTGTTGAAGTTGAGCATGCTCACACCATGCCACAAACATAAATTGATCCATGTGAGGATGTGAATAGTTTTTTTACCTATCCTTACTGTTCTTTTCTGGATCTTAAAGTTTATACTTTTCATATATTCTAAAGAAGTGTCTTAAAGTTTATTTTTTTCATATTGTAAAGAAGCTGCGATCTCTTCTAGCTTGTGGAGGACTAAGTGATACAAAGTTAAGAGGGACAATGGAAGTATTTCTTACAAAGTGTGGGTGGAATATTAATTCATAATAGGATTTCCACGTCTTTATTGTGACTAGTGGGGTGTTTTTCTACAAGTTGCTCTATGTGGCCTCCTCTACTGAGCATATTTTTCGTTCTCATTTTTTTATTTTTTATTTTTCTTTTGCTAGTTTTTAACTTGTGAATATCTTGAGATATTCACATAAAAAATATCGATGACCTCATCTTGTGGTAAAAATATGCTACAGATGTGAACAATGTGTAAAGTGTCATTATTGACCCTTTTTTACATGAAAAAGTATCTAACTAGTTTTTCATAGCATGAATATCTCGAGATATTCATGTTAAAAAAATCCTCTTGTTTTTACAATTTCCATGTGTATTGGTAGTTCAGACTATCTAGATATAATGATGAGAAGCTAGTAGAACATGCAATCTTGATTATTTTAATGGAATGAAAATCTAACGTGGTTCATGTGTGACTTTTTGAAGAAAGTCATTGACAAAGTTGAGCACAACCTTTGTGAAGAAATTCATTGTTGAAGTTGAGCATGTTCACACCATGCCACAAACATAAATTGATCCATGTGAGGATGTGAATAGGTTTTTTACCTATTCTTACTGTTCTTTTTTGGATCTTAAATTAGTTTATACTTTTCATATTCTAAAGAAGTGTCGTAAAGTTTATTTTTTTCATATTGTAAAGAAGCTGCGATCTCTTATAGCTTGTGGAGGACTAAGTGATACAAAGTTTAGAGGGATAATGGAAGTATTTCATATAAAGTGTGGGTGGAATATTAATTCTTAAAACGATTTCCACTTCTTTTTTGACTAGTGGGGTGTTTTTCTACAGGTTTCTCTATGTGGCCTCCTCTACTGAGCATATTTTTCGTTCTCATTTTTTTATTTTTTATTTTTCTTTTGCTAGTTTTTAACCTGTGAATATCTTGAGATATTCACATAAAAAATATCGATGACCTCATGTTGCGGTAAAAATATGCTACAGATGTAAACAATGTGTAATTATTGACCCTTTTTTACATGAAAAAGTAGACTAGTTTTTCATAGCATGAATATCTCGAGATATTCATGTTAAAAAAATCCTCTTGTTTTTACAATTTCCATGTGTATTGGTAGTTCAGACTATCTAGATATAATGATGAGAAGCTAGTAGAACATGCAATCTTGATTATTTTTATGGAATGAAAATCTAAGGTGGTTCATGTGTGACTTTTTGAAGAAAGTCATTGACGAAGTTGAGCACAACCTTTTTGAAGAAATTCATTGTTGAAGTTGAGCATGTTCACACCATGCCACAAACATAAATTGATCCATGTGAGGATGTGAATAGGTTTTTTACCTATTCTTACTGTTCTTTTCTGGATCTTAAAGTTTATACTTTTCATATATTCTAAAGAAGTGTCTTAAAGTTTATATTTTTCATATTGTAAAGAAGCTGCGATCTCTTCTAGCTTGTGGAGGACTAAGTGATACAAAGTTAAGAGGGACAATGGAAGTAATTCATACAAAGTGTGGGTCGAATATTAATTCATAATAGGATTTCCACGTCTTTATTGTGACTAGTGGGGTGTTTTTCTACAAGTTTCTCTATGTGGCCTCCTCTACTGAGCATATTTTTCGTTCTTATTTTTTTATTTTTTATTTTTCTTTTGCTAGTTTTTAACTTGTGAATATCTTGAGATATTCACATAAAAAATATCGATGACCTCATCTTGTGGTAAAAATATGCTACAGATGTGAACAATGTGTAAAGTGTCATTATTGACCCTTTTTTACATGAAAAAGTATCTAACTAGTTTTTCATAGCATGAATATCTCGAGATATTCATGTTAAAAAAAACCTCTTGTTTTTACAATTTCCATTTGTATTGGTAGTTCAGACTATCTAGATATAATGATGAGAAGCTAGTAGAACATGCAATCTTGATTATTTTAATGGAATGAAAATCTAACGTGGTTCATGTGTGACTTTTTGAAGAAAGTCATTGACGAAGTAGAGCACAACCTTTTTGAAGAAATTCATTGTTGAAGTTGAGCATGCTCACACCATGCCACAAACATAAATTGATCCATGTGAGGATGTGAATAGTTTTTTTACCTATTCTTACTGTTCTTTTCTGGATCTTAAAGTTTATACTTTTCATATATTCTAAAGAAGTGTCTTAAAGTTTATTTTTTTCATATTGTAAAGAAGCTGTGATCTCTTCTAGCTTGTGGAGGACTAAGTGATACAAAGTTAAGAGGGACAATGGAAGTATTTCATACAAAGTGTGGGTGGAATATTAATTCATAATAGGATTTCCACGTCTTTATTGTGACTAGTGGGGTGTTTTTCTACAAGTTTCTCTATGTGGCCTCCTCGACTGAGCATATTTTTCGTTCTCATTTTTTTATTTTTTATTTTTCTTTTGCTAGTTTTTAACTTGTGAATATCTTGAGATATTCACATAAAAAATATCGATGACCTCATCTTGTGGTAAAAATATGCTACAGATGTGAACAATGTGTAAAGTGTCATTATTGACCCTTTTTTACATGAAAAAGTATCTAACTAGTTGTTCATAGCATGAATATCTCGAGATATTCATGTTAAAAAAATCCTCTTGTTTTTACAATTTTCATGTGTATTCGTAGTTCAGACTATCTAGATATAATGATGAGAAGCTAGTAGAACATGCAATCTTGATTATTTTAATGGAATGAAAATCTAACGTGGTTCATGTGTGACTTTTTGAAGAAAGTCATTGACGAAGTTGAGCACAACCTTTGTGAAGAAATTCATTGTTGAAGTTGAGCATGTTCACACCATGCCACAAACATAAATTGAAACATGTGAGGATGTGAATAGGTTTTTTACCTATTCTTACTGTTCTTTTTTGGATCTTAAATTAGTTTATACTTTTCATATTCTAAAGAAGTGTCGTAAAGTTTATTTTTTTCATATTGTAAAGAAGCTGCGATCTCTTATAGCTTGTGGAGGACTAAGTGATACAAAGTTAAGAGGGATAATGGAAGTATTTCATATAAAGTGTGGGTGGAATATTAATTCATAATAGGATTTCGACTTCTTTATTGACTAGTGGGGTGTTTTTCTACAAGTTTCTCTATGTGGCCTCCTCTACTGAACATATTTTTCGTTCTCATTTTTTTATTTTTTATTTTTCTTTTGCTAGTTTTTAACTTGTGAATATCTTGAGATATTCACATAAAAAATGTTGATGACCTCATCTTGCGGTAAAAATATGCTACAGATGTAAACAATGTGTAAAGTGTCATTATTAACCCTTTTTTACATGAAAAAGTAGACTAGTTTTTCATAGCATGAATATCTCGAGATATTCATGTTAAAAAAATCCTCTTGTTTTTATAATTTCCATGTGTATTGGTAGTTCAGACTATCTAGATATAATGATGAGAAGCTAGTAGAACATGCAATCTTGATTATTTTTATGAAATGAAAATCTAAGGTGGTTCATGTGTGACTTTTTGAAGAAAGTCATTGACGAAGTTGAGCACAACCTTTGCGAAGAAATTCATTGTTGAAGTTGAGCATGTTCACACCATGCCACAAACATAAATTGATCCATGTGAGGATGTGAATAGGTTTTTTACCTATTCTTACTCTTCTTTTTTGGATCTTAAAGTTTATACTTTTCATATATTCTAAAGAAGTGTCTTAAAGTTTATTTTTTTCATATTGTAAAGAAGCTGCAATCTCTTCTAGCTTGTGGAGGACTAAGTGATACAAAGTTAAGAGGGACAATGGAAGTATTTCATACAAAGTGTGAGTGGAATATTAATTCATAAAAGGATTTCCACTTCGTTATTGTGACTAGTGGGGTGTTTCTCTACAAGTTTCTCTATGTGGCCTCCTCTACTGAGCATATTTTTCGTTCTCATTTTTTTATTTTTTATTTTTCTTTTGCTAGTTTTCCTAAACCTGTGAATATCTTGAGATATTCACATAAAAAATATCGATGACCTCATCTTGTGGTAAAAATATGCTACAGATGTAAACAATGTGTAATTATTGACCCCTTTTTTACATGAAAAAGTAGACTAGTTTTTTATAGCATGAATATCTCGAGATATTCATGTTAAAGAAATCCTCTTGTTTTTACAATTTCCATGTGTATTGGTAGTTCAGACTATCTAGATATAATGATGAGAAGCTAGTAGAACATGCAATCTTGATTATTTTTATGGAATGAAAATCTAAGGTGGTTCATGTGTGACTTCTTGAAGAAAGTCATTGACGAAGTTGAGCACAACCTTTGTGAAGAAATTCATTGTTGAAGTTGAGCATGTTCACACCATGCCACAAACATAAATTGATCCATGTGAGGATGTGAATAGGTTTTTTACCTATTCTTACTGTTCTTTTCTGGATCTTAAAGTTTATACTTTTCATATATTCTAAAGAAGTGTCTCAAAGTTTATTTTTTTCATATTGTAAAGAAGCTGCGATCTCTTCTAGCTTGTGGAGGACTAAGTGATACAAAGTTAAGAGGGACAATGGAAGTATTTCATACAAAGTGTGGGTGGAATATTAATTCATAATAGGATTTCCACGTCTTTATTGTGACTAGTGGGGTGTTTTTCTACAAGTTTCTCTATGTGGCCTCCTCTACTGAGCATATTTTTCGTTCTCATTTTTTTATTTTTTATTTTTCTTTTGCTAGTTTTCAACTTGTGAATATCTTGAGATATTCACATAAAAAATATCGATGACCTCATCTTGTGGTAAAAATATGCTACAGATGTAAACAATGTGTAAAGTGTCATTATTAACCCTTTTTTACATGAAAAAGTATCTAACTAGTTTTTCATAGCATGAATATCTCGAGATATTCATGTTAAAAAAATCATCTTGTTTTTACAATTTCCATGTGTATTGGTAGTTCAGACTATCTAGATATAATGATGAGAAGCTAGTAGAACATGCAATCTTGATTATTTTTATGGAATGAAAATCTAAGGTGGTTCGTGTGACTTTTTGAAGAAAGTCATTCACGAAGCTGAGCACAACCTTTGTGAAGAAATTCATTGTTGAAGTTGAGCATGTTCACACCATGCCACAAACAAAAATTGATCCATGTGAGGATGTGAATAGGTTTTTTACCTATCCTTACTGTTCTTTTCTGGATCTTAAAGTTTATACTTTTCATATATTCTAAAGAAGTGTCTTAAAATTTATTTTTTTCATATTGTAAAGAAGCTGCGATCTCTTCTAGCTTGTGGAGGACTAAGTGATACAAAGTTAAGAGGGACAATGGAAGTATTTCATACAAAGTGTGAGTGGAATATTAATTCATAATAGGATTTCCACTTCGTTATTGTGACTAGTGGGGTGTTTCTCTACAAGTTTCTCTATGTGGCCTCCTCTACTGAGCATATTTTTCGTTCTCATTTTTTTATTTTTTATTTTTCTTTTGCTAGTTTTCCTAAACCTGTGAATATCTTGAGATATTCACATAAAAAATATCGATGACCTCATCTTGTGGTAAAAATATGCTACAGATGTAAACAATGTGTAATTGATCCATGTGAGGATGTGAATAGGTTTTTTACCTATTCTTACTGTTCTTTTTTGGATCTTAAATTAGTTTATACTTTTCATATTCTAAAGAAGTGTCGTAAAGTTTATTTTTTTCATATTGTAAAGAAGCTGCGATCTCTTATAGCTTGTGGAGGACTAAGTGATACAAAGTTAAGAGGGATAATGGAAGTATTTCATATAAAGTGTGGGTGGAATATTAATTCATAAAACGATTTCCACTTCTTTTTTGACTAGTGGGGTGTTTTTCTACAGGTTTCTCTATGTGGCCTCCTCTACTGAACATATTTTTCGTTCTCATTTTTTTATTTTTTATTTTTCTTTTGCTAGTTTTTAACTTGTGAATATCTTGAGATATTCACATAAAAAATATCGATGACCTCATCTTGTGGTAAAAATATGCTACAGATGTAAACAATGTGTAAAGTGTCATTATTGACCCTTTTTTACGTGAAAAAGTAGACTAGTTTTTCATAGCATGAATATCTCGAGATATTCATGTTAAAAAAATCCTCTTGTTTTTACAATTTCCATGTGTATTGGTAGTTCAGACTATCTAGATATCATGATGAGAAGCTAGTAGAACATGCAATCTTGATTATTTTTATGGAATGAAAATCTAAGGTGGTTCATGTGTGACTTCTTGAAGAAAGTCATTGACGAAGTTGAGCACAACCTTTGTGAAGAAATTCATTGTTGAAGTTGAGCATGTTCACACCATGCCACAAACATAAATTGATCCATGTGAGGATGTGAATAGGTTTTTTATCTATTCTTACTGTTCTTTTCTGGATCTTAAAGTTTATACTTTTCATATATTCTAAAGAAGTGTCTCAAAGTTTATTTTTTTCATATTGTAAAGAAGCTGCGATCTCTTCTAGCTTGTGGAGGACTAAGTGATACAAAGTTAAGAGGGACAATGGAAGTATTTCATACAAAGTGTGGGTGGAATATTAATTCATAATAGGATTTCCACGTCTTTATTGTGACTAGTGGGGTGTTTTTTTACAAGTTTCTCTATGTGGCCTCCTCTACTGAGCATATTTTTCGTTCTGATGTTTTTATTTTTTATTTTTCTTTTGCTAGTTTTTAACTTGTGAATATCTTGAGATATTCACATAAAAAATATCGATGACCTCATCTTGTGGTAAAAATATGCTACAGCAGATGTGAACAATGTGTAAAGTGTCATTATTGACCCTTTTTTACATGAAAAAGTATCTAACTAGTTTTTCATAGTATGAATATCTCGAGATATTCATGTTAAAAAAATCCTCTTGTTTTTACAATTTCCATGTGTATTGGTAGTTCAGACTATCTAGATATAATGATGAGAAGCTAGTAGAACATGCAATCTTGATTATTTGAATAAAATGAAAATCTAACATGGTTCATGTGTGACTTTTTGAAGAAAGTCATTGACGAAGTTGAGCACAACCTTTGTGAAGAAATTCATTGTTGAAGTTGAGCATGTTCACACCATGCCACAAACATAAATTGATCCATGTGAGGATGTGAATAGGTTTTTTACCTATTCTTACTGTTCTTTTTTGGATCTTAAATTAGTTTATACTTTTCATATTCTAAAGAAGTGTCGTAAAGTTTATTTTTTTCATATTGTAAAGAAGCTGCGATCTCCTATAGCTTGTGGAGGACTAAGTGATACAAAGTTAAGAGGGATAATGGAAGTATTTCATATAAAGTGTGGGTGGAATATTAATTCATAATAGGATTTCCACTTCTTTATTGACTAGTGGGGTGTTTTTTTACAAGTTTCTCTATGTGGCCTCCTCTACTGAACATATTTTTCGTTCTCATTTTTTTATTTTTTATTTTTCTTTTGCTAGTTTTTAACTTGTGAATATCTTGAGATATTCACATAAAAAATGTCGATGACCTCATCTTGCGGTAAAAATATGCTACAGATGTAAACAATGTGTAAAGTGTCATTATTGACCCTGATTTACATGAAAAAGTAGACTAGTTTCTCATAGCATGAATATGTCGAGATATTCAATTCAAAAAAATCCTCTTGTTTTTACAATTTCCATGTGTATTGGTAGTTCAGACTATCTAGATATAATGATGAGAACCTAGTAGAACATGCAATCTTGATTATTTTTATGGAACGAAAATCTAAGGTGGTTCATGTGTGACTTTTTGAAGAAAGTCATTGACGAAGTTGAGCACAACCTTTGCGAAGAAATTCATTGTTGAAGTTGAGCATGTTCACACCATGCCACTAACATAAATTGATCCATGTGAGGATGTGAATAGGTTTTTTACCTATTCTTACTGTTCTTTTCTGGATCGTAAAGTTTATACTTTTCATATATTCTAAAGAAGTGTCTTAAAGTTTATTTTTTTCATATTGTAAAGAAGCTGCGATCTCTTCTAGCTTGTGGAGGACTAAGTGATACAAAGTTAAGAGGGACAATCGAAGTATTTCATACAAAGTGTGAGTGGAATATTAATTCATAAAAGGATTTCCACTTCGTTATTGTGACTAGTGGGGTGTTTTTCTACAAGTTTCTCTATGTTCTCATTTTTTTATTTCTTATTTTTCTTTTGCTAGTTTTCCTAAACCTGTGAATATCTTGAGATATTCACATAAAAAATATCGATGACCTCATCTTGTGGTAAAAATATGCTACAGATGTAAACAATGTGTAATTATTGACCCTTTTTTACATGAAAAAGTAGACTAGTTTTTCATAGCATGAATATCTCGAGATATTCATGTTAAAAAAATCCTCTTGTTTTTACAATTTCCATGTGTATTGGTAGTTCAGACTATCTAGATATAATGATGAGAAGCTAGTAGAACATGCAATCTTGATTATTTTTATGGAATGAAAATCTAAGGTGGTTCATGTGTGACTTTTTGAAGAAAGTCATTGACGAAGTTGAGCACAACCTTTTTGAAGAAATTCATTGTTGAAGTTGAGCATGCTCACACCATGCCACAAACATAAATTGATCCATGTGAGGATGTGAATAGGTTTTTTACCTATTCTTACTGTTCTTTTCTGGATCTTAAAGTTTATACTTTTCATATATTCTAAAGAAGTGTCTTAAAGTTTATTTTTTTTTATATTGTAAAGAAGCTGCGATCTCTTCTAGCTTGTGGAGGACTAAGTGATACAAAGTTAAGAGGGACAATGGAAGTATTTCATACAAAGTGTGGGTGGAATATTAATTCATAATAGGATTTCCACGTCTTTATTGTGACTAGTGGGGTGTTTTTCTACAAGTTTCTCTATGTGGCCTCCTCTACTAAGCATATTTTTCGTTCTCATTTTTTTATTTTTTATTTTTCTTTTGCTACTTTTTAACTTGTGAATATCTTGAGATATTCACATAAAAAATATCGATGACCTCATCTTGTGGTAAAAATATGCTACAGATGTAAACAATGTGTAAAGTGTCATTATTGGCCCTTTTTTACATGAAAAAGTATCTAACTAGTTTTTCATAGCATGAATATCTCGAGATATTCATGATAAAAAAATCCTCTTGTTTTTACAATTTCCATGTGTATTGGTAGTTCAGACTATCTAGATATAATGATGAGAAGCTAGTAGAACATGCAATCTTGATTATTTTTATGGAATGAAAATCTAAGGTGGTTCATGTGTGACTTTTTGAAGAAAGTCATTCACGAAGCTGAGCACAACCTTTGTGAAGAAATTCATTGTTGAAGTTGAGCATGTTCACACCATGCCACAAACAAAAATTGATCCATGTGAGGATGTGAATAGGTTTTTTACCTATCCTTACTGTTCTTTTCTGGATCTTAAAGTTTATACTTTTCATATATTCTAAAGAAGTGTCTTAAAATTTATTTTTTTCATATTGTAAAGAAGCTGCGATCTCTTCTAGCTTGTGGAGGACTAAGTGATACAAAGTTAAGAGGGACAATGGAAGTATTTCATACAAAGTGTGAGTGGAATATTAATTCATAATAGGATTTCCACTTCGTTATTGTGACTAGTGGGGTGTTTCTCTACAAGTTTCTCTATGTGGCCTCCTCTACTGAGCATATTTTTCGTTCTCATTTTTTTATTTTTTATTTTTCTTTTGCTAGTTTTTAACTTGTGAATATCTTGAGATATTCACATAAAAAATATCGATGACCTCATCTTGTGGTAAAAATATGCTACAGATGTAAACAATGTGTAATTGATCCATGTGAGGATGTGAATAGGTTTTTTACCTATTCTTACTGTTCTTTTTTGGATCTTAAATTAGTTTATACTTTTCATATTCTAAAGAAGTGTCGTAAAGTTTATTTTTTTCATATTGTAAAGAAGCTGCGATCTCTTATAGCTTGTGGAGGACTAAGTGATACAAAGTTAAGAGGGATAATGGAAGTATTTCATATAAAGTGTGGGTGGAATATTAATTCATAAAACGATTTCCACTTCTTTTTTGACTAGTGGGGTGTTTTTCTACAGGTTTCTCTATGTGGCCTCCTCTACTGAACATATTTTTCGTTCTCATTTTTTTATTTTTTATTTTTCTTTTGCTAGTTTTTAACTTGTGAATATCTTGAGATATTCACATAAAAAATATCGATGACCTCATCTTGTGGTAAAAATATGCTACAGATGTAAACAATGTGTAAAGTGTCATTATTGACCCTTTTTTACGTGAAAAAGTAGACTAGTTTTTCATAGCATGAATATCTCGAGATATTCATGTTAAAAAAATCCTCTTGTTTTTACAATTTCCATGTGTATTGGTAGTTCAGACTATCTAGATATCATGATGAGAAGCTAGTAGAACATGCAATCTTGATTATTTTTATGGAATGAAAATCTAAGGTGGTTCATGTGTGACTTCTTGAAGAAAGTCATTGACGAAGTTGAGCACAACCTTTGTGAAGAAATTCATTGTTGAAGTTGAGCATGTTCACACCATGCCACAAACATAAATTGATCCATGTGAGGATGTGAATAGGTTTTTTATCTATTCTTACTGTTCTTTTCTGGATCTTAAAGTTTATACTTTTCATATATTCTAAAGAAGTGTCTCAAAGTTTATTTTTTTCATATTGTAAAGAAGCTGCGATCTCTTCTAGCTTGTGGAGGACTAAGTGATACAAAGTTAAGAGGGACAATGGAAGTATTTCATACAAAGTGTGGGTGGAATATTAATTCATAATAGGATTTCCACGTCTTTATTGTGACTAGTGGGGTGTTTTTTTACAAGTTTCTCTATGTGGCCTCCTCTACTGAGCATATTTTTCGTTCTGATGTTTTTATTTTTTATTTTTCTTTTGCTAGTTTTTAACTTGTGAATATCTTGAGATATTCACATAAAAAATATCGATGACCTCATCTTGTGGTAAAAATATGCTACAGCAGATGTGAACAATGTGTAAAGTGTCATTATTGACCCTTTTTTACATGAAAAAGTATCTAACTAGTTTTTCATAGTATGAATATCTCGAGATATTCATGTTAAAAAAATCCTCTTGTTTTTACAATTTCCATGTGTATTGGTAGTTCAGACTATCTAGATATAATGATGAGAAGCTAGTAGAACATGCAATCTTGATTATTTGAATAAAATGAAAATCTAACATGGTTCATGTGTGACTTTTTGAAGAAAGTCATTGACGAAGTTGAGCACAACCTTTGTGAAGAAATTCATTGTTGAAGTTGAGCATGTTCACACCATGCCACAAACATAAATTGATCCATGTGAGGATGTGAATAGGTTTTTTACCTATTCTTACTGTTCTTTTTTGGATCTTAAATTAGTTTATACTTTTCATATTCTAAAGAAGTGTCGTAAAGTTTATTTTTTTCATATTGTAAAGAAGCTGCGATCTCCTATAGCTTGTGGAGGACTAAGTGATACAAAGTTAAGAGGGATAATGGAAGTATTTCATATAAAGTGTGGGTGGAATATTAATTCATAATAGGATTTCCACTTCTTTATTGACTAGTGGGGTGTTTTTTTACAAGTTTCTCTATGTGGCCTCCTCTACTGAACATATTTTTCGTTCTCATTTTTTTATTTTTTATTTTTCTTTTGCTAGTTTTTAACTTGTGAATATCTTGAGATATTCACATAAAAAATGTCGATGACCTCATCTTGCGGTAAAAATATGCTACAGATGTAAACAATGTGTAAAGTGTCATTATTGACCCTGATTTACATGAAAAAGTAGACTAGTTTCTCATAGCATGAATATGTCGAGATATTCAATTCAAAAAAATCCTCTTGTTTTTACAATTTCCATGTGTATTGGTAGTTCAGACTATCTAGATATAATGATGAGAACCTAGTAGAACATGCAATCTTGATTATTTTTATGGAACGAAAATCTAAGGTGGTTCATGTGTGACTTTTTGAAGAAAGTCATTGACGAAGTTGAGCACAACCTTTGCGAAGAAATTCATTGTTGAAGTTGAGCATGTTCACACCATGCCACTAACATAAATTGATCCATGTGAGGATGTGAATAGGTTTTTTACCTATTCTTACTGTTCTTTTCTGGATCGTAAAGTTTATACTTTTCATATATTCTAAAGAAGTGTCTTAAAGTTTATTTTTTTCATATTGTAAAGAAGCTGCGATCTCTTCTAGCTTGTGGAGGACTAAGTGATACAAAGTTAAGAGGGACAATCGAAGTATTTCATACAAAGTGTGAGTGGAATATTAATTCATAAAAGGATTTCCACTTCGTTATTGTGACTAGTGGGGTGTTTTTCTACAAGTTTCTCTATGTTCTCATTTTTTTATTTCTTATTTTTCTTTTGCTAGTTTTCCTAAACCTGTGAATATCTTGAGATATTCACATAAAAAATATCGATGACCTCATCTTGTGGTAAAAATATGCTACAGATGTAAACAATGTGTAATTATTGACCCTTTTTTACATGAAAAAGTAGACTAGTTTTTCATAGCATGAATATCTCGAGATATTCATGTTAAAAAAATCCTCTTGTTTTTACAATTTCCATGTGTATTGGTAGTTCAGACTATCTAGATATAATGATGAGAAGCTAGTAGAACATGCAATCTTGATTATTTTTATGGAATGAAAATCTAAGGTGGTTCATGTGTGACTTTTTGAAGAAAGTCATTGACGAAGTTGAGCACAACCTTTTTGAAGAAATTCATTGTTGAAGTTGAGCATGCTCACACCATGCCACAAACATAAATTGATCCATGTGAGGATGTGAATAGGTTTTTTACCTATTCTTACTGTTCTTTTCTGGATCTTAAAGTTTATACTTTTCATATATTCTAAAGAAGTGTCTTAAAGTTTATTTTTTTTTATATTGTAAAGAAGCTGCGATCTCTTCTAGCTTGTGGAGGACTAAGTGATACAAAGTTAAGAGGGACAATGGAAGTATTTCATACAAAGTGTGGGTGGAATATTAATTCATAATAGGATTTCCACGTCTTTATTGTGACTAGTGGGGTGTTTTTCTACAAGTTTCTCTATGTGGCCTCCTCTACTAAGCATATTTTTCGTTCTCATTTTTTTATTTTTTATTTTTCTTTTGCTACTTTTTAACTTGTGAATATCTTGAGATATTCACATAAAAAATATCGATGACCTCATCTTGTGGTAAAAATATGCTACAGATGTAAACAATGTGTAAAGTGTCATTATTGGCCCTTTTTTACATGAAAAAGTATCTAACTAGTTTTTCATAGCATGAATATCTCGAGATATTCATGATAAAAAAATCCTCTTGTTTTTACAATTTCCATGTGTATTGGTAGTTCAGACTATCTAGATATAATGATGAGAAGCTAGTAGAACATGCAATCTTGATTATTTTTATGGAATGAAAATCTAAGGTGGTTCATGTGTGACTTTTTGAAGAAAGTCATTCACGAAGCTGAGCACAACCTTTGTGAAGAAATTCATTGTTGAAGTTGAGCATGTTCACACCATGCCACAAACAAAAATTGATCCATGTGAGGATGTGAATAGGTTTTTTACCTATCCTTACTGTTCTTTTCTGGATCTTAAAGTTTATACTTTTCATATATTCTAAAGAAGTGTCTTAAAATTTATTTTTTTCATATTGTAAAGAAGCTGCGATCTCTTCTAGCTTGTGGAGGACTAAGTGATACAAAGTTAAGAGGGACAATGGAAGTATTTCATACAAAGTGTGAGTGGAATATTAATTCATAATAGGATTTCCACTTCGTTATTGTGACTAGTGGGGTGTTTCTCTACAAGTTTCTCTATGTGGCCTCCTCTACTGAGCATATTTTTCGTTCTCATTTTTTTATTTTTTATTTTTCTTTTGCTAGTTTTTAACTTGTGAATATCTTGAGATATTCACATAAAAAATATCGATGACCTCATCTTGTGGTAAAAATATGCTACAGATGTAAACAATGTGTAATTGATCCATGTGAGGATGTGAATAGGTTTTTTACCTATTCTTACTGTTCTTTTTTGGATCTTAAATTAGTTTATACTTTTCATATTCTAAAGAAGTGTCGTAAAGTTTATTTTTTTCATATTGTAAAGAAGCTGCGATCTCTTATAGCTTGTGGAGGACTAAGTGATACAAAGTTAAGAGGGATAATGGAAGTATTTCATATAAAGTGTGGGTGGAATATTAATTCATAAAACGATTTCCACTTCTTTTTTGACTAGTGGGGTGTTTTTCTACAGGTTTCTCTATGTGGCCTCCTCTACTGAACATATTTTTCGTTCTCATTTTTTTATTTTTTATTTTTCTTTTGCTAGTTTTTAACTTGTGAATATCTTGAGATATTCACATAAAAAATATCGATGACCTCATCTTGTGGTAAAAATATGCTACAGATGTAAACAATGTGTAAAGTGTCATTATTGACCCTTTTTTACGTGAAAAAGTAGACTAGTTTTTCATAGCATGAATATCTCGAGATATTCATGTTAAAAAAATCCTCTTGTTTTTACAATTTCCATGTGTATTGGTAGTTCAGACTATCTAGATATCATGATGAGAAGCTAGTAGAACATGCAATCTTGATTATTTTTATGGAATGAAAATCTAAGGTGGTTCATGTGTGACTTCTTGAAGAAAGTCATTGACGAAGTTGAGCACAACCTTTGTGAAGAAATTCATTGTTGAAGTTGAGCATGTTCACACCATGCCACAAACATAAATTGATCCATGTGAGGATGTGAATAGGTTTTTTATCTATTCTTACTGTTCTTTTCTGGATCTTAAAGTTTATACTTTTCATATATTCTAAAGAAGTGTCTCAAAGTTTATTTTTTTCATATTGTAAAGAAGCTGCGATCTCTTCTAGCTTGTGGAGGACTAAGTGATACAAAGTTAAGAGGGACAATGGAAGTATTTCATACAAAGTGTGGGTGGAATATTAATTCATAATAGGATTTCCACGTCTTTATTGTGACTAGTGGGGTGTTTTTTTACAAGTTTCTCTATGTGGCCTCCTCTACTGAGCATATTTTTCGTTCTGATGTTTTTATTTTTTATTTTTCTTTTGCTAGTTTTTAACTTGTGAATATCTTGAGATATTCACATAAAAAATATCGATGACCTCATCTTGTGGTAAAAATATGCTACAGCAGATGTGAACAATGTGTAAAGTGTCATTATTGACCCTTTTTTACATGAAAAAGTATCTAACTAGTTTTTCATAGTATGAATATCTCGAGATATTCATGTTAAAAAAATCCTCTTGTTTTTACAATTTCCATGTGTATTGGTAGTTCAGACTATCTAGATATAATGATGAGAAGCTAGTAGAACATGCAATCTTGATTATTTGAATAAAATGAAAATCTAACATGGTTCATGTGTGACTTTTTGAAGAAAGTCATTGACGAAGTTGAGCACAACCTTTGTGAAGAAATTCATTGTTGAAGTTGAGCATGTTCACACCATGCCACAAACATAAATTGATCCATGTGAGGATGTGAATAGGTTTTTTACCTATTCTTACTGTTCTTTTTTGGATCTTAAATTAGTTTATACTTTTCATATTCTAAAGAAGTGTCGTAAAGTTTATTTTTTTCATATTGTAAAGAAGCTGCGATCTCCTATAGCTTGTGGAGGACTAAGTGATACAAAGTTAAGAGGGATAATGGAAGTATTTCATATAAAGTGTGGGTGGAATATTAATTCATAATAGGATTTCCACTTCTTTATTGACTAGTGGGGTGTTTTTTTACAAGTTTCTCTATGTGGCCTCCTCTACTGAACATATTTTTCGTTCTCATTTTTTTATTTTTTATTTTTCTTTTGCTAGTTTTTAACTTGTGAATATCTTGAGATATTCACATAAAAAATGTCGATGACCTCATCTTGCGGTAAAAATATGCTACAGATGTAAACAATGTGTAAAGTGTCATTATTGACCCTGATTTACATGAAAAAGTAGACTAGTTTCTCATAGCATGAATATGTCGAGATATTCAATTCAAAAAAATCCTCTTGTTTTTACAATTTCCATGTGTATTGGTAGTTCAGACTATCTAGATATAATGATGAGAACCTAGTAGAACATGCAATCTTGATTATTTTTATGGAACGAAAATCTAAGGTGGTTCATGTGTGACTTTTTGAAGAAAGTCATTGACGAAGTTGAGCACAACCTTTGCGAAGAAATTCATTGTTGAAGTTGAGCATGTTCACACCATGCCACTAACATAAATTGATCCATGTGAGGATGTGAATAGGTTTTTTACCTATTCTTACTGTTCTTTTCTGGATCGTAAAGTTTATACTTTTCATATATTCTAAAGAAGTGTCTTAAAGTTTATTTTTTTCATATTGTAAAGAAGCTGCGATCTCTTCTAGCTTGTGGAGGACTAAGTGATACAAAGTTAAGAGGGACAATCGAAGTATTTCATACAAAGTGTGAGTGGAATATTAATTCATAAAAGGATTTCCACTTCGTTATTGTGACTAGTGGGGTGTTTTTCTACAAGTTTCTCTATGTTCTCATTTTTTTATTTCTTATTTTTCTTTTGCTAGTTTTCCTAAACCTGTGAATATCTTGAGATATTCACATAAAAAATATCGATGACCTCATCTTGTGGTAAAAATATGCTACAGATGTAAACAATGTGTAATTATTGACCCTTTTTTACATGAAAAAGTAGACTAGTTTTTCATAGCATGAATATCTCGAGATATTCATGTTAAAAAAATCCTCTTGTTTTTACAATTTCCATGTGTATTGGTAGTTCAGACTATCTAGATATAATGATGAGAAGCTAGTAGAACATGCAATCTTGATTATTTTTATGGAATGAAAATCTAAGGTGGTTCATGTGTGACTTTTTGAAGAAAGTCATTGACGAAGTTGAGCACAACCTTTTTGAAGAAATTCATTGTTGAAGTTGAGCATGCTCACACCATGCCACAAACATAAATTGATCCATGTGAGGATGTGAATAGGTTTTTTACCTATTCTTACTGTTCTTTTCTGGATCTTAAAGTTTATACTTTTCATATATTCTAAAGAAGTGTCTTAAAGTTTATTTTTTTTTATATTGTAAAGAAGCTGCGATCTCTTCTAGCTTGTGGAGGACTAAGTGATACAAAGTTAAGAGGGACAATGGAAGTATTTCATACAAAGTGTGGGTGGAATATTAATTCATAATAGGATTTCCACGTCTTTATTGTGACTAGTGGGGTGTTTTTCTACAAGTTTCTCTATGTGGCCTCCTCTACTAAGCATATTTTTCGTTCTCATTTTTTTATTTTTTATTTTTCTTTTCCTACTTTTTAACTTGTGAATATCTTGAGATATTCACATAAAAAATATCGATGACCTCATCTTGTGGTAAAAATATGCTACAGATGTAAACAATGTGTAAAGTGTCATTATTGGCCCTTTTTTACATGAAAAAGTATCTAACTAGTTTTTCATAGCATGAATATCTCGAGATATTCATGTTAAAAAAATCCTCTTGTTTTTACAATTTCCATGTGTATTGGTAGTTCAGACTATCTAGATATAATGATGAGAAGCTAGTAGAACATGCAATCTTGATTATTTTTATGGAATGAAAATCTAAGGTGGTTCATGTGTGACTTTTTGAAGAAAGTCATTCACGAAGCTGAGCACAACCTTTGTGAAGAAATTCATTGTTGAAGTTGAGCATGTTCACACCATGCCACAAACAAAAATTGATCCATGTGAGGATGTGAATAGGTTTTTTACCTATTCTTACTCTTCTTTTTTGGATCTTAAAGTTTATATTTTTCATATATTCTAAAGAAGTGTCTTAAAATTTATTTTTTTCATATTGTAAAGAAGCTGCGATCTCTTCTAGCTTGTGGAGGACTAAGTGATACAAAGTTAAGAGGGACAATGGAAGTATTTCATACAAAGTGTGAGTGGAATATTAATTCATAATAGGATTTCCACTTCGTTATTGTGACTAGTGGGGTGTTTTTTTACAAGTTTCTCTATGTGGCCTCCTCTACTGAGCATATTTTTCATTCTCATTTTTTTTTATTTTTCTTTTGCTAGTTTTTAACCTGTGAATATCTTGAGATATTCACATAAAAAATATCGATGACCTCATGTTGCGGTAAAAATATGCTACAGATGTAAACAATGTGTAATTATTGACCCTTTTTTACATGAAAAAGTAGACTAGTTTTTCATATCATGAATATCTCGAGATATTCATGTTAAAAAAATCCTCTTGTTTTTACAATTTCCATGTGTATTGGTAGTTCAGACTATCTAGATATAATGATGAGAAGCTAGTAGAACATGCAATCTTGATTATTTTTATGGAATGAAAATCTAAGGTGGTTCATGTGTGACTTTTTGAAGAAAGTCATTGACGAAGTTGAGCACAACCTTTTTGAAGAAATTCATTGTTGAAGTTGAGCATGTTCACACCATGCCACAAACATAAATTGATCCATGTGAGGATGTGAATAGGTTTTTTACCTATTCTTACTGTTCTTTTCTGGATCTTAAAGTTTATACTTTTCATATATTCTAAAGAAGTGTCTTAAAGTTTATTTTTTTCATATTGTAAAGAAGCTGCGATCTCTTCTAGCTTGTGGAGGACTAAGTGATACAAAGTTAAGAGGGACAATGGAAGTATTTCATACAAAGTGTGGGTGGAATATTAATTCATAATAGGATTTCCACGTCTTTATTGTGACTAGTGGGGTGTTTTTCTACAAGTTTCTCTATGTGGCCTCCTCTACTGAGCATATTTTTCGTTCTCATTTTTTTATTTTTTATTTTTCTTTTGCTAGTTTTTAACTTGTGAATATCTTGAGATATTCACATAAAAAATATCAATGACCTCATCTTGTGGTAAAAATATGCTACAGATGTAAACAATGTGTAATTATTGACCCCTTTTTTACATGAAAAAGTAGACTAGTTTTTCATAGCATGAATATCTCGAGATATTCATGTTAAAAAAATCCTCTTGTTTTTACAATTTCCATGTGTATTGGTAGTTCAGACTATCTAGATATAATGATGAGAAGCTAGTAGAACATGCAATCTTGATTATTTTTATGGAATGAAAATCTAAGGTGGTTCATGTGTGACTTCTTGAAGAAAGTCATTGACGAAGTTGAGCACAACCTTTGTGAAGAAATTCATTGTTGAAGTTGAGCATGTTCACACCATGCCACAAACATAAATTGATCCATGTGAGGATGTGAATAGGTTTTTTACCTATTCTTACTGTTCTTTTCTGGATTTTAAAGTTTATACTTTTCATATATTCTAAAGAAGTGTCTTAAAGTTTATTTTTTTCATATTGTAAAGAAGCTGCGATCTCTTCTAGCTTGTGGAGGACTAAGTGATACAAAGTTAAGCGGGACAATGGAAGTATTTCATACAAAGTGTGGGTGGAATATTAATTCATAATAGGATTTCCACGTCTTTATTGTGACTAGTGGGGTGTTTTTCTACAAGTTTCTCTATGTGGCCTCCTCTACTGAGCATATTTTTCGTTCTCATTTTTTTATTTTTTATTTTTCTTTTGCTAGTTTTTAACTTGTGAATATCTTGAGATATTCACATAAAAAATATCGATGACCTCATCTTGTGGTAAAAATATGCTACAGATGTGAACAATGTGTAAAGTGTCATTATTGACCCTTATTTACATGAAAAAGTATCTAACTAGTTTTTCAAGCATGAATATCTCGAGATATTCATGTTAAAAAAATCCTCTTGTTTTTACAATTTCCATGTGTATTGGTAGTTCAGACTATCTAGATATAATGATGAGAAGCTAGTAGAACATGCAATCTTGATTATTTTAATGGAATGAAAATCTAACGTGGTTCATGTGTGACTTTTTGAAGAAAGTCATTGACGAAGTTGAGCACAACCTTTGCGAAGAAATTCATTGTTGAAGTTGAGCATGTTCACACCATGCCACAAACATAAATTGATCCATGTGAGGATGTGAATAGGTTTTTTACCTATTCTTACTCTTCTTTTTTGGATCTTAAATTAGTTTATACTTTTCATATTCTAAAGAAGTGTCGTAAAGTTTTTTTTTTTCATATTGTAAAGAAGCTGCGATCTCTTATAGCTTGTGGAGGACTAAGTGATACAAAGTTAAGAGGGATAATGGAAGTATTTCATATAAAGTGTGGGTGGAATATTAATTCATAATAGGATTTCGACTTCTTTATTGACTAGTGGGGTGTTTTTCTACAAGTTTCTCTATGTGGCCTCCTCTACTGAACATATTTTTCGTTCTCATTTTTTTACTTTTTATTTTTCTTTTGCTAGTTTTTAACTTGTGAATATCTTGAGATATTCACATAAAAAATATCGATGACCTCATCTTGCGATAAAAATATGCTACAGATGTAAACAATGTGTAAAGTGTCATTATTGATCCTTTTTTACATGAAAAAGTAGACTAGTTTTTCATAGCATGAATATCTCGAGATATTCATGTTAAAAAAATCCTCTTGTTTTTACAATTTCCATGTGTATTGGTAGTTCAGACTATCTAGATATAATGATGAGAAGCTAGTAGAACATGCAATCTTGATTATTTTTATGGAATGAAAATCTAAGGTGGTTCATGTGTGACTTTTTGAAGAAAGTCATTGACGAAGTTGAGCACAACCTTTGCGAAGAAATTCATTGTTGAAGTTGAGCATGTTCACACCATGCCACAAACATAAATTGATCCATGTGAGGATGTGAATAGGTTTTTTACCTATTCTTACTCTTCTTTTTTGGATCTTAAAGTTTATACTTTTCATATATTCTAAAGAAGTGTCTTAAAATTTATTTTTTTCATATTGTAAAGAAGCTGCGATCTCTTCTAGCTTGTGGAGGACTAAGTGATACAAAGTTAAGAGGGACAATGGAACTATTTCATACAAAGTGTGAGTGGAATATTAATTCATAATAGGATTTCCACTTCGTTATTATGACTAGTGGGGTGTTTCTCTACAAGTTTCTCTATGTGGCCTCCTCTACTGAGCATATTTTTCGTTCTTATTTTTGTATTTGTTATTTTTCTTTTGCTAGTTTTCCTAAACCTGTGAATATCTTGAGATATTCACATAAAAAATATCGATGACCTCATCTTGTGGTAAAAATATGCTACAGATGTAAACAATGTGTAATTATTGACCCCTTTTTTACATGAAAAAGTAGACTAGTTTTTCATAGCATGAATATCTCGAGATATTCATGTTAAAAAAATCCTCTTGTTTTTACAATTTCCATGTGTATTGGTAGTTCAGACTATCTAGATATAATGATGAGAAGCTAGTAGAACATGCAATCTTGATTATTTTTATGGAATGAAAATCTAAGGTGGTTCATGTGTGACTTCTTGAAGAAAGTCATTGACGAAGTTGAGCACAACCTTTGTGAAGAAATTCATTGTTGAAGTTGAGCATGTTCACACCATGCCACAAACATAAATTGATCCATGTGAGGATGTGAATAGGTTTTTTACCTATTCTTACTGTTCTTTTCTGGATCTTAAAGTTTATACTTTTCATATATTCTAAAGAAGTGTCTTAAAGTTTATTTTTTTCATATTGTAAAGAAGCTGCGATCTCTTCTAGCTTGTGGAGGACTAAGTGATACAAAGTTAAGCGGGACAATGGAAGTATTTCATACAAAGTGTGGGTGGAATATTAATTCATAATAGGATTTCCACGTCTTTATTGTGACTAGTGGGGTGTTTTTCTACAAGTTTCTCTATGTGGCCTCCTCTACTGAGCATATTTTTCGTTCTCATTTTTTTATTTTTTATTTTTCTTTTGCTAGTTTTTAACTTGTGAATATCTTGAGATATTCACATAAAAAATATCGATGACCTCATCTTGTGGTAAAAATATGCTACAGATGTAAACAATGTGTAAAGTGTCATTATTAACCCTTTTTTACATGAAAAAGTATCTAACTAGTTTTTCATAGCATGAATATCTCGAGATATTCATGTTAAAAAAATCATCTTGTTTTTACAATTTCCATGTGTATTGGTAGTTCAGACTATCTAGATATAATGATGAGAAGCTAGTAGAACATGCAATCTTGATTATTTTTATGGAATGAAAATCTAAGGTGGTTCGTGTGACTTTTTGAAGAAAGTCATTGACGAAGTTGAGCACAACCTTTGTGAAGAAATTCATTGTTGAAGTTGAGCATGTTCACACCATGCCACAAACATAAATTGATCCATGTGAGGATGTGAATAGGTTTTTTACCTATTCTTAATGTTCTTTTTTGGATCTTAAATTAGTTTATACTTTTCATATTCTAAAGAAGTGTCATAAAGTTTATTTTTTTCATATTGTAAAGAAGCTGCGATCTCTTATAGCTTGTGGAGGACTAAGTGATACAACGTTAAGAGGGATAATGGAAGTATTTCATATAAAGTGTGGGTGGAATATTAATTCATAAAACGATTTCCACTTCTTTTTTGACTAGTGGGGTGTTTTTCTACAGGTTTCTCTATGTGGCCTCCTCTACTGAACATATTTTTCGTTCTCATTTTTTTATTTTTTATTTTTCTTTTGCTAGTTTTTAACTTGTGAATATCTTGAGATATTCACATAAAAAATATCGATGACGTCATGTTGCGGTAAAAATATGCTACAGATGTAAACAATGTGTAAAGTGTCATTATTGACCCTTTTTTACATGAAAAAGTAGACTAGTTTTTCATAGCATGAATATCTCGAGATATTCATGTTAAAAAAATCCTCTTGTTTTTACAATTTCCATGTGTATTTGTAGTTCAGACTATCTAGATATAATGATGTGAAGCTAGTAGAACATGCAATCTTGATTATTTTTATGGAATGAAAATCTAAGGTGGTTCATGTGTGACTTCTTGAAGAAAGTCATTGACGAAGTTGAGCACAACCTTTGTGAAGAAATTCATTGTTGAAGTTGAGCATGTTCACACCATGCCACAAACATAAATTGATCCATGTGAGGATGTGAATAGGTTTTTTACCTATTCTTACTGTTCTTTTCTGGATCTTAAAGTGTATACTTTTCATATATTCTAAAGAAGTGTCTCAAAGTTTATTTTTTTCATATTGTAAAGAAGCTGCGAACTCTTCTAGCTTGTGGAGGACTAAGTGATACAAAGTTAAGAGGGACAATGGAAGTATTTCATACAAAGTGTGGGTGGAATATTAATTCATAATAGGATTTCCACGTCTTTATTGTGACTAGTGGGGTGTTTTTCTACAAGTTTCTCTATGTGGCCTCCTCTACTGAGCATATTTTTCGTTCTCATTTTTTTATTTTTTATTTTTCTTTTGCTAGTTTTTAACTTGTGAATATCTTGAGATATTCACATAAAAAATATCGATGACCTCATCTTGTGGTAAAAATATGCTACAGCAGATGTGAACAATGTGTAAAGTGTCATTATTGACCTTTTTTTACATGAAAAAGTATCTAACTAGTTTTTCATAGCATGAATATCTCGAGATATTCATGTTAAAAAAATCCTCTTGTTTTTACAATTTCCATGTGTATTGGTAGTTCAGACTATCTAGATATAATGATGAGAAGCTAGTAGAACATGCAATCTTGATTATTTTAATGGAATGAAAATCTAAGGTGGTTCATGTGTGACTTTTTGAAGAAAGTCATTGACGAAGTTGAGCACAACCTTTTTGAAGAAATTCATTGTTGAAGTTGAGCATACTCACACCATGCCACAAACATAAATTGATCCATGTGAGGATGTGAATAGTTTTTTTACCTATCCTTACTGTTCTTTTCTGGATCTTAAAGTTTATACTTTTCATATATTCTAAAGAAGTGTCTTAAAGTTTATTTTTTTCATATTGTAAAGAAGCTGTGATCTCTTCTAGCTTGTGAAGGACTAAGTGATACAAAGTTAAGAGGGACAATGGAAGTATTTCATACAAAGTGTGGGTGGAATATTAATTCATAATAGGATTTCCACGTCTTTATTGTGACTAGTGGGGTGTTTTTCTACAAGTTTCTCTATGTGGCCTCCTCTACTGAGCATATTTTTCGTTCTCATTTTTTTATTTTTTATTTTTCTTTTGCTAGTTTTTAACTTGTGAATATCTTGAGATATTCACATAAAAAATATCGATGACCTCATCTTGTGGTAAAAATATGCTACAGATGTGAACAATGTGTAAAGTGTCATTATTGACCCTTATTTACATGAAAAAGTATCTAACTAGTTTTTCAAGCATGAATATCTCGAGATATTCATGTTAAAAAAATCCTCTTGTTTTTACAATTTCCATGTGTATTGGTAGTTCAGACTATCTAGATATAATGATGAGAAGCTAGTAGAACATGCAATCTTGATTATTTTAATGGAATGAAAATCTAACGTGGTTCATGTGTGACTTTTTGAAGAAAGTCATTGACGAAGTTGAGCACAACCTTTGCGAAGAAATTCATTGTTGAAGTTGAGCATGTTCACACCATGCCACAAACATAAATTGATCCATGTGAGGATGTGAATAGGTTTTTTACCTATTCTTACTCTTCTTTTTTGGATCTTAAATTAGTTTATACTTTTCATATTCTAAAGAAGTGTCGTAAAGTTTATTTTTTTCATATTGTAAAGAAGCTGCGATCTCTTATAGCTTGTGGAGGACTAAGTGATACAAAGTTAAGAGGGATAATGGAAGTATTTCATATAAAGTGTGGGTGGAATATTAATTCATAATAGGATTTCGACTTCTTTATTGACTAGTGGGGTGTTTTTCTACAAGTTTCTCTATGTGGCCTCCTCTACTGAACATATTTTTCGTTCTCATTTTTTTACTTTTTATTTTTCTTTTGCTAGTTTTTAACTTGTGAATATCTTGAGATATTCACATAAAAAATATCGATGACCTCATCTTGCGGTAAAAATATGCTACAGATGTAAACAATGTGTAAAGTGTCATTATTGACCCTTTTTTACATGAAAAAGTAGACTAGTTTTTCATAGCATGAATATCTCGAGATATTCATGTTAAAAAAATCCTCTTGTTTTTACAATTTCCATGTGTATTGGTAGTTCAGACTATCTAGATATAATGATGAGAAGCTAGTAGAACATGCAATCTTGATTATTTTTATGGAATGAAAATCTAAGGTGGTTCATGTGTGACTTTTTGAAGAAAGTCATTGACGAAGTTGAGCACAACCTTTGCGAAGAAATTCATTGTTGAAGTTGAGCATGTTCACACCATGCCACAAACATAAATTGATCCATGTGAGGATGTGAATAGGTTTTTTACCTATTCTTACTCTTCTTTTTTGGATCTTAAAGTTTATACTTTTCATATATTCTAAAGAAGTGTCTTAAAATTTATTTTTTTCATATTGTAAAGAAGCTGCGATCTCTTCTAGCTTGTGGAGGACTAAGTGATACAAAGTTAAGAGGGACAATGGAAGTATTTCATACAAAGTGTGAGTGGAATATTAATTCATAATAGGATTTCCACTTCGTTATTATGACTAGTGGGGTGTTTCTCTACAAGTTTCTCTATGTGGCCTCCTCTACTGAGCATATTTTTCGTTCTTATTTTTTTATTTGTTATTTTTCTTTTGCTAGTTTTCCTAAACCTGTGAATATCTTGAGATATTCACATAAAAAATATCGATGACCTCATCTTGTGGTAAAAATATGCTACAGATGTAAACAATGTGTAATTATTGACCCCTTTTTTACATGAAAAAGTAGACTAGTTTTTCATAGCATGAATATCTCGAGATATTCATGTTAAAAAAATCCTCTTGTTTTTACAATTTCCATGTGTATTGGTAGTTCAGACTATCTAGATATAATGATGAGAAGCTAGTAGAACATGCAATCTTGATTATTTTTATGGAATGAAAATCTAAGGTGGTTCATGTGTGACTTCTTGAAGAAAGTCATTGACGAAGTTGAGCACAACCTTTGTGAAGAAATTCATTGTTGAAGTTGAGCATGTTCACACCATGCCACAAACATAAATTGATCCATGTGAGGATGTGAATAGGTTTTTTACCTATTCTTACTGTTCTTTTCTGGATTTTAAAGTTTATACTTTTCATATATTCTAAAGAAGTGTCTTAAAGTTTATTTTTTTCATATTGTAAAGAAGCTGCGATCTCTTCTAGCTTGTGGAGGACTAAGTGATACAAAGTTAAGCGGGACAATGGAAGTATTTCATACAAAGTGTGGGTGGAATATTAATTCATAATAGGATTTCCACGTCTTTATTGTGACTAGTGGGGTGTTTTTCTACAAGTTTCTCTATGTGGCCTCCTCTACTGAGCATATTTTTCGTTCTCATTTTTTTATTTTTTATTTTTCTTTTGCTAGTTTTTAACTTGTGAATATCTTGAGATATTCACATAAAAAATATCGATGACCTCATCTTGTGGTAAAAATATGCTACAGATGTAAACAATGTGTAAAGTGTCATTATTAACCCTTTTTTACATGAAAAAGTATCTAACTAGTTTTTCATAGCATGAATATCTCGAGATATTCATGTTAAAAAAATCATCTTGTTTTTACAATTTCCATGTGTATTGGTAGTTCAGACTATCTAGATATAATGATGAGAAGCTAGTAGAACATGCAATCTTGATTATTTTTATGGAATGAAAATCTAAGGTGGTTCGTGTGACTTTTTGAAGAAAGTCATTGACGAAGTTGAGCACAACCTTTGTGAAGAAATTCATTGTTGAAGTTGAGCATGTTCACACCATGCCACAAACATAAATTGATCCATGTGAGGATGTGAATAGGTTTTTTACCTATTCTTAATGTTCTTTTTTGGATCTTAAATTAGTTTATACTTTTCATATTCTAAAGAAGTGTCATAAAGTTTATTTTTTTCATATTGTAAAGAAGCTGCGATCTCTTATAGCTTGTGGAGGACTAAGTGATACAACGTTAAGAGGGATAATGGAAGTATTTCATATAAAGTGTGGGTGGAATATTACTTCATAAAACGATTTCCACTTCTTTTTTGACTAGTGGGGTGTTTTTCTACAGGTTTCTCTATGTGGCCTCCTCTACTGAACATATTTTTCGTTCTCATTTTTTTATTTTTTATTTTTCTTTTGCTAGTTTTTAACTTGTGAATATCTTGAGATATTCACATAAAAAATATCGATGACGTCATGTTGCGGTAAAAATATGCTACAGATGTAAACAATGTGTAAAGTGTCATTATTGACCCTTTTTTACATGAAAAAGTAGACTAGTTTTTCATAGCATGAATATCTCGAGATATTCATGTTAAAAAAATTCTCTTGTTTTTACAATTTCCATGTGTATTGGTAGTTCAGACTATCTAGATATAATGATGAGAAGCTAGTAGAACATGCAATCTTGATTATTTTTATGGAATGAAAATCTAAGGTGGTTCATGTGTGACTTTTTGAAGAAAGTCATTGACGAAGTTGAGCACAACCTTTTTGAAGAAATTCATTGTTGAAGTTGAGCATGTTCACACCATGCCACAAACATAAATTGATCCATGTGAGGATGTGAATAGGTTTTTTACCTATTCTTACTCTTCTTTTTTGGATCTTAAAGTTTATGCTTTTCATATATTCTAAAGAAGTGTCTTAAAATTTATTTTTTTCATATTGTAAAGAAGCTGCGATCTCTTCTAGCTTGTGGAGGACTAAGTGATACAAAGTTAAGAGGGACAATGGAAGTATTTCATACAAAGTGTGAGTGGAATATTAATTCATAATAGGATTTCCACTTCGTTATTGTGACTAGTGGAGTGTTTTTCTACAAGTTTCTCTATGTGGCCTCCTCTACTGAGCATATTTTTCGTTCTCATTTTTTTATTTTTTATTTTTCTTTTGCTAGTTTTCCTAAACCTGTGAATATCTTGAGATATTCACATAAGAAATATCAATGACCTCATCTTGTGGTAAAAATATGCTACAGATGTAAACAATGTGTAATTATTGACCCTTTTTTACATGAAAAAGTAGACTAGTTTTTCATAGCATGAATATCTCGAGATATTCATGTTAAAAAAATCCTCTTGTTTTTACAATTTCCATGTGTATTTGTAGTTCAGACTATCTAGATATAATGATGTGAAGCTAGTAGAACATGCAATCTTGATTATTTTTATGGAATGAAAATCTAAGGTGGTTCATGTGTGACTTCTTGAAGAAAGTCATTGACGAAGTTGAGCACAACCTTTGTGAAGAAATTCATTGTTGAAGTTGAGCATGTTCACACCATGCCACAAACATAAATTGATCCATGTGAGGATGTGAATAGGTTTTTTACCTATTCTTACTGTTCTTTTCTGGATCTTAAAGTTTATACTTTTCATATATTCTAAAGAAGTGTCTCAAAGTTTATTTTTCTCATATTGTAAAGAAGCTGCGAACTCTTCTAGCTTGTGGAGGACTAAGTGATACAAAGTTAAGAGGGACAATGGAAGTATTTCATACAAAGTGTGGGTGAAATATTAATTCATAATAGGATTTCCACGTCTTTATTGTGACTAGTGGGGTGTTTTTCTACAAGTTTCTCTATGTGGCCTCCTCTACTGAGCATATTTTTCGTTCTCATTTTTTTATTTTTATTTTTTCTTTTGCTAGTTTTTAACTTGTGAATATCTTGAGATATTCACATAAAAAATATCGATGACCTCATCTTGTGGTAAAAATATGCTACAGCAGATGTGAACAATGTGTAAAGTGTCATTATTGACCCTTTTTTACATGAAAAAGTATCTAACTAGTTTTTCATAGCATGAATATCTCGAGATATTCATGTTAAAAAAATCCTCTTGTTTTTACAATTTCCATGTGTATTGGTAGTTCAGACTATCTAGATATAATGATGAGAAGCTAGTAGAACATGCAATCTTGATTATTTTAATAAAATGAAAATCTAACATGGTTCATGTGTGACTTTTTGAAGAAAGTCATTGACGAAGTTGAGCACAACCTTTGTGAAGAAATTCATTGTTGAAGTTGAGCATGTTCACACCATGCCACAAACAAAAATTGATCCATGTGAGGATGTGAATAGGTTTTTTACCTATTCTTACTGTTCTTTTTTGGATCTTAAATTAGTTTATACTTTTCATATTCTAAAGAAGTGTCGTAAAGTTTATTTTTTTCATATTGTAAAGAAGCTGCGATCTCCTATAGCTTGTGGAGGACTAAGTGATACAAAGTTAAGAGGGATAATGGAAGTATTTCATATAAAGTGTGGGTAGAATATTAATTCATAATAGGATTTCCACTTCTTTATTGACTAGTGGGGTGTTTTTCTACAAGTTTCTCTATGTGGCCTCCTCTACTGAGCATATTTTTCGTTCTCATTTTTTTATTTTTTATTTTTCTTTTGCTGGTTTTTAACTTGTGAATATCTTGAGATATTCACATAAAAAATGTCGATGACCTCATCTTGCGGTAAAAATATGCTACAGATGTAAACAATGTGTAAAGTGTCATTATTGACCCTTTTTTACATGAAAAAGTATCTAACTAGTTTTTCATAGCATGAATATCTCGAGATATTCATGTTAAAAAAATCCTCTTGTTTTTACAATTTCCATGTGTATTGGTAGTTCAGACTATCTAGATATAATGATGAGAAGCTAGTAGAACATGCAATCTTGATTATTTTAATAAAATGAAAATCTAACATGGTTCATGTGTGACTTTTTGAAGAAAGTCATTGACGAAGTTGAGCACAACCTTTGTGAAGAAATTCATTGTTGAAGTTGAGCATGTTCACACCATGCCACAAACAAAAATTGATCCATGTGAGGATGTGAATAGGTTTTTTACCTATTCTTACTGTTCTTTTTTGGATCTTAAATTAGTTTATACTTTTCATATTCTAAAGAAGTGTCGTAAAGTTTATTTTTTTCATATTGTAAAGAAGCTGCGATCTCCTATAGCTTGTGGAGGACTAAGTGATACAAAGTTAAGAGGGATAATGGAAGTATTTCATATAAAGTGTGGGTAGAATATTAATTCATAATAGGATTTCCACTTCTTTATTGACTAGTGGGGTGTTTTTCTACAAGTTTCTCTATGTGGCCTCCTCTACTGAACATATTTTTCGTTCCCATTTTTTTATTTTTTATTTTTCTTTTGCTAGTTTTTAACTTGTGAATATCTTGAGATATTCACATAAAAAATGTCGATGACCTCATCTTGCGGTAAAAATATGCTACAGATGTAAACAATGTGTAAAGTGTCATTATTGACCCTTTTTTACATGAAAAAGTAGACTAGTTTTTCATAGCATGAATATCTCGAGATATTCATGTTAAAAAAATCCTCTTGTTTTTACAATTTCCATGTGTATTGGTAGTTCAGACTATCTAGATATAATGATGAGAAGCTAGTAGAACATGCAATCTTGATTATTTTAATAAAATGAAAATCTAACATGGTTCATGTGTGACTTCTTGAAGAAAGTCATTGACGAAGTTGAGCACAACCTTTGTGAAGAAATTCATTGTTGAAGTTGAGCATGTTCACACCATGCCACAAACAAAAATTGATCCATGTGAGGATGTGAATAGGTTTTTTACCTATTCTTACTGTTCTTTTTTGGATCTTAAATTAGTTTATACTTTTCATATATTCTAAAGAAGTGTCTCAAAGTTTATTTTTTTCATATTGTAAAGAAGCTGCGAACTCTTCTAGCTTGTGGAGGACTAAGTGATACAAAGTTAAGAGGGACAATGGAAGTATTTCATACAAAGTGTGGGTGGAATATTAATTCATAATAGGATTTCCACGTCTTTATTGTGACTAGTGGGGTGTTTTTCTACAAGTTTCTCTATGTGGCCTCCTCTACTGAGCATATTTTTCGTTCTCATTTTTTTATTTTTTATTTTTCTTTTGCTAGTTTTTAACTTGTGAATATCTTGAGATATTCAGATAAAAAATATCGATGACCTCATCTTGTGGTAAAAATATGCTACAGCAGATGTGAACAATGTGTAAAGTGTCATTATTGACCTTTTTTTACATGAAAAAGTATCTAACTAGTTTTTCATAGCATGAATATCTCGAGATATTCATGTTAAAAAAATCCTCTTGTTTTTACAATTTCCATGTGTATTGGTAGTTCAGACTATCTAGATATAATGATGAGAAGCTAGTAGAACATGCAATCTTGATTATTTTAATAAAATGAAAATCTAACATGGTTCATGTGTGACTTTTTGAAGAAAGTCATTGACGAAGTTGAGCACAACCTTTGTGAAGAAATTCATTGTTGAAGTTGAGCATGTTCACACCATGCCACAAACAAAAATTGATCCATGTGAGGATGTGAATAGGTTTTTTACCTATTCTTACTGTTCTTTTTTGGATCTTAAATTAGTTTATACTTTTCATATTCTAAAGAAGTGTCGTAAAGTTTATTTTTTTCATATTGTAAAGAAGCTGCGATCTCCTATAGCTTGTGGAGGACTAAGTGATACAAAGTTAAGAGGGATAATGGAAGTATTTCATATAAAGTGTGGGTAGAATATTAATTCATAATAGGATTTCCACTTCTTTATTGACTAGTGGGGTGTTTTTCTACAAGTTTCTCTATGTGGCCTCCTCTACTGAGCATATTTTTCGTTCCCATTTTTTTATTTTTTATTTTTCTTTTGCTAGTTTTTAACTTGTGAATATCTTGAGATATTCACATAAAAAATGTCGATGACCTCATCTTGCGGTAAAAATATGCTACAGATGTAAACAATGTGTAAAGTGTCATTATTGACCCTTTTTTACATGAAAAAGTATCTAACTAGTTTTTCATAGCATGAATATCTCGAGATATTCATGTTAAAAAAATCCTCTTGTTTTTACAATTTCCATGTGTATTGGTAGTTCAGACTATCTAGATATAATGATGAGAAGCTAGTAGAACATGCAATCTTGATTATTTTAATAAAATGAAAATCTAACATGGTTCATGTGTGACTTTTTGAAGAAAGTCATTGACGAAGTTGAGCACAACCTTTGTGAAGAAATTCATTGTTGAAGTTGAGCATGTTCACACCATGCCACAAACAAAAATTGATCCATGTGAGGATGTGAATAGGTTTTTTACCTATTCTTACTGTTCTTTTTTGGATCTTAAATTAGTTTATACTTTTCATATTCTAAAGAAGTGTCGTAAAGTTTATTTTTTTCATATTGTAAAGAAGCTGCGATCTCCTATAGCTTGTGGAGGACTAAGTGATACAAAGTTAAGAGGGATAATGGAAGTATTTCATATAAAGTGTGGGTAGAATATTAATTCATAATAGGATTTCCACTTCTTTATTGACTAGTGGGGTGTTTTTCTACAAGTTTCTCTATGTGGCCTCCTCTACTGAACATATTTTTCGTTCCCATTTTTTTATTTTTTATTTTTCTTTTGCTAGTTTTTAACTTGTGAATATCTTGAGATATTCACATAAAAAATGTCGATGACCTCATCTTGCGGTAAAAATATGCTACAGATGTAAACAATGTGTAAAGTGTCATTATTGACCCTTTTTTACATGAAAAAGTAGACTAGTTTTTCATAGCATGAATATCTCGAGATATTCGTGTTAAAAAAATCCTCTTGTTTTTACAATTTCCATGTGTATTGGTAGTTCAGACTATCTAGATATAATGATGAGAAGCTAGTAGAACATGCAATCTTGATTATTTTAATAAAATGAAAATCTAACATGGTTCATGTGTGACTTTTTGAAGAAAGTCATTGACGAAGTTGAGCACAACCTTTGTGAAGAAATTCATTGTTGAAGTTGAGCATCTACACACCATGCCACAAACAAAAATTGATCCATGTGAGGATGTGAATAGGTTTTTTACCTATTCTTACTGTTCTTTTTTGGATCTTAAATTAGTTTATACTTTTCATATTCTAAAGAAGTGTCGTAAAGTTTATTTTTTTCATATTGTAAAGAAGCTGCGATCTCCTATAGCTTGTGGAGGACTAAGTGATACAAAGTTAAGAGGGATAATGGAAGTATTTCATATAAAGTGTGGGTAGAATATTAATTCATAATAGGATTTCCACTTCTTTATTGACTAGTGGGGTGTTTTTCTACAAGTTTCTCTATGTGGCCTCCTCTACTGAGCATATTTTTCGTTCCCATTTTTTTATTTTTTATTTTTCTTTTGCTAGTTTTTAACTTGTGAATATCTTGAGATATTCACATAAAAAATGTCGATGACCTCATCTTGCGGTAAAAATATGCTACAGATGTAAACAATGTGTAAAGTGTCATTATTGACCCTTTTTTACATGAAAAAGTATCTAACTAGTTTTTCATAGCATGAATATCTCGTGATATTCATGTTAAAAAAATCCTCTTGTTTTTACAATTTCCATGTGTATTGGTAGTTCAGACTATCTAGATATAATGATGAGAAGCTAGTAGAACATGCAATCTTGATTATTTTAATAAAATGAAAATCTAACATGGTTCATGTGTGACTTTTTGAAGAAAGTCATTGACGAAGTTGAGCACAACCTTTGTGAAGAAATTCATTGTTGAAGTTGAGCATGTTCACACCATGCCACAAACAAAAATTGATCCATGTGAGGATGTGAATAGGTTTTTTACCTATTCTTACTGTTCTTTTTTGGATCTTAAATTAGTTTATACTTTTCATATTCTAAAGAAGTGTCGTAAAGTTTATTTTTTTCATATTGTAAAGAAGCTGCGATCTCCTATAGCTTGTGGAGGACTAAGTGATACAAAGTTAAGAGGGATAATGGAAGTATTTCATATAAAGTGTGGGTAGAATATTAATTCATAATAGGATTTCCACTTCTTTATTGACTAGTGGGGTGTTTTTCTACAAGTTTCTCTATGTGGCCTCCTCTACTGAACATATTTTTCGTTCCCATTTTTTTATTTTTTATTTTTCTTTTGCTAGTTTTTAACTTGTGAATATCTTGAGATATTCACATAAAAAATGTCGATGACCTCATCTTGCGGTAAAAATATGCTACAGATGTAAACAATGTGTAAAGTGTCATTATTGACCCTTTTTTACATGAAAAAGTAGACTAGTTTTTCATAGCATGAATATCTCGAGATATTCATGTTAAAAAAATCCTCTTGTTTTTACAATTTCCATGTGTATTGGTAGTTCAGACTATCTAGATATAATGATGAGAAGCTAGTAGAACATGCAATCTTGATTATTTTTATGGAACGAAAATCTAAGGTGGTTCATGTGTGACTTTTTGAAGAAAGTCATTGACGAAGTTGAGCACAACCTTTGCGAAGAAATTCATTGTTGAAGTTGAGCATGTTCACACCATGCCACAAACATAAATTGATCCATGTGAGGATGTGAATAGGTTTTTTACCTATTCTTACTGTTCTTTTCTGGATCGTAAAATTTATACTTTTCATATATTCTAAAGAAGTGTCTTAAAGTTTATTTTTTTCATATTGTAAAGAAGCTGCGATCTCTTCTAGCTTGTGGAGGACTAAGTGATACAAAGTTAAGAGGGACAATGGAAGTATTTCATACAAAGTGTGAGTGGAATATTAATTCATAAAAGGATTTCCACTTCGTTATTGTGACTAGTGGGGTGTTTTTCTACAAGTTTCTCTATGTGGCCTCCTCTACTGAGCATATTTTTCGTTCTCATTTTTTTATTTTTTATTTTTCTTTTGCTATTTTTCCTAAACCTGTGAATATCTTGAGATATTCACATAAAAAATATCGATGACCTCATCTTGTGGTAAAAATATGCTACAGATGTAAACAATGTGTAATTATTGACCCTTTTTTACATGAAAAAGTAGAGTAGTTTTTCATAGCATGAATATCTCGAGATATTCATGTTAAAAAATTCCTCTTGTTTTTACAATTTCCATGTGTATTGGTAGTTCAGACTATCTAGATATAATGATGAGAAGCTAGTAGAACATACAATCTTGATTATTTTTATGGAATGAAAATCTAAGGTGGTTCATGTGTGACTTTTTGAAGAAAGTCATTGACGAAGTTGAGCACAACCTTTTTGAAGAAATTCATTGTTGAAGTTGAGCATGCTCACACCATGCCACAAACATAAATTGATCCATGTGAGGATGTGAATAGGTTTTTTACCTATTCTTACTGTTCTTTTCTGGATCTTAAAGTTTATACTTTTCATATATTCTAAAGAAGTGTCTTAAAGTTTATTTTTTCTTTTATTGTAAAGAAGCTGCGATCTCTTCTAGCTTGTGGAGGACTAAGTGATACAAAGTTAAGAGGGACAATGGAAGTATTTCATACAAAGTGTGGGTGGAATATTAATTCATAATAGGATTTCCACGTCTTTATTGTGACTAGTGGGGTGTTTTTCTACAAGTTTCTCTATGTGGCCTCCTCTACTGAGCATATTTTTCGTTCTCATTTTTTTTTTCTTTTGCTAGTTTTTAACTTGTGAATATCTTGAGATATTCACATAAAAAATATCGATGACCTCATCTTGTGGTAAAAATATGCTACAGATGTAAACAATGTGTAAAGTGTCATTATTGACCCTTTTTTACATGAAAAAGTATCTAACTAGTTTTTCATAGCATGAATATCTCCAGATATTCATGTTAAAAAAATCCTCTTGTTTTTACAATTTCCATGTGTATTGGTAGTTCAGACTATCTAGATATAATGATAAGAAGCTAGTAGAACATGCAATCTTGATTATTTTTATGGAATGAAAATCTAAGGTGGTTCATGTGTGACTTTTTGAAGAAAGTCATTGACGAAGTTGAGCACAACCTTTGTGAAGAAATTCATTGTTGAAGTTGAGCATGTTCACACCATGCCACAAACATAAATTGATCCATGTGAGGATGTGAATAGGTTTTTTACCTATTCTTAATGTTCTTTTTTGGATCTTAAATTAGTTTATACTTTTCATATTCTAAAGAAGTGTCGTAAAGTTTTTTTTTTTCATATTGTAAAGAAGCTGCGATCTCTTCTAGCTTGTGGAGGACTAAGTGATACAACGTTAAGAGGGATAATGGAAGTATTTCATATAAAGTGTGGGTGGAATATTAATTCATAAAACGATTTCCACTTCTTTTTTGACTAGTGGGGTGTTTTTCTACAGGTTTCTCTATGTGGCCTCCTCTACTGAACATATTTTTCGTTCTCATTTTTTTATTTTTTATTTTTCTTTTGCTAGTTTTTAACTTGTGAATATCTTGAGATATTCACATATAAAATATCGATGACCTCATGTTGCGGTAAAAATATGCTACAGATGTAAACAATGTGTAAAGTGTCATTATTGACCCTTTTTTACATGAAAAAGTAGAGTAGTTTTTCATAGCATGAATATCTCGAGATATTCATGTTAAAAAATTCCTCTTGTTTTTACAATTTCCATGTGTATTGGTAGTTCAGACTATCTAGATATAATGATGAGAAGCTAGTAGAACATGCAATCTTGATTATTTTTATGGAATGAAAATCTAAGGTGGTTCATGTGTGACTTTTTGAAGAAAGTCATTGACGAAGTTGAGCACAACCTTTTTGAAGAAATTCATTGTTGAAGTTGAGCATGCTTACACCATGCCACAAACATAAATTGATCCATGTGAGGATGTGAATAGGTTTTTTACCTATTCTTACTGTTCTTTTCTGGATCTTAAAGTTTATACTTTTCATATATTCTAAAGAAGTGTCTTAAAGTTTATTTTTTCTTTTATTGTAAAGAAGCTGCGATCTCTTCTAGCTTGTGGAGGACTAAGTGATACAAAGTTAAGAGGGACAATGGAAGTATTTCATACAAAGTGTGGGTGGAATATTAATTCATAATAGGATTTCCACGTCTTTATTGTGACTAGTGGGGTGTTTTTCTACAAGTTTCTCTATGTGGCCTCCTCTACTGAGCATATTTTTCGTTCTCATTTTTTTTTTTCTTTTGCTAGTTTTTAACTTGTGAATATCTTGAGATATTCACATAAAAAATATCGATGACCTCATCTTGTGGTAAAAATATGCTACAGATGTAAACAATGTGTAAAGTGTCATTATTGACCCTTTTTTACATGAAAAAGTATCTAACTAGTTTTTCATAGCATGAATATCTCCAGATATTCATGTTAAAAAAATCCTCTTGTTTTTACAATTTCCATGTGTATTGGTAGTTCAGACTATCTAGATATAATGATAAGAAGCTAGTAGAACATGCAATCTTGATTATTTTTATGGAATGAAAATCTAAGGTGGTTCATGTGTGACTTTTTGAAGAAAGTCATTGACGAAGTTGAGCACAACCTTTGTGAAGAAATTCATTGTTGAAGTTGAGCATGTTCACACCATGCCACAAACATAAATTGATCCATGTGAGGATGTGAATAGGTTTTTTACCTATTCTTAATGTTCTTTTTTGGATCTTAAATTAGTTTATACTTTTCATATTCTAAAGAAGTGTCGTAAAGTTTTTTTTTTTCATATTGTAAAGAAGCTGCGATCTCTTCTAGCTTGTGGAGGACTAAGTGATACAACGTTAAGAGGGATAATGGAAGTATTTCATATAAAGTGTGGGTGGAATATTAATTCATAAAACGATTTCCACTTCTTTTTTGACTAGTGGGGTGTTTTTCTACAGGTTTCTCTATGTGGCCTCCTCTACTGAACATATTTTTCGTTCTCATTTTTTTATTTTTTATTTTTCTTTTGCTAGTTTTTAACTTGTGAATATCTTGAGATATTCACATATAAAATATCGATGACCTCATGTTGCGGTAAAAATATGCTACAGATGTAAACAATGTGTAAAGTGTCATTATTGACCCTTTTTTACATGAAAAAGTAGACTAGTTTTTCATAGCATGAATATCTCGAGATATTCATGTTAAAAAAATCCTCTTGTTTTTACAATTTCCATGTGTATTGGTAGTTCAGACTATCTAGATATAATGATGAAAAGCCAGTAGAACATGCAATCTTGATTATTTTTATGGAATGAAAATCTAAGGTGGTTCATGTGTGACTTTTTGAAGAAAGTCATTGACGAAGTTGAGCACAACCTTTTTGAAGAAATTCATTGTTGAAGTTGAGCATGTTCACACCATGCCACAAACATAAATTGATCCATGTGAGGATGTGAATAGGTTTTTTACCTATTCTTACTGTTCTTTTTTGGATCTTAAAGTTTATACTTTTCATATATTCTAAAGAAGTGTCTTAAAATTTATTTTTTTCATATTGTAAAGAAGCTGCGATCTCTTCTAGCTTGTGAAGGACTAAGTGATACAAAGTTAAGAGGGACAATGGAAGTATTTCATACAAAGTGTGAGTGGAATATTAATTCATAATAGGATTTCCACTTCGTTATTGTGACTAGTGGGGTGTTTCTCTACAAGGCCTCCTCTACTGAGCATATTTTTCGTTCTCATTTTTTTATTTTTTATTTTTCTTTTGCTAGTTTTTAACTTGTGAATATCTTGAGATATTTACATAAAAAATATCGATGACCTCATCTTGTGGTAAAAATATGCTACAGATGTAAACAATGTGTAATTATTAACCCTTTTTTACATGAAAAAGTAGACTAGTTTTTCATAGCATGAATATCTCGAGATATTCATGTTAAAAAAATCCTCTTGTTTTTACAATTTCCATGTGTATTGGTAGTTCAGACTATCTAGATATAATGATGAGAAGCTAGTAGAACATGCAATTTTGATTATTTTTATGGAATGAAAATCTAAGGTGGTTCATGTGTGACTTCTTGAAGAAAGTCATTGACGAAGTTGAGCACAACCTTTTTGGAGAAATTCATTGTTGAAGTTGAGCATGCTCACACCATGCCACAAACATAAATTGATCCATGTGAGGATGTGAATAGGTTTTTTATCTATTCTTACTGTTCTTTTCTGGATCTTAAAGTTTATACTTTTCATATCTTCTAAAGAAGTGTCTCAAAGTTTATTTTTTTCATATTGTAAAGAAGCTGCGATCTCTTCTAGCTTGTGGAGGACTAAGTGATACAAAGTTAAGAGGGACAATGGAAGTATTTCATACAAAGTGTGGGTGGAATATTAATTCATAATAGGATTTCCACTTCTTTATTGTGACTAGTGGGGTGTTTTTCTACAAGTTTCTCTATGTGGCCTCCTCTACTGAGCATATTTTTCGTTCTCATTTTTTTATTTTTTATTTTTCTTCTGCTAGTTTTTAACTTGTGAATATCTTGAGATATCCACTTAAAAAATATCGATGACCTCATCTTGTGGTAAAAATATGCTACAGATGTAAACAATGTTTAAAGTGTCATTGTTGACCCTTTTTTACATGAAAAAGTATCTAACTAGTTTTTCATAGCATGAATATCTCGAGATATTCATGTTAAAAAAATCCTCTTGTTTTTACAATTTCCATGTGTATTGGTAGTTCAGACTATCTAGATATAATGATGAGAAGCTAGTAGAACATGCAATCTTGATTATTTTTATGGAATGAAAATCTAAGGTGGTTCATGTGTGACTTCTTGAAGAAAGTCATTGACGAAGTTGAGCACAACCTTTGTGAAGAAATTCATTGTTGAAGTTGAGCATGTTCACACCATGCCACAAACAAAAATTGATCCATGTGAGGATGTGAATAGGTTTTTTACCTATTCTTACTGTTCTTTTTTGGATCTTAAATTAGTTTATACTTTTCATATTCTAAAGAAGTGTCGTAAAGTTTATTTTTTTCATATTGTAAAGAAGCTGCGATCTCTTCTAGCTTGTGAAGGACTAAGTGATACAACGTTAAGAGGGACAATGGAAGTATTTCATACAAAGTGTGGGTGGAATATTAATTCATAATAGGATTTCCACGTCTTTATTGTGACTAGTGGGGTGTTTTTCTACAAGTTTCTCTATGTGGCCTCCTCTACTGAGCATATTTTTCGTTCTCATTTTTTTATTTTTTATTTTTCTTTTGCTGGTTTTTAACTTGTGAATATCTTGAGATATTCACATAAAAAATATCGATGACCTCATCTTGTGGTAAAAATATGCTACAGATGTGAACAATGTGTAAAGTGTCATTATTGACCCTTTTTTACATGAAAAAGTAGACTAGTTTTTCATAGCATGAATATCTCGAGATATTCATGTTAAAAAAATCCTCTTGTTTTTACAATTTCCATGTGTATTGGTAGTTCAGACTATCTAGATATAATGATGAAAAGCCAGTAGAACATGCAATCTTGATTATTTTTATGGAATGAAAATCTAAGGTGGTTCATGTGTGACTTTTTGAAGAAAGTCATTGACGAAGTTGAGCACAACCTTTTTGAAGAAATTCATTGTTGAAGTTGAGCATGTTCACACCATGCCACAAACATAAATTGATCCATGTGAGGATGTGAATAGGTTTTTTACCTATTCTTACTGTTCTTTTTTGGATCTTAAAGTTTATACTTTTCATATATTCTAAAGAAGTGTCTTAAAATTTATTTTTTTCATATTGTAAAGAAGGTGCGATCTCTTCTAGCTTGTGGAGGACTAAGTGATACAAAGTTAAGAGGGACAATGGAAGTATTTCATACAAAGTGTGAGTGGAATATTAATTCATAATAGGATTTCCACTTCGTTATTGTGACTAGTGGGGTGTTTCTCTACAAGGCCTCCTCTACTGAGCATATTTTTCGTTCTCATTTTTTTATTTTTTATTTTTCTTTTGCTAGTTTTCAACTTGTGAATATCTTGAGATATTCACATAAAAAATATCGATGACCTCATCTTGTGGTAAAAATATGCTACAGATGTAAACAATGTGTAATTATTGACCATTTTTTACATGAAAAAGTAGACTAGTTTTTCATAGCATGAATATCTCGAGATATTCATGTTAAAAAAATCCTCTTGTTTTTACAATTTCCATGTGTATTGGTAGTTCAGACTATCTAGATATAATGATGAGAAGCTAGTAGAACATGCAATCTTGATTATTTTTATGGAATGAAAATCTAAGGTGGTTCATGTGTGACTTTTTGAAGAAAGTCATTGACAAAGTTGAGCACAACCTTTTTGAAGAAATTCATTGTTGAAGTTGAGCATGTTCACACCATGCCACAAACATAAATTGATCCATGTGAGGATGTGAATAGGTTTTTTACCTATTCTTACTGTTCTTTTCTGGATCTTAAAGTTTATACTTTTCATATATTCTAAAGAAGTGTCTTAAAATTTATTTTTTTCATATTGTAAAGAAGCTGCGATCTCTTCTAGCTTGTGGAGGACTAAGTGATACAAAGTTAAGAGGGACAATGGAAGTATTTCATACAAAGTGTGAGTGGAATATTAATTCATAATAGGATTTCCACTTCGTTATTGTGACTAGTGGGGTGTTTCTCTACAAGGCCTCCTCTACTGAGCATATTTTTCGTTCTCATTTTTTTATTTTTTATTTTTCTTTTGCTAGTTTTTAACTTGTGAATATCTTGAGATATTCACATAAAAAATATCGATGACCTCATCTTGTGGTAAAAATATGCTACAGATGTAAACAATGTGTAATTATTGACACTTTTTTACATGAAAAAGTAGACTAGTTTTTCATAGCATGAATATCTTGAGATATTCATGTTAAAAAAATCCTCTTGTTTTTACAATTTCCATGTGTATTGGTAGTTCAGACTATCTAGATATAATGATGAGAAGCTAGTAGAACATGCAATCTTGATTATTTTTATGGAATGAAAATCTAAGGTGGTTCATGTGTGACTTCTTGAAGAAAGTCATTGACGAAGTTGAGCACAACCTTTTTGAAGAAATTCATTGTTGAAGTTGAGCATGCTCACACCATGCCACAAACATAAATTGATCCATGTGAGGATGTGAATAGGTTTTTTATCTATTCTTACTGTTCTTTTCTGGATCTTAAAGTTTATACTTTTCATATCTTCTAAAGAAGTGTCTCAAAGTTTATTTTTTTCATATTGTAAAGAAGCTGCGATCTCTTCTAGCTTGTGGAGGACTAAGTGATACAAAGTTAAGAGGGACAATGGAAGTATTTCATACAAAGTGTGGGTGGAATATGAATTCATAATAGGATTTCCACTTCTTTATTGTGACTAGTGGGGTGTTTTTCTACAAGTTTCTCTATGTGGCCTCCTCTACTGAGCATATTTTTCGTTCTCATTTTTTTATTTTTTATTTTTCTTTTGCTAGTTTTTTACTTGTGAATATCTTGAGATATCCACATAAAAAATATCGATGACCTCATCTTGTGGTAAAAATATGCTACAGATGTAAACAATGTGTAAAGTGTCATTATTGACCCTTTTTTACATGAAAAAGTATCTAACTAGTTTTTCATAGCATGAATATCTCCAGATATTCATGTTAAAAAAATCCTCTTGTTTTTACAATTTCCATGTGTATTGGTAGTTCAGACTATCTAGATATAATGATGAGAAGCTAGTAGAACATGCAATCTTGATTATTTTTATGGAATGAAAATCTAAGGTGGTTCATGTGTGACTTTTTGAAGAAAGTCATTGACGAAGTTGAGCACAACCTTTGTGAAGAAATTCATTGTTGAAGTTGAGCATGTTCACACCATGCCACAAACAAAAATTGATCCATGTGAGGATGTGAATAGGTTTTTTACCTATTCTTACTGTTCTTTTTTGGATCTTAAATTAGTTTATACTTTTCATATTCTAAAGAAGTGTCGTAAAGTTTATTTTTTTCATATTGTAAAGAAGCTGCGATCTCTTATAGCTTGTGGAGGACTAAGTGATACAACGTTAAGAGGGATAATGGAAGTATTTCATATAAAGTGTGGGTGGAATATTAATTCATAAAACGATTTCCACTTCTTTTTTGACTAGTGGGGTGTTTTTCTACAGGTTTGTCTATGTGGCCTCCTCTACTGAACATATTTTTCGTTCTCATTTTTTTTGTTTTTTATTTTTCTTTTGCTAGTTTTTAACTTGTGAATATCTTGAGATATTCACATAAAAAATATCGATGACCTCATGTTGCGGTAAAAATATGCTACAGATGTAAACAATGTGTAAAGTGTCATTATTGACCCTTTTTTACATGAAAAAGTAGACTAGTTTTTCATAGCATGAATATCTCGAGATATTCATGTTAAAAAAATCCTCTTGTTTTTACAATTTCCATGTGTATTGGTAGTTCAGACTATCTAGATATAATGATGAAAAGCTAGTAGAACATGCAATCTTGATTATTTTTATGGAATGAAAATCTAAGGTGGTTCATGTGTGACTTTTTGAAGAAAGTCATTGACGAAGTTGAGCACAACCTTTTTGAAGAAATTCATTGTTGAAGTTGAGCATGTTCACACCATGCCACAAACATAAATTGATCCATGTGAGGATGTGAATAGGTTTTTTACCTATTCTTACTGTTCTTTTCTGGATCTTAAAGTTTATACTTTTCATATATTCTAAAGAAGTGTCTTAAAATTTATTTTTTTCATATTGTAAAGAAGCTGCGATCTCTTCTAGCTTGTGGAGGACTAAGTGATACAAAGTTAAGAGGGACAATGGAAGTATTTCATACAAAGTGTGAGTGGAATATTAATTCATAATAGGATTTCCACTTCGTTATTGTGACTAGTGGGGTGTTTCTCTACAAGGCCTCCTCTACTGAGCATATTTTTCGTTCTCATTTTTTTATTTTTTATTTTTCTTTTGCTAGTTTTTAACTTGTGAATATCTTGAGATATTCACATAAAAAATATCGATGACCTCATCTTGTGGTAAAAATATGCTACAGATGTAAACAATGTGTAATTATTGACCCTTTTTTACATGAAAAAGTAGACTAGTTTTTCATAGCATGAATATCTCGAGATATTCATGTTAAAAAAATCCTCTTGTTTTTACAATTTCCATGTGTATTGGTAGTTCAGACTATCTAGATATAATGATGAGAAGCTAGTAGAACATGCAATTTTGATTATTTTTATGGAATGAAAATCTAAGGTGGTTCATGTGTGACTTCTTGAAGAAAGTCATTGACGAAGTTGAGCACAACCTTTTTGGAGAAATTCATTGTTGAAGTTGAGCATGCTCACACCATGCCACAAACATAAATTGATCCATGTGAGGATGTGAATAGGTTTTTTATCTATTCTTACTGTTCTTTTCTGGATCTTAAAGTTTATACTTTTCATATCTTCTAAAGAAGTGTCTCAAAGTTTATTTTTTTCATATTGTAAAGAAGCTGCGATCTCTTCTAGCTTGTGGAGGACTAAGTGATACAAAGTTAAGAGGGACAATGGAAGTATTTCATACAAAGTGTGGGTGGAATATTAATTCATAATAGGATTTCCACTTCTTTATTGTGACTAGTGGGGTGTTTTTCTACAAGTTTCTCTATGTGGCCTCCTCTACTGAGCATATTTTTCGTTCTCATTTTTTTATTTTTTATTTTTCTTTTGCTAGTTTTTAACTTGTGAATATCTTGAGATATCCACTTAAAAAATATCGATGACCTCATCTTGTGGTAAAAATATGCTACAGATGTAAACAATGTTTAAAGTGTCATTGTTGACCCTTTTTTACATGAAAAAGTATCTAACTAGTTTTTCATAGCATGAATATCTCGAGATATTCATGTTAAAAAAATCCTCTTGTTTTTACAATTTCCATGTGTATTGGTAGTTCAGACTATCTAGATATAATGATGAGAAGCTAGTAGAACATGCAATCTTGATTATTTTTATGGAATGAAAATCTAAGGTGGTTCATGTGTGACTTCTTGAAGAAAGTCATTGACGAAGTTGAGCACAACCTTTGTGAAGAAATTCATTGTTGAAGTTGAGCATGTTCACACCATGCCACAAACAAAAATTGATCCATGTGAGGATGTGAATAGGTTTTTTACCTATTCTTACTGTTCTTTTTTGGATCTTAAATTAGTTTATACTTTTCATATTCTAAAGAAGTGTCGTAAAGTTTATTTTTTTCATATTGTAAAGAAGCTGCGATCTCTTCTAGCTTGTGAAGGACTAAGTGATACAACGTTAAGAGGGACAATGGAAGTATTTCATACAAAGTGTGGGTGGAATATTAATTCATAATAGGATTTCCACGTCTTTATTGTGACTAGTGGGGTGTTTTTCTACAAGTTTCTCTATGTGGCCTCCTCTACTGAGCATATTTTTCGTTCTCATTTTTTTATTTTTTATTTTTCTTTTGCTAGGTTTTAACTTGTGAATATCTTGAGATATTCACATAAAAAATATCGATGACCTCATCTTGTGGTAAAAATATGCTACAGATGTGAACAATGTGTAAAGTGTCATTATTGACCCTTTTTTACATGAAAAAGTAGACTAGTTTTTCATAGCATGAATATCTCGAGATATTCATGTTAAAAAAATCCTCTTGTTTTTACAATTTCCATGTGTATTGGTAGTTCAGACTATCTAGATATAATGATGAAAAGCCAGTAGAACATGCAATCTTGATTATTTTTATGGAATGAAAATCTAAGGTGGTTCATGTGTGACTTTTTGAAGAAAGTCATTGACGAAGTTGAGCACAACCTTTTTGAAGAAATTCATTGTTGAAGTTGAGCATGTTCACACCATGCCACAAACATAAATTGATCCATGTGAGGATGTGAATAGGTTTTTTACCTATTCTTACTGTTCTTTTTTGGATCTTAAAGTTTATACTTTTCATATATTCTAAAGAAGTGTCTTAAAATTTATTTTTTTCATATTGTAAAGAAGGTGCGATCTCTTCTAGCTTGTGGAGGACTAAGTGATACAAAGTTAAGAGGGACAATGGAAGTATTTCATACAAAGTGTGAGTGGAATATTAATTCATAATAGGATTTCCACTTCGTTATTGTGACTAGTGGGGTGTTTCTCTACAAGGCCTCCTCTACTGAGCATATTTTTCGTTCTCATTTTTTTATTTTTTATTTTTCTTTTGCTAGTTTTCAACTTGTGAATATCTTGAGATATTCACATAAAAAATATCGATGACCTCATCTTGTGGTAAAAATATGCTACAGATGTAAACAATGTGTAATTATTGACCATTTTTTACATGAAAAAGTAGACTAGTTTTTCATAGCATGAATATCTCGAGATATTCATGTTAAAAAAATCCTCTTGTTTTTACAATTTCCATGTGTATTGGTAGTTCAGACTATCTAGATATAATGATGAGAAGCTAGTAGAACATGCAATCTTGATTATTTTTATGGAATCAAAATCTAAGGTGGTTCATGTGTGACTTTTTGAAGAAAGTCATTGACAAAGTTGAGCACAACCTTTTTGAAGAAATTCATTGTTGAAGTGGAGCATGTTCACACCATGCCACAAACATAAATTGATCCATGTGAGGATGTGAATAGGTTTTTTACCTATTCTTACTGTTCTTTTCTGGATCTTAAAGTTTATACTTTTCATATATTCTAAAGAAGTGTCTTAAAATTTATTTTTTTCATATTGTAAAGAAGCTGCGATCTCTTCTAGCTTGTGGAGGACTAAGTGATACAAAGTTAAGAGGGAGAATGGAAGTATTTCATACAAAGTGTGAGTGGAATATTAATTCATAATAGGATTTCCACTTCGTTATTGTGACTAGTGGGGTGTTTCTCTACAAGGCCTCCTCTACTGAGCATATTTTTCGTTCTCATTTTTTTATTTTTTATTTTTCTTTTGCTAGTTTTTAACTTGTGAATATCTTGAGATATTCACATAAAAAATATCGATGACCTCATCTTGTGGTAAAAATATGCTACAGATGTAAACAATGTGTAATTATTGACCCTTTTTTACATGAAAAAGTAGACTAGTTTTTCATAGCATGAATATCTTGAGATATTCATGTTAAAAAAATCCTCTTGTTTTTACAATTTCCATGTGTATTGGTAGTTCAGACTATCTAGATATAATGATGAGAAGCTAGTAGAACATGCAATCTTGATTATTTTTATGGAATGAAAATCTAAGGTGGTTCATGTGTGACTTCTTGAAGAAAGTCATTGACGAAGTTGAGCACAACCTTTTTGAAGAAATTCATTGTTGAAGTTGAGCATGCTCACACCATGCCACAAACATAAATTGATCCATGTGAGGATGTGAATAGGTTTTTTATCTATTCTTACTGTTCTTTTCTGGATCTTAAAGTTTATACTTTTCATATCTTCTAAAGAAGTGTCTCAAAGTTTATTTTTTTCATATTGTAAAGAAGCTGCGATCTCTTCTAGCTTGTGGAGGACTAAGTGATACAAAGTTAAGAGGGACAATGGAAGTATTTCATACAAAGTGTGGGTGGAATATGAATTCATAATAGGATTTCCACTTCTTTATTGTGACTAGTGGGGTGTTTTTCTACAAGTTTCTCTATGTGGCCTCCTCTACTGAGCATATTTTTCGTTCTCATTTTTTTATTTTTTATTTTTCTTTTGCTAGTTTTTAACTTGTGAATATCTTGAGATATCCACATAAAAAATATCGATGACCTCATCTTGTGGTAAAAATATGCTACAGATGTAAACAATGTGTAAAGTGTCATTATTGACCCTTTTTTACATGAAAAAGTATCTAACTAGTTTTTCATAGCATGAATATCTCCAGATATTCATGTTAAAAAAATCCTCTTGTTTTTACAATTTCCATGTGTATTGGTAGTTCAGACTATCTAGATATAATGATGAGAAGCTAGTAGAACATGCAATCTTGATTATTTTTATGGAATGAAAATCTAAGGTGGTTCATGTGTGACTTTTTGAAGAAAGTCATTGACGAAGTTGAGCACAACCTTTGTGAAGAAATTCATTGTTGAAGTTGAGCATGTTCACACCATGCCACAAACAAAAATTGATCCATGTGAGGATGTGAATAGGTTTTTTACCTATTCTTACTGTTCTTTTTTGGATCTTAAATTAGTTTATACTTTTCATATTCTAAAGAAGTGTCGTAAAGTTTATTTTTTTCATATTGTAAAGAAGCTGCGATCTCTTATAGCTTGTGGAGGACTAAGTGATACAACGTTAAGAGGGATAATGGAAGTATTTCATATAAAGTGTGGGTGGAATATTAATTCATAAAACGATTTCCACTTCTTTTTTGACTAGTGGGGTGTTTTTCTACAGGTTTCTCTATGTGGCCTCCTCTACTGAACATATTTTTCGTTCTCATTTTTTTATTTTTTATTTTTCTTTTGCTAGTTTTTAACTTGTGAATATCTTGAGATATTCACATAAAAAATATCGATGACCTCATGTTGCGGTAAAAATATGCTACAGATGTAAACAATGTGTAAAGTGTCATTATTGACCCTTTTTTACATGAAAAAGTAGACTAGTTTTTCATAGCATGAATATCTCGAGATATTCATGTTAAAAAAATCCTCTTGTTTTTACAATTTCCATGTGTATTGGTAGTTCAGACTATCTAGATATAATGATGAAAAGCTAGTAGAACATGCAATCTTGATTATTTTTATGGAATGAAAATCTAAGGTGGTTCATGTGTGACTTTTTGAAGAAAGTCATTGACGAAGTTGAGCACAACCTTTTTGAAGAAATTCATTGTTGAAGTTGAGCATGTTCACACCATGCCACAAACATAAATTGATCCATGTGAGGATGTGAATAGGTTTTTTACCTATTCTTACTGTTCTTTTCTGGATCTTAAAGTTTATACTTTTCATATATTCTAAAGAAGTGTCTTAAAATTTATTTTTTTCATATTGTAAAGAAGCTGCGATCTCTTCTAGCTTGTGGAGGACTAAGTGATACAAAGTTAAGAGGGACAATGGAAGTATTTCATACAAAGTGTGAGTGGAATATTAATTCATAATAGGATTTCCACTTCGTTATTGTGACTAGTGGGGTGTTTCTCTACAAGGCCTCCTCTACTGAGCATATTTTTCGTTCTCATTTTTTTATTTTTTATTTTTCTTTTGCTAGTTTTTAACTTGTGAATATCTTGAGATATTCACATAAAAAATATCGATGACCTCATCTTGTGGTAAAAATATGCTACAGATGTAAACAATGTGTAATTATTGACCCTTTTTTACATGAAAAAGTAGACTAGTTTTTCATAGCATGAATATCTCGAGATATTCATGTTAAAAAAATCCTCTTGTTTTTACAATTTCCATGTGTATTGGTAGTTCAGACTATCTAGATATAATGATGAGAAGCTAGTAGAACATGCAATTTTGATTATTTTTATGGAATGAAAATCTAAGGTGGTTCATGTGTGACTTCTTGAAGAAAGTCATTGACGAAGTTGAGCACAACCTTTTTGGAGAAATTCATTGTTGAAGTTGAGCATGCTCACACCATGCCACAAACATAAATTGATCCATGTGAGGATGTGAATAGGTTTTTTATCTATTCTTACTGTTCTTTTCTGGATCTTAAAGTTTATACTTTTCATATCTTCTAAAGAAGTGTCTCAAAGTTTATTTTTTTCATATTGTAAAGAAGCTGCGATCTCTTCTAGCTTGTGGAGGACTAAGTGATACAAAGTTAAGAGGGACAATGGAAGTATTTCATACAAAGTGTGGGTGGAATATTAATTCATAATAGGATTTCCACTTCTTTATTGTGACTAGTGGGGTGTTTTTCTACAAGTTTCTCTATGTGGCCTCCTCTACTGAGCATATTTTTCGTTCTCATTTTTTTATTTTTTATTTTTCTTTTGCTAGTTTTTAACTTGTGAATATCTTGAGATATCCACTTAAAAAATATCGATGACCTCATCTTGTGGTAAAAATATGCTACAGATGTAAACAATGTTTAAAGTGTCATTGTTGACCCTTTTTTACATGAAAAAGTATCTAACTAGTTTTTCATAGCATGAATATCTCGAGATATTCATGTTAAAAAAATCCTCTTGTTTTTACAATTTCCATGTGTATTGGTAGTTCAGACTATCTAGATATAATGATGAGAAGCTAGTAGAACATGCAATCTTGATTATTTTTATGGAATGAAAATCTAAGGTGGTTCATGTGTGACTTCTTGAAGAAAGTCATTGACGAAGTTGAGCACAACCTTTGTGAAGAAATTCATTGTTGAAGTTGAGCATGTTCACACCATGCCACAAACAAAAATTGATCCATGTGAGGATGTGAATAGGTTTTTTACCTATTCTTACTGTTCTTTTTTGGATCTTAAATTAGTTTATACTTTTCATATTCTAAAGAAGTGTCGTAAAGTTTATTTTTTTCATATTGTAAAGAAGCTGCGATCTCTTCTAGCTTGTGAAGGACTAAGTGATACAACGTTAAGAGGGACAATGGAAGTATTTCATACAAAGTGTGGGTGGAATATTAATTCATAATAGGATTTCCACGTCTTTATTGTGACTAGTGGGGTGTTTTTCTACAAGTTTCTCTATGTGGCCTCCTCTACTGAGCATATTTTTCGTTCTCATTTTTTTATTTTTTATTTTTCTTTTGCTAGGTTTTAACTTGTGAATATCTTGAGATATTCACATAAAAAATATCGATGACCTCATCTTGTGGTAAAAATATGCTACAGATGTGAACAATGTGTAAAGTGTCATTATTGACCCTTTTTTACATGAAAAAGTAGACTAGTTTTTCATAGCATGAATATCTCGAGATATTCATGTTAAAAAAATCCTCTTGTTTTTACAATTTCCATGTGTATTGGTAGTTCAGACTATCTAGATATAATGATGAAAAGCCAGTAGAACATGCAAATCTGATTATTTTTATGAAATGAAAATCTAAGGTGGTTCATGTGTGACTTTTTGAAGAAAGTCATTGACGAAGTTGAGCACAACCTTTTTGAAGAAATTCATTGTTGAAGTTGAGCATGTTCACACCATGCCACAAACATAAATTGATCCATGTGAGGATGTGAATAGGTTTTTTACCTATTCTTACTGTTCTTTTTTGGATCTTAAAGTTTATACTTTTCATATATTCTAAAGAAGTGTCTTAAAATTTATTTTTTTCATATTGTAAAGAAGGTGCGATCTCTTCTAGCTTGTGGAGGACTAAGTGATACAAAGTTAAGAGGGACAATGGAAGTATTTCATACAAAGTGTGAGTGGAATATTAATTCATAATAGGATTTCCACTTCGTTATTGTGACTAGTGGGGTGTTTCTCTACAAGGCCTCCTCTACTGAGCATATTTTTCGTTCTCATTTTTTTATTTTTTATTTTTCTTTTGCTAGTTTTCAACTTGTGAATATCTTGAGATATTCACATAAAAAATATCGATGACCTCATCTTGTGGTAAAAATATGCTACAGATGTAAACAATGTGTAATTATTGACCATTTTTTACATGAAAAAGTAGACTAGTTTTTCATAGCATGAATATCTCGAGATATTCATGTTAAAAAAATCCTCTTGTTTTTACAATTTCCATGTGTATTGGTAGTTCAGACTATCTAGATATAATGATGAGAAGCTAGTAGAACATGCAATCTTGATTATTTTTATGGAATGAAAATCTAAGGTGGTTCATGTGTGACTTTTTGAAGAAAGTCATTGACAAAGTTGAGCACAACCTTTTTGAAGAAATTCATTGTTGAAGTTGAGCATGTTCACACCATGCCACAAACATAAATTGATCCATGTGAGGATGTGAATAGGTTTTTTACCTATTCTTACTGTTCTTTTCTGGATCTTAAAGTTTATACTTTTCATATATTCTAAAGAAGTGTCTTAAAATTTATTTTTTTCATATTGTAAAGAAGCTGCGATCTCTTCTAGCTTGTGGAGGACTAAGTGATACAAAGTTAAGAGGGACAATGGAAGTATTTCATACAAAGTGTGAGTGGAATATTAATTCATAATAGGATTTCCACTTCGTTATTGTGACTAGTGGGGTGTTTCTCTACAAGGCCTCCTCTACTGAGCATATTTTTCGTTCTCATTTTTTTATTTTTTATTTTTCTTTTGCTAGTTTTTAACTTGTGAATATCTTGAGATATTCACATAAAAAATATCGATGACCTCATCTTGTGGTAAAAATATGCTACAGATGTAAACAATGTGTAATTATTGACCCTTTTTTACATGAAAAAGTAGACTAGTTTTTCATAGCATGAATATCTTGAGATATTCATGTTAAAAAAATCCTCTTGTTTTTACAATTTCCATGTGTATTGGTAGTTCAGACTATCTAGATATAATGATGAGAAGCTAGTAGAACATGCAATCTTGATTATTTTTATGGAATGAAAATCTAAGGTGGTTCATGTGTGACTTCTTGAAGAAAGTCATTGACGAAGTTGAGCACAACCTTTTTGAAGAAATTCATTGTTGAAGTTGAGCATGCTCACACCATGCCACAAACATAAATTGATCCATGTGAGGATGTGAATAGGTTTTTTATCTATTCTTACTGTTCTTTTCTGGATCTTAAAGTTTATACTTTTCATATCTTCTAAAGAAGTGTCTCAAAGTTTATTTTTTTCATATTGTAAAGAAGCTGCGATCTCTTCTAGCTTGTGGAGGACTAAGTGATACAAAGTTAAGAGGGACAATGGAAGTATTTCATACAAAGTGTGGGTGGAATATGAATTCATAATAGGATTTCCACTTCTTTATTGTGACTAGTGGGGTGTTTTTCTACAAGTTTCTCTATGTGGCCTCCTCTACTGAGCATATTTTTCATTCTCATTTTTTTATTTTTTATTTTTCTTTTGCTAGTTTTTAACTTGTGAATATCTTGAGATATCCACATAAAAAATATCGATGACCTCATCTTGTGGTAAAAATATGCTACAGATGTAAACAATGTGTAAAGTGTCATTATTGACCCTTTTTTACATGAAAAAGTATCTAACTAGTTTTTCATAGCATGAATATCTCCAGATATTCATGTTAAAAAAATCCTCTTGTTTTTACAATTTCCATGTGTATTGGTAGTTCAGACTATCTAGATATAATGATGAGAAGCTAGTAGAACATGCAATCTTGATTATTTTTATGGAATGAAAATCTAAGGTGGTTCATGTGTGACTTTTTGAAGAAAGTCATTGACGAAGTTGAGCACAACCTTTGTGAAGAAATTCATTGTTGAAGTTGAGCATGTTCACACCATGCCACAAACAAAAATTGATCCATGTGAGGATGTGAATAGGTTTTTTACCTATTCTTACTGTTCTTTTTTGGATCTTAAATTAGTTTATACTTTTCATATTCTAAAGAAGTGTCGTAAAGTTTATTTTTTTCATATTGTAAAGAAGCTGCGATCTCTTATAGCTTGTGGAGGACTAAGTGATACAACGTTAAGAGGGATAATGGAAGTATTTCATATAAAGTGTGGGTGGAATATTAATTCATAAAACGATTTCCACTTCTTTTTTGAGTAGTGGGGTGTTTTTCTACAGGTTTCTCTATGTGGCCTCCTCTACTGAACATATTTTTCGTTCTCATTTTTTTATTTTTTATTTTTCTTTTGCTAGTTTTTAACTTGTGAATATCTTGAGATATTCACATAAAAAATATCGATGACCTCATGTTGCGGTAAAAATATGCTACAGATGTAAACAATGTGTAAAGTGTCATTATTGACCCTTTTTTACATGAAAAAGTAGACTAGTTTTTCATAGCATGAATATCTCGAGATATTCATGTTAAAAAAATCCTCTTGTTTTTACAATTTCCATGTGTATTGGTAGTTCAGACTATCTAGATATAATGATGAAAAGCTAGTAGAACATGCAATCTTGATTATTTTTATGGAATGAAAAGCTAAGGTGGTTCATGTGTGACTTTTTGAAGAAAGTCATTGACGAAGTTGAGCACAACCTTTTTGAAGAAATTCATTGTTGAAGTTGAGCATGTTCACACCATGCCACAAACATAAATTGATCCATGTGAGGATGTGAATAGGTTTTTTACCTATTCTTACTGTTCTTTTTTGGATCTTAAAGTTTATACTTTTCATATATTCTAAAGAAGTGTCTTAAAATTTATTTTTTTCATATTGTAAAGAAGCTGCGATCTCTTCTAGCTTGTGGAGGACTAAGTGATACAAAGTTAAGAGGGACAATGGAAGTATTTCATACAAAGTGTGAGTGGAATATTAATTCATAATAGGATTTCCACTTCGTTATTGTGACTAGTGGGGTGTTTCTCTACAAGGCCTCCTCTACTGAGCATATTTTTCGTTCTCATTTTTTTATTTTTTATTTTTCTTTTGCTAGTTTTTAACTTGTGAATATCTTGAGATATTCACATAAAAAATATCGATGACCTCATCTTGTGGTAAAAATATGCTACAGATGTAAACAATGTGTAATTATTGACCCTTTTTTACATGAAAAAGTAGACTAGTTTTTCATAGCATGAATATCTCGAGATATTCATGTTAAAAAAATCCTCTTGTTTTTACAATTTTCATGTGTATTGGTAGTTCAGACTATCTAGATATAATGATGAGAAGCTAGTAGAACATGCAATCTTGATTATTTTTATGGAATGAAAATCTAAGGTGGTTCATGTGTGACTTCTTGAAGAAAGTCATTGACGAAGTTGAGCACAACCTTTTTGAAGAAATTCATTGTTGAAGTTGAGCATGCTCACACCATGCCACAAACATAAATTGATCCATGTGAGGATGTGAATAGGTTTTTTATCTATTCTTACTGTTCTTTTCTGGATCTTAAAGTTTATACTTTTCATATCTTCTAAAGAAGTGTCTCAAAGTTTATTTTTTTCATATTGTAAAGAAGCTGCGATCTCTTCTAGCTTGTGGAGGACTAAGTGATACAAAGTTAAGAGGGACAATGGAAGTATTTCATACAAAGTGTGGGTGGAATATTAATTCATAATAGGATTTCCACTTCTTTATTGTGACTAGTGGGGTGTTTTTCTACAAGTTTCTCTATGTGACCTCCTCTACTGAGCATATTTTTCGTTCTCATTTTTTTATTTTTTATTTTTCTTTTGCTAGTTTTTAACTTGTGAATATCTTGAGATATCCACATAAGAAATATCGATGACCTCATCTTGTGGTAAAAATATGCTACAGATGCAAACAATGTTTAAAGTGTCATTATTGACCCTTTTTTACATGAAAAAGTATCTAACTAGTTTTTCATAGCATGAATATCTCCAGATATTCATGTTAAAAAAATCCTCTTATTTTTACAATTTCCATGTGTATTGGTAGTTCAGACTATCTAGATATAATGATGAGAAGCTAGTAGAACATGCAATCTTGATTATTTTTATGGAATGAAAATCTAAGGTGGTTCATGTGTGACTTTTTGAAGAAAGTCATTGACGAAGTTGAGCACAACCTTTGTGAAGAAATTCATTGTTGAAGTTGAGCATGTTCACACCATGCCACAAACAAAAATTGATCCATGTGAGGATGTGAATAGGTTTTTTACCTATTCTTACTGTTCTTTTTTTGGATCTTAAATTAGTTTATACTTTTCATATTCTAAAGAAGTGTCGTAAAGTTTTTTTTTTTCATATTGTAAAGAAGCTGCGATCTCTTATAGCTTGTGGAGGACTAAGTGATACAACGTTAAGAGGGATAATGGAAGTATTTCATATAAAGTGTGGGTGGAATATTAATTCATAAAACGATTTCCACTTCTTTTTTGACTAGTGCGGTGTTTTTCTACAGGTTTCTCCATGTGGCCTCCTCTACTGAACATATTTTTCGTTCTCATTTTTTTATTTTTTATTTTTCTTTTGCTAGTTTTTAACTTGTGAATATCTTGAGATATTCACATAAAAAATATCGATGACCTCATGTTGCGGTAAAAATATGCTACAGATGTAAACAATGTGTAAAGTGTCATTATTGACCCTTTTTTACATGAAAAAGTAGACTAGTTTTTCATAGCATGAATATCTCGAGATATTCATGTTAAAAAAATCCTCTTGTTTTTACAATTTCCATGTGTATTGGTAGTTCAGACTATCTAGATATAATGATGAGAAGCTAGTAGAACATGCAATCTTGATTATTTTTATGGAATGAAAATCTAAGGTGGTTCATGTGTGACTTTTTGAAGAAAGTCATTGACGAAGTTGAGCACAACCTTTTTGAAGAAATTCATTGTTGAAGTTGAGCATGTTCACACCATGCCACAAACATAAATTGATCCATGTGAGGATGTGAATAGGTTTTTTACCTATTCTTACTGTTCTTTTCTGGATCTTAAAGTTTATACTTTTCATATATTCTAAAGAAGTGTCTTAAAATTTATTTTTTTCATATTGTAAAGAAGCTGCGATCTCTTCTAGCTTGTGGAGGACTAAGTGATACAAAGTTAAGAGGGACAATGGAAGTATTTCATACAAAGTGTGAGTGGAATATTAATTCATAATAGCATTTCCACTTCGTTATTGTGACTAGTGGGGTGTTTCTCTACAAGGCCTCCTCTACTGAGCATATTTTTCGTTCTCATTTTTTTATTTTTTATTTTTCTTTTGCTAGTTTTTAACTTGTGAATATCTTGAGATATTCACATAAAAAATATCGATGACCTCATCTTGTGGTAAAAATATGCTACAGATGTAAACAATGTGTAATTATTGACCCTTTTTTACATGAAAAAGTAGACTAGTTTTTCATAGCATGAATATCTCGAGATATTCATGTTAAAAAAATCCTCTTGTTTTTACAATTTCCATGTGTATTGGTAGTTCAGACTATCTAGATATAATGATGAGAAGCTAGTAGAACATGCAATCTTGATTATTTTTATGGAATGAAAATCTAAGGTGGTTCATGTGTGACTTCTTGAAGAAAGTCATTGACGAAGTTGAGCACAACCTTTTTGAAGAAATTCATTGTTGAAGTTGAGCATGCTCACACCATGCCACAAACATAAATTGATCCATGTGAGGATGTGAATAGGTTTTTTATCTATTCTTACTGTTCTTTTCTGGATCTTAAAGTTTATACTTTTCATATCTTCTAAAGAAGTGTCTCAAAGTTTATTTTTTTCATATTGTAAAGAAGCTGCGATCTCTTCTAGCTTGTGGAGGACTAAGTGATACAAAGTTAAGAGGGACAATGGAAGTATTTCATACAAAGTGTGGGTGGAATATTAATTCATAATAGGATTTCCACTTCTTTATTGTGACTAGTGGGGTGTTTTTCTACAAGTTTCTCTATGTGGCCTCCTCTACTGAGCATATTTTTTGTTCTCATTTTTTTATTTTTTATTTTTCTTTTGCTAGTTTTTAACTTGTGAATATCTTGAGATATCCACATAAAAAATATCGATGACCTCATCTTGTGGTAAAAATATGCTACAGATGTAAACAATGTTTAAAGTGTCATTATTGACCCTTTTTTACATGAAAAAGTATCTAACTAGTTTTTCATAGCATGAATATCTCCAGATATTCATGTTAAAAAAATCCTCTTGTTTTTACAATTTCCATGTGTATTGGTAGTTTAGACTATCTAGATATAATGATGAGAAGCTAGTAGAACATGCAATCTTGATTATTTTTATGGAATGAAAATCTAAGGTGGTTCATGTGTGACTTCTTGAAGAAAGTCATTGAAGAAGTTGAGCACAACCTTTTTGAAGAAATTCATTGTTGAAGTTGAGCATGCTCACACCATGCCACAAACATAAATTGATCCATGTGAGGATGTGAATAGGTTTTTTATCTATTCTTACTGTTCTTTTCTGGATCTTAAAGTTTATACTTTTCATATCTTCTAAAGAAGTGTCTCAAAGTTTATTTTTTTCATATTGTAAAGAAGCTGCGATCTCTTCTAGCTTGTGGAGGACTAAGTGATACAAAGTTAAGAGGGACAATGGAAGTATTTCATACAAAGTGTGGGTGGAATATTAATTCATAATAGGATTTCCACTTCTTTATTGTGACTAGTGGGGTGTTTTTCTACAAGTTTCTCTATGTGGCCTCCTCTACTGAGCATATTTTTCGTTCTCATTTTTTAATTTTTTATTTTTCTTTTGCTAGTTTTTAACTTGTGAATATCTTGAGATATCCACATAAAAAATATCGATGACCTCATCTTGTGGTAAAAATATGCTACAGATGTAAACAATGTTTAAAGTGTCATTATTGACCCTTTTTTACATGAAAAAGTATCTAACTAGTTTTTCATAGCATGAATATCTCGAGATATTCATGTTAAAAAAATCCTCTTGTTTTTACAATTTCCATGTGTATTGGTAGTTCAGACTATCTAGATATAATGATGAGAAGCTAGTAGAACATGCAATCTTGATTATTTTTATGGAATGAAAATCTAAGGTGGTTCATGTGTGACTTTTTGAAGAAAGTCATTGACGAAGTTGAGCACAACCTTTGTGAAGAAATTCATTGTTGAAGTTGAGCATGTTCACACAATGCCACAAACAAAAATTGATCCATGTGAGGATGTGAATAGGTTTTTTACCTATTCTTACTGTTCTTTTTTTGGATCTTAAATTAGTTTATACTTTTCATATTCTAAAGAAGTGTCGTAAAGTTTTTTTTTTTCATATTGTAAAGAAGCTGCGATCTCTTATAGCTTGTGGAGGACTAAGTGATACAACGTTAAGAGGGATAATGGAAGTATTTCATATAAAGTGTGGGTGGAATATTAATTCATAAAACGATTTCCACTTCTTTTTTGACTAGTGGGGTGTTTTTCTACAGGTTTCTCTATGTGGCCTCCTCTACTGAACATATTTTTCGTTCTCATTTTTTTATTTTTTATTTTTCTTTTGCTAGTTTTTAACTTGTGAATATCTTGAGATATTCACATAAAAAATATCGATGACCTCATGTTGCGGTAAAAATATGCTACAGATGTAAACAATGTGTAAAGTGTCATTATTGACCCTTTTTTACATGAAAAAGTAGACTAGTTTTTCATAGCATGAATATCTCGAGATATTCATGTTAAAAAAATCCTCTTGTTTTTACAATTTCCATGTGTATTGGTAGTTCAGACTATCTAGATATAATGATGAAAAGCTAGTAGAACATGCAATCTTGATTATTTTTATGGAATGAAAAGCTAAGGTGGTTCATGTGTGACTTTTTGAAGAAAGTCATTGACGAAGTTGAGCACAACCTTTTTGAAGAAATTCATTGTTGAAGTTGAGCATGTTCACACCATGCCACAAACATAAATTGATCCATGTGAGGATGTGAATAGGTTTTTTACCTATTCTTACTGTTCTTTTTTGGATCTTAAAGTTTATACTTTTCATATATTCTAAAGAAGTGTCTTAAAATTTATTTTTTTCATATTGTAAAGAAGCTGCGATCTCTTCTAGCTTGTGGAGGACTAAGTGATACAAAGTTAAGAGGGACAATGGAAGTATTTCATACAAAGTGTGAGTGGAATATTAATTCATAATAGGATTTCCACTTCGTTATTGTGACTAGTGGGGTGTTTCTCTACAAGGCCTCCTCTACTGAGCATATTTTTCGTTCTCATTTTTTTATTTTTTATTTTTCTTTTGCTAGTTTTTAACTTGTGAATATCTTGAGATATTCACATAAAAAATATCGATGACCTCATCTTGTGGTAAAAATATGCTACAGATGTAAACAATGTGTAATTATTGACCCTTTTTTACATGAAAAAGTAGACTAGTTTTTCATAGCATGAATATCTCGAGATATTCATGTTAAAAAAACCCTCTTGTTTTTACAATTTCCATGTGTATTGGTAGTTCAGACTATCTAGATATAATGATGAGAAGCTAGTAGAACATGCAATCTTGATTATTTTTATGGAATGAAAATCTAAGGTGGTTCATGTGTGACTTCTTGAAGAAAGTCATTGACGAAGTTGAGCACAACCTTTTTGAAGAAATTCATTGTTGAAGTTGAGCATGCTCACACCATGCCACAAACATAAATTGATCCATGTGAGGATGTGAATAGGTTTTTTATCTAATCTTACTGTTCTTTTCTGGATCTTTAAGTTTATACTTTTCATATCTTCTAAAGAAGTGTCTCAAAGTTTATTTTTTTCATATTCTAAAGAAGCTGCGATCTCTTCTAGCTTGTGGAGGACTAAGTGATACAAAGTTAAGAGGGACAATGGAAGTATTTCATACAAAGTGTGGGTGGAATATTAATTCATAATAGGATTTCCACTTCTTTATTGTGACTAGTGGGGTGTTTTTCTACAAGTTTCTCTATGTGGCCTCCTCTACTGAACATATTTTCCGTTCTCATTTTTTTATTTTTTATTTTTCTTTTGCTAGTTTTTAACTTGTGAATATCTTGAGATATCCACATAAAAAATATCGATGACCTCATCTTGTGGTAAAAATATGCTACAGATGTAAACAATGTGTAAAGTGTCATTATTGACCCTTTTTTACATGAAAAAGTATCTAACTAGTTTTTCATAGCATGAATATCTCGAGATATTCATGTTAAAAAAATCCTCTTGTTTTTACAATTTCCATGTGTATTGGTAGTTCAGACTATCTAGATATAATGATGAGAAGCTAGTAGAACATGCAATCTTGATTATTTTTATGGAATGAAAATCTAAGGTGGTTCATGTGTGACTTTTTGAAGAAAGTCATTGACGAAGTTGAGCACAACCTTTGTGAAGAAATTCATTGTTGAAGTTGAGCATGTTCACACCATGCCACAAACAAAAATTGATCCATGTGAGGATGTGAATAGGTTTTTTACCTATTCTTACTGTTCTTTTTTTGGATCTTAAATTAGTTTATACTTTTCATATTCTAAAGAAGTGTCGTAAAGTTTTTTTTTTTCATATTGTAAAGAAGCTGCGATCTCTTATAGCTTGTGGAGGACTAAGTGATACAACGTTAAGAGGGATAATGGAAGTATTTCATATAAAGTGTGGGTGGAATATTAATTCATAAAACGATTTCCACTTCTTTTTTGACTAGTGGGGTGTTTTTCTACATGTTTCTCTATGTGGCCTCCTCTACTGAACATATTTTTCGTTCTCATTTTTTTATTTTTTATTTTTCTTTTGCTAGTTTTTAACTTGTGAATATCTTGAGATATTCACATAAAAAATATCGATGACCTCATGTTGCGGTAAAAATATGCTACAGATGTAAACAATGTGTAAAGTGTCATTATTGACCCTTTTTTACATGAAAAAGTAGACTAGTTTTTCATAGCATGAATATCTCGAGATATTCATGTTAAAAAAATCCTCTTGTTTTTACAATTTCCATGTGTATTGGTAGTTCAGACTATCTAGATATAATGATGAAAAGCTAGTAGAACATGCAATCTTGATTATTTTTATGGAATGAAAAGCTAAGGTGGTTCATGTGTGACTTTTTGAAGAAAGTCATTGACGAAGTTGAGCACAACCTTTTTGAAGAAATTCATTGTTGAAGTTGAGCATGTTCACACCATGCCACAAACATAAATTGATCCATGTGAGGATGTGAATAGGTTTTTTACCTATTCTTACTGTTCTTTTTTGGATCTTAAAGTTTATACTTTTCATATATTCTAAAGAAGTGTCTTAAAATTTATTTTTTTCATATTGTAAAGAAGCTGCGATCTCTTCTAGCTTGTGGAGGACTAAGTGATACAAAGTTAAGAGGGACAATGGAAGTATTTCATACAAAGTGTGAGTGGAATATTAATTCATAATAGGATTTCCACTTCGTTATTGTGACTAGTGGGGTGTTTCTCTACAAGGCCTCCTCTACTGAGCATATTTTTCGTTCTCATTTTTTTATTTTTTATTTTTCTTTTGCTAGTTTTTAACTTGTGAATATCTTGAGATATTCACATAAAAAATATCGATGACCTCATCTTGCGGTAAAAATATGCTACAGATGTAAACAATGTGTAATTATTGACCCTTTTTTACATGAAAAAGTAGACTAGTTTTTCATAGCATGAATATCTCGAGATATTCATGTTAAAAAAACCCTCTTGTTTTTACAATTTCCATGTGTATTGGTAGTTCAGACTATCTAGATATAATGATGAGAAGCTAGTAGAACATGCAATCTTGATTATTTTTATGGAATGAAAATCTAAGGTGGTTCATGTGTGACTTCTTGAAGAAAGTCATTGATGAAGTTGAGCACAACCTTTTTGAAGAAATTCATTGTTGAAGTTGAGCATGCTCACACCATGCCACAAACATAAATTGATCCATGTGAGGATGTGAATAGGTTTTTTATCTATTCTTACTGTTCTTTTCTGGATCTTAAAGTTTATACTTTTCATATCTTCTAAAGAAGTGTCTCAAAGTTTATTTTTTTCATATTGTAAAGAAGCTGCGATCTCTTCTAGCTTGTGGAGGACTAAGTGATACAAAGTTAAGAGGGACAATGGAAGTATTTCATACAAAGTGTGGGTGGAATATTAATTCATAATAGGATTTCCACTTCTTTATTGTGACTAGTGGGGTGTTTTTCTACAAGTTTCTCTATGTGGCCTCCTCTACTGAGCATATTTTTCGTTCTCATTTTTTTATTTTTTATTTTTCTTTTGCTAGTTTTTAACTTGTGAATATCTTGAGATATCCACATAAAAAATATCGATGACCTCATCTTGTGGTAAAAATATGCTACAGATGTAAACAATGTTTAAAGTGTCATTATTGACCCTTTTTTACATGAAAAAGTATCTAACTAGTTTTTCATAGCATGAATATCTCGAGATATTCATGTTAAAAAAATCCTCTTGTTTTTACAATTTCCATGTGTATTGGTAGTTCAGACTATCTAGATATAATGATGAGAAGCTAGTAGAACATGCAATCTTGATTATTTTTATGGAATGAAAATCTAAGGTGGTTCATGTGTGACTTTTTGAAGAAAGTCATTGACGAAGTTGAGCACAACCTTTGTGAAGAAATTCATTGTTGAAGTTGAGCATGTTCACACCATGCCACAAACAAAAATTGATCCATGTGAGGATGTGAATAGGTTTTTTACCTATTCTTACTGTTCTTTTTTTGGATCTTAAATTAGTTTATACTTTTCATATTCTAAAGAAGTGTCGTAAAGTTTTTTTTTTTCATATTGTAAAGAAGCTGCGATCTCTTATAGCTTGTGGAGGACTAAGTGATACAACGTTAAGAGGGATAATGGAAGTATTTCATATAAAGTGTGGGTGGAATATTAATTCATAAAACGATTTCCACTTCTTTTTTGACTAGTGGGGTGTTTTTTTACAGGTTTCTCTATGTGGCCTCCTCTACTGAACATATTTTTCGTTCTCATTTTTTTATTTTTTATTTTTCTTTTGCTAGTTTTTAACTTGTGAATATCTTGAGATATTCACATAAAAAATATCGATGACCTCATGTTGCGGTAAAAATATGCTACAGATGTAAACAATGTGTAAAGTGTCATTATTGACCCTTTTTTACATGAAAAAGTAGACTAGTTTTTCATAGCATGAATATCTCGAGATATTCATGTTAAAAAAATCCTCTTGTTTTTACAATTTCCATGTGTATTGGTAGTTCAGACTATCTAGATATAATGATGAAAAGCTAGTAGAACATGCAATCTTGATTATTTTTATGGAATGAAAATCTAAGGTGGTTCATGTGTGACTTTTTGAAGAAAGTCATTGATGAAGTTGAGCACAACCTTTTTGAAGAAATTCATTGTTGAAGTTGAGCATGTTCACACCATGCCACAAACATAAATTGATCCATGTGAGGATGTGAATAGGTTTTTTACCTATTCTTACTATTCTTTTTTGGATCTTAAAGTTTATACTTTTCATATATTCTAAAGAAGTGTCTTAAAATTTATTTTTTTCATATTGTAAAGAAGCTGCGATCTCTTCTAGCTTGTGGAGGACTAAGTGATACAAAGTTAAGAGGGACAATGGAAGTATTTCATACAAAGTGTGAGTGGAATATTAATTCATAATAGGATTTCCACTTCGTTATTGTGACTAGTGGGGTGTTTCTCTACAAGGCCTCCTCTACTGAGCATATTTTTCGTTCTCATTTTTTTATTTTTTATTTTTCTTTTGCTAGTTTTTAACTTGTGAATATCTTGAGATATTCACATAAAAAATATCGATGACCTCATCTTGTGGTAAAAATATGCTACAGATGTAAACAATGTGTAATTATTGACCCTTTTTTACATGAAAAAGTAGACTAGTTTTTCATAGCATGAATATCTCGAGATATTCATGTTAAAAAAATCCTCTTGTTTTTACAATTTCCATGTGTATTGGTAGTTCAGACTATCTAGATATAATGATGAGAAGCTAGTAGAACATGCAATCTTGATTATTTTTATGGAATGAAAATCTAAGGTGGTTCATGTGTGACTTCTTGAAGAAAATCATTGACGAAGTTGAGCACAACCTTTTTGAAGAAATTCATTGTTGAAGTTGAGCATGCTCACACCATGCCACAAACATAAATTGATCCATGTGAGGATGTGAATAGGTTTTTTATCTATTCTTACTGTTCTTTTCTGGATCTTAAAGTTTATACTTTTCATATCTTCTAAAGAAGTGTCTCAAAGTTTATTTTTTTCATATTGTAAAGAAGCTGCGATCTCTTCTAGCTTGTGGAGGACTAAGTGATACAAAGTTAAGAGGGACAATGGAAGTATTTCATACAAAGTGTGGGTGGAATATTAATTCATAATAGGATTTCCACTTCTTTATTGTGACTAGTGGGGTGTTTTTCTACAAGTTTCTCTATGTGGCCTCCTCTACTGAGCATATTTTTTGTTCTCATTTTTTTATTTTTTATTTTTCTTTTGCTAGTTTTTAACTTGTGAATATCTTGAGATATCCACATAAAAAATATCGATGACCTCATCTTGTGGTAAAAATATGCTACAGATGTAAACAATGTTTAAAGTGTCATTATTGACCCTTTTTTACATGAAAAAGTATCTAACTAGTTTTTCATAGCATGAATATCTCCAGATATTCATGTTAAAAAAATCCTCTTGTTTTTACAATTTCCATGTGTATTGGTAGTTTAGACTATCTAGATATAATGATGAGAAGCTAGTAGAACATGCAATCTTGATTATTTTTATGGAATGAAAATCTAAGGTGGTTCATGTGTGACTTCTTGAAGAAAGTCATTGAAGAAGTTGAGCACAACCTTTTTGAAGAAATTCATTGTTGAAGTTGAGCATGCTCACACCATGCCACAAACATAAATTGATCCATGTGAGGATGTGAATAGGTTTTTTATCTATTCTTACTGTTCTTTTCTGGATCTTAAAGTTTATACTTTTCATATCTTCTAAAGAAGTGTCTCAAAGTTTATTTTTTTCATATTGTAAAGAAGCTGCGATCTCTTCTAGCTTGTGGAGGACTAAGTGATACAAAGTTAAGAGGGACAATGGAAGTATTTCATACAAAGTGTGGGTGGAATATTAATTCATAATAGGATTTCCACTTCTTTATTGTGACTAGTGGGGTGTTTTTCTACAAGTTTCTCTATGTGGCCTCCTCTACTGAGCATATTTTTCGTTCTCATTTTTTAATTTTTTATTTTTCTTTTGCTAGTTTTTAACTTGTGAATATCTTGAGATATCCACATAAAAAATATCGATGACCTCATCTTGTGGTAAAAATATGCTACAGATGTAAACAATGTTTAAAGTGTCATTATTGACCCTTTTTTACATGAAAAAGTATCTAACTAGTTTTTCATAGCATGAATATCTCGAGATATTCATGTTAAAAAAATCCTCTTGTTTTTACAATTTCCATGTGTATTGGTAGTTCAGACTATCTAGATATAATGATGAGAAGCTAGTAGAACATGCAATCTTGATTATTTTTATGGAATGAAAATCTAAGGTGGTTCATGTGTGACTTTTTGAAGAAAGTCATTGACGAAGTTGAGCACAACCTTTGTGAAGAAATTCATTGTTGAAGTTGAGCATGTTCACACAATGCCACAAACAAAAATTGATCCATGTGAGGATGTGAATAGGTTTTTTACCTATTCTTACTGTTCTTTTTTTGGATCTTAAATTAGTTTATACTTTTCATATTCTAAAGAAGTGTCGTAAAGTTTTTTTTTTTCATATTGTAAAGAAGCTGCGATCTCTTATAGCTTGTGGAGGACTAAGTGATACAACGTTAAGAGGGATAATGGAAGTATTTCATATAAAGTGTGGGTGGAATATTAATTCATAAAACGATTTCCACTTCTTTTTTGACTAGTGGGGTGTTTTTCTACAGGTTTCTCTATGTGGCCTCCTCTACTGAACATATTTTTCGTTCTCATTTTTTTATTTTTTATTTTTCTTTTGCTAGTTTTTAACTTGTGAATATCTTGAGATATTCACATAAAAAATATCGATGACCTCATGTTGCGGTAAAAATATGCTACAGATGTAAACAATGTGTAAAGTGTCATTATTGACCCTTTTTTACATGAAAAAGTAGACTAGTTTTTCATAGCATGAATATCTCGAGATATTCATGTTAAAAAAATCCTCTTGTTTTTACAATTTCCATGTGTATTGGTAGTTCAGACTATCTAGATATAATGATGAAAAGCTAGTAGAACATGCAATCTTGATTATTTTTATGGAATGAAAAGCTAAGGTGGTTCATGTGTGACTTTTTGAAGAAAGTCATTGACGAAGTTGAGCACAACCTTTTTGAAGAAATTCATTGTTGAAGTTGAGCATGTTCACACCATGCCACAAACATAAATTGATCCATGTGAGGATGTGAATAGGTTTTTTACCTATTCTTACTGTTCTTTTTTGGATCTTAAAGTTTATACTTTTCATATATTCTAAAGAAGTGTCTTAAAATTTATTTTTTTCATATTGTAAAGAAGCTGCGATCTCTTCTAGCTTGTGGAGGACTAAGTGATACAAAGTTAAGAGGGACAATGGAAGTATTTCATACAAAGTGTGAGTGGAATATTAATTCATAATAGGATTTCCACTTCGTTATTGTGACTAGTGGGGTGTTTCTCTACAAGGCCTCCTCTACTGAGCATATTTTTCGTTCTCATTTTTTTATTTTTTATTTTTCTTTTGCTAGTTTTTAACTTGTGAATATCTTGAGATATTCACATAAAAAATATCGATGACCTCATCTTGTGGTAAAAATATGCTACAGATGTAAACAATGTGTAATTATTGACCCTTTTTTACATGAAAAAGTAGACTAGTTTTTCATAGCATGAATATCTCGAGATATTCATGTTAAAAAAACCCTCTTGTTTTTACAATTTCCATGTGTATTGGTAGTTCAGACTATCTAGATATAATGATGAGAAGCTAGTAGAACATGCAATCTTGATTATTTTTATGGAATGAAAATCTAAGGTGGTTCATGTGTGACTTCTTGAAGAAAGTCATTGACGAAGTTGAGCACAACCTTTTTGAAGAAATTCATTGTTGAAGTTGAGCATGCTCACACCATGCCACAAACATAAATTGATCCATGTGAGGATGTGAATAGGTTTTTTATCTAATCTTACTGTTCTTTTCTGGATCTTTAAGTTTATACTTTTCATATCTTCTAAAGAAGTGTCTCAAAGTTTATTTTTTTCATATTCTAAAGAAGCTGCGATCTCTTCTAGCTTGTGGAGGACTAAGTGATACAAAGTTAAGAGGGACAATGGAAGTATTTCATACAAAGTGTGGGTGGAATATTAATTCATAATAGGATTTCCACTTCTTTATTGTGACTAGTGGGGTGTTTTTCTACAAGTTTCTCTATGTGGCCTCCTCTACTGAACATATTTTCCGTTCTCATTTTTTTATTTTTTATTTTTCTTTTGCTAGTTTTTAACTTGTGAATATCTTGAGATATCCACATAAAAAATATCGATGACCTCATCTTGTGGTAAAAATATGCTACAGATGTAAACAATGTGTAAAGTGTCATTATTGACCCTTTTTTACATGAAAAAGTATCTAACTAGTTTTTCATAGCATGAATATCTCGAGATATTCATGTTAAAAAAATCCTCTTGTTTTTACAATTTCCATGTGTATTGGTAGTTCAGACTATCTAGATATAATGATGAGAAGCTAGTAGAACATGCAATCTTGATTATTTTTATGGAATGAAAATCTAAGGTGGTTCATGTGTGACTTTTTGAAGAAAGTCATTGACGAAGTTGAGCACAACCTTTGTGAAGAAATTCATTGTTGAAGTTGAGCATGTTCACACCATGCCACAAACAAAAATTGATCCATGTGAGGATGTGAATAGGTTTTTTACCTATTCTTACTGTTCTTTTTTTGGATCTTAAATTAGTTTATACTTTTCATATTCTAAAGAAGTGTCGTAAAGTTTTTTTTTTTCATATTGTAAAGAAGCTGCGATCTCTTATAGCTTGTGGAGGACTAAGTGATACAACGTTAAGAGGGATAATGGAAGTATTTCATATAAAGTGTGGGTGGAATATTAATTCATAAAACGATTTCCACTTCTTTTTTGACTAGTGGGGTGTTTTTCTACATGTTTCTCTATGTGGCCTCCTCTACTGAACATATTTTTCGTTCTCATTTTTTTATTTTTTATTTTTCTTTTGCTAGTTTTTAACTTGTGAATATCTTGAGATATTCACATAAAAAATATCGATGACCTCATGTTGCGGTAAAAATATGCTACAGATGTAAACAATGTGTAAAGTGTCATTATTGACCCTTTTTTACATGAAAAAGTAGACTAGTTTTTCATAGCATGAATATCTCGAGATATTCATGTTAAAAAAATCCTCTTGTTTTTACAATTTCCATGTGTATTGGTAGTTCAGACTATCTAGATATAATGATGAAAAGCTAGTAGAACATGCAATCTTGATTATTTTTATGGAATGAAAAGCTAAGGTGGTTCATGTGTGACTTTTTGAAGAAAGTCATTGACGAAGTTGAGCACAACCTTTTTGAAGAAATTCATTGTTGAAGTTGAGCATGTTCACACCATGCCACAAACATAAATTGATCCATGTGAGGATGTGAATAGGTTTTTTACCTATTCTTACTGTTCTTTTTTGGATCTTAAAGTTTATACTTTTCATATATTCTAAAGAAGTGTCTTAAAATTTATTTTTTTCATATTGTAAAGAAGCTGCGATCTCTTCTAGCTTGTGGAGGACTAAGTGATACAAAGTTAAGAGGGACAATGGAAGTATTTCATACAAAGTGTGAGTGGAATATTAATTCATAATAGGATTTCCACTTCGTTATTGTGACTAGTGGGGTGTTTCTCTACAAGGCCTCCTCTACTGAGCATATTTTTCGTTCTCATTTTTTTATTTTTTATTTTTCTTTTGCTAGTTTTTAACTTGTGAATATCTTGAGATATTCACATAAAAAATATCGATGACCTCATCTTGCGGTAAAAATATGCTACAGATGTAAACAATGTGTAATTATTGACCCTTTTTTACATGAAAAAGTAGACTAGTTTTTCATAGCATGAATATCTCGAGATATTCATGTTAAAAAAACCCTCTTGTTTTTACAATTTCCATGTGTATTGGTAGTTCAGACTATCTAGATATAATGATGAGAAGCTAGTAGAACATGCAATCTTGATTATTTTTATGGAATGAAAATCTAAGGTGGTTCATGTGTGACTTCTTGAAGAAAGTCATTGATGAAGTTGAGCACAACCTTTTTGAAGAAATTCATTGTTGAAGTTGAGCATGCTCACACCATGCCACAAACATAAATTGATCCATGTGAGGATGTGAATAGGTTTTTTATCTATTCTTACTGTTCTTTTCTGGATCTTAAAGTTTATACTTTTCATATCTTCTAAAGAAGTGTCTCAAAGTTTATTTTTTTCATATTGTAAAGAAGCTGCGATCTCTTCTAGCTTGTGGAGGACTAAGTGATACAAAGTTAAGAGGGACAATGGAAGTATTTCATACAAAGTGTGGGTGGAATATTAATTCATAATAGGATTTCCACTTCTTTATTGTGACTAGTGGGGTGTTTTTCTACAAGTTTCTCTATGTGGCCTCCTCTACTGAGCATATTTTTCGTTCTCATTTTTTTATTTTTTATTTTTCTTTTGCTAGTTTTTAACTTGTGAATATCTTGAGATATCCACATAAAAAATATCGATGACCTCATCTTGTGGTAAAAATATGCTACAGATGTAAACAATGTTTAAAGTGTCATTATTGACCCTTTTTTACATGAAAAAGTATCTAACTAGTTTTTCATAGCATGAATATCTCGAGATATTCATGTTAAAAAAATCCTCTTGTTTTTACAATTTCCATGTGTATTGGTAGTTCAGACTATCTAGATATAATGATGAGAAGCTAGTAGAACATGCAATCTTGATTATTTTTATGGAATGAAAATCTAAGGTGGTTCATGTGTGACTTTTTGAAGAAAGTCATTGACGAAGTTGAGCACAACCTTTGTGAAGAAATTCATTGTTGAAGTTGAGCATGTTCACACCATGCCACAAACAAAAATTGATCCATGTGAGGATGTGAATAGGTTTTTTACCTATTCTTACTGTTCTTTTTTTGGATCTTAAATTAGTTTATACTTTTCATATTCTAAAGAAGTGTCGTAAAGTTTTTTTTTTTCATATTGTAAAGAAGCTGCGATCTCTTATAGCTTGTGGAGGACTAAGTGATACAACGTTAAGAGGGATAATGGAAGTATTTCATATAAAGTGTGGGTGGAATATTAATTCATAAAACGATTTCCACTTCTTTTTTGACTAGTGGGGTGTTTTTTTACAGGTTTCTCTATGTGGCCTCCTCTACTGAACATATTTTTCGTTCTCATTTTTTTATTTTTTATTTTTCTTTTGCTAGTTTTTAACTTGTGAATATCTTGAGATATTCACATAAAAAATATCGATGACCTCATGTTGCGGTAAAAATATGCTACAGATGTAAACAATGTGTAAAGTGTCATTATTGACCCTTTTTTACATGAAAAAGTAGACTAGTTTTTCATAGCATGAATATCTCGAGATATTCATGTTAAAAAAATCCTCTTGTTTTTACAATTTCCATGTGTATTGGTAGTTCAGACTATCTAGATATAATGATGAAAAGCTAGTAGAACATGCAATCTTGATTATTTTTATGGAATGAAAATCTAAGGTGGTTCATGTGTGACTTTTTGAAGAAAGTCATTGATGAAGTTGAGCACAACCTTTTTGAAGAAATTCATTGTTGAAGTTGAGCATGTTCACACCATGCCACAAACATAAATTGATCCATGTGAGGATGTGAATAGGTTTTTTACCTATTCTTACTATTCTTTTTTGGATCTTAAAGTTTATACTTTTCATATATTCTAAAGAAGTGTCTTAAAATTTATTTTTTTCATATTGTAAAGAAGCTGCGATCTCTTCTAGCTTGTGGAGGACTAAGTGATACAAAGTTAAGAGGGACAATGGAAGTATTTCATACAAAGTGTGAGTGGAATATTAATTCATAATAGGATTTCCACTTCGTTATTGTGACTAGTGGGGTGTTTCTCTACAAGGCCTCCTCTACTGAGCATATTTTTCGTTCTCATTTTTTTATTTTTTATTTTTCTTTTGCTAGTTTTTAACTTGTGAATATCTTGAGATATTCACATAAAAAATATCGATGACCTCATCTTGTGGTAAAAATATGCTACAGATGTAAACAATGTGTAATTATTGACCCTTTTTTACATGAAAAAGTAGACTAGTTTTTCATAGCATGAATATCTCGAGATATTCATGTTAAAAAAATCCTCTTGTTTTTACAATTTCCATGTGTATTGGTAGTTCAGACTATCTAGATATAATGATGAGAAGCTAGTAGAACATGCAATCTTGATTATTTTTATGGAATGAAAATCTAAGGTGGTTCATGTGTGACTTCTTGAAGAAAGTCATTGACGAAGTTGAGCACAACCTTTTTGAAGAAATTCATTGTTGAAGTTGAGCATGTTCACACCATGCCACAAACATAAATTGATCCATGTGAGGATGTGAATAGGTTTTTTACATATTCTTACTGTTCTTTCTTTGGATCTTAAATTAGTTTATACTTTTCATATTCTAAACAAGTGTCGTAAAGTTTATTTTTTTCATATTGTAAAGAAGCTGCGATCTCTTATAGCTTGTGGAGGACTAAGTGATACAACGTTAAGAGGGATAATGGAAGTATTTCATATAAAGTGTGGGTGGAATATTAATTCATAAAACGATTTCCACTTCTTTTTTGAGTAGTGGGGTGTTTTTCTACAGGTTTCTCTATGTGGCCTCCTCTACTGAACATATTTTTCGTTCTCATTTTTTTATTTTTTATTTTTCTTTTGCTAGTTTTTAACTTGTGAATATCTTGAGATATTCACATAAAAAATATCGATGACCTCATGTTGCGGTAAAAATATGCTACAGATGTAAACAATGTGTAAAGTGTCATTATTGACCCTTTTTTACATGAAAAAGTAGACTAGTTTTTCATAGCATGAATATCTCGAGATATTCATGTTAAAAAAATCCTCTTGTTTTTACAATTTCCATGTGTATTGGTAGTTCAGACTATCTAGATATAATGATGAAAAGCTAGTAGAACATGCAATCTTGATTATTTTTATGGAATGAAAAGCTAAGGTGGTTCATGTGTGACTTTTTGAAGAAAGTCATTGACGAAGTTGAGCACAACCTTTTTGAAGAAATTCATTGTTGAAGTTGAGCATGTTCACACCATGCCACAAACATAAATTGATCCATGTGAGGATGTGAATAGGTTTTTTACCTATTCTTACTGTTCTTTTTTGGATCTTAAAGTTTATACTTTTCATATATTCTAAAGAAGTGTCTTAAAATTTATTTTTTTCATATTGTAAAGAAGCTGCGATCTCTTCTAGCTTGTGGAGGACTAAGTGATACAAAGTTAAGAGGGACAATGGAAGTATTTCATACAAAGTGTGAGTGGAATATTAATTCATAATAGGATTTCCACTTCGTTATTGTGACTAGTGGGGTGTTTCTCTACAAGGCCTCCTCTACTGAGCATATTTTTCGTTCTCATTTTTTTATTTTTTATTTTTCTTTTGCTAGTTTTTAACTTGTGAATATCTTGAGATATTCACATAAAAAATATCGATGACCTCATCTTGCGGTAAAAATATGCTACAGATCTAAACAATGTGTAATTATTGACCCTTTTTTACATGAAAAAGTACACTAGTTTTTCATAGCATGAATATCTCGAGATATTCATGTTAAAAAAATCCTCTTGTTTTTACAATTTCCATGTGTATTGGTAGTTCAGACTATCTAGATATAATGATGAGAAGCTAGTAGAACATGCAATCTTGATTATTTTTATGGAATGAAAATCTAAGGTGGTTCATGTGTGACTTCTTGAAGAAAGTCATTGACGAAGTTGAGCACAACCTTTTTGAAGAAATTCATTGTTGAAGTTGAGCATGTTCACACCATGCCACAAACATAAATTGATCCATGTGAGGATGTGAATAGGTTTTTTATCTATTCTTACTGTTCTTTTCTGGATCTTAAAGTTTATACTTTTCATATCTTCTAAAGAAGTGTCTCAAAGTTTATTTTTTTCATATTGTAAAGAAGCTGCGATCTCTTCTAGCTTGTGGAGGACTAAGTGATACAAAGTTAAGAGGGACAATGGAAGTATTTCATACAAAGTGTGGGTGGAATATTAATTCATAATAGGATTTCCACTTCTTTATTGTGACTAGTGGGGTGTTTTTCTACAAGTTTCTCTATGTGGCCTCCTCTACTGAGCATATTTTTCGTTCTCATTTTTTTATTTTTTATTTTTCTTTTGCTAGTTTTTAACTTGTGAATATCTTGAGATATCCACATAAAAAATATCGATGACCTCATCTTGTGGTAAAAATATGCTACAGATGTAAACAATGTTTAAAGTGTCATTATTGACCCTTTTTTACATGAAAAAGTATCTAACTAGTTTTTCATAGCATGAATATCTCGAGATATTCATGTTAAAAAAATCCTCTTGTTTTTACAATTTCCATGTGTATTGGTAGTTCAGACTATCTAGATATAATGATGAGAAGCTAGTAGAACATGCAATCTTGATTATTTTAATAAAATGAAAATCTAACATGGTTCATGTGTGACTTTTTGAAGAAAGTCATTGACGAAGTTGAGCACAACCTTTGTGAAGAAATTCATTGTTGAAGTTGAGCATGTTCACACCATGCCACAAACAAAAATTGATCCATGTGAGGATGTGAATAGGTTTTTTACCTATTCTTACTGTTCTTTTTTGGATCTTAAATTAGTTTATACTTTTCATATTCTAAAGAAGTGTCGTAAAGTTTATTTTTTTCATATTGTAAAGAAGCTGCGATCTCCTATAGCTTGTGGAGGACTAAGTGATACAAAGTTAAGAGGGATAATGGAAGTATTTCATATAAAGTGTGGGTAGAATATTAATTCATAATAGGATTTCCACTTCTTTATTGACTAGTGGGGTGTTTTTCTACAAGTTTCTCTATGTGGCCTCCTCTACTGAGCATATTTTTCGTTCTCATTTTTTTATTTTTTATTTTTCTTTTGCTAGTTTTTAACTTGTGAATATCTTGAGATATTCACATAAAAAATGTCGATGACCTCATCTTGCGGTAAAAATATGCTACAGATGTAAACAATGTGTAAAGTGTCATTATTGACCCTTTTTTACATGAAAAAGTATCTAACTAGTTTTTCATAGCATGAATATCTCGTGATATTCATGTTAAAAAAATCCTCTTGTTTTTACAATTTCCATGTGTATTGGTAGTTCAGACTATCTAGATATAATGATGAGAAGCTAGTAGAACATGCAATCTTGATTATTTTAATAAAATGAAAATCTAACATGGTTCATGTGTGACTTTTTGAAGAAAGTCATTGACGAAGTTGAGCACAACCTTTGTGAAGAAATTCATTGTTGAAGTTGAGCATGTTCACACCATGCCACAAACAAAAATTGATCCATGTGAGGATGTGAATAGGTTTTTTACCTATTCTTACTGTTCTTTTTTGGATCTTAAATTAGTTTATACTTTTCATATTCTAAAGAAGTGTCGTAAAGTTTATTTTTTTCATATTGTAAAGAAGCTGCGATCTCCTATAGCTTGTGGAGGACTAAGTGATACAAAGTTAAGAGGGATAATGGAAGTATTTCATATAAAGTGTGGGTAGAATATTAATTCATAATAGGATTTCCACTTCTTTATTGACTAGTGGGGTGTTTTTCTACAAGTTTCTCTATGTGGCCTCCTCTACTGAACATATTTTTCGTTCCCATTTTTTTATTTTTTATTTTTCTTTTGCTAGTTTTTAACTTGTGAATATCTTGAGATATTCACATAAAAAATGTCGATGACCTCATCTTGCGGTAAAAATATGCTACAGATGTAAACAATGTGTAAAGTGTCATTATTGACCCTTTTTTACATGAAAAAGTAGACTAGTTTTTCATAGCATGAATATCTCGAGATATTCATGTTAAAAAAATCCTCTTGTTTTTACAATTTCCATGTGTATTGGTAGTTCAGACTATCTAGATATAATGATGAGAAGCTAGTAGAACATGCAATCTTGATTATTTTTATGGAACGAAAATCTAAGGTGGTTCATGTGTGACTTTTTGAAGAAAGTCATTGACGAAGTTGAGCACAACCTTTGCGAAGAAATTCATTGTTGAAGTTGAGCATGTTCACACCATGCCACAAACATAAATTGATCCATGTGAGGATGTGAATAGGTTTTTTACCTATTCTTACTGTTCTTTTCTGGATCGTAAAATTTATACTTTTCATATATTCTAAAGAAGTGTCTTAAAGTTTATTTTTTTCATATTGTAAAGAAGCTGCGATCTCTTCTAGCTTGTGGAGGACTAAGTGATACAAAGTTAAGAGGGACAATGGAAGTATTTCATACAAAGTGTGAGTGGAATATTAATTCATAAAAGGATTTCCACTTCGTTATTGTGACTAGTGGGGTGTTTTTCTACAATTTTCTCTATGTGGCCTCCTCTACTGAGCATATTTTTCGTTCTCATTTTTTTATTTTTTATTTTTCTTTTGCTAGTTTTCCTAAACCTGTGAATATCTTGAGATATTCACATAAAAAATATCGATGACCTCATCTTGTGGTAAAAATATGCTACAGATGTAAACAATGTGTAATTATTGACCCTTTTTTACATGAAAAAGTAGAGTAGTTTTTCATAGCATGAATATCTCGAGATATTCATGTTAAAAAATTCCTCTTGTTTTTACAATTTCCATGTGTATTGGTAGTTCAGACTATCTAGATATAATGATGAGAAGCTAGTAGAACATGCAATCTTGATTATTTTTATGGAATGAAAATCTAAGGTGGTTCATGTGTGACTTTTTGAAGAAAGTCATTGACGAAGTTGAGCACAACCTTTTTGAAGAAATTCATTGTTGAAGTTGAGCATGCTCACACCATGCCACAAACATAAATTGATCCATGTGAGGATGTGAATAGGTTTTTTACCTATTCTTACTGTTCTTTTCTGGATCTTAAAGTTTATACTTTTCATATATTCTAAAGAAGTGTCTTAAAGTTTATTTTTTCTTTTATTGTAAAGAAGCTGCGATCTCTTCTAGCTTGTGGAGGACTAAGTGATACAAAGTTAAGAGGGACAATGGAAGTATTTCATACAAAGTGTGGGTGGAATATTAATTCATAATAGGATTTCCACGTCTTTATTGTGACTAGTGGGGTGTTTTTCTACAAGTTTCTCTATGTGGCCTCCTCTACTGAGCATATTTTTCGTTCTCATTTTTTTATTTTTTATTTTTCTTTTTCTAGTTTTTAACTTGTGAATATCTTGAGATATTCACATAAAAAATATCGATGACCTCATCTTGTGGTAAAAATATGCTACAGATGTAAACAATGTGTAAAGTGTCATTATTGACCCTTTTTTACATGAAAAAGTATCTAACTAGTTTTTCATAGCATGAATATCTCCAGATATTCATGTTAAAAAAATCCTCTTGTTTTTACAATTTCCATGTGTATTGGTAGTTCAGACTATCTAGATATAATGATAAGAAGCTAGTAGAACATGCAATCTTGATTATTTTTATGGAATGAAAATCTAAGGTGGTTCATGTGTGACTTTTTGAAGAAAGTCATTGACGAAGTTGAGCACAACCTTTGTGAAGAAATTCATTGTTGAAGTTGAGCATGTTCACACCATGCCACAAACATAAATTGATCCATGTGAGGATGTGAATAGGTTTTTTACCTATTCTTAATGTTCTTTTTTGGATCTTAAATTAGTTTATACTTTTCATATTCTAAAGAAGTGTCGTAAAGTTTTTTTTTTTCATATTGTAAAGAAGCTGCGATCTCTTCTAGCTTGTGGAGGACTAAGTGATACAACGTTAAGAGGGATAATGGAAGTATTTCATATAAAGTGTGGGTAGAATATTAATTCATAAAACGATTTCCACTTCTTTTTTGACTAGTGGGGTGTTTTTCTACAGGTTTCTCTATGTGGCCTCCTCTACTGAACATATTTTTCGTTCTCATTTTTTTATTTTTTATTTTTCTTTTGCTAGTTTTTAACTTGTGAATATCTTGAGATATTCACATATAAAATATCGATGACCTCATGTTGCGGTAAAAATATGCTACAGATGTAAACAATGTGTAAAGTGTCATTATTGACCCTTTTTTACATGAAAAAGTAGACTAGTTTTTCATAGCATGAATATCTCGAGATATTCATGTTAAAAAAATCCTCTTGTTTTTACAATTTCCATGTGTATTGGTAGTTTAGACTATCTAGATATAATGATGAAAAGCTAGTAGAACATGCAATCTTGATTATTTTTATGGAATGAAAATCTAAGGTGGTTCATGTGTGACTTTTTGAAGAAAGTCATTGACGAAGTTGAGCACAACCTTTTTGAAGAAATTCATTGTTGAAGTTGAGCATGTTCACACCATGCCACAAACATAAATTGATCCATGTGAGGATGTGAATAGGTTTTTTACCTATTCTTACTGTTCTTTTTTGGATCTTAAAGTTTATACTTTTCATATATTCTAAAGAAGTGTCTTAAAATTTATTTTTTTCATATTGTAAAGAAGCTGCGATCTCTTCTAGCTTGTGGAGGACTAAGTGATACAAAGTTAAGAGGGACAATGGAAGTATTTCATACAAAGTGTGAGTGGAATATTAATTCATAATAGGATTTCCACTTCGTTATTGTGACTAGTGGGGTGTTTCTCTACAAGGCCTCCTCTACTGAGCATATTTTTCGTTCTCATTTTTTTATTTTTTATTTTTCTTTTGCTAGTTTTTAACTTGTGAATATCTTGAGATATTCACATAAAAAATATCGATGACCTCATCTTGTGGTAAAAATATGCTACAGATGTAAACAATGTGTAATTATTGACCCTTTTTTACATGAAAAAGTAGACTAGTTTTTCATAGCATGAATATCTCGAGATATTCATGTTAAAAAAATCCTCTTGTTTTTACAATTTCCATGTGTATTGGTAGTTCAGACTATCTAGATATAATGATGAGAAGCTAGTAGAACATGCAATTTTGATTATTTTTATGGAATGAAAATCTAAGGTGGTTCATGTGTGACTTCTTGAAGAAAGTCATTGACGAAGTTGAGCACAACCTTTTTGGAGAAATTCATTGTTGAAGTTGAGCATGCTCACACCATGCCACAAACATAAATTGATCCATGTGAGGATGTGAATAGGTTTTTTATCTATTCTTACTGTTCTTTTCTGGATCTTAAAGTTTATACTTTTCATATCTTCTAAAGAAGTGTCTCAAAGTTTATTTTTTTCATATTGTAAAGAAGCTGCGATCTCTTCTAGCTTGTGGAGGACTAAGTGATACAAAGTTAAGAGGGACAATGGAAGTATTTCATACAAAGTGTGGGTGGAATATTAATTCATAATAGGATTTCCACTTCTTTATTGTGACTAGTGGGGTGTTTTTCTACAAGTTTCTCTATGTGGCCTCCTCTACTGAGCATATTTTTCGTTCTCATTTTTTTATTTTTTATTTTTCTTTTGCTAGTTTTTAACTTGTGAATATCTTGAGATATCCACTTAAAAAATATCGATGACCTCATCTTGTGGTAAAAATATGCTACAGATGTAAACAATGTTTAAAGTGTCATTGTTGACCCTTTTTTACATGAAAAAGTATCTAACTAGTTTTTCATAGCATGAATATCTCGAGATATTCATGTTAAAAAAATCCTCTTGTTTTTACAATTTCCATGTGTATTGGTAGTTCAGACTATCTAGATATAATGATGAGAAGCTAGTAGAACATGCAATCTTGATTATTTTTATGGAATGAAAATCTAAGGTGGTTCATGTGTGACTTCTTGAAGAAAGTCATTGACGAAGTTGAGCACAACCTTTGTGAAGAAATTCATTGTTGAAGTTGAGCATGTTCACACCATGCCACAAACAAAAATTGATCCATGTGAGGATGTGAATAGGTTTTTTACCTATTCTTACTGTTCTTTTTTGGATCTTAAATTAGTTTATACTTTTCATATTCTAAAGAAGTGTCGTAAAGTTTATTTTTTTCATATTGTAAAGAAGCTGCGATCTCTTCTAGCTTGTGAAGGACTAAGTGATACAACGTTAAGAGGGACAATGGAAGTATTTCATACAAAGTGTGGGTGGAATATTAATTCATAATAGGATTTCCACGTCTTTATTGTGACTAGTGGGGTGTTTTTCTACAAGTTTCTCTATGTGGCCTCCTCTACTGAGCATATTTTTCGTTCTCATTTTTTTATTTTTTATTTTTCTTTTGCTAGGTTTTAACTTGTGAATATCTTGAGATATTCACATAAAAAATATCGATGACCTCATCTTGTGGTAAAAATATGCTACAGATGTGAACAATGTGTAAAGTGTCATTATTGACCCTTTTTTACATGAAAAAGTAGACTAGTTTTTCATAGCATGAATATCTCGAGATATTCATGTTAAAAAAATCCTCTTGTTTTTACAATTTCCATGTGTATTGGTAGTTCAGACTATCTAGATATAATGATGAAAAGCCAGTAGAACATGCAATCTTGATTATTTTTATGGAATGAAAATCTAAGGTGGTTCATGTGTGACTTTTTGAAGAAAGTCATTGACGAAGTTGAGCACAACCTTTTTGAAGAAATTCATTGTTGAAGTTGAGCATGTTCACACCATGCCACAAACATAAATTGATCCATGTGAGGATGTGAATAGGTTTTTTACCTATTCTTACTGTTCTTTTTTGGATCTTAAAGTTTATACTTTTCATATATTCTAAAGAAGTGTCTTAAAATTTATTTTTTTCATATTGTAAAGAAGGTGCGATCTCTTCTAGCTTGTGGAGGACTAAGTGATACAAAGTTAAGAGGGACAATGGAAGTATTTCATACAAAGTGTGAGTGGAATATTAATTCATAATAGGATTTCCACTTCGTTATTGTGACTAGTGGGGTGTTTCTCTACAAGGCCTCCTCTACTGAGCATATTTTTCGTTCTCATTTTTTTATTTTTTATTTTTCTTTTGCTAGTTTTTAACTTGTGAATATCTTGAGATATTCACATAAAAAATATCGATGACCTCATCTTGTGGTAAAAATATGCTACAGATGTAAACAATGTGTAATTATTGACCATTTTTTACATGAAAAAGCAGACTAGTTTTTCATAGCATGAATATCTCGAGATATTCATGTTAAAAAAATCCTCTTGTTTTTACAATTTCCATGTGTATTGGTAGTTCAGACTATCTAGATATAATGATGAGAAGCTAGTAGAACATGCAATCTTGATTATTTTTATGGAATGAAAATCTAAGGTGGTTCATGTGTGACTTTTTGAAGAAAGTCATTGACGAAGTTGAGCACAACCTTTTTGAAGAAATTCATTGTTGAAGTTGAGCATGTTCACACCATGCCACAAACATAAATTGATCCATGTGAGGATGTGAATAGATTTTTTACCTATTCTTACTGTTCTTTTCTGGATCTTAAAGTTTATACTTTTCATATATTCTAAAGAAGTGTCTTAAAATTTATTTTTTTCATATTGTAAAGAAGCTGCGATCTCTTCTAGCTTGTGGAGGACTAAGTGATACAAAGTTAAGAGGGACAATGGAAGTATTTCATACAAAGTGTGAGTGGAATATTAATTCATAATAGGATTTCCACTTCGTTATTGTGACTAGTGGGGTGTTTCTCTACAAGGCCTCCTCTACTGAGCATATTTTTCGTTCTCATTTTTTTATTTTTTATTTTTCTTTTCCTAGTTTTTAACTTGTGAATATCTTGAGATATTCACATAAAAAATATCGATGACCTCATCTTGTGGTAAAAATATGCTACAGATGTAAACAATGTGTAATTATTGACCCTTTTTTACATGAAAAAGTAGACTAGTTTTTCATAGCATGAATATCTCGAGATATTCATGTTAAAAAAATCCTCTTGTTTTTACAATTTCCATGTGTATTGGTAGTTCAGACTATCTAGATATAATGATGAGAAGCTAGTAGAACATGCAATCTTGATTATTTTTATGGAATGAAAATCTAAGGTGGTTCATGTGTGACTTCTTGAAGAAAGTCATTGACGAAGTTGAGCACAACCTTTTTGAAGAAATTCATTGTTGAAGTTGAGCATGCTCACACCATGCCACAAACATAAATTGATCCATGTGAGGATGTGAATAGGTTTTTTATCTATTCTTACTGTTCTTTTCTGGATCTTAAAGTTTATACTTTTCATATCTTCTAAAGAAGTGTCTCAAAGTTTATTTTTTTCATATTGTAAAGAAGCTGCGATCTCTTCTAGCTTGTGGAGGACTAAGTGATACAAAGTTAAGAGGGACAATGGAAGTATTTCATACAAAGTGTGGGTGGAATATGAATTCATAATAGGATTTCCACTTCTTTATTGTGACTAGTGGGGTGTTTTTCTACAAGTTTCTCTATGTGGCCTCCTCTACTGAGCATATTTTTCGTTCTCATTTTTTTATTTTTTATTTTTCTTTTGCTAGTTTTTAACTTGTGAATATCTTGAGATATCCACATAAAAAATATCGATGACCTCATCTTGTGGTAAAAATATGCTACAGATGTAAACAATGTGTAAAGTGTCATTATTGACCCTTTTTTACATGAAAAAGTATCTAACTAGTTTTTCATAGCATGAATATCTCCAGATATTCATGTTAAAAAAATCCTCTTGTTTTTACAATTTCCATGTGTATTGGTAGTTCAGACTATCTAGATATAATGATGAGAAGCTAGTAGAACATGCAATCTTGATTATTTTTATGGAATGAAAATCTAAGGTGGTTCATGTGTGACTTTTTGAAGAAAGTCATTGACGAAGTTGAGCACAACCTTTGTGAAGAAATTCATTGTTGAAGTTGAGCATGTTCACACCATGCCACAAACAAAAATTGATCCATGTGAGGATGTGAATAGGTTTTTTACCTATTCTTACTGTTCTTTTTTGGATCTTAAATTAGTTTATACTTTTCATATTCTAAAGAAGTGTCGTAAAGTTTATTTTTTTCATATTGTAAAGAAGCTGCGATCTCTTATAGCTTGTGGAGGACTAAGTGATACAACGTTAAGAGGGATAATGGAAGTATTTCATATAAAGTGTGGGTGGAATATTAATTCATAAAACGATTTCCACTTCTTTTTTGACTAGTGGGGTGTTTTTCTACAGGTTTCTCTATGTGGCCTCCTCTACTGAACATATTTTTCGTTCTCATTTTTTTTGTTTTTTATTTTTCTTTTGCTAGTTTTTAACTTGTGAATATCTTGAGATATTCACATAAAAAATATCGATGACCTCATGTTGCAGTAAAAATATGCTACAGATGTAAACAATGTGTAAAGTGTCATTATTGACCCTTTTTTACATGAAAAAGTAGACTAGTTTTTCATAGCATGAATATCTCGAGATATTCATGTTAAAAAAATCCTCTTGTTTTTACAATTTCCATGTGTATTGGTAGTTCAGACTATCTAGATATAATGATGAAAAGCTAGTAGAACATGAAATCTTGATTATTTTTATGGAATGAAAATCTAAGGTGGTTCATGTGTGACTTTTTGAAGAAAGTCATTAACGAAGTTGAGCACAACCTTTTTGAAGAAATTCATTGTTGAAGTTGAGCATGTTCACACCATGCCACAAACATAAATTGATCCATGTGAGGATGTGAATAGGTTTTTTTACCTATTCTTACTATTCTTTTCTGGATCTTAAAGTTTATACTTTTCATATATTCTAAAGAAGTGTCTTAAAATTTATTTTTTTCATATTGTAAAGAAGCTGCGATCTCTTCTAGCTTGTGGAGGACTAAGTGATACAAAGTTAAGAGGGACAATGGAAGTATTTCATACAAAGTGTGAGTGGAATATTAATTCATAATAGGATTTCCACTTCGTTATTGTGACTAGTGGGGTGTTTCTCTACAAGGCCTCCTCTACTGAGCATATTTTTCGTTCTCATTTTTTTATTTTTTATTTTTCTTTTGCTAGTTTTTAACTTGTGAATATCTTGAGATATTCACATAAAAAATATCGATGACCTCATCTTGTGGTAAAAATATGCTACAGATGTAAACAATGTGTAATTATTGACCCTTTTTTACATGAAAAAGTAGACTAGTTTTTCATAGCATGAATATCTCGAGATATTCATGTTAAAAAAATCCTCTTGTTTTTACAATTTCCATGTGTATTGGTAGTTCAGACTATCTAGATATAATGATGAGAAGCTAGTAGAACATGCAATCTTGATTATTTTTATGGAATGAAAATCTAAGGTGGTTCATGTGTGACTTCTTGAAGAAAGTCATTGACGAAGTTGAGCACAACCTTTTTGAAGAAATTCATTGTTGAAGTTGAGCATGCTCACACCATGCCACAAACATAAATTGATCCATGTGAGGATGTGAATAGGTTTTTTATCTATTCTTACTGTTCTTTTCTGGATCTTAAAGTTTATACTTTTCATATCTTCTAAAGAAGTGTCTCAAAGTTTATTTTTTTCATATTGTAAAGAAGGTGCGATCTCTTCTAGCTTGTGGAGGACTAAGTGATACAAAGTTAAGAGGGACAATGGAAGTATTTCATACAAAGTGTGGGTGGAATATTAATTCATAATAGGATTTCCACTTCTTTATTGTGACTAGTGGGGTGTTTTTCTACAAGTTTGTCTATGTGACCTCCTCTACTGAGCATATTTTTCGTTCTCATTTTTTTATTTTTTATTTTTCTTTTGCTAGTTTTTAACTTGTGAATATCTTGAGATATCAACATAAGAAATATCGATGACCTCATCTTGTGGTAAAAATATGCTACAGATGCAAACAATGTTTAAAGTGTCATTATTGACCCTTTTTTACATGAAAAAGTATCTAACTAGTTTTTCATAGCATGAATATCTCGAGATATTCATGTTAAAAAAATCCTCTTGTTTTTACAATTTCCATGTGTATTGGTAGTTCAGACTATCTAGATATAATGATGAGAAGCTAGTAGAACATGCAATCTTGATTATTTTTATGGAATGAAAATCTAAGGTGGTTCATGTGTGACTTTTTGAAGAAAGTCATTGACGAAGTTGAGCACAACCTTTGTGAAGAAATTCATTGTTGAAGTTGAGCATGTTCACACCATGCCACAAACAAAAATTGATCCATGTGAGGATGTGAATAGGTTTTTTACCTATTCTTACTGTTCTTTTTTTGGATCTTAAATTAGTTTATACTTTTCATATTCTAAAGAAGTGTCGTAAAGTTTTTTTTTTTCATATTGTAAAGAAGCTGCGATCTCTTATAGCTTGTGGAGGACTAAGTGATACAACGTTAAGAGGGATAATGGAAGTATTTCATATAAAGTGTGGGTGGAATATTAATTCATAAAACGATTTCCACTTCTTTTTTGACTAGTGCGGTGTTTTTCTACAGGTTTCTCTATGTGGCCTCCTCTACTGAGCATATTTTTCGTTCTCATTTTTTTATTTTTTATTTTTCTTTTGCTAGTTTTTAACTTGTGAATATCTTGAGATATCCACATAAAAAATATCGATGACCTCATCTTGTGGTAAAAATATGCTACAGATGTAAACAATGTGTAAAGTGTCATTATTGACCCTTTTTTACATGAAAAAGTATCTAACTAGTTTTTCATAGCATGAATATCTCCAGATATTCATGTTAAAAAAATCCTCTTGTTTTTACAATTTCCATGTGTATTGGTAGTTCAGACTATCTAGATATAATGATGAGAAGCTAGTAGAACATGCAATCTTGATTATTTTTATGGAATGAAAATCTAAGGTGGTTCATGTGTGACTTTTTGAAGAAAGTCATTGACGAAGTTGAGCACAACCTTTGTGAAGAAATTCATTGTTGAAGTTGAGCATGTTCACACCATGCCACAAACAAAAATTGATCCATGTGAGGATGTGAATAGGTTTTTTACCTATTCTTACTGTTCTTTTTTGGATCTTAAATTAGTTTATACTTTTCATATTCTAAAGAAGTGTCGTAAAGTTTATTTTTTTCATATTGTAAAGAAGCTGCGATCTCTTATAGCTTGTGGAGGACTAAGTGATACAACGTTAAGAGGGATAATGGAAGTATTTCATATAAAGTGTGGGTGGAATATTAATTCATAAAACGATTTCCACTTCTTTTTTGACTAGTGGGGTGTTTTTCTACAGGTTTCTCTATGTGGCCTCCTCTACTGAACATATTTTTCGTTCTCATTTTTTTTGTTTTTTATTTTTCTTTTGCTAGTTTTTAACTTGTGAATATCTTGAGATATTCACATAAAAAATATCGATGACCTCATGTTGCGGTAAAAATATGCTACAGATGTAAACAATGTGTAAAGTGTCATTATTGACCCTTTTTTACATGAAAAAGTAGACTAGTTTTTCATAGCATGAATATCTCGAGATATTCATGTTAAAAAAATCCTCTTGTTTTTACAATTTCCATGTGTATTGGTAGTTCAGACTATCTAGATATAATGATGAAAAGCTAGTAGAACATGCAATCTTGATTATTTTTATGGAATGAAAATCTAAGGTGGTTCATGTGTGACTTTTTGAAGAAAGTCATTGACGAAGTTGAGCACAACCTTTTTGAAGAAATTCATTGTTGAAGTTGAGCATGTTCACACCATGCCACAAACATAAATTGATCCATGTGAGGATGTGAATAGGTTTTTTACCTATTCTTACTGTTCTTTTCTGGATCTTAAAGTTTATACTTTTCATATATTCTAAAGAAGTGTCTTAAAATTTATTTTTTTCATATTGTAAAGAAGGTGCGATCTCTTCTAGCTTGTGGAGGACTAAGTGATACAAAGTTAAGAGGGACAATGGAAGTATTTCATACAAAGTGTGAGTGGAATATTAATTCATAATAGGATTTCCACTTCGTTATTGTGACTAGTGGGGTGTTTCTCTACAAGGCCTCCTCTACTGAGCATATTTTTCGTTCTCATTTTTTTATTTTTTATTTTTCTTTTGCTAGTTTTTAACTTGTGAATATCTTGAGATATTCACATAAAAAATATCGATGACCTCATCTTGTGGTAAAAATATGCTACAGATGTAAACAATGTGTAATTATTGACCCTTTTTTACATGAAAAAGTAGACTAGTTTTTCATAGCATGAATATCTCGAGATATTCATGTTAAAAAAATCCTCTTGTTTTTACAATTTCCATGTGTATTGGTAGTTCAGACTATCTAGATATAATGATGAGAAGCTAGTAGAACATGCAATCTTGATTATTTTTATGGAATGAAAATCTAAGGTGGTTCATGTGTGACTTCTTGAAGAAAGTCATTGACGAAGTTGAGCACAACCTTTTTGAAGAAATTCATTGTTGAAGTTGAGCATGCTCACACCATGCCACAAACATAAATTGATCCATGTGAGGATGTGAATAGGTTTTTTATCTATTCTTACTGTTCTTTTCTGGATCTTAAAGTTTATACTTTTCATATCTTCTAAAGAAGTGTCTCAAAGTTTATTTTTTTCATATTGTAAAGAAGGTGCGATCTCTTCTAGCTTGTGGAGGACTAAGTGATACAAAGTTAAGAGGGACAATGGAAGTATTTCATACAAAGTGTGGGTGGAATATTAATTCATAATAGGATTTCCACTTCTTTATTGTGACTAGTGGGGTGTTTTTCTACAAGTTTGTCTATGTGACCTCCTCTACTGAGCATATTTTTCGTTCTCATTTTTTTATTTTTTATTTTTCTTTTGCTAGTTTTTAACTTGTGAATATCTTGAGATATCAACATAAGAAATATCGATGACCTCATCTTGTGGTAAAAATATGCTACAGATGCAAACAATGTTTAAAGTGTCATTATTGACCCTTTTTTACATGAAAAAGTATCTAACTAGTTTTTCATAGCATGAATATCTCGAGATATTCATGTTAAAAAAATCCTCTTGTTTTTACAATTTCCATGTGTATTGGTAGTTCAGACTATCTAGATATAATGATGAGAAGCTAGTAGAACATGCAATCTTGATTATTTTTATGGAATGAAAATCTAAGGTGGTTCATGTGTGACTTTTTGAAGAAAGTCATTGACGAAGTTGAGCACAACCTTTGTGAAGAAATTCATTGTTGAAGTTGAGCATGTTCACACCATGCCACAAACAAAAATTGATCCATGTGAGGATGTGAATAGGTTTTTTACCTATTCTTACTGTTCTTTTTTTGGATCTTAAATTAGTTTATACTTTTCATATTCTAAAGAAGTGTCGTAAAGTTTTTTTTTTTCATATTGTAAAGAAGCTGCGATCTCTTATAGCTTGTGGAGGACTAAGTGATACAACGTTAAGAGGGATAATGGAAGTATTTCATATAAAGTGTGGGTGGAATATTAATTCATAAAACGATTTCCACTTCTTTTTTGACTAGTGCGGTGTTTTTCTACAGGTTTCTCTATGTGGCCTCCTCTACTGAGCATATTTTTCGTTCTCATTTTTTTATTTTTTATTTTTCTTTTGCTAGTTTTTAACTTGTGAATATCTTGAGATATCCACATAAAAAATATCGATGACCTCATCTTGTGGTAAAAATATGCTACAGATGTAAACAATGTGTAAAGTGTCATTATTGACCCTTTTTTACATGAAAAAGTATCTAACTAGTTTTTCATAGCATGAATATCTCCAGATATTCATGTTAAAAAAATCCTCTTGTTTTTACAATTTCCATGTGTATTGGTAGTTCAGACTATCTAGATATAATGATGAGAAGCTAGTAGAACATGCAATCTTGATTATTTTTATGGAATGAAAATCTAAGGTGGTTCATGTGTGACTTTTTGAAGAAAGTCATTGACGAAGTTGAGCACAACCTTTGTGAAGAAATTCATTGTTGAAGTTGAGCATGTTCACACCATGCCACAAACAAAAATTGATCCATGTGAGGATGTGAATAGGTTTTTTACCTATTCTTACTGTTCTTTTTTGGATCTTAAATTAGTTTATACTTTTCATATTCTAAAGAAGTGTCGTAAAGTTTATTTTTTTCATATTGTAAAGAAGCTGCGATCTCTTATAGCTTGTGGAGGACTAAGTGATACAACGTTAAGAGGGATAATGGAAGTATTTCATATAAAGTGTGGGTGGAATATTAATTCATAAAACGATTTCCACTTCTTTTTTGACTAGTGGGGTGTTTTTCTACAGGTTTCTCTATGTGGCCTCCTCTACTGAACATATTTTTCGTTCTCATTTTTTTTGTTTTTTATTTTTCTTTTGCTAGTTTTTAACTTGTGAATATCTTGAGATATTCACATAAAAAATATCGATGACCTCATGTTGCGGTAAAAATATGCTACAGATGTAAACAATGTGTAAAGTGTCATTATTGACCCTTTTTTACATGAAAAAGTAGACTAGTTTTTCATAGCATGAATATCTCGAGATATTCATGTTAAAAAAATCCTCTTGTTTTTACAATTTCCATGTGTATTGGTAGTTCAGACTATCTAGATATAATGATGAAAAGCTAGTAGAACATGCAATCTTGATTATTTTTATGGAATGAAAATCTAAGGTGGTTCATGTGTGACTTTTTGAAGAAAGTCATTGACGAAGTTGAGCACAACCTTTTTGAAGAAATTCATTGTTGAAGTTGAGCATGTTCACACCATGCCACAAACATAAATTGATCCATGTGAGGATGTGAATAGGTTTTTTACCTATTCTTACTGTTCTTTTCTGGATCTTAAAGTTTATACTTTTCATATATTCTAAAGAAGTGTCTTAAAATTTATTTTTTTCATATTGTAAAGAAGGTGCGATCTCTTCTAGCTTGTGGAGGACTAAGTGATACAAAGTTAAGAGGGACAATGGAAGTATTTCATACAAAGTGTGAGTGGAATATTAATTCATAATAGGATTTCCACTTCGTTATTGTGACTAGTGGGGTGTTTCTCTACAAGGCCTCCTCTACTGAGCATATTTTTCGTTCTCATTTTTTTATTTTTTATTTTTCTTTTGCTAGTTTTTAACTTGTGAATATCTTGAGATATTCACATAAAAAATATCGATGACCTCATCTTGTGGTAAAAATATGCTACAGATGTAAACAATGTGTAATTATTGACCATTTTTTACATGAAAAAGCAGACTAGTTTTTCATAGCATGAATATCTCGAGATATTCATGTTAAAAAAATCCTCTTGTTTTTACAATTTCCATGTGTATTGGTAGTTCAGACTATCTAGATATAATGATGAGAAGCTAGTAGAACATGCAATCTTGATTATTTTTATGGAATGAAAATCTAAGGTGGTTCATGTGTGACTTTTTGAAGAAAGTCATTGACAAAGTTGAGCACAACCTTTTTGAAGAAATTCATTGTTGAAGTTGAGCATGTTCACACCATGCCACAAACATAAATTGATCCATGTGAGGATGTGAATAGGTTTTTTACCTATTCTTACTGTTCTTTTCTGGATCTTAAAGTTTATACTTTTCATATATTCTAAAGAAGTGTCTTAAAATTTATTTTTTTCATATTGTAAAGAAGCTGCGATCTCTTCTAGCTTGTGGAGGACTAAGTGATACAAAGTTAAGAGGGACAATGGAAGTATTTCATACAAAGTGTGAGTGGAATATTAATTCATAATAGGATTTCCACTTCGTTATTGTGACTAGTGGGGTGTTTCTCTACAAGGCCTCCTCTACTGAGCATATTTTTCGTTCTCATTTTTTTATTTTTTATTTTTCTTTTCCTAGTTTTTAACTTGTGAATATCTTGAGATATTCACATAAAAAATATCGATGACCTCATCTTGTGGTAAAAATATGCTACAGATGTAAACAATGTGTAATTATTGACCCTTTTTTACATGAAAAAGTAGACTAGTTTTTCATAGCATGAATATCTCGAGATATTCATGTTAAAAAAATCCTCTTGTTTTTACAATTTCCATGTGTATTGGTAGTTCAGACTATCTAGATATAATGATGAGAAGCTAGTAGAACATGCAATCTTGATTATTTTTATGGAATGAAAATCTAAGGTGGTTCATGTGTGACTTCTTGAAGAAAGTCATTGACGAAGTTGAGCACAACCTTTTTGAAGAAATTCATTGTTGAAGTTGAGCATGCTCACACCATGCCACAAACATAAATTGATCCATGTGAGGATGTGAATAGGTTTTTTATCTATTCTTACTGTTCTTTTCTGGATCTTAAAGTTTATACTTTTCATATCTTCTAAAGAAGTGTCTCAAAGTTTATTTTTTTCATATTGTAAAGAAGCTGCGATCTCTTCTAGCTTGTGGAGGACTAAGTGATACAAAGTTAAGAGGGACAATGGAAGTATTTCATACAAAGTGTGGGTGGAATATGAATTCATAATAGGATTTCCACTTCTTTATTGTGACTAGTGGGGTGTTTTTCTACAAGTTTCTCTATGTGGCCTCCTCTACTGAGCATATTTTTCGTTCTCATTTTTTTATTTTTTATTTTTCTTTTGCTAGTTTTTAACTTGTGAATATCTTGAGATATCCACATAAAAAATATCGATGACCTCATCTTGTGGTAAAAATATGCTACAGATGTAAACAATGTGTAAAGTGTCATTATTGACCCTTTTTTACATGAAAAAGTATCTAACTAGTTTTTCATAGCATGAATATCTCCAGATATTCATGTTAAAAAAATCCTCTTGTTTTTACAATTTCCATGTGTATTGGTAGTTCAGACTATCTAGATATAATGATGAGAAGCTAGTAGAACATGCAATCTTGATTATTTTTATGGAATGAAAATCTAAGGTGGTTCATGTGTGACTTTTTGAAGAAAGTCATTGACGAAGTTGAGCACAACCTTTGTGAAGAAATTCATTGTTGAAGTTGAGCATGTTCACACCATGCCACAAACAAAAATTGATCCATGTGAGGATGTGAATAGGTTTTTTACCTATTCTTACTGTTCTTTTTTGGATCTTAAATTAGTTTATACTTTTCATATTCTAAAGAAGTGTCGTAAAGTTTATTTTTTTCATATTGTAAAGAAGCTGCGATCTCTTATAGCTTGTGGAGGACTAAGTGATACAACGTTAAGAGGGATAATGGAAGTATTTCATATAAAGTGTGGGTGGAATATTAATTCATAAAACGATTTCCACTTCTTTTTTGACTAGTGGGGTGTTTTTCTACAGGTTTCTCTATGTGGCCTCCTCTACTGAACATATTTTTCGTTCTCATTTTTTTTGTTTTTTATTTTTCTTTTGCTAGTTTTTAACTTGTGAATATCTTGAGATATTCACATAAAAAATATCGATGACCTCATGTTGCAGTAAAAATATGCTACAGATGTAAACAATGTGTAAAGTGTCATTATTGACCCTTTTTTACATGAAAAAGTAGACTAGTTTTTCATAGCATGAATATCTCGAGATATTCATGTTAAAAAAATCCTCTTGTTTTTACAATTTCCATGTGTATTGGTAGTTCAGACTATCTAGATATAATGATGAAAAGCTAGTAGAACATGAAATCTTGATTATTTTTATGGAATGAAAATCTAAGGTGGTTCATGTGTGACTTTTTGAAGAAAGTCATTAACGAAGTTGAGCACAACCTTTTTGAAGAAATTCATTGTTGAAGTTGAGCATGTTCACACCATGCCACAAACATAAATTGATCCATGTGAGGATGTGAATAGGTTTTTTTACCTATTCTTACTATTCTTTTCTGGATCTTAAAGTTTATACTTTTCATATATTCTAAAGAAGTGTCTTAAAATTTATTTTTTTCATATTGTAAAGAAGCTGCGATCTCTTCTAGCTTGTGGAGGACTAAGTGATACAAAGTTAAGAGGGACAATGGAAGTATTTCATACAAAGTGTGAGTGGAATATTAATTCATAATAGGATTTCCACTTCGTTATTGTGACTAGTGGGGTGTTTCTCTACAAGGCCTCCTCTACTGAGCATATTTTTCGTTCTCATTTTTTTATTTTTTATTTTTCTTTTGCTAGTTTTTAACTTGTGAATATCTTGAGATATTCACATAAAAAATATCGATGACCTCATCTTGTGGTAAAAATATGCTACAGATGTAAACAATGTGTAATTATTGACCCTTTTTTACATGAAAAAGTAGACTAGTTTTTCATAGCATGAATATCTCGAGATATTCATGTTAAAAAAATCCTCTTGTTTTTACAATTTCCATGTGTATTGGTAGTTCAGACTATCTAGATATAATGATGAGAAGCTAGTAGAACATGCAATCTTGATTATTTTTATGGAATGAAAATCTAAGGTGGTTCATGTGTGACTTCTTGAAGAAAGTCATTGACGAAGTTGAGCACAACCTTTTTGAAGAAATTCATTGTTGAAGTTGAGCATGCTCACACCATGCCACAAACATAAATTGATCCATGTGAGGATGTGAATAGGTTTTTTATCTATTCTTACTGTTCTTTTCTGGATCTTAAAGTTTATACTTTTCATATCTTCTAAAGAAGTGTCTCAAAGTTTATTTTTTTCATATTGTAAAGAAGCTGCGATCTCTTCTAGCTTGTGGAGGACTAAGTGATACAAAGTTAAGAGGGACAATGGAAGTATTTCATACAAAGTGTGGGTGGAATATTAATTCATAATAGGATTTCCACTTCTTTATTGTGACTAGTGGGGTGTTTTTCTACAAGTTTGTCTATGTGACCTCCTCTACTGAGCATATTTTTCGTTCTCATTTTTTTATTTTTTATTTTTCTTTTGCTAGTTTTTAACTTGTGAATATCTTGAGATATCCACATAAGAAATATCGATGACCTCATCTTGTGGTAAAAATATGCTACAGATGCAAACAATGTTTAAAGTGTCATTATTGACCCTTTTTTACATGAAAAAGTATCTAACTAGTTTTTCATAGCATGAATATCTCGAGATATTCATGTTAAAAAAATCCTCTTGTTTTTACAATTTCCATGTGTATTGGTAGTTCAGACTATCTAGATATAATGATGAGAAGCTAGTAGAACATGCAATCTTGATTATTTTTATGGAATGAAAATCTAAGGTGGTTCATGTGTGACTTTTTGAAGAAAGTCATTGACGAAGTTGAGCACAACCTTTGTGAAGAAATTCATTGTTGAAGTTGAGCATGTTCACACCATGCCACAAACAAAAATTGATCCATGTGAGGATGTGAATAGGTTTTTTACCTATTCTTACTGTTCTTTTTTTGGATCTTAAATTAGTTTATACTTTTCATATTCTAAAGAAGTGTCGTAAAGTTTTTTTTTTTCATATTGTAAAGAAGCTGCGATCTCTTATAGCTTGTGGAGGACTAAGTGATACAACGTTAAGAGGGATAATGGAAGTATTTCATATAAAGTGTGGGTGGAATATTAATTCATAAAACGATTTCCACTTCTTTTTTGACTAGTGCGGTGTTTTTCTACAGGTTTCTCTATGTGGCCTCCTCTACTGAGCATATTTTTCGTTCTCATTTTTTTATTTTTTATTTTTCTTTTGCTAGTTTTTAACTTGTGAATATCTTGAGATATCCACATAAAAAATATCGATGACCTCATCTTGTGGTAAAAATATGCTACAGATGTAAACAATGTGTAAAGTGTCATTATTGACCCTTTTTTACATGAAAAAGTATCTAACTAGTTTTTCATAGCATGAATATCTCCAGATATTCATGTTAAAAAAATCCTCTTGTTTTTACAATTTCCATGTGTATTGGTAGTTCAGACTATCTAGATATAATGATGAGAAGCTAGTAGAACATGCAATCTTGATTATTTTTATGGAATGAAAATCTAAGGTGGTTCATGTGTGACTTTTTGAAGAAAGTCATTGACGAAGTTGAGCACAACCTTTGTGAAGAAATTCATTGTTGAAGTTGAGCATGTTCACACCATGCCACAAACAAAAATTGATCCATGTGAGGATGTGAATAGGTTTTTTACCTATTCTTACTGTTCTTTTTTGGATCTTAAATTAGTTTATACTTTTCATATTCTAAAGAAGTGTCGTAAAGTTTATTTTTTTCATATTGTAAAGAAGCTGCGATCTCTTATAGCTTGTGGAGGACTAAGTGATACAACGTTAAGAGGGATAATGGAAGTATTTCATATAAAGTGTGGGTGGAATATTAATTCATAAAACGATTTCCACTTCTTTTTTGACTAGTGGGGTGTTTTTCTACAGGTTTCTCTATGTGGCCTCCTCTACTGAACATATTTTTCGTTCTCATTTTTTTTGTTTTTTATTTTTCTTTTGCTAGTTTTTAACTTGTGAATATCTTGAGATATTCACATAAAAAATATCGATGACCTCATGTTGCGGTAAAAATATGCTACAGATGTAAACAATGTGTAAAGTGTCATTATTGACCCTTTTTTACATGAAAAAGTAGACTAGTTTTTCATATCATGAATATCTCGAGATATTCATGTTAAAAAAATCCTCTTGTTTTTACAATTTCCATGTGTATTGGTAGTTCAGACTATCTAGATATAATGATGAAAAGCTAGTAGAACATGAAATCTTGATTATTTTTATGGAATGAAAATCTAAGGTGGTTCATGTGTGACTTTTTGAAGAAAGTCATTGACGAAGTTGAGCACAACCTTTTTGAAGAAATTCATTGTTGAAGTTGAGCATGTTCACACCATGCCACAAACATAAATTGATCCATGTGAGGATGTGAATAGGTTTTTTTACCTATTCTTACTATTCTTTTCTGGATCTTAAAGTTTATACTTTTCATATATTCTAAAGAAGTGTCTTAAAATTTATTTTTTTCATATTGTAAAGAAGCTGCGATCTCTTCTAGCTTGTGGAGGACTAAGTGATACAAAGTTAAGAGGGACAATGGAAGTATTTCATACAAAGTGTGAGTGGAATATTAATTCATAATAGGATTTCCACTTTGTTATTGTGACTAGTGGGGTGTTTCTCTACAAGGCCTCCTCTACTGAGCATATTTTTCGTTCTCATTTTTTTATTTTTTATTTTTCTTTTGCTAGTTTTTAACTTGTGAATATCTTGAGATATTCACATAAAAAATATCGATGACCTCATCTTGTGGTAAAAATATGCTACAGATGTAAACAATGTGTAATTATTGACCCTTTTTTACATGAAAAAGTAGACTAGTTTTTCATAGCATGAATATCTCGAGATATTCATGTTAAAAAAATCCTCTTGTTTTTACAATTTCCATGTGTATTGGTAGTTCAGACTATCTAGATATAATGATGAGAAGCTAGTAGAACATGCAATCTTGATTATTTTTATGGAATGAAAATCTAAGGTGGTTCATGTGTGACTTCTTGAAGAAAGTCATTGACGAAGTTGAGCACAACCTTTTTGAAGAAATTCATTGTTGAAGTTGAGCATGCTCACACCATGCCACAAACATAAATTGATCCATGTGAGGATGTGAATAGGTTTTTTATCTATTCTTACTGTTCTTTTCTGGATCTTAAAGTTTATACTTTTCATATCTTCTAAAGAAGTGTCTCAAAGTTTATTTTTTTCATATTGTAAAGAAGCTGCGATCTCTTCTAGCTTGTGGAGGACTAAGTGATACAAAGTTAAGAGGGACAATGGAAGTATTTCATACAAAGTGTGGGTGGAATATTAATTCATAATAGGATTTCCACTTCTTTATTGTGACTAGTGGGGTGTTTTTCTACAAGTTTGTCTATGTGACCTCCTCTACTGAGCATATTTTTCGTTCTCATTTTTTTATTTTTTATTTTTCTTTTGCTAGTTTTTAACTTGTGAATATCTTGAGATATCAACATAAGAAATATCGATGACCTCATCTTGTGGTAAAAATATGCTACAGATGCAAACAATGTTTAAAGTGTCATTATTGACCCTTTTTTACATGAAAAAGTATCTAACTAGTTTTTCATAGCATGAATATCTCGAGATATTCATGTTAAAAAAATCCTCTTGTTTTTACAATTTCCATGTGTATTGGTAGTTCAGACTATCTAGATATAATGATGAGAAGCTAGTAGAACATGCAATCTTGATTATTTTTATGGAATGAAAATCTAAGGTGGTTCATGTGTGACTTTTTGAAGAAAGTCATTGACGAAGTTGAGCACAACCTTTGTGAAGAAATTCATTGTTGAAGTTGAGCATGTTCACACCATGCCACAAACAAAAATTGATCCATGTGAGGATGTGAATAGGTTTTTTACCTATTCTTACTGTTCTTTTTTTGGATCTTAAATTAGTTTATACTTTTCATATTCTAAAGAAGTGTCGTAAAGTTTTTTTTTTTCATATTGTAAAGAAGCTGCGATCTCTTATAGCTTGTGGAGGACTAAGTGATACAACGTTAAGAGGGATAATGGAAGTATTTCATATAAAGTGTGGGTGGAATATTAATTCATAAAACGATTTCCACTTCTTTTTTGACTAGTGCGGTGTTTTTCTACAGGTTTCTCTATGTGGCCTCCTCTACTGAGCATATTTTTCGTTCTCATTTTTTTATTTTTTATTTTTCTTTTGCTAGTTTTTAACTTGTGAATATCTTGAGATATCCACATAAAAAATATCGATGACCTCATCTTGTGGTAAAAATATGCTACAGATGTAAACAATGTGTAAAGTGTCATTATTGACCCTTTTTTACATGAAAAAGTATCTAACTAGTTTTTCATAGCATGAATATCTCCAGATATTCATGTTAAAAAAATCCTCTTGTTTTTACAATTTCCATGTGTATTGGTAGTTCAGACTATCTAGATATAATGATGAGAAGCTAGTAGAACATGCAATCTTGATTATTTTTATGGAATGAAAATCTAAGGTGGTTCATGTGTGACTTTTTGAAGAAAGTCATTGACGAAGTTGAGCACAACCTTTGTGAAGAAATTCATTGTTGAAGTTGAGCATGTTCACACCATGCCACAAACAAAAATTGATCCATGTGAGGATGTGAATAGGTTTTTTACCTATTCTTACTGTTCTTTTTTGGATCTTAAATTAGTTTATACTTTTCATATTCTAAAGAAGTGTCGTAAAGTTTATTTTTTTCATATTGTAAAGAAGCTGCGATCTCTTATAGCTTGTGGAGGACTAAGTGATACAACGTTAAGAGGGATAATGGAAGTATTTCATATAAAGTGTGGGTGGAATATTAATTCATAAAACGATTTCCACTTCTTTTTTGACTAGTGGGGTGTTTTTCTACAGGTTTCTCTATGTGGCCTCCTCTACTGAACATATTTTTCGTTCTCATTTTTTTTGTTTTTTATTTTTCTTTTGCTAGTTTTTAACTTGTGAATATCTTGAGATATTCACATAAAAAATATCGATGACCTCATGTTGCGGTAAAAATATGCTACAGATGTAAACAATGTGTAAAGTGTCATTATTGACCCTTTTTTACATGAAAAAGTAGACTAGTTTTTCATAGCATGAATATCTCGAGATATTCATGTTAAAAAAATCCTCTTGTTTTTACAATTTCCATGTGTATTGGTAGTTCAGACTATCTAGATATAATGATGAAAAGCTAGTAGAACATGCAATCTTGATTATTTTTATGGAATGAAAATCTAAGGTGGTTCATGTGTGACTTTTTGAAGAAAGTCATTGACGAAGTTGAGCACAACCTTTTTGAAGAAATTCATTGTTGAAGTTGAGCATGTTCACACCATGCCACAAACATAAATTGATCCATGTGAGGATGTGAATAGGTTTTTTACCTATTCTTACTGTTCTTTTCTGGATCTTAAAGTTTATACTTTTCATATATTCTAAAGAAGTGTCTTAAAATTTATTTTTTTCATATTGTAAAGAAGGTGCGATCTCTTCTAGCTTGTGGAGGACTAAGTGATACAAAGTTAAGAGGGACAATGGAAGTATTTCATACAAAGTGTGAGTGGAATATTAATTCATAATAGGATTTCCACTTCGTTATTGTGACTAGTGGGGTGTTTCTCTACAAGGCCTCCTCTACTGAGCATATTTTTCGTTCTCATTTTTTTATTTTTTATTTTTCTTTTGCTAGTTTTTAACTTGTGAATATCTTGAGATATTCACATAAAAAATATCGATGACCTCATCTTGTGGTAAAAATATGCTACAGATGTAAACAATGTGTAATTATTGACCATTTTTTACATGAAAAAGCAGACTAGTTTTTCATAGCATGAATATCTCGAGATATTCATGTTAAAAAAATCCTCTTGTTTTTACAATTTCCATGTGTATTGGTAGTTCAGACTATCTAGATATAATGATGAGAAGCTAGTAGAACATGCAATCTTGATTATTTTTATGGAATGAAAATCTAAGGTGGTTCATGTGTGACTTTTTGAAGAAAGTCATTGACAAAGTTGAGCACAACCTTTTTGAAGAAATTCATTGTTGAAGTTGAGCATGTTCACACCATGCCACAAACATAAATTGATCCATGTGAGGATGTGAATAGGTTTTTTACCTATTCTTACTGTTCTTTTCTGGATCTTAAAGTTTATACTTTTCATATATTCTAAAGAAGTGTCTTAAAATTTATTTTTTTCATATTGTAAAGAAGCTGCGATCTCTTCTAGCTTGTGGAGGACTAAGTGATACAAAGTTAAGAGGGACAATGGAAGTATTTCATACAAAGTGTGAGTGGAATATTAATTCATAATAGGATTTCCACTTCGTTATTGTGACTAGTGGGGTGTTTCTCTACAAGGCCTCCTCTACTGAGCATATTTTTCGTTCTCATTTTTTTATTTTTTATTTTTCTTTTCCTAGTTTTTAACTTGTGAATATCTTGAGATATTCACATAAAAAATATCGATGACCTCATCTTGTGGTAAAAATATGCTACAGATGTAAACAATGTGTAATTATTGACCCTTTTTTACATGAAAAAGTAGACTAGTTTTTCATAGCATGAATATCTCGAGATATTCATGTTAAAAAAATCCTCTTGTTTTTACAATTTCCATGTGTATTGGTAGTTCAGACTATCTAGATATAATGATGAGAAGCTAGTAGAACATGCAATCTTGATTATTTTTATGGAATGAAAATCTAAGGTGGTTCATGTGTGACTTCTTGAAGAAAGTCATTGACGAAGTTGAGCACAACCTTTTTGAAGAAATTCATTGTTGAAGTTGAGCATGCTCACACCATGCCACAAACATAAATTGATCCATGTGAGGATGTGAATAGGTTTTTTATCTATTCTTACTGTTCTTTTCTGGATCTTAAAGTTTATACTTTTCATATCTTCTAAAGAAGTGTCTCAAAGTTTATTTTTTTCATATTGTAAAGAAGCTGCGATCTCTTCTAGCTTGTGGAGGACTAAGTGATACAAAGTTAAGAGGGACAATGGAAGTATTTCATACAAAGTGTGGGTGGAATATGAATTCATAATAGGATTTCCACTTCTTTATTGTGACTAGTGGGGTGTTTTTCTACAAGTTTCTCTATGTGGCCTCCTCTACTGAGCATATTTTTCGTTCTCATTTTTTTATTTTTTATTTTTCTTTTGCTAGTTTTTAACTTGTGAATATCTTGAGATATCCACATAAAAAATATCGATGACCTCATCTTGTGGTAAAAATATGCTACAGATGTAAACAATGTGTAAAGTGTCATTATTGACCCTTTTTTACATGAAAAAGTATCTAACTAGTTTTTCATAGCATGAATATCTCCAGATATTCATGTTAAAAAAATCCTCTTGTTTTTACAATTTCCATGTGTATTGGTAGTTCAGACTATCTAGATATAATGATGAGAAGCTAGTAGAACATGCAATCTTGATTATTTTTATGGAATGAAAATCTAAGGTGGTTCATGTGTGACTTTTTGAAGAAAGTCATTGACGAAGTTGAGCACAACCTTTGTGAAGAAATTCATTGTTGAAGTTGAGCATGTTCACACCATGCCACAAACAAAAATTGATCCATGTGAGGATGTGAATAGGTTTTTTACCTATTCTTACTGTTCTTTTTTGGATCTTAAATTAGTTTATACTTTTCATATTCTAAAGAAGTGTCGTAAAGTTTATTTTTTTCATATTGTAAAGAAGCTGCGATCTCTTATAGCTTGTGGAGGACTAAGTGATACAACGTTAAGAGGGATAATGGAAGTATTTCATATAAAGTGTGGGTGGAATATTAATTCATAAAACGATTTCCACTTCTTTTTTGACTAGTGGGGTGTTTTTCTACAGGTTTCTCTATGTGGCCTCCTCTACTGAACATATTTTTCGTTCTCATTTTTTTTGTTTTTTATTTTTCTTTTGCTAGTTTTTAACTTGTGAATATCTTGAGATATTCACATAAAAAATATCGATGACCTCATGTTGCAGTAAAAATATGCTACAGATGTAAACAATGTGTAAAGTGTCATTATTGACCCTTTTTTACATGAAAAAGTAGACTAGTTTTTCATAGCATGAATATCTCGAGATATTCATGTTAAAAAAATCCTCTTGTTTTTACAATTTCCATGTGTATTGGTAGTTCAGACTATCTAGATATAATGATGAAAAGCTAGTAGAACATGAAATCTTGATTATTTTTATGGAATGAAAATCTAAGGTGGTTCATGTGTGACTTTTTGAAGAAAGTCATTAACGAAGTTGAGCACAACCTTTTTGAAGAAATTCATTGTTGAAGTTGAGCATGTTCACACCATGCCACAAACATAAATTGATCCATGTGAGGATGTGAATAGGTTTTTTTACCTATTCTTACTATTCTTTTCTGGATCTTAAAGTTTATACTTTTCATATATTCTAAAGAAGTGTCTTAAAATTTATTTTTTTCATATTGTAAAGAAGCTGCGATCTCTTCTAGCTTGTGGAGGACTAAGTGATACAAAGTTAAGAGGGACAATGGAAGTATTTCATACAAAGTGTGAGTGGAATATTAATTCATAATAGGATTTCCACTTCGTTATTGTGACTAGTGGGGTGTTTCTCTACAAGGCCTCCTCTACTGAGCATATTTTTCGTTCTCATTTTTTTATTTTTTATTTTTCTTTTGCTAGTTTTTAACTTGTGAATATCTTGAGATATTCACATAAAAAATATCGATGACCTCATCTTGTGGTAAAAATATGCTACAGATGTAAACAATGTGTAATTATTGACCCTTTTTTACATGAAAAAGTAGACTAGTTTTTCATAGCATGAATATCTCGAGATATTCATGTTAAAAAAATCCTCTTGTTTTTACAATTTCCATGTGTATTGGTAGTTCAGACTATCTAGATATAATGATGAGAAGCTAGTAGAACATGCAATCTTGATTATTTTTATGGAATGAAAATCTAAGGTGGTTCATGTGTGACTTCTTGAAGAAAGTCATTGACGAAGTTGAGCACAACCTTTTTGAAGAAATTCATTGTTGAAGTTGAGCATGCTCACACCATGCCACAAACATAAATTGATCCATGTGAGGATGTGAATAGGTTTTTTATCTATTCTTACTGTTCTTTTCTGGATCTTAAAGTTTATACTTTTCATATCTTCTAAAGAAGTGTCTCAAAGTTTATTTTTTTCATATTGTAAAGAAGCTGCGATCTCTTCTAGCTTGTGGAGGACTAAGTGATACAAAGTTAAGAGGGACAATGGAAGTATTTCATACAAAGTGTGGGTGGAATATTAATTCATAATAGGATTTCCACTTCTTTATTGTGACTAGTGGGGTGTTTTTCTACAAGTTTGTCTATGTGACCTCCTCTACTGAGCATATTTTTCGTTCTCATTTTTTTATTTTTTATTTTTCTTTTGCTAGTTTTTAACTTGTGAATATCTTGAGATATCCACATAAGAAATATCGATGACCTCATCTTGTGGTAAAAATATGCTACAGATGCAAACAATGTTTAAAGTGTCATTATTGACCCTTTTTTACATGAAAAAGTATCTAACTAGTTTTTCATAGCATGAATATCTCGAGATATTCATGTTAAAAAAATCCTCTTGTTTTTACAATTTCCATGTGTATTGGTAGTTCAGACTATCTAGATATAATGATGAGAAGCTAGTAGAACATGCAATCTTGATTATTTTTATGGAATGAAAATCTAAGGTGGTTCATGTGTGACTTTTTGAAGAAAGTCATTGACGAAGTTGAGCACAACCTTTGTGAAGAAATTCATTGTTGAAGTTGAGCATGTTCACACCATGCCACAAACAAAAATTGATCCATGTGAGGATGTGAATAGGTTTTTTACCTATTCTTACTGTTCTTTTTTTGGATCTTAAATTAGTTTATACTTTTCATATTCTAAAGAAGTGTCGTAAAGTTTTTTTTTTTCATATTGTAAAGAAGCTGCGATCTCTTATAGCTTGTGGAGGACTAAGTGATACAACGTTAAGAGGGATAATGGAAGTATTTCATATAAAGTGTGGGTGGAATATTAATTCATAAAACGATTTCCACTTCTTTTTTGACTAGTGCGGTGTTTTTCTACAGGTTTCTCTATGTGGCCTCCTCTACTGAGCATATTTTTCGTTCTCATTTTTTTATTTTTTATTTTTCTTTTGCTAGTTTTTAACTTGTGAATATCTTGAGATATCCACATAAAAAATATCGATGACCTCATCTTGTGGTAAAAATATGCTACAGATGTAAACAATGTGTAAAGTGTCATTATTGACCCTTTTTTACATGAAAAAGTATCTAACTAGTTTTTCATAGCATGAATATCTCCAGATATTCATGTTAAAAAAATCCTCTTGTTTTTACAATTTCCATGTGTATTGGTAGTTCAGACTATCTAGATATAATGATGAGAAGCTAGTAGAACATGCAATCTTGATTATTTTTATGGAATGAAAATCTAAGGTGGTTCATGTGTGACTTTTTGAAGAAAGTCATTGACGAAGTTGAGCACAACCTTTGTGAAGAAATTCATTGTTGAAGTTGAGCATGTTCACACCATGCCACAAACAAAAATTGATCCATGTGAGGATGTGAATAGGTTTTTTACCTATTCTTACTGTTCTTTTTTGGATCTTAAATTAGTTTATACTTTTCATATTCTAAAGAAGTGTCGTAAAGTTTATTTTTTTCATATTGTAAAGAAGCTGCGATCTCTTATAGCTTGTGGAGGACTAAGTGATACAACGTTAAGAGGGATAATGGAAGTATTTCATATAAAGTGTGGGTGGAATATTAATTCATAAAACGATTTCCACTTCTTTTTTGACTAGTGGGGTGTTTTTCTACAGGTTTCTCTATGTGGCCTCCTCTACTGAACATATTTTTCGTTCTCATTTTTTTTGTTTTTTATTTTTCTTTTGCTAGTTTTTAACTTGTGAATATCTTGAGATATTCACATAAAAAATATCGATGACCTCATGTTGCGGTAAAAATATGCTACAGATGTAAACAATGTGTAAAGTGTCATTATTGACCCTTTTTTACATGAAAAAGTAGACTAGTTTTTCATATCATGAATATCTCGAGATATTCATGTTAAAAAAATCCTCTTGTTTTTACAATTTCCATGTGTATTGGTAGTTCAGACTATCTAGATATAATGATGAAAAGCTAGTAGAACATGAAATCTTGATTATTTTTATGGAATGAAAATCTAAGGTGGTTCATGTGTGACTTTTTGAAGAAAGTCATTGACGAAGTTGAGCACAACCTTTTTGAAGAAATTCATTGTTGAAGTTGAGCATGTTCACACCATGCCACAAACATAAATTGATCCATGTGAGGATGTGAATAGGTTTTTTTACCTATTCTTACTATTCTTTTCTGGATCTTAAAGTTTATACTTTTCATATATTCTAAAGAAGTGTCTTAAAATTTATTTTTTTCATATTGTAAAGAAGCTGCGATCTCTTCTAGCTTGTGGAGGACTAAGTGATACAAAGTTAAGAGGGACAATGGAAGTATTTCATACAAAGTGTGAGTGGAATATTAATTCATAATAGGATTTCCACTTTGTTATTGTGACTAGTGGGGTGTTTCTCTACAAGGCCTCCTCTACTGAGCATATTTTTCGTTCTCATTTTTTTATTTTTTATTTTTCTTTTGCTAGTTTTTAACTTGTGAATATCTTGAGATATTCACATAAAAAATATCGATGACCTCATCTTGTGGTAAAAATATGCTACAGATGTAAACAATGTGTAATTATTGACCCTTTTTTACATGAAAAAGTAGACTAGTTTTTCATAGCATGAATATCTCGAGATATTCATGTTAAAAAAATCCTCTTGTTTTTACAATTTCCATGTGTATTGGTAGTTCAGACTATCTAGATATAATGATGAGAAGCTAGTAGAACATGCAATCTTGATTATTTTTATGGAATGAAAATCTAAGGTGGTTCATGTGTGACTTCTTGAAGAAAGTCATTGACGAAGTTGAGCACAACCTTTTTGAAGAAATTCATTGTTGAAGTTGAGCATGCTCACACCATGCCACAAACATAAATTGATCCATGTGAGGATGTGAATAGGTTTTTTATCTATTCTTACTGTTCTTTTCTGGATCTTAAAGTTTATACTTTTCATATCTTCTAAAGAAGTGTCTCAAAGTTTATTTTTTTCATATTGTAAAGAAGCTGCGATCTCTTCTAGCTTGTGGAGGACTAAGTGATACAAAGTTAAGAGGGACAATGGAAGTATTTCATACAAAGTGTGGGTGGAATATTAATTCATAATAGGATTTCCACTTCTTTATTGTGACTAGTGGGGTGTTTTTCTACAAGTTTGTCTATGTGACCTCCTCTACTGAACATATTTTTCGTTCTCATTTTTTTATTTTTTATTTTTCTTTTGCTAGTTTTTAACTTGTGAATATCTTGAGATATCCACATAAGAAATATCGATGACCTCATCTTGTGGTAAAAATATGCTACAGATGCAAACAATGTTTAAAGTGTCATTATTGACCCTTTTTTACATGAAAAAGTATCTAACTAGTTTTTCATAGCATGAATATCTCCAGATATTCATGTTAAAAAAATCCTCTTGTTTTTACAATTTCCATGTGTATTGGTAGTTCAGACTATCTAGATATAATGATGAGAAGCTAGTAGAACATGCAATCTTGATTATTTTTATGGAATGAAAATCTAAGGTGGTTCATGTGTGACTTTTTGAAGAAAGTCATTGACGAAGTTGAGCACAACCTTTGTGAAGAAATTCATTGTTGAAGTTGAGCATGTTCACACCATGCCACAAACAAAAATTGATCCATGTGAGGATGTGAATAGGTTTTTTACCTATTCTTACTGTTCTTTTTTTGGATCTTAAATTAGTTTATACTTTTCATATTCTAAAGAAGTGTCGTAAAGTTTTTTTTTTTCATATTGTAAAGAAGCTGCGATCTCTTATAGCTTGTGGAGGACTAAGTGATACAACGTTAAGAGGGATAATGGAAGTATTTCATATAAAGTGTGGGTGGAATATTAATTCATAAAACGATTTCCACTTCTTTTTTGACTAGTGCGGTGTTTTTCTACAGGTTTCTCCATGTGGCCTCCTCTACTGAACATATTTTTCGTTCTCATTTTTTTATTTTTTATTTTTCTTTTGCTAGTTTTTAACTTGTGAATATCTTGAGATATTCACATAAAAAATATCGATGACCTCATGTTGCGGTAAAAATATGCTACAGATGTAAACAATGTGTAAAGTGTCATTATTGACCCTTTTTTACATGAAAAAGTAGACTAGTTTTTCATAGCATGAATATCTCGAGATATTCATGTTAAAAAAATCCTCTTGTTTTTACAATTTCCATGTGTATTGGTAATTCAGACTATCTAGATATAATGATGAGAAGCTAGTAGAACATGCAATCTTGATTATTTTTATGGAATGAAAATCTAAGGTGGTTCATGTGTGACTTTTTGAAGAAAGTCATTGACGAAGTTGAGCACAACCTTTTTGAAGAAATTCATTGTTGAAGTTGAGCATGTTCACACCATGCCACAAACATAAATTGATCCATGTGAGGATGTGAATAGGTTTTTTACCTATTCTTACTGTTCTTTTCTGGATCTTAAAGTTTATACTTTTCATATATTCTAAAGAAGTGTCTTAAAATTTATTTTTTTCATATTGTAAAGAAGCTGCGATCTCTTCTAGCTTGTGGAGGACTAAGTGATACAAAGTTAAGAGGGACAATGGAAGTATTTCATACAAAGTGTGAGTGGAATATTAATTCATAATAGGATTTCCACTTCGTTATTGTGACTAGTGGGGTGTTTCTCTACAAGGCCTCCTCTACTGAGCATATTTTTCGTTCTCATTTTTTTATTTTTTATTTTTCTTTTGCTAGTTTTTAACTTGTGAATATCTTGAGATATTCACATAAAAAATATCGATGACCTCATCTTGTGGTAAAAATATGCTACAGATGTAAACAATGTGTAATTATTGACCCTTTTTTACATGAAAAAGTAGACTAGTTTTTCATAGCATGAATATCTCGAGATATTCATGTTAAAAAAATCCTCTTGTTTTTACAATTTCCATGTGTATTGGTACTTCAGACTATCTAGATATAATGATGAGAAGCTAGTAGAACATGCAATCTTGATTATTTTTATGGAATGAAAATCTAAGGTGGTTCATGTGTGACTTCTTGAAGAAAGTCATTGACGAAGTTGAGCACAACCTTTTTGAAGAAATTCATTGTTGAAGTTGAGCATGCTCACACCATGCCACAAACATAAATTGATCCATGTGAGGATGTGAATAGGTTTTTTATCTATTCTTACTGTTCTTTTCTGGATCTTAAAGTTTATACTTTTCATATCTTCTAAAGAAGTGTCTCAAAGTTTATTTTTTTCATATTGTAAAGAAGCTGCGATCTCTTCTAGCTTGTGGAGGACTAAGTGATACAAAGTTAAGAGGGACAATGGAAGTATTTCATACAAAATGTGGGTGGAATATTAATTCATAATAGGATTTCCACTTCTTTATTGTGACTAGTGGGGTGTTTTTCTACAAGTTTCTCTATGTGGCCTCCTCTACTGAGCATATTTTTTGTTCTCATTTTTTTATTTTTTATTTTTCTTTTGCTAGTTTTTAACTTGTGAATATCTTGAGATATCCACATAAAAAATATCGATGACCTCATCTTGTGGTAAAAATATGCTACAGATGTAAACAATGTTTAAAGTGTCATTATTGACCCTTTTTTACATGAAAAAGTATCTAACTAGTTTTTCATAGCATGAATATCTCGAGATATTCATGTTAAAAAAATCCTCTTGTTTTTACAATTTCCATGTGTATTGGTAGTTTAGACTATCTAGATATAATGATGAGAAGCTAGTAGAACATGCAATCTTGATTATTTTTATGGAATGAAAATCTAAGGTGGTTCATGTGTGACTTCTTGAAGAAAGTCATTGAAGAAGTTGAGCACAACCTTTTTGAAGAAATTCATTGTTGAAGTTGAGCATGCTCACACCATGCCACAAACATAAATTGATCCATGTGAGGATGTGAATAGGTTTTTTATCTATTCTTACTGTTCTTTTCTGGATCTTAAAGTTTATACTTTTCATATCTTCTAAAGAAGTGTCTCAAAGTTTATTTTTTTCATATTGTAAAGAAGCTGCGATCTCTTCTAGCTTGTGGAGGACTAAGTGATACAAAGTTAAGAGGGACAATGGAAGTATTTCATACAAAGTGTGAGTGGAATATTAATTCATAATAGGATTTCCACTTCGTTATTGTGACTAGTGGGGTGTTTCTCTACAAGGCCTCCTCTACTGAGCATATTTTTCGTTCTCATTTTTTTATTTTTTATTTTTCTTTTGCTAGTTTTTAACTTGTGAATATCTTGAGATATTCACATAAAAAATATCGATGACCTCATCTTGTGGTAAAAATATGCTACAGATGTAAACAATGTGTAATTATTGACCCTTTTTTACATGAAAAAGTAGACTAGTTTTTCATAGCATGAATATCTCGAGATATTCATGTTAAAAAAATCCTCTTGTTTTTACAATTTCCATGTGTATTGGTACTTCAGACTATCTAGATATAATGATGAGAAGCTAGTAGAACATGCAATCTTGATTATTTTTATGGAATGAAAATCTAAGGTGGTTCATGTGTGACTTCTTGAAGAAAGTCATTGACGAAGTTGAGCACAACCTTTTTGAAGAAATTCATTGTTGAAGTTGAGCATGCTCACACCATGCCACAAACATAAATTGATCCATGTGAGGATGTGAATAGGTTTTTTATCTATTCTTACTGTTCTTTTCTGGATCTTAAAGTTTATACTTTTCATATCTTCTAAAGAAGTGTCTCAAAGTTTATTTTTTTCATATTGTAAAGAAGCTGCGATCTCTTCTAGCTTGTGGAGGACTAAGTGATACAAAGTTAAGAGGGACAATGGAAGTATTTCATACAAAGTGTGGGTGGAATATTAATTCATAATAGGATTTCCACTTCTTTATTGTGACTAGTGGGGTGTTTTTCTACAAGTTTCTCTATGTGGCCTCCTCTACTGAGCATATTTTTTGTTCTCATTTTTTTATTTTTTATTTTTCTTTTGCTAGTTTTTAACTTGTGAATATCTTGAGATATCCACATAAAAAATATCGATGACCTCATCTTGTGGTAAAAATATGCTACAGATGTAAACAATGTTTAAAGTGTCATTATTGACCCTTTTTTACATGAAAAAGTATCTAACTAGTTTTTCATAGCATGAATATCTCGAGATATTCATGTTAAAAAAATCCTCTTGTTTTTACAATTTCCATGTGTATTGGTAGTTTAGACTATCTAGATATAATGATGAGAAGCTAGTAGAACATGTAATCTTGATTATTTTTATGGAATGAAAATCTAAGGTGGTTCATGTGTGACTTCTTGAAGAAAGTCATTGAAGAAGTTGAGCACAACCTTTTTGAAGAAATTCATTGTTGAAGTTGAGCATGCTCACACCATGCCACAAACATAAATTGATCCATGTGAGGATGTGAATAGGTTTTTTATCTATTCTTACTGTTCTTTTCTGGATCTTAAAGTTTATACTTTTCATATCTTCTAAAGAAGTGTCTCAAAGTTTATTTTTTTCATATTGTAAAGAAGCTGCGATCTCTTCTAGCTTGTGGAGGACTAAGTGATACAAAGTTAAGAGGGACAATGGAAGTATTTCATACAAAGTGTGGGTGGAATATTAATTCATAATAGGATTTCCACTTCTTTATTGTGACTAGTGGGGTGTTTTTCTACAAGTTTCTCTATGTGGCCTCCTCTACTGAGCATATTTTTCGTTCTCATTTTTTTATTTTTTATTTTTCTTTTGCTAGTTTTTAACTTGTGAATATCTTGAGATATCCACATAAAAAATATCGATGACCTCATCTTGTGGTAAAAATATGCTACAGATGTAAACAATGTTTAAAGTGTCATTATTGACCCTTTTTTACATGAAAAAGTATCTAACTAGTTTTTCATAGCATGAATATCTCGAGATATTCATGTTGAAAAAATCCTCTTGTTTTTACAATTTCCATGTGGATTGGTAGTTCAGACTATCTAGATATAATGATGAGAAGCTAGTAGAACATGCAATCTTGATTATTTTTATGGAATGAAAATCTAAGGTGGTTCATGTGTGACTTTTTGAAGAAAGTCATTGACGAAGCTGAGCACAACCTTTGTGAAGAAATTCATTGTTGAAGTTGAGCATGTTCACACAATGCCACAAACAAAAATTGATCCATGTGAGGATGTGAATAGGTTTTTTACCTATTCTTACTGTTCTTTTTTTGGATCTTAAATTAGTTTATACTTTTCATATTCTAAAGAAGTGTCGTAAAGTTTTTTTTTTTCATATTGTAAAGAAGCTGCGATCTCTTATAGCTTGTGGAGGACTAAGTGATACAACGTTAAGAGGGATAATGGAAGTATTTCATATAAAGTGTGGGTGGAATATTAATTCATAAAACGATTTCCACTTCTTTTTTGACTAGTGGGGTGTTTTTCTACAGGTTTCTCTATGTGGCCTCCTCTACTGAACATATTTTTCGTTCTCATTTTTTTATTTTTTATTTTTCTTTTGCTAGTTTTTAACTTGTGAATATCTTGAGATATTCACATAAAAAATATCGATGACCTCATGTTGTGGTAAAAATATGCTACAGATGTAAACAATGTGTAAAGTGTCATTATTGACCCTTTTTTACATGAAAAAGTAGACTAGTTTTTCATAGCATGAATATCTCGAGATATTCATGTTAAAAAAATCCTCTTGTTTTTACAATTTCCATGTGTATTGGTAGTTCAGACTATCTAGATATAATGATGAAAAGCTAGTAGAACATGCAATCTTGATTATTTTTATGGAATGAAAAGCTAAGGTGGTTCATGTGTGACTTTTTGAAGAAAGTCATTGACGAAGTTGAGCACAACCTTTTTGAAGAAATTCATTGTTGAAGTTGAGCATGTTCACACCATGCCACAAACATAAATTGATCCATGTGAGGATGTGAATAGGTTTTTTACCTATTCTTACTGTTCTTTTTTGGATCTTAAAGTTTATACTTTTCATATATTCTAAAGAAGTGTCTTAAAATTTATTTTTTTCATATTGTAAAGAAGCTGCGATCCCTTCTAGCTTGTGGAGGACTAAGTGATACAAAGTTAAGAGGGACAATGGAAGTATTTCATACAAAGTGTGAGTGGAATATTAATTCATAATAGGATTTCCACTTCGTTATTGTGACTAGTGGGGTGTTTCTCTACAAGGCCTCCTCTACTGAGCATATTTTTCGTTCTCATTTTTTTATTTTTTATTTTTCTTTTGCTAGTTTTTAACTTGTGAATATCTTGAGATATTCACATAAAAAATATCGATGACCTCATCTTGTGGTAAAAATATGCTACAGATGTAAACAATGTGTAATTATTGACCCTTTTTTACATGAAAAAGTAGACTAGTTTTTCATAGCATGAATATCTCGAGATATTCATGTTAAAAAAACCCTCTTGTTTTTACAATTTCCATGTGTATTGGTAGTTCAGACTATCTAGATATAATGATGAGAAGCTAGTAGAACATGCAATCTTGATTATTTTTATGGAATGAAAATCTAAGGTGGTTCATGTGTGACTTCTTGAAGAAAGTCATTGACGAAGTTGAGCACAACCTTTTTGAAGAAATTCATTGTTGAAGTTGAGCATGCTCACACCATGCCACAAACATAAATTGATCCATGTGAGGATGTGAATAGGTTTTTTATCTAATCTTACTGTTCTTTTCTGGATCTTTAAGTTTATACTTTTCATATCTTCTAAAGAAGTGTCTCAAAGTTTATTTTTTTCATATTGTAAAGAAGCTGCGATCTCTTCTAGCTTGTGGAGGACTAAGTGATACAAAGTTAAGAGGGACAATGGAAGTATTTCATACAAAGTGTGGGTGGAATATTAATTCATAATAGGATTTCCACTTCTTTATTGTGACTAGTGGGGTGTTTTTCTACAAGTTTCTCTATGTGGCCTCCTCTACTGAGCATATTTTTCGTTCTCATTTTTTTATTTTTTATTTTTCTTTTGCTAGTTTTTAACTTGTGAATATCTTGAGATATCCACATAAAAATTATCGATGACCTCATCTTGTGGTAAAAATATGCTACAGATGTAAACAATGTGTAAAGTGTCATTATTGACCCTTTTTTACATGAAAAAGTATCTAACTAGTTTTTCATAGCATGAATATCTCGAGATATTCATGTTAAAAAAATCCTCTTGTTTTTACAATTTCCATGTGTATTGGTAGTTCAGACTATCTAGATATAATGATGAGAAGCTAGTAGAACATGCAATCTTGATTATTTTTATGGAATGAAAATCTAAGGTGGTTCATGTGTGACTTTTTGAAGAAAGTCATTGACGAAGTTGAGCACAACCTTTGTGAAGAAATTCATTGTTGAAGTTGAGCATGTTCACACCATGCCACAAACAAAAATTGATCCATGTGAGGATGTGAATAGGTTTTTTACCTATTCTTACTGTTCTTTTTTTGGATCGTAAATTAGTTTATACTTTTCATATTCTAAAGAAGTGTCGTAAAGTTTTTTTTTTTCATATTGTAAAGAAGCTGCGATCTCTTATAGCTTGTGGAGGACTAAGTGATACAACGTTAAGAGGGATAATGGAAGTATTTCATATAAAGTGTGGGTGGAATATTAATTCATAAAACGATTTCCACTTCTTTTTTGACTAGTGGGGTGTTTTTCTACATGTTTCTCTATGTGGCCTCCTCTACTGAACATATTTTTCGTTCTCATTTTTTTATTTTTTATTTTTCTTTTGCTAGTTTTTAACTTGTGAATATCTTGAGATATTCACATAAAAAATATCGATGACCTCATGTTGCGGTAAAAATATGCTACAGATGTAAACAATGTGTAAAGTGTCATTATTGACCCTTTTTTACATGAAAAAGTAGACTAGTTTTTCATAGCATGAATATCTCGAGATATTCATGTTAAAAAAATCCTCTTGTTTTTACAATTTCCATGTGTATTGGTAGTTCAGACTATCTAGATATAATGATGAAAAGCTAGTAGAACATGCAATCTTGATTATTTTTATGGAATGAAAAGCTAAGGTGGTTCATGTGTGACTTTTTGAAGAAAGTCATTGACGAAGTTGAGCACAACCTTTTTGAAGAAATTCATTGTTGAAGTTGAGCATGTTCACACCATGCCACAAACATAAATTGATCCATGTGAGGATGTGAATAGGTTTTTTACCTATTCTTACTGTTCTTTTTTGGATCTTAAAGTTTATACTTTTCATATATTCTAAAGAAGTGTCTTAAAATTTATTTTTTTCATATTGTAAAGAAGCTGCGATCTCTTCTAGCTTGTGGAGGACTAAGTGATACAAAGTTAAGAGGGACAATGGAAGTATTTCATACAAAGTGTGAGTGGAATATTAATTCATAATAGGATTTCCACTTCGTTATTGTGACTAGTGGGGTGTTTCTCTACAAGGCCTCCTCTACTGAGCATATTTTTCGTTCTCATTTTTTTATTTTTTATTTTTCTTTTGCTAGTTTTTAACTTGTGAATATCTTGAGATATTCACATAAAAAATATCGATGACCTCATCTTGCGGTAAAAATATGCTACAGATGTAAACAATGTGTAATTATTGACCCTTTTTTACATGAAAAAGTAGACTAGTTTTTCATAGCATGAATATCTCGAGATATTCATGTTAAAAAAACCCTCTTGTTTTTACAATTTCCATGTGTATTGGTAGTTCAGACTATCTAGATATAATGATGAGAAGCTAGTAGAACGTGCAATCTTGATTATTTTTATGGAATGAAAATCTAAGGTGGTTCATGTGTGACTTCTTGAAGAAAGTCATTGACGAAGTTGAGCACAACCTTTTTGAAGAAATTCATTGTTGAAGTTGAGCATGCTCACACCATGCCACAAACATAAATTGATCCATGTGAGGATGTCAATAGGTTTTTTATGTATTCTTACTGTTCTTTTCTGGATCTTAAAGTTTATACTTTTCATATCTTCTAAAGAAGTGTCTCAAAGTTTATTTTTTTCATATTGTAAAGAAGCTGCGATCTCTTCTAGCTTGTGGAGGACTAAGTGATACAAAGTTAAGAGGGACAATGGAAGTATTTCATACAAAGTGTGGGTGGAATATTAATTCATAATAGGATTTCCACTTCTTTATTGTGACTAGTGGGGTGTTTTTCTACAAGTTTCTCTATGTGGCCTCCTCTACTGAGCATATTTTTCGTTCTCATTTTTTTATTTTTTATTTTTCTTTTGCTAGTTTTTAACTTGTGAATATCTTGAGATATCCACATAAAAAATATCGATGACCTCATCTTGTGGTAAAAATATGCTACAGATGTAAACAATGTTTAAAGTGTCATTATTGACCCTTTTTTACATGAAAAAGTATCTAACTAGTTTTTCATAGCATGAATATCTCGAGATATTCATGTTAAAAAAATCCTCTTGTTTTTACAATTTCCATGTGTATTGGTAGTTCAGACTATCTAGATATAATGATGAGAAGCTAGTAGAACATGCAATCTTGATTATTTTTATGGAATGAAAATCTAAGGTGGTTCATGTGTGACTTTTTGAAGAAAGTCATTGACGAAGTTGAGCACAACCTTTGTGAAGAAATTCATTGTTGAAGTTGAGCATGTTCACACCATGCCACAAACAAAAATTGATCCATGTGAGGATGTGAATAGGTTTTTTACCTATTCTTACTGTTCTTTTTTTGGATCTTAAATTAGTTTATACTTTTCATATTCTAAAGAAGTGTCGTAAAGTTTTTTTTTTTCATATTGTAAAGAAGCTGCGATCTCTTATAGCTTGTGGAGGACTAAGTGATACAACGTTAAGAGGGATAATGGAAGTATTTCATATAAAGTGTGGGTGGAATATTAATTCATAAAACGATTTCCACTTCTTTTTTGACTAGTGGGGTGTTTTTTTACAGGTTTCTCTATGTGGCCTCCTCTACTGAACATATTTTTCGTTCTCATTTTTTTATTTTTTATTTTTCTTCTGCTAGTTTTTAACTTGTGAATATCTTGAGATATTCACATAAAAAATATCGATGACCTCATGTTGCGGTAAAAATATGCTACAGATGTAAACAATGTGTAAAGTGTCATTATTGACCCTTTTTTACATGAAAAAGTAGACTAGTTTTTCATAGCATGAATATCTCGAGATATTCATGTTAAAAAAATCCTCTTGTTTTTACAATTTCCATGTGTATTGGTAGTTCAGACTATCTAGATATAATGATGAAAAGCTAGTAGAACATGCAATCTTGATTATTTTTATGGAATGAAAATCTAAGGTGGTTCATGTGTGACTTTTTGAAGAAAGTCATTGACGAAGTTGAGCACAACCTTTTTGAAGAAATTCATTGTTGAAGTTGAGCATGTTCACACCATGCCACAAACATAAATTGATCCATGTGAGGATGTGAATAGGTTTTTTACCTATTCTTACTATTCTTTTTTGGATCTTAAAGTTTATACTTTTCATATATTCTAAAGAAGTGTCTTAAAATTTATTTTTTTCATATTGTAAAGAAGCTGCGATCTCTTCTAGCTTGTGGAGGACTAAGTGATACAAAGTTAAGAGGGACAATGGAAGTATTTCATACAAAGTGTGAGTGGAATATTAATTCATAATAGGATTTCCACTTCGTTATTGTGACTAGTGGGGTGTTTCTCTACAAGGCCTCCTCTACTGAGCATATTTTTCGTTCTCATTTTTTTATTTTTTATTTTTATTTTGCTAGTTTTTAACTTGTGAATATCTTGAGATATTCACATAAAAAATATCGATGACCTCATCTTGTGGTAAAAATATGCTACAGATGTAAACAATGTGTAATTATTGACCCTTTTTTACATGAAAAAGTAGACTAGTTTTTCATAGCATGAATATCTCGAGATATTCATGTTAAAAAAATCCTCTTGTTTTTACAATTTCCATGTGTATTGGTAGTTCAGACTATCTAGATATAATGATGAGAAGCTAGTAGAACATGCAATCTTGATTATTTTTATGGAATGAAAATCTAAGGTGGTTCATGTGTGACTTCTTGAAGAAAGTCATTGACGAAGTTGAGCACAACCTTTTTGAAGAAATTCATTGTTGAAGTTGAGCATGTTCACACCATGCCACAAACATAAATTGATCCATGTGAGGATGTGAATAGGTTTTTTATCTATTCTTACTGTTCTTTTCTGGATCTTTAAGTTTATACTTTTCATATCTTCTAAAGAAGTGTCTCAAAGTTTATTTTTTTCATATTGTAAAGAAGCTGCGATCTCTTCTAGCTTGTGGAGGACTAAGTGATACAAAGTTAAGAGGGACAATGGAAGTATTTCATACAAAGTGTGGGTGGAATATTAATTCATAATAGGATTTCCACTTCTTTATTGTGACTAGTGGGGTGTTTTTCTACAAGTTTCTCTATGTGGCCTCCTCTACTGAGCATATTTTTCGTTCTCATTTTTTTATTTTTTATTTTTCTTTTGCTAGTTTTTAACTTGTGAATATCTTGAGATATCCACATAAAAAATATCGATGACCTCATCTTGTGGTAAAAATATGCTACAGATGTAAACAATGTTTAAAGTGTCATTATTGACCCTTTTTTACATGAAAAAGTATCTAACTAGTTTTTCATAGCATGAATATCTCGAGATATTCATGTTAAAAAAATCCTCTTGTTTATACAATTTCCATGTGTATTGGTAGTTCAGACTATCTAGATATAATGATGAGAAGCTAGTAGAACATGCAATCTTGATTATTTTTATGGAATGAAAATCTAAGGTGGTTCATGTGTGACTTTTTGAAGAAAGTCATTGACGAAGTTGAGCACAACCTCTGTGAAGAAATTCATTGTTGAAGTTGAGCATGTTCACACCATGCCACAAACAAAAATTGATCCATGTGAGGATGTGAATAGGTTTTTTACATATTCTTACTGTTCTTTTTTTGGATCTTAAATTAGTTTATACTTTTCATATTCTAAACAAGTGTCGTAAAGTTTATTTTTTTCATATTGTAAAGAAGCTGCGATCTCTTATAGCTTGTGGAGGACTAAGTGATATAACGTTAAGAGGGATAATGGAAGTATTTCATATAAAGTGTGGGTGGAATATTAATTCATAAAACGATTTCCACTTCTTTTTTGAGTAGTGGGGTGTTTTTCTACAGGTTTCTCTATGTGGCCTCCTCTACTGAACATATTTTTCGTTCTCATTTTTTTATTTTTTATTTTTCTTTTGCTAGTTTTTAACTTGTGAATATCTTGAGATATTCACATAAAAAATATCGATGACCTCATGTTGCGGTAAAAATATGCTACAGATGTAAACAATGTGTAAAGTGTCATTATTGACCCTTTTTTACATGAAAAAGTAGACTAGTTTTTCATAGCATGAATATCTCGAGATATTCATGTTTAAAAAATCCTCTTGTTTTTACAATTTCCATGTGTATTGGTAGTTCAGACTATCTAGATATAATGATGAAAAGCTAGTAGAACATGCAATCTTGATTATTTTTATGGAATGAAAAGCTAAGGTGGTTCATGTGTGACTTTTTGAAGAAAGTCATTGACGAAGTTGAGCACAACCTTTTTGAAGAAATTCGTTGTTGAAGTTGAGCATGTTCACACCATGCCACAAACATAAATTGATCCATGTGAGGATGTGAATAGGTTTTTTACCTATTCTTACTATTCTTTTTTGGATCTTAAAGTTTATACTTTTCATATATTCTAAAGAAGTGTCTTAAAATTTATTTTTTTCATATTGTAAAGAAGCTGCGATCTCTTCTAGCTTGTGGAGGACTAAGTGATACAAAGTTAAGAGGGACAATGGAAGTATTTCATACAAAGTGTGAGTGGAATATTAATTCATAATAGGATTTCCACTTCGTTATTGTGACTAGTGGGGTGTTTCTCTACAAGGCCTCCTCTACTGAGCATATTTTTCGTTCTCATTTTTTTATTTTTTATTTTTCTTTTGCTAGTTTTTAACTTGTGAATATCTTGAGATATTCACATAAAAAATATCGATGACCTCATCTTGCGGTAAAAATATGCTACAGATCTAAACAATGTGTAATTATTGACCCTTTTTTACATGAAAAAGTAGACTAGTTTTTCATAGCATGAATATCTCGAGATATTCATGTTAAAAAAATCCTCTTGTTTTTACAATTTCCATGTGTATTGGTAGTTCAGACTATCTAGATATAATGATGAGAAGCTAGTAGAACATGCAATCTTGATTATTTTTATGGAATGAAAATCTAAGGTGGTTCATGTGTGACTTCTTGAAGAAAGTCATTGACGAAGTTGAGCACAACCTTTTTGAAGAAATTCATTGTTGAAGTTGAGCATGTTCACACCATGCCACAAACATAAATTGATCCATGTGAGGATGTGAATAGGTTTTTTATCTATTCTTACTGTTCTTTTCTGGATCTTAAAGTTTATACTTTTCATATCTTCTAAAGAAGTGTCTCAAAGTTTATTTTTTTCATATTGTAAAGAAGCTGCGATCTCTTCTAGCTTGTGGAGGACTAAGTGATACAAAGTTAAGAGGGACAATGGAAGTATTTCATACAAAGTGTGGGTGGAATATTAATTCATAATAGGATTTCCACTTCTTTATTGTGACTAGTGGGGTGTTTTTCTACAAGTTTCTCTATGTGGCCTCCTCTACTGAGCATATTTTTCGTTCTCATTTTTTTATTTTTTATTTTTCTTTTGCTAGTTTTTAACTTGTGAATATCTTGAGATATCCACATAAAAAATATCGATGACCTCATCTTGTGGTAGAAATATGCTACAGATGTAAACAATGTTTAAAGTGTCATTATTGACCCTTTTTTACATGAAAAAGTATCTAACTAGTTTTTCATAGCATGAATATCTCGAGATATTCATGTTAAAAAAATCCTCTTGTTTTTACAATTTCCATGTGTATTGGTAGTTCAGACTATCTAGATATAATGATGAGAAGCTAGTAGAACAAGCAATCTTGATTATTTTTATGGAATGAAAATCTAAGGTGGTTCATGTGTGACTTTTTGAAGAAAGTCATTGACGAAGTTGAGCACAACCTCTGTGAAGAAATTCATTGTTGAAGTTGAGCATGTTCACACCATGCCACAAACAAAAATTGATCCATGTGAGGATGTGAATAGGTTTTTTACATATTCTTACTGTTCTTTTTTTGGATCTTAAATTAGTTTATACTTTTCATATTCTAAACAAGTGTCGTAAAGTTTATTTTTTTCATATTGTAAAGAAGCTGCGATCTCTTATAGCTTGTGGAGGACTAAGTGATACAACGTTAAGAGGGATAATGGAAGTATTTCATATAAAGTGTGGGTGGAATATTAATTCATAAAACGATTTCCACTTCTTTTTTGAGGAGTGGGGTGTTTTTCTACAGGTTTCTCTATGTGGCCTCCTCTACTGAACATATTTTTCGTTCTCATTTTTTTATTTTTTATTTTTCTTTTGCTAGTTTTTAACTTGTGAATATCTTGAGATATTCACATAAAAAATATCGATGACCTCATGTTGCGGTAAAAATATGCTACAGATGTAAACAATGTGTAAAGTGTTATTATTGACCCTTTTTTACATGAAAAAGTAGACTAGTTTTTCATAGCATGAATATCTCGAGATATTCATGTTAAAAAAATCCTCTTGTTTTTACAATTTCCATGTGTATTGGTAGTTCAGACTATCTAGATATAATGATGAAAAGCTAGTAGAACATGCAATCTTGATTATTTTTATGGAATGAAAATCTAAGGTGGTTCATGTGTGACTTTTTGAAGAAAGTCATTGACGAAGTTGAGCACAACCTTTTTGAAGAAATTCATTGTTGAAGTTGAGCATGTTCACACCATGCCACAAACATAAATTGATCCATGTGAGGATGTGAATAGGTTTTTTACCTATTCTTACTGTTCTTTTTTGGATCTTAAAGTTTATACTTTTCATATATTCTAAAGAAGTGTCTTAAAATTTATTTTTTTCATATTGTAAAGAAGCTGCGATCTCTTCTAGTTTGTGGAGGACTAAGAGATACAAAGTTAAGAGGGACAATGGAAGTATTTCATACAAAGTGTGAGTGGAATATTAATTCATAATAGGATTTCCACTTTGTTATTGTGACTAGTGGGGTGTTTCTCTACAAGGCGTCCTCTACTGAGCATATTTTTCGTTCTCATTTTTTTATTTTTTATTTTTCTTTTGCTAGTTTTTAACTTGTGAATATCTTGAGATATTCACATAAAAAATATCGATGACCTCATCTTGCGGTAAAAATATGCTACAGATGTAAACAATGTGTAAAGTGTCATTATTGACCCTTTTTTACATGAAAAAGTAGACTAGTTTTTCATAGCATGAATATCTCGAGATATTCATGTTAAAAAAATCCTCTTGTTTTTACAATTTCCATGTGTATTGGTAGTTCAGACTATCTAGATATAATGATGAGAAGCTAGTAGAACATGCAATCTTGATTATTTTTATGGAATGAAAATCTAAGGTGGTTCATGTGTGACTTCTTGAAGAAAGTCATTGACGAAGTTGAGCACAACCTTTTTGAAGAAATTCATTGTTGAAGTTGAGCATGCTCACACCATGCCACAAACATAAATTGATCCATGTGAGGATGTGAATAGGTTTTTTATCTATTCTTACTGTTCTTTTCTCTATCTTAAAGTTTATACTTTTCATATCTTCTAAAGAAGTGTCTCAAAGTTTATTTTTTTCATATTGTAAAGAAGCTGCGATCTCTTCTAGCTTGTGGAGGACTAAGTGATACAAAGTTAAGAGGGACAATGGAAGTATTTCATACAAAGTGTGGGTGGAATATTAATTCATAATAGGATTTCCACTTCTTTATTGTGACTAGTGGGGTGTTTTTCTACAAGTTTCTCTATGTGGCCTCCTCTACTGAGCATATTTTTCGTTCTCATTTTTTTATTTTTTTTTTCTTTTGCTAGTTTTTAACTTGTGAATATCTTGAGATATTCACATAAAAAATATCGATGACCTCATCTTGCGGTAAAAATATGCTACAGATGTAAACAATGTGTAAAGTGTCATTATTGACCCTTTTTTACATGAAAAAGTAGACTAGTTTTTCATAGCATGAATATCTCGAGATATTCATGTTAAAAAAATCCTCTTGTTTTTACAATTTCCATGTGTATTGGTAGGTAGTTCAGACTATCTAGATATAATGATGAGAAGCTAGTAGAACATGCAATCTTGATTATTTTTATGGAATGAAAATCTAAGGTGGTTCATGTGTGACTTCTTGAAGAAAGTCATTGACGAAGTTGAGCACAACCTTTTTGAAGAAATTCATTGTTGAAGTTGAGCATGCTCACACCATGCCACAAACATAAATTGATCCATGTGAGGATGTGAATAGGTTTTTTATCTATTCTTACTGTTCTTTTCTCTATCTTAAAGTTTATACTTTTCATATCTTCTAAAGAAGTGTCTCAAAGTTTATTTTTTTCATATTGTAAAGAAGCTGCGATCTCTTCTAGCTTGTGGAGGACTAAGTGATACAAAGTTAAGAGGGACAATGGAAGTATTTCATACAAAGTGTGGGTGGAATATTAATTCATAATAGGATTTCCACTTCTTTATTGTGACTAGTGGGGTGTTTTTCTACAAGTTTCTCTATGTGGCCTCCTCTACTGAGCATATTTTTCGTTCTCATTTTTTTATTTTTTATTTTTCTTTTGCTAGTTTTTAACTTGTGAATATCTTGAGATATCCACATAAAAAATATCCATGACCTCATCTTGTGGTAAAAATATGCTACAGATGTAAACAATGTTTAAAGTCTCATTATTGACCCTTTTTTACATGAAAAAGTATCTAACTAGTTTTTCATAGCATGAATATCTCGAGATATTCATGTTAAAAAAATCCTCTTGTTTTTACAATTTCCATGTGTATTGGTAGTTCAGACTATCTAGATATAATGATGAGAAGCTAGTAGAACATGCAATCTTGATTATTTTTATGGAATGAAAATCTAAGGTGGTTCATGTGTGACTTTTTGAAGAAAGTCATTGACGAAGTTGAGCACAACCTTTGTGAAGAAATTCATTGTTGAAGTTGAGCATGTTCACACCATGCCACAAACAAAAATTGATCCATGTGAGGATGTGAATAGGTTTTTTACCTATTCTTACTGTTCTTTTTTGGATCTTAAATTAGTTTATACTTTTCATATTCTAAAGAAGTGTCGTAAAGTTTATTTTTTTCATATTGTAAAGAAGCTGCGATCTCTTATAGCTTGTGGAGGACTAAGTGATACAAAGTTAAGAGGGATAATGGAAGTATTTCATATAAAGTGTGGGTGGAATATTAATTCATAAAACGATTTCCACTTCTTTTTTGACTAGTGGGGTGTTTTTCTACAGGTTTCTCTATGTGGCCTCCTCTACTGAACATATTTTTCGTTCTCATTTTTTTATTTTTTATTTTTCTTTTGCTAGTTTTTAACTTGTGAATATCTTGAGATATTCACATAAAAAATATCGATGACCTCATCTTGTGGTAAAAATATGCTACAAATGTAAACAATGTGTAAAGTGTCATTATTGACCCTTTTTTACATGAAAAAGTAGACTAGTTTTTCATAGCATGAATATCTCGAGATATTCATGTTAAAAAAATCCTCTTGTTTTTACAATTTCCATGTGTATTGGTAGTTCAGACTATCTAGATATAATGATGAGAAGCTAGTACAACATGCAATCTTGATTATTTTTATGGAATGAAAATCTAAGGTGCTTCATGTGTGACTTTTTGAAGAAAGTCATTGACGAAGTTGAGCACAACCTTTTTGAAGAAATTCATTGTTGAAGTTGAGCATGTTCACACCATGCCACTAACATAAATTGATCCATGTGAGGATGTGAATAGGTTTTTTACCTATTCTTACTGTTCTTTTCTGTATCTTAAAGTTTATACTTTTCATATATTCTAAAGAAGTGTCATAAAGTTTATTTTTTTCATATTGTAAAGAAGCTGCGATCTCTTCTAGCTTGTGGAGGACTAAGTGATACAAAGTTAAGAGGGATAATGGAAGTATTTCATATAAATTGTGGGTGGAATATTAATTCATAATAGGATTTCCACTTCTTTATTGACTAGTGGGGTGTTTTTCTACAAGTTTCTCTATGTGGCCTCCTCTACTGAACATATTTTTTGTTCTCATTTTTTTATTTTTTATTTTTCTTTTGCTAGTTTTTAACTTGTGAATATCTTGAGATATTCACATAAAAAATATCGATCACCTCATCTTGCGGTAAAAATATGCTACAGATGTAAACAATGTGTAAAGTGTCATTATTGACCCTTTTTTACATGAAAAACTAGACTAGTTTTTCATAGCATGAATATCTCGAGATATTCATGTTAAAAAAATCCTCTTGTTTTTACAATTTCCATGTGTATTGGTAGTTAAGACTATCTAGATATAATGATGAGAAGCTAGTAGAACATGCAATCTTGATTATTTTTATGGAATGAAAATCTAAGGTGGTTCATGTGTGACTTCTTGAAGAAAGTCATTGACGAAGTTGAGCACAACCTTTTTGAAGAAATTCATTGTTGAAGTTGAGCATGCTCACACCATGCCACAAACATAAATTGATCCATGTGAGGATGTGAATAGGTTTTTTATCTATTCTTACTGTTCTTTTCTCTATCTTAAAGTTTATACTTTTCATATCTTCTAAAGAAGTGTCTCAAAGTTTATTTTTTTCATATTGTAAAGAAGCTGCGATCTCTTCTAGCTTGTGGAGGACTAAGTGATACAAAGTTAAGAGGGACAATGGAAGTATTTCATACAAAGTGTGGGTGGAATATTAATTCATAATAGGATTTCCACTTCTTTATTGTGACTAGTGGGGTGTTTTTCTACAAGTTTCTCTATGTGGCCTCCTCTACTGAGCATATTTTTCGTTCTCATTTTTTTATTTTTTTTTTCTTTTGCTAGTTTTTAACTTGTGAATATCTTGAGATATTCACATAAAAAATATCGATGACCTCATCTTGCGGTAAAAATATGCTACAGATGTAAACAATGTGTAAAGTGTCATTATTGACCCTTTTTTACATGAAAAAGTAGACTAGTTTTTCATAGCATGAATATCTCGAGATATTCTTGTTAAAAAAATCCTCTTGTTTTTACAATTTCCATGTGTATTGGTAGTTCAGACTATCTAGATATAATGATGAGAAGCTAGTAGAACATGCAATCTTGATTATTTTTATGGAATGAAAATCTAAGGTGGTTCATGTGTGACTTCTTGAAGAAAGTCATTGACGAAGTTGAGCACAACCTTTTTGAAGAAATTCATTGTTGAAGTTGAGCATGCTCACACCATGCCACAAACATAAATTGATCCATGTGAGGATGTGAATAGGTTTTTTATCTATTCTTACTGTTCTTTTCTCTATCTTAAAGTTTATACTTTTCATATCTTCTAAAGAAGTGTCTCAAAGTTTATTTTTTTCATATTGTAAAGAAGCTGCGATCTCTTCTAGCTTGTGGAGGACTAAGTGATACAAAGTTAAGAGGGACAATGGAAGTATTTCATACAAAGTGTGGGTGGAATATTAATTCATAATAGGATTTCCACTTCTTTATTGTGACTAGTGGGGTGTTTTTCTACAAGTTTCTCTATGTGGCCTCCTCTACTGAGCATATTTTTCGTTCTCATTTTTTTATTTTTTATTTTTCTTTTGCTAGTTTTTAACTTGTGAATATCTTGAGATATCCACATAAAAAATATCCATGACCTCATCTTGTGGTAAAAATATGCTACAGATGTAAACAATGTTTAAAGTCTCATTATTGACCCTTTTTTACATGAAAAAGTATCTAACTAGTTTTTCATAGCATGAATATCTCGAGATATTCATGTTAAAAAAATCCTCTTGTTTTTACAATTTCCATGTGTATTGGTAGTTCAGACTATCTAGATATAATGATGAGAAGCTAGTAGAACATGCAATCTTGATTATTTTTATGGAATGAAAATCTAAGGTGGTTCATGTGTGACTTTTTGAAGAAAGTCATTGACGAAGTTGAGCACAACCTTTGTGAAGAAATTCATTGTTGAAGTTGAGCATGTTCACACCATGCCACAAACAAAAATTGATCCATGTGAGGATGTGAATAGGTTTTTTACCTATTCTTACTGTTCTTTTTTGGATCTTAAATTAGTTTATACTTTTCATATTCTAAAGAAGTGTCGTAAAGTTTATTTTTTTCATATTGTAAAGAAGCTGCGATCTCTTATAGCTTGTGGAGGACTAAGTGATACAAAGTTAAGAGGGATAATGGAAGTATTTCATATAAAGTGTGGGTGGAATATTAATTCATAAAACGATTTCCACTTCTTTTTTGACTAGTGGGGTGTTTTTCTACAGGTTTCTCTATGTGGCCTCCTCTACTGAACATATTTTTCGTTCTCATTTTTTTATTTTTTATTTTTCTTTTGCTAGTTTTTAACTTGTGAATATCTTGAGATATTCACATAAAAAATATCGATGACCTCATCTTGTGGTAAAAATATGCTACAAATGTAAACAATGTGTAAAGTGTCATTATTGACCCTTTTTTACATGAAAAAGTAGACTAGTTTTTCATAGCATGAATATCTCGAGATATTCATGTTAAAAAAATCCTCTTGTTTTTACAATTTCCATGTGTATTGGTAGTTCAGACTATCTAGATATAATGATGAGAAGCTAGTACAACATGCAATCTTGATTATTTTTATGGAATGAAAATCTAAGGTGCTTCATGTGTGACTTTTTGAAGAAAGTCATTGACGAAGTTGAGCACAACCTTTGCGAAGAAATTCATTGTTGAAGTTGAGCATGTTCACACCATGCCACTAACATAAATTGATCCATGTGAGGATGTGAATAGGTTTTTTACCTATTCTTACTGTTCTTTTCTGTATCTTAAAGTTTATACTTTTCATATATTCTAAAGAAGTGTCATAAAGTTTATTTTTTTCATATTGTAAAGAAGCTGCGATCTCTTCTAGCTTGTGGAGGACTAAGTGATACAAAGTTAAGAGGGATAATGGAAGTATTTCATATAAATTGTGGGTGGAATATTAATTCATAATAGGATTTCCACTTCTTTATTGACTAGTGGGGTGTTTTTCTACAAGTTTCTCTATGTGGCCTCCTCTACTGAACATATTTTTTGTTCTCATTTTTTTATTTTTTATTTTTCTTTTGCTAGTTTTTAACTTGTGAATATCTTGAGATATTCACATAAAAAATATCGATCACCTCATCTTGCGGTAAAAATATGCTACAGATGTAAACAATGTGTAAAGTGTCATTATTGACCCTTTTTTACATGAAAAACTAGACTAGTTTTTCATAGCATGAATATCTCGAGATATTCATGTTAAAAAAATCCTCTTGTTTTTACAATTTCCATGTGTATTGGTAGTTCAGACTATCTAGATATAATGATGAGAAGCTAGTAGAACATGCAATCTTGATTATTTTTTTGGAATGAAAATCTAAGGTGGTTCATGTGTGACTTTTTGAAGAAAGTCATTGACGAAGTTGAGCACAACCTTTTTGGAGAAATTCATTGTTGAAGTTGAGCATGTTCACACCATGCCACAAACATAAATTGATCCATGTGAGGATGTGAATAGGTTTTTCACCTATTCTTACTCTTCTTTTTTGGATCTTAAAGTTTATACTTTTCATATATTCTAAAGAAGTGTCTTAAATTTTTTTTTTTTCATATCGTAAAGAAGTTGATATCTCTTCTAGCTTGTGGAGGACTAAGTGATACAAAGTTAAGAGGGACAATGGAAGTATTTCATACAAAGTGTGGGTGGAATATTAATTCATAATAGGATTTCCACTTCTTTATTGTGACTAGTGGGGTGTTTTTCTACAAGTTTCTCTATGTGGCCTCCTCTACTGAGCATATTTTTGTTCTCATTTTTTTATTTTTTATTTTTCTTTTGCTAGTTTTTAACTTGTGAATATCTTGAGATATTCACATAAAAAATATCGATGACCTCATCTTGTGGTAAAAATATGCTACAGATGTAAACAATGTGTAAAGTGTCATTATTGACCCTTTTTTACATGAAAAAGTAGACTAGTTTTTCATAGCATGAATATCTCGAGATATTCATGTTAAAAAAATCCTCTTGTTTTTACAATTTCCATGTGTATTGGTAGTTCAGACTATCTAGATATAATGATGAGAAGCTAGTAGAACATGCAATCTTGATTATTTTTATGGAATGAAAATCTAAGGTGGTTCATGTGTGACTTTTTGAAGAAAGTCATTGACGAAGTTGAGCACAACCTTTTTGAAGAAATTCATTGTTGAAGTTGAGCATGTTCACACCATGCCACTAACATAAATTGATCCATGTGAGGATGTGAATAGGTTTTTTTACCTATTCTTACTGTTCTTTTCTCGATCTTAAAGTTTATACTTTTCATATATATTCTAAAGAAGTGTCGTAAAGTTTATTTTTTTCATATTGTAAAGAAGCTGCGATCTCTTAAAGCTTGTGGAGGACTAAGTGATACAAAGTTAAGAGGGATAATGGAAGTATTTCATATAAAGTGTCGGTGGAATATTAATTCATAATAGGATTTCCACTTCTTTATTGACTAGTGGGGTGTTTTTCTACAAGTTTCTCTATGTGGCCTCCTCTACTGAACATATTTTTCGTTCTCATTTTTTAATTTTTAATTTTTCTTTTGCTACTTTTTAACTTGTGAATATCTTGAGACATTCACATAAAAAATATCGATGCCCTCATCTTGTGGTAAAAATATGCTACAGATGTAAACAATGTGTAAAGTGTCATTATTGACCCTTTTTTACATGAAAAAGTATCTAACTAGTTTTTCATAGCATGAATATCTCGAGATATTCATGTTAAAAAAATCCTCTTGTTTTTACAATTTCCATGTGTATTGGTAGTTCAGACTATCTAGATATAATGATGAGAAGCTAGTAGAACATGCAATCTTGATTATTTTTATGGAATGAAAATCTAAGGTGGTTCATGTGTGACTTTTTGAAGAAAGTCATTGACGAAGTTGAGCACAACCTTTGTGAAGAAATTCATTGTTGAAGTTGAGCATGTTCACACCATGCCACAAACATAAATTGATCCATGTGAGGATGTGAATAGGTTTTTTACCTATTCTTACGCTTCTTTTTTGGATCTTAAAGTTTATACTTTTCATATTCTAAAGAAGTGTCGTAAAGTTTATTTTTTTCATATTATAAAGAAGCTGCGATCTCTTATAGCTTGTGGAGGACTAAGTGATACAAAGTTAAGAGGGATAATGGAAGTATTTCATATAAAGTGTGGGTGGAATATTAATTCATAATAGGATTTCCACTTCTTTATTGACTAGTGGGGTGTTTTTCTACAAGTTTCTCTATGTGGCCTCCTATACTGAACATATTTTTCGTTCTCATTTTTTTATTTTTTATTTTTATTTTGCTAGTGAATATCTTGAGATATTCACATAAAAAATATCGATGACCTCATCTTGCGGTAAAAATATGCTACAGATGTAAACAATGTGTAAAGTGTCATTATTGACCCTTTTTTACATGAAAAAGTAGACTAGTTTTTCATAGCATGAATATCTCGAGATATTCATGTTAAAAAAATCCTCTTGATTTTACAATTTCCATGTGTATTGGTAGTTCAGACTATCTAGATATAATGATGAGAAGCTAGTAGAACATGCAATCTTGATTATTTTTATGGAATGAAAATCTAAGGTGGTTCATGTGTGACTTTTTGAAGAAAGTCATTGACGAAGTTGAGCACAACCTTTGTGAAGAAATTCATTGTTGAAGTTGAGCATGTTCACACCGTGCCACAAACATAAATTGATCCATGTGAGGATGTGAATAGGTTTTTAACCTATTCTTACTCTTCTTTTTTGGATCTTAAAGTTTATACTTTTCATATATTCTAAAGAAGTGTCTTAAAATTTATTTTTTTCATATTGTAAAGAAGCTGCGATCTCTTATAGCTTGTGGAGGACTAAGTGATACAAAGTTAAGAGGGACAATGGAAGTATTTCATATAAAGTGTGGGTGGAATATAATTCATAATAGGATTTCCACTTCTTTATTGACTAGTGGGGTGTTTTTCTACAAGTTTCTCTATGTGGCCTCCTCTATTGAGCATATTTTTCGTTCTCATTTTGTTATTTTTTATTTTTCTTTTACTAGTTTCAATATCTTGAGATATTCACATAAAAAATATCGATGACCTCATCTTGCGGTAAAAATATGCTACAGATGTAAACAATGTGTAAAGTGTCATTATTGACCCTTTTTTACATGAAAAAGTAGAGTAGTTTTTCATAGCATGAATATCTCGAGATATTCATGTTAAAGAAATCCTCTTGTTTTTAAAATTTCCATGTGTATTGGTAGTTCAGACTATCTATATATAATGATGAGAAGCTAGTAGAACATGCAATCTTGATTATTTTTATGGAATGAAAATCTAAGGTGGTTCATGTGTGACTTTTTGAAGAAAGTCATTGACGAAGTTGAGCACAACCTTTGTGAAGAAATTCATTGTTGAAGTTGAGCATGTTCACACCATGCCACAAACATAAATTGATCCATGTGAGGATGTGAATAGGTTTTTTACCTATTCTTACTGTTCTTTTTTGGATCTTAAAGTTTATACTTTTCATATTCTAAACAAGTGTCATAAAGTTTATTTTTTTCATATTGTAAAGAAGCTGCGATCTCTTATAGCTTGTGGAGGACTAAGTGATACAAAGTTAAGAGGGATAATGGAATTATTTCATACAAAGTGTGAGTGGAATATTAATTCATAATAGGATTTCCACTTCGTTATTGTAACTAGTGGGGTGTTTTTCTACAAGTTTCTCTATGTGGCCTCCTCTACTGAGCATATTTTTCGTTCTCATTTTTTTATTTTTTATTTTTCTTTTGCTAGTTTTTAACTTGTGAATATCTTGACATATTCACATAAAAAATATCGATGACCTCATCTTGTGGTAAAAATATGCTACAGATGTAAACAATGTGTAAAGTGTCATTATTGACCCTTTTTACATGAGAAAGTAGACTAGTTTTTCATAGCATGAATATCTCGAGATATTCATGTTAAAAAAATCCTCTTGTTTTTACAATTTGCATGTGTATTGGTAGTTCAGACTATCTAGATATAATGATGAGAAGCTAGTAGAACATGCAATCTTGATTATTTTTATGGAATGAAAATCTAAGGTGGTTCATGTGTGACTTTTTGAAAAAAGTCATTGACGAAGTTGAGCACAACCTTTTTGAAGAAATTCATTGTTGAAGTTGAGCATGTTCACACCATGCCACAAACATAAATTGATCCATGTTTTGCTAGTTTTTAACTTGTGATTATCTTGAGATATTCACATAAAAAATATCGATGACCTCATCTTGTGGTAAAAATATGCTACAGATGTAAACAATGTGTAAAGTGTCATTATTGACCCTTTTTTACATGAAAAAGTAGACTAGTTTTTCATAGCATGAATATCTCGAGATATTCATGTTAAAGAAATCCTCTTGTTTTTACAATTTGCATGTGTATTGGTAGTTCAGACTATCTAGATATAATGATGAGAAGCTAGTAGAACATGCAATCTTGATTATTTTTATGGAATGAAAATCTAAGGTGGTTCATGTGTGACTTTTGAAGAAAGTCATTGACGAAGTTGAGCACAACCTTTGTGAAGAAATTCATTGTTGAAGTTGAGCATGTTCACACCATGCCACAAACATAAATTGATCCATGTGAGGATGTGAATAGGTTTTTTACCTATTCTTACGCTTCTTTTTTGGATCTTAAAGTTTATGCTTTTCATATTCTAAAGAAGTGTCGTAAAGTTTATTTTTTTCATATTGTAAAGAAGCTGCGATCTCTTATAGCTTGTGGAGGACTAAGTGATACAAAGTTAAGAGGGATAATGGAAGTATTTCATATAAAGTGTGGGTGGAATATTAATTCATAATAGAATTTCCACTTCTTTATTGACTAGTGGGGTGTTTTTTTACAAGTTTCTCTATGTGGCCTCCTATACTGAACATATTTTTCGTTCTCATTTTTTTATTTTTTATTTTTATTTTGCTAGTGAATATCTTGAGATATTCACATAAAAAATATCGATGACCTCATCTTGCGGTAAAAATATGCTACAGATGTAAACAATGTGTAAAGTGTCATTATTGACCCTTTTTTACATGAAAAAGTAGACTAGTTTTTCATAGCATGAATATCTCGAGATATTCATGTTAAAAAAATCCTCTTGATTTTACAATTTCCATGTGTATTGGTAGTTCAGACTATCTAGATATAATGATGAGAAGCTAGTAGAACATGCAATCTTCATTATTTTTATGGAATGAAAATCTAAGGTGGTTCATGTGTGACTTTTTGAAGAAAGTCATTGACGAAGTTGAGCACATCCTTTCTGAAGAAATTCATTGTTGAAGTTGAGCATGTTCACACCATGCCACTAACATAAATTGATCCATGTGAGGATGTGAATAGGTTTTTTTACCTATTCTTACTCTTCTTTTTTGGATCTTAAAGTTTATACTTTTCTTATATTCTAAAGAAGTGTCTTAAAATTTATTTTTTTCATATTGTAAAGAAGATGCGATCTCTTCTAGTTTGTGGAGGACTAAGTGATACAAAGTTAAGAGGGACAATGGAAGTCTTTCATACAAAGTGTGGGTGGAATATTAATTCATAATAGGATTTCCACTTCTTCATTGTGACTAGTGGGGTGTTTTTCCACAAGTTTCTCTATGTGGCCTCCTCTACTGAGCATATTTTTCGTTCCCATTTTTTTATTTTTTATTTTTCTTTTACTAGTTTCAATATCTTGAGATATTCACATAAAAAATATCGATGACCTCATCTTGCGGTAAAAATATGCTACAGATGTAAACAATGTGTAAAGTGTCATTATTGACCCTTTTTTACATGAAAAAGTAGAGTAGTTTTTCATAGCATGAATATCTCGAGATATTCATGTTAAAGAAATCCTCTTGTTTTTAAAATTTCCATGTGTATTGGTAGTTCAGACTATCTATATATAATGATGAGAAGCTAGTAGAACATGCAATCTTGATTATTTTTATGGAATGAAAATCTAAGGTGGTTCATGTGTGACTTTTTGAAGAAAGTCATTGACGAAGTTGAGCACAACCTTTGTGAAGAAATTCATTGTTGAAGTTGAGCATGTTCACACCATGCCACAAACATAAATTGATCCATGTGAGGATGTGAATAGGTTTTTTACCTATTCTTACTGTTCTTTTTTGGATCTTAAAGTTTATACTTTTCATATTCTAAACAAGTGTCATAAAGTTTATTTTTTTCATATTGTAAAGAAGCTGCGATCTCTTATAGCTTGTGGAGGACTAAGTGAGTCAAAGTTAAGAGGGATAATGGAATTATTTCATACAAAGTGTGAGTGGAATATTAATTCATAATAGGATTTCCACTTCGTTATTGTGACTAGTGGGGTGTTTTTCTACAAGTTTCTCTATGTGGCCTCCTCTACTGAGCATATTTTTCGTTCTCATTTTTTTATTTTTTATTTTTCTTTTGCTAGTTTTTAACTTGTGAATATCTTGACATATTCACATAAAAAATATCGATGACCTCATCTTGTGGTAAAAATATGCTACAGATGTAAACAATGTGTAAAGTGTCATTATTGACCCTTTTTACATATTAAAATAGACTAGTTTTTCATAGCATGAATATCTCGAGATATTCATGTTAAAAAAATCCTCTTGTTTTTACAATTTCCATGTGTATTGGTAGTTCAGACTATCTAGATATAATGATGAGAAGCTAGTAGAACATGCAATCTTGATTATTTTTATGGAATGAAAATCTAAGGTGGTTCATGTGTGACTTTTTGAAAAAAGTCATTGACGAAGTTGAGCACAACCTTTTTGAAGAAATTCATTGTTGAAGTTGAGCATGTTCACACCATGCCACAAACATAAATTGATCCATGTTTTGGTAGTTTTTAACTTGTGATTATCTTGAGATATTCACATAAAAAATATCGATGACCTCATCTTGTGGTAAAAATATGCTACAGATGTAAACAATGTGTAAAGTGTCATTATTGACCCTTTTTTACATGAAAAAGTAGCCTAGTTTTTTATAGCATGAATATCTCGAGATATTCATGTTAAAGAAATCCTCTTGTTTTTACAATTTGCATGTGTATTGGTAGTTCAGACTATCTAGATATAATGATGAGAAGCTAGTAGAACATGCAATCTTGATTATTTTTATGGAATGAAAATCTAAGGTGGTTCATGTGTGACTTTTGAAGAAAGTCATTGACGAAGTTGAGCACAACCTTTGTGAAGAAATTCATTGTTGAAGTTGAGCATGTTCACACCATGCCACAAACATAAATTGATCCATGTGAGGATGTGAATAGGTTTTTTACCTATTCTTACGCTTCTTTTTTGGATCTTAAAGTTTGTGCTTTTCATATTCTAAAGAAGTGTCGTAAAGTTTATTTTTTTCATATTGTAAAGAAGCTGTGATCTCTTATAGCTTGTGGAGGACTAAGTGATACAAAGTTAAGAGGGATAATGGAAGTATTTCATATAAAGTGTGGGTGGAATATTAATTCATAATAGGATTTCCACTTCTTTATTGACTAGTGGGGTGTTTTTCTACAAGTTTCTCTATGTGGCCTCCTCTACTGAACATATTTTTCGTTCTCATTTTTTTATTTTTTATTTTTCTTTTGCTAGTTTTTAACTTGTGATTATCTTGAGATATTCACATAAAAAATGTCGATGACCTCATCTTGCGGTAAAAATATGCTACAGATGTAAACAATGTGTAAAGTGTCATGATTGACCCTTTTTTACATGAAAAAGTAGACTAGTTTTTCATAGCATGAATATCTCGAGATATTCATGTTAAAAAAAATCCTCTTGTTTTTACAATTTCCATGTGTATTGGTAGTTCAGACTATCTAGATATAATGAAGAAAGCTAGTAGAACATGCAATATTGATTATTTTTATGGAATGAAAATCTAAGGTGGTTCATGTGTGACTTTTTGAAGAAAGTCATTGACGAAGTTGAGCACAACCTCTGCGAAGAAATTCATTGTTGAAGTTGAGCATGTTCACACCATGCCACAAACATAAATTGATCCATGTGAGGATGTGAATAGGTTTTTCACCTATTCTTACTCTTCTTTTGTGGATCTTAAAGTTTATACTTTTCATATATTCTAAAGAAGTGTCTTAAAATTTATTTTTTTAGTATTGTAAAGAAGTTGCGATCTCTTCTAGCTTGTGGAGGACTAAGTGATACAAAGTTAAGAGGGACAATGGAAGTATTTCATATAAAGTGTGGGTGGAATATTAATTCATAATAGGATTTCCACTTCTTTATTGTGACTAGTGGGGTGTTTTTCTACAAGTTTCTCTATGTGGCCTCCTCTACTGAACATATTTTTCGTTCTCATTTTTTTATTTTTTATTTTTCTTTTGCTAGTTTTTAACTTGTGAATATCTTGAGATATTCACATAAAAAATATCAATGACCTCATCTTGCGGTAAAAATATGCTACAGATGTAAACAATGTGTAAAGTGTCATTATTGACCCTTTTTTACATGAAAAACTAGACTAGTTTTTCATAGCATGAATATCTCGAGATATTCATGTTAAAAAAATCCTCTTGTTTTTACAATTTCCATGTGTATTGGTAGTTCAGACTATCTAGATATAATGATGAGAAGCTAGTAGAACATGCAATCTTGATTATTTTTATGGAATGAAAATCTAAGGTGGTTCATGTGTGACTTTTTGAAGAAAGTCATTGACGAAGTTGAGCACAACCTTTTTGAAGAAATTCATTGTTGAAGTTGAGCATGTTCACACCATGCCACAAACATAAATTGATCCATGTGATGATGTGAATAGGTTTTTTTACCTATTCTTACTCTTCTTTTTTGGATCTTAAAGTTTATACTTTTCATATATTCTAAAGAAGTGTCTTAAAATTTATTTTTTTCATATTGTAAAGAAGCTGCGATCTCTTCTAGCTTGTGGAGGACTAAGTGATACAAAGTTAAGAGGGACAATGGAAGTATTTCATACAAAGTGTGGGTGGAATATTAATTCATAATAGGATTTCCACTTCTTTATTGTGACTAGTGGGGTGTTTTTCTACAAGTTTCTCTATGTGGCCTCCTCTAATGAGCATATTTTTCGTTCTCATTTTTTTATTTTTTTTTTCTTTTACTAGTTTTTAACTTGTGAATATCTTGAGACATTCACATAAAAAATATCGATGACCTCATCTTGTGGTAAACATATGCTACAGATGTAAACAATGTGTAAAGTGTCATTATTGACCGTTTATACTTTTCATATTCTAAAGAATTGTCGTAAAGTTTATTTTTTTCATATTGTAAAGAAGCTGCGATCTCTTATAGCTTGTGGAGGACTAAGTGATACAAAGTTAAAAGGGATAAAGGAAGTATTTCATATAAAGTGTGGGTGGAATATTAATTCATAATAGGATTTCCACTTCTTTATTGACTAGTGGGGTGTTTTTCTACAAGTTTCTCTATGTGGCCTCCTCTACTGAACATATTTTTCGTTCTCATTTTCTTATTTTTTATTTTTCTCTTTCTAGTTTTTAACTTGTGAATATCTTGAGATATTCACATAAAAAATATCGATGACCTCATCTTGTGGTAAAAATATGCTACAGATGTAAATAATGTGTAAAGTGTCATTATTGACCCTTTTTTACTGAAAAACTAGACTAGTTTTTCATAGCATGAATATCTCGAGATATTCATGTTAAAAAAATCCTCTTGTTTTTACGATTTCCATGTGTATTGGTAGTTCAGACTATCTAGATATAATGATGAGAAGCTAGTAGAACATGCAATCTTGATTATTTTTATGGAATGAAAATCTAAGGTGGTTCATGTGTGACTTTTTGAAGAAAGTCATTGACGAAGTTGAGCACAACCTTTTTGAAGAAATTCATTGTTGAAGCTGAGCATGTTCACACCATGCCACAAACATAAATTGATCCATGTGAGGATGTGAATAGGTTTTTTTACCTATTCTTACTGTTCTTTTTTGGATCTTAAAGTTTATACTTTTCATATATTCTAAAGAAGTGTCTTAAAATTTATTTTTTTCATATTGTAAAGAAGCTGCGATCTCTTCTAGCTTGTGGAGGACTAAGTGATACAAAGTTAAGAGGGACAATGGAAGTATTTCATACAAAGTGTGGGTGGAATATTAATTCATAATAGGATTTCCACTTCTTTATTGTGACTAGTGGGGTGTTTTTCTACAAGTTTCTCTATGTGGCCTCCTCTACTGAGCATATTTTTCGTTCTCATTTTTTAATTTTTTATTTTTCTTTTGCTAGTTTTCAACTTGTGAATATCTTGAGATATTCACATAAAAAATATCGATGACCTCATCTTGTGGTAAAAATATGCTATAGATGTGAACAATGTGTAAAGTGTCATTATTGACCCTTTTTTACATGAAAAAGTAGACTAGTTTTTCATAGCATGAATATCTCGAGATATTCATGTTAAAAAAATGCTCTTGTTTTTACAATTTCCATGTGTATTGGTAGTTCAGACTATCTAGATAAAATGATGAGAAGCTAGTAGAACATGCAATCTTGATTATTTTTATGGAATGAAAATCTAAGGTGGTTCATGTGTGACTTTTTGAAGAAAGTCATTGACGAAGTTGAGCACAACCTTTGTGAAGAAATTCATTGTCGAAGTTGAGCATGTTCACACCATGCCACAAACATAAATTGATCCATGTGAGGATGTGAATAGGTTTTTTACCTATTCTTACTGTTCTTTTTTGGATCTTAAATTAGTTTATACTTTTCATATTCTAAAGAAGTGTCGTAAAGTTTATTTTTTTCATATTGTAAAGAAGCTGCGATCTCTTATAGCTTGTGGAGGACTAAGTGATAGAAAGTTAAGAGGGATAATGGAAGTATTTCATATAAAGTGTGGGTGGAATATTAATTCATAATAGGATTTCCACTTCTTTATTGACTAGTGGGGCGTTTTTCTACAAGTTTCTCTATGTGGCCTCCTCTACTGAACATATTTTTCGTTCTCATTTTCTTATTTTTTATTTTTCTCTTTCTAGTTTTTAACTTGTGAATATCTTGAGATATTCACATAAAAAATATCGATGACCTCATCTTGTGGTAAAAATATGCTACAGATGTAAATAATGTGTAAAGTGTCATTATTGACCCTTTTTTACTGAAAAACTAGACTAGTTTTTCATAGCATGAATATCTCGAGATATTCATGTTAAAAAAATCCTCTTGTTTTTACGATTTCCATGTGTATTGGTAGTTCAGACTATCTAGATATAATGATGAAAAGCTAGTAGAACATGCAATCTTGATTATTTTTATGGAATGAAAATCTAAGGTGGTTCATGTGTGACTTTTTGAAGAAAGTCATTGACGAAGTTGAGCACAACCTTTTTGAAGAAATTCATTGTTGAAGCTGAGCATGTTCACACCATGCCACAAACATAAATTGATCCATGTGAGGATGTGAATAGGTTTTTTTACCTATTCTTACTGTTCTTTTTTGGATCTTAAAGTTTATACTTTTCATATATTCTAAAGAAGTGTCTTAAAATTTATTTTTTTCATATTGTAAAGAAGCTGCGATCTCTTCTAGCTTGTGGAGGACTAAGTGATACAAAGTTAAGAGGGACAATGGAAGTATTTCATACAAAGTGTGGGTGGAATATTAATTCATAATAGGATTTCCACTTCTTTATTGTGACTAGTGGGGTGTTTTTCTACAAGTTTCTCTATGTGGCCTCCTCTACTGAGCATATTTTTCGTTCTCATTTTTTTATTTTTTATTTTTCTTTTGCTAGTTTTTAACTTGTGAATATCTTGAGATATCCACATAAAAAATATCGATGACCTCATGTTGCGGTAAAAATATGCTACAGATGTAAACAATGTGTAAAGTGTCATTATTGACCCTTTTTTACATGAAAAAGTAGACTAGTTTTTCATAGCATGAATATCTCGAGATATTCATGTTAAAGAAATCCTCTTGTTTTTACAATTTCCATGTGTATTGGTAGTTCAGACTATCTAGATATAATGATGAGAAGCTAGTAGAACATGCAATCTTGATTATTTTTATGGAATGAAAATCTAAGGTGGTTCATGTGTGACTTCTTGAAGAAAGTCATTGATGAAGTTGAGCACAACCTTTTTGAAGAAATTCATTGTTGAAATTGAGCATGCTCACACCATGTTACAAACATAAATTGATCCATGTGAGGATGTGAATAGGTTTTTTATCTATTCTTACTGTTCTTTTCTGGATCTTAAAGTTTATACTTTTCATATCTTCTAAAGAAGTGTCTCAAAGTTTATTTTTTTCATATTGTAAAGAAGTTGCGATCTCTTCTAGCTTGTGGAGGACTAAGTGATACAAAGTTAAGAGGGACAATGGAAGTATTTCATACAAAGTGTGGGTGGAATATTAATTCATAATAGGATTTCCACGTCTTTATTGTGACTAGTGGGGTGTTTTTCTACAAGTTTCTCTATGTGGCCTCCTCTACTGAGCATATTTTTTGTTCTCATTTTTTTATTTTTTATTTTTCTTTTGCTAGTTTTTAACTTGTGAATATCTTGAGATATTCACATAAAAAATATCGATGACCTCATCTTGTGGTAAAAATATGCTATAGATGTGAACAATGTGTAAAGTGTCATTATTGACCCTTTTTTACATGAAAAAGTATCTAACTAGTTTTTCATAGCATGAATATCTCGAGATATTCATGTTAAAAAAATGCTCTTGTTTTTACAATTTCCATGTGTATTGGTAGTTCAGACTATCTAGATATAATGATGAGAAGCTAGTAGAACATGCAATCTTGATTATTTTTATGGAATGAAAATCTAAGGTGGTTCATGTGTGACTTTTTGAAGAAAGTCATTGACGAAGTTGAGCACAACCTTTGTGAAGAAATTCATTGTTGAAGTTGAGCATGTTCACACCATGCCACAAACATAAATTGATCCATGTGAGGATGTGAATAGGTTTTTTACCTATTCTTACTCTTCTTTTTTGGATCTTAAATTAGTTTATACTTTTCATATTCTAAAAAAGTGTCGTAAAGTTTATTTTTTTCATATTGTAAAGAAGCTGCGATCTCTTATAGCTTGTGGAGTACTAAGTGATACAAAGTTAAAAGGGATAATGGCAGTATTTCATATAAAGTGTGGGTGGAATATTAATTCATAATAGGATTTCCACTTCTTTATTGACTAGTGGGGCATTTTTCTACAAGTTTCTCTATGTGGCCTCCTCTACTGAACATATTTTTCGTTTTCATTTTTTTATTTTTTATTTTTCTTTTACTAGTTTTTAACTTGTGAATATCTTGAGATATTCACATAAAAAATGTCGATGACCTCATCTTGCGGTAAAAATATGCTACAGATGTAAACAATGTGTAAAGTGTCATTATTGACCCTTTTTTACATGAAAAAGTAGACTAGTTTTTCATAGCATGAATATCTCGAGATATTCATGTTAAAAAAATCCTCTTGTTTTTACAATTTCCATGTGTATTGGTAGTTCAGACTATCTAGATATAATGATGAGAAGCTAGTAGAACATGCAATCTTGATTATTTTTATGGAATGAAAATCTAAGGTGGTTCATGTGTGACTTTTTGAAGAAAGTCATTGACGAAGTTAAGCACAACCTTTGCGAAGAAATTCATTGTTGAAGTTGAGCATGTTCACACCATGCCACTAACATAAATTGATCCATGTGAGGATGTGAATAGGTTTTTTACCTATTCTTAATGTTCTTTTTTGGATCTTAAATTAGTTTATACTTTTCATATTCTAAAGAAGTGTCGTAAAGTTTATTTTTTTCATATTGTAAAGAAGCTGCGATCTCTTCTAGCTTGTGGAGGACTAAGTGATACAAAGTTAAGAGGGACAATGGAAGTATTTCATACAAAGTGTGGGTGGAATATTAATTCATAATAGGATTTCCACTTCTTTATTGTGACTAGTGGGGTGTTTTTCTACAAGTTTCTCTATGTGGCCTCCTCTACTGAGCATATTTTTCGTTCTCATTTTTTTATTTTTTATTTTTCTTTTGCTAGTTTTTAACTTGTGAATATCTTGAGATATCCACATAAAAAATATCGATGACCTCATCTTGTGGTAAAAATATGCTACAGATGTAAACAATGTTTAAAGTGTCATTATTGACCCTTTTTTACATGAAAAAGTATCTAACTAGTTTTTCATAGCATGAATATCTCGAGATATTCATGTTAAAAAAAATCCTCTTGTTTTTACAATTTCCATGTGTATTGGTAGTTCAGACTATCTAGATAAAATGATGAGAAGCTAGTAGAACATGCAATCTTGATTATTTTTATGGAATGAAAATCTAAGGTGGTTCATGTGTGACTTTTTGAAGAAAGTCATTGACGAAGTTGACCACAACCTTTGTGAAGAAATTCATTGTTGAAGTTGAGCATCTTCACACCATGCCACAAACATAAATTGATCCATGTGAGGATGTGAATAGGTTTTTTACCTATTCTTACTGTTCTTTTTTGGATCTTAAATTAGTTTATACTTTTCATATTCTAAAGAAGTGTCGTAAAGTTTATTTTGTTCATATTGTAAAGAAGCTGCGATCTCTTATAGCTTGTGGAGGACTAAGTGATACAAAGTTAAGAGGGATAATGGAAGTATTTCATATAAAGTGTGGGTGGAATATTAATTCATAAAAAGATTCCACTTCTTTTTTGACTAGTGGGGTGTTTTTCTACAGGTTTCTCTATGTGGCCTCCTCTACTGAACATATTTTTCGTTCTCATTTTTTTATTTTTTATTTTTCTTTTGCTAGTTTTTAACTTGTGAATATCTTGAGATATTCACATAAAAAATATCGATGGCCTCATCTTGTGGTAAAAATATGCTACAGATGTAAACAATGTGTAAAGTGTCATTATTGACCCTTTTTTACGTGAAAAAGTAGACTAGTTTTTCATAGCATGAATATCTCGAGATATTCATGTTAAAAAAATCCTCTTGTTTTTACAATTTCCATGTGTATTGGTAGTTCAGACTATCTAGATATAATGATGAGAAGCTAGTACAACATGCAATCTTGATTATTTTTATGGAATGAAAATCTAAGGTGCTTCATGTGTGACTTTTTGAAGAAAGTCATTGACGAAGTTGAGCACAACCTTTGCGAAGAAATTCATTGTTGAAGTTAAGCATGTTCACACCATGCCACTAACATAAATTGATCCATGTGAGGATGTGAATAGGTTTTTTACCTATTCTTACTGTTCTTTTCTATATCTTAAAGTTTATACTTTTCATATATTCTAAAGAAGTGTCGTAAAGTTTATTTTTTTCATATTGTAAAGAAGGTGCGATCTCTTATAGCTTGTGGAGGACTAAGTGATACAAAGTTAAGAGGGATAATGGAAGTATTTCATATAAATTGTGGGTGGAATATTAATTCATAATAGGATTTCCACTTCTTTATTGACTAGTGGGGTGTTTTTCTACAAGTTTCTCTATGTGGCCTCCTCTACTGAACATATTTTTCGTTCTTATTTTTTTATTTTTTATTTTTCTTTTGCTAGTTTTTAACTTGTGAATATCTTGAGATATTCACATAAAAAATATCGATGACCTTATCTTGCGGTAAAAATATGCTACAGATGTAAACAATGTGTAAAGTGTCATTATTGACCCTTTTTTACATGAAAAACTAGACTAGTTTTTCATAGCATGAATATCTCGAGATATTCATGTTAAAAAAATCCTCTTGTTTTTACAATTTCCATGTGTATTGGTAGTTCAGACTATCTAGATATAATGATGAGAAGCTAGTAGAACATGCAATCTTGAATATTTTTATGGAATGAAAATCTAAGGTGGTTCATGTGTGACTTTTTGAAGAAAGTCATTGACGAAGTTAAGCACAACCTTTGCGAAGAAATTCATTGTTGAAGTTGAGCATGTTCACACCATGTTACAAACATAAATTGATCCATGTGAGGATGTGAATAGGTTTTTTACCTATTCTTACTGTTCTTTTCTGGATCGTAAAGTTTATACTTTTTATATATTCTAAAGAAGTGTCTTAAAGTTTATTTTTTTCATATTGTAAAGAAGCTGCGATCTCTTCTAGCTTGTGGAGGACTAAGTGATACAAAGTTAAGAGGGACAATGGAAGTATTTCATACAAAGTGTGGGTGGAATATTAATTCATAATAGGATTTCCACTTCTTTATTGTGACTAGTGGGGTGTTTTTCTACAAGTTTCTCTATGTGGCCTCCTCTACTGAGCATATTTTTCGTTCTCATTTTTTTATTTTTTATTTTTCTTTTGCTAGTTTTTAACTTGTGAATATCTTGAGATATCCACATAAAAAATATCGATGACCTCATCTTGCGGTAAAAATATGCTACAGATGTAAACAATGTGTAAAGTGTCATTATTGACCCTTTTTTACATGAAAAAGTAGACTAGTTTTTCATAGCATGAATATCTCGAGATATTCATGTTAAAGAAATCCTCTTGTTTTTACAATTTCCATGTGTATTGGTAGTTCAGACTATCTAGATATAATGATGAGAAGCTAGTAGAACATGCAATCTTGATTATTTTTATGGAATGAAAATCTAAGGTGGTTCATGTGTGACTTTTTGAAGAAAGTCATTGACGAAGTTGAGCACAACCTTTTTGAAGAAATTCATTGTTGAAGTTGAGCATGTTCACACCATGCCACAAACATAAATTGATCCATGTGAGGATGTGAATAGGTTTTTTACCTATTCTTACTCTTCTTTTTTGGATCTTAAATTAGTTTATACTTTTCATATTCTAAAAAAGTGTCGTAAAGTTTATTTTTTTCATATTGTAAAGAAGCTGCGATCTCTTATAGCTTGTGGAGGACTAAGTGATACAAAGTTAAGAGGGATAATGGCAGTATTTCATATAAAGTGTGGGTGGAATATTAATTCATAATAGGATTTCCACTTCTTTATTGACTAATGGGGCATTTTTCTACAAGTTTCTCTATGTGGCCTCCTCTACTGAACATATTTTTCGTTCTCATTTTTTTATTTTTTATTTTTCTTTTCCTAGTTTTTAACTTGTGAATATCTTGAGATATTCACATAAAAAATGTCGATGACCTCATCTTGCGGTAAAAATATGCTACAGATGTAGACAATGTGTAAAGTGTCATTATTGACCCTTTTTTACATGATAAAGTAGACTAGTTTTTCATAGCATGAATATCTCGAGATATTCATGTTAAAAAAATCCTCTTGTTTTTACAATTTCCATGTGTATTGGTAGTTCAGACTATCTAGATATAATGATGAGAAGCTAGTAGAACATGCAATCTTGATTTTTTTTATGGAATGAAAATCTAAGGTGGTTCATGTGTGACTTTTTGAAGAAAGTCATTGACGAAGTTAAGCACAACCTTTGCGAAGAAATTCATTGTTGAAGTTGAGCATGTTCACACCATGCCACTAACATATATTGATCCATGTGAGGATGTGAATAGGTTTTTTACCTATTCTTACTGTTCTTTTCTGGATCGTAAAGTTTATACTTTTCATATATTCTAAAGAAGTGTCTTAAAGTTTATTTTTTTCATATTGTAAAGAAGCTGCGATCTCTTCTAGCTTGTGGAGGACTAAGTGATACAAAGTTAAGAGGGACAATGGAAGTATTTCATACAAAGTGTGGGTGGAATATTAATTCATAATAGGATTTCCACTTTTTTATTGTCACTAGTGGGGTGTTTTTCTACAAGTTTCTCTATGTGGCCTCCTCTACTGAGCATATTTTTCGTTCTCATTTTTCTATTTTTTATTTTTCTTTTGCTAGTTTTTAACTTGTGAATATCTTGAGATATCCACATAAAAAATATCGATGACCTCATCTTGTGGTAAATATATGCTACAGATGTAAACAATGTTTAAAGTGTCATTATTGACCCTTTTTTACATGAAAAAGTATCTAACTAGTTTTTCATAGCATGAATATCTCGAGATATTCATGTTAAAAAAATCCTCTTGTTTTTACAATTTCCATGTGTATTGGTAGTTCAGACTATCTAGATATAATGATGAGAAGCTAGTAGAACATGCAATCTTGATTATTTTTATGGAATGAAAATCTAAGGTGGTTCATGTGTGACTTTTTGAAGAAAGTCATTGACGAAGTTGAGCACAACCTTTGTGAAGAAATTCATTTTTGAAGTTGAGCATCTTCACACCATGCCACAAACATAAATTGATCCATGTGAGGATGTGAATAGGTTTTTTACCTATTCTTACTGTTCTTTTTTGGATCTTAAATTAGTTTATACTTTTCATATTCTAAAGAAGTGTCGTAAAGTTTATTTTTTTCATATTGTAAAGAAGCTGCGATCTCTTATAGCTTGTGGAGGACTAAGTGATACAAAGTTAAGAGGGATAATGGAAGTATTTCATATAAAGTGTGGGTGGAATATTAATTCATAAAACGATTTCCACTTCTTTTTTGACTAGTGGGGTGTTTTTCTACAGGTTTCTCTATGTGGCCTCCTCTACTGAACATATTTTTCGTTCTCATTTTTTTATTTTTTATTTTTCTTTTGCTAGTTTTTAACTTGTGAATATCTTGAGATATTCACATAAAAAATATCGATGACCTCATCTTGTGGTAAAAATATGCTACAGATGTAAACAATGTGTAAAGTGTCATTATTGACCCTTTTTTACGTGAAAAAGTAGACTAGTTTTTCATAGCATGAATATCTCGAGATATTCATGTTAAAAAAATCCTCTTGTTTTTACAATTTCCATGTGTATTGGTAGTTCAGACTATCTAGATATCATGATGAGAAGCTAGTACAACATGCAATCTTGATTATTTTTATGGAATGAAAATCTAAGGTGCTTCATGTGTGACTTTTTGAAGAAAGTCATTGACGAAGTTGAGCACAACCTTTGCGAAGAAATTCATTGTTGAAGTTAAGCATGTTCACACCATGCCACTAACATAAATTGATCCATGTGAGGATGTGAATAGGTTTTTTACCTATTCTTACTGTTCTTTTCTATATCTTAAAGTTTATACTTTTCATATATTCTAAAGAAGTGTCGTAAAGTTTATTTTTTTCATATTGTAAAGAAGCTGCGATCTCTTATAGCTTGTGGAGGACTAAGTGATACAAAGTTAAGAGGTATAATGGAAGTATTTCATATAAATTGTGGGTGGAATATTAATTCAAAATAGGATTTCCACTTCTTTATTGACTAGTGGGGTGTTTTTCTACAAGTTTCTCTATGTGGCCTCCTCTACTGAACATATTTTTCGTTCTTATTTTTTTATTTTTTATTTTTCTTTTGCTAGTTTTTAACTTGTGAATATCTTGAGATATTCACATAAAAAATATCGATGACCTCATCTTGCGGTAAAAATATGCTACAGATGTAAACAATGTGTAAAGTGTCATTATTGACCCTTTTTTACATGAAAAACTAGACTAGTTTTTCATAGCATGAATATCTCGAGATATTCATGTTAAAAAAATCCTCTTGTTTTTACAATTTCCATGTGTATTAGTAGTTTTGACTATCTAGATATAATGATGAGAAGCTAGTAGAACATGCAATCTTGATTATTTTTATGGAATGAAAATCTAAGGTGGTTCATGTGTGACTTTTTGAAGAAAGTCATTGACGAAGTTAAGCACAACCTTTGCGAAGAAATTCATTGTTGAAGTTGAGCATGTTCACACCATGCCACTAAGATAAATTGATCCATGTGAGGATGTGAATAGGTTTTTTACCTATTGTTACTGTTCTTTTCTGGACCGTAAAGTTTATACTTTTTATATATTCTAAAGAAGTGTCTTAAAGTTTATTTTTTTCATATTGTAAAGAAGCTCCGATCTCTTCTAGCTTGTGGAGGACTAAGTGATACAAAGTTAAGAGGGACAATGGAAGTATTTCATACAAAGTGTGGGTGGAATATTAATTCATAATAGGATTTCCACTTCTTTATTGTGACTAGTGGGGTGTTTTTCTACAAGTTTCTCTATGTGGCCTCCTCTACTGAGCATATTTTTCGTTCTCATTTTTTTATTTTTTATTTTTCTTTTGCTAGTTTTTAACTTGTGAATATCTTGAGATATCCACATAAAAAATATCGATGACCTCATCTTGCGGTAAAAATATGCTACAGATGTAAACAATGTGTAAAGTGTCATTATTGACCCTTTTTTACATGAAAAAGTAGACTAGTTTTTCATAGCATGAATATCTCGAGATATTCATGTTAAAGAAATCCTCTTGTTTTTACAATTTCCATGTGTATTGGTAGTTCAGACTATCTAGATATAATGATGAGAAGCTAGTAGAACATGCAATCTTGATTATTTTTATGGAATGAAAATCTAAGGTGGTTCATGTGTGACTTCTTGAAGAAAGTCATTGATGAAGTTGAGCACAACCTTTTTGAAGAAATTCATTGTTGAAATTGAGCATGCTCACACCATGTTACAAACATAAATTGATCCATGTGAGGATGTGAATAGGTTTTTTATCTATTCTTACTGTTCTTTTCTGGATCTTAAAGTTTATACTTTTCATATCTTCTAAAGAAGTGTCTCAAAGTTTATTTTTTTCATATTGTAAAGAAGTTGCGATCTCTTCTAGCTTGTGGAGGACTAAGTGATACAAAGTTAAGAGGGACAATGGAAGTATTTCATACAAAGTGTGGGTGGAATATTAATTCATAATAGGATTTCCACGTCTTTATTGTGACTAGTGGGGTGTTTTTCTACAAGTTTTTCTATGTGGCCTCCTCTACTGAGCATATTTTTTGTTCTCATTTTTTTATTTTTTATTTTTCTTTTGCTAGTTTTTAACTTGTGAATATCTTGAGATATTCACATAAAAAATATCGATGACCTCATCTTGTGGTAAAAATATGCTATAGATGTGAACAATGTGTAAAGTGTCATTATTGACCCTTTTTTACATGAAAAAGTATCTAACTAGTTTTTCATAGCATGAATATCTCGAGATATTCATGTTAAAAAAATGCTCTTGTTTTTACAATTTCCATGTGTATTGGTAGTTTAGACTATCTAGATATAATGATGAGAAGCTAGTAGAACATGCAATCTTGATTATTTTTATGGAATGAAAATCTAAGGTGGTTCATGTGTGACTTTTTGAAGAAAGTCATTGACGAAGTTGAGCACAACCTTTGTGAAGAAATTCATTGTTGAAGTTGAGCATGTTCACACCATGCCACAAACATAAATTGATCCATGTGAGGATGTGAATAGGTTTTTTACCTATTCTTACTCTTCTTTTTTGGATCTTAAATTAGTTTATACTTTTCATATTCTAAAAAAGTGTCGTAAAGTTTATTTTTTTCATATTGTAAAGAAGCTGCGATCTCTTATAGCTTGTGGAGTACTAAGTGATACAAAGTTAAGAGGGATAATGGCAGTATTTCATATAAAGTGTGGGTGGAATATTAATTCATAATAGGATTTCCACTTCTTTATTGACTAGTGGGGCATTTTTCTACAAGTTTCTCTATGTGGCCTCCTCTACTGAACATATTTTTCGTTTTCATTTTTTTATTTTTTATTTTTCTTTTGCTAGTTTTTAACTTGTGAATATCTTGAGATATTCACATAAAAAATGTCGATGACCTCATCTTGCGGTAAAAATATGCTACAGATGTAAACAATGTGTAAAGTGTCATTATTGACCCTTTTTTACATGAAAAAGTAGACTAGTTTTTCATAGCATGAATATCTCGAGATATTCATGTTAAAAAAATCCTCTTGTTTTTACAATTTCCATGTGTATTGGTAGTTCAGACTATCTAGATATAATGATGAGAAGCTAGTAGAACATGCAATCTTGATTATTTTTATGGAATGAAAATCTAAGGTGGTTCATGTGTGACTTTTTGAAGAAAGTCATTGACGAAGTTAAGCACAACCTTTGCGAAGAAATTCATTGTTGAAGTTGAGCATGTTCACACCATGCCACTAACATAAATTGATCCATGTGAGGATGTGAATAGGTTTTTTACCTATTCTTAATGTTCTTTTTTGGATCTTAAATTCGTTTATACTTTTCATATTCTAAAGAAGTGTCGTAAAGTTTATTTTTTTCATATTGTAAAGAAGCTGCGATCTCTTCTAGCTTGTGGAGGACTAAGTGATACAAAGTTAAGAGGGACAATGGAAGTATTTCATACAAAGTGTGGGTGGAATATTAATTCATAATAGGATTTCCACTTCTTTATTGTGACTAGTAAGGTGTTTTTCTACAAGTTTCTCTATGTGGCCTCCTCTACTGAGCATATTTTTCGTTCTCATTTTTTTATTTTTTATTTTTCTTTTGCTAGTTTTTAACTTGTGAATATCTTGAGATATCCACATAAAAAATATCGATGACCTCATCTTGTGGTAAAAATATGCTACAGATGTAAACAATGTTTAAAGTGTCATTATTGACCCTTTTTTACATGAAAAAGTATCTAACTAGTTTTTCATAGCATGAATATCTCGAGATATTCATGTTAAAAAAAATCCTCTTGTTTTTACAATTTCCATGTGTATTGGTAGTTCAGACTATCTAGATATAATGATGAGAAGCTAGTAGAACATGCAATCTTGATTATTTTTATGGAATGAAAATCTAAGGTGGTTCATGTGTGACTTTTTGAAGAAAGTCATTGACGAAGTTGACCACAACCTTTGTGAAGAAATTCATTGTTGAAGTTGAGCATCTTCACACCATGCCACAAACATAAATTGATCAATGTGAGGATGTGAATAGGTTTTTTACCTATTCTTACTGTTCTTTTTTGGATCTTAAATTAGTTTATACTTTTCATATTCTAAAGAAGTGTCGTAAAGTTTATTTTGTTCATATTGTAAAGAAGCTGCGATCTCTTATAGCTTGTGGAGGACTAAGTGATACAAAGTTAAGAGGGATAATGGAAGTATTTCATATAAAGTGTGGGTGGAATATTAATTCATAAAAAGATTCCACTTCTTTTTTGACTAGTGGGGTGTTTTTCTACAGGTTTCTCTATGTGGCCTCCTCTACTGAACATATTTTTCGTTCTCATTTTTTTATTTTTTATTTTTCTTTTGCTAGTTTTTAACTTGTGAATATCTTGAGATATTCACATAAAAAATATCGATGGCCTCATCTTGTGGTAAAAATATGCTACAGATGTAAACAATGTGTAAAGTGTCATTATTGACCCTTTTTTACGTGAAAAAGTAGACTAGTTTTTCATAGCATGAATATCTCGAGATATTCATGTTAAAAAAATCCTCTTGTTTTTACAATTTCCATGTGTATTGGTAGTTCAGACTATCTAGATATAATGATGAGAAGCTAGTACAACATGCAATCTTGATTATTTTTATGGAATGAAAATCTAAGGTGCTTCATGTGTGACTTTTTGAAGAAAGTCATTGACGAAGTTGAGCACAACCTTTGCGAAGAAATTCATTGTTGAAGTTAAGCATGTTCACACCATGCCACTAACATAAATTGATCCATGTGAGGATGTGAATAGGTTTTTTACCTATTCTTACTGTTCTTTTCTATATCTTAAAGTTTATACTTTTCATATATTCTAAAGAAGTGTCGTAAAGTTTATTTTTTTCATATTGTAAAGAAGCTGCGATCTCTTATAGCTTGTGGAGGACTAAGTGATACAAAGTTAAGAGGGATAATGGAAGTATTTCATATAAATTGTGGGTGGAATATTAATTCATAATAGGATTTCCACTTCTTTATTGACTAGTGGGGTGTTTTTCTACAAGTTTCTCTATGTGGCCTCCTCTACTGAACATATTTTTCGTTCTTATTTTTTTATTTTTTATTTTTCTTTTGCTAGTTTTTAACTTGTGAATATCTTGAGATATTCACATAAAAAATATCGATGACCTTATCTTGCGGTAAAAATATGCTACAGATGTAAACAATGTGTAAAGTGTCATTATTGACCCTTTTTTACATGAAAAACTAGACTAGTTTTTCATAGCATGAATATCTCGAGATATTCATGTTAAAAAAATCCTCTTGTTTTTACAATTTCCATGTGTATTGGTAGTTCAGACTATCTAGATATAATGATGAGAAGCTAGTAGAACATGCAATCTTGAATATTTTTATGGAATGAAAATCTAAGGTGGTTCATGTGTGACTTTTTGAAGAAAGTCATTGACGAAGTTAAGCACAACCTTTGCGAAGAAATTCATTGTTGAAGTTGAGCATGTTCACACCATGTTACAAACATAAATTGATCCATGTGAGGATGTGAATAGGTTTTTTACCTATTCTTACTGTTCTTTTCTGGATCGTAAAGTTTATACTTTTTATATATTCTAAAGAAGTGTCTTAAAGTTTATTTTTTTCATATTGTAAAGAAGCTGCGATCTCTTCTAGCTTGTGGAGGACTAAGTGATACAAAGTTAAGAGGGACAATGGAAGTATTTCATACAAAGTGTGGGTGGAATATTAATTCATAATAGGATTTCCACTTCTTTATTGTGACTAGTGGGGTGTTTTTCTACAAGTTTCTCTATGTGGCCTCCTCTACTGAGCATATTTTTCGTTCTCATTTTTTTATTTTTTATTTTTCTTTTGCTAGTTTTTAACTTGTGAATATCTTGAGATATCCACATAAAAAATATCGATGACCTCATCTTGCGGTAAAAATATGCTACAGATGTAAACAATGTGTAAAGTGTCATTATTGACCCTTTTTTACATGAAAAAGTAGACTAGTTTTTCATAGCATGAATATCTCGAGATATTCATGTTAAAGAAATCCTCTTGTTTTTACAATTTCCATGTGTATTGGTAGTTCAGACTATCTAGATATAATGATGAGAAGCTAGTAGAACATGCAATCTTGATTATTTTTATGGAATGAAAATCTAAGGTGGTTCATGTGTGACTTTTTGAAGAAAGTCATTGACGAAGTTGAGCACAACCTTTGTGAAGAAATTCATTGTTGAAGTTGAGCATGTTCACACCATGCCACAAACATAAATTGATCCATGTGAGGATGTGAATAGGTTTTTTACCTATTCTTACTCTTCTTTTTTGGATCTTAAATTAGTTTATACTTTTCATATTCTAAAAAAGTATCGTAAAGTTTATTTTTTTCATATTGTAAAGAAGCTGCGATCTCTTATAGCTTGTGGAGGACTAAGTGATACAAAGTTAAGAGGGATAATGGCAGTATTTCATATAAAGTGTGGGTGGAATATTAATTCATAATAGGATTTCCACTTCTTTATTGACTAATGGGGCATTTTTCTACAAGTTTCTCTATGTGGCCTCCTCTACTGAACATATTTTTCGTTCTCATTTTTTTATTTTTTATTTTTCTTTTCCTAGTTTTTAACTTGTGAATATCTTGAGATATTCACATAAAAAATGTCGATGACCTCATCTTGCGGTAAAAATATGCTACAGATGTAAACAATGTGTAAAGTGTCATTATTGACCCTTTTTTACATGATAAAGTAGACTAGTTTTTCATAGCATGAATATCTCGAGATATTCATGTTAAAAAAATCCTCTTGTTTTTACAATTTCCATGTGTATTGGTAGTTCAAACTATCTAGATATAATGATGAGAAGCTAGTAGAACATGCAATCTTGATTTTTTTTATGGAATGAAAATCTAAGGTGGTTCATGTGTGACTTTTTAAAGAAAGTCATTGACGAAGTTAAGCACAACCTTTGCGAAGAAATTCATTGTTGAAGTTGAGCATGTTCACACCATGCCACTAACATATATTGATCCATGTGAGGATGTGAATAGGTTTTTTACCTATTCTTACTGTTCTTTTCTGGATCGTAAAGTTTATACTTTTCATATATTCTAAAGAAGTGTCTTAAAGTTTATTTTTTTCATATTGTAAAGAAGCTGCGATCTCTTCTAGCTTGTGGAGGACTAAGTGATACAAAGTTAAGAGGGACAATGGAAGTATTTCATACAAAGTGTGGGTGGAATATTAATTCATAATAGGATTTCCACTTTTTTATTGTCACTAGTGGGGTGTTTTTCTACAAGTTTCTCTATGTGGCCTCCTCTACTGAGCATATTTTTCGTTCTCATTTTTCTATTTTTTATTTTTCTTTTGCTAGTTTTTAACTTGTGAATATCTTGAGATATCCACATAAAAAATATCGATGACCTCATCTTGTGGTAAATATATGCTACAGATGTAAACAATGTTTAAAGTGTCATTATTGACCCTTTTTTACATGAAAAAGTATCTAACTAGTTTTTCATAGCATGAATATCTCGAGATATTCATGTTAAAAAAATCCTCTTGTTTTTACAATTTCCATGTGTATTGGTAGTTCAGACTATCTAGATATAATGATGAGAAGCTAGTAGAACATGCAATCTTGATTATTTTTATGGAATGAAAATCTAAGGTGGTTCATGTGTGACTTTTTGAAGAAAGTCATTGACGAAGTTGAGCACAACCTTTGTGAAGAAATTCATTTTTGAAGTTGAGCATCTTCACACCATGCCACAAACATAAATTGATCCATGTGAGGATGTGAATAGGTTTTTTACCTATTCTTACTGTTCTTTTTTGGATCTTAAATTAGTTTATACTTTTCATATTCTAAAGAAGTGTCGTAAAGTTTATTTTTTTCATATTGTAAAGAAGCTGCGATCTCTTATAGCTTGTGGAGGACTAAGTGATACAAAGTTAAGAGGGATAATGGAAGTATTTCATATAAAGTGTGGGTGGAATATTAATTCATAAAACGATTTCCACTTCTTTTTTGACTAGTGGGGTGTTTTTCTACAGGTTTCTCTATGTGGCCTCCTCTACTGAACATATTTTTCGTTCTCATTTTTTTATTTTTTATTTTTCTTTTGCTAGTTTTTAACTTGTGAATATCTTGAGATATTCACATAAAAAATATCGATGACCTCATCTTGTGGTAAAAATATGCTACAGATGTAAACAATGTGTAAAGTGTCATTATTGACCCTTTTTTACGTGAAAAAGTAGACTAGTTTTTCATAGCATGAATATCTCGAGATATTCATGTTAAAAAAATCCTCTTGTTTTTACAATTTCCATGTGTATTGGTAGTTCAGACTATCTAGATATCATGATGAGAAGCTAGTACAACATGCAATCTTGATTATTTTTATGGAATGAAAATCTAAGGTGCTTCATGTGTGACTTTTTGAAGAAAGTCATTGACGAAGTTGAGCACAACCTTTGCGAAGAAATTCATTGTTGAAGTTAAGCATGTTCACACCATGCCACTAACATAAATTGATCCATGTGAGGATGTGAATAGGTTTTTTACCTATTCTTACTGTTCTTTTCTATATCTTAAAGTTTATACTTTTCATATATTCTAAAGAAGTGTCGTAAAGTTTATTTTTTTCATATTGTAAAGAAGCTGCGATCTCTTATAGCTTGTCGAGGACTAAGTGATACAAAGTTAAGAGGTATAATGGAAGTATTTCATATAAATTGTGGGTGGAATATTAATTCAAAATAGGATTTCCACTTCTTTATTGACTAGTGGGGTGTTTTTCTACAAGTTTCTCTATGTGGCCTCCTCTACTGAACATATTTTTCGTTCTTATTTTTTTATTTTTTATTTTTCTTTTGCTAGTTTTTAACTTGTGAATATCTTGAGATATTCACATAAAAAATATCGATGACCTCATCTTGCGGTAAAAATATGCTACAGATGTAAACAATGTGTAAAGTGTCATTATTGACCCTTTTTTACATGAAAAACTAGACTAGTTTTTCATAGCATGAATATCTCGAGATATTCATGTTAAAAAAATCCTCTTGTTTTTACAATTTCCATGTGTATTAGTAGTTTTGACTATCTAGATATAATGATGAGAAGCTAGTAGAACATGCAATCTTGATTATTTTTATGGAATGAAAATCTAAGGTGGTTCATGTGTGACTTTTTGAAGAAAGTCATTGACGAAGTTAAGCACAACCTTTGCGAAGAAATTCATTGTTGAAGTTGAGCATGTTCACACCATGCCACTAACATAAATTGATCCATGTGAGGATGTGAATAGGTTTTTTACCTATTGTTACTGTTCTTTTCTGGACCGTAAAGTTTATACTTTTTATATATTCTAAAGAAGTGTCTTAAAGTTTATTTTTTTCATATTGTAAAGAAGCTGCGATCTCTTCTAGCTTGTGGAGGACTAAGTGATACAAAGTTAAGAGGGACAATGGAAGTATTTCATACAAAGTGTGGGTGGAATATTAATTCATAATAGGATTTCCACTTCTTTATTGTGACTAGTGGGGTGTTTTTCTACAAGTTTCTCTATGTGGCCTCCTCTACTGAGCATATTTTTCGTTCTCATTTTTTTATTTTTTATTTTTCTTTTGCTAGTTTTTAACTTGTGAATATCTTGAGATATCCACATAAAAAATATCGATGACCTCATCTTGTGGTAAAAATATGCTACAGATGTAAACAATGTGTAAAGTGTCATTATTGACCCTTTTTTACATGAAAAAGTAGACTAGTTTTTCATAGCATGAATATCTCGAGATATTCATGTTAAAGAAATCCTCTTGTTTTTACAATTTCCATGTGTATTGGTAGTTCAGACTATCTAGATATAATGATGAGAAGCTAGTAGAACATGAAATCTTGATTATTTTTATGGAATGAAAATCTAAGGTGGTTCATGTGTGACTTCTTGAAGAAAGTCATTTACGAAGTTCAGCACAACCTTTTTGAAGAAATTCATTGTTGAAGTTGAGCATGCTCACACCATGTTACAAACATAAATTGATCCATGTGAGGATGTGAATAGGTTTTTTATCTATTCTTACTGTTCTTTTCTGGATCTTAAAGTTTATACTTTTCATATCTTCTAAAGAAGTGTCTCAAAGTTTATTTTTTTCATATTGTAAAGAAGCTGCGATCTCTTCTAGCTTGTGGAGGACTAAGTGATACAAAGTTAAGAGGGACAATGGAAATATTTCATACAAAGTGTGGGTGGAATATTAATTCATAATAGGATTTCCACGTCTTTATTGTGACTAGTGGGGTGTTTTTCTACAAGTTTCTCTATGTGGCCTCCTCTACTGAGCATATTTTTTGTTCTCATTTTTTTATTTTTTATTTTTCTTTTGCTAGTTTTTAACTTGTGAATATCTTGAGATATTCACATAAAAAATATCGATGACCTCATCTTGCGGTAAAAATATGCTACAGATGTAAACAATGTGTAAAGTGTCATTATTGACCCTTTTTTACATGAAAAACTAGACTAGTTTTTCATAGCATGAATATCTCGAGATATTCATGTTAAAAAAATCCTCTTGTTTTTACAATTTCCATGTGTATTGGTAGTTCAGACTATCTAGATATAATGATGAGAAGCTAGTAGAACATGCAATCTTGATTATTTTTATGGAATGAAAATCTAAGGTGGTTCATGTGTGACTTTTTGAAGAAGTCATTGACGAAGTTGAGCACAACCTTTGTGAAGAAATTCATTGTTGAAGTTGAGCATGTTCACACCATGCCACAAACATAAATTGATCCATGTGAGGATGTGAATAGGTTTTTTACCTATTCTTACTGTTCTTTTTTGGATCTTAAATTAGTTTATACTTTTCATATTCTAAAGAAGTGTCGTAAAGTTTATTTTTTTCATATTGTAAAGAAGCTGCGATCTCTTATAGCTTGTGGAGGACTAAGTGATAGAAAGTTAAGAGGGATAATGGAAGTATTTCATATAAAGTGTGGGTGGAATATTAATTCATAAAACGATTTCCACTTCTTTTTTGACTAGTGGGGTGTTTTTCTACAGGTTTCTCTATGTGGCCTCCTCTACTGAACATATTTTTCGTTCTTATTTTTTTATTTTTTATTTTTCTTTTGCTAGTTTTTAACTTGTGAATATCTTGAGATATTCACATAAAAAATATCGATGGCCTCATCTTGTGGTAAAAATATGCTACAGATGTAAACAATGTGTAAAGTGTCATTATTGACCCTTTTTTACGTGAAAAAGTAGACTAGTTTTTCATAGCATGAATATCTCGAGATATTCATGTTAAAAAAATCCTCTTGTTTTTACAATTTCCATGTGTATTGGTAGTTCAGACTATCTAGATATAATGATGAGAAGCTAGTACAACATGCAATCTTGATTATTTTTATGGAATGAAAATCTAAGGTGCTTCATGTGTGACTTTTTGAAGAAAGTCATTGACGAAGTTGAGCACAACCTTTGCGAAGAAATTCATTGTTGAAGTTTAGCATGTTCACACCATGCCACTAACATAAATTGATCCATGTGAGGATGTGAATAGGTTTTTTACCTATTCTTACTGTTCTTTTCTATATCTTAAAGTTTATACTTTTCATATATTCTAAAGAAGTGTCGTAAAGTTTATTTTTTTCATATTGTAAAGAAGCTGCGATCTCTTATAGCTTGTGGAGGACTAAGTGATACAAAGTTAAGAGGTATAATGGAAGTATTTCATATAAATTGTGGGTGGAATATTAATTCAAAATAGGATTTCCACTTCTTTATTGACTAGTGGGGTGTTTTTCTACAAGTTTCTCTATGTGGCCTCCTCTACTGAACATATTTTTCGTTCTTATTTTTTTATTTTTTATTTTTCTTTTGCTAGTTTTTAACTTGTGAATATCTTGAGATATTCACATAAAAAATATCGATGACCTCATCTTGCGGTAAAAATATGCTACAGATGTAAACAATGTGTAAAGTGTCATTATTGACCCTTTTTTACATGAAAAACTAGACTAGTTTTTCATAGCATGAATATCTCGAGATATTCATGTTAAAAAAATCCTCTTGTTTTTACAATTTCCATGTGTATTAGTAGTTTTGACTATCTAGATATAATGATGAGAAGCTAGTAGAACATGCAATCTTGATTATTTTTATGGAATGAAAATCTAAGGTGGTTCATGTGTGACTTTTTGAAGAAAGTCATTGACGAAGTTAAGCACAACCTTTGCGAAGAAATTCATTGTTGAAGTTGAGCATGTTCACACCATGCCACTAACATAAATTGATCCATGTGAGGATGTGAATAGGTTTTTTACCTATTGTTACTGTTCTTTTCTGGACCGTAAAGTTTATACTTTTTATATATTCTAAAGAAGTGTCTTAAAGTTTATTTTTTTCATATTGTAAAGAAGCTGCGATCTCTTCTAGCTTGTGGAGGACTAAGTGATACAAAGTTAAGAGGGACAATGGAAGTATTTCATACAAAGTGTGGGTGGAATATTAATTCATAATAGGATTTCCACTTCTTTATTGTGACTAGTGGGGTGTTTTTCTACAAGTTTCTCTATGTGGCCTCCTCTACTGAGCATATTTTTCGTTCTCATTTTTTTATTTTTTATTTTTCTTTTGCTAGTTTTTAACTTGTGAATATCTTGAGATATCCACATAAAAAATATCGATGACCTCATCTTGTGGTAAAAATATGCTACAGATGTAAACAATGTGTAAAGTGTCATTATTGACCCTTTTTTACATGAAAAAGTAGACTAGTTTTTCATAGCATGAATATCTCGAGATATTCATGTTAAAGAAATCCTCTTGTTTTTACAATTTCCATGTGTATTGGTAGTTCAGACTATCTAGATATAATGATGAGAAGCTAGTAGAACATGCAATCTTGATTATTTTTATGGAATGAAAATCTAAGGTGGTTCATGTGTGACTTCTTGAAGAAAGTCATTTACGAAGTTCAGCACAACCTTTTTGAAGAAATTCATTGTTGAAGTTGAGCATGCTCACACCATGTTACAAACATAAATTGATCCATGTGAGGATGTGAATAGGTTTTTTATCTATTCTTACTGTTCTTTTCTGGATCTTAAAGTTTATACTTTTCATATCTTCTAAAGAAGTGTCTCAAAGTTTATTTTTTTCATATTGTAAAGAAGCTGCGATCTCTTCTAGCTTGTGGAGGACTAAGTGATACAAAGTTAAGAGGGACAATGGAAATATTTCATACAAAGTGTGGGTGGAATATTAATTCATAATAGGATTTCCACGTCTTTATTGTGACTAGTGGGGTGTTTTTCTACAAGTTTCTCTATGTGGCCTCCTCTACTGAGCATATTTTTTGTTCTCATTTTTTTATTTTTTATTTTTCTTTTGCTAGTTTTTAACTTGTGAATATCTTGAGATATTCACATAAAAAATATCGATGACCTCATCTTGCGGTAAAAATATGCTACAGATGTAAACAATGTGTAAAGTGTCATTATTGACCCTTTTTTACATGAAAAACTAGACTAGTTTTTCATAGCATGAATATCTCGAGATATTCATGTTAAAAAAATCCTCTTGTTTTTACAATTTCCATGTGTATTGGTAGTTCAGACTATCTAGATATAATGATGAGAAGCTAGTAGAACATGCAATCTTGATTATTTTTATGGAATGAAAATCTAAGGTGGTTCATGTGTGACTTTTTGAAGAAAGTCATTGACGAAGTTGAGCACAACCTTTGTGAAGAAATTCATTGTTGAAGTTGAGCATGTTCACACCATGCCACAAACATAAATTGATCCATGTGAGGATGTGAATAGGTTTTTTACCTATTCTTACTGTTCTTTTTTGGATCTTAAATTAGTTTATACTTTTCATATTCTAAAGAAGTGTCGTAAAGTTTATTTTTTTCATATTGTAAAGAAGCTGCGATCTCTTATAGCTTGTGGAGGACTAAGTGATAGAAAGTTAAGAGGGATAATGGAAGTATTTCATATAAAGTGTGGGTGGAATATTAATTCATAAAACGATTTCCACTTCTTTTTTGACTAGTGGGGTGTTTTTCTACAGGTTTCTCTATGTGGCCTCCTCTACTGAACATATTTTTCGTTCTTATTTTTTTATTTTTTATTTTTCTTTTGCTAGTTTTTAACTTGTGAATATCTTGAGATATTCACATAAAAAATATCGATGGCCTCATCTTGTGGTAAAAATATGCTACAGATGTAAACAATGTGTAAAGTGTCATTATTGACCCTTTTTTACGTGAAAAAGTAGACTAGTTTTTCATAGCATGAATATCTCGAGATATTCATGTTAAAAAAATCCTCTTGTTTTTACAATTTCCATGTGTATTGGTAGTTCAGACTATCTAGATATAATGATGAGAAGCTAGTACAACATGCAATCTTGATTATTTTTATGGAATGAAAATCTAAGGTGCTTCATGTGTGACTTTTTGAAGAAAGTCATTGACGAAGTTGAGCACAACCTTTGCGAAGAAATTCATTGTTGAAGTTAAGCATATTCACACCATGCCACTAACATAAATTGATCCATGTGAGGATGTGAATAGGTTTTTTACCTATTCTTACTGTTCTTTTCTATATCTTAAAGTTTATACTTTTCATATATTCTAAAGAAGTGTCGTAAAGTTATTTTTTTCATATTGTAAAGAAGCTGCGATCTCTTATAGCTTGTGGAGGACTAAGTGATACAAAGTTAAGAGGGATAATGGAAGTATTTCATATAAATTGTGGGTGGAATATTAATTCAAAATAGGATTTCCACTTCTTTATTGACTAGTGGGGTGTTTTTCTACAAGTTTCTCTATGTGGCCTCCTCTACTGAACATATTTTTCGTTCTTATTTTTTTATTTTTTATTTTTCTTTTGCTAGTTTTTAACTTGTGAATATCTTGAGATATTCACATAAAAAATATCGATGACCTCATCTTGCGGTAAAAATATGCTACAGATGTAAACAATGTGTAAAGTGTCATTATTGACCCTTTTTTACATGAAAAACTAGACTAGTTTTTCATAGCATGAATATCTCGAGATATTCATGTTAAAAAAATCCTCTTGTTTTTACAATTTCCATGTGTATTAGTAGTTCAGACTATCTAGATATAATGATGAGAAGCTAGTAGAACATGCAATCTTGAGTATTTTTATGGAATGAAAATCTAAGGTGGTTCATGTGTGACTTTTTGAAGAAAGTCATTGACGAAGTTAAGCACAACCTTTGCGAAGAAATTCATTGTTGAAGTTGAGCATGTTCACACCATGCCACTAACATAAATTGATCCATGTGAGGATGTGAATAGGTTTTTTACCTATTGTTACTGTTCTTTTCTGGATCGTAAAGTTTATACTTTTTATATATTCTAAAGAAGTGTCTTAAAGTTTATTTTTTTCATATTGTAAAGAAGCTGCGATCTCTTCTAGCTTGTGGAGGACTAAGTGATACAAAGTTAAGAGGGACAATGGAAGTATTTCATACAAAGTGTGGGTGGAATATTAATTCATAATAGGATTTCCACTTCTTTATTGTGACTAGTGGGGTGTTTTTCTACAAGTTTCTCTATGTGGCCTCCTCTACTGAGCATATTTTTCGTTCTCATTTTTTTATTTTTTATTTTTCTTTTGCTAGTTTTTAACTTGTGAATATCTTGAGATATCCACATAAAAAATATCGATGACCTCATCTTGTGGTAAAAATATGCTACAGATGTAAACAATGTGTAAAGTGTCATTATTGACCCTTTTTTACATGAAAAAGTAGACTAGTTTTTCATAGCATGAATATCTCGAGATATTCATGTTAAAGAAATCCTCTTGTTTTTACAATTTCCATGTGTATTGGTAGTTCAGACTATCTAGATATAATGATGAGAAGCTAGTAGAAAATGCAATCTTGATTATTTTTATGGAATGAAAATCTATGGTGGTTCACGTGTGACTTCTTGAAGAAAGTCATTTACGAAGTTCAGCACAACCTTTTTGAAGAAATTCATTGTTGAAGTTGAGCATGCTCACACCATGTTACAAACATAAATTGATCCATGTGAGGATGTGAATAGGTTTTTTATCTATTCTTACTGTTCTTTTCTGGATCTTAAAGTTTATACTTTTCATATCTTCTAAAGAAGTGTCTCAAAGTTTATTTTTTTCATATTGTAAAGAAGCTGCGATCTCTTCTAGCTTGTGGAGGACTAAGTGATACAAAGTTAAGAGGGACAATGGAAATATTTCATACAAAGTGTGGGTGGAATATTAATTCATAATAGGATTTCCACGTCTTTATTGTGACTAGTGGGGTGTTTTTCTACAAGTTTCTCTATGTGGCCTCCTCTACTGAGCATATTTTTTGTTCTCATTTTTTTATTTTTTATTTTTCTTTTACTAGTTTTTAACTTGTGAATATCTTGAGATATTCACATAAAAAATATCGATGACCTCATCTTGCGGTAAAAATATGCTACAGATGTAAACAATGTGTAAAGTGTCATTATTGACCCTTTTTTACATGAAAAACTAGACTAGTTTTTCATAGCATGAATATCTCGAGATATTCATGTTAAAAAAATGCTCTTGTTTTTACAATTTCCATGTGTATTGGTAGTTCAGACTATCTAGATATAATGATGAGAAGCTAGTAGAACATGCAATCTTGATTATTTTTATGGAATGAAAATCTAAGGTGGTTCATGTGTGACTTTTTGAAGAAAGTCATTCACGAAGTTGAGCACAACCTTTGTGAAGAAATTCATTGTTGAAGTTGAGCATGTTCACACCATGCCACAAACATAAATTGATCCATGTGAGGATGTGAATAGGTTTTTTACCTATTCTTACTCTTCTTTTTTGGATCTTAAATTAGTTTATACTTTTCATATTCTAAAAAAGTGTCGTAAAGTTTATTTTTTTCATATTGTAAAGAAGCTGCGATCTCTTATAGCTTGTGGAGGACTAAGTGATACAAAGTTAAGAGGGATATTGGCAGTATTTCATATAAAGTGTGGGTGGAATATTAATTCATAATAGGATTTCCACTTCTTTATTGACTAATGGGGCATTTTTCTACAAGTTTCTCTATGTGGCCTCCTCTACTGAACATATTTTTCGTTCTCATTTTTTTATTTTTTATTTTTCTTTTTCTAGTTTTTAACTTGTGAATATCTTGAGATATTCACATAAAAAATGTCGATGAGCTCAACTTGCGGTAAAAATATGCTACAGATGTAAACAATGTGTAAAGTGTCATTATTGACCCTTTTTTACATGATAAAGTAGACTAGTTTTTCATAGCATGAATATCTCGAGATATTCATGTTAAAAAAATCCTCTTGTTTTTACAATTTCCATGTGTATTGGTAGTTCAGACTATCTAGATATAATGATGAGAAGCTAGTAGAACATGCAATCTTGATTATTTTTATGGAATGAAAATCTAAGGTGGTTCATGTGTGACTTTTTGAAGAAAGTCATTGACGAAGTTAAGCACAACCTTTGCGAAGAAATTCATTGTTGAAGTTGAGCATGTTCACACCATGCCACTAACATATATTGATCCATGTGAGGATGTGAATAGGTTTTTTACCTATTCTTACTGTTCTTTTCTGGATCGTAAAGTTTATACTTTTCATATATTCTAAAGAAGTGTCTTAAAGTTTATTTTTTTCATATTGTAAAGAAGCTGCGATCTCTTCTAGCTTGTGGAGGACTAAGTGATACAAAGTTAAGAGGGACAATGGAAGTATTTCATACAAAGTGTGGGTGGAATATTAATTCATAATAGGATTTCCACTTCTTTATTGTCACTAGTGGGGTGTTTTTCTACAAGTTTCTCTATGTGGCCTCCTCTACTGAGCATATTTTTCGTTCTCATTTTTTTATTTTTTATTTTTCTTTTGCTAGTTTTTAACTTGTGAATATCTTGAGATATCCACATAAAAAATATCGATGACCTCAACTTGTGGTAAAAATATGCTACAGATGTAAACAATGTTTAAAGTGTCATTATTGACCCTTTTTTACATGAAAAAGTATCTAACTAGTTTTTCATAGCATGAATATCTCGAGATATTCATGTTAAAAAAATCCTCTTGTTTTTACAATTTCCATGTGTATTGGTAGTTCAGACTATCTAGATATAATGATGAGAAGCTAGTAGAACATGCAATCTTGATTATTTTTATGGAATGAAAATCTAAGGTGGTTCATGTGTGACTTTTTGAAGAAAGTCATTGACGAAGTTGACCACAACCTTTGTGAAGAAATTCATTGTGGAAGTTGAGCATGTTCACACCATGCCACAAACATAAATTGATCCATGTGAGGATGTGAATAGGTTTTTTACCTATTCTTACTGTTCTTTTTTGGATCTTAAATTAGTTTATACTTTTCATATTCTAAAGAAGTGTCATAAAGTTTATTTTTTTCATATTGTAAAGAAGCTGCGATCTTTTATAGCTTGTGGAGGACTAAGTGATACAAAGTTAAGAGGGATAATGGAAGTATTTCATATAAAGTGTGGGTGGAATATTAATTCATAAAACGATTTCCACTTCTTTTTTGACTAGTGGGGTGTTTTTCTACAGGTTTCTCTATGTGGCCTCCTCTACTGAACATATTTTTCGTTCTCATTTTTTTATTTTTTATTTTTCTTTTGCTAGTTTTTAACTTGTGAATATCTTGAGATATTCACATAAAAAATATCGATGACCTCATCTTGTGGTAAAAATATGCTACAGATGTAAACAATGTGTAAAGTGTCATTATTGACCCTTTTTTACGTGAAAAAGTAGACTAGTTTTTCATAGCATGAATATCTCGAGATATTCATGTTAAAAAAATCCTCTTGTTTTTACAGTTTCCATGTGTATTGGTAGTTCAGACTATCCAGATATAATGATGAGAAGCTAGTACAACATGCAATCTTGATTATTTTTATGGAATGAAAATCTAAGGTGCTTCATGTGTGACTTTTTGAAGAAAGTCATTGACGAAGTTGAGCACAACCTTTGCGAAGAAATTTATTGTTGAAGTTAAGCATGTTCACACCATGCCACTAACATAAATTGATCCATGTGAGGATGTGAATAGGTTTTTTACCTATTCTTAATGTTCTTTTTTGGATCTTAAATTAGTTTATACTTTTCATATTCTAAAGAAGTGTCGTAAAGTTTATTTTTTTCATATTGTAAAGAAGCTGCGATCTCTTATAGCTTGTGGAGGACTAAGTGATACAAAGTTAAGAGGGATAATGGAAGTATTTCATATAAATTGTGGGTGGAATATTAATTCATAATAGGATTTCCACTTCTTTATTGACTAGTGGGGTGTTTTTCTACAAGTTTCTCTATGTGGCCTCCTCTACTGAACATATTTTTCGTTCTCATTTTTTTATTTTTTATTTTTCTTTTGCTAGTTTTTAACTTGTGAATATCTTGAGATATTCACATAAAAAATATCGATGACCTCATCTTGCGGTAAAAATATGCTACAGATGTAAACAATGTGTAAAGTGTCATTATTGACCCTTTTTTACATGAAAAACTAGACTAGTTTTTCATAGCATGAATATCTCGAGATATTCATGTTAAAAAAATCCTCTTGTTTTTACAATTTCCATGTGTATTGGTAGTTCAGACTATCTAGATATAATGATGAGAAGCTAGTAGAACATGCAATCTTGATTATTTTTATGGAATGAAAATCTAAGGTGGTTCATGTGTGACTTTTTGAAGATAGTCATTGACGAAGTTGAGCACAACCTTTGTGAAGAAATTCATTGTTGAAGTTGAGCATGTTCACACCATGCCACAAACATAAATTGATCCATGTGAGGATGTGAATAGGTTTTTTACCTATTCTTACTGTTCTTTTTTGGATCTTAAATTAGTTTATACTTTTCATATTCTAAAGAAGTGTCGTAAAGTTTATTTTTTTCATATTGTAAAGAAGCTGCGATCTCTTATAGCTTGTGGTGGACTAAGTGATACAAAGTTAAGAGGGATATTGGAAGTATTTCATATAAAGTGTGGGTGGAATATTAATTCATAAAACGATTTCCACTTCTTTTTTGACTAGTGGGGTATTTTTCTACAGGTTTCTCTATGTGGCCTCCTCTACTGAACATATTTTTCGTTCTCATTTTTTTATTTTTTATTTTTCTTTTGCTAGTTTTTAACTTGTGAATATCTTGAGATATTCACATAAAAAATATCGATGACCTCATGTTGCGGTAAAAATATGCTACAGATGTAAACAATGTGTAAAGTGTCATTTCTGACCCTTTTTTACATGAAAAAGTAAACTAGTTTTTCATAGCATGAATATCTTGAGCTATTCATGCTAAAAAAATCCTCTTGTTTTTACAATTTCCATGTGTATTGGTAGTTCAAACTATCTAGATACAATGATGAGAAGCTAGTAGAACATGCAATCTTGATTATTTTTATGGAATGAAAATCTAAGGTGGTTCATGTGTGACTTTTCGAAGAAAGTCATTGACGAAGTTGAGCACAACCTTTTTGAAGAAATTCATTGTTGAAGTTGAGCATGTTCACACCATGCCACAAACATAAATTGATCCATGTGAGGATGTGAATAGGTTTTTTACCTTTTCTTACTTGTCTTTTTTGGATCTTAAAGTTTATACTTTTCATATATTCTAAAGAAGTGTCTTAAAATTTATTTTTTTCATATTGTAAAGAAGCTGCGATTCTTTCTAGCTTGTGGAGGACTAAGTGATACAAAGTTAAGAGGGACAATGGAAGTATTTCATACAAATTGTGAGTGGAATATTAATTCATAATAGGATTTCCACTTCGTTATTGTGACTAGTGGGGTGTTTTTCTACAAGTTTCTCTATGTGGCCTCCTCTACTGAGCATATTTTTCGTTCTCATTTTTTTATTTTTTATTTTTCTTTTGCTAGTTTTTAACTTGTGAATATCTCGAGATATTCACATAAAAAATATCGATGACCTCATCTTGTGGTAAAAATATGCTACAGATGTAAACAATGTGTAAAGTGTCATTATTGACCCTTTTTTACATGAAAAAGTAGACTAGTTTTTCATAGCATGAATATCTCGAGATATTCATGTTAAGAAAATCCTCTTGTTTTTACAATTTCCATGTGTATTGGTAGTTCAGACTATCTAGATATAATGATGAGAAGCTAGTAGAACATGCAATCTTGATTATTTTTATGGAATGAAAATCTAAGGTGGTTCATGTGTGACTTTTTGAAGAAAGTCATTGACGAAGTTGAGCACAACCTTTTTGAAGAAATTCATTGTTGAAGTTGAGCATGTTCACACCATGCCACTAACATAAATTGATCCATGTGAGGATGTGAATAGGTTTTTTTACCTATTCTTACTGTTATTTTCTGGATCTTAAAGTTTATACTTTTCATATATATTCTAAAGAAGTGTCGTAAAGTTTATTTTTTTCATATTGTAAAGAAGCTGCGATCTCTTAAAGCTTGTGGAGGACTAAGTGATACAAAGTTAAGAGGGATAATGGAAGTATTTCATATAAAGTGTGGGTGGAATATTAATTCATAATAGGATTTCCACTTCTTTATTGACTAGTGGGGTGTTTTTCTACAAGTTTCTCTATGTGGCCTCCTCTACTGAACATATTTTTCGTTCTCATTTTTTTATTTTTTATTTTTCTTTTACTAGTTTGAATATCTTGAGATATTCACATAAAAATATTGATGACCTCATCTTGTGGTAAAAATATGCTACAGATGTAAACAATGTGTAAAGTGTCATTATTGACCCTTTTTTACATGAAAAAGTAGACTAGATTTTCATAGCATGAATATCTCGAGATATTCATGTTAAAAAAATTCTCTTGGTTTTACAATTTCCATGTGTATTGGTAGTTCAGACTATCTAGATATAATGATGAGAAGCTAGTAGAACATGCAATCTTGATTATTTTTATGGAATGAAAATCTAAGGTGGTTCATGTGTGACTTTTTGAAGAAAGTCATTGACGAAGTTGAGCACAACCTTTGTGAAGAAATTCATTATTGAAGTTGAGCATCTTCACACCATGCCACAAACATAAATTGATCCATGTGAGGATGTGAATAGGTTTTTTACCTATTCTTACTGTTCTTCTTTGGATCTTAAATTAGTTTATACTTTTCATATTCTAAAGAAGTGTCGTAAAGTTTATTTTTTTCATATTGTAAAGAAGCTGCGATCTCTTATAGCTTGTGGAGGACTAAGTGATACAAAGTTAAGAGGGATAATGGAAGTATTTCATATAAAATGTGGGTGGAATATTAATTCATAAAACGATTTCCACTTCTTTTTTGACTAGTGGGGTGTTTTTCTACAGGTTTCTCTATGTGGCCTCCTCTACTGAAAATATTTTTCGTTCTCATTTTTTTATTTTTTATTTTTCTTTTGCTAGTTTTTAACTTGTGAATATCTTGAGATATTCACATAGAAAATATCGATGACCTCATGTTGCGGTAAAATATGCTACAGATGTAAACACTGTGTAAAGTGTCATTATTGACCCTTTTTTACATGAAAAAGTAGACTAGTTTTTCATAACATGAATATCTCGAGATATTCACAATTTCCATGTGTATTAGTAGTTCAGACTATCTAGATATAATGATGAGAAGCTAGTAGAACATGCAATCTTGATTGTTTTTATGGAGTGAAAATCTAAGGTGGTTCATGTGTGACTTTTTGAAGAAAGTCATTGATGAAGTTGAGCACAACCTTTTTGAAGAAATTCATTGTTGAAGTTGAGCATGTTCACACCATGCCACAAACATAAATTAATCCATGTGAGGATGTGAATAAGTTTTTTACCTATTCTTACTGTTCTTTTCTGGATCTTAAAGTTTATACTTTTCATATATTCTAAAGAAGTGTCTTAAAGTTTATTTTTTTCATATTGTAAAGAAGCTGCGATCTCTTCTAGCTTGTGGAGGACTAAGTGATACAAAGTTAAGAGGGACAATGGAAGTATTTCATACAAAGTGTGGGTGGAATATTAATTCATAATAGGATTTCCACTTCTTTATTGTGACTAGTAGGGTGTTTTTCTACAAGTTTCTCTATGTGGCCTCCTCTACTGAGCATATTTTTCGTTCTCATTTTTTTTTTCTTTTGCTAGTTTTTAACTTGTGAATATCTTGAGATATTCACATAAAAAATATTCATGACCTCATCTTGTGGTAAAAATATGCTACAGATGTAAACAATGTGTAAAGTGTCATTATTGACCCTTTTTTACATGAAAAAGTAGACTAGATTTTCATAGCATGAATATCTCGAGATATTCATGTTAAAAAAATCCTCTTGTTTTTACAATTTCCATGTGTATTGGTAGTTCAGACTATCTAGATATAATGATGAGAAGCTAGTAGAACATGCAATCTTGATTATTTTTATGGAATGAAAATCTAAGGTGGTTCATGTGTGACTTTTTGAAGAAAGTCATTGACGAAGTTGAGCACAACCTTTTTGAAGAAATTCATTGTTGAAGTTGAGCATCTTCACACCATGCCACAAACATAAATTGATCCATGTGAGGATGTGAATAGGTTTTTTACCTATTCTTACTCTTCTTTTTTGGATCTTAAATTAGTTTATACTTTTTATATTCTAAAGAAGTGTCGTAAAGTTTATTTTTTTCATATTGTAAAGAAGCTGCGATCTCTTATAGCTTGTGGAGAACTAAGTGATACAAAGTTAAGAGGGATAATGGAAGTATTTCATATAAAGTGTGGGTGGAATATTAATTCATAAAACGATTCCCACTTCTTTTTTGACTAGTGGGGTGTTTTTCTATAGGTTTCTCTATGTGGCCTCCTCTACTTAACATATTTTTCGTTCTCATTTTTTTATTTTTTATTTTTCTTTTACTAGTTTTTAACTTGTGAATATCTTGAGATATTCACATAAAAAATATCGATGACCTCATGTTGCGGTAAAAATATGCTACAGATGTAAACAATGTGTAAAGTGTCATTATTGACCCTTTTTTACATGGAAAAGTAGACTAGTTTTTCATAGCATGAATATCTCGAGATATTCATGTTAAAAAAATCCTCTTGTTTTTACAATTTCCATGTGTATTGGTAGTTCAGACTATCTAGATATAATGATGAGAAGCTAGTAGAACATGCAATCTTGATTATTTTTATGGAACGAAAATCTAAGGTGGTTTATGTGTGACTTTTTGAAGAAAGTCATTGACGAAGTTGAGCACAACCTTTGCGAAGAAATTCATTGTTGAAGTTGAGCATGTTCACACCATGCCACAAACATAAATTGATCCATGTGAGGATGTGAATAGGTTTTTTACCTATTCTTACTCTTCTTTTTTGGATCTTAAAGTTTATACTTTTCATATATTCTAAAGAAGTGTCTTAAAATTTATTTTTTTCATATTGTAAAGAAGCTACGATCTCTTCTAGCTTGTGGAGGACTAAGTGATACAAAGTTAAGAGGGACAATGGAAGTATTTCATACAAAGTGTGAGTGGAATATTAATTCATAATAGGATTTCCACTTCGTTATTGTGACTAGTGGGGTGTTTTTCTACAAGTTTCTCTATGTGGCCTCCTCTACTGAGCATATTTTTCGTTCTCATTTTTTTATTTTTTATTTTTCTTTTGCTAGTTTTTAACTTGTGAATATCTTGAGATATCCACATAAAAAATATCGATGACCTCATCTTGTGGTAAAAATATGCTACAGATGTAAACAATGTGTAAAGTGTCATTATTGACCCTTTTTTACATGAAAAAGTAGAGTAGTTTTTCATAGCATGAATATCTCGAGATATTCATGTTAAAGAAATCCTCTTGTTTTTACAATTTCCATGTGTATTGGTAGTTCAGACTATCTAGATATAACAATGAGAAGCTAGTAGAACATGCAATCTTGATTATTTTTATGGAATGAAAATCTAAGGTGGTTCATGTGTGACTTTTTGAAGAAAGTCATTGACGAAGTTGAGCACAACCTTTTTGAAGAAATTCATTGTTGAAGTTGAGCATGTTCACACCATGCCACAAACATAAATTGATCCATGTGAGGATGTGAATAGGTTTTTTACCTATTCTTACTGTTCTTTTCTGGATCTTAAAGTTTATACTTTTCATATATTCTAAAGAAGTGTCTTAAAGTTTATTTTTTTCATATTGTAAAGAAGCTGCGATCTCTTCTAGCTCGTGGAGGACTAAGTGATACAAAGTTAAGAGGGACAATGGAAGTATTTCATACAAAGTGTGGGTGGAATATTAATTCATAATAGGATTTCCACTTCTTTATTGTGACTAGTGGGGTGTTTTTCTACAAGTTTCTCTATGTGGCCTCCTCTACTACTAAGCATATTTTTCGTTCTCATTTTCTTATTTTTTATTTTTCTTTTGCTAGTTTTTAACTTGTGAATATCTTGAGATATTCACATAAAAAATATCGATGACCTCATCTTGTGGTAAAAATATGCTACAGATGTGAACAATGTGTAAAGTGTCATTATTGACCCTTTTTTACATGAAAAAGTATCTAACTAGTTTTTCATAGCATGAATATCTCGAGATATTCATGTTAAAAAAATCCTCTTGTTTTTACTATTTCCATGTGTATTGGTAGTTCAGACTATCTAGATATAATGATGAGAAGCTAGTAGAACGTGCAATCTTGATTATTTTAATGGAATGAAAATCTAACGTGGTTCATGTGTGACTTTTTGAAGAAAGTCATTGACGAAGTTGAACACAACCTTTTTGAAGAAATTCATTGTTGAAGTTGAGCATGCTCACACCATGCCACAAACATAAATTGATCCATGTGAGGATGTGAATAGGTTTTTTACCTATTCTTACTGTTCTTTTCTGGATCTTAAAGTTTATACTTTTCATATATTCTAAAGAAGTGTCTTAAAGTTTATTTTTTTCATATTGTAAAGAAGCTGCGATCTCCTCTAGCTTGTGGAGGACTAAGTGATACAAAGTTAAGAGGGACAATGGAAGTATTTCTTACAAAGTGTGGGTGGAATATTAATTCATAATAGGATTTCCACGTCTTTATTGTGACTAGTGGGGTGTTTTTCTACAAGTTTCTCTATGTGGCCTCCCCTACTGAGCATATTTTTCGTTCTCATTTTTTTATTTTTTATTTTTCTTTTGCTAGTTTTTAACTTGTGAATATTTTGAGATATTCACATAAAAAATATCGATGACCTCATCTTGTGGTAAAAATATGCTACAGATGTGAACAATGTGTAAAGTGTCATTATTGACCCTTTTTTACATGAAAAAGTATCTAACTAGTTTTTCATAGCATGAATATCTCGAGCTATTCTTGCTAAAAAAATCCTCTTGTTTTTACAATTTCCATGTGTATTGGTAGTTCAGACTATCTAGATATAATGATGAGAAGCTAGTAGAACATGCAATCTTGATTATTTTAATGGAATGAAAATCTAACGTGGTTCATGTGTGACTTTTTGAAGATAGTCATTGACGAAGTTGAGCACAACCTTTGTGAAGAAATTCATTGTTGAAGTTGAGCATGTTCACACCATGCCACAAACATAAATTGATCCATGTGAGGATGTGAATAGGTTTTTTACCTATTCTTACTGTTCTTTTTTGGATCTTAAATTAGTTTATACTTTTCATATTCTAAAGAAGTGTCGTAAAGTTTATTTTTTTCATATTGTAAAGAAGCTGCGATCTCTTATAGCTTGTGGAGGACTAAGTGATACAAAGTTAAGAGGGATAATGGAAGTATTTCATATAAAGTGTGGGTGGAATATTAATTCATAAAACGATTTCCACTTCTTTTTTGACTAGTGGGGTGTTTTTCTACAGGTTTCTCTATGTGGCCTCCTCTACTGAACATATTTTTCGTTCTCATTTTTTTATTTTTTATTTTTCTTTTGCTAGTTTTTAACTTGTGAATATCTTGAGATATTCACATAAAAAATATCGATGACCTCATGTTGCGGTAAAAATATGCTACAGATGTAAACAATGTGTAAAGTGTCATTTTTGACCCTTTTTTACATGAAAAAGTAGACTAGTTTTTCATAGCATGAATATCTTGAGCTATTCATGCTAAAAAAATCCTCTTGTTTTTACAATTTCCATGTGTATTGGTAGTTCAAACTATCTAGATATAATGATGAGAAGCTAGTAGAACATGCAATCTTGATTATTTTTATGGAATGAAAATCTAAGGTGGTTCATGTGTGACTTTTTGAAGAAAGTCATTGACGAAGTTGAGCACAACCTTTTTGAAGAAATTCATTGTTGAAGTTGAGCATGTTCACACCATGCCACAAACATAAATTGATCCATGTGAGGATGTGAATAGGTTTTTTACCTTTTCTTACTTGTCTTTTTTGGATCTTAAAGTTTATACTTTTCATATATTCTAAAGAAGTGTCTTAAAATTTATTTTTTTCATATTGTAAAGAAGCTGCGATTCTTTCTAGCTTGTGGAGGACTAAGTGATACAAAGTTAAGAGGGACAATGGAAGTATTTCATACAAAGTGTGAGTGGAATATTAATTCATAATAGGATTTCCACTTCGTTATTGTGACTAGTGGGGTGTTTTTCTACAAGTTTCTCTATGTGGCCTCCTCTACTGAGCATATTTTTCGTTCTCATTTTTTTATTTTTTATTTTTCTTTTGCTAGTTTTTAACTTGTGAATATCTCGAGATATTCACATAAAAAATATCGATGACCTCATCTTGTGGTAAAAATATGCTACAGATGTAAACAATGTGTAAAGTGTCATTATTGACCCTTTTTTACATGAAAAAGTAGACTAGTTTTTCATAGCATGAATATCTCGAGATATTCATGTTAAAAAAATCCTCTTGTTTTTACAATTTCCATGTGTATTGGTAGTTCAAACTATCTAGATATCATGATGAGAAGCTAGTAGAACATGCAATCTTGATTATTTTTATGGAATGAAAATCTAAGGTGGTTCATGTGTGGCTTTTTGAAGAAAGTCATTGACGAAGTTGAGCACAACCTTTTTGAAGAAATTCATTGTTGAAGTTGAGCATGTTCACACCATGCCACAAACATAAATTGATCCATGTGAGGATGTGAATAGGTTTTTTACCTATTCTTACTGTTCTTTTCTGGATCGTAAAGTTTATACTTTTCATATATTCTAAAGAAGTGTCTTAAAGTTTATTTTTTTCATATTGTAAAGAAGCTGCGATCTCTTCTAGCTTGTGGAGGACTAAGTGATCCAAAGTTAAGAGGCACAATGGAAGTATTTCATACAAAGTGTGAGTGGAATATTAATTCATAATAGGATTTCCACTTCGTTATTGTGACTAGTGGGGTGTTTTTCTACAAGTTTCTCTATGTGGCCTCCTCTACTGAGCATATTTTTCGTTCTCATTTTTTTATTTTTTATTTTTCTTTTGCTAGTTTTTTACCTGTGAATATCTTGAGATATTCACATAAAAAATATCGATGACCTCATCTTGTGGTAAAAATATGCTACAGATGTAAACAATGTGTAATTATTGACCCTTTTTTACACGAAAAAGTAGACTAGTTTTTCATAGCATGAATATCTCGAGATATTCATGTTAAAAAAATCCTCTTGTTTTTACAATTTCCATGTGTATTGGTAGTTCAGACTATCTAGATATAATGATGAGAAGCTAGTAGAACATGCAATCTTGATTATTTTTATGGAATGAAAATCTAAGGTGGTTCATGTGTGACTTTTTGAAGAAAGTCATTGACGAAGTTGAGCACAACCTTTTTGAAGAAATTCATTGTTGAAGTTGAGCATGCTCACACCATGCCACAAACATAAATTGATCCATGTGAGGATGTGAATAGGTTTTTTACCTATTCTTACTGTTCTTTTCTGGATCTTAAAGTTTATACTTTTCATATATTCTAAAGAAGTGTCTTAAAGTTTATTTTTTTCATATTGTAAAGAAGCTGCGATCTCTTCTAGCTTGTGGAGGACTAAGTGATACAAAGTTAAGAGGGACAATGGAAGTATTTCATACAAAGTGTGGGTGGAATATTAATTCATAATAGGATTTCGACGTCTTTATTGTGACTAGTGGGGTGTTTTTCTACAAGTTTCTCTATGTGGCCTCCTCTACTGAGCATATTTTTCGTTCTCATTTTTTTATTTTTTATTTTTCTTTTGCTAGTTTTTAACTTGTGAATATCTTGAGATATTCACATAAAAAATATCGATGACCTCATCTTGTGGTAAAAATATGCTACAGATGTAAAGAATGTGTAAAGTGTCATTATTGACCCTTTTTTACATGAAGAAGTATCTAACTAGTTTTTCATAGCATGAATATCTCGAGATATTCATGTTAAAAAAATCATCTTGTTTTTACAATTTCCATGTGTATTGGTAGTTCAGACTATCTAGATATAATGATGAGAAGCTAGTAGAACATGCAATCTTGATTATTTTTATGGAATGAAAATCTAAGGTGCTTCATGTGTGACTTTTTGAAGAAAGTCATTGACGAAGTTGAGCACAACCTTTGTGAAGAAATTCATTGTTGAAGTTGAGCATGTTCACACCATGCCACAAACATAAATTGATCCATGTGAGGATGTGAATAGGTTTTTTTACCTATTCTTAATGTTCTTTTTTGGATCTTAAATTAGTTTATACTTTTCATATTCTAAAGAAGTGTCGTAAAGTTTATTTTTTCCATATTGTAAAGAAGCTGCGATCTCTTATAGCTTGTGGAGGACTAAGTGATACAACGTTAAGAGGAATAATGGAAGTATTTCATATAAAGTGTGGGTGGAATATTAATTCATAAAACGATTTCCACTTCTTTTTTGACTAGTGGGGTGTTTTTCTACAGGTTTCTCTATGTGGCCTCCTCTCTACTGAACATATTTTTCGTTCTCATTTTTTTATTTCTTATTTTTCTTTTGCTAGTTTTTAACTTGTGAATATCTTGAGATATTCACATAAAAAATATCGATGACCTCATGTTGCGGTAAAAATATGCTACAGATGTAAACAATGTGTAAAGTGTCATTATTGACCCTTTTTTACATGAAAAAGTAGACTAGTTTTTCATAGCATGAATATCTCGAGATATTCATGTTAAAAAAATTCTCTCGTTTTTACAATTTCCATGTGTATTGGTAGTTCAGACTATCTAGATATAATGATGAGAAGCTAGTAGAACATGCAATCTTGATTATTTATATGGAATGAAAATCTAAGGTGGTTCATGTGTGACTTCTTGAAGAAAGTCATTGACGAAGTTGAGCACAACCTTTTTGAAGAAATTCATTGTTGAAATTGAGCATGCTCACACCATGTTACAAACATAAATTGATCCATGTGAGGATGTGAATAGGTTTTTTATCTATTCTTACTGTTCTTTTCTGGATCTTAAAGTTTATACTTTTCATATCTTCTAAAGAAGTGTCTCAAAGTTTATTTTTTTCATATTGTAAAGAAGCTACGATCTCTTCTAGCTTGTGGAGGACTAAGTGATACAAAGTTAAGAGGGACAATGGAAGTATTTCATACAAAGTGTGAGTGGAATATTAATTCATAATAGGATTTCCACTTCGTTATTGTGACTAGTGGGGTGTTTCTCTACAAGTTTCTCTATGTGGCCTCCTCTACTGAGCATATTTTTCGTTCTCATTTTTTTATTTTTTATTTCTCTTTTGCTAGTTTTCCTAAACCTGTGAATATCTTGAGATATTCACATAAAAAATATCGATGACCTCATCTTGTGGTAAAAATATGCTACAGATGTAAACAATGTGTAATTATTGACCCTTTTTTACATGAAAAAGTAGACTAGTTTTTCATAGCATGAATATCTCGAGATATTCATGTTAAAAAATCCTCTTGTTTTTACAATTTCCATGTGTATTGGTAGTTCAGACTATCTAGATATAATGATGAGAAGCTAGTAGAACATGCAATCTTGATTATTTTTATGGAATGAAAATCTAAGGTGGTTCATGTGTGACTTTTTGAAGAAAGTCATTGACGAAGTTGAGCACAACCTTTGCGAAGAAATTCATTGTTGAAGTTGAGCATGTTCACACCATGCCACTAACATAAATTGATCCATGTGAGGATGTGAATAGGTTTTTTACCTATTCTTACTGTTCTTTTCTGGATCTTAAAGTTTATACTTTTCATATATTCTAAAGAAGTGTCTTAAAGTTTATTTTTTTCATATTGTAAAGAAGCTGCGATCTCCTCTAGCTTGTGGAGGACTAAGTGATACAAAGTTAAGAGGGACAATGGAAGTATTTCATACAAAGTGTGGGTGGAATATTAATTCATAATAGGATTTCCACGTCTTTATTGTGACTAGTGGGGTGTTTTTCTACAAGTTTCTCTATGTGGCCTCCTCTACTGAGCATATTTTTCGTTCTCATTTTTTTATTTTTTATTTTTCTTTTGCTAGTTTTTAACTTGTGAATATCTTGAGATATTCACATAAAAAATATCGATGACCTCATCTTGTGGTAAAAATATGCTACAGATGTGAACAATGTGTAAAGTGTCATTATTGACCCTTTTTTACATGAAAAAGTATCTAACTAGTTTTTCATAGCATGAATATCTCGAGATATTCATGTTAAAAAAATCCTCTTGTTTTTACAATTTCCATGTGTATTGGTAGTTCAGACTATCTAGATATAATGATGAGAATCTAGTAGAACATGCAATCTTGATTATTTTAATAAAATGAAAATATAACATGGTTCATGTGTGACTTTTTGAAGAAAGTCATTGACGAAGTTGAGCACAACCTTTGTGAAGAAATTCATTGTTGAAGTAGAGCATGTTCACACCATGCCACAAACATAAATTGATCCATGTGAGGATGTGAATAGGTTTTTTACCTATTCTTACTGTTCTTTTTTGGATCTTAAATTAGTTTATACTTTTCATATTCTAAAGAAGTGTCGTAAAGTTTATTTTTTTCATATCGTAAAGAAGCTGCGATCTCTTATAGCTTGTGGAGGACTAAGTGATACAAAGTTAAGAGGGATAATGGAAGTATTTCATATAAATTGTGGGTGGAATATTAATTCATAGTAGGATTTCCACTTCTTTATTGACTAGTGGGGTGTTTTTGTACAAGTTTCTCTATGTGGCCTCCTCTACTGAACATATTTTTCGTTCTCATTTTTTTATTTTTTATTTTTCTTTTGCTAGTTTTTAACTTGTGAATATCTTGAGATATTCACATAAAAAATGTTGATGACCTCATCTTGCGGTAAAAAAATGCTACAGATGTAAACAATGTGTAAAGTGTCATTATTGACCCTTTTTTACATGAAAAAGTAGACTAGTTTTTCATAGCATGAATATCTCGAGATATTCATGTTAAAAAAATCCTCTTGTTTTTACAATTTCCATGTGTATTGGTAGTTCAGACTATCTAGATATAATGATGAGAAGCTAGTAGAACATGCAATCTTGATTATTTTTATGGAACGAAAATCTAAGGTGGTTTATGTGTGACTTTTTGAAGAAAGTCATTGACGAAGTTGAGCACAACCTTTGCGAAGAAATTCATTGTTGAAGTTGAGCATGTTCACACCATGCCACTAACATAAATTGATCCATGTGAGGATGTGAATAGGTTTTTTACCTATTCTTACTGTTCTTTTCTGGATCTTAAAGTTTATACTTTTCATATATTCTAAAGAAGTGTCTTAAAGTTTATTTTTTTCATATTGTAAAGAAGCTGCGATCTCCTCTAGCTTGTGGAGGACTAAGTGATACAAAGTTAAGAGGGACAATGGAAGTATTTCTTACAAAGTGTGGGTGGAATATTAATTCATAATAGGATTTCCACGTCTTTATTGTGACTAGTGGGGTGTTTTTCTACAAGTTTCTCTATGTGGCCTCCTCTACTGAGCATATTTTTCGTTCTCATTTTTTTATTTTTTATTTTTCTTTTGCTAGTTTTCCTAAACCTGTGAATATCTTGAGATATTCACATAAAAAATATCGATGACCTCATCTTGTGGTAAAAATATGCTACAGATGTAAATAATGTGTAATTATTGACCCTTTTTTACATGAAAAAGTAGACTAGTTTTTCATAGCATGAATATCTCGAAATATTCATGTTAAAAAAATCCTCTTGTTTTTACAATTTCCATGTGTATTGGTAGTTCAGACTATCTAGATATAATGATGAGAAGCTAGTAGAACATGCAATCTTGATTATTTTTATGGAATGAAAATCTAAGGTGGTTCATGTGTGACTTTTTGAAGAAAGTCATTGACGAAGTTGAGCACAACCTTTTTGAAGAAATTCATTGTTGAAGTTGAGCATGCTCACACCATGCCACAAACATAAATTGATCCATGTGAGGATGTGAATAGGTTTTTTACCTATTCTTACTGTTCTTTTCTGGATCTTAAAGTTTATACTTTTCATATATTCTAAAGAAGTGTCTTAAAGTTTATTTTTTTCATATTGTAAAGAAGCTGCGATCTCTTCTAGCTTGTGGAGGACTAAGTGATACAAAGTTAAGAGAGACAATGGAAGTATTTCATACAAAGTGTGGGTGGAATATTAATTCATAATAGGATTTCCACGTCTTTATTGTGACTAGTGGGGTGTTTTTCTACAAGTTTCTCTATGTGGCCTCCTCTACTGAGCATATTTTTTGTTCTCATTTTTTTATTTTTTATTTTTCTTTTGCTAGTTTTTAACTTGTGAATATCTTGAGATATTCACATAAAAAATATCGATGACCTCATCTTGTGGTAAAAATATGCTACAGATGTAAACAATGTGTAAAGTGTCATTATTGACCCTTTTTTACATGAAAAAGTATCTAACTAGTTTTTCATAGCATGAATATCTCGAGATATTCATGTTAAAAAAATCATCTTGTTTTTACAATTTCCATGTGTATTAGTAGTTCAGACTATCTAGATATAATGATGAGAAGCTAGTAGAACATGCAATCTTGATTATTTTTATGGAATGAAAATCTAAGGTGGTTCGTGTGACTTTTTGAAGAAAGTCATTGACGAAGTTGAGCACAACCTTTGTGAAGAAATTCATTGTTGAAGTTGAGCATGTTCACACCATGCCACAAACATAAATTGATCCATGTGAGGATGTGAATAGGTTTTTTACCTATTCTTAATGTTCTTTTTTGGATCTTAAATTAGTTTATACTTTTCATATTCTAAAGAAGTGTCGTAAAGTTTATTTGTTTCATATTGTAAAGAAGCTGCGATCTCTTATAGCTTCTGGAGGACTAAGTGATACAACGTTAAGAGGGATAATGGAAGTATTTCATATAAAGTGTGGGTGGAATATTAATTCATAAAACGATTTCCACTTCTTTTTTGACTAGTGGGGTGTTTTTCTATAGGTTTCTCTATGTGGCCTCCTCTACTGAACATATTTTTCGTTCTCATTTTTTATTTTTTATTTTTCTTTTGCTAGTTTTTAACTTGTGTTGCGGTAAAAATATGCTACAGATGTAAACAATGTGCAAAGTGTCATTATTGACCCTTTTTTACATGAAAAAGTAGACTAGTTTTTCATAGCATGAATATCTCGAGATATTCATGTTAAAAAAATCCTCTTGTTTTTACAATTTCCATGTGTATTGGTAGTTCAGACTATCTAGATATAATGATGAAAAGCTAGTAGAACATGCAATCTTGATTATTTTTATGGAATGAAAATCTAAGGTGGTTCATGTGTGACTTTTTGAAGAAAGTCATTGACGAAGTTGAGCACAACCTTTTTGAAGAAATTCATTGTTGAAGTTGAGCATGTTCACACCATGCCACAAACATAAATTGATCCATGTGAGGATGTGAATAGGTTTTTTACCTATTCTTACTCTTCTTTTTTGGATCTTAAAGTTTATACTTTTCATATATTCTAAAGAAGTGTCTTAAATTTTATTTTTTTCATATTGTAAAGAAGCTGCGATCTCTTCTAGCTTGTGGAGGACTAAGTGATACAAAGTTAAGAGGGACAATGGAAGTATTTCATACAAAGTGTGAGTGGAATATTAATTCATAATAGGATTTCCACTTCGTTATTGTGACTAGTGGGGTGTTTCTCTACAAGGCCTCCTCTACTGAGCATATTTTTCGTTCTCATTTTTTTATTTTTTATTTTTCTTTTGCTAGTTTTTAACTTGTGAATATCTTGAGATATTCACATAAAAAATATCGATGACCTCATCTTGTGGTAAAAATATGCTACAGATGTAAACAATGTGTAATTATTGACCGTTTTTTACATGAAAAAGTAGACTAGTTTTTCATAGCATGAATATCTCGAGATATTCATGTTAAAAAAATCCTCTTGTTTTTACAATTTCCATGTGTATTGGTAGTTCAGACTATCTAGATATAATGATGAGAAGCTAGTAGAACATGCAATCTTGATTATTTTTATGGAATGAAAATCTAAGGTGGTTCATGTGTGACTTCTTGAAGAAAGTCATTGACGAAGTTGAGCACAACCTTTTTGAAGAAATTCATTGTTGAAGTTGAGGATGCTCACACCATGCCACAAACATAAATTGATCCATGTGAGGATGTGAATAGGTTTTTTATCTATTCTTACTGTTCTTTTCTGGATCTTAAAGTTTATACTTTTCATATCTTCTAAAGAAGTGTCTCAAAGTTTATTTTTTTCATATTGTAAAGAAGCTGCGATCTCTTCTAGCTTGTGGAGGACTAAGTGATACAAAGTTAAGAGGGACAATGGAAGTATTTCATACAAAGTGTGAGTGGAATATTAATTCATAATAGGATTTCCACTTCGTTATTGTGACTAGTGGGGTGTTTCTCTACAAGGCCTCCTCTACTGAGCATATTTTTCGTTCTCATTTTTTTATTTTTTATTTTTCTTTTGCTAGTTTTTAACTTGTGAATATCTTGAGATATTCACATAAAAATAATCGATGACCTCATCTTGTGGTAAAAATATGCTACAGATGTAAACAATGTGTAATTATTGACCGTTTTTTACATGAAAAAGTAGACTACTTTTTCATAGCATGAATATCTCGAGATATTCATGTTAAAAAAATCCGCTTGTTTTTACAATTTCCATGTGTATTGGTAGTTCAGACTATCTAGATATAATGATGAGAAGCTAGTAGAACATGCAATCTTGATTATTTTTATGGAATGAAAATCTAAGGTGGTTCATGTGTGACTTCTTGAAGAAAGTCATTGACGAAGTTGAGCACAACCTTTTTGAAGAAATTCATTGTTGAAGTTGAGCATGCTCACACCATGCCACAAACATAAATTGATCCATGTGAGTATGTGAATAGGTTTTTTATCTATTCTTACTGTTCTTTTCTGGATCTTAAAGTTTATACTTTTCATATCTTCTAAAGAAGTGTCTCAAAGTTTATTTTTTTCATATTGTAAAGAAGCTGCGATCTCTTCTAGCTTGTGGAGGACTAAGTGATACAAAGTTAAGAGGGACAATGGAAGTATTTCATACAAAGTGTGGGTGGAATATTAATTCATAATAGGATTTCCACTTCTTTATTGTGACTAGTGGGGTGTTTTTCTACAAGTTTCTCTATGTGGCCTCCTCTACTGAGCATATTTTTCGTTCTCATTTTTTTATTTTTTATTTTTCTTTTGCTAGTTTTTAACTTGTGAATATCTTGAGATATCCACATAAAAAATATCGATGACCTCATCTTGTGGTAAAAATATGCTACAGTTGTAAACAATGTTTAAAGTGTCATTATTGACCCTTTTTTACATGAAAAAGTATCTAACTAGTTTTTCATAGCATGAATATCTCGAGATATTCATGTTAAAAAAATCCTCTTGTTTTTACAATTTCCATGTGTATTGGTAGTTCAGACTATCTAGATATAATGATGAGAAGCTAGTAGAACATGCAATCTTGATTATTTTTATGGAACGAAAATCTAAGGTGGTTTATGTGTGACTTTTTGAAGAAAGTCATTGACGAAGTTGAGCACAACCTTTGCGAAGAAATTCATTGTTGAAGTTGAGCATGTTCACACCATGCCACTAACATAAATTGATCCATGTGAGGATGTGAATAGGTTTTTTACCTATTCTTACTGTTCTTTTCTGGATCTTAAAGTTTATACTTTTCATATATTCTAAAGAAGTGTCTTAAAGTTTATTTTTTTCATATTGTAAAGAAGCTGCGTTCTCCTCTAGCTTGTGGAGGACTAAGTGATACAAAGTTAAGAGGGACAATGGAAGTATTTCATACAAAGTGTGGGTGGAATATTAATTCATAATAGGATTTCCACGTCTTTATTGTGACTAGTGGGGTGTTTTTCTACAAGTTTCTCTATGTGGCCTCCTCTACTGAGCATATTTTTCGTTCTCATTTTTTTATTTTTTATTTTTCTTTTGCTAGTTTTTAACTTGTGAATATCTTGAGATATTCACATAAAAAATATCGATGACCTCATCTTGTGGTAAAAATATGCTACAGATGTGAACAATGTGTAAAGTGTCATTATTGACCCTTTTTTACATGAAAAAGTATCTAACTAGTTTTTCATAGCATGAATATCTCGAGATATTCATGTTAAAAAAATCCTCTTGTTTTTACAATTTCCATGTGTATTGGTAGTTCAGACTATCTAGATATAATGATGAGAATCTAGTAGAACATGCAATCTTGATTATTTTAATAAAATGAAAATATAACATGGTTCATGTGTGACTTTTTGAAGAAAGTCATTGACGAAGTTGAGCACAACCTTTGTGAAGAAATTCATTGTTGAAGTAGAGCATGTTCACACCATGCCACAAACATAAATTGATCCATGTGAGGATGTGAATAGGTTTTTTACCTATTCTTACTGTTCTTTTTTGGATCTTAAATTAGTTTATACTTTTCATATTCTAAAAAAGTGTCGTAAAGTTTATTTTTTTCATATTGTAAAGAAGCTGCGATCTCTTATAGCTTGTGGAGGACTAAGTGATACAAAGTTAAGAGGGATAATGGAAGTATTTCATATAAATTGTGGGTGGAATATTAATTCATAATAGGATTTCCACTTCTTTATTGACTAGTGGGGTGTTTTCGTACAAGTTTCTCTATGTGGCCTCCTCTACTGAACATATTTTTCGTTCCCATTTTTTTATTTTTTATTTTTCTTTTGCTAGTTTTTAACTTGTGAATATCTTGAGATATTCACATAAAAAATGTTGATGACCTCATCTTGCGGTAAAAAAATGCTACAGATGTAAACAATGTGTAAAGTGTCATTATTGACCCTTTTTTACGTGAAAAAGTAGACTAGTTTTTCATAGCATGAATATCTCGAGATATTCATGTTAAAAAAATCCTCTTGTTTTTACAATTTCCATGTGTATTGGTAGTTCAGACTATCTAGATATAATGATGAGAAGCTAGTAGAACATGCAATCTTGATTATTTTTATGGAACGAAAATCTAAGGTGGTTTATGTGTGACTTTTTGAAGAAAGTCATTGACGAAGTTGAGCACAACCTTTGCGAAGAAATTCATTGTTGAAGTTGAGCATGTTCACACCATGCCACTAACATAAATTGATCCATGTGAGGATGTGAATAGGTTTTTTACCTATTCTTACTGTTCTTTTCTGGATCTTAAAGTTTATACTTTTCATATATTCTAAAGAAGTGTCTTAAAGTTTATTTTTTTCATATTGTAAAGAAGCTGCGATCTCCTCTAGCTTGTGGAGGACTAAGTGATACAAAGTTAAGAGGGACAATGGAAGTATTTCTTACAAAGTGTGGGTGGAATATTAATTCATAATAGGATTTCCACGTCTTTATTGTGACTAGTGGGGTGTTTTTCTACAAGTTTCTCTATGTGGCCTCCTCTACTGAGCATATTTTTCGTTCTCATTTTTTTATTTTTTATTTTTCTTTTGCTAGTTTTCCTAAACCTGTGAATATCTTGAGATATTCACATAAAAAATATCGATGACCTCATGTTGCGGTAAAAATATGCTACAGATGTAAACAATGTGTAATTATTGACCCTTTTTTACATGAAAAAGTAGACTAGTTTTTCATAGCATGAATATCTCGAAATATTCATGTTAAAAAAATCCTCTTGTTTTTACAATTTCCATGTGTATTGGTAGTTCAGACTATCTAGATATAATGATGAGAAGCTAGTAGAACATGCAATCTTGATTATTTTTATGGAATGAAAATCTAAGGTGGTTCATGTGTGACTTTTTGAAGAAAGTCATTGACGAAGTTGAGCACAACATTTTTGAAGAAATTCATTGTTGAAGTTGAGCATGCTCACACCATGCCACAAACATAAATTGATCCATGTGAGGATGTGAATAGGTTTTTTACCTATTCTTACTGTTCTTTTCTGGATCTTAAAGTTTATACTTTTCATATATTCTAAAGAAGTGTCTTAAAGTTTATTTTTTTCATATTGTAAAGAAGCTGCGATCTCTTCTAGCTTGTGGAGGACTAAGTGATACAAAGTTAAGAGGGACAATGGAAGTATTTCATACAAAGTGTGGGTGGAATATTAATTCATAATAGGATTTCCACGTCTTTATTGTGACTAGTGGGGTGTTTTTCTACAAGTTTCTCTATGTGGCCTCCTCTACTGAGCATATTTTTCGTTCTCATTTTTTTATTTTTTATTTTTCTTTTGCTAGTTTTTAACTTGTGAATATCTTGAGATATTCACATAAAAAATATCGATGACCTCATCTTGTGGTAAAAATATGCTATAGATGTGAACAATGTGTAAAGTGTCATTATTGACCCTTTTTTACATGAAAAAGTATCTAACTAGTTTTTCATAGCATGAATATCTCGAGATATTCATGTTAAAAAAATCCTCTTGTTTTTACAATTTCCATGTGTATTGGTAGTTCAGACTATCTAGATATAATGATGAGAAGCTAGTAGAACATGCAATCTTGATTATTTTTATGGAATGAAAATCTAAGGTGGTTCATGTGTGACTTTTTGAAGAAAGTCATTGACGAAGTTGACCACAACCTTTGTGAAGAAATTCATTGTTGAAGTTGAGCATCTTCACACCATGCCACAAACATAAATTGATCCATGTGAGGATGTGAATAGGTTTTTTACCTATTCTTACTGTTCTTTTTTGGATCTTAAATTAGTTTATACTTTTCATATTCTAAAGAAGTGTCATAAAGTTTATTTTTTTCATATTGTAAAGAAGCTGCGATCTCTTATAGCTTGTGGAGGACTAAGTGATACAAAGTTAAGAGGGATAATGGAAGTATTTCATATAAAGTGTGGGTGGAATATTAATTCATAAAACGATTTCCACTTCTTTTTTGACTAGTGGGGTGTTTTTCTACAGGTTTCTCTATGTGGCCTCCTCTACTGAACATATTTTTCGTTCTCATTTTTTTATTTTTTATTTTCCTTTTGCTAGTTTTTAACTTGTGAATATCTTGAGATATTCACATAAAAAATATCGATGACCTCATCTTGTGGTAAAAATATGCTACAGATGTAAACAATGTGTAAAGTGTCATTATTGACCCTTTTTTACGTGAAAAAGTAGACTAGTTTTTCATAGCATGAATATCTCGAGATATTCATGTTAAAAAAATCCTCTTGTTTTTACAGTTTCCATGTGTATTGGTAGTTCAGACTATCCAGATATAATGATGAGAAGCTAGTACAACATGCAATCTTGATTATTTTTATGGAATGAAAATCTAAGGTGCTTCATGTGTGACTTTTTGAAGAAAGTCATTGACGAAGTTGAGCACAACCTTTGCGAAGAAATTCATTGTTGAAGTTAAGCATGTTCACACCATGCCACTAACATAAATTGATCCATGTGAGGATGTGAATAGGTTTTTTACCTATTCTTAATGTTCTTTTTTGGATCTTAAATTAGTTTATACTTTTCATATTCTAAAGAAGTGTCGTAAAGTTTATTTTTTTCATATTGTAAAGAAGCTGCGATCTCTTATAGCTTGTGGAGGACTAAGTGATACAAAGTTAAGAGGGATAATGGAAGTATTTCATATAAATTGTGGGTGGAATATTAATTCATAATAGGATTTCCACTTCTTTACTGACTAGTGGGGTGTTTTTCTACAAGTTTCTCTATGTGGCCTCCTCTACTGAACATATTTTTCGTTCTCATTTTTTTATTTTTTATTTTTCTTTTGCTAGTTTTTAACTTGTGAATATCTTGAGATATTCACATAAAAAATATCGATGACCTCATCTTGCGGTAAAAATATGCTACAGATGTAAACAATGTGTAAAGTGTCATTATTGACCCTTTTTTACATGAAAAACTAGACTAGTTTTTCATAGCATGAATATCTCGAGATATTCATGTTAAAAAAATCCTCTTGTTTTTACAATTTCCATGTGTATTGGTAGTTCAGACTATCTAGATATAATGATGAGAAGCTAGTAGAACATGCAATCTTGATTATTTTTATGGAATGAAAATCTAAGGTGGTTCATGTGTGACTTTTTAAGGATAGTCATTGACGAAGTTGAGCACAACCTTTGTGAAGAAATTCATTGTTGAAGTTGAGCATGTTCACACCATGCCACAAACATAAATTGATCCATGTGAGGATGTGAATAGGTTTTTTACCTATTCTTACTGTTCTTTTTTGGATCTTAAATTAGTTTATACTTTTCATATTCTAAAGAAGTGTCGTAAAGTTTATTTTTTTCATATTGTAAAGAAGCTGCGATCTCTTATAGCTTGTGGAGGACTAAGTGATACAAAGTTAAGAGGGATAATGGAAGTATTTCATATAAAGTGTGGGTGGAATATTAATTCATAAAACGATTTCCACTTCTTTTTTGACTAGTGGGGTGTTTTTCTACAGGTTTCTCTATGTGGCCTCCTCTACTGAACATATTTTTCGTTCTCATTTTTTTATTTTTTATTTTTCTTTTGCTAGTTTTTAACTTGTGAATATCTTGAGATATTCACATAAAAAATATCGATGACCTCATGTTGCGGTAAAAATATGCTACAGATGTAAACAATGTGTAAAGTGTCATTTCTGACCCTTTTTTACATAAAAAAGTAGACTAGTTTTTCATAGCATGAATATCTTGAGCTATTCATGCTAAAAAAATCCTCTTGTTTTTACAATTTCCATGTGTATTGGTAGTTCAAACTATCTAGATATAATGATGAGAAGCTAGTAGAACATGCAATCTTGATTATTTTTATGGAATGAAAATCTAAGGTGGTTCATGTGTGACTTTTCGAAGAAAGTCATTGACGAAGTTGAGCACAACCTTTTTGAAGAAATTCATTGTTGAAGTTGAGCATGTTCACACCATGCCACAAACATAAATTGATCCATGTGAGGATGTGAATAGGTTTTTTACCTTTTCTTACTTGTCTTTTTTGGATCTTAAAGTTTATACTTTTCATATATTCTAAAGAAGTGTCTTAAAATTTATTTTTTTCATATTGTAAAGAAGCTGCGATTCTTTCTAGCTTGTGGAGGACTAAGTGATACAAAGTTAAGAGGGACAATGGAAGTATTTCATACAAATTGTGAGTGGAATATTAATTCATAATAGGATTTCCACTTCGTTATTGTGACTAGTGGGGTGTTTTTCTACAAGTTTCTCTATGTGGCCTCCTCTACTGAGCATATTTTTCGTTCTCATTTTTTTATTTTTTATTTTTCTTTTGCTAGTTTTTAACTTGTGAATATCTCGAGATATTCACATAAAAAATATCGATGACCTCATCTTGTGGTAAAAATATGCTACAGATGTAAACAATGTGTAAAGTGTCATTATTGACCCTTTTTTACATGAAAAAGTAGACTAGTTTTTCATAGCATGAATATCTCGAGATATTCATGTTAAGAAAATCCTCTTGTTTTTACAATTTCCATGTGTATTGGTAGTTCAGACTATCTAGATATAATGATGAGAAGCTAGTAGAACATGCAATCTTGATTATTTTTATGGAATGAAAATCTAAGGTGGTTCATGTGTGACTTTTTGAAGAAAGTCATTGACGAAGTTGAGCACAACCTTTTTGAAGAAATTCATTGTTGAAGTTGAGCATGTTCACACCATGCCACTAACATAAATTGATCCATGTGAGGATGTGAATAGGTTTTTTTACCTATTCTTACTGTTCTTTTCTGGATCTTAAAGTTTATACTTTTCATATATATTCTAAAGAAGTGTCGTAAAGTTTATTTTTTTCATATTGTAAAGAAGCTGCGATCTCTTAAAGCTTGTGGAGGACTAAGTGATACAAAGTTAAGAGGGATAATGGAAGTATTTCATATAAAGTGTGGGTGGAATATTAATTCATAATAGGATTTCCACTTCTTTATTGACTAGTGGGGTGTTTTTCTACAAGTTTCTCTATGTGGCCTCCTCTACTGAACATATTTTTCGTTCTCATTTTTTTCTTTTTTATTTTTCTTTTACTAGTTTGAATATCTTGAGATATTCACATAAAAATATTGATGACCTCATCTTGTGGTAAAAATATGCTACAGATGTAAACAATGTGTAAAGTGTCAGTATTGACCCTTTTTTACATGAAAAAGTAGACTAGATTTTCATAGCATGAATATCTCGAGATATTCATGTTAAAAAAATCCTCTTGTTTTTACAATTTCCATGTGTATTGGTAGTTCAGACTATCTAGATATAATGATGAGAAGCTAATAGAATATGCAATCTTGATTATTTTTATGGAATGAAAATCTAAGGTGGTTCATGTGTGACTTTTTGAAGAAAGTCATTGACGAAGTTGAGCACAACCTTTGTGAAGAAATTCATTGTTGAAGTTGAGCATCTTCACACCATGCCACAAACATAAATTGATCCATGTGAGGATGTGAATAGGTTTTTTACCTATTCTTACTGTTCTTCTTTGGATCTTAAATTAGTTTATACTTTTCATATTCTAAAGAAGTGTCGTAAAGTTTATTTTTTTCATATTGTAAAGAAGCTGCGATCTCTTATAGCTTGTGGAGGACTAAGTGATACAAAGTTAAGAGGGATAATGGAAGTATTTCATATAAAATGTGGGTGGAATATTAATTCATAAAACGATTTCCACTTCTTTTTTTACTAGTGGGGTGTTTTTCTACAGGTTTCTCTATGTGGCCTCCTCTACTAAACATATTTTTCGTTCTCATTTTTTTATTTTTTATTTTTCTTTTGCTAGTTTTTAACTTGTGAATATCTTGAGATATTCACATAAAAAATATCGATGACCTCATGTTGCGGTAAAATATGCTACAGATGTAAACAATGTGTAAAGTGTCATTATTGACCCTTTTTTACATGAAAAAGTAGACTAGTTTTTCATAACATGAATATCTCGAGATATTCATGTTAAAAAAATCCTCTTGTTTTTACAATTTCCATGTGTATTAGTAGTTCAGACTATCTAGATATAATGATGAGAAGCTAGTAGAACATGCAATCTTGATTATTTTTATGGAATGAAAATCTAAGGTGGTTCATGTGTGACTTTTTGAAGAAAGTCATTGACGAAGTTGAGCACAACCTTTTTGAAGAAATTCATTGTTGAAGTTGAGCATGTTCACACCATGCCACAAACATAAATTAATCCATGTGAGGATGTGAATAAGTTTTTTACCTATTCTTACTGTTCTTTTCTGGATCTTAAAGTTTATACTTTTCATATATTCTAAAGAAGTGTCTTAAAGTTTATTTTTTTCATATTGTAAAGAAGCTGCGATCTCTTCTAGCTTGTGGAGGACTAAGTGATACAAAGTTAAGAGGGACAATGGAAGTATTTCATACAAAGTGTGGGTGGAATATTAATTCATAATAGGATTTCCACTTTTTTATTGTGACTAGTAGGGTGTTTTTCTACAAGTTTCTCTATGTGGCCTCCTCTACTGAGCATATTTTTCGTTCTCATTTTTTTTTCTTTTGCTAGTTTTTAACTTGTGAATATCTTGAGATATTCACATAAAAAATATTCATGACCTCATCTTGTGGTAAAAATATGCTACAGATGTAAACAATGTGTAAAGTGTCATTATTGACCCTTTTTTACATGAAAAAGTAGACTAGATTTTCATAGCATGAATATCTCGAGATATTCATGTTAAAAAAATCCTCTTGTTTTTACAATTTCCATGTGTATTGGTAGTTCAGACTATCTAGATATAATGATGAGAAGCTAGTAGAACATGCAATCTTGATTATTTTTATGGAATGAAAATCTAAGGTGGTTCATGTGTGACTTTTTGAAGAAAGTCATTGACGAAGTTGAGCACAACCTTTTTGAAGAAATTCATTGTTGAAGTTGAGCATGTTCACACCATGCCACAAACATAAATTGATCCATGTGAGGATGTGAATAGGTTTTTTACCTATTCTTACTGTTCTTTTCTGGATCGTAAAGTTTATACTTTTCATATATTCTAAAGAAGTGTCTTAAAGTTTATTTTTTTCATATTGTAAAGAAGCTGCGATCTCTTCTAGCTTGTGGAGGACTAAGTGATCCAAAGTTAAGAGGGACAATGGAAGTATTTCATACAAAGTGTGGGTGGAATATTAATTCATAATAGGATTTCCACTTTTTTATTGTGACTAGTAGGGTGTTTTTCTACAAGTTTCTCTATGTGGCCTCCTCTACTGAGCATATTTTTCGTTCTCATTTTTTTTTTCTTTTGCTAGTTTTTAACTTGTGAATATCTCGAGATATTCACATAAAAAATATCGATGACCTCATCTTGTTGTAAAAATATGCTACAGATGTAAACAATGTGTAAAGTGTCATTATTGACCCTTTTTTACATGAAAAAGTAGACTAGTTTTTCATAGCATGAATATCTCGAGATATTCATGTTAAAAAAATCCTTTTGTTTTTACAATTTCCATGTGTATTGGTAGTTCAAACTATCTAGATATAATGATGAGAAGCTAGTAGAACATGCAATCTTGATTATTTTTATGGAATGAAAATCTAAGGTGGTTCATGTGTGACTTTTTGAAGAAAGTCATTGACGAAGTTGAGCACAACCTTTTTGAAGAAATTCATTGTTGAAGTTGAGCATGTTCACACCATGCCACAAACATAAATTGATCCATGTGAGGATGTGAATAGGTTTTTTACCTATTCTTACTGTTCTTTTCTGGATCGTAAAGTTTATACTTTTCATATATTCTAAAGAAGTGTCTTAAAGTTTATTTTTTTTATATTGTAAAAAAGCTGCGATCTCTTCTAGCTTGTGGAGGACTAAGTGATCCAAAGTTAAGAGGCACAATGGAAGTATTTCATACAAAGTGTGAGTGGAATATTAATTCATAATAGGATTTCCACTTCGTTATTGTGACTAGTGGGGTGTTTTTCTACAAGTTTCTCTATGTGGCCTCCTCTACTGAGCATATTTTTCGTTCTCATTTTTTTATTTTTTATTTTTCTTTTTCTAGTTTTTTACCTGTGAATATCTTGAGATATTCACATAAAAAATATCGATGACCTCATCTTGTGGTAAAAATATGCTACAGATGTAAACAATGTGTAATTATTGACCCTTTTTTACATGAAAAAGTAGACTAGTTTTTCATAGCATGAATATCTCGAGATATTCATGTTAAAAAAATCCTCTTGTTTTTACAATTTCCATGTGTATTGGTAGTTCAGACTATCTAGATAAAATGATGAGAAGCTAGTAGAACATGCAATCTTGATTATTTTTATGGAATGAAAATCTAAGGTGGTTCATGTGTGACTTTTTGAAGAAAGTCATTGACGAAGTTGAGCACAACCTTTTTGAAGAAATTCATTGTTGAAGTTGAGCATGTTCACACCATGCCACAAACATAAATTGATCCATGTGAGGATGTGAATAGGTTTTTTACCTATTCTTACTGTTCTTTTCTGGATCTTAAAGTTTATACTTTTCATATCTTCTAAAGAAGTGTCTTAAAGTTTATTTTTTTCATATTGTAAAGAAGCTGCGATCTCTTCTAGCTTGTGGAGGACTAAGTGATACAAAGTTAAGAGGGACAATGGAAGTATTTCATACAAAGTGTGGGTGGAATATTAATTCATAATAGGATTTCCACGTCTTTATTGTGACTAGTGGGGTGTTTTTCTACAAGTTTCTCTATGTGGCCTCCTCTACTGAGCATATTTTTCGTTCTCATTTTTTTATTTTTTATTTTTCTTTTGCTAGTTTTTAACTTGTGAATATCTTGAGATATTCACATAAAAAATATCGATGACCTCATCTTGTGGTAAAAATATGCTACAGATGTAAACAATGTGTAAAGTGTCATTATTGACCCTTTTTTACATGAAGAAGTATCTAACTAGTTTTTCATAGCATGAATATCTCGAGATATTCATGTCAAAAAAATCATCTTGTTTTTACAATTTCCATGTGTATTGGTAGTTCAGACTATCTAGATATAATGATGAGAAGCTAGTAGAACATGCAATCTTGATTATTTTTATGGAATGAAAATCTAAGGTGGTTCGTGTGACTTTTTGAAGAAAGTCATTGACGAAGTTGAGCACAACCTTTGTGAAGAAATTCATTGTTGAAGTTGAGCATCTTCACACCATGCCACAAACATAAATTGATCCATGTGAGGATGTGAATAGGTTTTTTACCTATTCTTAATGTTCTTTTTTGGATCTTAAATTAGTTTATACTTTTCATATTCTAAAGAAGTGTCGTAAAGTTTATTTTTTCCATATCGTAAAGAAGCTGCGATCTCTTATAGCTTGTGGAGGACTAAGTGATACGACGTTAAGAGGGATAATGGAAGTATTTCATATAAAGTGTGGGTGGAATATTAATTCATAAAACGATTTCCACTTCTTTTTTGACTAGTGGGGTGTTTTTCTACAGGTTTCTCTATGTGGCCTCCTCTCTACTGAACATATTTTTCGTTCTCATTTTTTTATTTCTTATTTTTCTTTTGCTAGTTTTTAACTTGTGAATATCTTGAGATATTCACATAAAAATATCGATGACCTCATGTTGCGGTAAAAATATGCTACAGATGTAAACAATGTGTAAAGTGTCATTATTGACCCTTTTTTACATGAAAAAGTAGACTAGTTTTTCATAGCATGAATATCTCGAGATATTCATGTTAAAAAAATTCTCTTGTTTTTACAATTTCCATGTGTATTGGTAGTTCAGACTATCTAGGTATAATGATGAGAAGCTAGTAGAACATGCAATCTTGATTATTTATATGGAATGAAAATCTAAGGTGGTTCATGTGTGACTTCTTGAAGAAAGTCATTGACGAAGTTGAGCACAACCTTTTTGAAGAAATTCATTGTTGAAATTGAGCATGCTCACACCATGTTACAAACATAAATTGATCCATGTGAGGATGTGAATAGGTTTTTTATCTATTCTTACTGTTCTTTTCTGGATCTTAAAGTTTATACTTTTCATATCTTCTAAAGAAGTGTCTCAAAGTTTATTTTTTTCATATTGTAAAGAAGCTGCGATCTCTTCTAGCTTGTGGAGGACTAAGTGATACAAAGTTAAGAGGGACAATGGAAGTATTTCATACAAAGTGTGAGTGGAATATTAATTCATAATAGGATTTCCACTTCGTTATTGTGACTAGTGGGGTGTTTCTCTACAAGTTTCTCTATGTGGCCTCCTCTACTGAGCATATTTTTCGTTCTCATTTTTTTATTTTTTATTTCTCTTTTGCTAGTTTTCCTAAACCTGTGAATATCTTGAGATATTCACATAAAAAATATCGATGACCTCATCTTGTGGTAAAAATATGCTACAGATGTAAACAATGTGTAATTATTGACCCTTTTTTACATGAAAAAGTAGACTAGTTTTTCATAGCATGAATATCTCGAGATATTCATGTTAAAAAATCCTCTTGTTTTTACAATTTCCATGTGTATTGGTAGTTCAGACTATCTAGATATAATGATGAGAAGCTAGTAGAACATGCAATCTTGATTATTTTTATGGAATGAAAATCTAAGGTGGTTCATGTGTGACTTCTTGAAGAAAGTCATTGACGAAGTTGAGCACAACCTTTGTAAAGAAATTCATTGTTGAAGTTGAGCATGTTCACACCATGCCACAAACATAAATTGATCCATGTGAGGATGTGAATAGGTTTTTTTATCTATTCTTACTGTTCTTTTCTGGATCTTAAAGTTTATACTTTTCATATATTCTAAAGAAGTGTCTCAAAGTTTTTTTTTTCATATTGTAAAGAAGCTGCGATCTCTTCTAGCTTGTGGAGAACTAAGTGATACAAAGTTAAGAGGGACAATGGAAGTATTTCATACAAAGTGTGGGTGGAATATTAATTCATAATAGGATTTCCACGTCTTTATTGTGACTAGTGGGGTGTTTTTCTACAAGTTTCTCTATGTGGCCTCCTCTACTGAGCATATTTTTCGTTCTCATTTTTTTATTTTTTATTTTTCTTTTGCTAGTTTTTAACTTGTGAATATCTTGAGATATTCACATAAAAAATATCGATGACCTCATCTTGTGGTAAAAATATGCTACAGATGTGAACAATGTGTAAAGTGTCATTATTGACCCTTTTTTACATGAAAAAGTATCTAACTAGTTTTTCATAGCATGAATATCTTGAGATATTCATGTTAAAAAAATCCTCTTGCTTTTACAATTTCCATGTGTATTGGTAGTTCAGACTATCTAGATATAATGATGAGAATCTAGTAGAACATGCAATCTTGATTATTTTAATAAAATAAAAATATAACATGGTTCATGTGTGACTTTTTGAAGAAAGTCATTGACGAAGTTGAGCACAACCTTTGTGAAGAAATTCATTGTTGAAGTAGAGCATGTTCACACCATGCCACAAACATAAATTGATCCATGTGAGGATGTGAATAGGTTTTTTACCTATTCTTACTGTTCTTTTTTGGATCTTAAATTAGTTTATACTTTTCATATTCTAAAGAAGTGTCGTAAAGTTTATTTTTTTCATATTGTAAAGAAGCTGCGATCTCTTATAGCTTGTGGAGGACTAAGTGATACAAAGTTAAGAGGGATAATGGAAGTATTTCATATAAAGTGTGGGTGGAATATTAATTCATAAAACGATTTCCACTTCTTTTTTGACTAGTGGGGTGTTTTTCTACAGGTTTCTCTATGTGGCCTCCTCTACTGAACATATTTTTCGTTCCCATTTTTTTATTTTTTATTTTTCTTTTGCTAGTTTTTAACTTGTGAATATCTTGAGATATTCACATAAAAAATGTTGATGACCTCATCTTGCGGTAAAAAAATGCTACAGATGTAAACAATGTGTAAAGTGTCATTATTGACCCTTTTTTACATGAAAAAGTAGACTAGTTTTTCATAGCATGAATATCTCGAGATATTCATGTTAAAAAAATCCTCTTGTTTTTACAATTTCCATGTGTATTGGTAGTTCAGACTATCTAGATATAATGATGAGAAGCTAGTAGAACATGCAATCTTGATTATTTTTATGGAACGAAAATCTAAGGTGGTTTATGTGTGACTTTTTGAAGAAAGTCATTGACGAAGTTGAGCACAACCTTTGCGAAGAAATTCATTGTTGAAGTTGAGCATGTTCACACCATGCCACTAACATAAATTGATCCATGTGAGGATGTGAATAGGTTTTTTACCTATTCTTACTGTTCTTTTCTGGATCTTAAAGTTTATACTTTTCATATATTCTAAAGAAGTGTCTTAAAGTTTATTTTTTTCATATTGTAAAGAAGCTGCGATCTCCTCTAGCTTGTGGAGGACTAAGTGATACAAAGTTAAGAGGGACAATGGAAGTATTTCATACAAAGTGTGGGTGGAATATTAATTCATAATAGGATTTCCACGTCTTTATTGTGACTAGTGGGGTGTTTTTCTACAAGTTTCTCTATGTGGCCTCCTCTACTGAGCATATTTTTCGTTCTCATTTTTTTATTTTTTATTTTTCTTTTGCTAGTTTTTAACTTGTGAATATCTTGAGATATTCACATAAAAAATATCGATGACCTCATCTTATGGTAAAAATATGCTACAGATGTGAACAATGTGTAAAGTGTCATTATTGACCCTTTTTTACATGAAAAAGTATCTAACTAGTTTTTCATAGCATGAATATCTTGAGATATTCATGTTAAAAAAATCCTCTTGTTTTTACAATTTCCATGTGTATTGGTAGTTCAGACTATCTAGATATAATGATGAGAATCTAGTAGAACATGCAATCTTGATTATTTTAATAAAATGAAAATATAACATGGTTCATGTGTGACTTTTTGAAGAAAGTCATTGACGAAGTTGAGCACAACCTTTGTGAAGAAATTCATTGTTGAAGTAGAGCATGTTCACACCATGCCACAAACATAAATTGATCCATGTGAGGATGTGAATAGGTTTTTTTACCTATTCTTACTGTTCTTTTTTGGATCTTAAATTAGTTTATACTTTTCATATTCTAAAGAAGTGTCGTAAAGTTTATTTTTTTCATATTGTAAAGAAGCTGCGATCTCTTATAGCTTGTGGAGGACTAAGTGATACAAAGTTAAGAGGGATAATGGAAGTATTTCATATAAAGTGTGGGTGGAATATTAATTCATAAAACGATTTCCACTTCTTTTTTGACTAGTGGGGTGTTTTTCTACAGGTTTCTCTATGTGGCCTCCTCTACTGAACATATTTTTCGTTCCCATTTTTTTATTTTTTATTTTTCTTTTGCTAGTTTTTAACTTGTGAATATCTTGAGATATTCACATAAAAAATGTTGATGACCTCATCTTGCGGTAAAAAAATGCTACAGATGTAAACAATGTGTAAAGTGTCATTATTGACCCTTTTTTACATGAAAAAGTAGACTAGTTTTTCATAGCATGAATATCTCGAGATATTCATGTTAAAAAAATCCTCTTGTTTTTACAATTTCCATGTGTATTGGTAGTTCAGACTATCTAGATATAATGATGAGAAGCTAGTAGAACATGCAATCTTGATTATTTTTATGGAACGAAAATCTAAGGTGGTTTATGTGTGACTTTTTGAAGAAAGTCATTGACGAAGTTGAGCACAACCTTTGCGAAGAAATTCATTGTTGAAGTTGAGCATGTTCACACCATGCCACTAACATAAATTGATCCATGTGAGGATGTGAATAGGTTTTTTACCTATTCTTACTGTTCTTTTCTGGATCTTAAAGTTTATACTTTTCATATATTCTAAAGAAGTGTCTTAAAGTTTATTTTTTTCATATTGTAAAGAAGCTGCGATCTCCTCTAGCTTGTGGAGGACTAAGTGATACAAAGTTAAGAGGGACAATGGAAGTATTTCATACAAAGTGTGGGTGGAATATTAATTCATAATAGGATTTCCACGTCTTTATTGTGACTAGTGGGGTGTTTTTCTACAAGTTTCTCTATGTGGCCTCCTCTACTGAGCATATTTTTCGTTCTCATTTTTTTATTTTTTATTTTTCTTTTGCTAGTTTTTAACTTGTGAATATCTTGAGATATTCACATAAAAAATATTGATGACCTCATCTTGTGGTAAAAATATGCTACAGATGTGAACAATGTGTAAAGTGTCATTATTGACCCTTTTTTACATGAAAAAGTATCTAACTAGTTTTTCATAGCATGAATATCTCGAGATATTCATGTTAAAAAAATCCTCTTGTTTTTACAATTTCCATGTGTATTGGTAGTTCAGACTATCTAGATATAATGATGAGAATCTAGTAGAACATGCAATCTTGATTATTTTAATAAAATGAAAATATAACATGGTTCATGTGTGACTTTTTGAAGAAAGTCATTGACGAAGTTGAGCACAACCTTTGTGAAGAAATTCATTGTTGAAGTAGAGCATGTTCACACCATGCCACAAACATAAATTGATCCATGTGAGGATGTGAATAGGTTTTTTACCTATTCTTACTGTTCTTTTTTGGATCTTAAATTAGTTTATACTTTTCATATTCTAAAGAAGTGTCGTAAAGTTTATTTTTTTCATATCGTAAAGAAGCTGCGATCTCTTATAGCTTGTGGAGGACTAAGTGATACAAAGTTAAGAGGGATAATGGAAGTATTTCATATAAATTGTGGGTGGAATATTAATTCATAATAGGATTTCCACTTCTTTATTGACTAGTGGGGTGTTTTTGTACAAGTTTCTCTATGTGGCCTCCTCTACTGAACATATTTTTCGTTCCCATTTTTTTATTTTTTATTTTTCTTTTGCTAGTTTTTAACTTGTGAATATCTTGAGATATTCACATAAAAAATGTTGATGACCTCATCTTGCGGTAAAAAAATGCTACAGATGTAAACAATGTGTAAAGTGTCATTATTGACCCTTTTTTACATGAAAAAGTAGACTAGTTTTTCATAGCATGAATATCTCGAGATATTCATGTTAAAAAAATCCTCTTGTTTTTACAATTTCCATGTGTATTGGTAGTTCAGACTATCTAGATATAATGATGAGAAGCTAGTAGAACATGCAATCTTGATTATTTTTATGGAACGAAAATCTAAGGTGGTTTATGTGTGACTTTTTGAAGAAAGTCATTGACGAAGTTGAGCACAACCTTTGCGAAGAAATTCATTGTTGAAGTTGAGCATGTTCACACCATGCCACTAACATAAATTGATCCATGTGAGGATGTGAATAGGTTTTTTACCTATTCTTACTGTTCTTTTCTGGATCTTAAAGTTTATACTTTTCATATATTCTAAAGAAGTGTCTTAAAGTTTATTTTTTTCATATTGTAAAGAAGCTGCGATCTCTTCTAGCTTGTGGAGGACTAAGTGATACAAAGTTAAGAGGGACAATGGAAGTATTTCTTACAAAGTGTGGGTGGAATATTAATTCATAATAGGATTTCCACGTCTTTATTGTGACTAGTGGGGTGTTTTTCTACAAGTTTCTCTATGTGGCCTCCTCTACTGAGCATATTTTTCGTTCTCATTTTTTTTTTCTTTTGCTAGTTTTCCTAAACCTGTGAATATCTTGAGATATTCACATAAAAAATATCGATGACCTCATCTTGTGGTAAAAATATGCTACAGATGTAAACAATGTGTAATTATTGACCCTTTTTTACATGAAAAAGTAGACTAGTTTTTCATAGCATGAATATCTCGAAATATTTATGTTAGAAAAATCCTCTTGTTTTTACAATTTCCATGTGTATTGGTAGTTCAGACTATCTAGATATAATGATGAGAAGCTAGTAGAACATGCAATCTTGATTATTTTTATGGAATGAAAATCTAAGGTGGTTCATGTGTGACTTTTTGAAGAAAGTCATTGACGAAGTTGAGCACAACCTTTTTGAAGAAATTCATTGTTGAAGTTGAGCATGCTCACACCATGCCACAAACATAAATTGATCCATGTGAGGATGTGAATAGGTTTTTTACCTATTCTTAGTGTTCTTTTCTGGATCTTAAAGTTTATACTTTTCATATATTCTAAAGAAGTGTCTTAAAGTTTATTTTTTTCATATTGTAAAGAAGCTGCGATCTCTTCTAGCTTGTGGAGGACTAAGTGATACAAAGTTAAGAGGGACAATGGAAGTATTTCATACAAAGTGTGGGTGGAATATTAATTCATAATAGGATTTCCACGTCTTTATTGTGACTAGTGGGGTGTTTTTCTACAAGTTTCTCTATGTGGCCTCCTCTACTGAGCATATTTTTCCTTCTCATTTTTTTATTTTTTATTTTTCTTTTGCTAGTTTTCCTAAACCTGTGAATATCTTGAGATATTCACATAAAAAATATCGATGACCTCATCTTGTGGTAAAAATATGCTACAGATGTAAACAATGTGTAATTATTGACCCTTTTTTACATGAAAAAGTAGACTAGTTTTTCATAGCATGAATATCTCGAAATATTCATGTTAAAAAAATCCTCTTGTTTTTACAATTTCCATGTGTATTGGTAGTTCAGACTATCTAGATATAATGATGAGAAGCTAGTAGAACATGCAATCTTGATTATTTTTATGGAATGAAAATCTAAGGTGGTTCATGTGTGACTTTTTGAAGAAAGTCATTGACGAAGTTGAGCACAACCTTTTTGAAGAAATTCATTGTTGAAGTTGAGCATGCTCACACCATGCCACAAACATAAATTGATCCATGTGAGGATGTGAATAGGTTTTTTACCTATTCTTAGTGTTCTTTTCTGGATCTTAAAGTTTATACTTTTCATATATTCTAAAGAAGTGTCTTAAAGTTTTTTTTTTTCATATTGTAAAGAAGCTGCGATCTCTTCTAGCTTGTGGAGGACTAAGTGATACAAAGTTAAGAGGGACAATGGAAGTATTTCATACAAAGTGTGGGTGGAATATTAATTCATAATAGGATTTCCACGTCTTTATTGTGACTAGTGGGGTGTTTTTCTACAAGTTTCTCTATGTGGCCTCCTCTACTGAGCATATTTTTCGTTCTTATTTTTTTATTTTTTATTTTTCTTTTGCTAGTTTTTAACTTGTGAATATCTTGAGATATTCACATAAAAAATATCGATGACCTCATCTTGTGGTAAAAATATGCTACAGATGTAAACAATGTGTAAAGTGTCATTATTGACCCTTTTTTACATGAAAAAGTATCTAACTAGTTTTTCATAGCATGAATATCTCGAGATATTCATGTTAAAAAAATCATCTTGTTTTTACAATTTCCATGTGTATTGGTAGTTCAGACTATCTAGATATAATGATGAGAAGCTAGCAGAACATGCAATCTTGATTATTTTTATGGAATGAAAATCTAAGGTGGTTCGTGTGACTTTTTGAAGAAAGTCATTGACGAAGTTGAGCACAACCTTTGTGAAGAAATTCATTGTTGAAGTTGAGCATGTTCACACCATGCCACAAACATAAATTGATCCATGTGAGGATGTGAATAGGTTTTTTACCTATTCTTAATGTTCTTTTTTGGATCTTAAATTAGTTTATACTTTTCATATTCTAAAGAAGTGTCGTAAAGTTTATTTGTTTCATATTGTAAAGAAGCTGCGATCTCTTATAGCTTCTGGAGGACTAAGTGATACAACGTTAAGAGGGATAATGGAAGTATTTCATATAAAGTGTGGGTGGAATATTAATTCATAAAACGATTTCCACTTCTTTTTTGACTAGTGGGGTGTTTTTCTATAGGTTTCTCTATGTGGCCTCCTCTACTGAACATATTTTTCGTTCTCATTTTTTTATTTTTTATTTTTCTTTTGCTAGTTTTTAACTTGTGAATATCTTGAGATATCCACATAAAAAATATCGATGACCTCATCTTGTGGTAAAAATATGCTACAGTTGTAAACAATGTTTAAAGTGTCATTATTGACCCTTTTTTACATGAAAAAGTATCTAACTAGTTTTTCATAGCATGAATATCTCGAGATATTGATGTTAAAAAAATCCTCTTGTTTTTACAATTTCCATGTGTATTGGTAGTTCAGACTATCTAGATATAATGATGAGAAGCTAGTAGAACATGCAATCTTGATTATTTTTATGGAACGAAAATCTAAGGTGGTTTATGTGTGACTTTTTGAAGAAAGTCATTGACGAAGTTGAGCACAACCTTTGCGAAGAAATTCATTGTTGAAGTTGAGCATGTTCACACCATGCCACTAACATAAATTGATCCATGTGAGGATGTGAATAGGTTTTTTACCTATTCTTACTGTTCTTTTCTGGATCTTAAAGTTTATACTTTTCATATATTCTAAAGAAGTGTCTTAAAGTTTATTTTTTTCATATTGTAAAGAAGCTGCGATCTCCTCTAGCTTGTGGAGGACTAAGTGATACAAAGTTAAGAGGGACAATGGAAGTATTTCATACAAAGTGTGGGTGGAATATTAATTCATAATAGGATTTCCACGTCTTTATTGTGACTAGTGGGGTGTTTTTCTACAAGTTTCTCTATGTGGCCTCCTCTACTGAGCATATTTTTCGTTCTCATTTTTTTATTTTTTATTTTTCTTTTGCTAGTTTTTAACTTGTGAATATCTTGAGATATTCACATAAAAAATATCGATGACCTCATCTTGTGGTAAAAATATGCTACAGATGTGAACAATGTGTAAAGTGTCATTATTGACCCTTTTTTACATGAAAAAGTATCTAACTAGTTTTTCATAGCATGAATATCTCGAGATATTCATGTTAAAAAAATCCTCTTGTTTTTACAATTTCCATGTGTATTGGTAGTTCAGACTATCTAGATATAATGATGAGAATCTAGTAGAACATGCAATCTTGATTATTTTAATAAAATGAAAATATAACATGGTTCATGTGTGACTTTTTGAAGAAAGTCATTGACGAAGTTGAGCACAACCTTTGTGAAGAAATTCATTGTTGAAGTAGAGCATGTTCACACCATGCCACAAACATAAATTGATCCATGTGAGGATGTGTTTAGGTTTTTTACCTATTCTTACTGTTCTTTTTTGGATCTTAAATTAGTTTATACTTTTCATATTCTAAAGAAGTGTTGTAAAGTTTATTTTTTTCATATTGTAAAGAAGCTGCGATCTCTTATAGCTTGTGGAGGACTAAGTGATACAAAGTTAAGAGGGATAATGGAAGTATTTCATATAAATTGTGGGTGGAATATTAATTCATAATAGGATTTCCACTTCTTTATTGACTAGTGGGGTGTTTTTGTACAAGTTTCTCTATGTGGCCTCCTCTACTGAACATATTTTTCATTCCCATTTTTTTATTTTTTATTTTTCTTTTGCTAGTTTTTAACTTGTGAATATCTTGAGATATTCACATAAAAAATGTTGATGACCTCATCTTGCGGTAAAAAAATGCTACAGATGTAAACAATGTGTAAAGTGTCATTATTGACCCTTTTTTACATGAAAAAGTAGACTAGTTTTTCATAGCATGAATATCTCGAGATATTCATGTTAAAAAAATCCTCTTGTTTTTACAATTTCCATGTGTATTGGTAGTTCAGACTATCTAGATATAATGATGAGAAGCTAGTAGAACATGCAATCTTGATTATTTTTATGGAACGAAAATCTAAGGTGGTTTATGTGTGACTTTTTGAAGAAAGTCATTGACGAAGTTGAGCACAACCTTTGCGAAGAAATTCATTGTTGAAGTTGAGCATGTTCACACCATGCCACTAACATAAATTGATCCATGTGAGGATGTGAATAGGTTTTTTACCTATTCTTACTGTTCTTTTCTGGATCGTAAAGTTTATACTTTTCATATATTCTAAAGAAGTGTCTTAAAGTTTATTTTTTTCATATTGTAAAGAAGCTGCGATCTCTTCTAGCTTGTGGAGGACTAAGTGATCCAAAGTTAAGAGGCACAATGGAAGTATTTCATACAAAGTGTGAGTGGAATATTAATTCATAATAGGATTTCCACGTCTTTATTGTGACTAGTGGGGTGTTTTTCTACAAGTTTCTCTATGTGGCCTCCTCTACTGAGCATATTTTTCGTTCTCATTTTTTTATTTTTTATTTTTCTTTTGCTAGTTTTTAACTTGTGAATATCTTGAGATATCCACATAAAAAATATCGATGACCTCATCTTGTGGTAAAAATATGCTACAGTTGTAAACAATGTTTAAAGTGTCATTATTGACCCTTTTTTACATGAAAAAGTATCTAACTAGTTTTTCATAGCATGAATATCTCGAGATATTCATGTTAAAAAAATCCTCTTGTTTTTACAATTTCCATGTGTATTGGTAAATCAGACTATCTAGATATAATGATGAGAAGCTAGTAGAACATGCAATCTTGATTATTTTTATGGAACGAAAATCTAAGGTGGTTTATTTGTGACTTTTTGAAGAAAGTCATTGACGAAGTTGAGCACAACCTTTGCGAAGAAATTCATTGTTGAAGTTGAGCATGTTCACACCATGCCACTAACATAAATTGATCCATGTGAGGATGTGAATAGGTTTTTTACCTATTCTTACTGTTCTTTTCTGGATCTTAAAGTTTATACTTTTCATATATTCTAAAGAAGTGTCTTAAAGTTTATTTTTTTCATATTGTAAAGAAGCTGCGATCTCCTCTAGCTTGTGGAGGACTAAGTGATACAAAGTTAAGAGGGACAATGGAAGTATTTCTTACAAAGTGTGGGTGGAATATTAATTCATAATAGGATTTCCACGTCTTTATTGTGACTAGTGGGGTGTTTTTCTACAAGTTTCCCTATGTGGCCTCCTCTACTGAGCATATTTTTCGTTCTCATTTTTTTATTTTTTATTTTTCTTTTGCTAGTTTTCCTAAACCTGTGAATATCTTGAGATATTCACATAAAAAATATCGATGACCTCATCTTGTGGTAAAAATATGCTACAGATGTAAACAATGTGTAATTATTGACCCTTTTTTACATGAAAAAGTAGACTAGTTTTTCATAGCATGAATATCTCGAAATATTCATGTTAAAAAAATCCTCTTGTTTTTACAATTTCCATGTGTATTGGTAGTTCAGACTATCTAGATATAATGATGAGAAGCTAGTAGAACATGCAATCTTGATTATTTTTATGGAATGAAAATCTAAGGTGGTTCATGTGTGACTTTTTGAAGAAAGTCATTGACGAAGTTGAGCACAACCTTTTTGAAGAAATTCATTATTGAAGTTGAGCATGCTCACACCATGCCACAAACATAAATTGATCCATGTGAGGATGTGAATAGGTTTTTTACCTATTCTTACTGTTCTTTTCTCGATCTTAAAGTTTATACTTTTCATATATTCTAAAGAAGTGTCTTAAAGTTTATTTTTTTCATATTGTAAAGAAGCTGCGATCTCTTCTAGCTTGTGGAGGACTAAGTTATACAAAGTTAAGAGGGACAATGGAAGTATTTCATACAAAGTGTGGGTGGAATATTAATTCATAATAGGATTTCCACGTCTTTATTGTGACTAGTGGGGTGTTTTTCTACAAGTTTCTCTATGTGGCCTCCTCTACTGAGCATATTTTTCGTTCTCATTTTTTTATTTTTTATTTTTCTTTTGCTAGTTTTTAACTTGTGAATATCTTGAGATATTCACATAAAAAATATCGATGACCTCATCTTGTGGTAAAAATATGCTACAGATGTAAACAATGTGTAAAGTGTCATTATTGACCCTTTTTTACATGAAAAAGTATCTAACTAGTTTTTCATAGCATGAATATCTCGAGATATTCATGTTAAAAAAATCATCTTGTTTTTACAATTTCCATGTGTATTGGTAGTTCAGACTATCTAGATATAATGATGCGAAGCTAGTAGAACATGCAATCTTGATTATTTTTATGGAATGAAAATCTAAGGTGGTTCGTGTGACTTTTTGAAGAAAGTCATTGACGAAGTTGAGCACAACCTTTGTGAAGAAATTCATTGTTGAAGTTGAGCATGTTCACACCATGCCACAAACATAAATTGATCCATGTGAGGATGTGAATAGGTTTTTTACCTATTCTTAATGTTCTTTTTTGGATCTTAAATTAGTTTATACTTTTCATATTCTAAAGAAGTGTCGTAAAGTTTATTTGTTTCATATTGTAAAGAAGCTGCGATCTCTTATAGCTTCTGGAGGACTAAGTGATACAACGTTAAGAGGGATAATGGAAGTATTTCATATAAAGTGTGGGTGGAATATTAATTCATAAAACGATTTCCACTTCTTTTTTGACTAGTGGGGTGTTTTTCTATAGGTTTCTCTATGTGGCCTCCTCTACTGAACATATTTTTCGTTCTCATTTTTTTATTTTTTATTTTTCTTTTGCTAGTTTTTAACTTGTGAATATCTTGAGATATTCACATAAAAAATATCGATGACCTCATGTTGCGGTAAAAATATGCTACAGATGTAAACAATGTGCAAAGTGTCATTATTGACCCTTTTTTACATGAAAAAGTAGACTAGTTTTTCATAGCATGAATATCTCGAGATATTCATGTTAAAAAAATCCTCTTGTTTTTACAATTTCCATGTGTATTGGTAGTTCAGACTATCTAGATATAATGATGAAAAGCTAGTAGAACATGCAATCTTGATTATTTTTATGGAATGAAAATCTAAGGTGGTTCATGTGTGACTTTTTGAAGAAAGTCATTGACGAAGTTGAGCACAACCTTTTTGAAGAAATTCATTGTTGAAGTTGAGCATGTTCACACCATGCCACAAACATAAATTGATCCATGTGAGGATGTGAATAGGTTTTTTACCTATTCTTACTCTTCTTTTTTGGATCTTAAAGTTTATACTTTTCATATATTCTAAAGAAGTGTCTTAAATTTTTTTCTTTTCATATTGTAAAGAAGCTGCGATCTCTTCTAGCTTGTGGAGGACTAAGTGATACAAAGTTAAGAGGGACAATGGAAGTATTTCATACAAAGTGTGAGTGGAATATTAATTCATAATAGGATTTCCACTTCGTTATTGTGACTAGTGGGGTGTTTCTCTACAAGGCCTCCTCTACTGAGCATATTTTTCGTTCTCATTTTTTTATTTTTTATTTTTCTTTTGCTAGTTTTTAACTTGTGAATATCTTGAGATATTCACATAAAAAATATCGATGACCTCATCTTGTGGTAAAAATATGCTACAGATGTAAACAATGTGTAATTATTGACCCTTTTTTACATGAAAAAGTAGACTAGTTTTTCATAGCATGAATATCTCGAGATATTCATGTTAAAAAAATCCTCTTGTTTTTACAATTTCCATGTGTATTGGTAGTTCAGACTATCTAGATATAATGATGAGAAGCTAGTAGAACATGCAATCTTGATTATTTTTATGGAATGAAAATCTAAGGTGGTTCATGTGTGACTTCTTGAAGAAAGTCATTGACGAAGTTGAGCACAACCTTTTTGAAGAAATTCATTGTTGAAGTTGAGGATGCTCACACCATGCCACAAACATAAATTGATCCATGTGAGGATGTGAATAGGTTTTTTACCTATTCTTACTGTTCTTTTCTGGATCTTAAAGTTTATACTTTTCATATATTCTAAAGAAGTGTCTTAAAGTTTATTTTTTTCATATTGTAAAGAAGCTGCGATCTCTTCTAGCTTGTGGAGGACTAAGTTATACAAAGTTAAGAGGGACAATGGAAGTATTTCATACAAAGTGTGGGTGGAATATTAATTCATAATAGGATTTCCACGTCTTTATTGTGACTAGTGGGGTGTTTTTCTACAAGTTTCTCTATGTGGCCTCCTCTACTGAGCATATTTTTCGTTCTCATTTTTTTATTTTTTATTTTTCTTTTGCTAGTTTTTAACTTGTGAATATCTTGAGATATTCACATAAAAAATATCGATGACCTCATCTTGTGGTAAAAATATGCTACAGATGTAAACAATGTGTAAAGTGTCATTATTGACCCTTTTTTACATGAAAAAGTATGTAACTAGTTTTTCATAGCATGAATATCTCGAGATATTCATGTTAAAAAAATCATCTTGTTTTTACAATTTCCATGTGTATTGGTAGTTCAGAGTATCTAGATATAATGATGAGAAGCTAGTAGAACATGCAATCTTGATTATTTTTATGGAATGAAAATCTAAGGTGGTTCGTGTGACTTTTTGAAGAAAGTCATTGACGAAGTTGAGCACAACCTTTGTGAAGAAATTCATTGTTGAAGTAGAGCATGTTCACACCATGCCACAAACATAAATTGATCCATGTGAGGATGTGTTTAGGTTTTTTACCTATTCTTACTGTTCTTTTTTGGATCTTAAATTAGTTTATACTTTTCATATTCTAAAGAAGTGTCGTAAAGTTTATTTGTTTCATATTGTAAAGAAGCTGCGATCTCTTATAGCTTCTGGAGGACTAAGTGATACAACGTTAAGAGGGATAATGGAAGTATTTCATATAAAGTGTGGGTGGAATATTAATTCATAAAACGATTTCCACTTCTTTTTTGACTAGTGGGGTGTTTTTCTATAGGTTTCTCTATGTGGCCTCCTCTACTGAACATATTTTTCGTTCTCATTTTTTTATTTTTTATTTTTCTTTTGCTAGTTTTTAACTTGTGAATATCTTGAGATATTCACATAAAAAATATCGATGACCTCATGTTGCGGTAAAAATATGCTACAGATGTAAACAATGTGCAAAGTGTCATTATTGACCCTTTTTTACATGAAAAAGTAGACTAGTTTTTCATAGCATGAATATCTCGAGATATTCATGTTAAAAAAATCCTCTTGTTTTTACAATTTCCATGTGTATTGGTAGTTCAGACTATCTAGATATAATGATGAAAAGCTAGTAGAACATGCAATCTTGATTATTTTTATGGAATGAAAATCTAAGGTGGTTCATGTGTGACTTTTTGAAGAAAGTCATTGACGAAGTTGAGCACAACCTTTTTGAAGAAATTCATTGTTGAAGTTGAGCATGTTCACACCATGCCACAAACATAAATTGATCCATGTGAGGATGTGAATAGGTTTTTTACCTATTCTTACTCTTCTTTTTTGGATCTTAAAGTTTATACTTTTCATATATTCTAAAGAAGTGTCTTAAATTTTATTCTTTTCATATTGTAAAGAAGCTGCGATCTCTTCTAGCTTGTGGAGGACTAAGTGATACAAAGTTAAGAGGGACAATGGAAGTATTTCATACAAAGTGTGAGTGGAATATTAATTCATAATAGGATTTCCACTTCGTTATTGTGACTAGTGGGGTGTTTCTCTACAAGGCCTCCTCTACTGAGCATATTTTTCGTTCTCATTTTTTTATTTTTTATTTTTCTTTTGCTAGTTTTTAACTTGTGAATATCTTGAGATATTCACATAAAAAATATCGATGACCTCATCTTGTGGTAAAAATATGCTACAGATGTAAACAATGTGTAATTATTGACCGTTTTTTACATGAAAAAGTAGACTAGTTTTTCATAGCATGAATATCTCGAGATATTCATGTTAAAAAAATCCTCTTGTTTTTACAATTTCCATGTGTATTGGTAGTTCAGACTATCTAGATATAATGATGAGAAGCTAGTAGAACATGCAATCTTGATTATTTTTATGGAATGAAAATCTAAGGTGGTTCATGTGTGACTTCTTGAAGAAAGTCATTGACGAAGTTGAGCACAACCTTTTTGAAGAAATTCATTGTTGAAGTTGAGGATGCTCACACCATGCCACAAACATAAATTGATCCATGTGAGGATGTGAATAGGTTTTTTATCTATTCTTACTGTTCTTTTCTGGATCTTAAAGTTTATACTTTTCATATCTTCTAAAGAAGTGTCTCAAAGTTTATTTTTTTCATATTGTAAAGAAGCTGCGATCTCTTCTAGCTTGTGGAGGACTAAGTGATACAAAGTTAAGAGGGACAATGGAAGTATTTCATACAAAGTGTGAGTGGAATATTAATTCATAATAGGATTTCCACTTCGTTATTGTGACTAGTGGGGTGTTTCTCTACAAGGCCTCCTCTACTGAGCATATTTTTCGTTCTCATTTTTTTATTTTTTATTTTTCTTTTGCTAGTTTTTAACTTGTGAATATCTTGAGATATTCACATAAAAAATATCGATGACCTCATCTTGTGGTAAAAATATGCTACAGATGTAAACAATGTGTAATTATTGACCGTTTTTTACATGAAAAAGTAGACTAGTTTTTCATAGCATGAATATCTCGAGATATTCATGTTAAAAAAATCCGCTTGTTTTTACAATTTCCATGTGTATTGGTAGTTCAGACTATCTAGATATAATGATGAGAAGCTAGTAGAACATGCAATCTTGATTATTTTTATGGAATGAAAATCTAAGGTGGTTCATGTGTGACTTCTTGAAGAAAGTCATTGACGAAGTTGAGCACAACCTTTTTGAAGAAATTCATTGTTGAAGTTGAGCATGCTCACACCATGCCACAAACATAGATTGATCCATGTGAGGATGTGAATAGGTTTTTTATCTATTCTTACTGTTCTTTTCTGGATCTTAAAGTTTATACTTTTCATATCTTCTAAAGAAGTGTCTCAAAGTTTATTTTTTTCATATTGTAAAGAAGCTGCGATCTCTTCTAGCTTGTGGAGGACTAAGTGATACAAAGTTAAGAGGGACAATGGAAGTATTTCATACAAAGTGTGGGTGGAATATTAATTCATAATAGGATTTCCACTTCTTTATTGTGACTAGTGGGGTGTTTTTCTACAAGTTTCTCTATGTGGCCTCCTCTACTGAGCATATTTTTCGTTCTCATTTTTTTATTTTTTATTTTTCTTTTGCTAGTTTTTAACTTGTGAATATCTTGAGATATCCACATAAAAAATATCGATGACCTCATCTTGTGGTAAAAATATGCTACAGTTGTAAACAATGTTTAAAGTGTCATTATTGACCCTTTTTTACATGAAAAAGTATCTAACTAGTTTTTCATAGCATGAATATCTCGAGATATTCATGTTAAAAAAATCCTCTTGTTTTTACAATTTCCATGTGTATTGGTAGTTCAGACTATCTAGATATAATGATGAGAAGCTAGTAGAACATGCAATCTTGATTATTTTTATGGAACGAAAATCTAAGGTGGTTTATGTGTGACTTTTTGAAGAAAGTCATTGACGAAGTTGAGCACAACCTTTGCGAAGAAATTCATTGTTGAAGTTGAACATGTTCACACCATGCCACTAACATAAATTGATCCATGTGAGGATGTGAATAGGTTTTTTACCTATTCTTACTGTTCTTTTCTGGATCTTAAAGTTTATACTTTTCATATATTCTAAAGAAGTGTCTTAAAGTTTATTTTTTTCATATTGTAAAGAAGCTGCGTTCTCCTCTAGCTTGTGGAGGACTAAGTGATACAAAGTTAAGAGGGACAATGGAAGTATTTCATACAAAGTGTGGGTGGAATATTAATTCATAATAGGATTTCCACGTCTTTATTGTGACTAGTGGGGTGTTTTTCTACAAGTTTCTCTATGTGGCCTCCTCTACTGAGCATATTTTTCGTTCTCATTTTTTTATTTTTTATTTTTCTTTTGCTAGTTTTTAACTTGTGAATATCTTGAGATATTCACATAAAAAATATCGATGACCTCATCTTGTGGTAAAAATATGCTACAAATATGAACAATGTGTAAAGTGTCATTATTGACCCTTTTTTACATGAAAAAGTATCTAACTAGTTTTTCATAGCATGAATATCTCGAGATATTCATGTTAAAAAAATCCTCTTGTTTTTACAATTTTCATGTGTATTGGTAGTTCAGACTATCTAGATATAATGATGAGAATCTAGTAGAACATGCAATCTTGATTATTTTAATAAAATGAAAATATAACATGGTTCATGTGTGACTTTTTGAAGAAAGTCATTGACGAAGTTGAGCACAACCTTTGTGAAGAAATTCATTGTTGAAGTAGAGCATGTTCACACCATGCCACAAACATAAATTGATCCATGTGAGGATGTGAATAGGTTTTTTACCTATTCTTACTGTTCTTTTTTGGATCTTAAATTAGTTTATACTTTTCATATTCTAAAAAAGTGTCGTAAAGTTTATTTTTTTCATATTGTAAAGAAGCTGCGATCTCTTATAGCTTGTGGAGGACTAAGTGATACAAAGTTAAGAGGGATAATGGAAGTATTTCATATAAATTGTGGGTGGAATATTAATTCATAATAGGATTTCCACTTCTTTATTGACTAGTGGGGTGTTTTTGTACAAGTTTCTCTATGTGGCCTCCTCTACTGAACATATTTTTCGTTCCCATTTTTTTATTTTTTATTTTTCTTTTGCTAGTTTTTAACTTGTGAATATCTTGAGATATTCACATAAAAAATGTTGATGACCTCATCTTGCGGTAAAAAAATGCTACAGATGTAAACAATGTGTAAAGTGTCATTATTGACCCTTTTTTACATGAAAAAGTAGACTAGTTTTTCATAGCATGAATATCTCGAGATATTCATGTTAAAAAAATCCTCTTGTTTTTACAATTTCCATGTGTATTGGTAGTTCAGACTATCTAGATATAATGATGAGAAGCTAGTAGAACATGCAATCTTGATTATTTTTATGGAATGAAAATCTAAGGTGGTTCATGTGTGACTTTTTGAAGAAAGTCATTGACGAAGTTGAGCACAACCTTTTTGAAGAAATTCATTGTTGAAGTTGAGCATGCTCACACCATGCCACAAACATAAATTGATCCATGTGAGGATGTGAATAGGTTTTTTACCTATTCTTAGTGTTCTTTTCTGGATCTTAAAGTTTATACTTTTCATATATTCTAAAGAAGTGTCTTAAAGTTTATTTTTTTCATATTGTAAAGAAGCTGCGATCTCTTCTAGCTTGTGGAGGACTAAGTGATACAAAGTTAAGAGGGACAATGGAAGTATTTCATACAAAGTGTGGGTGGAATATTAATTCATAATAGGATTTCCACGTCTTTATTGTGACTAGTGGGGTGTTTTTCTACAAGTTTCTCTATGTGGCCTCCTCTACTGAGCATATTTTTCGTTCTCATTTTTTTATTTTTTATTTTTCTTTTGCTAGTTTTTAACTTGTGAATATCTTGAGATATTCACATAAAAAATATCGATGACCTCATCTTGTGGTAAAAATATGCTACAGATGTAAACAATGTGTAAAGTGTCATTATTGACCCTTTTTTACATGAAAAAGTATCTAACTAGTTTCTCATAGCATGAATATCTCGAGATATTCATGTTAAAAAAATCATCTTGTTTTTACAATTTCCATGTGTATTGGTAGTTAAGACTATCTAGATATAATGATGAGAAGCTAGTAGAACATGCAATCTTGATTATTTTTATGGAATGAAAATCTAAGGTGGTTCGTGTGACTTTTTGAAGAAAGTCATTGACGAAGTTGAGCACAACCTTTGTGAAGAAATTCATTGTTGAATTGAGCATGTTCACACCATGCCACAAACATAAATTGATCCATGTGAGGATGTGAATAGGTTTTTTACCTATTCTTAATGTTCTTTTTTGGATCTTAAATTAGTTTATACTTTTCATATTCTAAAGAAGTGTCGTAAAGTTTATTTGTTTCATATTGTAAAGAAGCTGCGATCTCTTATAGCTTCTAGAGGACTAAGTGATACAACGTTAAGAGGGATAATGGAAGTATTTCATATAAAGTGTGGGTGGAATATTAATTCATAAAACGATTTCCACTTCTTTTTTGACTAGTGGGGTGTTTTTCTATAGGTTTCTCTATGTGGCCTCCTCTACTGAACATATTTTTCGTTCTCATTTTTTTATTTTTTATTTTTCTTTTGCTAGTTTTTAACTTGTGAATATCTTGAGATATTCACATAAAAAATATCGATGACCTCATGTTGCGGTAAAAATATGCTACAGATGTAAACAATGTGCAAAGTGTCATTATTGACCCTTTTTTACATGAAAAAGTAGACTAGTTTTTCATAGCATGAATATCTCGAGATATTCATGTTAAAAAAATCCTCTTGTTTTTACAATTTCCATGTGTATTGGTAGTTCAGACTATCTAGATATAATGATGAAAAGCTAGTAGAACATGCAATCTTGATTATTTTTATGGAACGAAAATCTAAGGTGGTTCATGTGTGACTTTTTGAAGAAAGTCATTGAGGAAGTTGAGCACAACCTTTTTGAAGAAATTCATTGTTGAAGTTGAGCATGTTCACACCATGCCACAAACATAAATTGATCCATGTGAGGATGTGAATAGGTTTTTTACCTATTCTTACTGTTCTTTTTTGGATCTTAAATTAGTTTATACTTTTCATATTCTAAAAAAGTGTCGTAAAGTTTATTTTTTTCATATTGTAAAGAAGCTGCGATCTCTTATAGCTTGTGGAGGACTAAGTGATACAAAGTTAAGAGGGATAATGGAAGTATTTCATATAAATTGTGGGTGGAATATTAATTCATAATAGGATTTCCACTTCTTTATTGACTAGTGGGGTGTTTTTGTACAAGTTTCTCTATGTGGCCTCCTCTACTGAACATATTTTTCGTTCCCATTTTTTTATTTTTTATTTTTCTTTTGCTAGTTTTTAACTTGTGAATATCTTGAGATATTCACATAAAAAATGTTGATGACCTCATCTTGCGGTAAAAAAATGCTACAGATGTAAACAATGTGTAAAGTGTCATTATTGACCCTTTTTTACATGAAAAAGTAGACTAGTTTTTCATAGCATGAATATCTCGAGATATTCATGTTAAAAAAATCCTCTTGTTTTTACAATTTCCATGTGTATTGGTAGTTCAGACTATCTAGATATAATGATGAGAAGCTAGTAGAACATGCAATCTTGATTATTTTTATGGAATGAAAATCTAAGGTGGTTCATGTGTGACTTTTTGAAGAAAGTCATTGACGAAGTTGAGCACAACCTTTTTGAAGAAATTCATTGTTGAAGTTGAGCATGCTCACACCATGCCACAAACATAAATTGATCCATGTGAGGATGTGAATAGGTTTTTTACCTATTCTTAGTGTTCTTTTCTGGATCTTAAAGTTTATACTTTTCATATATTCTAAAGAAGTGTCTTAAAGTTTATTTTTTTCATATTGTAAAGAAGCTGCGATCTCTTCTAGCTTGTGGAGGACTAAGTGATACAAAGTTAAGAGGGACAATGGAAGTATTTCATACAAAGTGTGGGTGGAATATTAATTCATAATAGGATTTCCACGTCTTTATTGTGACTAGTGGGGTGTTTTTCTACAAGTTTCTCTATGTGGCCTCCTCTACTGAGCATATTTTTCGTTCTCATTTTTTTATTTTTTATTTTTCTTTTGCTAGTTTTTAACTTGTGAATATCTTGAGATATTCACATAAAAAATATCGATGACCTCATCTTGTGGTAAAAATATGCTACAGATGTAAACAATGTGTAAAGTGTCATTATTGACCCTTTTTTACATGAAAAAGTATCTAACTAGTTTCTCATAGCATGAATATCTCGAGATATTCATGTTAAAAAAATCATCTTGTTTTTACAATTTCCATGTGTATTGGTAGTTAAGACTATCTAGATATAATGATGAGAAGCTAGTAGAACATGCAATCTTGATTATTTTTATGGAATGAAAATCTAAGGTGGTTCGTGTGACTTTTTGAAGAAAGTCATTGACGAAGTTGAGCACAACCTTTGTGAAGAAATTCATTGTTGAATTGAGCATGTTCACACCATGCCACAAACATAAATTGATCCATGTGAGGATGTGAATAGGTTTTTTACCTATTCTTAATGTTCTTTTTTGGATCTTAAATTAGTTTATACTTTTCATATTCTAAAGAAGTGTCGTAAAGTTTATTTGTTTCATATTGTAAAGAAGCTGCGATCTCTTATAGCTTCTAGAGGACTAAGTGATACAACGTTAAGAGGGATAATGGAAGTATTTCATATAAAGTGTGGGTGGAATATTAATTCATAAAACGATTTCCACTTCTTTTTTGACTAGTGGGGTGTTTTTCTATAGGTTTCTCTATGTGGCCTCCTCTACTGAACATATTTTTCGTTCTCATTTTTTTATTTTTTATTTTTCTTTTGCTAGTTTTTAACTTGTGAATATCTTGAGATATTCACATAAAAAATATCGATGACCTCATGTTGCGGTAAAAATATGCTACAGATGTAAACAATGTGCAAAGTGTCATTATTGACCCTTTTTTACATGAAAAAGTAGACTAGTTTTTCATAGCATGAATATCTCGAGATATTCATGTTAAAAAAATCCTCTTGTTTTTACAATTTCCATGTGTATTGGTAGTTCAGACTATCTAGATATAATGATGAAAAGCTAGTAGAACATGCAATCTTGATTATTTTTATGGAACGAAAATCTAAGGTGGTTCATGTGTGACTTTTTGAAGAAAGTCATTGAGGAAGTTGAGCACAACCTTTTTGAAGAAATTCATTGTTGAAGTTGAGCATGTTCACACCATGCCACAAACATAAATTGATCCATGTGAGGATGTGAATAGGTTTTTTACCTATTCTTACTCTTCTTTTTTGGATCTTAAAGTTTATACTTTTCATATATTCTAAAGAAGTGTCGTAAAGTTTATTTTTTTCATATTGTAAAGAAGCTGCGATCTCTTCTAGCTTGTGGAGGACTAAGTGATACAAAGTTAAGAGGGACAATGGAAGTATTTCATACAAAGTGTGAGTGGAATATTAATTCATAATAGGATTTCCACTTCGTTATTGTGACTAGTGGGGTGTTTCTCTACAAGGCCTCCTCTACTGAGCATATTTTTCGTTCTCATTTTTTTATTTTTTATTTTTCTTTTGCTAGTTTTTAACTTGTGAATATCTTGAGATATTCACATAAAAAATATCGATGACCTCATCTTGTGGTAAATATATGCTACAGATGTAAACAATGTGTAATTATTGACCGTTTTTTACATGAAAAAGTAGACTAGTTTTTCATAGCATGAATATCTCGAGATATTCATGTTAAAAAAATCCTCTTGTTTTTACAATTTCCATGTGTATTGGTAGTTCAGACTATCTAGATATAATGATGAGAAGCTAGTAGAACATGCAATCTTGATTATTTTTATGGAATGAAAATCTAAGGTGGTTCATGTGTGACTTCTTGAAGAAAGTCATTGACGAAGTTGAGCACAACCTTTTTGAAGAAATTCATTGTTGAAGTTGAGGATGCTCACACCATGCCACAAACATAAATTGATCCATGTGAGGATGTGAATAGGTTTTTTATCTATTCTTACTGTTCTTTTCTGGATCTTAAAGTTTATACTTTTCATATCTTCTAAAGAAGTGTCTCAAAGTTTATTTTTTTCATATTGTAAAGAAGCTGCGATCTCTTCTAGCTTGTGGAGGACTAAGAGATACAAAGTTAAGAGGGACAATGGAAGTATTTCATACAAAGTGTGAGTGGAATATTAATTCATAATAGGATTTCCACTTCGTTATTGTGACTAGTGGGTTGTTTCTCTACAAGGCCTCCTCTACTGAGCATATTTTTCGTTCTCATTTTTTTATTTTTTATTTTTCTTTTGCTAGTTTTTAACTTGTAAATATCTTGAGATATTCACATAAAAAATATCGATGACCTCATCTTGTGGTAAAAATATGCTACAGATGTAAACAATGTGTAATTATTGACCGTTTTTTACATGAAAAAGTAGACTAGTTTTTCATAGCATGAATATCTCGAGATATTCATGTTAAAAAAATCCGCTTGTTTTTACAATTTCCATGTGTATTGGTAGTTCAGACTATCTAGATATAATGATGAGAAGCTAGTAGAACATGCAATCTTGATTATTTTTATGGAATGAAAATCTAAGGTGGTTCATGTGTGACTTCTTGAAGAAAGTCATTGACGAAGTTGAGCACAACCTTTTTGAAGAAATTCATTGTTGAAGTTGAGCATGCTCACACCATGCCACAAACATAAATTGATCCATGTGAGGATGTGAATAGGTTTTTTATCTATTCTTACTGTTCTTTTCTGGATCTTAAAGTTTATACTTTTCATATCTTCTAAAGAAGTGTCTCAAAGTTTATTTTTTTCATATTGTAAAGAAGCTGCGATCTCTTCTAGCTTGTGGAGGACTAAGTGATACAAAGTTAAGAGGGACAATGGAAGTATTTCATACAAAGTGTGGGTGGAATATTAATTCATAATAGGATTTCCACTTCTTTATTGTGACTAGTGGGGTGTTTTTCTACAAGTTTCTCTATGTGGCCTCCTCTACTGAGCATATTTTTCGTTCTCATTTTTTTATTTTTTATTTTTCTTTTGCTAGTTTTTAACTTGTGAATATCTTGAGATATCCACATAAAAAATATCGATGACCTCATCTTGTGGTAAAAATATGCTACAGTTGTAAACAATGTTTAAAGTGTCATTATTGACCCTTTTTTACATGAAAAAGTATCTAACTAGTTTTTCATAGCATGAATATCTCGAGATATATATGTTAAAAAAATCCTCTTGTTTTTACAATTTCCATGTGTATTGGTAGTTCAGACTATCTAGATATAATGATGAGAAGCTAGTAGAACATGCAATCTTGATTATTTTTATGGAACGAAAATCTAAGGTGGTTTATGTGTGACTTTTTGAAGAAAGTCATTGACGAAGTTGAGCACAACCTTTGCGAAGAAATTCATTGTTGAAGTTGAGCATGTTCACACCATGCCACTAACATAAATTGATCCATGTGAGGATGTGAATAGGTTTTTTACCTATTCTTACTGTTCTTTTCTGGATCTTAAAGTTTATACTTTTCATATATTCTAAAGAAGTGTCTTAAAGTTTATTTTTTTCATATTGTAAAGAAGCTGCGTTCTCCTCTAGCTTGTGGAGGACTAAGTGATACAAAGTTAAGAGGGACAATGGAAGTATTTCATACAAAGTGTGGGTGGAATATTAATTCATAATAGGATTTCCACGTCTTTATTATTGTGACTAGTGGGGTGTTTTTCTACAAGTTTCTCTATGTGGCCTCCTCTACTGAGCATATTTTTCGTTCTCATTTTTTTATTTTTATTTTTCTTTTGCTAGTTTTTAACTTGTGAATATCTTGAGATATTCACATAAAAAATATCGATGACCTCATCTTGTGGTAAAAATATGCTACAGATGTGAACAATGTGTAAAGTGTCATTATTGACCCTTTTTTACATGAAAAAGTATCTAACTAGTTTTTCATAGCATGAATATCTCGAGATATTCATGTTAAAAAAATCCTCTTGTTTTTACAATTTCCATGTGTATTGGTAGTTCAGACTATCTAGATATAATGATGAGAATCTAGTAGAACATGCAATCTTGATTATTTTAATAAAATGAAAATATAACATGGTTCATGTGTGACTTTTTGAAGAAAGTCATTGACGAAGTTGAGCACAACCTTTGTGAAGAAATTCATTGTTGAAGTAGAGCATGTTCACACCATGCCACAAACATAAATTGATCCATGTGAGGATGTGAATAGGTTTTTTACCTATTCTTACTGTTCTTTTTTGGATCTTAAATTAGTTTATACTTTTCATATTCTAAAAAAGTGTCGTAAAGTTTATTTTTTTCATATTGTAAAGAAGCTGCGATCTCTTATAGCTTGTGGAGGACTAAGTGATACAAAGTTAAGAGGGATAATGGAAGTATTTCATATAAATTGTGGGTGGAATATTAATTCATAATAGGATTTCCACTTCTTTATTGACTAGTGGGGTGTTTTTGTACAAGTTTCTCTATGTGGCCTCCTCTACTGAACATATTTTTCGTTCCCATTTTTTTATTTTTTATTTTTCTTTTGCTAGTTTTTAACTTGTGAATATCTTGAGATATTCACATAAAAAATATCGATGACCTCATCTTGTGGTAAAAATATGCTCCAGATGTGAACAATGTGTAAAGTGTCATTATTGACCCTTTTTTACATGAAAAAGTATCTAACTAGTTTTTCATAGCATGAATATCTCGAGATATTCATGTTAAAAAAATCCTCTTGTTTTTACAATTTCCATTTGTATTGGTAGTTCAGACTATCTAGATATAATGATGAGAATCTAGTAGAACATGCAATCTTGATTATTTTAATAAAATGAAAATATAACATGGTTCATGTGACTTTTTGAAGAAAGTCATTGACGAAGTTGAGCACAACCTTTGTGAAGAAATTCATTGTTGAAGTAGAGCATGTTCACACCATGCCACAAACATAAATTGATCCATGTGAGGATGTGAATAGGTTTTTTACCTATTCTTACTGTTCTTTTTTGGATCTTAAATTAGTTTATACTTTTCATATTCTAAAAAAGTGTCGTAAAGTTTATTTTTTTCATATTGTAAAGAAGCTGCGATCTCTTATAGCTTGTGGAGGACTAAGTGATACAAAGTTAAGAGGGATAATGGAAGTATTTCATATAAATTGTGGGTGGAATATTAATTCATAATAGGATTTCCACTTCTTTATTGACTAGTGGGGTGTTTTTGTACAAGTTTCTCTATGTGGCCTCCTCTACTGAACATATTTTTCGTTCCCATTTTTTTATTTTTTATTTTTCTTTTGCTAGTTTTTAACTTGTGAATATCTTGAGATATTCACATAAAAAATGTTGATGACCTCATCTTGCGGTAAAAAAATGCTACAGATGTAAACAATGTGTAAAGTGTCATTATTGACCCTTTTTTACATGAAAAAGTAGACTAGTTTTTCATAGCATGAATATCTCGAGATATTCATGTTAAAAAAATCCTCTTGTTCTTACAATTTCCATGTGTATTGGTAGTTCAGACTATCTAGATATAATGATGAGAAGCTAGTAGAACATGCAATCTTGATTATTTTTATGGAACGAAAATCTAAGGTGGTTTATGTGTGACTTTTTGAAGAAAGTCATTGACGAAGTTGAGCACAACCTTTGCGAAGAAATTCATTGTTGAAGTTGAGCATGTTCACACCATGCCACTAACATAAATTGATCCATGTGAGGATGTGAATAGGTTTTTTACCTATTCTTACTGTTCTTTTCTGGATCTTAAAGTTTATACTTTTCATATATTCTAAAGAAGTGTCTTAAAGTTTATTTTTTTCATATTGTAAAGAAGCTGCGATCTCCTCTAGCTTGTGGAGGACTAAGTGATACAAAGTTAAGAGGGACAATGGAAGTATTTCTTACAAAGTGTGGGTGGAATATTAATTCATAATAGGATTTCCACGTCTTTATTGTGACTAGTGGGGTGTTTTTCTACAAGTTTCTCTATGTGGCCTCCTCTACTGAGCATATTTTTCGTTCTCATTTTTTTATTTTTTATTTTTCTTTTGCTAGTTTTCCTAAACCTGTGAATATCTTGAGATATTCACATAAAAAATATCGATGACCTCATCTTGTGGTAAAAATATGCTACAGATGTAAACAATGTGTAATTATTGACCCTTTTTTACATGAAAAAGTAGACTAGTTTTTCATAGCATGAATATCTCGAGATATTCATGTTAAAAAAATCCTCTTGTTTTTACAATTTCCATGTGTATTGGTAGTTCAGACTATCTAGATATAATGATGAGAAGCTAGTAGAACATGCAATCTTGATTATTTTTATGGAATGAAAATCTAAGGTGGTTCATGTGTGACTTTTTGAAGAAAGTCATTGACGAAGTTGAGCACAACCTTTTTGAAGAAATTCATTGTTGAAGTTGAGCATGCTCACACCATGCCACAAACATAAATTGATCCATGTGAGGATGTGAATAGGTTTTTTACCTATTCTTAGTGTTCTTTTCTGGATCTTAAAGTTTATACTTTTCATATATTCTAAAGAAGTGTCTTAAAGTTTATTTTTTTCATATTGTAAAGAAGCTGCGATCTCTTCTAGCTTGTGGAGGACTAAGTGATACAAAGTTAAGAGGGACAATGGAAGTATTTCATACAAAGTGTGGGTGGAATATTAATTCATAATAGGATTTCCACGTCTTTATTGTGACTAGTGGGGTGTTTTTCTACAAGTTTCTCTATGTGGCCTCCTCTACTGAGCATATTTTTCGTTCTCATTTTTTTATTTTTTATTTTTCTTTTGCTAGTTTTTAACTTGTGAATATCTTGAGATATTCACATAAAAAATATCGATGACCTCATCTTGTGGTAAAAATATGCTACAGATGTAAACAATGTGTAAAGTGTCATTATTGACCCTTTTTTACATGAAAAAGTATCTAACTAGTTTTTCATAGCATGAATATCTCGAGATATTCATGTTAAAAAAATCCTCTTGTTTTTACAATTTCCATGTGTATTGGTAGTTCAGACTATCTAGATATAATGATGAGAAGCTAGTAGAACATGCAATCTTGATTATTTTAATAAAATGAAAATCTAAGGTGGTTCGTGTGACTTTTTGAAGAAAGTCATTGACGAAGTTGAGCACAACCTTTGTGAAGAAATTCATTGTTGAATTGAGCATGTTCACACCATGCCACAAACATAAATTGATCCATGTGAGGATGTGAATAGGTTTTTTACCTATTCTTAATGTTCTTTTTTGGATCTTAAATTAGTTTATACTTTTCATATTCTAAAGAAGTGTCGTAAAGTTTATTTGTTTCATATTGTAAAGAAGCTGCAATCTCTTATAGCTTCTGGAGGACTAAGTGATACAACGTTAAGAGGGATAATGGAAGTATTTCATATAAAGTGTGGGTGGAATATTAATTCATAAAACGATTTCCACTTCTTTTTTGACTAGTGGGGTGTTTTTCTATAGGTTTCTCTATGTGGCCTCCTCTACTGAGCATATTTTTTCGTTCTCATTTTTTTATTTTTTATTTTTCTTTTGCTAGTTTTTAACTTGTGAATATCTTAAGATATTCACATAAAAAATATCGATGACCTCATGTTGCGGTAAAAATATGCTACAGATGTAAACAATGTGCAAAGTGTCATTATTGACCCTTTTTTACATGAAAAAGTAGACTAGTTTTTCATAGCATGAATATCTCGAGATATTCATGTTAAAAAAATCCTCTTGTTTTTACAATTTCCATGTGTATTGGTAGTTCAGACTATCTAGATATAATGATGAAAAGCTAGTAGAACATGCAATCTTGATTATTTTTATGGAATGAAAATCTAAGGTGGTTCATGTGTGACTTTTTGAAGAAAGTCATTGACGAAGTTGAGCACAACCTTTTTGAAGAAATTCATTGTTGAAGTTGAGCATGTTCACACCATGCCACAAACATAAATTGATCCATGTGAGGATGTGAATAGGTTTTTTACCTATTCTTACTCTTCTTTTTTGGATCTTAAAGTTTATACTTTTCATATATTCTAAAGAAGTGTCTTAAATTTTATTTTTTTCATATTGTAAAGAAGCTGCGATCTCTTCTAGCTTGTGGAGGACTAAGTGATACAAAGTTAAGAGGGACAATGGAAGTATTTCATACAAAGTATGAGTGGAATATTAATTCATAATAGGATTTCCACTTCGTTATTGTGACTAGTGGGGTGTTTCTCTACAAGGCCTCCTCTACTGAGCATATTTTTCGTTCTCATTTTTTTATTTTTTATTTTTCTTTTGCTAGTTTTTAACTTGTGAATATCTTGAGATATTCACATAAAAAATATCGATGACCTCATCTTGTGGTAAAAATATGCTACAGATGTAAACAATGTGTAATTATTGACCGTTTTTTACATGAAAAAGTAGACTAGTTTTTCATAGCATGAATATCTCGAGATATTCATGTTAAAAAAATCCTCTTGTTTTTACAATTTCCATGTGTATTGGTAGTTCAGACTATCTAGATATAATGATGAGAAGCTAGTAGAACATGCAATCTTGATTATTTTTATGGAATGAAAATCTAAGGTGGTTCATGTGTGACTTCTTGAAGAAAGTCATTGACGAAGTTGAGCACAACCTTTTTGAAGAAATTCATTGTTGAAGTTGAGGATGCTCACACCATGCCACAAACATAAATTGATCCATGTGAGGATGTGAATAGGTTTTTTATCTATTCTTACTGTTCTTTTCTGGATCTTAAAGTTTATACTTTTCATATCTTCTAAAGAAGTGTCTCAAAGTTTATTTTTTTCATATTGTAAAGAAGCTGCGATCTCTTCTAGCTTGTGGAGGACTAAGTGATACAAAGTTAAGAGGGACAATGGAAGTATTTCATACAAAGTGTGAGTGGAATATTAATTCATAATAGGATTTCCACTTCGTTATTGTGACTAGTGGGGTGTTTCTCTACAAGGCCTCCTCTACTGAGCATATTTTTCGTTCTCATTTTTTCATTTTTTATTTTTCTTTTGCTAGTTTTTAACTTGTGAATATCTTGAGATATTCACATAAAAAATATTGATGACCTCATCTTGTGGTAAAAATATGCTACAGATGTAAACAATGTGTAATTATTGACCGTTTTTTACATGAAAAAGTAGACTAGTTTTTCATAGCATGAATATCTCGAGATATTCATGTTAAAAAAATCCGCTTGTTTTTACAATTTCCATGTGTATTGGTAGTTCAGACTATCTAGATATAATGATGAGAAGCTAGTAGAACATGCAATCTTGATTATTTTTATGGAATGAACATCTAAGGTGGTTCATGTGTGACTTCTTGAAGAAAGTCATTGACGAAGTTGAGCACAACCTTTTTGAAGAAATTCATTGTTGAAGTTGAGCATGCTCACACCATGCCACAAACATAAATTGATCCATGTGAGGATGTGAATAGGTTTTTTATCTATTCTTACTGTTCTTTTCTGGATCTTAAAGTTTATACTTTTCATATCTTCTAAAGAAGTGTCTCAAAGTTTATTTTTTTCATATTGTAAAGAAGCTGCGATCTCTTCTAGCTTGTGGAGGACTAAGTGATACAAAGTTAAGAGGGACAATGGAAGTATTTCATACAAAGTGTGGGTGGAATATTAATTCATAATAGGATTTCCACTTCTTTATTGTGACTAGTGGGGTGTTTTTCTACAAGTTTCTCTATGTGGCCTCCTCTACTGAGCATATTTTTCGTTCTCATTTTTTTATTTTTTATTTTTCTTTTGCTAGTTTTTAACTTGTGAATATCTTGAGATATCCACATAAAAAATATCGATGACCTCATCTTGTGGTAAAAATATGCTACAGTTGTAAACAATGTTTAAAGTGTCATTATTGACCCTTTTTTACATGAAAAAGTATCTAACTAGTTTTTCATAGCATGAATATCTCGAGATATTCATGTTAAAAAAATCCTCTTGTTTTTACAATTTCCATGTGTATTGGTAGTTCAGACTATCTAGATATAATGATGAGAAGCTAGTAGAACATGCAATCTTGATTATTTTTATGGAACGAAAATCTAAGGTGGTTTATGTGTGACTTTTTGAAGAAAGTCATTGACGAAGTTGAGCACAACCTTTGCGAAGAAATTCATTGTTGAAGTTGAGCATGTTCACACCATGCCACTAACATAAATTGATCCATGTGAGGATGTGAATAGGTTTTTTACCTATTCTTACTGTTCTTTTCTGGATCTTAAAGTTTATACTTTTCATATATTCTAAAGAAGTGTCTTAAAGTTTATTTTTTTCATATTGTAAAGAAGCTGCGATCTCCTCTAGCTTGTGGAGGACTAAGTGATACAAAGTTAAGAGGGACAATGGAAGTATTTCATACAAAGTGTGGGTGGAATATTAATTCATAATAGGATTTCCACGTCTTTATTGTGACTAGTGGGGTGTTTTTCTACAAGTTTCTCTATGTGGCCTCCTCTACTGAGCATATTTTTCGTTCTCATTTTTTTATTTTTTATTTTTCTTTTGCTAGTTTTTAACTTGTGAATATCTTGAGATATTCACATAAAAAATATCGATGACCTCATCTTGTGGTAAAAATATGCTACAGATGTGAACAATGTTTAAAGTGTCATTATTGACCCTTTTTTACATGAAAAAGTATCTAACTAGTTTTTCATAGCATGAATATCTCGAGATATTCATGTTAAAAAAATCCTCTTGTTTTTACAATTTCCATGTGTATTGGTAGTTCAGACTATCTAGATATAATGATGAGAAGCTAGTAGAACATGCAATCTTGATTATTTTTATGGAACGAAAATCTAAGGTGGTTTATGTGTGACTTTTTGAAGAAAGTCATTGACGAAGTTGAGCACAACCTTTGCGAAGAAATTCATTGTTGAAGTTGAGCATGTTCACACCATGCCACTAACATAAATTGATCCATGTGAGGATGTGAATAGGTTTTTTACCTATTCTTACTGTTCTTTTCTGGATCTTAAAGTTTATACTTTTCATATATTCTAAAGAAGTGTCTTAAAGTTTATTTTTTTCATATTGTAAAGAAGCTGCGATCTCCTCTAGCTTGTGGAGGACTAAGTGATACAAAGTTAAGAGGGACAATGGAAGTATTTCTTACAAAGTGTGGGTGGAATATTAATTCATAATAGGATTTCCACGTCTTTATTGTGACTAGTGGGGTGTTTTTCTACAAGTTTCTCTATGTGGCCTCCTCTACTGAGCATATTTTTCGTTCTCATTTTTTTATTTTTTATTTTTCTTTTGCTAGTTTTCCTAAACCTGTGAATATCTTGAGATATTCACATAAAAAATATCGATGACCTCATCTTGTGGTAAAAATATGCTACAGATGTAAACAATGTGTAATTATTGACCCTTTTTTACATGAAAAAGTAGACTAGTTTTTCATAGCATGAATATCTCGAGATATTCATGTTAAAAAAATCCTCTTGTTTTTACAATTTCCATGTGTATTGGTAGTTCAGACTATCTAGATATAATGATGAGAAGCTAGTAGAACATGCAATCTTGATTATTTTTATGGAATGAAAATCTAAGGTGGTTCATGTGTGACTTTTTGAAGAAAGTCATTGACGAAGTTGAGCACAACCTTTTTGAAGAAATTCATTGTTGAAGTTGAGCATGCTCACACCATGCCACAAACATAAATTGATCCATGTGAGGATGTGAATAGGTTTTTTACCTATTCTTAGTGTTCTTTTCTGGATCTTAAAGTTTATACTTTTCATATATTCTAAAGAAGTGTCTTAAAGTTTATTTTTTTCATATTGTAAAGAAGCTGCGATCTCTTCTAGCTTGTGGAGGACTAAGTGATACAAAGTTAAGAGGGACAATGGAAGTATTTCATACAAAGTGTGGGTGGAATATTAATTCATAATAGGATTTCCACGTCTTTATTGTGACTAGTGGGGTGTTTTTCTACAAGTTTCTCTATGTGGCCTCCTCTACTGAGCATATTTTTCGTTCTCATTTTTTTATTTTTTATTTTTCTTTTGCTAGTTTTTAACTTGTGAATATCTTGAGATATTCACATAAAAAATATCGATGACCTCATCTTGTGGTAAAAATATGCTACAGATGTAAACAATGTGTAAAGTGTCATTATTGACCCTTTTTTACATGAAAAAGTATCTAACTAGTTTTTCATAGCATGAATATCTCGAGATATTCATGTTAAAAAAATCATCTTGTTTTTACAATTTCCATGTGTATTGGTAGTTCAGACTATCTAGATATAATGATGAGAAGCTAGTAGAACATGCAATCTTGATTATTTTTATGGAATGAAAATCTAAGGTGGTTCGTGTGACTTTTTGAAGAAAGTCATTGACGAAGTTGAGCACAACCTTTGTGAAGAAATTCATTGTTGAATTGAGCATGTTCACACCATGCCACAAACATAAATTGATCCATGTGAGGATGTGAATAGGTTTTTTACCTATTCTTAATGTTCTTTTTTGGATCTTAAATTAGTTTATACTTTTCATATTCTAAAGAAGTGTCGTAAAGTTTATTTGTTTCATATTGTAAAGAAGCTGCGATCTCTTATAGCTTCTGGAGGACTAAGTGATACAACGTTAAGAGGGATAATGGAAGTATTTCATATAAAGTGTGGGTGGAATATTAATTCATAAAACGATTTCCACTTCTTTTTTGACTAGTGGGGTGTTTTTCTATAGGTTTCTCTATGTGGCCTCCTCTACTGAGCATATTTTTTCGTTCTCATTTTTTTATTTTTTATTTTTCTTTTGCTAGTTTTTAACTTGTGAATATCTTAAGATATTCACATAAAAAATATCGATGACCTCATGTTGCGGTAAAAATATGCTACAGATGTAAACAATGTGCAAAGTGTCATTATTGACCCTTTTTTACATGAAAAAGTAGACTAGTTTTTCATAGCATGAATATCTCGAGATATTCATGTTAAAAAAATCCTCTTGTTTTTACAATTTCCATGTGTATTGGTAGTTCAGACTATCTAGATATAATGATGAAAAGCTAGTAGAACATGCAATCTTGATTATTTTTATGGAATGAAAATCTAAGGTGGTTCATGTGTGACTTTTTGAAGAAAGTCATTGACGAAGTTGAGCACAACCTTTTTGAAGAAATTCATTGTTGAAGTTGAGCATGTTCACACCATGCCACAAACATAAATTGATCCATGTGAGGATGTGAATAGGTTTTTTACCTATTCTTACTCTTCTTTTTTGGATCTTAAAGTTTATACTTTTCATATATTCTAAAGAAGTGTCTTAAATTTTATTTTTTTCATATTGTAAAGAAGCTGCGATCTCTTCTAGCTTGTGGAGGACTAAGTGATACAAAGTTAAGAGGGACAATGGAAGTATTTCATACAAAGTATGAGTGGAATATTAATTCATAATAGGATTTCCACTTCGTTATTGTGACTAGTGGGGTGTTTCTCTACAAGGCCTCCTCTACTGAGCATATTTTTCGTTCTCATTTTTTTATTTTTTATTTTTCTTTTGCTAGTTTTTAACTTGTGAATATCTTGAGATATTCACATAAAAAATATCGATGACCTCATCTTGTGGTAAAAATATGCTACAGATGTAAACAATGTGTAATTATTGACCGTTTTTTACATGAAAAAGTAGACTAGTTTTTCATAGCATGAATATCTCGAGATATTCATGTTAAAAAAATCCTCTTGTTTTTACAATTTCCATGTGTATTGGTAGTTCAGACTATCTAGATATAATGATGAGAAGCTAGTAGAACATGCAATCTTGATTATTTTTATGGAATGAAAATCTAAGGTGGTTCATGTGTGACTTCTTGAAGAAAGTCATTGACGAAGTTGAGCACAACCTTTTTGAAGAAATTCATTGTTGAAGTTGAGGATGCTCACACCATGCCACAAACATAAATTGATCCATGTGAGGATGTGAATAGGTTTTTTATCTATTCTTACTGTTCTTTTCTGGATCTTAAAGTTTATACTTTTCATATCTTCTAAAGAAGTGTCTCAAAGTTTATTTTTTTCATATTGTAAAGAAGCTGCGATCTCTTCTAGCTTGTGGAGGACTAAGTGATACAAAGTTAAGAGGGACAATGGAAGTATTTCATACAAAGTGTGAGTGGAATATTAATTCATAATAGGATTTCCACTTCGTTATTGTGACTAGTGGGGTGTTTCTCTACAAGGCCTCCTCTACTGAGCATATTTTTCGTTCTCATTTTTTCATTTTTTATTTTTCTTTTGCTAGTTTTTAACTTGTGAATATCTTGAGATATTCACATAAAAAATATTGATGACCTCATCTTGTGGTAAAAATATGCTACAGATGTAAACAATGTGTAATTATTGACCGTTTTTTACATGAAAAAGTAGACTAGTTTTTCATAGCATGAATATCTCGAGATATTCATGTTAAAAAAATCCGCTTGTTTTTACAATTTCCATGTGTATTGGTAGTTCAGACTATCTAGATATAATGATGAGAAGCTAGTAGAACATGCAATCTTGATTATTTTTATGGAATGAACATCTAAGGTGGTTCATGTGTGACTTCTTGAAGAAAGTCATTGACGAAGTTGAGCACAACCTTTTTGAAGAAATTCATTGTTGAAGTTGAGCATGCTCACACCATGCCACAAACATAAATTGATCCATGTGAGGATGTGAATAGGTTTTTTATCTATTCTTACTGTTCTTTTCTGGATCTTAAAGTTTATACTTTTCATATCTTCTAAAGAAGTGTCTCAAAGTTTATTTTTTTCATATTGTAAAGAAGCTGCAATCTCTTCTAGCTTGTGGAGGACTAAGTGATACAAAGTTAAGAGGGACAATGGAAGTATTTCATACAAAGTGTGGGTGGAATATTAATTCATAATAGGATTTCCACTTCTTTATTGTGACTAGTGGGGTGTTTTTCTACAAGTTTCTCTATGTGGCCTCCTCTACTGAGCATATTTTTCGTTCTCATTTTTTTATTTTTTATTTTTCTTTTGCTAGTTTTTAACTTGTGAATATCTTGAGATATCCACATAAAAAATATCGATGACCTCATCTTGTGGTAAAAATATGCTACAGTTGTAAACAATGTTTAAAGTGTCATTATTGACCCTTTTTTACATGAAAAAGTATCTAACTAGTTTTTCATAGCATGAATATCTCGAGATATTCATGTTAAAAAAATCCTCTTGTTTTTACAATTTCCATGTGTATTGGTAGTTCAGACTATCTAGATATAATGATGAGAAGCTAGTAGAACATGCAATCTTGATTATTTTTATGGAACGAAAATCTAAGGTGGTTTATGTGTGACTTTTTGAAGAAAGTCATTGACGAAGTTGAGCACAACCTTTGCGAAGAAATTCATTGTTGAAGTTGAGCATGTTCACACCATGCCACTAACATAAATTGATCCATGTGAGGATGTGAATAGGTTTTTTACCTATTCTTACTGTTCTTTTCTGGATCTTAAAGTTTATACTTTTCATATATTCTAAAGAAGTGTCTTAAAGTTTATTTTTCTCATATTGTAAAGAAGCTGCGATCTCCTCTAGCTTGTGGAGGACTAAGTGATACAAAGTTAAGAGGGACAATGGAAGTATTTCATACAAAGTGTGGGTGGAATATTAATTCATAATAGGATTTCCACGTCTTTATTGTGACTAGTGGGGTGTTTTTCTACAAGTTTCTCTATGTGGCCTTCTCTACTGAGCATATTTTTCGTTCTCATTTTTTTATTTTTTATTTTTCTTTTGCTAGTTTTTAACTTGTGAATATCTTGAGATATTCACATAAAAAATATCGATGACCTCATCTTGTGGTAAAAATATGCTACAGATGTGAACAATGTGTAAAGTGTCATTATTGACCCTTTTTTACATGAAAAAGTATCTAACTAGTTTTTCATAGCATGAATATCTCGAGATATTCATGTTAAAAAAATCCTCTTGTTTTTACAATTTCCATGTGTATTGGTAGTTCAGACTATCTAGATATAATGATGAGAAGCTAGTAGAACATGCAATCTTGATTATTTTTATGGAACGAAAATCTAAGGTGGTTTATGTGTGACTTTTTGAAGAAAGTCATTGACGAAGTTGAGCACAACCTTTGCGAAGAAATTCATTGTTGAAGTTGAGCATGTTCACACCATGCCACTAACATAAATTGATCCATGTGAGGATGTGAATAGGTTTTTTACCTATTCTTACTGTTCTTTTCTGGATCTTAAAGTTTATACTTTTCATATATTCTAAAGAAGTGTCTTAAAGTTTATTTTTTTCATATTGTAAAGAAGCTGCGTTCTCCTCTAGCTTGTGGAGGACTAAGTGATACAAAGTTAAGAGGGACAATGGAAGTATTTCATACAAAGTGTGGGTGGAATATTAATTCATAATAGGATTTCCACGTCTTTATTGTGACTAGTGGGGTGTTTTTCTACAAGTTTCTCTATGTGGCCTCCTCTACTGAGCATATTTTTCGTTCTCATTTTTTTATTTTTTATTTTTCTTTTGCTAGTTTTTAACTTGTGAATATCTTGAGATATTCACATAAAAAATATCGATGACCTCATCTTGTGGTAAAAATATGCTCCAGATGTGAACAATGTGTAAAGTGTCATTATTGACCCTTTTTTACATGAAAAAGTATCTAACTAGTTTTTCATAGCATGAATATCTCGAGATATTCATGTTAAAAAAATCCTCTTGTTTTTACAATTTCCATGTGTATTGGTAGTTCAGACTATCTAGATATAATGATGAGAATCTAGTAGAACATGCAATCTTGATTATTTTAATAAAATGAAAATATAACATGGTTCATGTGTGACTTTTTGAAGAAAGTCATTGACGAAGTTGAGCACAACCTTTGTGAAGAAATTCATTGTTGAAGTAGAGCATGTTCACACCATGCCACAAACATAAATTGATCCATGTGAGGATGTGAATAGGTTTTTTACCTATTCTTACTGTTCTTTTTTGGATCTTAAATTAGTTTATACTTTTCATATTCTAAAAAAGTGTCGTAAAGTTTATTTTTTTCATATTGTAAAGAAGCTGCGATCTCTTATAGCTTGTGGAGGACTAAGTGATACAAAGTTAAGAGGGATAATGGAAGTATTTCATATAAATTGTGGGTGGAATATTAATTCATAATAGGATTTCCACTTCTTTATTGACTAGTGGGGTGTTTTTGTACAAGTTTCTCTATGTGGCCTCCTCTACTGAACATATTTTTCGTTCCCATTTTTTTATTTTTTATTTTTCTTTTGCTAGTTTTTAACTTGTGAATATCTTGAGATATTCACATAAAAAATGTTGATGACCTCATCTTGCGGTAAAAAAATGCTACAGATGTAAACAATGTGTAAAGTGTCATTATTGACCCTTTTTTACATGAAAAAGTAGACTAGTTTTTCATAGCATGAATATCTCGAGATATTCATGTTAAAAAAATCCTCTTGTTCTTACAATTTCCATGTGTATTGGTAGTTCAGACTATCTAGATATAATGATGAGAAGCTAGTAGAACATGCAATCTTGATTATTTTTATGGAACGAAAATCTAAGGTGGTTTATGTGTGACTTTTTGAAGAAAGTCATTGACGAAGTTGAGCACAACCTTTGCGAAGAAATTCATTGTTGAAGTTGAGCATGTTCACACCATGCCACTAACATAAATTGATCCATGTGAGGATGTGAATAGGTTTTTTACCTATTCTTACTGTTCTTTTCTGGATCTTAAAGATTATACTTTTCATATATTCTAAAGAAGTGTCTTAAAGTTTATTTTTTTCATATTGTAAAGAAGCTGCGATCTCCTCTAGCTTGTGGAGGACTAAGTGATACAAAGTTAAGAGGGACAATGGAAGTATTTCTTACAAAGTGTGGGTGGAATATTAATTCATAATAGGATTTCCACGTCTTTATTGTGACTAGTGGGGTGTTTTTCTACAAGTTTCTCTATGTGGCCTCCTCTACTGAGCATATTTTTCGTTCTCATTTTTTTATTTTTTATTTTTCTTTTGCTAGTTTTCCTAAACCTGTGAATATCTTGAGATATTCACATAAAAAATATCGATGACCTCATCTTGTGGTAAAAATATGCTACAGATGTAAACAATGTGTAATTATTGACCCTTTTTTACATGAAAAAGTAGACTAGTTTTTCATAGCATGAATATCTCGAGATATTCATGTTAAAAAAATCCTCTTGTTTTTACAATTTCCATGTGTATTGGTAGTTCAGACTATCTAGATATAATGATGAGAAGCTAGTAGAACATGCAATCTTGATTATTTTTATGGAATGAAAATCTAAGGTGGTTCATGTGTGACTTTTTGAAGAAAGTCATTGACGAAGTTGAGCACAACCTTTTTGAAGAAATTCATTGTTGAAGTTGAGCATGCTCACACCATGCCACAAACATAAATTGATCCATGTGAGGATGTGAATAGGTTTTTTACCTATTCTTAGTGTTCTTTTCTGGATCTTAAAGTTTATACTTTTCATATATTCTAAAGAAGTGTCTTAAAGTTTATTTTTTTCATATTGTAAAGAAGCTGCGATCTCTTCTAGCTTGTGGAGGACTAAGTGATACAAAGTTAAGAGGGACAATGGAAGTATTTCATACAAAGTGTGGGTGGAATATTAATTCATAATAGGATTTCCACGTCTTTATTGTGACTAGTGGGGTGTTTTTCTACAAGTTTCTCTATGTGACCTCCTCTACTGAGCATATTTTTCGTTCTCATTTTTTTATTTTTTATTTTTCTTTTGCTAGTTTTTAACTTGTGAATATCTTGAGATATTCACATAAAAAATATCGATGACCTCATCTTGTGGTAAAAATATGCTACAGATGTGAACAATGTTTAAAGTGTCATTATTGACCCTTTTTTACATGAAAAAGTATCTAACTAGTTTTTCATAGCATGAATATCTCGAGATATTCATGTTAAAAAAATCCTCTTGTTTTTACAATTTCCATGTGTATTGGTAGTTCAGACTATCTAGATATAATGATGAGAAGCTAGTAGAACATGCAATCTTGATTATTTTTATGGAACGAAAATCTAAGGTGGTTTATGTGTGACTTTTTGAAGAAAGTCATTGACGAAGTTGAGCACAACCTTTGCGAAGAAATTCATTGTTGAAGTTGAGCATGTTCACACCATGCCACTAACATAAATTGATCCATGTGAGGATGTGAATAGGTTTTTTACCTATTCTTACTGTTCTTTTCTGGATCTTAAAGTTTATACTTTTCATATATTCTAAAGAAGTGTCTTAAAGTTTATTTTTTTCATATTGTAAAGAAGCTGCGATCTCCTCTAGCTTGTGGAGGACTAAGTGATACAAAGTTAAGAGGGACAATGGAAGTATTTCTTACAAAGTGTGGGTGGAATATTAATTCATAATAGGATTTCCACGTCTTTATTGTGACTAGTGGGGTGTTTTTCTACAAGTTTCTCTATGTGGCCTCCTCTACTGAGCATATTTTTCGTTCTCATTTTTTTATTTTTTATTTTTCTTTTGCTAGTTTTCCTAAACCTGTGAATATCTTGAGATATTCACATAAAAAATATCGATGACCTCATCTTGTGGTAAAAATATGCTACAGATGTAAACAATGTGTAATTATTGACCCTTTTTTACATGAAAAAGTAGACTAGTTTTTCATAGCATGAATATCTCGAGATATTCATGTTAAAAAAATCCTCTTGTTTTTATAATTTCCATGTGTATTGGTAGTTCAGACTATCTAGATATAATGATGAGAAGCTAGTAGAACATGCAATCTTGATTATTTTTATGGAATGAAAATCTAAGGTGGTTCATGTGTGACTTTTTGAAGAAAGTCATTGACGAAGTTGAGCACAACCTTTTTGAAGAAATTCATTGTTGAAGTTGAGCATGCTCACACCATGCCACAAACATAAATTGATCCATGTGAGGATGTGAATAGGTTTTTTACCTATTCTTAGTGTTCTTTTCTGGATCTTAAAGTTTATACTTTTCATATATTCTAAAGAAGTGTCTTAAAGTTTATTTTTTTCATATTGTAAAGAAGCTGCGATCTCTTCTAGCTTGTGGAGGACTAAGTGATACAAAGTTAAGAGGGACAATGGAAGTATTTCATACAAAGTGTGGGTGGAATATTAATTCATAATAGGATTTCCACGTCTTTATTGTGACTAGTGGGGTGTTTTTCTACAAGTTTCTCTATGTGGCCTCCTCTACTGAGCATATTTTTCGTTCTCATTTTTTTATTTTTTATTTTTCTTTTGCTAGTTTTTAACTTGTGAATATCTTGAGATATTCACATAAAAAATATCGATGACCTCATCTTGTGGTAAAAATATGCTACAGATGTAAACAATGTGTAAAGTGTCATTATTGACCCTTTTTTACATGAAAAAGTATCTAACTAGTTTTTCATAGCATGAATATCTCGAGATATTCATGTTAAAAAAATCATCTTGTTTTTACAATTTCCATGTGTATTGGTAGTTCAGACTATCTAGATATAATGATGAGAAGCTAGTAGAACATGCAATCTTGATTATTTTTATGGAATGAAAATCTAAGGTGGTTCGTGTGACTTTTTGAAGAAAGTCATTGACGAAGTTGAGCACAACCTTTGTGAAGAAATTCATTGTTGAATTGAGCATGTTCACACCATGCCACAAACATAAATTGATCCATGTGAGGATGTGAATAGGTTTTTTACCTATTCTTAATGTTCTTTTTTGGATCTTAAATTAGTTTATACTTTTCATATTCTAAAGAAGTGTCGTAAAGTTTATTTGTTTCATATTGTAAAGAAGCTGCGATCTCTTATAGCTTCTGGAGGACTAAGTGATACAACGTTAAGAGGGATAATGGAAGTATTTCATATAAAGTGTGGGTGGAATATTAATTCATAAAACGATTTCCACTTCTTTTTTGACTAGTGGGGTGTTTTTCTATAGGTTTCTCTATGTGGCCTCCTCTACTGAACATATTTTTTCGTTCTCATTTTTTTATTTTTTATTTTTCTTTTGCTGGTTTTAACTTGTGAATATCTTAAGATATTCACATAAAAAATATCGATGACCTCATGTTGCGGTAAAAATATGCTACAGATGTAAACAATGTGCAAAGTGTCATTATTGACCCTTTTTTACATGAAAAAGTAGACTAGTTTTTCATAGCATGAATATCTCGAGATATTCATGTTAAAAAAATCCTCTTGTTTTTACAATTTCCATGTGTATTGGTAGTTCAGACTATCTAGATATAATGATGAAAAGCTAGTAGAACATGCAATCTTGATTATTTTTATGGAATGAAAATCTAAGGTGGTTCATGTGTGACTTTTTGAAGAAAGTCATTGACGAAGTTGAGCACAACCTTTTTGAAGAAATTCATTGTTGAAGTTGAGCATGTTCACACCATGCCACAAACATAAATTGATCCATGTGAGGATGTGAATAGGTTTTTTACCTATTCTTACTCTTCTTTTTTGGATCTTAAAGTTTATACTTTTCATATATTCTAAAGAAGTGTCTTAAATTTTATTTTTTTCATATTGTAAAGAAGCTGCGATCTCTTCTAGCTTGTGGAGGACTAAGTGATACAAAGTTAAGAGGGACAATGGAAGTATTTCATACAAAGTATGAGTGGAATATTAATTCATAATAGGATTTCCACTTCGTTATTGTGACTAGTGGGGTGTTTCTCTACAAGGCCTCCTCTACTGAGCATATTTTTCGTTCTCATTTTTTTATTTTTTATTTTTCTTTTGCTAGTTTTTAACTTGTGAATATCTTGAGATATTCACATAAAAAATATCGATGACCTCATCTTGTGGTAAAAATATGCTACAGATGTAAACAATGTGTAATTATTGACCGTTTTTTACATGAAAAAGTAGACTAGTTTTTCATAGCATGAATATCTCGAGATATTCATGTTAAAAAAATCCTCTTGTTTTTACAATTTCCATGTGTATTGGTAGTTCAGACTATCTAGATATAATGATGAGAAGCTAGTAGAACATGCAATCTTGATTATTTTTATGGAATGAAAATCTAAGGTGGTTCATGTGTGACTTCTTGAAGAAAGTCATTGACGAAGTTGAGCACAACCTTTTTGAAGAAATTCATTGTTGAAGTTGAGGATGCTCACACCATGCCACAAACATAAATTGATCCATGTGAGGATGTGAATAGGTTTTTTATCTATTCTTACTGTTCTTTTCTGGATCTTAAAGTTTATACTTTTCATATCTTCTAAAGAAGTGTCTCAAAGTTTATTTTTTTCATATTGTAAAGAAGCTGCGATCTCTTCTAGCTTGTGGAGGACTAAGTGATACAAAGTTAAGAGGGACAATGGAAGTATTTCATACAAAGTGTGAGTGGAATATTAATTCATAATAGGATTTCCACTTCGTTATTGTGACTAGTGGGGTGTTTCTCTACAAGGCCTCCTCTACTGAGCATATTTTTCGTTCTCATTTTTTCATTTTTTATTTTTCTTTTGCTAGTTTTTAACTTGTGAATATCTTGAGATATTCACATAAAAAATATTGATGACCTCATCTTGTGGTAAAAATATGCTACAGATGTAAACAATGTGTAATTATTGACCGTTTTTTACATGAAAAAGTAGACTAGTTTTTCATAGCATGAATATCTCGAGATATTCATGTTAAAAAAATCCGCTTGTTTTTACAATTTCCATGTGTATTGGTAGTTCAGACTATCTAGATATAATGATGAGAAGCTAGTAGAACATGCAATCTTGATTATTTTTATGGAATGAACATCTAAGGTGGTTCATGTGTGACTTCTTGAAGAAAGTCATTGACGAAGTTGAGCACAACCTTTTTGAAGAAATTCATTGTTGAAGTTGAGCATGCTCACACCATGCCACAAACATAAATTGATCCATGTGAGGATGTGAATAGGTTTTTTATCTATTCTTACTGTTCTTTTCTGGATCTTAAAGTTTATACTTTTCATATCTTCTAAAGAAGTGTCTCAAAGTTTATTTTTTTCATATTGTAAAGAAGCTGCGATCTCTTCTAGCTTGTGGAGGACTAAGTGATACAAAGTTAAGAGGGACAATGGAAGTATTTCATACAAAGTGTGGGTGGAATATTAATTCATAATAGGATTTCCACTTCTTTATTGTGACTAGTGGGGTGTTTTTCTACAAGTTTCTCTATGTGGCCTCCTCTACTGAGCATATTTTTCGTTCTCATTTTTTTATTTTTTATTTTTCTTTTGCTAGTTTTTAACTTGTGAATATCTTGAGATATCCACATAAAAAATATCGATGACCTCATCTTGTGGTAAAAATATGCTACAGTTGTAAACAATGTTTAAAGTGTCATTATTGACCCTTTTTTACATGAAAAAGTATCTAACTAGTTTTTCATAGCATGAATATCTCGAGATATTCATGTTAAAAAAATCCTCTTGTTTTTACAATTTCCATGTGTATTGGTAGTTCAGACTATCTAGATATAATGATGAGAAGCTAGTAGAACATGCAATCTTGATTATTTTTATGGAACGAAAATCTAAGGTGGTTTATGTGTGACTTTTTGAAGAAAGTCATTGACGAAGTTGAGCACAACCTTTGCGAAGAAATTCATTGTTGAAGTTGAGCATGTTCACACCATGCCACTAACATAAATTGATCCATGTGAGGATGTGAATAGGTTTTTTACCTATTCTTACTGTTCTTTTCTGGATCTTAAAGTTTATACTTTTCATATATTCTAAAGAAGTGTCTTAAAGTTTATTTTTCTCATATTGTAAAGAAGCTGCGATCTCCTCTAGCTTGTGGAGGACTAAGTGATACAAAGTTAAGAGGGACAATGGAAGTATTTCATACAAAGTGTGGGTGGAATATTAATTCATAATAGGATTTCCACGTCTTTATTGTGACTAGTGGGGTGTTTTTCTACAAGTTTCTCTATGTGGCCTTCTCTACTGAGCATATTTTTCGTTCTCATTTTTTTATTTTTTATTTTTCTTTTGCTAGTTTTTAACTTGTGAATATCTTGAGATATTCACATAAAAAATATCGATGACCTCATCTTGTGGTAAAAATATGCTACAGATGTGAACAATGTGTAAAGTGTCATTATTGACCCTTTTTTACATGAAAAAGTATCTAACTAGTTTTTCATAGCATGAATATCTCGAGATATTCATGTTAAAAAAATCCTCTTGTTTTTACAATTTCCATGTGTATTGGTAGTTCAGACTATCTAGATATAATGATGAGAAGCTAGTAGAACATGCAATCTTGATTATTTTTATGGAACGAAAATCTAAGGTGGTTTATGTGTGACTTTTTGAAGAAAGTCATTGACGAAGTTGAGCACAACCTTTGCGAAGAAATTCATTGTTGAAGTTGAGCATGTTCACACCATGCCACTAACATAAATTGATCCATGTGAGGATGTGAATAGGTTTTTTACCTATTCTTACTGTTCTTTTCTGGATCTTAAAGTTTATACTTTTCATATATTCTAAAGAAGTGTCTTAAAGTTTATTTTTTTCATATTGTAAAGAAGCTGCGTTCTCCTCTAGCTTGTGGAGGACTAAGTGATACAAAGTTAAGAGGGACAATGGAAGTATTTCATACAAAGTGTGGGTGGAATATTAATTCATAATAGGATTTCCACGTCTTTATTGTGACTAGTGGGGTGTTTTTGTACAAGTTTCTCTATGTGGCCTCCTCTACTGAGCATATTTTTCGTTCTCATTTTTTTATTTTTTATTTTTCTTTTGCTAGTTTTTAACTTGTGAATATCTTGAGATATTCACATAAAAAATATCGATGACCTCATCTTGTGGTAAAAATATGCTCCAGATGTGAACAATGTGTAAAGTGTCATTATTGACCCTTTTTTACATGAAAAAGTATCTAACTAGTTTTTCATAGCATGAATATCTCGAGATATTCATGTTAAAAAAATCCTCTTGTTTTTACAATTTCCATGTGTATTGGTAGTTCAGACTATCTAGATATAATGATGAGAATCTAGTAGAACATGCAATCTTGATTATTTTAATAAAATGAAAATATAACATGGTTCATGTGTGACTTTTTGAAGAAAGTCATTGACGAAGTTGAGCACAACCTTTGTGAAGAAATTCATTGTTGAAGTAGAGCATGTTCACACCATGCCACAAACATAAATTGATCCATGTGAGGATGTGAATAGGTTTTTTACCTATTCTTACTGTTCTTTTTTGGATCTTAAATTAGTTTATACTTTTCATATTCTAAAAAAGTGTCGTAAAGTTTATTTTTTTCATATTGTAAAGAAGCTGCGATCTCTTATAGCTTGTGGAGGACTAAGTGATACAAAGTTAAGAGGGATAATGGAAGTATTTCATATAAATTGTGGGTGGAATATTAATTCATAATAGGATTTCCACTTCTTTATTGACTAGTGGGGTGTTTTTGTACAAGTTTCTCTATGTGGCCTCCTCTACTGAACATATTTTTCGTTCCCATTTTTTTATTTTTTATTTTTCTTTTGCTAGTTTTTAACTTGTGAATATCTTGAGATATTCACATAAAAAATGTTGATGACCTCATCTTGCGGTAAAAAAATGCTACAGATGTAAACAATGTGTAAAGTGTCATTATTGACCCTTTTTTACATGAAAAAGTAGACTAGTTTTTCATAGCATGAATATCTCGAGATATTCATGTTAAAAAAATCCTCTTGTTCTTACAATTTCCATGTGTATTGGTAGTTCAGACTATCTAGATATAATGATGAGAAGCTAGTAGAACATGCAATCTTGATTATTTTTATGGAACGAAAATCTAAGGTGGTTTATGTGTGACTTTTTGAAGAAAGTCATTGACGAAGTTGAGCACAACCTTTGCGAAGAAATTCATTGTTGAAGTTGAGCATGTTCACACCATGCCACTAACATAAATTGATCCATGTGAGGATGTGAATAGGTTTTTTACCTATTCTTACTGTTCTTTTCTGGATCTTAAAGATTATACTTTTCATATATTCTAAAGAAGTGTCTTAAAGTTTATTTTTTTCATATTGTAAAGAAGCTGCGATCTCCTCTAGCTTGTGGAGGACTAAGTGATACAAAGTTAAGAGGGACAATGGAAGTATTTCTTACAAAGTGTGGGTGGAATATTAATTCATAATAGGATTTCCACGTCTTTATTGTGACTAGTGGGGTGTTTTTCTACAAGTTTCTCTATGTGGCCTCCTCTACTGAGCATATTTTTCGTTCTCATTTTTTTATTTTTTATTTTTCTTTTGCTAGTTTTCCTAAACCTGTGAATATCTTGAGATATTCACATAAAAAATATCGATGACCTCATCTTGTGGTAAAAATATGCTACAGATGTAAACAATGTGTAATTATTGACCCTTTTTTACATGAAAAAGTAGACTAGTTTTTCATAGCATGAATATCTCGAGATATTCATGTTAAAAAAATCCTCTTGTTTTTACAATTTCCATGTGTATTGGTAGTTCAGACTATCTAGATATAATGATGAGAAGCTAGTAGAACATGCAATCTTGATTATTTTTATGGAATGAAAATCTAAGGTGGTTCATGTGTGACTTTTTGAAGAAAGTCATTGACGAAGTTGAGCACAACCTTTTTGAAGAAATTCATTGTTGAAGTTGAGCATGCTCACACCATGCCACAAACATAAATTGATCCATGTGAGGATGTGAATAGGTTTTTTACCTATTCTTAGTGTTCTTTTCTGGATCTTAAAGTTTATACTTTTCATATATTCTAAAGAAGTGTCTTAAAGTTTATTTTTTTCATATTGTAAAGAAGCTGCGATCTCTTCTAGCTTGTGGAGGACTAAGTGATACAAAGTTAAGAGGGACAATGGAAGTATTTCATACAAAGTGTGGGTGGAATATTAATTCATAATAGGATTTCCACGTCTTTATTGTGACTAGTGGGGTGTTTTTCTACAAGTTTCTCTATGTGACCTCCTCTACTGAGCATATTTTTCGTTCTCATTTTTTTATTTTTTATTTTTCTTTTGCTAGTTTTTAACTTGTGAATATCTTGAGATATTCACATAAAAAATATCGATGACCTCATCTTGTGGTAAAAATATGCTACAGATGTAAACAATGTGTAAAGTGTCATTATTGACCCTTTTTTACATGAAAAAGTATCTAACTAGTTTTTCATAGCATGAATATCTCGAGATATTCATGTTAAAAAAATCATCTTGTTTTTACAATTTCCATGTGTATTGGTAGTTCAGACTATCTAGATATAATGATGAGAAGCTAGTAGAACATGCAATCTTGATTATTTTTATGGAATGAAAATCTAAGGTGGTTCGTGTGACTTTTTGAAGAAAGTCATTGACGAAGTTGAGCACAACCTTTGTGAAGAAATTCATTGTTGAATTGAGCATGTTCACACCATGCCACAAACATAAATTGATCCATGTGAGGATGTGAATAGGTTTTTTACCTATTCTTAATGTTCTTTTTTGGATCTTAAATTAGTTTATACTTTTCATATTCTAAAGAAGTGTCGTAAAGTTTATTTGTTTCATATTGTAAAGAAGCTGCGATCTCTTATAGCTTCTGGAGGACTAAGTGATACAACGTTAAGAGGGATAATGGAAGTATTTCATATAAAGTGTGGGTGGAATATTAATTCATAAAACGATTTCCACTTCTTTTTTGACTAGTGGGGTGTTTTTCTATAGGTTTCTCTATGTGGCCTCCTCTACTGAACATATTTTTTCGTTCTCATTTTTTTATTTTTTATTTTTCTTTTGCTGGTTTTAACTTGTGAATATCTTAAGATATTCACATAAAAAATATCGATGACCTCATGTTGCGGTAAAAATATGCTACAGATGTAAACAATGTGCAAAGTGTCATTATTGACCCTTTTTTACATGAAAAAGTAGACTAGTTTTTCATAGCATGAATATCTCGAGATATTCATGTTAAAAAAATCCTCTTGTTTTTACAATTTCCATGTGTATTGGTAGTTCAGACTATCTAGATATAATGATGAAAAGCTAGTAGAACATGCAATCTTGATTATTTTTATGGAATGAAAATCTAAGGTGGTTCATGTGTGACTTTTTGAAGAAAGTCATTGACGAAGTTGAGCACAACCTTTTTGAAGAAATTCATTGTTGAAGTTGAGCATGTTCACACCATGCCACAAACATAAATTGATCCATGTGAGGATGTGAATAGGTTTTTTACCTATTCTTACTCTTCTTTTTTGGATCTTAAAGTTTATACTTTTCATATATTCTAAAGAAGTGTCTTAAATTTTATTTTTTTCATATTGTAAAGAAGCTGCGATCTCTTCTAGCTTGTGGAGGACTAAGTGATACAAAGTTAAGAGGGACAATGGAAGTATTTCATACAAAGTATGAGTGGAATATTAATTCATAATAGGATTTCCACTTCGTTATTGTGACTAGTGGGGTGTTTCTCTACAAGGCCTCCTCTACTGAGCATATTTTTCGTTCTCATTTTTTTATTTTTTATTTTTCTTTTGCTAGTTTTTAACTTGTGAATATCTTGAGATATTCACATAAAAAATATCGATGACCTCATCTTGTGGTAAAAATATGCTACAGATGTAAACAATGTGTAATTATTGACCGTTTTTTACATGAAAAAGTAGACTAGTTTTTCATAGCATGAATATCTCGAGATATTCATGTTAAAAAAATCGTCTTGTTTTTACAATTTCCATGTGTATTGGTAGTTCAGACTATCTAGATATAATGATGAGAAGCTAGTAGAACATGCAATCTTGATTATTTTTATGGAATGAAAATCTAAGGTGGTTCATGTGTGACTTCTTGAAGAAAGTCATTGACGAAGTTGAGCACAACCTTTTTGAAGAAATTCATTGTTGAAGTTGAGGATGCTCACACCATGCCACAAACATAAATTGATCCATGTGAGGATGTGAATAGGTTTTTTACCTATTCTTACTCTTCTTTTTTGGATCTTAAAGTTTATACTTTTCATATATTCTAAAGAAGTGTCTTAAATTTTATTTTTTTCATATTGTAAAGAAGCTGCGATCTCTTCTAGCTTGTGGAGGACTAAGTGATACAAAGTTAAGAGGGACAATGGAAGTATTTCATACAAAGTATGAGTGGAATATTAATTCATAATAGGATTTCCACTTCGTTATTGTGACTAGTGGGGTGTTTCTCTACAAGGCCTCCTCTACTGAGCATATTTTTCGTTCTCATTTTTTTATTTTTTATTTTTCTTTTGCTAGTTTTTAACTTGTGAATATCTTGAGATATTCACATAAAAAATATCGATGACCTCATCTTGTGGTAAAAATATGCTACAGATGTAAACAATGTGTAATTATTGACCGTTTTTTACATGAAAAAGTAGACTAGTTTTTCATAGCATGAATATCTCGAGATATTCATGTTAAAAAAATCCTCTTGTTTTTACAATTTCCATGTGTATTGGTAGTTCAGACTATCTAGATATAATGATGAGAAGCTAGTAGAACATGCAATCTTGATTATTTTTATGGAATGAAAATCTAAGGTGGTTCATGTGTGACTTCTTGAAGAAAGTCATTGACGAAGTTGAGCACAACCTTTTTGAAGAAATTCATTGTTGAAGTTGAGGATGCTCACACCATGCCACAAACATAAATTGATCCATGTGAGGATGTGAATAGGTTTTTTATCTATTCTTACTGTTCTTTTCTGGATCTTAAAGTTTATACTTTTCATATCTTCTAAAGAAGTGTCTCAAAGTTTATTTTTTTCATATTGTAAAGAAGCTGCGATCTCTTCTAGCTTGTGGAGGACTAAGTGATACAAAGTTAAGAGGGACAATGGAAGTATTTCATACAAAGTGTGAGTGGAATATTAATTCATAATAGGATTTCCACTTCGTTATTGTGACTAGTGGGGTGTTTCTCTACAAGGCCTCCTCTACTGAGCATATTTTTCGTTCTCATTTTTTCATTTTTTATTTTTCTTTTGCTAGTTTTTAACTTGTGAATATCTTGAGATATTCACATAAAAAATATCGATGACCTCATCTTGTGGTAAAAATATGCTACAGATGTAAACAATGTGTAATTATTGACCGTTTTTTACATGAAAAAGTAGACTAGTTTTTCATAGCATGAATATCTCGAGATATTCATGTTAAAAAAATCCGCTTGTTTTTACAATTTCCATGTGTATTGGTAGTTCAGACTATCTAGATATAATGATGAGAAGCTAGTAGAACATGCAATCTTGATTATTTTTATGGAATGAACATCTAAGGTGGTTCATGTGTGACTTCTTGAAGAAAGTCATTGACGAAGTTGAGCACAATCTTTTTGAAGAAATTCATTGTTGAAGTTGAGCATGCTCACACCATGCCACAAACATAAATTGATCCATGTGAGGATGTGAATAGGTTTTTTATCTATTCTTACTGTTCTTTTCTGGATCTTAAAGTTTATACTTTTCATATCTTCTAAAGAAGTGTCTCAAAGTTTATTTTTTTCATATTGTAAAGAAGCTGCGATCTCTTCTAGCTTGTGGAGGACTAAGTGATACAAAGTTAAGAGGGACAATGGAAGTATTTCATACAAAGTGTGGGTGGAATATTAATTCATAATAGGATTTCCACTTCTTTATTGTGACTAGTGGGGTGTTTTTCTACAAGTTTCTCTATGTGGCCTCCTCTACTGAGCATATTTTTTGTTCTCATTTTTTTATTTTTTATTTTTCTTTTGCTAGTTTTTAACTTGTGAATATCTTGAGATATCCACATAAAAAATATCGATGACCTCATCTTGTGGTAAAAATATGCTACAGTTGTAAACAATGTTTAAAGTGTCATTATTGACCCTTTTTTACATGAAAAAGTATCTAACTAGTTTTTCATAGCATGAATATCTCGAGATATTCATGTTAAAAAAATCCTCTTGTTTTTACAATTTCCATGTGTATTGGTAGTTCAGACTATCTAGATATAATGATGAGAAGCTAGTAGAACATGCAATCTTGATTATTTTTATGGAACGAAAATCTAAGGTGGTTTATGTGTGACTTTTTGAAGAAAGTCATTGACGAAGTTGAGCACAACCTTTGCGAAGAAATTCATTGTTGAAGTTGAGCATGTTCACACCATGCCACTAACATAAATTGATCCATGTGAGGATGTGAATAGGTTTTTTACCTATTCTTACTGTTCTTTTCTGGATCTTAAAGATTATACTTTTCATATATTCTAAAGAAGTGTCTTAAAGTTTATTTTTTTCATATTGTAAAGAAGCTGCGATCTCCTCTAGCTTGTGGAGGACTAAGTGATACAAAGTTAAGAGGGACAATGGAAGTATTTCATACAAAGTGTGGGTGGAATATTAATTCATAATAGGATTTCCACGTCTTTATTGTGACTAGTGGGGTGTTTTTCTACAAGTTTCTCTATGTGGCCTCCTCTACTGAGCATATTTTTCGTTCTCATTTTTTTATTTTTTATTTTTCTTTTGCTAGTTTTTAACTTGTGAATATCTTGAGATATTCACATAAAAAATATCGATGACCTCATCTTGTGGTAAAAATATGCTACAGATGTGAACAATGTGTAAAGTGTCATTATTGACCCTTTTTTACATGAAAAAGTATCTAACTAGTTTTTCATAGCATGAATATCTCGAGATATTCATGTTAAAAAAATCCTCTTGTTTTTACAATTTCCATGTGTATTGGTAGTTCAGACTATCTAGATATAATGATGAGAATCTAGTAGAACATGCAATCTTGATTATTTTAATAAAATGAAAATATAACATGGTTCATGTGTGACTTTTTGAAGAAAGTCATTGACGAAGTTGAGCACAACCTTTGTGAAGAAATTCATTGTTGAAGTAGAGCATGTTCACACCATGCCACAAACATAAATTGATCCATGTGAGGATGTGTTTAGGTTTTTTACCTATTCTTACTGTTCTTTTTTGGATCTTAAATTAGTTTATACTTTTCATATTCTAAAGAAGTGTCGTAAAGTTTATTTTTTTCATATTGTAAAGAAGCTGCGATCTCTTATAGCTTGTGGAGGACTAAGTGATACAAAGTTAAGAGGGATAATGGAAGTATTTCATATAAATTGTGGGTGGAATATTAATTCATATTAGGATTTCCACTTCTTTATTGACTAGTGGGGTGTTTTTGTACAAGTTTCTCTATGTGGCCTCCTCTACTGAACATATTTTTCGTTCCCATTTTTTTATTTTTTATTTTTCTTTTGCTAGTTTTTAACTTGTGAATATCTTGAGATATTCACATAAAAAATGTTGATGACCTCATCTTGCGGTAAAAAAATGCTACAGATGTAAACAATGTGTAAAGTGTCATTATTGACCCTTTTTTACATGAAAAAGTAGACTAGTTTTTCATAGCATGAATATCTCGAGATATTCATGTTAAAAAAATCCTCTTGTTTTTACAATTTCCATGTGTATTGGTAGTTCAGACTATCTAGATATAATGATGAGAAGCTAGTAGAACATGCAATCTTGATTATTTTTATGGAACGAAAATCTAAGGTGGTTTATGTGTGACTTTTTGAAGAAAGTCATTGACGAAGTTGAGCACAACCTTTGCGAAGAAATTCATTGTTGAAGTTGAGCATGTTCACACCATGCCACTAACATAAATTGATCCATGTGAGGATGTGAATAGGTTTTTTACCTATTCTTACTGTTCTTTTCTGGATCTTAAAGTTTATACTTTTCATATATTCTAAAGAAGTGTCTTAAAGTTTATTTTTTTCATATTGTAAAGAAGCTGCGATCTCCTCTAGCTTGTGGAGGACTAAGTGATCCAAAGTTAAGAGGCACAATGGAAGTATTTCATACAAAGTGTGGGTGGAATATTAATTCATAATAGGATTTCCACGTCTTTATTGTGACTAGTGGGGTGTTTTTCTACAAGTTTCTCTATGTGGCCTCCTCTACTGAGCATATTTTTCGTTCTCATTTTTTTATTTTTTATTTTTCTTTTGCTAGTTTTTAACTTGTGAATATCTTGAGATATTCACATAAAAAATATCGATGACCTCATCTTGTGGTAAAAATATGCTACAGATGTGAACAATGTGTAAAGTGTCATTATTGACCCTTTTTTACATGAAAAAGTATCTAACTAGTTTTTCATAGCATGAATATCTCGAGATATTCATGTTAAAAAAATCCTCTTGTTTTTACAATTTCCATGTGTATTGGTAGTTCAGACTATCTAGATATAATGATGAGAATCTAGTAGAACATGCAATCTTGATTATTTTAATAAAATGAAAATATAACATGGTTCATGTGTGACTTTTTGAAGAAAGTCATTGACGAAGTTGAGCACAACCTTTGTGAAGAAATTCATTGTTGAAGTAGAGCATGTTCACACCATGCCACAAACATAAATTGATCCATGTGAGGATGTGTTTAGGTTTTTTACCTATTCTTACTGTTCTTTTTTGGATCTTAAATTAGTTTATACTTTTCATATTCTAAAGAAGTGTCGTAAAGTTTATTTTTTTCATATTGTAAAGAAGCTGCGATCTCTTATAGCTTGTGGAGGACTAAGTGATACAAAGTTAAGAGGGATAATGGAAGTATTTCATATAAATTGTGGGTGGAATATTAATTCATAATAGGATTTCCACTTCTTTATTGACTAGTGGGGTGTTTTTGTACAAGTTTCTCTATGTGGCCTCCTCTACTGAACATATTTTTCGTTCCCATTTTTTTATTTTTTATTTTTCTTTTGCTAGTTTTTAACTTGTGAATATCTTGAGATATTCACATAAAAAATGTTGATGACCTCATCTTGCGGTAAAAAAATGCTACAGATGTAAACAATGTGTAAAGTGTCATTATTGACCCTTTTTTACATGAAAAAGTAGACTAGTTTTTCATAGCATGAATATCTCGAGATATTCATGTTAAAAAAATCCTCTTGTTTTTACAATTTCCATGTGTATTGGTAGTTCAGACTATCTAGATATAATGATGAGAAGCTAGTAGAACATGCAATCTTGATTATTTTTATGGAACGAAAATCTAAGGTGGTTTATGTGTGACTTTTTGAAGAAAGTCATTGACGAAGTTGAGCACAACCTTTGCGAAGAAATTCATTGTTGAAGTTGAGCATGTTCACACCATGCCACTAACATAAATTGATCCATGTGAGGATGTGAATAGGTTTTTTACCTATTCTTACTGTTCTTTTCTGGATCGTAAAGTTTATACTTTTCATATATTCTAAAGAAGTGTCTTAAAGTTTATTTTTTTCATATTGTAAAGAAGCTGCGATCTCTTCTAGCTTGTGGAGGACTAAGTGATCCAAAGTTAAGAGGCACAATGGAAGTATTTCATACAAAGTGTGAGTGGAATATTAATTCATAATAGGATTTCCACTTCGTTATTGTGACTAGTGGGGTGTTTCTCTACAAGGCCTCCTCTACTGAGCATATTTTTCATTCTCATTTTTTTATTTTCTATTTTTCTTTTGCTAGTTTTTAACTTGTGAATATCTTGAGATATTCACATAAAAAATATCGATGACCTCATCTTGTGGTAAATATATGCTACAGATGTAAACAATGTGTAATTATTGACCGTTTTTTACATGAAAAAGTAGACTAGTTTTTCATAGCATGAATATCTCGAGATATTCATGTTAAAAAAATCCTCTTGTTTTTACAATTTCCATGTGTATTGGTAGTTCAGACTATCTAGATAAAATGATGAGAAGCTAGTAGAACATGCAATCTTGATTATTTTTATGGAATGAAAATCTAAGGTGGTTCATGTGTGACTTCTTGAAGAAAGTCATTGACGAAGTTGAGCACAACCTTTTTGAAGAAATTGATTGTTGAAGTTGAGGATGCTCACACCATGCCACAAACATAAATTGATCCATGTGAGGATGTGAATAGGTTTTTTATCTATTCTTACTGTTCTTTTCTGGATCTTAAAGTTTATACTTTTCATATCTTCTAAAGAAGTGTCTCAAAGTTTATTTTTTTCATATTGTAAAGAAGCTGCGATCTCTTCTAGCTTGTGGAGGACTAAGTGATACAAAGTTAAGAGGGACAATGGAAGTATTTCATACAAAGTGTGAGTGGAATATTAATTCATAATAGGATTTCCACTTCGTTATTGTGACTAGTGGGGTGTTTCTCTACAAGGCCTCCTCTACTGAGCATATTTTTCGTTCTCATTTTTTTATTTTTTATTTTTCTTTTGCTAGTTTTTAACTTGTAAATATCTTGAGATATTCACATAAAAAATATCGATGACCTCATCTTGTGGTAAAAATATGCTACAGATGTAAACAATGTGTAATTATTGACCGTTTTTTACATGAAAAAGTAGACTAGTTTTTCATAGCATGAATATCTCGAGATATTCATGTTAAAAAAATCCGCTTGTTTTTACAATTTCCATGTGTATTGGTAGTTCAGACTATCTAGATATAATGATGAGAAGCTAGTAGAACATGCAATCTTGATTATTTTTATGGAATGAAAATCTAAGGTGGTTCATGTGTGACTTCTTGAAGAAAGTCATTGACGAAGTTGAGCACAACCTTTTTGAAGAAATTCATTGTTGAAGTTGAGCATGCTCACACCATGCCACAAACATAAATTGATCCATGTGAGGATGTGAATAGGTTTTTTATCTATTCTTACTGTTCTTTTCTGGATCTTAAAGTTTATACTTTTCATATCTTCTAAAGAAGTGTCTCAAAGTTTATTTTTTTCATATTGTAAAGAAGCTGCGATCTCTTCTAGCTTGTGGAGGACTAAGTGATACAAAGTTAAGAGGGACAATGGAAGTATTTCATACAAAGTGTGGGTGGAATATTAATTCATAATAGGATTTCCACTTCTTTATTGTGACTAGTGGGGTGTTTTTCTACAAGTTTCTCTATGTGGCCTCCTCTACTGAGCATATTTTTTGTTCTCATTTTTTTATTTTTTATTTTTCTTTTGCTAGTTTTTAACTTGTGAATATCTTGAGATATCCACATAAAAAATATCGATGACCTCATCTTGTGGTAAAAATATGCTACAGTTGTAAACAATGTTTAAAGTGTCATTATTGACCCTTTTTTACATGAAAAAGTATCTAACTAGTTTTTCATAGCATGAATATCTCGAGATATTCATGTTAAAAAAATCCTCTTGTTTTTACAATTTCCATGTGTATTGGTAGTTCAGACTATCTAGATATAATGATGAGAAGCTAGTAGAACATGCAATCTTGATTATTTTTATGGAACGAAAATCTAAGGTGGTTTATGTGTGACTTTTTGAAGAAAGTCATTGACGAAGTTGAGCACAACCTTTGCGAAGAAATTCATTGTTGAAGTTGAGCATGTTCACACCATGCCACTAACATAAATTGATCCATGTGAGGATGTGAATAGGTTTTTTACCTATTCTTACTGTTCTTTTCTGGATCTTAAAGTTTATACTTTTCATATATTCTAAAGAAGTGTCTTAAAGTTTATTTTTTTCATATTGTAAAGAAGCTGCGATCTCCTCTAGCTTGTGGAGGACTAAGTGATACAAAGTTAAGAGGGACAATGGAAGTATTTCATACAAAGTGTGGGTGGAATATTAATTCATAATAGGATTTCCACGTCTTTATTGTGACTAGTGGGGTGTTTTTCTACAAGTTTCTCTATGTGGCCTCCTCTACTTAGCATATTTTTCGTTCTCATTTTTTTATTTTTTATTTTTCTTTTGCTAGTTTTTAACTTGTGAATATCTTGAGATATTCACATAAAAAATATCGATGACCTCATCTTGTGGTAAAAATATGCTACAGATGTGAACAATGTGTAAAGTGTCATTATTGACCCTTTTTTACATGAAAAAGTATCTAACTAGTTTTTCATAGCATGAATATCTCGAGATATTCATGTTAAAAAAATCCTCTTGTTTTTACAATTTCCATGTGTATTGGTAGTTCAGACTATCTAGATATAATGATGAGAATCTAGTAGAACATGCAATCTTGATTATTTTAATAAAATGAAAATATAACATGGTTCATGTGTGACTTTTTGAAGAAAGTCATTGACGAAGTTGAGCACAACCTTTGTGAAGAAATTCATTGTTGAAGTAGAGCATGTTCACACCATGCCACAAACATAAATTGATCCATGTGAGGATGTGAATAGGTTTTTTACCTATTCTTACTGTTCTTTTTTGGATCTTAAATTAGTTTATACTTTTCATATTCTAAAAAAGTGTCGTAAAGTTTATTTTTTTCATATTGTAAAGAAGCTGCGATCTCTTATAGCTTGTGGAGGACTAAGTGATACAAAGTTAAGAGGGATAATGGAAGTATTTCATATAAATTGTGGGTGGAATATTAATTCATAATAGGATTTCCACTTCTTTATTGACTAGTGGGGTGTTTTTGTACAAGTTTCTCTATGTGGCCTCCTCTACTGAACATATTTTTCGTTCCCATTTTTTTATTTTTTATTTTTCTTTTGCTAGTTTTTAACTTGTGAATATCTTGAGATATTCACATAAAAAATGTTGATGACCTCATCTTGCGGTAAAAAAATGCTACAGATGTAAACAATGTGTAAAGTGTCATTATTGACCCTTTTTTACATGAAAAAGTAGACTAGTTTTTCATAGCATGAATATCTCGAGATATTCATGTTAAAAAAATCCTCTTGTTCTTACAATTTCCATGTGTATTGGTAGTTCAGACTATCTAGATATAATGATGAGAAGCTAGTAGAACATGCAATCTTGATTATTTTTATGGAACGAAAATCTAAGGTGGTTTATGTGTGACTTTTTGAAGAAAGTCATTGACGAAGTTGAGCACAACCTTTGCGAAGAAATTCATTGTTGAAGTTGAGCATGTTCACACCATGCCACTAACATAAATTGATCCATGTGAGGATGTGAATAGGTTTTTTACCTATTCTTACTGTTCTTTTCTGGATCTTAAAGTTTATACTTTTCATATATTCTAAAGAAGTGTCTTAAAGTTTATTTTTTTCATATTGTAAAGAAGCTGCGATCTCCTCTAGCTTGTGGAGGACTAAGTGATACAAAGTTAAGAGGGACAATGGAAGTATTTCTTACAAAGTGTGGGTGGAATATTAATTCATAATAGGATTTCCACGTCTTTATTGTGACTAGTGGGGTGTTTTTCTACAAGTTTCTCTATGTGGCCTCCTCTACTGAGCATATTTTTCGTTCTCATTTTTTTATTTTTTATTTTTCTTTTGCTAGTTTTCCTAAACCTGTGAATATCTTGAGATATTCACATAAAAAATATCGATGACCTCATCTTGTGGTAAAAATATGCTACAGATGTAAACAATGTGTAATTATTGACCCTTTTTTACATGAAAAAGTAGACTAGTTTTTCATAGCATGAATATCTCGAGATATTCATGTTAAAAAAATCCTCTTGTTTTTACAATTTCCATGTGTATTGGTAGTTCAGACTATCTAGATATAATGATGAGAAGCTAGTAGAACATGCAATCTTGATTATTTTTATGGAATGAAAATCTAAGGTGGTTCATGTGTGACTTTTTGAAGAAAGTCATTGACGAAGTTGAGCACAACCTTTGCGAAGAAATTCATTGTTGAAGTTGAGCATGCTCACACCATGCCACAAACATAAATTGATCCATGTGAGGATGTGAATAGGTTTTTTACCTATTCTTAGTGTTCTTTTCTGGATCTTAAAGTTTATAATTTTTATATATTCTAAAGAAGTGTCTTAAAGTTTATTTTTTTCATATTGTAAAGAAGCTGCGATCTCTTCTAGCTTGTGGAGGACTAAGTGATACAAAGTTAAGAGGGACAATGGAAGTATTTCATACAAAGTGTGGGTGGAATATTAATTCATAATAGGATTTCCACGTCTTTATTGTGACTAGTGGGGTGTTTTTCTACAAGTTTCTCTATGTGGCCTCCTCTACTGAGCATATTTTTCGTTCTCATTTTTTTATTTTTTATTTTTCTTTTGCTAGTTTTTAACTTGTGAATATCTTGAGATATTCACATAAAAAATATCGATGACCTCATCTTGTGGTAAAAATATGCTACAGATGTAAACAATGTGTAAAGTGTCATTATTGACCCTTTTTTACATGAAAAAGTATCTAACTAGTTTTTCATAGCATGAATATCTCGAGATATTCATGTTAAAAAAATCATCTTGTTTTTACAATTTCCATGTGTATTGGTAGTTCAGACTATCTAGATATAATGATGAGAAGCTAGTAGAACATGCAATCTTGATTATTTTTATGGAATGAAAATCTAAGGTGGTTCGTGTGACTTTTTGAAGAAAGGCATTGACGAAGTTGAGCACAACCTTTGTGAAGAAATTCATTGTTGAATTGAGCATGTTCACACCATGCCACAAACATAAATTGATCCATGTGAGGATGTGAATAGGTTTTTTACCTATTCTTAATGTTCTTTTTTGGATCTTAAATTAGTTTATACTTTTCATATTCTAAAGAAGTGTCGTAAAGTTTATTTGTTTCATATTGTAAAGAAGCTGCGATCTCTTATAGCTTCTGGAGGACTAAGTGATACAACGTTAAGAGGGATAATGGAAGTATTTCATATAAAGTGTGGGTGGAATATTAATTCATAAAACGATTTCCACTTCTTTTTTGACTAGTGGGGTGTTTTTCTATAGGTTTCTCTATGTGGCCTCCTCTACTGAACATATTTTTTCGTTCTCATTTTTTTATTTTTTATTTTTCTTTTGCTAGTTTTTAACTTGTGAATATCTTAAGATATTCACATAAAAAATATCGATGACCTCATGTTGCGGTAAAAATATGCTACAGATGTAAACAATGTGCAAAGTGTCATTATTGACCCTTTTTTACATGAAAAAGTAGACTAGTTTTTCATAGCATGAATATCTCGAGATATTCATGTTAAAAAAATCCTCTTGTTTTTACAATTTCCATGTGTATTGGTAGTTCAGACTATCTAGATATAATGATGAAAAGCTAGTAGAACATGCAATCTTGATTATTTTTATGGAATGAAAATCTAAGGTGGTTCATGTGTGACTTTTTGAAGAAAGTCATTGACGAAGTTGAGCACAACCTTTTTGAAGAAATTCATTGTTGAAGTTGAGCATGTTCACACCATGCCACAAACATAAATTGATCCATGTGAGGATGTGAATAGGTTTTTTACCTATTCTTACTCTTCTTTTTTGGATCTTAAAGTTTATACTTTTCATATATTCTAAAGAAGTGTCTTAAATTTTATTTTTTTCATATTGTAAAGAAGCTGCGATCTCTTCTAGCTTGTGGAGGACTAAGTGATACAAAGTTAAGAGGGACAATGGAAGTATTTCATACAAAGTATGAGTGGAATATTAATTCATAATAGGATTTCCACTTCGTTATTGTGACTAGTGGGGTGTTTCTCTACAAGGCCTCCTCTACTGAGCATATTTTTCGTTCTCATTTTTTTATTTTTTATTTTTCTTTTGCTAGTTTTTAACTTGTGAATATCTTGAGATATTCACATAAAAAATATCGATGACCTCATCTTGTGGTAAAAATATGCTACAGATGTAAACAATGTGTAATTATTGACCGTTTTTTACATGAAAAAGTAGACTAGTTTTTCATAGCATGAATATCTCGAGATATTCATGTTAAAAAAATCCTCTTGTTTTTACAATTTCCATGTGTATTGGTAGTTCAGACTATCTAGATATAATGATGAGAAGCTAGTAGAACATGCAATCTTGATTATTTTTATGGAATGAAAATCTAAGGTGGTTCATGTGTGACTTCTTGAAGAAAGTCATTGACGAAGTTGAGCACAACCTTTTTGAAGAAATTCATTGTTGAAGTTGAGGATGCTCACACCATGCCACAAACATAAATTGATCCATGTGAGGATGTGAATAGGTTTTTTATCTATTCTTACTGTTCTTTTCTGGATCTTAAAGTTTATACTTTTCATATCTTCTAAAGAAGTGTCTCAAAGTTTATTTTTTTCATATTGTAAAGAAGCTGCGATCTCTTCTAGCTTGTGGAGGACTAAGTGATACAAAGTTAAGAGGGACAATGGAAGTATTTCATACAAAGTGTGAGTGGAATATTAATTCATAATAGGATTTCCACTTCGTTATTGTGACTAGTGGGGTGTTTCTCTACAAGGCCTCCTCTACTGAGCATATTTTTCGTTCTCATTTTTTCATTTTTTATTTTTCTTTTGCTAGTTTTTAACTTGTGAATATCTTGAGATATTCACATAAAAAATATCGATGACCTCATCTTGTGGTAAAAATATGCTACAGATGTAAACAATGTGTAATTATTGACCGTTTTTTACATGAAAAAGTAGACTAGTTTTTCATAGCATGAATATCTCGAGATATTCATGTTAAAAAAATCCGCTTGTTTTTACAATTTCCATGTGTATTGGTAGTTCAGACTATCTAGATATAATGATGAGAAGCTAGTAGAACATGCAATCTTGATTATTTTTATGGAATGAACATCTAAGGTGGTTCATGTGTGACTTCTTGAAGAAAGTCATTGACGAAGTTGAGCACAACCTTTTTGAAGAAATTCATTGTTGAAGTTGAGCATGCTCACACCATGCCACAAACATAAATTGATCCATGTGAGGATGTGAATAGGTTTTTTATCTATTCTTACTGTTCTTTTCTGGATCTTAAAGTTTATACTTTTCATATCTTCTAAAGAAGTGTCTCAAAGTTTATTTTTTTCATATTGTAAAGAAGCTGCGATCTCTTCTAGCTTGTGGAGGACTAAGTGATACAAAGTTAAGAGGGACAATGGAAGTATTTCATACAAAGTGTGGGTGGAATATTAATTCATAATAGGATTTCCACTTCTTTATTGTGACTAGTGGGGTGTTTTTCTACAAGTTTCTCTATGTGGCCTCCTCTACTGAGCATATTTTTCGTTCTCATTTTTTTATTTTTTATTTTTCTTTTGCTAGTTTTTAACTTGTGAATATCTTGAGATATCCACATAAAAAATATCGATGACCTCATCTTGTGGTAAAAATATGCTACAGTTGTAAACAATGTTTAAAGTGTCATTATTGACCCTTTTTTACATGAAAAAGTATCTAACTAGTTTTTCATAGCATGAATATCTCGAGATATTCATGTTAAAAAAATCCTCTTGTTTTTACAATTTCCATGTGTATTGGTAGTTCAGACTATCTAGATATAATGATGAGAAGCTAGTAGAACATGCAATCTTGATTATTTTTATGGAACGAAAATCTAAGGTGGTTTATGTGTGACTTTTTGAAGAAAGTCATTGACGAAGTTGAGCACAACCTTTGCGAAGAAATTCATTGTTGAAGTTGAGCATGTTCACACCATGCCACTAACATAAATTGATCCATGTGAGGATGTGAATAGGTTTTTTACCTATTCTTACTGTTCTTTTCTGGATCTTAAAGTTTATACTTTTCATATATTCTAAAGAAGTGTCTTAAAGTTTATTTTTTTCATATTGTAAAGAAGCTGCGATCTCCTCTAGCTTGTGGAGGACTAAGTGATACAAAGTTAAGAGGGACAATGGAAGTATTTCATACAAAGTGTGGGTGGAATATTAATTCATAATAGGATTTCCACGTCTTTATTGTGACTAGTGGGGTGTTTTTCTACAAGTTTCTCTATGTGGCCTCCTCTACTGAGCATATTTTTCGTTCTCATTTTTTTATTTTTTATTTTTCTTTTGCTAGTTTTTAACTTGTGAATATCTTGAGATATTCACATAAAAAATATCGATGACCTCATCTTGTGGTAAAAATATGCTACAGATGTGAACAATGTGTAAAGTGTCATTATTGACCCTTTTTTACATGAAAAAGTATCTAACTAGTTTTTCATAGCATGAATATCTCGAGATATTCATGTTAAAAAAATCCTCTTGTTTTTACAATTTCCATGTGTATTGGTAGTTCAGACTATCTAGATATAATGATGAGAATCTAGTAGAACATGCAATCTTGATTATTTTAATAAAATGAAAATATAACATGGTTCATGTGTGACTTTTTGAAGAAAGTCATTGACGAAGTTGAGCACAACCTTTGTGAAGAAATTCATTGTTGAAGTAGAGCATGTTCACACCATGCCACAAACATAAATTGATCCATGTGAGGATGTGTTTAGGTTTTTTACCTATTCTTACTGTTCTTTTTTGGATCTTAAATTAGTTTATACTTTTCATATTCTAAAGAAGTGTCGTAAAGTTTATTTTTTTCATATTGTAAAGAAGCTGCGATCTCTTATAGCTTGTGGAGGACTAAGTGATACAAAGTTAAGAGGGATAATGGAAGTATTTCATATAAATTGTGGGTGGAATATTAATTCATAATAGGATTTCCACTTCTTTATTGACTAGTGGGGTGTTTTTGTACAAGTTTCTCTATGTGGCCTCCTCTACTGAACATATTTTTCGTTCCCATTTTTTTATTTTTTATTTTTCTTTTGCTAGTTTTTAACTTGTGAATATCTTGAGATATTCACATAAAAAATGTTGATGACCTCATCTTGCGGTAAAAAAATGCTACAGATGTAAACAATGTGTAAAGTGTCATTATTGACCCTTTTTTACATGAAAAAGTAGACTAGTTTTTCATAGCATGAATATCTCGAGATATTCATGTTAAAAAAATCCTCTTGTTTTTACAATTTCCATGTGTATTGGTAGTTCAGACTATCTAGATATAATGATGAGAAGCTAGTAGAACATGCAATCTTGATTATTTTTATGGAACGAAAATCTAAGGTGGTTTATGTGTGACTTTTTGAAGAAAGTCATTGACGAAGTTGAGCACAACCTTTGCGAAGAAATTCATTGTTGAAGTTGAGCATGTTCACACCATGCCACTAACATAAATTGATCCATGTGAGGATGTGAATAGGTTTTTTACCTATTCTTACTGTTCTTTTCTGGATCGTAAAGTTTATACTTTTCATATATTCTAAAGAAGTGTCTTAAAGTTTATTTTTTTCATATTGTAAAGAAGCTGCGATCTCTTCTAGCTTGTGGAGGACTAAGTGATCCAAAGTTAAGAGGCACAATGGAAGTATTTCATACAAAGTGTGAGTGGAATATTAATTCATAATAGGATTTCCACTTCGTTATTGTGACTAGTGGGGTGTTTTTCTACAAGTTTCTCTATGTGGCCTCCTCTACTGAGCATATTTTTCGTTCTCATTTTTTTATTTTTTATTTTTCTTTTGCTAGTTTTTAACTTGTGAATATCTTGAGATATTCACATAAAAAATATCGATGACCTCATCTTGTGGTAAAAATATGCTACAGATGTAAACAATGTGTAATTATTGACCGTTTTTTACATGAAAAAGTAGACTAGTTTTTCATAGCATGAATATCTCGAGATATTCATGTTAAAAAAATCCTCTTGTTTTTACAATGTCCATGTGTATTGGTAGTTCAGACTATCTAGATATAATGATGAGAAGCTAGTAGAACATGCAATCTTGATTATTTTTATGGAATGAAAATCTAAGGTGGTTCATGTGTGACTTCTTGAAGAAAGTCATTGACGAAGTTGAGCACAACCTTTTTGAAGAAATTCATTGTTGAAGTTGAGGATGCTCACACCATGCCACAAACATAAATTGATCCATGTGAGGATGTGAATAGGTTTTTTAACTATTCTTACTGTTCTTTTCTGGATCTTAAAGTTTATACTTTTCATATCTTCTAAAGAAGTGTCTCAAAGTTTATTTTTTTCATATTGTAAAGAAGCTGCGATCTCTTCTAGCTTGTGGAGGACTAAGTGATACAAAGTTAAGAGGGACAATGGAAGTATTTCATACAAAGTGTGAGTGGAATATTAATTCATAATAGGATTTCCACTTCGTTATTGTGACTAGTGGGGTGTTTCTCTACAAGGCCTCCTCTACTGAGCATATTTTTCGTTCTCATTTTTTCATTTTTTATTTTTCTTTTGCTAGTTTTTAACTTGTGAATATCTTGAGATATTCACATAAAAAATATCGATGACCTCATCTTGTGGTAAAAATATGCTACAGATGTAAACAATGTGTAATTATTGACCGTTTTTTACATGAAAAAGTAGACTAGTTTTTCATAGCATGAATATCTCGAGATATTCATGTTAAAAAAATCCGCTTGTTTTTACAATTTCCATGTGTATTGGTAGTTCAGACTATCTAGATATAATGATGAGAAGCTAGTAGAACATGCAATCTTGATTATTTTTATGGAATGAACATCTAAGGTGGTTCATGTGTGACTTCTTGAAGAAAGTCATTGACGAAGTTGAGCACAACCTTTTTGAAGAAATTCATTGTTGAAGTTGAGCATGCTCACACCATGCCACAAACATAAATTGATCCATGTGAGGATGTGAATAGGTTTTTTATCTATTCTTACTGTTCTTTTCTGGATCTTAAAGTTTATACTTTTCATATCTTCTAAAGAAGTGTCTCAAAGTTTATTTCTTTCATATTGTAAAGAAGCTGCGATCTCTTCTAGCTTGTGGAGGACTAAGTGATACAAAGTTAAGAGGGACAATGGAAGTATTTCATACAAAGTGTGGGTGGAATATTAATTCATAATAGGATTTCCACTTCTTTATTGTGACTAGTGGGGTGTTTTTCTACAAGTTTCTCTATGTGGCCTCCTCTACTGAGCATATTTTTCGTTCTCATTTTTTTATTTTTTATTTTTCTTTTGCTAGTTTTTAACTTGTGAATATCTTGAGATATCCACATAAAAAATATCGATGACCTCATCTTGTGGTAAAAATATGCTACAGTTGTAAACAATGTTTAAAGTGTCATTATTGACCCTTTTTTACATGAAAAAGTATCTAACTAGTTTTTCATAGCATGAATATCTCGAGATATTCATGTTAAAAAAATCCTCTTGTTTTTACAATTTCCATGTGTATTGGTAGTTCAGACTATCTAGATATAATGATGAGAAGCTAGTAGAACATGCAATCTTGATTATTTTTATGGAACGAAAATCTAAGGTGGTTTATGTGTGACTTTTTGAAGAAAGTCATTGACGAAGTTGAGCACAACCTTTGCGAAGAAATTCATTGTTGAAGTTGAGCATGTTCACACCATGCCACTAACATAAATTGATCCATGTGAGGATGTGAATAGGTTTTTTACCTATTCTTACTGTTCTTTTCTGGATCTTAAAGTTTATACTTTTCATATATTCTAAAGAAGTGTCTTAAAGTTTATTTTTTTCATATTGTAAAGAAGCTGCGTTCTCCTCTAGCTTGTGGAGGACTAAGTGATACAAAGTTAAGAGGGACAATGGAAGTATTTCATACAAAGTGTGGGTGGAATATTAATTCATAATAGGATTTCCACGTCTTTATTGTGACTAGTGGGGTGTTTTTCTACAAGTTTCTCTATGTGGCCTCCTCTACTGAGCATATTTTTCGTTCTCATTTTTTTATTTTTTATTTTTCTTTTGCTAGTTTTTAACTTGTGAATATCTTGAGATATTCACATAAAAAATATCGATGACCTCATCTTGTGGTAAAAATATGCTACAGATGTGAACAATGTGTAAAGTGTCATTATTGACCCTTTTTTACATGAAAAAGTATCTAACTAGTTTTTCATAGCATGAATATCTCGAGATATTCATGTTAAAAAAATCCTCTTGTTTTTACAATTTCCATGTGTATTGGTAGTTCAGACTATCTAGATATAATGATGAGAATCTAGTAGAACATGCAATCTTGATTATTTTAATAAAATGAAAATATAACATGGTTCATGTGTGACTTTTTGAAGAAAGTCATTGACGAAGTTGAGCACAACCTTTGTGAAGAAATTCATTGTTGAAGTAGAGCATGTTCACACCATGCCACAAACATAAATTGATCCATGTGAGGATGTGTTTAGGTTTTTTACCTATTCTTACTGTTCTTTTTTGGATCTTAAATTAGTTTATACTTTTCATATTCTAAAGAAGTGTCGTAAAGTTTATTTTTTTCATATTGTAAAGAAGCTGCGATCTCTTATAGCTTGTGGAGGACTAAGTGATACAAAGTTAAGAGGGATAATGGAAGTATTTCATATAAATTGTGGGTGGAATATTAATTCATAATAGGATTTCCACTTCTTTATTGACTAGTGGGGTGTTTTTGTACAAGTTTCTCTATGTGGCCTCCTCTGCTGAACATATTTTTCGTTCCCATTTTTTTATTTTTTATTTTTCTTTTGCTAGTTTTTAACTTGTGAATATCTTGAGATATTCACATAAAAAATGTTGATGACCTCATCTTGCGGTAAAAAAATGCTACAGATGTAAACAATGTGTAAAGTGTCATTATTGACCCTTTTTTACATGAAAAAGTAGACTAGTTTTTCATAGCATGAATATCTCGAGATATTCATGTTAAAAAAATCCTCTTGTTTTTACAATTTCCATGTGTATTGGTAGTTCAGACTATCTAGATATAATGATGAGAAGCTAGTAGAACATGCAATCTTGATTATTTTTATGGAACGAAAATCTAAGGTGGTTTATGTGTGACTTTTTGAAGAAAGTCATTGACGAAGTTGAGCACAACCTTTGCGAAGAAATTCATTGTTGAAGTTGAGCATGTTCACACCATGCCACTAACATAAATTGATCCATGTGAGGATGTGAATAGGTTTTTTACCTATTCTTACTGTTCTTTTCTGGATCGTAAAGTTTATACTTTTCATATATTCTAAAGAAGTGTCTTAAAGTTTATTTTTTTCATATTGTAAAGAAGCTGCGATCTCTTCTAGCTTGTGGAGGACTAAGTGATCCAAAGTTAAGAGGCACAATGGAAGTATTTCATACAAAGTGTGAGTGGAATATTAATTCATAATAGGATTTCCACTTCGTTATTGTGACTAGTGGGGTGTTTTTTTACAAGTTTCTCTATGTGGCCTCCTCTACTGAGCATATTTTTCGTTCTCATTTTTTTATTTTTTATTTTTCTTTTGCTAGTTTTTAACTTGTGAATATCTTGAGATATTCACATAAAAAATATCGATGAACTCATCTTGTGGTAAAAATATGCTACAGATGTAAACAATGTGTAATTATTGACCGTTTCTTACATGAAAAAGTAGACTAGTTTTTCATAGCATGAATATCTCAAGATATTCATGTTAAAAAAATCCTCTTGTTTTTACAATGTCCATGTGTATTGGTAGTTCAGACTATCTAGATATAATGATGAGAAGCTAGTAGAACATGCAATCTTGATTATTTTTATGGAATGAAAATCTAAGGTGGTTCATGTGTGACTTCTTGAAGAAAGTCATTGACGAAGTTGAGCACAACCTTTTTGAAGAAATTCATTGTTGAAGTTGAGCATGCTCACACCATGCCACAAACATAAATTGATCCATGTGAGGATGTGAATAGGTTTTTTATCTATTCTTACTGTTCTTTTCTGGATCTTAAAGTTTATACTTTTCATATCTTCTAAAGAAGTGTCTCAAAGTTTATTTTTTTCATATTGTAAAGAAGCTGCGATCTCTTCTAGCTTGTGGAGGACTAAGTGATACAAAGTTAAGAGGGACAATGGAAGTATTTCATACAAAGTGTGAGTGGAATATTAATTCATAATAGGATTTCCACTTCGTTATTGTGACTAGTGGGGTGTTTCTCTACAAGGCCTCCTCTACTGAGCATATTTTTCGTTCTCATTTTTTTATTTTTTATTTTTCTTTTGCTAGTTTTTAACTTGTGAATATCTTGAGATATTCACATAAAAAATATCGATGACCTCATCTTGTGGTAAAAATATGCTACAGATGTAAACAATGTGTAATTATTGACCGTTTTTTACATGCAAAAGTAGACTAGTTTTTCATAGCATGAATATCTCGAGATATTCATGTTAAAAAAATCCGCTTGTTTTTACAATTTCCATGTGTATTGGTAGTTCAGACTATCTAGATATAATGATGAGAAGCTAGTAGAACATGCAATCTTGATTATTTTTATGGAATGAAAATCTAAGGTGGTTCATGTGTGACTTCTTGAAGAAAGTCATTGACGAAGTTGAGCACAACCTTTTTGAAGAAATTCATTGTTGAAGTTGAGCATGCTCACACCATGCCACAAACATAAATTGATCCATGTGAGGATGTGAATAGGTTTTTTATCTATTCTTACTGTTCTTTTCTGGATCTTAAAGTTTATACTTTTCATATCTTCTAAAGAAGTGTCTCAAAGTTTATTTTTTTCATATTGTAAAGAAGCTGCGATCTCTTCTAGCTTGTGGAGGACTAAGTGATACAAAGTTAAGAGGGACAATGGAAGTATTTCATACAAAGTGTGGGTGGAATATTAATTCATAATAGGATTTCCACTTCTTTATTGTGACTAGTGGGGTGTTTTTCTACAAGTTTCTCTATGTGGCCTCCTCTACTGAGCATATTTTTCGTTCTCATTTTTTTATTTTTTATTTTTCTTTTGCTAGTTTTTAACTTGTGAATATCTTGAGATATCCACATAAAAAATATCGATGACCTCATCTTGTGGTAAAAATATGCTACAGTTGTAAACAATGTTTAAAGTGTCATTATTGACCATTTTTTACATGAAAAAGTATCTAACTAGTTTTTCATAGCATGAATATCTCGAGATATTCATGTTAAAAAAATCCTCTTGTTTTTACAATTTCCATGTGTATTGGTAGTTCAGACTATCTAGATATAATGATGAGAAGCTAGTAGAACATGCAATCTTGATTATTTTTATGGAACGAAAATCTAAGGTGGTTTATGTGTGACTTTTTGAAGAAAGTCATTGACGAAGTTGAGCACAACCTTTGCGAAGAAATTCATTGTTGAAGTTGAGCATGTTCACACCATGCCACTAACATAAATTGATCCATGTGAGGATGTGAATAGGTTTTTTACCTATTCTTACTGTTCTTTTCTGGATCTTAAAGTTTATACTTTTCATATATTCTAAAGAAGTGTCTTAAAGTTTATTTTTTTCATATTGTAAAGAAGCTGCGATCTCCTCTAGCTTGTGGAGGACTAAGTGATACAAAGTTAAGAGGGACAATGGAAGTATTTCATACAAAGTGTGGGTGGAATATTAATTCATAATAGGATTTCCACGTCTTTATTGTGACTAGTGGGGTGTTTTTCTACAAGTTTCTCTATGTGGCCTCCTCTACTGAGCATATTTTTCGTTCTCATTTTTTTATTTTTTATTTTTCTTTTGCTAGTTTTTAACTTGTGAATATCTTGAGATATTCACATAAAAAATATCGATGACCTCATCTTGTGGTAAAAATATGCTACAGATGTGAACAATGTGTAAAGTGTCATTATTGACCCTTTTTTACATGAAAAAGTATCTAACTAGTTTTTCATAGCATGAATATCTCGAGATATTCATGTTAAAAAAATCCTCTTGTTTTTACAATTTCCATGTGTATTGGTAGTTCAGACTATCTAGATATAATGATGAGAATCTAGTAGAACATGCAATCTTGATTATTTTAATAAAATGAAAATATAACATGGTTCATGTGTGACTTTTTGAAGAAAGTCATTGACGAAGTTGAGCACAACCTTTGCGAAGAAATTCATTGTTGAAGTTGAGCATGTTCACACCATGCCACTAACATAAATTGATCCATGTGAGGATGTGAATAGGTTTTTTACCTATTCTTACTGTTCTTTTCTGGATCTTAAAGTTTATACTTTTCATATATTCTAAAGAAGTGTCTTAAAGTTTATTTTTTTCATATTGTAAAGAAGCTGCGATCTCCTCTAGCTTGTGGAGGACTAAGTGATACAAAGTTAAGAGGGACAATGGAAGTATTTCATACAAAGTGTGGGTGGAATATTAATTCATAATAGGATTTCCACGTCTTTATTGTGACTAGTGGGGTGTTTTTCTACAAGTTTCTCTATGTGGCCTCCTCTACTGAGCATATTTTTCGTTCTCATTTTTTTATTTTTTATTTTTCTTTTGCTAGTTTTTAACTTGTGAATATCTTGAGATATTCACATAAAAAATATCGATGACCTCATCTTGTGGTAAAAATATGCTACAGATGTGAACAATGTGTAAAGTGTCATTATTGACCCTTTTTTACATGAAAAAGTATCTAACTAGTTTTTCATAGCATGAATATCTCGAGATATTCATGTTAAAAAAATCCTCTTGTTTTTACAATTTCCATGTGTATTGGTAGTTCAGACTATCTAGATATAATGATGAGAATCTAGTAGAACATGCAATCTTGATTATTTTAATAAAATGAAAATATAACATGGTTCATGTGTGACTTTTTGAAGAAAGTCATTGACGAAGTTGAGCACAACCTTTGTGAAGAAATTCATTGTTGAAGTAGAGCATGTTCACACCATGCCACAAACATAAATTGATCCATGTGAGGATGTGTTTAGGTTTTTTACCTATTCTTACTGTTCTTTTTTGGATCTTAAATTAGTTTATACTTTTCATATTCTAAAGAAGTGTCGTAAAGTTTATTTTTTTCATATTGTAAAGAAGCTGCGATCTCTTATAGCTTGTGGAGGACTAAGTGATACAAAGTTAAGAGGGATAATGGAAGTATTTCATATAAATTGTGGGTGGAATATTAATTCATAATAGGATTTCCACTTCTTTATTGACTAGTGGGGTGTTTTTGTACAAGTTTCTCTATGTGGCCTCCTCTACTGAACATATTTTTCGTTCCCATTTTTTTATTTTTTATTTTTCTTTTGCTAGTTTTTAACTTGTGAATATCTTGAGATATTCACATAAAAAATGTTGATGACCTCATCTTGCGGTAAAAAAATGCTACAGATGTAAACAATGTGTAAAGTGTCATTATTGACCCTTTTTTACATGAAAAAGTAGACTAGTTTTTCATAGCATGAATATCTCGAGATATTCATGTTAAAAAAATCCTCTTGTTTTTACAATTTCCATGTGTATTGGTAGTTCAGACTATCTAGATATAATGATGAGAAGCTAGTAGAACATGCAATCTTGATTATTTTTATGGAACGAAAATCTAAGGTGGTTTATGTGTGACTTTTTGAAGAAAGTCATTGACGAAGTTGAGCACAACCTTTGCGAAGAAATTCATTGTTGAAGTTGAGCATGTTCACACCATGCCACTAACATAAATTGATCCATGTGAGGATGTGAATAGGTTTTTTACCTATTCTTACTGTTCTTTTCTGGATCGTAAAGTTTATACTTTTCATATATTCTAAAGAAGTGTCTTAAAGTTTATTTTTTTCATATTGTAAAGAAGCTGCGATCTCTTCTAGCTTGTGGAGGACTAAGTGATCCAAAGTTAAGAGGCACAATGGAAGTATTTCATACAAAGTGTGAGTGGAATATTAATTCATAATAGGATTTCCACTTCGTTATTGTGACTAGTGGGGTGTTTTTCTACAAGTTTCTCTATGTGGCCTCCTCTACTGAGCATATTTTTCGTTCTCATTTTTTTATTTTTTATTTTTCTTTTGCTAGTTTTTAACTTGTGAATATCTTGAGATATTCACATAAAAAATATCGATGACCTCATCTTGTGGTAAAAATATGCTACAGATGTAAACAATGTGTAATTATTGACCGATTTTTACATGAAAAAGTAGACTAGTTTTTCATAGCATGAATATCTCGAGATATTCATGTTAAAAAAATCCTCTTGTTTTTACAATTTCCATGTGTATTGGTAGTTCAGACTATCTAGATATAATGATGAGAAGCTAGTAGAACATGCAATCTTGATTATTTTTATGGAATGAACATCTAAGGTGGTTCATGTGTGACTTCTTGAAGAAAGTCATTGACGAAGTTGAGCACAACCTTTTTGAAGAAATTCATTGTTGAAGTTGAGGATGCTCACACCATGCCACAAACATAAATTGATCCATGTGAGGATGTGAATAGGTTTTTTATCTATTCTTACTGTTCTTTTCTGGATCTTAAAGTTTATACTTTTCATATCTTCTAAAGAAGTGTCTCAAAGTTTATTTTTTTCATATTGTAAAGAAGCTGCGATCTCTTCTAGCTTGTGGAGGACTAAGTGATACAAAGTTAAGAGGGACAATGGAAGTATTTCATACAAAGTGTGAGTGGAATATTAATTCATAATAGGATTTCCACTTCGTTATTGTGACTAGTGGGGTGTTTCTCTACAAGGCCTCCTCTACTGAGCATATTTTTCGTTCTCATTTTTTTATTTTTTATTTTTCTTTTGCTAGTTTTTAACTTGTGAATATCTTGAGATATTCACATAAAAAATATCGATGACCTCATCTTATGGTAAAAATATGCTACAGATGTAAACAATGTGTAATTATTGACCGTTTTTTACATGAAAAAGTAGACTAGTTTTTCATAGCATGAATATCTCGAGATATTCATGTTAAAAAAATCCGCTTGTTTTTACAATTTCCATGTGTATTGGTAGTTCAGACTATCTAGATATAATGATGAGAAGCTAGTAGAACATGCAATCTTGATTATTTTTATGGAATGAAAATCTAAGGTGGTTCATGTGTGACTTCTTGAAGAAAGTCATTGACGAAGTTGAGCACAACCTTTTTGAAGAAATTCATTGTTGAAGTTGAGCATGCTCACACCATGCCACAAACATAAATTGATCCATGTGAGGATGTGAATAGGTTTTTTATCTATTCTTACTGTTCTTTTCTGGATCTTAAAGTTTATACTTTTCATATCTTCTAAAGAAGTGTCTCAAAGTTTATTTTTTTCATATTGTAAAGAAGCTGCGATCTCTTCTAGCTTGTGGAGGAGTAAGTGATACAAAGTTAAGAGGGACAATGGAAGTATTTCATACAAAGTGTGGGTGGAATATTAATTCATAATAGGATTTCCACTTCTTTATTGTGACTAGTGGGGTGTTTTTCTACAAGTTTCTCTATGTGGCCTCCTCTACTGAGCATATTTTTCGTTCTCATTTTTTTATTTTTTATTTTTCTTTTGCTAGTTTTTAACTTGTGAATATCTTGAGATATCCACATAAAAAATATCGATGACCTCATCTTGTGGTAAAAATATGCTACAGTTGTAAACAATGTTTAAAGTGTCATTATTGACCCTTTTTTACATGAAAAAGTATCTAACTAGTTTTTCATAGCATGAATATCTCGAGATATTCATGTTAAAAAAATCCTCTTGTTTTTACAATTTTCATGTGTATTGGTAGTTCAGACTATCTAGATATAATGATGAGAAGCTAGTAGAACATGCAATCTTGATTATTTTTATGGAATGAAAATCTAAGGTGGTTCATGTGTGACTTTTTGAAGAAAGTAATTGACGAAGTTGAGCACAACCTTTGTGAAGAAATTCATTGTTGAAGTTGAGCATGTTCACACCATGCCACAAACATAAATTGATCCATGTGAGGATGTGAATAGGTTTTTTACCTATTCTTAATGTTCTTTTTTGGATCTTAAATTAGTTTATACTTTTCATATATTCTAAAGAAGTGTCGTAAAGTTTATTTCTTTCATATTGTAAAGAAGCTGCGATCTCTTATAGCTTGTGGAGGACTAAGTGATACAAAGTTAAGAGGGATAATGGAAGTATTTCATATAAATTGTGGGTGGAATATTAATTCATAATAGGATTTCCACTTCTTTATTGACTAGTGGGGTGTTTTTCTACAAGTTTCTCTATGTGGCCTCCTCTACTGAGCATATTTTTCGTTCTCATTTTTTTATTTTTTATTTTTCTTTTGCTAGTTTTTAACTTGTGAATATCTTGAGATATTCACATAAAAAATATCGATGACCTCATGTTGCGGTAAAAATATGCTACAGATGTAGACAATGTGTAAAGTGTCATTATTGACCCTTTTTTACATGAAAAAGTATCTAACTAGTTTTTCATAGCATGAATATCTCGAGATATTCATGTTAAAAAAATGCTCTTGTTTTTACAATTTCCATGTGTATTGGTAGTTCAGACTATCTAGATATAATGATGAGAAGCTAGTAGAACATGCAATCTTGATTATTTTTATGGAATGAAAATCTAAGGTGGTTCGTGTGACTTTTTGAAGAAAGTCATTGACGAAGTTGAGCACAACCTTTGTGAAGAAATTCATTGTTGAAGTTGAGCATGTTCACACCATGCCACAAACATAAATTGATCCATGTGAGGATGTGAATAGGTTTTTTACCTATTCTTAATGTTCTTTTTTGGATCTTAAATTAGTTTATACTTTTCATATTCTAAAGAAGTGTCGTAAAGTTTATTTTTTCCATATTGTAAAGAAGCTGTGATCTCTTATAGCTTGTGGAGGACTAAGTGATACAACGTTAAGAGGGATAATGGAAGTATTTCATATAAAGTGTGGGTGGAATATTAATTCATAAAACGATTTCCACTTCTTTTTTGACTAGTGGGGTGTTTTTCTACAGGTTTCTCTATGTGGCCTCCTCTCTACTGAACATATTTTTCGTTCTCATTTTTTTATTTCTTATTTTTCTTTTGCTAGTTTTTAACTTGTGAATATCTTGAGATATTCACATAAAAAATATCGATGACCTCATGTTGCGGTAAAAATATGCTACAGATGTAAACAATGTGTAAAGTGTCATTATTGACCCTTTTTTACATGAAAAAGTAGACTAGTTTTTCATAGCATGAATATCTCGAGATATTCATGTTAAAAAAATTCTCTTGTTTTTACAATTTCCATGTGTATTGGTAGTTCAAACTATCTAGATATAATGATGAGAAGCTAGTAGAACATGCAATCTTGATTATTTATATGGAATGAAAATCTAAGGTGGTTCATGTGTGACTTTTTGAAGAAAGTCATTGACGAACTTGAGCACAACCTTTTTGAAGAAATTCATTGTTGAAGTTGAGCATGTTCACACCATGCCACAAACATAAATTGATCCATGTGAGGATGTGAATAGGTTTTTTTACCTATTCTTACTCTTCTTTTTTGGATCTTAAAGTTTATACTTTTCATATATTCTACAGAAGTGTCTTAAAATTTATTTTTTTCATATTGTAAAGAAGCTGCGATCTCTTCTAGCTTGTGGAGGACTAAGTGATACAAAGTTAAGAGGGACAATGGAAGTATTTCATACAAAGTGTGGGTGGAATATTAATTCATAATAGGATTTCCACGTCTTTATTGTGACTAGTGGGGTGTTTTTCTACAAGTTTCTCTATGTGGCCTCCTCTACTGAGCATATTTTTCGTTCTCATTTTTTTATTTTTTATTTTTCTTTTGCTAGATTTTAACTTGTGAATATCTTGAGATATTCACATAAAAAATATCGATGACCTCATCTTGTGGTAAAAATATGCTATAGATGTGAACAATGTGTAAAGTGTCATTATTGACCCTTTTTTACATGAAAAAGTATCTAACTAGTTTTCCATAGCATGAATATCTCGAGATATTCATGTTAAAAAAATGCTCTTGTTTTTACAATTTCCATGTGTATTGGTAGTTCAGAATATCTAGATATAATGATGAGAAGCTAGTAGAACATGCAATCTTGATTATTTTTATGGAATGAAAATCTAAGGTGGTTCATGTGTGACTTTTTGAAGAAACTCATTGACGAAGTTGAGCACAACCTTTGTGAAGAAATTCATTGTTGAAGTTGAGCATGTTCACACCATGCCACAAATATAAATTGATCCATGTGAGGATGTGAATAGGTTTTTTACCTATTCTTACTGTTCTTTTTTGGATCTTAAATTAGTTTATACTTTTCATATTCTAAAGAAGTGTCGTAAAGTTTATTTTTTTCATATTGTAAAGAAGCTGCGATCTCTTATAGCTTGTGGAGGACTAAGTGATACAAAGTAAAGAGGGATAATGGAAGTATTTCATATAAAGTGTGGGTGGAATATTAATTCATAATAGGATTTCCACTTCTTTATTGACTAGTGGGGTGTTTTTGTACAAGTTTCTCTATGTGGCCTCCTCTACTGAACATATTTTTCGTTCCCATTTTTTTATTTTTTATTTCTCTTTTGCTAGTTTTTAACTTGTGAATATCTTGAGATATTCACATAAAAAATGTTGATGACCTCATCTTGCGGTAAAAATATGCTACAGATGTAAACAATGTGTAAAGTGTCATTATTGACCCTTTTTTACATGAAAAAGTAGACTAGTTTTTCATAGCATGAATATCTTGAGATATTCATGTTAAAAAAATCCTCTTGTTTTTACAATTTCCATGTATATTGGTAGTTCAGACTATCTAGATATAATGATGAGAAGCTAGTAGAACATGCAATCTTGATTATTTTTATGGAACGAAAATCTAAGGTGGTTTATGTGTGACTTTTTGAAGAAAGTCATTGACGAAGTTGAGCACAACCTTTGCGAAGAAATTCATTGTTGAAGTTGAGCATGTTCACACCATGCCACTAACATAAATTGATCCATGTGAGGATGTGAATAGGTTTTTTACCTATTCTTACTGTTCTTTTCTGGATCGTAAAGTTTATACTTTTCATATATTCTAAAGAAGTGTCTTAAAGTTTATTTTTTTCATATTGTAAAGAAGCTGCGATCTCTCCTAGCTTGTGGAGGACTAAGTGATACAAAGTTAAGAGGGACAATGGAAGTATTTCATACAAAGTGTGAGTGGAATATTAATTCATAATAGGATTTCCACTTCGTTATTGTGACTAGTGGGGTGTTTTTCTACAAGTTTCTCTATGTGGCCTCCTCTATTGAGCATATTTTTCGTTCTCATTTTTTTATTTTTTATTTTTCTTTTGCTAGTTTTCCTAAACCTGTGAATATCTTGAGATATTCACATAAAAAATATCGATGACCTCATGTTGCGGTAAAAATATGCTACAGATGTAAACAATGTGTAAAGTGTCATTATTGACCCTTTTTTACATGAAAAAGTAGACTAGTTTTTCATAGCATGAATATCTTGAGATATTCATGTTAAAAAAATCCTCTTGTTTTTACAATTTCCATGTGTATTGGTAGTTCAGACTATCTAGATATAATGATGAAAAGCTAGTAGAACATGCAATCTTGATTATTTTTATGGAATGAAAATCTAAGGTGGTTCATGTGTGACTTTTTGAAGAAAGTCATTGACGAAGTTGAGCACAACCTTTTTGAAGAAATTCATTGTTGAAGTTGAGCATGTTCACACCATGCGACAAACATAAATTGATCCATGTGAGGATGTGAATAGGTTTTTTACCTATTCTTACTGTTCTTTTTTGGATCTTAAAGTTTATACTTTTCATATATTCTAAAGAAGTGTCTTAAATTTTATTTTTTTCATATTGTAAAGAAGCTGCGATCTCTTCTAGCTTGTGGAGGACTAAGTGATACAAAGTTAAGAGGGACAATGGAAGTATTTCATACAAAGTGTGAGTGGAATATTAATTCATAATAGGATTTCCACTTCGTTATTGTGACTAGTGGGGTGTTTCTCTACAAGGCCTCCTCTACTGAGCATATTTTTCGTTCTCATTTTTTTATTTTTTATTTTTCTTTTGCTAGTTTTTAACTTGTGAATATCTTGAGATATTCACTTTAAAAATATCGATGACCTCATCTTGTGGTAAAAATATGCTACAGATGTAAACAATGTGTAATTATTGACCGTTTTTTACATGAAAAAGTAGACTAGTTTTTCATAGCATGAATATCTCGAGATATTCATGTTAAAAAAATCCTCTTGTTTTTACAATTTCCATGTGTATTGGTAGTTCAGACTATCCAGATATAATGATGAGAAGCTAGTAGAACATGCAATCTTGATTATTTTTCATGCAATCTTGATTATTTTTATGGAATGAAAATCTAAGGTGGTTCATGTGTGACTTTTTGAAGAAAGTCATTGACGAAGTTGAGCACAACCTTTTTGAAGAAATTCATTGTTGAAGTTGAGCATGTTCACACCATGCCACAAACATAAATTAATCCATGTGAGGATGTGAATAGGTTTTTTACCTATTCTTACTGTTCTTTTCTGGATCTTAAAGTTTATACTTTTCATATATTCTAAAGAAGTGTCTTAAAGTTTATTTTTTTCATATTGTAAAGAAGCTGCGATCTCTTCTAGCTTGTGGAGGACTAAGTGATACAAAGTTAAGAGGGACAATGGAAGTATTTCATACAAAGTGTGGGTGGAATATTAATTCATAATAGGATTTCCACTTCTTTATTGTGACTAGTAGGGTGTTTTTCTACAAGTTTCTCTGTGTGGCCTCCTCTACTGAGCATATTTTTCGTTCTCATTTTTTTTTTCTTTTGCTAGTTTTTAACTTGTGAATATCTTGAGATATTCACATAAAAAATATTCATGACCTCATCTTGTGGTAAAAATATGCTACAGATGTAAACAATGTGTAAAGTGTCATTACTGACCCTTTTTTACATGAAAAAGTAGACTAGATTTTCATAGCATGAATATCTCGAGATATTCATGTTAAAAAAATCCTCTTGTTTTTACAATTTCCATGTGTATTGGTAGTTCAGACTATCTAGATATAATGATGAGAAGCTAGTCATATATTCTAAAGAAGTGTCTTAAAATTTATTTTTTTCATATTGTAAAGAAGCTACGATCTCTTCTAGCTTGTGGAGGACTAAGTGATACAAAGTTAAGAGGGACAATGGAAGTATTTCATACAAAGTGTGAGTGGAATATTAATTCATAATAGGATTTCCACTTCGTTATTGTGACTGGTGGGGTGTTTTTCTACAAGTTTCTCTATGTGGCCTCCTCTACTGAGCATATTTTTCGTTCTCATTTTTTTTTCTTTTGCTAGTTTTTAACCTGTCAATATCTTGAGATATTCACATAAAAAATATCGATGACCTCATGTTGCGGTAAAAATATGCTACAAATGTAAACAATGTGTAATTATTGACCCTTTTTTACATGAAAAAGTAGACTAGTTTTTCATAGCATCAATATCTCGAGATATTCATGTTAAAAAAATCCTCTTGTTTTTACAATTTCCATCTGTATTGGTAGTTCAGACTATCTAGATATAATGATGAGAAGCTAGTAGAACATGCAATCTTGATTATTTTTATGGAATGAAAATCTAAGGTGGTTCATGTGTGACTTTTTGAAGAAAGTCATTGACGAAGTTGAGCACAACCTTTTTGAAGAAATTCATTGTTGAAGTTGAGCATGTTCACACCATGCCACAAACATAAATTGATCCATGTGAGGATGTGAATAGGTTTTTTATCTATTCTTACTCTTCTTTTTTGGATCTTAAAGTTTATACTTTTCATATCTTCTAAAGAAGTGTCGTAAAGTTTATTTTTTTCATATTGTAAAGAAGCTGCGATCTCTTATAGCTTGTGGAGGACTAAGTGATACAAAGTTAAGAGGGATAATGGAAGTATTTCATATAAATTGTGGGTGGAATATTAATTCATAATAGGATTTCCACTTCTTTATTGACTAGTGGGGTGTTTTTCTACAAGTTTCTCTATGTGGCCTCCTCTACTGAACATATTTTTCGTTCTCATTTTTTTATTTTTTATTTTTCTTTTGCTAGTTTTTAACTTGTGAATATCTTGAGATATTCACATAAAAAATATCGATGACCTCATGTTGCGGTAAGAATATGCTACAGATGTAGACAATGTGTAAAGTGTCATTATTGACCCTTTTTTACATGAAAAAGTATCTAACTAGTTTTTCATAGCATGAATATCTCGAGATATTCATGTTAAAAAAATCATCTTGTTTTTACAATTTCCATGTGTATTGGTAGTTCAGACTATCTAGATATAATGATGAGAAGCTAGTAGAACATGCAATCTTGATTATTTTTATGGAATGAAAATCTAAGGTGGTTCGTGTGACTTTTTGAAGAAAGTCATTGACGAAGTTGAGCACAACCTTTGTGAAGAAATTCATTGTTGAAGTTGAGCATGTTCACACCATGCCACAAACATAAATTGATCCATGTGAGGATGTGAATAGGTTTTTTACCTATTCTTAATGTTCTTTTTTGGATCTTAAAATAGTTTATACTTTTCATATTCTAAAGAAGTGTCGTAAAGTTTATTTTTTCCATATTGTAAAGAAGCTGCGATCTCTTATAGCTTGTGGAGGACTAAGTGATACAACGTTAAGAGGGATAATGGAAGTATTTCATATAAAGTGTGGGTGGAATATTAATTCATAAAACGATTTCCACTTCTTTTTTGACTAGTGGGGTGTTTTTCTACAGGTTTCTCTATGTGGCCTCCTCTCTACTGAACATATTTTTCGTTCTCATTTTTTTATTTCTTATTTTTCTTTTGCTAGTTTTTAACTTGTGAATATCTTGAGATATTCACATAAAAAATATCGATGACCTCATGTTGCGGTAAAAATATGCTACAGATGTAAACAATGTGTAAAGTGTCATTATTGACCCTTTTTTACATGAAAAAGTAGACTAGTTTTTCATAGCATGAATATCTCGAGATATTCATGTTAAAAAAATTCTCTTGTTTTTACAATTTCCATGTGTATTGGTAGTTCAGACTATCTAGATATAATGATGAGAAGCTAGTAGAACATGCAATCTTGATTATTTATATGGAATGAAAATCTAAGGTGGTTCATGTGTGACTTTTTGAAGAAAGTCATTGACGAAGTTGAGCACAACCTTTTTGAAGAAATTCATTGTTGAAGTTGAGCATGTTCACACCATGCCACAAACATAAATTGATCCATGTGAGGATGTGAATAGGTTTTTTTAACCTATTCTTACTCTTCTTTTTTGGATCTTAAAGTTTATAATTTTCATATATTCTAAAGAAGTGTCTTAAAATTTATTTTTTTCATATTGTAAAGAAGCTGCGATCTCTTCTAGCTTGTGGAGGACTAAGTGATACAAAGTTAAGAGGGACAATGGAAGTATTTCATACAAAGTGTGGGTGGAATATTAATTCATAATAGGATTTCCACGTCTTTATTGTGACTAGTGGGGTGTTTTTCTACAAGTTTCTCTATGTGGCCTCCTCTACTGAGCATATTTTTCGTTCTCATTTTTTTATTTTTTATTTTTCTTTTGCTAGTTTTTAACTTGTGAATATCTTGAGATATTCACATAAAAAATATCGATGACCTCATCTTGTGGTAAAAATATGCTATAGATGTGAACAATGTGTAAAGTGTCATTATTGACCCTTTTTTACATGAAAAAGTATCTAACTAGTTTTTCATAGCATGAATATCTCGAGATATTCATGTTAAAAAAATGCTCTTGTTTTTACAATTTCCATGTGTATTGGTAGTTCAGACTATCTAGATATAATGATGAGAAGCTAGTAGAACATGCAATCTTGATTATTTTTATGGAATGAAAATCTAAGGTGGTTCATGTGTGACTTTTTGAAGAAAGTCATTGACGAAGTTGAGCACAACCTTTGTGAAGAAATTCATTGTTGAAGTTGAGCATGTTCACACCATGCCACAAACATAAATTGATCCATGTGAGGATGTGAATAGGTTTTTTACCTATTCTTACTGTTCTTTTTTGGATCTTAAATTAGTTTATACTTTTCATATTCTAAAGAAGTGTCGTAAAGTTTATTTTTTTCATATTGTAAAGAAGCTGCGATCTCTTATAGCTTGTGGAGGACTAAGTGATACAAAGTAAAGAGGGATAATGGAAGTATTTCATATAAAGTGTGGGTGGAATATTAATTCATAATAGGATTTCCACTTCGTTATTGTGACTGGTGGGGTGTTTTTCTACAAGTTTCTCTATGTGGCCTCCTCTACTGAGCATATTTTTCGTTCTCATTTTTTTATTTTTTATTTCTCTTTTGCTAGTTTTTAACTTGTGAATATCTTGAGATATTCACATAAAAAATGTTGATGACCTCATCTTGCGGTAAAAATATGCTACAGATGTAAACAATGTGTAAAGTGTCATTATTGACCCTTTTTTACATGAAAAAGTAGACTAGTTTTTCATAGCATGAATATCTCGAGATATTCATGTTAAAAAAATCCTCTTGTTTTTACAATTTCCATGTATATTGGTAGTTCAGACTATCTAGATATAATGATGAGAAGCTAGTAGAACATGCAATCTTGATTATTTTTATGGAACGAAAATCTAAGGTGGTTTATGTGTGACTTTTTGAAGAAAGTCATTGACGAAGTTGAGCACAACCTTTGCGAAGAAATTCATTGTTGAAGTTGAGCATGTTCACACCATGCCACTAACATAAATTGATCCATGTGAGGATGTGAATAGGTTTTTTACCTATTCTTACTGTTCTTTTCTGGATCGTAAAGTTTATACTTTTCATATATTCTAAAGAAGTGTCTTAAAGTTTATTTTTTTCATATTGTAAAGAAGCTGCGATCTCTCCTAGCTTGTGGAGGACTAAGTGATACAAAGTTAAGAGGGACAATGGAAGTATTTCATACAAAGTGTGAGTGGAATATTAATTCATAATAGGATTTCCACTTCGTTATTGTGACTAGTGGGGTGTTTTTCTACAAGTTTCTCTATGTGGCCTCCTCTATTGAGCATATTTTTCGTTCTCATTTTTTTATTTTTTATTTTTCTTTTGCTAGTTTTCCTAAACCTGTGAATATCTTGAGATATTCACATAAAAAATATCGATGACCTCATGTTGCGGTAAAAATATGCTACAGATGTAAACAATGTGTAAAGTGTCATTATTGACCCTTTTTTACATGAAAAAGTAGACTAGTTTTTCATAGCATGAATATCTCGAGATATTCATGTTAAAAAAATCCTCTTGTTTTTACAATTTCCATGTGTATTGGTAGTTCAGACTATCTAGATATAATGATGAAAAGCTAGTAGAACATGCAATCTTGATTATTTTTATGGAATGAAAATCTAAGGTGGTTCATGTGTGACTTTTTGAAGAAAGTCATTGACGAAGTTGAGCACAACCTTTTTGAAGAAATTCATTGTTGAAGTTGAGCATGTTCACACCATGCGACAAACATAAATTGATCCATGTGAGGATGTGAATAGGTTTTTTACCTATTCTTACTGTTCTTTTTTGGATCTTAAAGTTTATACTTTTCATATATTCTAAAGAAGTGTCTTAAATTTTATTTTTTTCATATTGTAAAGAAGCTGCGATCTCTTCTAGCTTGTGGAGGACTAAGTGATACAAAGTTAAGAGGGACAATGGAAGTATTTCATACAAAGTGTGAGTGGAATATTAATTCATAATAGGATTTCCACTCTGTTATTGTGACTAGTGGGGTGTTTCTCTACAAGGCCTCCTCTACTGAGCATATTTTTCGTTCTCATTTTTTTATTTTTTATTTTTCTTTTGCTAGTTTTTAACTTGTGAATATCTTGAGATATTCACTTTAAAAATATCGATGACCTCATCTTGTGGTAAAAATATGCTACAGATGTAAACAATGTGTAATTATTGACCGTTTTTTACATGAAAAAGTAGACTAGTTTTTCATAGCATGAATATCTCGAGATATTCATGTTAAAAAAATCCTCTTGTTTTTACAATTTCCATGTGTATTGGTAGTTCAGACTATCCAGATATAATGATGAGAAGCTAGTAGAACATGCAATCTTGATTATTTTTCATGCAATCTTGATTATTTTTATGGAATGAAAATCTAAGGTGGTTCATGTGTGACTTTTTGAAGAAAGTCATTGACGAAGTTGAGCACAACCTTTTTGAAGAAATTCATTGTTGAAGTTGAGCATGTTCACACCATGCCACAAACATAAATTAATCCATGTGAGGATGTGAATAGGTTTTTTACCTATTCTTACTGTTCTTTTCTGGATCTTAAAGTTTATACTTTTCATATATTCTAAAGAAGTGTCTTAAAGTTTATTTTTTTCATATTGTAAAGAAGCTGCGATCTCTTCTAGCTTGTGGAGGACTAAGTGATACAAAGTTAAGAGGGACAATGGAAGTATTTCATACAAAGTGTGGGTGGAATATTAATTCATAATAGGATTTCCACTTCTTTATTGTGACTAGTAGGGTGTTTTTCTACAAGTTTCTCTGTGTGGCCTCCTCTACTGAGCATATTTTTCGTTCTCATTTTTTTTTTCTTTTGCTAGTTTTTAACTTGTGAATATCTTGAGATATTCACATAAAAAATATTCATGACCTCATCTTGTGGTAAAAATATGCTACAGATGTAAACAATGTGTAAAGTGTCATTACTGACCCTTTTTTACATGAAAAAGTAGACTAGATTTTCATAGCATGAATATCTCGAGATATTCATGTTAAAAAAATCCTCTTGTTTTTACAATTTCCATGTGTATTGGTAGTTCAGACTATCTAGATATAATGATGAGAAGCTAGTAGAACATGCAATCTTGATTATTTTTATGGAATGAAAATCTAAGGTGGTTCATGTGTGACTTTTTGAAGAAAGTCATTGACGAAGTTGAGCACAACCTTTGTGAAGAAATTCATTGTTGAAGTTGAGAATCTTCACACCATGCCACAAACATAAATTGATCCATGTGAGGATGTGAATAGGTTTTTTTACCTATTCTTCCTCTTCTTTTTTGGATCTTAAATTAGTTTATACTTTTCATTTTCTAAAGAAGTGTCGTAAAGTTTATTTTTTTCATATTGTAAAGAAGCTGCGATCTCTTATAGCTTGTGGAGGACTAAGTGATACAAAGTTAAGAGGGATAATGGAAGTATTTCATATAAAGTGTGGGTGGAATATTAACTCATAAAACGATTTCCACTTCTTTTTTGACTAGTGGGGTGTTTTTCTACAGGTTTCTCTATGTGGCCTCCTCTACTGAACATATTTTTCGTTCTCATTTTTTTATTTTTTATTTTTCTTTTGCTAGTTTTTAACTTGTGAATATCTTGAGATATTCACATAAAAAATATCGATGACCTCATGTTGCGGTAAAAATATGCTACAGATGTAAACAATGTGTAAAGTGTCATTATTGACCCTTTTTTACATGGAAAAGTAGACTAGTTTTTCATAGCATGAATATCTCGAGATATTCATGTTAAAAAAATCCTCTTGTTTTTACAATTTCCATGTGTATTGGTAGTTCAGGCTATCTAGATATAATGATGAGAAGCTAGTAGAACATGCAATCTTGATTATTTTTATGGAATGAAAATCTAAGGTGGTTCATGTGTGACTTTTTGAAGAAAGTCATTGACGAAGTTGGGCACAACCTTTTTGAAGAAATTCATTGTTGAAGTTGAGCATGTTCACACCATGCCACAAACATAAATTGATCCATGTGAGGATGTGAATAGGTTTTTTACCTATTCTTACTCTTCTTTTTTCGATCTTAAAGTTTATACTTTTCATATATTCTAAAGAAGTGTCTTAAAATTTATTTTTTTCATATTGTAAAGAAGCTACGATCTCTTCTAGCTTGTGGAGGACTAAGTGATACAAAGTTAAGAGGGACAATGGAAGTATTTCATACAAAGTGTGAGTGGAATATTAATTCATAATAGGATTTCCACTTCGTTATTGTGACTGGTGGGGTGTTTTTCTACAAGTTTCTCTATGTGGCCTCCTCTACTGAGCATATTTTTCGTTCTCATTTTTTTTTCTTTTGCTAGTTTTTAACCTGTCAATATCTTGAGATATTCACATAAAAAATATCGATGACCTCATGTTGCGGTAAAAATATGCTACAGATGTAAACAATGTGTAATTATTGACCCTTTTTTACATGAAAAAGTAGACTAGTTTTTCATAGCATCAATATCTCGAGATATTCATGTTAAAAAAATCCTCTTGTTTTTACAATTTCCATCTGTATTGGTAGTTCAGACTATCTAGATATAATGATGAGAAGCTAGTAGAACATGCAATCTTGATTATTTTTATGGAATGAAAATCTAAGGTGGTTCATGTGTGACTTTTTGAAGAAAGTCATTGACGAAGTTGAGCACAACCTTTTTGAAGAAATTCATTGTTGAAGTTGAGCATGTTCACACCATGCCACAAACATAAATTGATCCATGTGAGGATGTGAATAGGTTTTTTATCTATTCTTACTGTTCTTTTCTGGATCTTAAAGTTTATACTTTTCATATCTTCTAAAGAAGTGTCGTAAAGTTTATTTTTTTCATATTGTAAAGAAGCTGCGATCTCTTATAGCTTGTGGAGGACTAAGTGATACAAAATTAAGAGGGATAATGGAAGTATTTCATATAAATTGTGGGTGGAATATTAATTCATAATAGGATTTCCACTTCTTTATTGACTAGTGGGGTGTTTTTCTACAAGTTTCTCTATGTGGCCTCCTCTACTGAACATATTTTTCGTTCTCATTTTTTTATTTTTTATTTTTCTTTTGCTAGTTTTTAACTTGTGAATATCTTGAGATATTCACATAAAAAATATCGATGACCTCATGTTGCGGTAAAAATATGCTACAGATGTAGACAATGTGTAAAGTGTCATTATTGACCCTTTTTTACATGAAAAAGTATCTAACTAGTTTTTCATAGCATGAATATCTCGAGATATTCATGTTAAAAAAATCATCTTGTTTTTACAATTTCCATGTGTATTGGTAGTTCAGATTATCTAGATATAATGATGAGAAGCTAGTAGAACATGCAATCTTGATTATTTTTATGGAATGAAAATCTAAGGTGGTTCGTGTGACTTTTTGAAGAAAGTCATTGACGAAGTTGAGCACAACCTTTGTGAAGAAATTCATTGTTGAAGTTGAGCATGTTCACACCATGCCACAAACATAAATTGATCCATGTGAGGATGTGAATAGGTTTTTTACCTATTCTTAATGTTCTTTTTTGGATCTTAAATTAGTTTATACTTTTCATATTCTAAAGAAGTGTCGTAAAGTTTATTTTTTCCATATTGTAAAGAAGCTGCGATCTCTTATAGCTTGTGGAGGACTAAGTGATACAAAGTAAAGAGGGATAATGGAAGTATTTCATATAAAGTGTGGGTGGAATATTAATTCATAAAACGATTTCCACTTCTTTTTTGACTAGTGGGGTGTTTTTCTACAGGTTTCTCTATGTGGCCTCCTCTCTACTGAACATATTTTTCGTTCTCATTTTTTTATTTCTTATTTTTCTTTTGCTAGTTTTTAACTTGTGAATATCTTGAGATATTCACATAAAAAATATCGATGACCTCATGTTGCGGTAAAAATATGCTACAGATGTAAACAATGTGTAAAGTGTCATTATTGACCCTTTTTTACATGAAAAAGTAGACTAGTTTTTCATAGCATGAATATCTCGAGATATTCATGTTAAAAAAATTCTCTTGTTTTTACAATTTCCATGTGTATTGGTAGTTCAGACTATCTAGATATAATGATGAGAAGCTAGTAGAACATGCAATCTTGATTATTTATATGGAATGAAAATCTAAGGTGGTTCATGTGTGACTTTTTGAAGAAAGTCATTGACGAAGTTGAGCACAACCTTTTTGAAGAAATTCATTGTTGAAGTTGAGCATGTTCACACCATGCCACAAACATAAATTGATCCATGTGAGGATGTGAATAGGTTTTTTTACCTATTCTTACTCTTCTTTTTTGGATCTTAAAGTTTATAATTTTCATATATTCTAAAGAAGTGTCTTAAAATTTATTTTTTTCATATTGTAAAGAAGCTGCGATCTCTTCTAGCTTGTGGAGGACTAAGTGATACAAAGTTAAGAGGGACAATGGAAGTATTTCATACAAAGTGTGGGTGGAATATTAATTCATAATAGGATTTCCACGTCTTTATTGTGACTAGTGGGGTGTTTTTCTACAAGTTTCTCTATGTGGCCTCCTCTACTGAGCATATTTTTCGTTCTCATTTTTTTATTTTTTATTTTTTTTTTGCTAGTTTTTAACTTGTGAATATCTTGAGATATTCACATAAAAAATATCGATGACCTCATCTTGTGGTAAAAATATGCTATAGATGTGAACAATGTGTAAAGTGTCATTATTGACCCTTTTTTACATGAAAAAGTATCTAACTAGTTTTTCATAGCATGAATATCTCGAGATATTCATGTTAAAAAAATTCTCTTGTTTTTACAATTTCCTTGTGTATTGGTAGTTCAGACTATCTAGATATAATGATGAGAAGCTAGTAGAACATGCAATCTTGATTATTTTTATGGAATGAAAATCTAAGGTGGTTCATGTGTGACTTTTTGAAGAAAGTCATTGACGAAGTTGAGCACAACCTTTGTGAAGAAATTCATTGTTGAAGTTGAGCATGTTCACACCATGCCACAAACATAAATTGATCCATGTGACGATGTGAATAGGTTTTTTACCTATTCTTACTGTTCTTTTTTGGATCTTAAATTAGTTTATACTTTTCATATTCTAAAGAAGTGTCGTAAAGTTTATTTTTTTCATATTGTAAAGAAGCTGCGATCTCTTATAGCTTGTGGAGGACTAAGTGATACAAAGTAAAGAGGGATAATGGAAGTATTTCATATAAAGTGTGGGTGGAATATTAATTCATAATAGGATTTCCACTTCTTTATTGACTAGTGGGGTGTTTTTGTACAAGTTTCTCTATGTGGCCTCCTCTACTGAACATATTTTTCGTTCCCATTTTTTTATTTTTTATTTCTCTTTTGCTAGTTTTTAACTTGTGAATATCTTGAGATATTCACATAAAAAATGTTGATGACCTCATCTTGCGGTAAAAATATGCTACAGATGTAAACAATGTGTAAAGTGTCATTATTGACCCTTTTTTACATGAAAAAGTAGACTAGTTTTTCATAGCATGAATATCTCGAGATATTCATGTTAAAAAAATCCTCTTGTTTTTACAATTTCCATGTATATTGGTAGTTCAGACTAACTAGATATAATGATGAGAAGCTAGTAGAACATGCAATCTTGATTATTTTTATGGAACGAAAATCTAAGGTGGTTTATGTGTGACTTTTTGAAGAAAGTCATTGACGAAGTTGAGCACAACCTTTGCGAAGAAATTCATTGTTGAAGTTGAGCATGTTCACACCATGCCACTAACATAAATTGATCCATGTGAGGATGTGAATAGGTTTTTTACCTATTCTTACTGTTCTTTTCTGGATCGTAAAGTTTATACTTTTCATATATTCTAAAGAAGTGTCTTAAAGTTTATTTTTTTCATATTGTAAAGAAGCTGCGATCTCTCCTAGCTTGTGGAGGACTAAGTGATACAAAGTTAAGAGGGACAATGGAAGTATTTCATACAAAGTGTGAGTGGAATATTAATTCATAATAGGATTTCCACTTCGTTATTGTGACTAGTGGGGTGTTTTTCTACAAGTTTCTCTATGTGGCCTCCTCTATTGAGCATATTTTTCGTTCTCATTTTTTTATTTTTTATTTTTCTTTTGCTAGTTTTCCTAAACCTGTGAATATCTTGAGATATTCACATAAAAAATATCGATGACCTCATGTTGCGGTAAAAATATGCTACAGATGTAAACAATGTGTAAAGTGTCATTATTGACCCTTTTTTACATGAAAAAGTAGACTAGTTTTTCATAGCATGAATATCTCGAGATATTCATGTTAAAAAAATCCTCTTGTTTTTACAATTTCCATGTGTATTGGTAGTTCAGACTATCTAGATATAATGATGAAAAGCTAGTAGAACATGCAATCTTGATTATTTTTATGGAATGAAAATCTAAGGTGGTTCATGTGTGACTTTTTGAAGAAAGTCATTGACGAAGTTGAGCACAACCTTTTTGAAGAAATTCATTGTTGAAGTTGAGCATGTTCACACCATGCCACAAACATAAATTGATCCATGTGAGGATGTGAATAGGTTTTTTACCTATTCTTACTGTTCTTTTTTGGATCTTAAAGTTTATACTTTTCATATATTCTAAAGAAGTGTCTTAAATTTTATTTTTTTCATATTGTAAAGAAGCTGCGATCTCTTCTAGCTTGTGGAGGACTAAGTGATACAAAGTTAAGAGGGACAATGGAAGTATTTCATACAAAGTGTGAGTGGAATATTAATTCATAATAGGATTTCCACTTCGTTATTGTGACTAGTGGGGTGTTTCTCTACAAGGCCTCCTCTACTGAGCATATTTTTCGTTCTCATTTTTTTATTTTTTATTTTTCTTTTGCTAGTTTTTAACTTGTGAATATCTTGAGATATTCACTTTAAAAATATCGATGACCTCATCTTGTGGTAAAAATATGCTACAGATGTAAACAATGTGTAATTATTGACCGTTTTTTACATGAAAAAGTAGACTAGTTTTTCATAGCATGAATATCTCGAGATATTCATGTTAAAAAAATCCTCTTGTTTTTACAATTTCCATGTGTATTGGTAGTTCAGACTATCCAGATATAATGATGAGAAGCTAGTAGAACATGCAATCTTGATTATTTTTCATGCAATCTTGATTATTTTTATGGAATGAAAATCTAAGGTGGTTCATGTGTGACTTTTTGAAGAAAGTCATTGACGAAGTTGAGCACAACCTTTTTGAAGAAATTCATTGTTGAAGTTGAGCATGTTCACACCATGCCACAAACATAAATTAATCCATGTGAGGATGTGAATAGGTTTTTTACCTATTCTTACTGTTCTTTTCTGGATCTTAAAGTTTATACTTTTCATATATTCTAAAGAAGTGTCTTAAAGTTTATTTTTTTCATATTGTAAAGAAGCTGCGATCTCTTCTAGCTTGTGGAGGACTAAGTGATACAAAGTTAAGAGGGACAATGGAAGTACTTCATACAAAGTGTGGGTGGAATATTAATTCATAATAGGATTTCCACTTCTTTATTGTGACTAGTAGGGTGTTTTTCTACAAGTTTCTCTGTGTGGCCTCCTCTACTGAGCATATTTTTCGTTCTCATTTTTTTTTTCTTTTGCTAGTTTTTAACTTGTGAATATCTTGAGATATTCACATAAAAAATATTCATGACCTCATCTTGTGGTAAAAATATGCTACAGATGTAAACAATGTGTAAAGTGTCATTACTGACCCTTTTTTACATGAAAAAGTAGACTAGATTTTCATAGCATGAATATCTCGAGATATTCATGTTAAAAAAATCCTCTTGTTTTTACAATTTCCATGTGTATTGGTAGTTCAGACTATCTAGATATAATGATGAGAAGCTAGTAGAACATGCAATCTTGATTATTTTTATGGAATGAAAATCTAAGGTGGTTCATGTGTGACTTTTTGAAGAAAGTCATTGACGAAGTTGAGCACAACCTTTGTGAAGAAATTCATTGTTCAAGTTGAGCATCTTCACACCATGCCACAAACATAAATTGATCCATGTGAGGATGTGAATAGGTTTTTTTACCTATTCTTCCTCTTCTTTTTTGGATCTTAAATTAGTTTATACTTTTCATTTTCTAAAGAAGTGTCGTAAAGTTTATTTTTTTCATATTGTAAAGAAGCTGCGATCTCTTATAGCTTGTGGAGGACTAAGTGATACAAAGTTAAGAGGGATAATGGAAGTATTTCATATAAAGTGTGGGTGGAATATTAACTCATAAAACGATTTCCACTTCTTTTTTGACTAGTGGGGTGTTTTTCTACAGGTTTCTCTATGTGGCCTCCTCTACTGAACATATTTTTCGTTCTCATTTTTTTATTTTTTATTTTTCTTTTGCTAGTTTTTAACTTGTGAATATCTTGAGATATTCACATAAAAAATATCGATGACCTCATGTTGCGGTAAAAATATGCTACAGATGTAAACAATGTGTAAAGTGTCATTATTGACCCTTTTTTACATGGAAAAGTAGACTAGTTTTTCATAGCATGAATATCTCGAGATATTCATGTTAAAAAAATCCTCTTGTTTTTACAATTTCCATGTGTATTGGTAGTTCAGGCTATCTAGATATAATGATGAGAAGCTAGTAGAACATGCAATCTTGATTATTTTTATGGAATGAAAATCTAAGGTGGTTCATGTGTGACTTTTTGAAGAAAGTCATTGACGAAGTTGGGCACAACCTTTTTGAAGAAATTCATTGTTGAAGTTGAGCATGTTCACACCATGCCACAAACATAAATTGATCCATGTGAGGATGTGAATAGGTTTTTTACCTATTCTTACTCTTCTTTTTTCGATCTTAAAGTTTATACTTTTCATATATTCTAAAGAAGTGTCTTAAAATTTATTTTTTTCATATTGTAAAGAAGCTACGATCTCTTCTAGCTTGTGGAGGACTAAGTGATACAAAGTTAAGAGGGACAATGGAAGTATTTCATACAAAGTGTGAGTGGAATATTAATTCATAATAGGATTTCCACTTCGTTATTGTGACTGGTGGGGTGTTTTTCTACAAGTTTCTCTATGTGGCCTCCTCTACTGAGCATATTTTTCGTTCTCATTTTTTTTTCTTTTGCTAGTTTTTAACCTGTCAATATCTTGAGATATTCACATAAAAAATATCGATGACCTCATGTTGCGGTAAAAATATGCTACAGATGTAAACAATGTGTAATTATTGACCCTTTTTTACATGAAAAAGTAGACTAGTTTTTCATAGCATCAATATCTCGAGATATTCATGTTAAAAAAATCCTCTTGTTTTTACAATTTCCATCTGTATTGGTAGTTCAGACTATCTAGATATAATGATGAGAAGCTAGTAGAACATGCAATCTTGATTATTTTTATGGAATGAAAATCTAAGGTGGTTCATGTGTGACTTTTTGAAGAAAGTCATTGACGAAGTTGAGCACAACCTTTTTGAAGAAATTCATTGTTGAAGTTGAGCATGTTCACACCATGCCACAAACATAAATTGATCCATGTGAGGATGTGAATAGGTTTTTTACCTATTCTTACTGTTCTTTTCTGGATCTTAAAGTTTATACTTTTCATATATTCTAAAGAAGTGTCTTAAAGTTTTATTTTTTCATATTGTAAAGAAGCTGCGATCTCTTCTAGCTTGTGGAGGACTAAGTGATACAAAGTTAAGAGGGACAATGGAAGTATTTCATACAAAGTGTGGGTGGAATATTAATTCATAATAGGATTTCCACTTCTTTATTGTGACTAGTGGGGTGTTTTTCTACAAGTTTCTCTATGTGGCCTCCTCTACTGAGCATATTTTTCGTTCTCATTTTTTTATTTTTTATTTTTCTTTTGCTAGTTTTTAACTTGTGAATATCTTGAGATATTCACATAAAAAATATCGATGACCTCATCTTGTGGTAAAAATATGCTACAGATGTGAACAATGTGTAAAGTGTCATTATTGACCCTTTTTTACATGAAAAAGTATCTAACTAGTTTTTCATAGCATGAATATCTCGAGATATTCATGTTAAAAAAATCCTCTTGTTTTTACAATTTCCATGTGTATTGGTAGTTCAGACTATCTAGATATAATGATGAGAAGCTAGTAGAACATGCAATCTTGATTATTTTTATGGAATGAAAATCTAAGGTGGTTCATGTGTGACTTTTTGAAGAAAGTCATTGACGAAGTTGAGCACAACCTTTTTGAAGAAATTTATTGTTGAAGTTGAGGATGCTCACACCATGCCACAAACATAAATTGATCCATGTGAGGATGTGAATAGGTTTTTTACCTATTCTTACTGTTCTTTTCTGGATCTTAAAGTTTATACTTTTCATATATTCTAAAGAAGTGTCTTAAAGTTTATTTTTTTCATATTGTAAAGAAGCTGCGATCTCCTCTAGCTTGTGGAGGACTAAGTGATACAAAGTTAAGAGGGACAATGGAAGTATTTCTTACAAAGTGTGGGTGGAATATTTATTCATAATAGGATTTCCACGTCTTTATTGTGACTAGTGGGGTGTTTTTCTACAAGTTTCTCTATGTGGCCTCCTCTACTGAGCATATTTTTCGTTCTCATTTTTTTATTTTTTATTTTTCTTTTGCTAGTTTTTAACTTGTGAATATCTTGAGATATTCACATAAAAAATATCGATGACCTCATCTTGTGGTAAAAATATGCTACAGATGTGAACAATGTGTAAAGTGTCATTATTGACCCTTTTTTACATGAAAAAGTATCTAACTAGTTTTTCATAGCATGAATATCTCGAGATATTCATGTTAAAAAAATCCTCTTGTTTTTACAATTTCCATGTGTATTGGTAGTTCAGACTATCTAGATATAATGATGAGAAGCTAGTAGAACATGCAATCTTGATTATTTTAATGGAATGAAAATCTAACGTGGTTCATGTGTGACTTTTTGAAGATAGTCATTGACGAAGTTGAGCACAACCTTTGTGAAGAAATTCATTGTTGAAGTTGAGCATGTTCACACCATGCCACAAACATAAATTGATCCATGTGAGGATGTGAATAGGTTTTTTACCTATTCTTACTGTTCTTTTCTGGATCTTAAAGTTTATACTTTTCATATATTCTAAAGAAGTGTCTTAAAGTTTATTTTTTTCATATTGTAAAGAAGCTGCGATCTCTTCTAGCTTGTGGAGGACTAAGTGATACAAAGTTAAGAGGGATAATGGAAGTATTTCATATAAAGTGTGGGTGGAATATTAATTCATAAAACGATTTCCACTTCTTTTTTGACTAGTGGGGTGTTTTTCTACAGGTTTCTCTATGTGGCCTCCTCTACTGAACATATTTTTCGTTCTCATTTTTTTATTTTTTATTTTTCTTTTGCTAGTTTTTAACTTGTGAATATCTTGAGATATTCACATAAAAAATATCGATGACCTCATGTTGCGGTAAAAATATGCTACAGATGTAAACAATGTGTAAAGTGTCATTATTGACCCTTTTTTACATGAAAAAATAGACTAGTTTTTCATAGCATGAATATCTCGAGATATTCATGCTAAAAAAATCCTCTTGTTTTTACAATTTCCATGTGTATTGGTAGTTCAAACTATCTAGATATAATGATGAGAAGCTAGTAGAACATGCAATCTTGATTATTTTTATGGAATGAAAATCTAAGGTGGTTCATGTGTGACTTTTTGAAGAAAGTCATTGACGAAGTTGAGCACAACCTTTTTGAAGAAAATAATTGTTGAAGTTGAGCATGTTCACACCATGCCACAAACATAAATTGATCCATGTGAGGATGTGAATAGGTTTTTTACCTATTCTTACTGTTCTTTTCTGGATCGTAAAGTTTATACTTTTCATATATTCTAAAGAAGTGTCTTAAAGTTTATTTTTTTCATATTGTAAAGAAGCTGCGATCTCTTCTAGTTTGTGGAGGACTAAGTGAAACAAAGTTAAGGGGGACAATGGAAGTATTTCATACAAAGTGTGGGTGGAATATTAATTCATAATAGGATTTCCACGTCTTTATTGTGACTAGTGGGGTGTTTTTCTACAAGTTTCTCTTTGTGGCCTCCTCTACTGAGCAAATTTTTCGTTCTCATTTTTTTATTTTTTATTTTTCTTTTGCTAGTTTTTAACTTGTGAATATCTTGAGATATTCACATAAAAAATATCGATGACCTCATCTTGTGGTAAAAATATGCTACAGATGTAAACAATGTGTAAAGTGTCATTATTGACCCTTTTTTACATGAAAAAGTATCTAACTAGTTTTTCATAGCATGAATATCTCGAGATATTCATGTTAAAAAAATCATCTTGTTTTTACAATTTCCATGTGTATTGGTAGTTCAGACTATCTAGATATAATGATGAGAAGCTAGTAGAACATGCAATCTTGATTATTTTTATGGAATGAAAATCTAAGGTGGTTCGTGTGACTTTTTGAAGAAAGTCATTGACGAAGTTGAGCACAACCTTTGTGAAGAAATTCATTGTTGAAGTTGAGCATGTTCACACCATGCCACAAACATAAATTGATCCATGTGAGGATGTGAATAGGTTTTTTACCTATTCTTAATGTTCTTTTTTGGATCTTAAATTAGTTTATACTTTTTATATTCTAAAGAAGTGTCGTAAAGTTTATTTGTTTCATATTGTAAAGAAGCTGCGATCTCTTATAGCTTGTGGAGGACTAAGTGATACAACGTTAAGAGGGATAATGAAAGTATTTCATATAAAGTGTGGGTGGAATATTAATTCATAAAACGATTTCCACTTCTTTTTTGACTAGTGGGGTGTTTTTCTATAGGTTTCTCTATGTGGCCTCCTCTACTGAACATATTTTTCGTTCTCATTTTTTTATTTTTTATTTTTCTTTTGCTAGTTTTTAACTTGTGAATATCTTGAGATATTCACATAAAAAATATCGATGACCTCATGTTGCGGTAGAAATATGCAACAGATGTAAACAATGTGTAAAGTGTCATTATTGACCCTTTTTTACATGAAAAAGTAGACTAGTTTTTCATAGCATGAATATCTCGAGATATTCATGTTAAAAAAATCCTCTTGTTTTTACAATTTCCATGTGTATTGGTAGTTCAGACTATCTAGATATAATGATGAAAAGCTAGTAGAACATGCAACCTTGATTATTTCTATGGAATGAAAATCTAAGGTGGTTCATGTGTGACTTTTTGAAGAAAGTCATTGACGAAGTTGAGCACAACCTTTTTGAAGAAATTCATTGTTGAAGTTGAGCATGTTCACACCATGCCACAAACATAAATTGATCCATGTGAGGATGTGAATAGGTTTTTTACCTATTCTTACTCTTCTTTTTTGGATCTTAAAGTTTATACTTTTCATATATTCTAAAGAAGTGTCTTAAATTTTATTTTTTTCATATTGTGAAGAAGCTGCGATCTCTTCTAGCTTGTGGAGGACTAAGTGATACAAAGTTAAGAGGGACAATGGAAGTATTTCATACAAAGTGTGAGTGGAATATTAATTCATAATAGGATTTCCACTTCGTTATTGTGACTAGTGGGGTGTTTCTCTACAAGGCCTCCTCTACTGAGCATATTTTTCATTCTCATTTTTTTATTTTTTATTTTTCTTTTGCTAGTTTTTAACTTGTGACTATCTTGAGATATTCACATAAAAAATATCGATGACCTCATCTTGTGGTAAAAATATGCTACAGATGTAAACAATGTGTAATTATTGACCGTTTTTTACATGAAAAAGTAGAGTAGTTTTTCATAGCATGAATATCTCGAGATATTCATGTTAAAAAAATCCTCCTGTTTTTACAATTTCCATGTGTATTGGTAGTTCAGACTATCTAGATATAATGATGAGAAGCTAGTAGAACATGCAATCTTGATTATTTTTATGGAATGAAAATCTAAGGTGGTTCATGTGTGACTTCTTGAAGAAAGTCATTGACGAAGTTGAGCACAACCTTTTTGAAGAAATTCATTGTTGAAGTTGAGCATGCTCACACCATGCCACAAACATAAATTGATCCATGTGAGGATGTGAATAGGTTTTTTATCTATTCTTACTGTTCTTTTCTGGATCTTAAAGTTTATACTTTTCATATCTTCTAAAGAAGTGTCTCAAAGTTTATTTTTTTCATATTGTAAAGAAGCTGCGATCTCTTCTAGCTTGTGGAGGACTAAGTGATACAAAGTTAAGAGGGACAATGGAAGTATTTCATACAAAGTGTGAGTGGAATATTAATTCATAATAGGATTTCCACTTCTTTATTGTGACTAGTGGGGTGTTTTTCTACAAGTTTCTCTATGTGGCCTCCTCTACTGAGCATATTTTTCGTTCTCATTTTTTTATTTTTTATTTTTCTTTTGCTAGTTTTTAACTTGTGAATATCTTGAGATATTCACATAAAAAATATCGATGACCTCATCTTGTGGTAAAAATATGCTACAGATGTGAACAATGTGTAATTATTGACCGTTTTTTACATGAAAAAGTAGACTAGTTTTTCATAGCATGAATATCTCGAGATATTCATGTTAAAAAAATTCTCTTGTTTTTACAATTTCCATGTGTATTGGTAGTTCAGACTATCTAGATATAATGATGAGAAGCTAGTAGAACATGCAATCTTGATTATTTTTATGGAATGAAAATAAGGTGGTTCATGTGTGACTTTTTGAAGAAAGTCATTGACGAAGTTGAGCACAACCTTTTTGAAGAAATTCATTGTTGAAGTTGAGCATGCTCACACCATGCCACAAACATAAATTGATCCATGTGAGGATGTGAATAGGTTTTTTACCTATTCTTACTGTTCTTTTCTGGATCTTAAAGTTTATACTTTTCATATATTCTAAAGAAGTGTCTTAAAGTTTATTTTTTTCATATTGTAAAGAAGCTGCGATCTCTTCTAGCTTGTGGAGGACTAAGTGATACAAAGTTAAGAGGGACAATGGAAGTATTTCATACAAAGTGTGGGTGGAATATTAATTCATAATAGGATTTCCACGTCTTTATTGTGACTAGTGGGGTGTTTTTCTACAAGTTTCTCTTTGTGGCCTCCTCTACTAAGCAAATTTTTCGTTCTCATTTTTTTATTTTTTATTTTTCTTTTGCTAGTTTTTAACTTGTGAATATCTTGAGATATTCACATAAAAAATATCGATGACCTCATCTTGTGGTAAAAATATGCTACAGATGTAAACAATGTGTAAAGTGTCATTATTGACCCTTTTTTACATGAAAAAGTATCTAACTAGTTTTTCATAGCATGAATATCTCGAGATATTCATGTTAAAAAAATCATCTTGTTTTTACAATTTCCATGTGTATTGGTAGTTCAGACTATCTAGATATAATGATGAGAAGCTAGTAGAACATGCAATCTTGATTATTTTTATGGAATGAAAATCTAAGGTGGTTCGTGTGACTTTTTGAAGAAAGTCATTGACGAAGTTGAGCACAACCTTTGTGAAGAAATTCATTGTTGAAGTTGAGCATGTTCACACCATGCCACAAACATAAATTGATCCATGTGAGGATGTGAATAGGTTTTTTACCTATTCTTAATGTTCTTTTTTGGATCTTAAATTAGTTTATACTTTTTATATTCTAAAGAAGTGTCGTAAAGTTTATTTGTTTCATATTGTAAAGAAGCTGCGATCTCTTATAGCTTGTGGAGGACTAAGTGATACAACGTTAAGAGGGATAATGGAAGTATTTCATATAAAGTGTGGGTGGAATATTAATTCATAAAACGATTTCCACTTCTTTTTTGACTAGTGGGGTGTTTTTCTATAGGTTTCTCTATGTGGCCTCCTCTACTGAACATATTTTTCGTTCTCATTTTTTTATTTTTTATTTTTCTTTTGCTAGTTTTTAACTTGTGAATATCTTGAGATATTCACATAAAAAATATCGATGACCTCATGTTGCGGTAGAAATATGCTACAGATGTAAACAATGTGTAAAGTGTCATTATTGACCCTTTTTTACATGAAAAAGTAGACTAGTTTTTCATAGCATGAATATCTCGAGATATTCATGTTAAAAAAATCCTCTTGTTTTTACAATTTCCATGTGTATTGGTAGTTCAGACTATCTAGATATAATGATGAAAAGCTAGTAGAACATGCAACCTTGATTATTTCTATGGAATGAAAATCTAAGGTGGTTCATGTGTGACTTTTTGAAGAAAGTCATTGACGAAGTTGAGCACAACCTTTTTGAAGAAATTCATTGTTGAAGTTGAGCATGTTCACACCATGCCACAAACATAAATTGATCCATGTGAGGATGTGAATAGGTTTTTTACCTATTCTTACTCTTCTTTTTTGGATCTTAAAGTTTATACTTTTCATATATTCTAAAGAAGTGTCTTAAATTTTATTTTTTTCATATTGTGAAGAAGCTGCGATCTCTTCTAGCTTGTGGAGGACTAAGTGATACAAAGTTAAGAGGGACAATGGAAGTATTTCATACAAAGTGTGAGTGGAATATTAATTCATAATAGGATTTCCACTTCGTTATTGTGACTAGTGGGGTGTTTCTCTACAAGGCCTCCTCTACTGAGCATATTTTTCATTCTCATTTTTTTATTTTTTATTTTTCTTTTGCTAGTTTTTAACTTGTGAATATCTTGAGATATTCACATAAAAAATATCGATGACCTCATCTTGTGGTAAAAATATGCTACAGATGTAAACAATGTGTAATTATTGACCGTTTTTTACATGAAAAAGTAGACTAGTTTTTCATAGCATGAATATCTCGAGATATTCATGTTAAAAAAATCCTCCTGTTTTTACAATTTCCATGTGTATTGGTAGTTCAGACTATCTAGATATAATGATGAGAAGCTAGTAGAACATGCAATCTTGATTATTTTTATGGAATGAAAATCTAAGGTGGTTCATGTGTGACTTCTTGAAGAAAGTCATTGACGAAGTTGAGCACAACCTTTTTGAAGAAATTCATTGTTGAAGTTGAGCATGCTCACACCATGCCACAAACATAAATTGATCCATGTGAGGATGTGAATAGGTTTTTTATCTATTCTTACTGTTCTTTTCTGGATCTTAAAGTTTATACTTTTCATATCTTCTAAAGAAGTGTCTCAAAGTTTATTTTTTTCATATTGTAAAGAAGCTGCGAACTCTTCTAGCTTGTGGAGGACTAAGTGATACAAAGTTAAGAGGGACAATGGAAGTATTTCATACAAAGTGTGGGTGGAATATTAATTCATAATAGGATTTCCACTTCTTTATTGTGACTAGTGGGGTGTTTTTCTACAAGTTTCTCTATGTGGCCTCCTCTACTGAGCATATTTTTCGTTCTCATTTTTTTATTTTTTATTTTTCTTTTGCTAGTTTTTAACTTGTGAATATCTTGAGATATTCACATAAAAAATATCGATGACCTCATCTTGTGGTAAAAATATGCTACAGATGTGAACAATGTGTAAAGTGTCATTATTGACCCTTTTTTACATAAAAAAGTATCTAACTAGTTTTTCATAGCATGAATATCTCGAGATATTCATGTTAAAAAAATCATCTTGTTTTTACAATTTCCATGTGTATTGGTAGTTCAGACTATCTAGATATAATGATGAGAAGCTAGTAGAACATGCAATCTTGATTATTTTTATGGAATGAAAATCTAAGGTGGTTCATGTGTGACTTTTTGAAGAAAGTCATTGACGAAGTTGAGCACAACCTTTTTGAAGAAATTTATTGTTGAAGTTGAGGATGCTCACACCATGCCACAAACATAAATTGATCCATGTGAGGATGTGAATAGGTTTTTTACCTATTCTTACTGTTCTTTTCTGGATCTTAAAGTTTATACTTTTCATATATTCTAAAGAAGTGTCTTAAAGTTTATTTTTTTCATATTGTAAAGAAGCTGCGATCTCCTCTAGCTTGTGGAGGACTAAGTGATACAAAGTTAAGAGGGACAATGGAAGTATTTCTTACAAAGTGTGGGTGGAATATTAATTCATAATAGGATTTCCACGTCTTTATTGTGACTAGTGGGGTGTTTTTCTACAAGTTTCTCTATGTGGCCTCCTCTACTGAGCATATTTTTCGTTCTCATTTTTTTATTTTTTATTTTTCTTTTGCTAGTTTTTAACTTGTGAATATCTTGAGATATTCACATAAAAAATATCGATGACCTCATCTTGTGGTAAAAATATGCTACAGATGTGAACAATGTGTAAAGTGTCATTATTGACCCTTTTTTACATGAAAAAGTATCTAACTAGTTTTTCATAGCATGAATATCTCGAGATATTCATGTTAAAAAAATCCTCTTGTTTTTACAATTTCCATGTGTATTGGTAGTTCAGACTATCTAGATATAATGATGAGAAGCTAGTAGAACATGCAATCTTGATTATTTTTATGGAATGAAAATCTAAGGTGGTTCGTGTGACTTTTTGAAGAAAGTCATTGACGAAGTTGAGCACAACCTTTGTGAAGAAATTCATTGTTGAAGTTGAGCATGTTCACACCATGCCACAAACATAAATTGATCCATGTGAGGATGTGAATAGGTTTTTTACCTATTCTTACTGTTCTTTTTTGGATCTTAAATTAGTTTATACTTTTCATATTCTAAAGAAGTGTCGTAAAGTTTATTTTTTCCATATTGTAAAGAAGCTGCGATCTCTTATAGCTTGTGGAGGACTAAGTGATACAACGTTAAGAGGGATAATGGAAGTATTTCATATAAAGTGTGGGTGGAATATTAATTCATAAAACGATTTCCACTTCTTTTTTGACTAGTGGGGTGTTTTTCTACAGGTTTCTCTATGTGGCCTCCTCTACTGAACATATTTTTCGTTCTCATTTTTTTATTTTTTATTTTTCTTTTGCTAGTTTTTAACTTGTGAATATCTTGAGATATTCACATAAAAAATATCGATGACCTCATGTTGCGGTAAAAATATGCTACAGATGTAAACAATGTGTAAAGTGTCATTATTGACCCTTTTTTACATGAAAAAGTAGACTAGTTTTTCATAGCATGAATATCTCGAGATATTCATGCTAAAAAAATCCTCTTGTTTTAACAATTTCCATGTGTATTGGTAGTTCAAACTATCTAGATATAATGATGAGAAGCTAGTAGAACATGCAATCTTGATTATTTTTATGGAATGAAAATCTAAGGTGGTTCATGTGTGACTTTTTGAAGAAAGTCATTGACGAAGTTGAGCACAACCTTTTTGAAGAAAATATTTGTTGAAGTTGAGCATGTTCACACCATGCCACAAACATAAATTGATCCATGTGAAGATGTGAATAGGTTTTTTACCTATTCTTACTGTTCTTTTCTGGATCGTAAAGTTTATACTTTTCATATATTCTAAAGAAGTGTCTTAAAGTTTATTTTTTTCATATTGTAAAGAAGCTGCGATCTCTTCTAGTTTGTGGAGGACTAAGTGATACAAAGTTAAGAGGGACAATGGAAGTATTTCATACAAAGTGTGGGTGGAATATTAATTCATAATAGGATTTCCACTTCGTTATTGTGACTAGTGGGGTGTTTTTCTACAAGTTTCTCTATGTGGCCTCCTCTACTGAGCATATTTTTCGTTCTCATTTTTTTATTTTTTATTTTTCTTTTGCTAGTTTTTAACCTGTGAATATCTTGAGATATTCACATAAAAAATATCGATGACCTCATCTTGTGGTAAAAATATGCTACAGATGTAAACAATGTGTAATTATTGACCCTTTTTTACATGAAAAAGTAGACTAGTTTTTCATAGCATGAATATCTCGAGATATTCATGTTAAAAAAATCCTCTTGTTTTTACAATTTCCATGTGTATTGGTAGTTCAGACTATCTAGATATAATGATGAGAAGCTAGTAGAACATGCAATCTTGATTATTTTTATGGAATGAAAATAAGGTGGTTCATGTGTGACTTTTTGAAGAAAGTCATTGACGAAGTTGAGCACAACCTTTTTGAAGAAATTCATTGTTGAAGTTGAGCATGCTCACACCATGCCACAAACATAAATTGATCCATGTGAGGATGTGAATAGGTTTTTTACCTATTCTTACTGTTCTTTTCTGGATCTTAAAGTTTATACTTTTCATATATTCTAAAGAAGTGTCTTAAAGTTTATTTTTTCATATTGTAAAGAAGCTGCGATCTCTTCTAGCTTGTGGAGGACTAAGTGATACAAAGTTAAGGGGGACAATGGAAGTATTTCATACAAAGTGTGGGTGGAATATTAATTCATAATAGGATTTCCACGTCTTTATTGTGACTAGTGGGGTGTTTTTCTACAAGTTTCTCTTTGTGGCCTCCTCTACTGAGCAAATTTTTCGTTCTCATTTTTTTATTTTTTATTTTTCTTTTGCTAGTTTTTAACTTGTGAATATCTTGAGATATTCACATAAAAAATATCGATGACCTCATCTTGTGGTAAAAATATGCTACAGATGTAAACAATGTGTAAAGTGTCATTATTGACCTTTTTTTACATGAAAAAGTATCTAACTAGTTTTTCATAGCATGAATATCTCGAGATATTCATGTTAAAAAAATCATCTTGTTTTTACAATTTCCATGTGTATTGGTAGTTCAGACTATCTAGATATAATGATGAGAAGCTAGTAGAACATGCAATCTTGATTATTTTTATGGAATGAAAATCTAAGGTGGTTCGTGTGACTTTTTGAAGAAAGTCATTGACGAAGTTGAGCACAACCTTTGTGAAGAAATTCATTGTTGAAGTTGAGCATGTTCACACCATGCCACAAACATAAATTGATCCATGTGAGGATGTGAATAGGTTTTTTACCTATTCTTAATGTTCTTTTTTGGATCTTAAATTAGTTTATACTTTTTATATTCTAAAGAAGTGTCGTAAAGTTTATTTGTTTCATATTGTAAAGAAGCTGCGATCTCTTATAGCTTGTGGAGGACTAAGTGATACAACGTTAAGAGGGATAATGGAAGTATTTCATATAAAGTGTGGGTGGAATATTAATTCATAAAACGATTTCCACTTCTTTTTTGACTAGTGGGGTGTTTTTCTATAGGTTTCTCTATGTGGCCTCCTCTACTGAACATATTTTTCGTTCTCATTTTTTTATTTTTTATTTTTCTTTTGCTAGTTTTTAGCTTGTGAATATCTTGAGATATTCACATAAAAAATATCGATGACCTCATGTTGCGGTAGAAATATGCTACAGATGTAAACAATGTGTAAAGTGTCATTATTGACCCTTTTTTACATGAAAAAGTAGACTAGTTTTTCATAGCATGAATATCTCGAGATATTCATGTTAAAAAAATCCTCTTGTTTTTACAATTTCCATGTGTATTGGTAGTTCAGACTATCTAGTTATAATGATGAAAAGCTAGTAGAACATGCAACCTTGATTATTTCTATGGAATGAAAATCTAAGGTGGTTCATGTGTGACTTTTTGAAGAAAGTCATTGACGAAGTTGAGCACAACCTTTTTGAAGAAATTCATTGTTGAAGTTGAGCATGTTCACACCATGCCACAAACATAAATTGATCCATGTGAGGATGTGAATAGGTTTTTTACCTATTCTTACTCTTCTTTTTTGGATCTTAAAGTTTATACTTTTCATATATTCTAAAGAAGTGTCTTAAATTTTATTTTTTTCATATTGTGAAGAAGCTGCGATCTCTTCTAGCTTGTGGAGGACTAAGTGATACAAAGTTAAGAGGGACAATGGAAGTATTTCATACAAAGTGTGAGTGGAATATTAATTCATAATAGGATTTCCACTTCGTTATTGTGACTAGTGGGGTGTTTCTCTACAAGGCCTCCTCTACTGAGCATATTTTTCATTCTCATTTTTTTATTTTTTATTTTTCTTTTGCTAGTTTTTAACTTGTGAATATCTTGAGATATTCACATAAAAAATATCGATGACCTCATCTTGTGGTAAAAATATGCTACAGATGTAAACAATGTGTAATTATTGACCGTTTTTTACATGAAAAAGTAGACTAGTTTTTCATAGCATGAATATCTCGAGATATTCATGTTAAAAAAATCCTCCTGTTTTTACAATTTCCATGCGTATTGGTAGTTCAGACTATCTAGATATAATGATGAGAAGCTAGTAGAACATGCAATCTTGATTATTTTTATGGAATGAAAATCTAAGGTGGTTCATGTGTGACTTCTTGAAGAAAGTCATTGACGAAGTTGAGCACAACCTTTTTGAAGAAATTCATTGTTGAAGTTGAGCATGCTCACACCATGCCACAAACATAAATTGATCCATGTGAGGATGTGAATAGGTTTTTTATCTATTCTTACTGTTCTTTTCTGGATCTTAAAGTTTATACTTTTCATATCTTCTAAAGAAGTGTCTCAAAGTTTATTTTTTTCATATTGTAAAGAAGCTGCGATCTCTTCTAGCTTGTGGAGGACTAAGTGATACAAAGTTAAGAGGGACAATGGAAGTATTTCATACAAAGTGTGGGTGGAATATTAATTCATAATAGGATTTCCACTTCTTTATTGTGACTAGTGGGGTGTTTTTGTACAAGTTTCTCTATGTGGCCTCCTCTACTGAGCATATTTTTCGTTCTCATTTTTTTATTTTTTATTTTTCTTTTGCTAGTTTTTAACCTGTGAATATCTTGAGATATTCACATAAAAAATATCGATGACCTCATCTTGTGGTAAAAATATGCTACAGATGTAAACAATGTGTAATTATTGACCCTTTTTTACATGAAAAAGTAGACTAGTTTTTCATAGCATGAATATCTCGAGATATTCATGTTAAAAAAATCCTCTTGTTTTTACAATTTCCATGTTTATTGGTAGTTCAGACTATCTAGATATAATGATGAGAAGCTAGTAGAACATGCAATCTTGATTATTTTTATGGAATGAAAATAAGGTGGTTCATGTGTGACTTTTTGAAGAAAGTCATTGACGAAGTTGAGCACAACCTTTTTGAAGAAATTCATTGTTGAAGTTGAGCATGCTCACACCATGCCACAAACATAAATTGATCCATGTGAGGATGTGAATAGGTTTTTTACCTATTCTTACTGTTCTTTTCTGGATCTTAAAGTTTATACTTTTCATATATTCTAAAGAAGTGTCTTAAAGTTTATTTTTTTCATATTGTAAAGAAGCTGCGATCTCTTCTAGCTTGTGGAGGACTAAGTGATACAAAGTTAAGAGGGACAATGGAAGTATTTCATACAAAGTGTGGGTGGAATATTAATTCATAATAGGATTTCCACGTCTTTATTGTGACTAGTGGGGTGTTTTTCTACAAGTTTCTCTTTGTGGCCTCCTCTACTGAGCAAATTTTTCGTTCTCATTTTTTTATTTTTTATTTTTCTTTTGCTAGTTTTTAACTTGTGAATATCTTGAGATATTCACATAAAAAATATCGATGACCTCATCTTGTGGTAAAAATATGCTACAGATGTAAACAATGTGTAAAGTGTCATTATTGACCCTTTTTTACATGAAAAAGTATCTAACTAGTTTTTCATAGCATGAATATCTCGAGATATTCATGTTTAAAAAATCATCTTGTTTTTACAATTTCCATGTGTATTGGTAGTTCAGACTATCTAGATATAATGATGAGAAGCTAGTAGAACATGCAATCTTGATTATTTTTATGGAATGAAAATCTAAGGTGGTTCGTGTGACTTTTTGAAGAAAGTCATTGACGAAGTTGAGCACAACCTTTGTGAAGAAATTCATTGTTGAAGTTGAGCATGTTCACACCATGCCACAAACATAAATTGATCCATGTGAGGATGTGAATAGGTTTTTTACCTATTCTTAATGTTCTTTTTTGGATCTTAAATTAGTTTATACTTTTTATATTCTAAAGAAGTGTCGTAAAGTTTATTTGTTTCATATTGTAAAGAAGCTGCGATCTCTTATAGCTTGTGGAGGACTAAGTGATACAACGTTAAGAGGGATAATGGAAGTATTTCATATAAAGTGTGGGTGGAATATTAATTCATAAAACGATTTCCACTTCTTTTTTGACTAGTGGGGTGTTTTTCTATAGGTTTCTCTATGTGGCCTCCTCTACTGAACATATTTTTCGTTCTCATTTTTTTATTTTTTATTTTTCTTTTGCTAGTTTTTACTTGTGAATATCTTGAGATATTCACATAAAAAATATCGATGACCTCATGTTGCGGTAGAAATATGCTACAGATGTAAACAATGTGTAAAGTGTCATTATTGACCCTTTTTTACATGAAAAAGTAGACTAGTTTTTCATAGCATGAATATCTCGAGATATTCATGTTAAAAAAATCCTCTTGTTTTTACAATTTCCATGTGTATTGGTAGTTCAGACTATCTAGATATAATGATGAAAAGCTAGTAGAACATGCAACCTTGATTATTTTTATGGAATGAAAATCTAAGGTGGTTCATGTGTGACTTTTTGAAGAAAGTCATTGACGAAGTTGAGCACAACCTTTTTGAAGAAATTCATTGTTGAAGTTGAGCATGTTCACACCATGCCACAAACATAAATTGATCCATGTGAGGATGTGAATAGGTTTTTTACCTATTCTTACTCTTCTTTTTTGGATCTTAAAGTTTATACTTTTCATATATTCTAAAGAAGTGTCTTAAATTTTATTTTTTTCATATTGTAAAGAAGCTGCGATCTCTTCTAGCTTGTGGAGGACTAAGTGATACAAAGTTAAGAGGGACAATGGAAGTATTTCATACAAAGTGTGAGTGGAATATTAATTCATAATAGGATTTCCACTTCGTTATTGTGACTAGTGGGGTGTTTCTCTACAAGGCCTCCTCTACTGAGCATATTTTTCATTCTCATTTTTTTATTTTTTATTTTTCTTTTGCTAGTTTTTAACTTGTGAATATCTTGAGATATTCACATAAAAAATATCGATGACCTCATCTTGTGGTAAAAATATGCTACAGATGTAAACAATGTGTAATTATTGACCGTTTTTTACATGAAAAAGTAGACTAGTTTTTCATAGCATGAATATCTCGAGATATTCATGTTAAAAAAATCCTCCTGTTTTTACAATTTCCATGTGTATTGGTAGTTCAGACTATCTAGATATAATGATGAGAAGCTAGTAGAACATGCAATCTTGATTATTTTTATGGAATGAAAATCTAAGGTGGTTCATGTGTGACTTCTTGAAGAAAGTCATTGACGAAGTTGAGCACAACCTTTTTGAAGAAATTCATTGTTGAAGTTGAGCATGCTCACACCATGCCACAAACATAAATTGATCCATGTGAGGATGTGAATAGGTTTTTTATCTATTCTTACTGTTCTTTTCTGGATCTTAAAGTTTATACTTTTCATATCTTCTAAAGAAGTGTCTCAAAGTTTATTTTTTTCATATTGTAAAGAAGCTGCGATCTCTTCTAGCTTGTGGAGGACTAAGTGATACAGAGTTAAGAGGGACAATGGAAGTATTTCATACAAAGTGTGAGTGGAATATTAATTCATAATAGGATTTCCACTTCGTTATTATGACTAGTGGGGTGTTTCTCTACAAGGCCTCCTCTACTGAGCATATTTTTCGTTCTCATTTTTTTATTTTTTATTTTTCTTTTGCTAGTTTTTAACTTGTGAATATCTTGAGATATTCACATAAAAAATATCGATGACCTCATCTTGTGGTAAAAATATGCTACAGATGTAAACAATGTGTAGTTATTGACCGTTTTTTACATGAAAAAGTAGACTAGTTTTTCATAGCATGAATATCTCGAGATATTCATGTTAAAAAAATCCGCTTGTTTTTACAATTTCCATGTGTATTGGTAGTTCAGACTATCTAGATATAATGATGAGAAGCTAGTAGAACATGCAATCTTGATTATTTTTATGGAATGAAAATCTAAGGTGGTTCATGTGTGACTTCTTGAAGAAAGTCATTGACGAAGTTGAGCACAACCTTTTTGAAGAAATTCATTGTTGAAGTTGAGCATGCTCACACCATGCCACAAACATAAATTGATCCATGTGAGGATGTGAATAGGTTTTTTATCTATTCTTACTGTTCTTTTCTGGATCTTAAAGTTTATACTTTTCATATCTTCTAAAGAAGTGTCTCAAAGTTTATTTTTTTCATATTGTAAAGAAGCTGCGATCTCTTCTAGCTTGTGGAGGACTAAGTGATACAAAGTTAAGAGGGACAATGGAAGTATTTCATACAAAGTGTGGGTGGAATATTAATTCATAATAGGATTTCCACTTCTTTATTGTGACTAGTGGGGTGTTTTTGTACAAGTTTCTCTATGTGGCCTCCTCTACTGAGCATATTTTTCGTTCTCATTTTTTTATTTTTTATTTTTCTTTTGCTAGTTTTTAACTTGTGAATATCTTGAGATATCCACATAAAAAATATCGATGACCTCATCTTGTGGTAAAAATATGCTATAGTTATAAACAATGTTTAAAGTGTCATTATTGACCCTTTTTTACATGAAAAAGTATCTAACTAGTTTTTCATAGCATGAATATCTCGAGATATTCATGTTAAAAAAATCCTCTTGTTTTTACAATTTCCATGTGTATTGGTAGTTCAGACTATCTAGATATAATGATGAGAAGCTAGTAGAACATGCAATCTTGATTATTTTTATGGAATGAAAATCTAAGGTGGTTCATGTGTGACTTTTTGAAGAAAGTCATTGACGAAGTTGAGCACAACCTTTTTGAAGAAATTCATTGTTGAAGTTGAGCATGTTCACACCATGCCACGAACATAAATTGATCCATGTGAGGATGTGAATAGGTTTTTTTACCTATTCTTACTCTTCTTTTTTGGATCTTAAAGTTTATACTTTTCATATATTCTAAAGAAGTGTCTTAAAATTTATTTTTTTCATATTGTAAAGAAGCTGCGATCTCTTCTAGCTTGTGGAGGACTAAGTGATACAAAGTTAAGAGGGACAATGGAAGTATTTCATACAAAGTGTGGGTGGAATATTAATTCATAATAGGATTTCCACGTCTTTATTGTGACTAGTGGGGTGTTTTTCTACAAGTTTCTCTATGTGGCCTCCTCTACTGAGCATATTTTTCGTTCTCATTTTTTTATTTTTTATTTTTCTTTTGCTAGTTTTTAACTTGTCAATATCTTGAGATATTCACATAAAAAATATCGATGACCTCATCTTGTGGTAAAAATATGCTATAGATGTGAACAATGTGTAAACTGTCATTATTGATCCTTTTTTACATGAAAAAGTATCTAACTAGTTTTTCATAGCATGAATATCTCGAGATATTCATGTTAAAAAAATGCTCTTGTTTTTACAATTTCCATGTGTATTGGTAGTTCAGACTATCTAGATATAATGATGAGAAGCTAGTAGAACATGCAATCTTGATTATTTTTATGGAATGAAAATCTAAGGTGGTTCATGTGTGACTTTTTGAAGAAAGTCATTGACGAAGTTGAGCACAACCTTTTTGAAGAAATTCATTGTTGAAGTTGAGCATGCTCACACCATGCCACAAACATAAATTAATCCATGTGAGGATGTGAATAGGTTTTTTACCTATTCTTACTGTTCTTTTCTGGATCTTAAAGTTTATACTTTTCATATATTCTAAAGAAGTGTCTTAAAGTTTATTTTTTTCATATTGTAAAGAAGCTGCGATCTCTTCTAGCTTGTGGAGGACTAAGTGATACAAAGTTAAGAGGGACAATGGAAGTATTTCATACAAAGTGTGGGTGGAATATTAATTCATAATACGATTTCCACTTCTTTATTGTGACTAGTAGGGTGTTTTTCTACAAGTTTCTCTATGTGGCCTCCTCTACTGAGCATATTTTTCGTTCTCATTTTTTTTTTCTTTTGCTAGTTTTTAACTTGTGAATATCTTGAGATATTCACATAAAAAATATTCATGACCTCATCTTGTGGTAAAAATATGCTACAGATGTAAACAATGTGTAAAGTGTCATTATTGACCCTTTTTTACATGAAAAAGTAGACTAGATTTTCATAGCATGAATATCTCGAGATATTCATGTTAAAAAAATCCTCTTGTTTTTACAATTTCCATGTGTATTGGTAGTTCACACTATCTAGATATAATGATGAGAAGCTAGTAGAACATGCAATCTTGATTATTTTTATGGAATGAAAATCTAAGGTGGTTCATGTGTGACTTTTTGAAGAAAGTCATTGACGAAGTTGAGCACAACCTTTGTGAAGAAATTCATTGTTGAAGTTGAGCATCTTCACACCATGCCACAAACATAAATTGATCCATGTGAGGATGTGAATAGGTTTTTTTACCTATTCTTACTCTTCTTTTTTGGATCTTAAATTAGTTTATACTTTTCATTTTCTAAAGAAGTGTCGTAAAGTTTATTTTTTTCATATTGTAAAGAAGCTGCGATCTCTTATAGCTTGTGGAGGACTAAGTGATACAAAGTTAACAGGGATAATGGAAGTATTTCATATAAAGTGTGGGTGGAATATTAACTCATAAAACGATTTCCACTTCTTTTTTGACTAGTGGGGTGTTTTTCTACAGGTTTCTCTATGTGGCCTCCTCTACTGAACATATTTTTCGTTCTCATTTTTTTATTTTTTATTTTTCTTTTGCTAGTTTTTAACTTGTGAATATCTTGAGATATTCACATAAAAAATATCGATGACCTCATGTTGCGGTAAAAATATGCTACAGATGTAAACAATGTGTAAAGTGTCATTATTGACCCTTTTTTACATGGAAAAGTAGACTAGTTTTTCATAGCATGAATATCTCGAGATATTCATGTTAAAAAAATCCTCTTGTTTTTACAATTTCCATGTGTATTGGTAGTTCAGGCTATCTAGATATAATGATGAGAAGCTAGTAGAACATGCAATCTTGATTATTTTTATGGAATGAAAATCTAAGGTGGTTCATGTGTGACTTTTTGAAGAAAGTCATTGACGAAGTTGGGCACAACCTTTTTGAAGAAATTCATTGTTGAAGTTGAGCATGTTCACACCATGCCACAAACATAAATTGATCCATGTGAGGATGTGAATAGGTTTTTTACCTATTCTTACTCTTCTTTTTTGGATCTTAAAGTTTATACTTTTCATATATTCTAAAGAAGTGTCTTAAAATTTATTTTTTTCATATTGTAAAGAAGCTACGATCTCTTCTAGCTTGTGGAGGACTAAGTGATACAAAGTTAAGAGGGACAATGGAAGTATTTCATACAAAGTGTGAGTGGAATATTAATTCATAATAGGATTTCCACTTCGTTATTGTGACTGGTGGGGTGTTTTTCTACAAGTTTCTCTATGTGGCCTCCTCTACTGAGCATATTTTTCGTTCTCATTTTTTTTTCTTTTGCTAGTTTTTAACCTGTCAATATCTTGAGATATTCACATAAAAAATATCGATGACCTCATGTTGCGGTAAAAATATGCTACAGATGTAAACAATGTGTAATTATTGACCCTTTTTTACATGAAAAAGTAGACTAGTTTTTCATAGCATCAATATCTCGAGATATTCATGTTAAAAAAATCCTCTTGTTTTTACAATTTCCATGTGTATTGGTAGTTCAGACTATCTAGATATAATGATGAGAAGCTAGTAGAACATGCAATCTTGATTATTTATATGGAATGAAAATCTAAGGTGGTTCATGTGTGACTTTTTGAAGAAAGTCATTGACGAAGTTGAGCACAACCTTTTTGAAGAAATTCATTGTTGAAGTTGAGCATGTTCACACCATGCCACAAACATAAATTGATCCATGTGAGGATGTGAATAGGTTTTTTACCTATTCTTACTGTTCTTTTCTGGATCTTAAAGTTTATACTTTTCATATATTCTAAAGAAGTGTCTTAAAGTTTATTTTTTTCATATTGTAAAGAAGCTGCGATCTCTTCTAGCTTGTGGAGGACTAAGTGATACAAAGTTAAGAGGGACAATGGAAGTATTTCATACAAAGTGTGGGTGGAATATTAATTCATAATAGGATTTCCACTTCTTTATTGTGACTAGTGGGGTGTTTTTCTACAAGTTTCTCTATGTGGCCTCCTCTACTGAGCATATTTTTCGTTCTCATTTTTTTATTTTTTATTTTTCTTTTGCTAGTTTTTAACTTGTGAATATCTTGAGATATTCACATAAAAAATATCGATGACCTCATCTTGTGGTAAAAATATGCTACAGATGTGAACAATGTGTAAAGTGTCATTATTGACCCTTTTTTACATGAAAAAGTATCTAACTAGTTTTTCATAGCATGAATATCTCGAGATATTCATGTTGAAAAAATCCTCTTGTTTTTACAATTTCCATGTGTATTGGTAGTTCAGACTATCTAGATATAATGATGAGAAGCTAGTAGAACATGCAATCTTGATTATTTTAATGGAATGAAAATCTAACGTGGTTCATGTGTGACTTTTTGAAGAAAGTCATTGACGAAGTTGAGCACAACCTTTTTGAAGAAATTTATTGTTGAAGTTGAGGATGCTCACACCATGCCACAAACATAAATTGATCCATGTGAGGATGTGAATAGGTTTTTTACCTATTCTTACTGTTCTTTTCTGGATCTTAAAGTTTATACTTTTCATATATTCTAAAGAAGTGTCTTAAAGTTTATTTTTTTCATATTGTAAAGAAGCTGCGATCTCCTCTAGCTTGTGGAGGACTAAGTGATATAAAGTTAAGAGGGACAATGGAAGTATTTCTTACAAAGTGTGGGTGGAATATTAATTCATAATAGGATTTCCACGTCTTTATTGTGACTAGTGGGGTGTTTTTCTACAAGTTTCTCTATGTGGCCTCCTCTACTGAGCATATTTTTCGTTCTCATTTTTTTATTTTTTATTTTTCTTTTGCTAGTTTTTAACTTGTGAATATCTTGAGATATTCACATAAAAAATATCGATGACCTCATCTTGTGGTAAAAATATGCTACAGATGTGAACAATGTGTAAAGTGTCATTATTGACCCTTTTTTACATGAAAAAGTATCTAACTTGTTTTTCATAGCATGAATATCTCGAGATATTCATGTTAAAAAAATCCTCTTGTTTTTACAATTTCCATGTGTATTGGTAGTTCAGACTATCTAGATATAATGATGAGAAGCTAGTAGAACATGCAATCTTGATTATTTTAATGGAATGAAAATCTAACGTGGTTCATGTGTGACTTTTTGAAAAAAGTCATTGACGAAGTTGAGCACAACCTTTGTGAAGAAATTCATTGTTGAAGTTGAGCATGTTCACACCATGCCACAAACATAAATTGATCCATGTGAGGATGTGAATAGGTTTTTTACCTATTCTTACTGTTCTTTTTTGGATCTTAAATTAGTTTATACTTTTCATATTCTAAAGAAGTGTCGTAAAGTTTATTTTTTCCATATTGTAAAGAAGCTGCGATCTCTTATAGCTTGTGGAGGACTAAGTGATACAACGTTAAGAGGGATAATGGAAGTATTTCATATAAAGTGTGGGTGGAATATTAATTCATAAAACGATTTCCACTTCTTTTTTGACTAGTGGGGTGTTTTTCTTTTTTGACTAGTGGGGTGTTTTTCTACAGGTTTCTCTATGTGGCCTCCTCTACTGAACATATTTTTCGTTCTCATTTTTTTATTTTTTATTTTTCTTTTGCTAGTTTTTAACTTGTGAATATCTTGAGATATTCACATAAAAAATATCGATGACCTCATGTTGCGGTAAAAATATGCTACAGATGTAAACAATGTGTAAAGTGTCATTATTGACCCTTTTTTACATGAAAAAGTAGACTAGTTTTTCATAGCATGAATATCTCGAGATATTCATGCTAAAAAAATCCTCTTGTTTTTATAATTTCCATGTGTATTGGTAGTTCAAACTATCTAGATATAATGATGAGAAGCTAGTAGAACATGCAATCTTGATTATTTTTATGGAATGAAAATCTAAGGTGGTTCATGTGTGACTTTTTGAAGAAAGTCATTGACGAAGTTGAGCACAACCTTTTTGAAGAAAATCATTGTTGAAGTTGAGCATGTTCACACCATGCCACAAACATAAATTGATCCATGTGAGGATGTGAATAGGTTTTTTACCTATTCTTACTGTTCTTTTCTGGATCGTAAAGTTTATACTTTTCATATATTCTAAAGAAGTGTCTTAAAGTTTATTTTTTTCATATTGTAAAGAAGCTGCGATCTCTTCTAGCTTGTGGAGGACTAAGTGATACAAAGTTAAGAGGGACAATGGAAGTATTTCATACAAAGTGTGGGTGGAATATTAATTCATAATAGGATTTCCACTTCGTTATTGTGACTAGTGGGGTGTTTTTCTACAAGTTTCTCTATGTGGCCTCCTCTACTGAGCATATTTTTCGTTCTCATTTTTTTATTTTTTATTTTTCTTTTGCTAGTTTTTAACTTGTGAATATCTTGAGATATTCACATAAAAAATATCGATGACCTCATCTTGTGGTAAAAATATGCTACAGATGTGAACAATGTGTAAAGTGTCATTATTGACCCTTTTTTACATGAAAAAGTATCTAACTAGTTTTTCATAGCATGAATATCTCGAGATATTCATGTTAAAAAAATCCTCTTGTTTTTACAATTTCCATGTGTATTGGTAGTTCAGACTATCTAGATATAATGATGAGAATCTAGTAGAACATGCAATCTTGATTATTTTAATAAAATGAAAATCTAACATGGTTCATGTGTGACTTTCTGAAGAAAGTCATTGACAAAGTTGAGCACAACCTTTGTGAAGAAATTCATTGTTGAAGTTGAGCATGTTCACACCATGCCACAAACATAAATTGATCCATGTGAGGATGTGAATAGGTTTTTTACCTATTCTTACTCTTCTTTTTTGGATCTTAAATTAGTTTATACTTTTCATATTCTAAAGAAGTGTCGTAAAGTTTATTTTTTTCATATTGTAAAGAAGCTGCGATCTCTTATAGCTTGTGGAGGACTAAGTGATACAAAGTTAAGAGGGATAATGGAAGTATTTCATATAAATTGTGGGTGGAATATTAATTCATAATAGGATTTCCACTTCTTTATTGACTAGTGGGGTGTTTTTGTACAAGTTTCTCTATGTGGCCTCCTCTACTGAACATATTTTTCGTTCCCATTTTTTTATTTTTTATTTTTCTTTTGCTAGTTTTTAACTTGTGAATATCTTGAGATATTCACATAAAAAATGTTGATGACCTCATCTTGCGGTAAAAATATGCTACAGATGTAAACAATGTGTAAAGTGTCATTATTGACCCTTTTTTACATGAAAAAGTAGACTAGTTTTTCATAGCATGAATATCTCGAGATATTCATGTTAAAAAAATCCTCTTGTTTTTACAATTTCCATGTGTATTGGTAGTTCAGACTATCTAGATATAATGATGAGAAGCTAGTAGAACATGCAATCTTGATTATTTTTATAGAACGAAAATCTAAGGTGGTTTATGTGTGACTTTTTGAAGAAAGTCATTGACGAAGTTGAGCACAACCTTTGCGAAGAAATTCATTGTTGAAGTTGAGCATGTTCACACCATGCCACTAACATAAATTGATCCATGTGAGGATGTGAATAGGTTTTTTACCTATTCTTACTGTTCTTTTCTGGATCTTAAAGTTTATACTTTTCATATATTCTAAAGAAGTGTCTTAAAGTTTATTTTTTTCATATTGTAAAGAAGCTGCGATCTCTTCTAGCTTGTGGAGGACTAAGTGATACAAAGTTAAGAGGGACAATGGAAGTATTTCATACAAAGTGTGGGTGAAATATTAATTCATAATAGGATTTCCACGTCTTTATTGTGACTAGTGGGGTGTTTTTCTACAAGTTTCTCTTTGTGGCCTCCTCTACTGAGCATATTTTTCGTTCTCATTATTTTATTTTTAATTTTTCTTTTGCTAGTTTTTAACTTGTGAATATCTTGAGATATTCACATAAAAAATATCGATGACCTCATCTTGTGGTAAAAATATGCTACAGATGTAAACAATGTGTAAAGTGTCATTATTGACCCTTTTTTACATGAAAAAGTATCTAACTAGTTTTTCATAGCATGAATATCTCGAGATATTCATGTTAAAAAAATCATCTTGTTTTTACAATTTCCATGTGTATTGGTAGTTCAGACTATCTAGATATAATGATGAGAAGCTAGTAGAACATGCAATCTTGATTATTTTTATGGAATGAAAATCTAAGGTGGTTCGTGTGACTTTTTGAAGAAAGTCATTGACGAAGTTGAGCACAACCTTTGTGAAGAAATTCATTGTTGAAGTTGAGCATGTTCACACCATGCCACAAACATAAATTGATCCATGTGAGGATGTGAATAGGTTTTTTACCTATTCTTAATGTTCTTTTTTGGATCTTAAATTAGTTTATACTTTTCATATTCTAAAGAAGTGTCGTAAAGTTTATTTTTTCCATATTGTAAAGAAGCTGCGATCTCTTATAGCTTGTGGAGGACTAAGTGATACAACGTTAAGAGGGATAATGGAAGTATTTCATATAAAGTGTGGGTGGAATATTAATTCATAAAACGATTTCCACTTCTTTTTTGACTAGTGGGGTGTTTTTCTACAGGTTTCTCTATGTGGCCTCCTCTCTACTGAACATATTTTTCGTTCTCATTTTTTTATTTCTTATTTTTCTTTTGCTAGTTTTTAACTTGTGAATATCTTGAGATATTCACATAAAAAATATCGATGACCTCATGCTGCGGTAAAAATATGCTACAGATGTGAACAATGTGTAAAGTGTCATTATTGACCCTTTTTTGCATGAAAAAGTAGACTAGTTTTTCATAGCATGAATATCTCGAGATATTCATGTTAAAAAAATTCTCTTGTTTTTACAATTTCCATGTGTATTGGTAGTTCAGACTATCTAGATATAATGATGAGAAGCTAGTAGAACATGCAATCTTGATTATTTATATGGAATGAAAATCTAAGGTGGTTCATGTGTGACTTTTTGAAGAAAGTCATTGACGAAGTTGAGCACAACCTTTTTGAAGAAATTCATTGTTGAAGTTGAGCATGTTCACACCATGCCACAAACATAAATTGATCTATGTGAGGATGTGAATAGGTTTTTTTACCTATTCTTACTCTTCTTTTTTGGATCTTAAAGTTTATACTTTTCATATATTCTAAAGAAGTGTCTTAAAATTTATTTTTTTCATATTGTAAAGAAGCTGCGATCTCTTCTAGCTTGTGGAGGACTAAGTGATACAAAGTTAAGAGGGACAATGGAAGTATTTCAAACAAAGTGTGAGTGGAATATTAATTCATAATAGGATTTCCACTTCGTTATTGTGACTAGTGGGGTGTTTCTCTACAAGTTTCTCTATGTGGCCTCCTCTACTGAGCATATTTTTCGTTCTCATTTTTTTATTTTTTATTTTTCTTTTGCTAGTTTTCCTAAACCTGTGAATATCTTGAGATATTTACATAAAAAATATCGATGACCTCATCTTGTGGTAAAAATATGCTACAGATGTAAACAATGTGTAATTATTGACCCTTTTTTACATGAAAAAGTAGACTAGTTTTTCATAGCATGAATATCTCGAGATATTCATGTTAAAAAAATCCTCTTGTTTTTACAATTTCCATGTGTATTGGTAGTTCAGACTATCTAGATATAATGATGAGAAGCTAGTAGAACATGCAATCTTGATTATTTTTATGGAATGAAAATCTAAGGTGGTTCATGTGTGACTTCTTGAAGAAAGTCATTGACGAAGTTGAGCACAACCTTTGTGAAGAAATTCATTGTTGAAGTTGAGCATGTTCACACCATGCCACAAACATAAATTGATCCATGTGAGGATGTGAATAGGTTTTTTATCTATTCTTACTGTTCTTTTCTGGATCTTAAAGTTTATACTTTTCATATATTCTAAAGAAGTGTCTCAAAGTTTATTTTTTTCATATTGTAAAGAAGCTGCGATCTCTTCTAGCTTGTGGAGGACTAAGTGATACAAAGTTAAGAGGGACAATGGAAGTATTTCATACAAAGTGTGGGTGGAATATTAATTCATAATAGGATTTCCACGTCTTTATTGTGACTAGTGGGGTGTTTTTCTACAAGTTTCTCTATGTGGCCTCCTCTACTGAGCATATTTTTCGTTCTCATTTTTTTATTTTTTATTTTTCTTTTGCTAGTTTTTAACTTGTGAATATCTTGAGATATTCACATAAAAAATATCGATGACCTCATCTTGTGGTAAAAATATGCTACAGATGTGAACAATGTGTAAAGTGTCATTATTGACCCTTTTTTACATGAAAAAGTATCTAACTAGTTTTTCATAGCATGAATATCTCGAGATATTCATGTTAAAAAAATCCTCTTGTTTTTACAATTTCCATGTGTATTGGTAGTTCAGACTATCTAGATATAATGATGAGAATCTAGTAGAACATGCAATCTTGATTATTTTAATAAAATGAAAATCTAACATGGTTCATGTGTGACTTTCTGAAGAAAGTCATTGACAAAGTTGAGCACAACCTTTGTGAAGAAATTCATTGTTGAAGTTGAGCATGTTCACACCATGCCACAAACATAAATTGATCCATGTGAGGATGTGAATAGGTTTTTTACCTATTCTTACTCTTCTTTTTTGGATCTTAAATTAGTTTATACTTTTCATATTCTAAAGAAGTGTCGTAAAGTTTATTTTTTTCATATTGTAAAGAAGCTGCGATCTCTTATAGCTTGTGGAGGACTAAGTGATACAAAGTTAAGAGGGATAATGGAAGTATTTCATATAAATTGTGGGTGGAATATTAATTCATAATAGGATTTCCACTTCTTTATTGACTAGTGGGGTGTTTTTGTACAAGTTTCTCTATGTGGCCTCCTCTACTGAACATATTTTTCGTTCCCATTTTTTTATTTTTTATTTTTCTTTTGCTAGTTTTTAACTTGTGAATATCTTGAGATATTCACATAAAAAATGTTGATGACCTCATCTTGCGGTAAAAATATGCTACAGATGTAAACAATGTGTAAAGTGTCATTATTGACCCTTTTTTACATGAAAAAGTAGACTAGTTTTTCATAGCATGAATATCTCGAGATATTCATGTTAAAAAAATCCTCTTGTTTTTACAATTTCCATGTGTATTGGTAGTTCAGACTATCTAGATATAATGATGAGAAGCTAGTAGAACATGCAATCTTGATTATTTTTATAGAACGAAAATCTAAGGTGGTTTATGTGTGACTTTTTGAAGAAAGTCATTGACGAAGTTGAGCACAACCTTTGCGAAGAAATTCATTGTTGAAGTTGAGCATGTTCACACCATGCCACTAACATAAATTGATCCATGTGAGGATGTGAATAGGTTTTTTACCTATTCTTACTGTTCTTTTCTGGATCTTAAAGTTTATACTTTTCATATATTCTAAAGAAGTGTCTTAAAGTTTATTTTTTTCATATTGTAAAGAAGCTGCGATCTCCTCTAGCTTGTGGAGGACTAAGTGATACAAAGTTAAGAGGGACAATGGAAGTATTTCTTACAAAGTGTGGGTGGAATATTAATTCATAATAGGATTTCCACGTCTTTATTGTGACTAGTGGGGTGTTTTTCTACAAGTTTCTCTATGTGGCCTCCTCTACTGAGCATATTTTTCGTTCTCATTTTTTTATTTTTTATTTTTCTTTTGCTAGTTTTCCTAAACCTGTGAATATCTTGAGATATTCACATAAAAAATATCGATGACCTCATCTTGTGGTAAAAATATGCTACAGATGTAAACAATGTGTAATTATTGACCCTTTTTTACATGAAAAAGTAGACTAGTTTTTCATAGCATGAATATCTCGAGATATTCATGTTAAAAAAATCCTCTTGTTTTTACAATTTTCATGTGTATTGGTAGTTCAGACTATCTAGATATAATGATAAAAAGCTAGTAGAACATGCAATCTTGATTATTTTTATGGAATGAAAATCTAAGGTGGTTCATGTGTGACTTTTTGAAGAAAGTCATTGACGAAGTTGAGCACAACCTTTTTGAAGAAATTCATTGTTGAAGTTGAGCATGTTCACACCATGCCACAAACATAAATTCATCCATGTGAGGATGTGAATAGGTTTTTTACCTATTCTTACTGTTCTTTTCTAGATCTATAAGTTTATACTTTTCATATATTCTAAAGAAGTGTCTTAAAGTTTATTTTTTTCATATTGTAAAGAAGCTGCGATCTCTTCTAGCTTGTGGAGGACTAAGTGATACAAAGTTAAGAGGGACAATGGAAGTATTTCATACAAAGTGTGGGTGGAATATTAATTCATAATAGGATTTCCACGTCTTTATTGTGACTAGTGGGGTGTTTTTCTACAAGTTTCTCTATGTGGCCTCCTCTACTGAGCATATTTTTCGTTCTCATTTTTTTATTTTTTATTTTTCTTTTGCTAGTTTTTAACTTGTGAATATCTTGAGATATTCACATAAAAAATATCGATGACCTCATCTTGTGGTAAAAATATGCTACAGATGTAAACAATGTGTAAAGTGTCATTATTGACCCTTTTTTACATGAAAAAGTATCTAACTAGTTTTTCATAGCATGAATATCTCGAGATATTCATGTTAAAAAAATCCTCTTGTTTTTACAATTTCCATGTGTATTGGTAGTTCAGACTATCTAGATATAATGATGAGAAGCTAGTAGAACATGCAATCTTGATTATTTTTATGGAATGAAAATCTAAGATGGTTCGTGTGACTTTTTGAAGAAAGTCATTGACGAAGTTGAGCACAACCTTTGTGAAGAAATTCATTGTTGAAGTTGAGCATGTTCACACCATGCCACAAACATAAATTGATCCATGTGAGGATGTGAATAGGTTTTTTTACCTATTCTTAATGTTCTTTTTTGGATCTTAAATTAGTTTATACTTTTCATATTCTAAAGAAGTGTCGTAAAGTTTATTTTTTTCATATTGTAAAGAAGCTGCGATCTCTTATAGCTTGTGGAGGACTAAGAGATACAATGTTAAGAGGGATAATGGAAGTATTTCATATAAAGTGTGGGTGGAATATTAATTCATAAAACGATTTCCACTTCTTTTTTGACTAGTGGGGTGTTTTTCTATAGGTTTCTCTATGTGGCCTCCTCTACTGAACATATTTTTCGTTCTCATTTTTTTATTTTTTATTTTTCTTTTGCTAGTTTTTAACTTGTGAATATCTTGAGATATTCACAAAAAAAATATCGATGACCTCATGTTGCGGTAAAAATATGCTACAGATGTAAACAATGTGTAAAGTGTCATTATTGACCCTTTTTTACATGAAAAAGTAGACTAGTTTTTCATAGCATGAATATCTCGAGATATTCATGTTAAAAAAATCCTCTTGTTTTTACAATTTCCATGTGTATTGGTAGTTCAGACTATCTAGATATAATGATGAAAAGCTAGTAGAACATGCAATCTTGATTATTTTTATGGAATGAAAATCTAAGGTGGTTCATGTGTGACTTTTTGAAGAAAGTCATTGACGAAGTTGAGCATGTTCTTTTTGAAGAAATTCATTGTTGAAGTTGAGCATGTTCACACCATGCCACAAACATAAATTGATCCATGTGAGGATGTGAATAGGTTTTTTACCTATTCTTACTGTTCTTTTTAGGATCTTAAAGTTTATACTTTTCATATATTCTAAAGAAGTGTCTTAAATTTTATTTTTTTCATATTGTAAAGAAGCTGCGATCTCTTCTAGCTTGTGGAGGACTAAGTGATACAAAGTTAAGAGGGACAATGGAAGTATTTCATACAAAGTGTGAGTGGAATATTAATTCATAATAGGATTTCCACTTCGTTATTGTGACTAGTGGGGTGTTTCTCTACAAGGCCTCCTCTACTGAGCATATTTTTCGTTCTCATTTTTTTATTTTTTATTTTTCTTTTGCTAGTTTTCCTAAACCTGTGAATATCTTGAGATATTCACATAAAAAATATCGATGACCTCATCTTGTGGTAAAAATATGCTACAGATGTAAACAATGTGTAATTATTGACCGTTCTTTACATGAAAAAGTAGACTAGTTTTTCATAGCATGAATATCTCGAGATATTCATGTTAAAAAAATCCTCTTGTTTTTACAATTTCCATGTGTATTGGTAGTTCAGACTATCTAGATATAATGATGAGAAGCTAGTAGAACATGCAATCTTGATTATTTTTATGGAATGAAAATCTAAGGTGGTTCATGTGTGACTTCTTGAAGAAAGTCATTGACGAAGTTGAGCACAACCTTTTTGAAGAAATTCATTGTTGAAGTTGAGCATGCTCACACCATGCCACAAACATAAATTGATCCATGTGAGGATGTGAATAGGTTTTTTATCTATTCTTATTGTTCTTTTCTGGATCTTAAAGTTTATACTTTTCATATGTTCTAAAGAAGTGTCTTAAAGTTTATTTTTTTCATATTGTAAAGAAGCTGCGATCTCTTCTAGCTTGTGGAGGACTAAGTGATACAAAGTTAAGAGGGACAATGGAAGTATTTCATACAAAGTGTGAGTGGAATATTAATTCATAATAGGATTTCCACTTCGTTATTGTGACTAGTGGGGTGTTTCTCTACAAGGCCTCCTCTCTACTGAGCATATTTTTCGTTCTCATTTTTTTATTTTTTATTTTTCTTTTGCTAGTTTTTAACTTGTGAATATCTTGAGATATTCACATAAAAAATATCGATGACCTCATCTTGTGGTAAAAATATGCTACAGATGTAAACAATGTGTAATTATTGACCGTTTTTTACATGAAAAAGTAGACTAGTTTTTCATAGCATGAATATCTCGAGATATTCATGTTAAAAAAATCCTCTTGTTTTTACAATTTCCATGTGTATTGGTAGTTCAGACTATCTAGATATAATGATGAGAAGCTAGTAGAACATGCAATCTTGATTATTTTTATGGAATGAAAATCTAAGGTGGTTCATGTGTGACTTCTTGAAGAAAGTCATTGACGAAGTTGAGCACAACCTTTTTGAAGAAATTCATTGTTGAAGTTGAGCATGCTCACACCATGCCACAAACATAAATTGATCCATGTGAGGATGTGAATAGGTTTTTTATCTATTCTTACTGTTCTTTTCTGGATCTTAAAGTTTATACTTTTCATATCTTCTAAAGAAGTGTCTCAAAGTTTATTCTTTTCATATTGTAAAGAAGCTGCGATCTCTTCTAGCTTGTGGAGGACTAAGTGATACAAAGTTAAGAGGGACAATGGAAGTATTTCATACAAAGTGTGGGTGGAATATTAATTCATAATAGGATTTCCACTTCTTTATTGTGACTAGTGGGGTGTTTTTCTACAAGTTTCTCTATGTGGCCTCCTCTACTGAGCATATTTTTCGTTCTCATTTTTTTATTTTTTATTTTTCTTTTGCTAGTTTTTAACTTGTGAATATCTTGAGATATCCACATAAAAAATATCGATGACCTCATCTTGTGGTAAAAATATGCTACAGTTGTAAACAATGTTTAAAGTGTCATTATTGACCCTTTTTTACATGAAAAAGTATCTAACTAGTTTTTCATAGCATGAATATCTCGAGATATTCATGTTAAGAAAATCCTCTTGTTTTTACAATTTCCATGTGTATCGGTAGTTCAGACTATCTAGATATAATGATGAGAAGCTAGTAGAACATGCAATCTTGATTATTTTTATGGAATGAAAATCTAAGGTGGTTCATGTGTGACTTTTTGAAGAAAGTCATTGACGAAGTTGAGCACAACCTTTGTGAAGAAATTCATTGTTGAAGTTGAGCATGTTCACACCATGCCACAAACATAAATTGATCCATGTGAGGATGTGAATAGGTTTTTTACCTATTCTTGATGTTCTTTTTTGGATCTTAAATTAGTTTATACTTTTCATATATTCTAAAGAAGTGTCGTAAAGTTTATTTTTTTCATATTGTAAAGAAGCTGCGATCTCTTATAGCTTGTGGAGGACTAAGTGATACAAAGTTAAGAGGGATAATGGAAGTATTTCATATAAATTGTGGGTGGAATATTAATTCATAATAGGATTTCCACTTCTTTATTGACTAGTGGGGTGTTTTTCTACAAGTTTCTCTATGTGGCCTCCTCTACTGAACATATTTTTCGTTCTCATTTTTTTATTTTTTATTTTTCTTTTGCTAGTTTTTAACTTGTGAATATCTTGAGATATTCACATAAAAAATATCGATGACCTCATGTTGCGGTAAAAATATGCTACAGATGTAGACAATGTGTAAAGTGTCATTATTGACCCTTTTTTACATGAAAAACTAGACTAGTTTTTCATAGCATGAATATCTTGAGATATTCATGTTAAAAAAATCCTCTTGTTTTTACAATTTCCATGTGTATTGGTAGTTCAGACTATCTAGATATAATGATGAAAAGCTAGTAGAACATGCAATCTTGATTATTTATATGGAATGAAAATCTAAGGTGGTTCATGTGTGACTTTTTGAAGAAAGTCATTGCCGAAGTTGAGCACAACCTTTGCGAAGAAATTCATTGTTGAAGTTGAGCATGTTCACACCATGCCACAAACATAAATCGATCCATGTGAGGATGTGAATAGGTTTTTTACCTATTCTTACTCTTCTTTTTTGGATCTTAAAGTTTATACTTTTTATATATTCTAAAGAAGTGTCCTAAAATTTATTTTTTTCATATTGTAAAGAAGCTGCGATCTCTTCTAGCTTGTGGAGGACTAAGTGATACAAAGTTAAGAGGGACAATGGAAGTATTTCATACAAAGTGTGAGTGGAATATTAATTCATAATAGGATTTCCACTTCGTTATTGTGACTAGTGGGGTGTTTCTCTACAAGTTTCTCTATGTGGCCTCCTCTACTGAGCATATTTTTCGTTCTCATTTTTTTATTTTTTATTTTTCTTTTGCTAGTTTTCCTAAACCTGTGAATATCTTGAGATATTCACATAAAAAATATTGATGACCTCATCTTGTGGTAAAAATATGCTACAGATGTAAACAATGTGTAATTATTGACCCTTTTTTACATGAAAAAGTAGACTAGTTTTTCATAGCATGAATATCTCGAGATATTCATGTTAAAAAAATCCTCTTGTTTTTACAATTTCCATGTGTATTGGTAGTTCAGACTATCTAGATATAATGATGAGAAGCTAGTAGAACATGCAATCTTGTTTTTTTTTGTGGAATGAAAATCTAAGGTGGTTCATGTGTGACTTTTTGAAGAAAGTCATTGACGAAGTTGAGCACAACCTTTGTGAAGAAATTCATTGTTGAAGTTGAGCATGTTCACACCATGCCACAAACATAAATTGATCCATGTGAGGATGTGAATAGGTTTTTTATCTATTCTTACTGTTCTTTTCTGGATCTTAAAGTTTATACTTTTCATATATTCTAAAGAAGTGTCGTAAAGTTTATTTTTTTCATATTGTAAAGAAGCTGCGATCTCTTCTAGCTTGTGGAGGACTAAGTGATACAAAGTTAAGAGGGACAATGGAAGTATTTCATACAAAGTGTGGGTGGAATATTAATTCATAATAGGATTTCCACGCCTTTTTTGTGACTAGTGGGGTGTTTTTCTACAAGTTTCTCTATGTGGCCTCCTCTACTGAGCATATTTTTCGTTCTCATTTTTTTATTTTTTATTTTTCTTTTGCTAGTTTTTAACTTGTGAATATCTTGAGATATTCACATAAAAAATATCGATGACCTCATCTTGTGGTAAAAATATGCTACAGATGTAAACAATGTGTAAAGTGTCATTATTGACCCTTTTTTACATGAAAAAGTATCTAACTAGTTTTTCATAGCATGAATATCTCGAGATATTCATGTTAAAAAAATCATCTTGTTTTTACAATTTCCATGTGTATTGGTAGTTCAGACTATCTAGATATAATGATGAGAAGCTAGTAGAACATGCAATCTTGATTATTTTTATGGAATGAAAATCTAAGGTGGTTCGTGTGACTTTTTGAAGAAAGTCATTGACGAAGTTGAGCACAACCTTTGTGAAGAAATTCATTGTTGAAGTTGAGCATGTTCACACCATGCCACAAACATAAATTGATCCATGTGAGGATGTGAATAGGTTTTTTACCTATTCTTAATGTTCTTTTTTGGATCTTAAATTAGTTTATACTTTTCATATTCTAAAGAAGTGTCGTAAAGTTTATTTTTTTCATATTGTAAAGAAGCTGCGATCTCTTATAGCTTGTGGAGGACTAAGCGATACAATGTTAAGAGGGATAATGGAAGTATTTCATATAAAGTGTGGGTGGAATATTAGTTCATAAAACAATTTCCACTTCTTTTTTGACTAGTGGGGTGTTTTTCTATAGGTTTCTCTATGTGGCCTCCTCTACTGAACATATTTTTCGTTCTCATTTTTTTATTTTTTATTTTTCTTTTGCTAGTTTTTAACTTGTGAATATCTTGAGATATTCACATAAAAAATATCGATGACCTCATGTTGCGGTAAAAATATGCTACAGATGTAAACAATGTGTAAAGTGTCATTATTGAGCCTTTTTTACATGAAAAAGTAGACTAGTTTTTCATAGCATGAATATCTCGAGATATTCATGTTAAAAAAATCCTCTTGTTTTTACAATTTCCATGTGTATTGGTAGTTCAGACTATCTAGATATAATGATGAAAAGCTAGTAGAACATGCAATCTTGATTATTTTTATGGAATGAAAATCTAAGGTGGTTCATGTGTGACTTTTTGAAGAAAGTCATTGACGAAGTTGAGCACAACCTTTTTGAAGAAATTCATTGTTGAAGTTGAGCATGTTCACACCATGCCACAAACATAAATTGATCCATGTGAGGATGTGAATAGGTTTTTTACCTATTCTTACTGTTCTTTTTTGGATCTTAAAGTTTATACTTTTCATATATTCTAAAGAAGTGTCTTAAATTTTATTTTTTTCATATTGTAAAGAAGCTGCGATCTCTTCTAGCTTGTGGAGGACTAAGTGATACAAAGTTAAGAGGGACAATGGACGTATTTCATACAAAGTGTGAGTGGAATATTAATTCATAATAGGATTTCCACTTCGTTATTGTGACTAGTGGGGTGTTTCTCTACAAGGCCTCCTCTACTGAGCATATTTTTCGTTCTCATTTTTTTATTTTTTATTTTTCTTTTGCTAGTTTTTAACTTGTGAATATCTTGAGATATTCACATAAAAAATATCGATGACCTCATCTTGTGGTAAAAATATGCTACAGATGTAAACAATGTGTAATTATTGACCCTTTTTTACATGAAAAAGTAGACTAGTTTTTCATAGCATGAATATCTCGAGATATTCATGTTAAAAAAATCCTCTTGTTTTTACAATTTCCATGTGTATTGGTAGTTCAGACTATCTAGATATAATGATGAGAAGCTAGTAGAACATGCAATCTTGATTATTTTTATGGAATGAAAATCTAAGGTGGTTCATGTGTGACTTCTTGAAGAAAGTCATTGACGAAGTTGAGCACAACCTTTTTGAAGAAATTCATTGTTGAAGTTGAGCATGCTCACACCATGCCACAAACATAAATTGATCCATGTGAGGATGTGAATAGGTTTTTTATCTATTCTTATTGTTCTTTTCTGGATCTTAAAGTTTATACTTTTCATATGTTCTAAAGAAGTGTCTCAAAGTTTATTTTTTTCATATTGTAAAGAAGCTGCGATCTCTTCTAGCTTGTGGAGGACTAAGTGATACAAAGTTAAGAGGGACAATGGAAGTATTTCATACAAAGTGTGAGTGGAATATTAATTCATAATAGGATTTCCACTTCGTTATTGTGACTAGTGGGGTGTTTCTCTACAAGGCCTCCTCTCTACTGAGCATATTTTTCGTTCTCATTTTTTTATTTTTTATTTTTCTTTTGCTAGTTTTTAACTTGTGAATATCTTGAGATATTCACATAAAAAATATCGATGACCTCATCTTGTGGTAAAAATATGCTACAGATGTAAACAATGTGTAATTATTGACCGTTTTTTACATGAAAAAGTAGACTAGTTTTTCATAGCATGAATATCTCGAGATATTCATGTTAAAAACATCCTCTTGTTTTTACAATTTCCATGTGTATTGGTAGTTCAGACTATCTAGATATAATGATGAGAAGCTAGTAGAACATGCAATCTTGATTATTTTTATGGAATGAAAATCTAAGGTGGTTCATGTGTGACTTCTTGAAGAAAGTCATTGACGAAGTTGAGCACAACCTTTGTGAAGAAATTCATTGTTGAAGTTGAGCATGCTCACACCATGCCACAAACATAAATTGATCCATGTGAGGATGTGAATAGGTTTTTTATCTATTCTTACTGTTCTTTTCTGGATCTTAAAGTTTATACTTTTCATATCTTCTAAAGAAGTGTCTCAAAGTTTATTTTTTTCATATTGTAAAGAAGCTGCGATCTCTTCTAGCTTGTGGAGGACTAAGTGATACAAAGTTAAGAGGGACAATGGAAGTATTTCATACAAAGTGTGGGTGGAATATTAATTCATAATAGGATTTCCACTTCTTTATTGTGACTAGTGGGGTGTTTTTCTACAAGTTTCTCTATGTGGCCTCCTCTACTGAGCATATTTTTTGTTCTCATTTTTTTATTTTTTATTTTTCTTTTGCTAGTTTTTAACTTGTGAATATCTTGAGATATCCACATAAAAAATATCGATGACCTCATCTTGTGGTAAAAATATGCTACAGTTGTAAACAATGTTTAAAGTGTCATTATTGACCCTTTTTTACATGAAAAAGTATCTAACTAGTTTTTCATAGCATGAATATCTCGAGATATTCATGTTAAGAAAATCCTCTTGTTTTTACAATTTCCATGTGTATCGGTAGTTCAGACTATCTAGATATAATGATGAGAAGCTAGTAGAAGATGCAATCTTGATTATTTTTATGGAATGAAAATCTAAGGTGGTTCATGTGTGACTTTTTGAAGAAAGTCATTGACGAAGTTGAGCACAACCTTTGTGAAGAAATTCATTGTTGAAGTTGAGCATGTTCACACCATGCCACAAACATAAATTGATCCATGTGAGGATGTGAATAGGTTTTTTACCTATTCTTGATGTTCTTTTTTGGATCTTAAATTAGTTTATACTTTTCATATATTCTAAAGAAGTGTCGTAAAGTTTATTTTTTTCATATTGTAAAGAAGCTGCGATCTCTTATAGCTTGTGGAGGACTAAGTGATACAAAGTTAAGAGGGATAATGGAAGTCTTTCATATAAATTGTGGGTGGAATATTAATTCATAATAGGATTTCCACTTCTTTATTGACTAGTGGGGTGTTTTTCTACAAGTTTCTCTATGTGGCCTCCTCTACTGAACATATTTTTCGTTCTCATTTTTTTATTTTTTATTTTTCTTTTGCTAGTTTTTAACTTGTGAATATCTTGAGATATTCACATAAAAAATATCGATGACCTCATGTTGCGGTAAAAATATGCTACAGATGTAGACAATGTGTAAAGTGTCATTATTGACCCTTTTTTACATGAAAAACTAGACTAGTTTTTCATAGCATGAATATCTCGAGATATTCATGTTAAAAAAATCCTCTTGTTTTTACAATTTCCATGTGTATTGGTAGTTCAGACTATCTAGATATAATGATGAAAAGCTAGTAGAACATGCAATCTTGATTATTTATATGGAATGAAAATCTAAGGTGGTTCATGTGTGACTTTTTGAAGAAAGTCATTGCCGAAGTTGAGCACAACCTTTTTGAAGAAATTCATTGTTGAAGTTGAGCATGTTCACACCATGCCACAAACATAAATCGATCCATGTGAGGATGTGAATAGGTTTTTTACCTATTCTTACTCTGCTTTTTTGGATCTTAAAGTTTATACTTTTTATATATTCTAAAGAAGTGTCCTAAAATTTATTTTTTTCATATTGTAAAGAAGCTGCGATCTCTTCTAGCTTGTGGAGGACTAAGTGATACAAAGTTAAGAGGGACAATGGAAGTATTTCATACAAAGTGTGAGTGGAATATTAATTCATAATAGGATTTCCACTTCGTTATTGTGACTAGTGGGGTGTTTCTCTACAAGTTTCTCTATGTGGCCTCCTCTACTGAGCATATTTTTCGTTCTCATTTTTTTATTTTTTATTTTTCTTTTGCTAGTTTTCCTAAACCTGTGAATATCTTGAGATATTCACATAAAAAATATCGATGACCTCATCTTGTGGTAAAAATATGCTACAGATGTAAACAATGTGTAATTATTGACCCTTTTTTACATGAAAAAGTAGACTAGTTTTTCATAGCATGAATATCTCGAGATATTCATGTTAAAAAAATCCTCTTGTTTTTACAATTTCCATGTGTATTGGTAGTTCAGACTATCTAGATATAATGATGAGAAGCTAGTAGAACATGCAATCTTGTTTTTTTTTGTGGAATGAAAATCTAAGGTGGTTCATGTGTGACTTTTTGAAGAAAGTCATTGACGAAGTTGAGCACAACCTTTGTGAAGAAATTCATTGTTGAAGTTGAGCATGTTCACACCATGCCACAAACATAAATTGATCCATGTGAGGATGTGAATAGGTTTTTTATCTATTCTTACTGTTCTTTTCTGGATCTTAAAGTTTATACTTTTCATATATTCTAAAGAAGTGTCTCAAAGTTTATTTTTTTCATATTGTAAAGAAGCTGCGATCTCTTCTAGCTTGTGGAGGACTAAGTGATACAAAGTTAAGAGGGACAATGGAAGTATTTCATACAAAGTGTGGGTGGAATATTAATTCATAATAGGATTTCCACGTCTTTATTGTGACTAGTGGGGTGTTTTTCTACAAGTTTCTCTATGTGGCCTCCTCTACTGAGCATATTTTTCGTTCTCATTTTTTTATTTTTTATTTTTCTTTTGCTAGTTTTTAACTTGTGAATATCTTGAGATATTCACATAAAAAATATCGATGACCTCATCTTGTGGTAAAAATATGCTACAGATGTGAACAATGTGTAAAGTGTCATTATTGACCCTTTTTTACATGAAAAAGTATCTAACTAGTTTTTCATAGCATGAATATCTCGAGATATTCATGTTAAAAAAATCCTCTTGTTTTTACAATTTCCATGTGTATTGGTAGTTCAGACTATCTAGATATAATGATGAGAATCTAGTAGAACATGCAATCTTGATTATTTTAATAAAATGAAAATCTAACATGGTTCATGTGTGACTTTTTGAAGAAAGTCATTGACAAAGTTGAGCACAACCTTTGTGAAGAAATTCATTGTTGAAGTTGAGCATGTTCACACCATGCCACAAACATAAATTGATCCATGTGAGGATGTGAATAGGTTTTTTACCTATTCTTACTGTTCTTTTTTGGATCTTAAATTAGTTTATACTTTTCATATTCTAAAGAAGTGTCGTAAAGTTTATTTTTTTCATATTGTAAAGAAGCTGCGATCTCTTATAGCTTGTGGAGGACTAAGTGATACAAAGTTAAGAGGGATAATGGAAGTATTTCATATAAATTGTGGGTGGAATATTAATTCATAATAGGATTTCCACTTCTTTATTGACTAGTGGGGTGTTTTTGTACAAGTTTCTCTATGTGGCCTCCTCTACTGAACATATTTTTCGTTCCCATCTTTTTATTTTTTATTTTTCTTTTGCTAGTTTTTAACTTGTGAATATCTTGAGATATTCACATAAAAAATGTTGATGACCTCATCTTGCAGTAAAAATATGCTACAGATGTAAACAATGTGTAAAGTGTCATTATTGACCCTTTTTTACATGAAAAAGTAGACTAGTTTTTCATAGCATGAATAACTCGAGATATTCATGTTAAAAAAATCCTCTTGTTTTTACAATTTCCATGTGTATTGGTAGTTCAGACTATCTAGATATAATGATGAGAAGCTAGTAGAACATGCAATCTTGATTATTTTTATGGAACGAAAATCTAAGGTGGTTTATGTGTGACTTTTTGAAGAAAGTCATTGACGAAGTTGAGCACAACCTTTGCGAAGAACTTCATTGTTGAAGTTGAGCATGTTCACACCATGCCACTAACATAAATTGATCCATGTGAGGATGTGAATAGGTTTTTTACCTATTCTTACTGTTCTTTTCTGGATCGTAAAGTTTATACTTTTCATATATTCTAAAGAAGTGTCTTAAAGTTTATTTTTTTCATATTGTAAAGAAGTTGCGATCTCTCCTAGCTTGTGGAGGACTAAGTGATACAAAGTTAAGAGGGACAATGGAAGTATTTCATACAAAGTGTGAGTGGAATATTAATTCATAATAGGATTTCCACTTCGTTATTGTGACTAGTGGGGTGTTTTTCTACAAGTTTCTCTATGTGGCCTCCTCTACTGAGCATATTTTTCGTTCTCATTTTTTTATTTTTTATTTTTCTTTTGCTAGTTTTCCTAAACCTGTGAATATCTTGAGATATTCACATAAAAAATATCGATGACCTCATCTTGTGGTAAAAATATGCTACAGATGTAAACAATGTGTAATTATTGACCCTTTTTTACATGAAAAAGTAGACTAGTTTTTCATAGCATGAATATCTCGAGATATTCATGTTAAAAAAATCCTCTTGTTTTTACAATTTCCATGTGTATTGGTAGTTCAGACTATCTAGGTATAATGATGAGAAGCTAGTAGAACATGCAATCTTGATTATTTTTATGGAATGAAAATCTAAGGTGGTTCATGTGTGACTTTTTGAAGAAAGTCATTGACGAAGTTGAGCACAACCTTTTTGAAGAAATTCATTGTTGAAGTTGAGCATGCTCACACCATGCCACAAACATAAATTGATCCATGTGAGGATGTGAATAGGTTTTCTACCTATTCTTACTGTTCTTTTCTGGATCTTAAAGTTTATACTTTTCATATATTCTAAAGAAGTGTCGTAAAGTTTATTTTTTTCATATTGTAAAGAAGCTGCGATCTCTTCTAGCTTGTGGAGGACTAAGTGATACAAAGTTAAGAGGGACAATGGAAGTATTTCATACAAAGTGTGGGTGGAATATTAATTCATAATAGGATTTCCACGCCTTTTTTGTGACTAGTGGGGTGTTTTTCTACAAGTTTCTCTATGTGGCCTCCTCTACTGAGCATATTTTTCGTTCTCATTTTTTTATTTTTTATTTTTCTTTTGCTAGTTTTTAACTTGTGAATATCTTGAGATATTCACATAAAAAATATCGATGACCTCATCTTGTGGTAAAAATATGCTACAGATGTAAACAATGTGTAAAGTGTCATTATTGACCCTTTTTTACATGAAAAAGTATCTAACTAGTTTTTCATAGCATGAATATCTCGAGATATTCATGTTAAAAAAATCATCTTGTTTTTACAATTTCCATGTGTATTGGTAGTTCAGACTATCTAGATATAATGATGAGAAGCTAGTAGAACATGCAATCTTGATTATTTTTATGGAATGAAAATCTAAGGTGGTTCGTGTGACTTTTTGAAGAAAGTCATTGACGAAGTTGAGCACAACCTTTGTGAAGAAATTCATTATTGAAGTTGAGCATGTTCACACCATGCCACAAACATAAATTGATCCATGTGAGGATGTGAATAGGTTTTTTACCTATTCTTAATGTTCTTTTTTGGATCTTAAATTAGTTTATACTTTTCATATTCTAAAGAAGTGTCGTAAAGTTTATTTTTTTCATATTGTAAAGAAGCTGCGATCTCTTATAGCTTGTGGAGGACTAAGCGATACAATGTTAAGAGGGATAATGGAAGTATTTCATATAAAGTGTGGGTGGAATATTAATTCATAAAACGATTTCCACTTCTTTTTTGACTAGTGGGGTGTTTTTCTATAGGTTTCTCTATGTGGCCTCCTCTACTGAACATATTTTTCGTTCTCATTTTTTTATTTTTTATTTTTCTTTTGCTAGTTTTTAACTTGTGAATATGTTGAGATATTCACATAAAAAATATCGATGACCTCATGTTGCGGTAAAAATATGCTACAGATGTAAACAATGTGTAAAGTGTCATTATTGAGCCTTTTTTACATGAAAAAGTAGACTAGTTTTTCATAGCATGAATATCTCGAGATATTCAAGTTAAAAAAATCCTCTTGTTTTTACAATTTCCATGTGTATTGGTAGTTCAGACTATCTAGATATAATGATGAAAAGCTAGTAGAACATGCAATCTTGATTATTTTTATGGAATGAAAATCTAAGGTGGTTCATGTGTGACTTTTTGAAGAAAGTCATTGACGAAGTTGAGCACAACCTTTTTGAAGAAATTCATTGTTGAAGTTGAGCATGTTCACACCATGCCACAAACATAAATTGATCCATGTGAGGATGTGAATAGGTTTTTTACCTATTCTTACTGTTCTTTTTTGGATCTTAAAGTTTATACTTTTCATATATTCTAAAGAAGTGTCTTAAATTTTATTTTTTTCATATTGTAAAGAAGCTGCGATCTCTTCTAGCTTGTGGAGGACTAAGTGATACAAAGTTAAGAGGGACAATGGAAGTATTTCATACAAAGTGTGAGTGGAATATTAATTCATAATAGGATTTCCACTTCGTTATTGTGACTAGTGGGGTGTTTCTCTACAAGGCCTCCTCTACTGAGCATATTTTTCGTTCTCATTTTTTTATTTTTTATTTTTCTTTTGCTAGTTTTTAACTTGTGAATATCTTGAGATATTCACATAAAAAATATCGATGACCTCATCTTGTGGTAAAAATATGCTACAGATGTAAACAATGTGTAATTATTGACCGTTTTTTACATGAAAAAGTAGACTAGTTTTTCATAGCATGAATATCTCGAGATATTCATGTTAAAAAAATCCTCTTGTTTTTACAATTTCCATGTGTATTGGTAGTTCAGACTATCTAGATATAATGATGAGAAGCTAGTAGAACATGCAATCTTGATTATTTTTATGGAATGAAAATCTAAGGTGGTTCATGTGTGACTTCTTGAAGAAAGTCATTGACGAAGTTGAGCACAACCTTTTTGAAGAAATTCATTGTTGAAGTTGAGCATGCTCACACCATGCAACAAACATAAATTGATCCATGTGAGGATGTGAATAGGTTTTTTATCTATTCTTACTGTTCTTTTCTGGATCTTAAAGTTTATACTTTTCATATCTTCTAAAGAAGTGTGTCAAAGTTTATTTTTTTCATATTATAAAGAAGCTGCGATCTCTTCTAGCTTGTGGAGGACTAAGTGATACAAAGTTAAGAGGGACAATGGAAGTATTTCATACAAAGTGTGAGTGGAATATTAATTCATAATAGGATTTCCACTTCGTTATTGTGACTAGTGGGGTGTTTCTCTACAAGGCCTCCTCTACTGAGCATATTTTTCGTTCTCATTTTTTTATTTTTTATTTTTCTTTTGCTAGTTTTTAACTTGTGAATATCTTGAGATATTCACATAAAAAATATCGATGACCTCATCTTGTGGTGAAAATATGCTACAGATGTAAACAATGTGTAATTATTGACCGTTTTTTACATGAAAAAGTAGACTAGTTTTTCATAGCATGAATATCTCGAGATATTCATGTTAAGAAAATCCTCTTGTTTTTACAATTTCCATGTGTATTGGTAGTTCAGACTATCTAGATATAATGATGAGAAGCTAGTAGAACATGCAATCTTGATTATTTTTATGGAATGAAAATCTAAGGTGGTTCATGTGTGACTTCTTGAAGAAAGTCATTGACGAAGTTGAGCACAACCTTTTTGAAGAAATTCATTGTTGAAGTTGAGCATGCTCACACCATGCCACAAACATAAATTGATCCATGTGAGGATGTGAATAGGTTTTTTATCTATTCTTACTGTTCTTTTCTAGATCTTAAAGTTTATACTTTTCATATCTTCTAAAGAAGTGTCTCAAAGTTTATTTTTTTATATTGTAAAGAAGCTGCGATCTCTTCTAGCTTGTGGAGGACTAAGTGATACAAAGTTAAGAGGGACAATGGAAGTATTTCATACAAAGTGTGGGTGGAATATTAATTCATAATAGGATTACCACTTCTTTATTGTGACTAGTGGGGTGTTTTTCTACAAGTTTCTCTATGTGGCCTCCTCTACTGAGCATATTTTTCGTTCTCATTTTTTTATTTTTTATTTTTCTTTTGCTAGTTTTTAACTTGTGAATATCTTGAGATATTCACATAAAAAATATCGATGACCTCATCTTGTGGTAAAAATATGCTACGGTTGTAAACAATGTTTAAAGTGTCATTATTGACCCTTTTTTACATGAAAAAGTATCTAACTAGTTTTTCATAGCATGAATATCTCGAGATATTCATGTTAAAAAAATCCTCTTGTTTTTACAATTTCCATGTGTATTGGTAGTTCAGACTATCTAGATATAATGATGAGAAGCTAGTAGAACATGCAATCTTGATTATTTTTATGGAATGAAAATCTAAGGTGGTTCATGTGTGACTTTTTGAAGAAAGTCATTGACGAAGTTGAGCACAACCTTTGTGAAGAAATTCATTGTTGAAGTTGAGCATGTTCACACCATGCCACAAACATAAATTGATCCATGTGAGGATGTGAATAGGTTTTTTACCTATTCTTAATGTTCTTTTTTGGATCTTAAATTAGTTTATACTTTTCATATATTCTAAAGAAGTGTCGTAAAGTTTATTTTTTTCATATTGTAAAGAAGCTGCGATCTCTTATAGCTTGTGGAGGACTAAGTGATACAAAGTTAAGAGGGATAATGGAAGTATTTCATATAAATTGTGGGTGGAATATTAATTCATAATAGGATTTCCACTTCTTTATTGAATAGTGGGGTGTTTTTCTACAAGTTTCTCTATGTGGCCTCCTCTACTGAACATATTTTTCATTCTCATTTTTTTATTTTTTATTTTTCTTTTGCTAGTTTTTAACTTGTGAATATCTTGAGATATTCACATAAAAAATATCGATGACCTCATCTTGCGGTAAAAATATGCTACAGATTTAGACAATGTGTAAAGTGTCATTATTGACCCTTTTTTACATGAAAAACTAGACTAGTTTTTCATAGCATGAATATCTCGAGATATTCATGTTAAAAAAATCCTCTTGTTTTTACAATTTCCATGTGTATTGGTAGTTCAGACTATCTAGATATAATGATGAAAAGCTAGTAGAACATGCAATCTTGATTATTTTTATGGAATGAAAATCTAAGGTGGTTCATGTGTGACTTTTTGAAGAAAGTCATTGCCGAAGTTGAGCACAACCTTTTTGAAGAAATTCATTGTTGAAGTTGAGCATGTTCACACCATGCCACAAACATAAATCGATCCATGTGAGGATGTGAATAGGTTTTTAACCTATTCTTACTGTTCTTTTTTGGATCTTAGAGTTTATACATTTCATATATTCTAAAGAAGTGTCTTAAAATTTATTTTCTTCATATTGTAAAGAAGCTGCGATCTCTTCTAGCTTGTGGAGGACTAAGTGATACAAAGTTAAGAGGGACAATGGAAGTATTTCATACAAAGTGTGAGTGGAATATTAATTCATAATAGGATTTCCACTTCGTTATTGTGACTAGTGGGGTGTTTCTCTACAAGGCCTCCTCTACTGAGCATATTTTTCGTTCTCATTTTTTTATTTTTTATTTTTCTTTTGCTAGTTTTCCTAAACCTGTGAATATCTTGAGATATTCACATAAAAAATATCGATGACCTCATCTTGTGGTAAAAATATGCTACAGATGTAAACAATGTGTAATTATTGACCCTTTTTTACATGAAAAAGTAGACTAGTTTTTCATAGCATGAATATCTCGAGATATTCATGTTACAAAATCCTCTTGTTTTTACAATTTTCATGTGTATTGGTAGTTCAGACTATCTAGATATAATGATGAGAAGCTAGTAGAACATGCAATCTTGATTATTTTTATGGAATGAAAATCTAAGGTGGTTCATGTGTGACTTCTTGAAGAAAGTCATTGACGAAGTTGAGCACAACCTTTTTGAAGAAATTCATTGTTGAAGTTGAGCATGCTCACACCATGCCACAAACATAAATTGATCCATGTGAGGATGTGAATAGGTTTTTTATCTATTCTTACTGTTCTTTTCTGGATCTTAAAGTTTATACTTTTCATATCTTCTAAAGAAGTGTCTCAAAGTTTATTTTTTTCATATTGTGAAGAAGCTGCGATCTCTTCTAGCTTGTGGAGGACTAAGTGATACAAAGTTAAGAGGGACAATGGAAGTATTTCATACAAAGTGTGGGTGGAATATTAATTCATAATAGGATTTCCACTTCTTTATTGTGACTAGTGGGGTGTTTTTTCTACAAGTTTCTCTATGTGGCCTCCTCTACTGAGCATATTTTTCGTTCTCATTTTTTTATTTTTTATTTTTCTTTTGCTAGTTTTTAACTTGTGAATATCTTGAGATATCCACATAAAAAATATCGATGACCTCATCTTGTGGTAAAAATACGCTACAGATGTAAACAATGTTTAAAGTGTCATTATTGACCCTTTTTTACATGAAAAAGTATCTAACTAGTTTTTCATAGCATGAATATCTCGAGATATTCATGTTAAAAAAATCCTCTTGTTTTTACAATTTCCATGTGTATTGGTAGTTCAGACTATCTAGATATAATGATGAGAAGCTAGTAGAACATGCAATCTTGATTATTTTTATGGAATGAAAATCTAAGGTGGTTCATGTGTGACTTTTTGAAGAAAGTCATTGACGAAGTTAAGCACAACCTTTGTGAAGAAATTCATTGTTGAAGTTGAGCATGTTCACACCATGCCACAAACAAAAATTGATCCATGTGAGGATGTGAATAGGTTTTTTACCTATTCTTACTGTTCTTTTTTGGATCTTAAATTAGTTTATACTTTTCATATTCTAAAGAAGTGTCGTAAAGTTTATTTTTTTCATATTGTAAAGAAGCTGCGATCTCTTATAGCTTGTGGAGGACTAAGTGATACAAAGTTAAGAGGGATAATGGAAGTATTTCATATAAAGTGTGGGTGGAATATTAATTCATAAAACGATTTCCACTTCTTTTTTGACTAGTGGGGTGTTTTTCTACAGGTTTCTCTATGTGGCCTCCTCTACTGAACATATTTTTCGTTCTCATTTTTTTATTTTTTATTTTTCTTTTGCTAGTTTTCAACTTGTGAATATCTTGAGATATTCACATAAAAAATATCGATGACCTCATCTTGTGGTAAAAATATGCTACAGATGTAAACAATGTGTAAAGTGTCATTATTGACCCTTTTTTACATGAAAAAGTAGACTAGTTTTTCATAGCATGAATATCTCGAGATATTCATGTTAAAGAAATCCTCTTGTTTTTACAATTTCCATGTGTATTGGTAGTTCAAACTATCTAGATATAATGATGAGAAGCTAGTAGAACATGCAATCTTGATTATTTTTATGAAATGAAAATCTAAGGTGGTTCATGTGTGACTTTTTGAAGAAAGTCATTGACGAAGTTGAGCACAACCTTTGTGAAGAAATTCATTGTTGAAGTTGAGCATGTTCACACCATGCCACAAACATAAATTGATCCATGTGAGGATGTGAATAGGTTTTTTACCTATTCTTAATGTTCTTTTTTGGATCTTAAATTAGTTTATACTTTTCATATATTCTAAAGAAGTGTCGTAAAGTTTATTTTTTTCATATTGTAAAGAAGCTGCGATCTCTTATAGCTTGTGGAGGACTAAGTGATACAAAGTTAAGAGGGATAATGGAAGTATTTCATATAAATTATGGGTGGAATATTAATTCATAATAGGATTTCCACTTCTTTCTTGACTAGTGGGGTGTTTTTCTATAAGTTTCTCTATGTGCCCTCCTCTACTGAACATATTTTTCGTTCTCATTTTTTTATTTTTATTTTTCTTTTGCTAGTTTTTAACTTGTGAATATCTTGAGATATTCACATAAAAAATATCGATGACCTCATCTTGCGGTAAAAATATGCTACAGATGTAGACAATGTGTAAAGTGTCATTATTGACCCTTTTTTACATGAAAAACTAGACTAGTTTTTCATAGCATGAATATCTCGAGATATTCATGTTAAAAAAATCCTCTTGTTTTTACAATTTCCATGTGTATTGGTAGTTCAGACTATCTAGATATAATGATGAAAAGCTAGTAGAACATGCAATCTTGATTATTTTTATGGAATGAAAATCTAAGGTGGTTCATGTGTGACTTTCTGAAGAAAGTCATTGCCGAAGTTGAGCACAACCTTTTTGAAGAAATTCATTGTTGAAGTTGAGCATGTTCACACCATGCCACAAACATAAATCGATCCATGTGAGGATGTGAATAGGTTTTTTACCTATTCTTACTGTTCTTTTCTCGATCTTAAAGTTTATACTTTTCATATATTCTAAAGAAGTGTCTTAAAATTTATTTTTTTCATATTGTAAAGAAGCTGCGATCTCTTCTAGCTTGTGGAGGACTAAGTGATACAAAGTTAAGAGGGACAATGGAAGTATTTCATACAAAGTGTGAGTGGAATATTAATTCATAATAGGATTTCCACTTCGTTATTGTGACTAGTGGGGTGTTTCTCTACAAGGCCTCCTCTACTGAGCATATTTTTCGTTCTCATTTTTTTATTTTTTATTTTTCTTTTGCTAGTTTTTAACTTGTGAATATCTTGAGATATTCACATAAGAAATATCGATGACCTCATCTTGTGGTAAAAATATGCTACAGATGTAAACAATGTGTAATTATTGACCCTTTTTTACATGAAAAAGTAGACTAGTTTTTCATAGCATGAATATCTCGAGATATTCATGTTAAAAAAATACTCTTGTTTTTACAATTTTCATGTGTATTGGTAGTTCAGACTATCTAGATATAATGATGAGAAGCTAGTAGAACATGCAATCTTGATTATTTTTATGGAATGAAAATCTAAGGTGGTTCATGTGTGACTTCTTGAAGAAAGTCATTGACGAAGTTGAGCACAACCTTTTTGAAGAAATTCATTGTTGAAGTTGAGCATGCTCACACCATGCCACAAACATAAATTGATCCATGTGAGGATGTGAATAGGTTTTTTATCTATTCTTACTGTTCTTTTCTGGATCTTAAAGTTTATACTTTTCATATCTTCTAAAGAAGTGTCTCAAAGTTTATTTTTTTCATATTGTAAAGAAGCTGCGATCTCTTCTAGCTTGTGGAGGACTAAGTGATACAAAGTTAAGAGGGACAATGGAAGTATTTCATACAAAGTGTGGGTGGAATATTAATTCATAATAGGATTTCCACTTCTTTATTGTGACTAGTGGGGTGTTTTTCTACAAGTTTCTCTATGTGGCCTCCTCTACTGAGCATATTTTTTGTTCTCATTTTTTTATTTTTTATTTTTCTTTTGCTAGTTTTTAACTTGTGAATATCTTGAGATATCCACATAAAAAATATCGATGACCTCATCTTGTGGTAAAAATACGCTACAGATGTAAACAATGTTTAAAGTGTCATTATTAACCCTTTTTTACATGAAAAAGTATCTAACTAGTTTTTCATAGCATGAATATCTCGAGATATTCATGTTAAAAAAATCCTCTTGTTTTTACAATTTCCATGTGTATTGGTAGTTCAGACTATCTAGATATAATGATGAGAAGCTAGTAGAACATGCAATCTTGATTATTTTTATGGAATGAAAATCTAAGGTGGTTCATGTGTGACTTTTTGAAGAAAGTCATTGACGAAGTTGAGCACAACCTTTGTAAAGAAATTCATTGTTGAAGTTGAGCATGTTCACACCATGCCACAAACAAAAATTGATCCATGTGAGGATGTGAATAGGTTTTTTACCTATTCTTACTGTTCTTTTTTGGATCTTAAATTAGTTTATACTTTTCATATTCTAAAGAAGTGTCGTAAAGTTTATTTTTTTCATATTGTAAAGAAGCTGCGATCTCTTATCGCTTGTGGAGGACTAAGTGATACAAAGTTAAGAGGGATAATGGAAGTATTTCATATAAAGTGTGGGTGGAATATTAATTCATAAAACGATTTCCACTTCTTTTTTGACTAGTGGGGTGTTTTTCTACAGGTTTCTCTATGTGGCCTCCTCTACTGAACATATTTTTCGTTCTTATTTTTTTATTTTTTATTTTTCTTTTGCTAGTTTTTAACTTGTGAATATCTTGAGATATTCACATAAAAAATATCGATGACCTCATCTTGTGGTAAAAACATGCTACAGATGTAAACAATGTGTAAAGTGTCATTATTGACCCTTTTTTACGTGAAAAAGTAGACTAGTTTTTCATAGCATGAATATCTCGAGATATACATGTTAAAAAAATCCTCTTGTTTTTACAATTTCCATGTGTATTGGTAGTTCAGACTATCTAGATATAATGATGAGAAGCTAGTACAACATGCGATCTTGATTATTTTTATGGAATGAAAATCTAAGGTGCTTCATGTGTGACTTTTTGAAGAAAGTCATTGACGAAGTTGGGCACAACCTTTGCGAAGAAATTCATTGTTGAAGTTGAGCATGTTCACACCATGCCACTAACATAAATTGATCCATGTGAGGATGTGAATAGGTTTTTTACCTATTCTTACTGTTCTTTTCTATATCTTAAAGTTTATACTTTTCATATATTCTAAAGAACTGTCGTAAAGTTTATTTTTTTCATATTGTAAAGAAGCTGCGATCTCTTATAGCTTGTGGAGGACTAAGTGATACAAAGTTAAGAGGGATAATGGAAGTATTTCATATAAAGTGTGGGTGGAATATTAATTCATAATAGGATTTCCACTTCTTTATTGACTAGTGGGGTGTTTTTGTACAAGTTTCTCTATGTGGCCTCCTCTACTGAACATATTTTTCGTTCTCATTTTTTTATTTTTTATTTCTCTTTTGCTAGTTTTTAACTTGTGAATATCTTGAGATATTCACATAAAAAATGTTGATGACCTCATCTTGCGGTAAAAATATGCTACAGATGTAAACAATGTGTAAAGTGTCATTATTGACCCTTTTTTACATGAAAAAGTAGACTAGTTTTTCATAGCATGAATATCTCGAGATATTCATGTTAAAAAAATCCTCTTGTTTTTACAATTTCCATGTGTATTGGTAGTTCAGACTATCTAGATATAATGATGAGAAGCTAGTAGAACATGCAATCTTGATTATTTTTATGGAATGAAAATCTAAGGTGGTTCATGTGTGACTTTTTGAAGAAAGTCATTGATGAAGTTGAGCACAACCTTTTTGAAGAAATTCATTGTTGAAGTTGAGCATGTTCACACCATGCCACAAACATAAATTGATCCATGTGAGGATGTGAATAGGTTTTTCACCTATTCTTACTCTTCTTTTTTGGATCTTAAAGTTTATACTTTTCATATATTCTAAAGAAGTGTCTGAAAATTTATTTTTTTCATATTGTAAAGAAGTTGATATCTCTTCTAGCTTGTGGAGGACTAAGTGATACAAAGTTAAGAGGGACAATGGAAGTATTTCATACAAAGTGTGGGTGGAATATTAATTCATAATAGGATATCCACTTCTTTATTGTGACTAGTGGGGTGTTTTTCTACAAGTTTCTCTATGTGGCCTCCTCTACTGAGCATATTTTTCGTTCTCATTTTTTTATTTTTTATTTTTCTTTTGCTAGTTTTTAACTTGTGAATATCTTGAGATATTCACATAAAAAATATCGATGACCTCATCTTGTGGTAAAAATATGCTACAGATGTAAACAATGTGTAATTATTGACCCTTTTTTACATGAAAAAGTAGACTAGTTTTTCATAGCATGAATATCTCGAGATATTCATGTTAAAAAAATCCTCTTGTTTTTACAATTTCCATGTGTATTGGTAGTTCAGACTATCTAGATATAATGATGAGAAGCTAGTAGAACATGCAATCTTGATTATTTTTATGGAATGAAAATCTAAGGTGGTTCATGTGTGACTTTTTGAAGAAAGTCATTGACGAAGTTGAGCACAACCTTTTTGAAGAAATTCATTGTTGAAGTTGAGCATGTTCACACCATGCCACTAACATAAATTGATCCATGTGAGGATGTGAATAGGTTTTTTACCTATTCTTACTGTTCTTTTCTCGATCTTAAAGTTTATACTTTTCATATATATTCTAAAGAAGTGTCGTAAAGTTTATTTTTTTCATATTGTAAAGAAGCTGCGATCTCTTAAAGCTTGTGGAGCACTAAGTGATACAAAGTTAAGAGGGATAATGGAAGTATTTCATATAAAGTGTGGGTGGAATATTAATTCATAATAGGATTTCCACTTCTTTATTGTGACTAGTGGGGTGTTTTTCTACAAGTTTCTCTATGTGGCCTCCTCTACTGAGCATATTTTTCGTTCTCATTTTTTTATTTTTTATTTTTCTTTTGCTAGTTTTTAACTTGTGAATATCTTGAGATATCCACATAAAAAATATCGATGACCTCATCTTGTGGTAAAAATACGCTACAGATGTAAACAATGTTTAAAGTGTCATTATTGACCCTTTTTTACATGAAAAAGTATCTAACTAGTTTTTCATAGCATGAATATCTCGAGATATTCATGTTAAAAAAATCCTCTTGTTTTTACAATTTCCATGTGTATTGGTAGTTCAGACTATCTAGATATAATGATGAGAAGCTAGTAGAACATGCAATCTTGATTATTTTAATGGAATGAAAATCTAAGGTGGTTCATGTGTGACTTTTTGAAGAAAGTCATTGACGAAGTTGAGCACAACCTTTGTGAAGAAATTCATTGTTGAAGTTGAGCATGTTCACACCATGCCACAAACAAAAATTGATCCATGTGAGGATGTGAATAGGTTTTTTACCTATTCTTACTGTTCTTTTTTGGATGTTAAATTAGTTTATACTTTTCATATTCTAAAGAAGTGTCGTAAAGTTTATTTTTTTCATATTGTAAAGAAGCTGCGATCTCTTATAGCTTGTGGAGGACTAAGTGATACAAAGTTAAGAGGGATAATGGAAGTATTTCATATAAAGTGTGGGTGGAATATTAATTCATAAAACGATTTCCACTTCTTTTTTGACTAGTGGGGTGTTTTTCTACAGGTTTCTCTATGTGGCCTCCTCTACTGAACATATTTTTCGTTCTCATTTTTTTATTTTTTATTTTTCTTTTGCTAGTTTTTAACTTGTGAATATCTTGAGATATTCACATAAAAAATATCGATGACCTCATCTTGTGGTAAAAACATGCTACAGATGTAAACAATGTGTAAAGTGTCATTATTGACCCTTTTTACGTGAAAAAGTAGACTAGTTTTTCAAAGCATGAATATCTCGAGATATTCATGTTAAAAAAATCCTCTTGTTTTTAGAGTTTCCATGTGTATTGGTAGTTCAGACTATCTAGATATAATGATGAGAAGCTAGTACAACATGCGATCTTGATTATTTTTATGGAATGAAAATCTAAGGTGCTTCATGTGTGACTTTTTGAAGAAAGTCATTGACGAAGTTGGGCACAACCTTTGCGAAGAAATTCATTGTTGAAGTTGAGCATGTTCACACCATGCCACTAACATAAATTGATCCATGTGAGGATGTGAATAGGTTTTTTACCTATTCTTACTGTTCTTTTCTGTATCTTAAAGTTTATACTTTTCATATATTCTAAAGAACTGTCGTAAAGTTTATTTTTTTCATATTGTAAAGAAGCTGCGATCTCTTATAGCTTGTGGAGGACTAAGTGATACAAAGTTAAGAGGGATAATGGAAGTATTTCATATAAAGTGTGGGTGGAATATTAATTCATAATAGGATTTCCACTTCTTTATTGACTAGTGGGGTGTTTTTGTACAAGTTTCTCTATGTGGCCTCCTCTACTGAACATATTTTTCGTTCTCATTTTTTTATTTTTTTTTTTCTTTTGCTAGTTTTTAACTTGTGAATATCTTGAGATATTCACATAAAAAATGTTGATGACCTCATCTTGCGGTAAAAATATGCTACAGATGTAAACAATGTGTAAAGTGTCATTATTGACCCTTTTTTACATGAAAAAGTAGACTAGTTTTTCATAGCATGAATATCTCGAGATATTCATGTTAAAAAAATCCTCTTGTTTTTACAATTTCCATGTGTATTCGTAGTTCAGACTATCTAGATATAATGATGAGAAGCTAGTAGAACATGCAATCTTGATTATTTTTATGGAATGAAAATCTAAGGTGGTTCATGTGTGACTTTTTGAAGAAAGTCATTGACGAAGTTGAGCACAACCTTTTTGAAGAAATTCATTGTTGAAGCTGAGCATGTTCACACCATGCCACAAACATAAATTGATCCATGTGAGGATGTGAATAGGTTTTTTATCTATTCTTACTGTTCTTTTCTGGATCTTAAAGTTTATACTTTTCATATCTTCTAAAGAAGTGTCTCAAAGTTTATTTTTTTCATATTGTAAAGAAGCTGCGATCTCTTCTAGCTTGTGGAGGACTAAGTGATACAAAGTTAAGAGGGACAATGGAAGTATTTCATACAAAGTGTGGGTGGAATATTAATTCATAATAGGATATCCACTTCTTTATTGTGACTAGTGGGGTGTTTTTCTACAAGTTTCTCTATGTGGCCTCCTCTACTGAGCATATTTTTTGTTCTCATTTTTTTATTTTTCAATTTTCTTTTGCTAGTTTTTAACTTGTGAATATCTTGAGATATTCACATAAAAAATATCGATGACCTCATCTTGCGGTAAAAATATGCTACAGATGTAAACAATGTGTAAAGTGTCATTATTGACCCTTTTTTACATGAAAAAGTAGACTAGTTTTTCAGAGCATGAATATCTCGAGATATTCATGTTAAAAAAATCCTCTTGTTTTTACAATTTCCATGTGTATTGGTAGTTCAGACTATCTAGATATAATGATGAGAAGCTAGTAGAACATGCAATCTTGATTATTTTTATGGAATGAAAATCTAAGGTGGTTCATGTGTGACTTTTTGAAGAAAGTCATTGACGAAGTTGAGCACAACCTTTTTGAAGAAATTCATTGTTGAAGTTGAGCATGTTCACACCATGCCACTAACATAAATTGATCCATGTGAGGATGTGAATAGGTTTTTTACCTATTCTTACTGTTCTTTTCTCGATCTTAAAGTTTATACTTTTCATATATATTCTAAAGAAGTGTCGTAAAGTTTATTTTTTTCATATTGTAAAGAAGCTGCGATCTCTTAAAGCTTGTGGAGCACTAAGTGATACAAAGTTAAGAGGGATAATGGAAGTATTTCATATAAAGTGTGGGTGGAATATTAATTCATAATAGGATTTCCACTTCTTTATTGACTAGTGGGGTGTTTTTTTACAAGTTTCTCTATGTGGCCTCCTCTACTGAACATATTTTTCGTTCTCATTTTTTTATTTTTTATTTTTCTTTTGCTAGTTTTTAACTTGTGAATATCTTGAGATATTCACATAAAAAATATCGATGACCTCATCTTGTGGTAAAAATATGCTACAGATGTAAACAATGTGTAAAGTGTCATTATTGACCCTTTTTTACATGAAAAAGTAGACTAGTTTTTCATAGCATGAATATCTCGAGATATTCATGTTAAAAAAATCCTCTTGTTTTTACAATTTCCATGTGTATTGGTAGTTCAGACTATCTAGATATAATGATGAGAAGCTAGTAGAACATGCAATCTTGATTAGTTTTATGGAATGAAAATCTAAGGTGGTTTATGTGTGACTTTTTGAAGAAAGTCATTGCCGAAGTTGAGCACAACCTTTTTGAAGAAATTCATTGTTGAAGTTGAGCATGTTCACACCATGCCACAAACATAAATTGATCCATGTGAGGATGTGAATAGGTTTTTTATCTATTCTTACTGTTCTTTTCTGGATCTTAAAGTTTATACTTTTCATATCTTCTAAAGAAGTGTCTCAAAGTTTATTTTTTTCATATTGTAAAGAAGCTGCGATCTCTTCTAGCTTGTGGAGGACTAAGTGATACAAAGTTAAGAAGGACAATGGAAGTATTTCATACAAAGTGTGGGTGGAATATTAATTCAAAATAGGATTTCCACTTCTTTATTGTGACTAGTGGGGTGTTTTTCTACAAGTTTCTCTATGTGGCCTCCTCTACTGAGCATATTTTTCGTTCTCAGTTTTTTATTTTTTATTTTTCTTTTGCTAGTTTTTAACTTGTGAATATCTTGAGATATCCACATAAAAAATATCGATGACCTCATCTTGTGGTAAAAATATGCTACAGATGTAAACAATGTTTAAAGTGTCATTATTGACCCTTTTTTACATGAAAAAGTATCTAACTAGTTTTTCATAGCATGAATATCTCGAGATATTCATGTTAAAAAAATCCTCTTGTTTTTACAATTTCCATGTGTATTGGTAGTTCAGACTATCTAGATATAATGATGAGAAGCTAGTAGAACATGCAATCTTGATTATTTTTATGGAATGAAAATCTAAGGTGGTTCATGTGTGACTTTTTGAAGAAAGTTATTGACGAAGTTGAGCACAACCTTTGTGAAGAAATTCATTGTTGAAGTTGAGCATGTTCACACCATGCCACAAACAAAAATTGATCCATGTGAGGATGTGAATATAGGTTTTTTACCTATTCTTACTGTTCTTTTTTGGATCTTAAATTAGTTTATACTTTTCATATTCTAAAGAAGTGTCGTAAAGTTTATTTTTTTCATATTGTAAAGAAGCTGCGATCTCTTATAGCTTGTGGAGGACTAAGTGATACAAAGTTGAGAGGGATAATGGAAGTATTTCATATAAAGTGTGGGTGGAATATTAATTCATAAAACGATTTCCACTTCTTTTTTGACTAGTGGGGTGTTTTTCTATAGGTTTCTCTATGTGGCCTCCTCTACTGAACATATTTTTCATTCTCATTTTTTTATTTTTTATTTTTCTTTTGCTAGTTTTTAACTTGTGAATATCTTGAGATATTCACATAAAAAATATCGATGACCTCATCTTGTGGTAAAAATATGCTACAGATGTAAACAATGTGTAAAGTGTCATTATTGACCCTTTTTTACGTGAAAAAGTAGACTAGTTTTTCATAGCATGAATATCTCGAGATATTCATGTTAAAAAAATCCTCTTGTTTTTACAATTTCCATGTGTATTGGTAGTTCAGACTATCTAGATATAATGATGAGAAGCTAGTACAACATGCAATCTTGATTATTTTTATGGAATGAAAATCTAAGGTGCTTCATGTGTGAATTTTTGAAGAAAGTCATTGACGAAGTTGAGCACAACCTTTGCGAAGAAATTCATTGTTGAAGTTGAGCATGTTCACACCATGCCACTAACATAAATTGATCCATGTGAGGATGTGAATAGGTTTTTTACCTATTCTTACTGTTCTTTTCTGTATCTTAAAGTTTATACTTTTCATATATTCTAAAGAAGTGTCGTAAAGTTTATTTTTTTCATATTGTAAAGAAGCTGCGATCTCTTATAGCTTGTGGAGGACTAAGTGATACAAAGTTAAGAGGGATAATGGAAGTATTTCATATAAATTGTGGGTGGAATATTAATTCATAATAGGATTTCCACTTCTTTATTGACTAGTGGGGTGTTTTTCTACAAGTTTCTCTATGTGGCCTCCTCTACTAAACATATTTTTTGTTCTCATTTTTTTATTTTTTATTTTTCTTTTGCTAGTTTTTAACTTGTGAATATCTTGAGATATTCACATAAAAAATATCGATGACCTCATCTTGCGGTAAAAATATGCTACAGATGTAAACAATGTGTAAAGTGTCATTATTGACCCTTTTTTACATGAAAAAGTAGACTAGTTTTTCATAGCATGAATATCTCGAGATATTCATGTTAAAAAAATCCTCTTGTTTTTACAATTTCCATGTGTATTGGTAGTTCAGACTATCTAGATATAATGATGAGAAGCTAGTAGAACATGCAATCTTGATTATTTTTATGGAATGAAAATCTAAGGTGGTTCATGTGTGACTTTTTGAAGAAAGTCATTGACGAAGTTGAGCACAACCTTTTTGAAGAAATTCATTGTTGAAGTTGAGCATGTTCACACCATGCCACAAACATAAATTGATCCATGTGAGGATGTGAATAGGTTTTTCACCTATTCTTACTCTTCTTTTTTGGATCTTAAAGTTTATACTTTTCATATATTCTAAAGAAGTGTCTTAAAATTTATTTTTTTCATATTGTAAAGAAGTTGATATCTCTTCTAGCTTGTGGAGGACTAAGTGATACAAAGTTAAGAGGGACAATGGAAGTATTTCATACAAAGTGTGGGTGGAATATTAATTTATAATAGGATTTCGACTTCTTTTTGTGACTAGTGGGGTGTTTTTCTACAAGTTTCTCTATGTGGCCTCCTCTACTGAGCATATTTTTCGTTCTCATTTTTTTATTTTTTATTTTTCTTTTGCTAGTTTTTAACTTGTGAATATCTTGAGATATTCACATAAAAAATATCGATGACCTCATCTTGCGGTGAAAATATGCTACAGATGTAAACAATGTGTAAAATGTCATTATTGACCCTTTTTTACATGAAAAAGTAGACTAGTTTTTCATAGCATGAATATCTCGAGATATTCATGTTAAAAAAATCCTCTTGTTTTTACAATTTCCATGTGTATTGGTAGTTCAGACTATCTAGATATAATGATGAGAAGCTAGTAGAACATGCAATCTTGATTATTTTTATGGAATGAAAATCTAAGGTGGTTCATGTGTGACTTTTTGAAGAAAGTCATTGACGAAGTTGAGCACAACCTTTTTGAAGAAATTCATTGTTGAAGTTGAGCATGTTCACACCATGCCACTAACATAAATTGATCCATGTGAGGATGTGAATAGGTTTTTTACCTATTCTTACTGTTCTTTTCTCGATCTTAAAGTTTATACTTTTCATATATATTCTAAAGAAGTGTCGTAAAGTTTATTTTTTTCATATTGTAAAGAAGCTGCGATCTCTTAAAGCTTGTGGAGGACTAAGTGATACAAAGTTAAGAGGGATAATGGAAGTATTTCATATAAAGTGTGGGTGGAATATTAATTCATAATAGGATTTCCACTTCTTTATTGACTAGTGGGGTGTTTTTCTACAAGTTTCTCTACGTGGCCTCCTATACTGAACATATTTTTTGTTCTCATTTTTTATTTTTTTTTCTTCTGCTAGTGAATATCTTGAGATATTCACATAAAAAATGTCGATGACCTCATCTTGCGGTAAAAATATGCTACAGATGTAAACAATGTGTAAAGTGTCATTATTGACCCTTTTTTACATGAAAAAGTAGACTAGTTTTTCATAGCATGAATATCTCGAGATATTCATGTTTAAAAAATCCTCTTGTTTTTACAATTTCCATGTGTATTGGTAGTTCAGACTATCTAGATATAATGATGAGAAGCTAGTAGAACATGCAATCTTGACTATTTTTATGGAATGAAAATCTAAGGTGGTTCATGTGTGACTTTTTGAAGAAAGTCATTGACGAAGTTGAGCACATCCTTTTTGAAGAAATTCATTGTTGAAGTTGAGCATGTTCACACCATGCCACAAACATAAATTGATCCATGTGAGGATGTGAATAGGTTTTTTTACCTATTCTTACGCTTCTTTTTTGGATCTTAAAGTTTATACTTTTCTTATATTCTAAAGAAGTATCTTAAAATTTATTTTTTTCATATTGTAAAGAAGCTGCGATCTCTTCTAGCTTGTGGAGGACTAAGTGATACAAAGTTAAGAGGGACAATGGAAGTCTTTCATACAAAGTGTGGGTGGAATATTAATTCATAATAGGATTTCCACTTCTTCATTGTGACTAGTGGGGTGTTTTTCTACAAGTTTCTCTATGTGGCCTCCTCTACTGAGCATATTTTTCGTTCTCATTTTTTTATTTTTTATTTTTCTTTTACTAGTTTGAATATCTTGAGATATTCACATAAAAAATATCGATGACCTCATCTTGCGGTGAAAATATGCTACAGATGTAAACAATGTGTAAAGTGTCATTATTGACCCTTTTTTACATGAAAAAGTAGACTAGTTTTTCATAGCATGAATATCTCGAGATATTCATGTTAAAGAAATCCTCTTGTTTTTACAATTTCCATGTGTATTGGTAGTTCAGACTATCTAGATATAACGATGAGAAGCTAGTAGAACATGCAATCTTGATTATTTTTATGGAATGAAAATCTAAGGTGGTTCATGTGTGACTTTTTGAAGAAAGTCATTGACGAAGTTGAGCACAACCTTTGTGAAGAAATTCATTGTTGAAGTTGAGCATGTTCACACCATGCCACAAACATAAATTGATCCATGTGAGGATGTGAATAGGTTTTTTACCTATTCTTACTGTTCTTTTTTGGATCTTAAAGTTTATACTTTTCATATTCTAAACAAGTGTCATAAAGTTTATTTTTTTCATATTGTAAAGAAGCTGCGATCTCTTATAGCTTGTGGAGGACTAAGTGATACAAAGTTAAGAGGGATAATGGAAGTATTTTATACAAAGTGTGAGTGGAATATTAATCAAGTTTCTCTATATGGCCTCCTCTACTGAGCATATTTTTCGTTCTCATTTTCTTATTTTTTATTTTTCTTTTGCTAGTTTTTAACTTGTGAATATCTTGACATATTCACATAAAAAATATTGATGACCTCATCTTGTGGTAAAAATATGCTACAGATGTAAACAATGTGTAAAGTGTCATTATTGACCCTTTTTACATGACAAAGTAGACTAGTTTTTCATAGCATGAATATCTCGAGATATTCATGTTAAAAAAATCCTCTTGTTTTTACAATTTCCATGTGTATTGGTAGTTCAGACTATCTAGATATAATGATGAGAAGCTAGTAGAACATGCAATCTTGATTATTTTTATGGAATGAAAATCTAAGGTGGTTCATGTGTGACTTTTTGAAAAAAGTCATTGACGAAGTTGAGCACAACCTTTTTGAAGAAATTCATTGTTGAAGTTGAGCATGCTCACACCATGCCACAAACATAAATTGATCCATGTTTTGCTAGTTTTTAACTTGTGAATATCTTGAGATATTCACATAAAAAATATCGATGACCTCATCTTGTGGTAAAAATATGCTACGGATGTAAACAATGTGTAAAGTGTCATTATTGACCCTTTTTTACATGAAAAAGTAGACTAGTTTTTCATAGCATGAATATCTCGAGATATTCATGTTAAAGAAATCCTCTTGTTTTTACAATTTCCATGTGTATTGGTAGTTCAGACTATCTAGATATAATGATGAGAAGCTAGTAGAACATGCAATCTTGATTATTTTTATGGAATGAAAATCTAAGGTGGTTCATGTGTGACTTTTGAAGAAAGTCATTGACGAAGTTGAGCACAACCTTTGTGAAGAAATTCATTGTTGAAGTTGAGCATGTTCACACCATGCCACAAACATAAATTGATCCATGTGAGGATGTGAATAGGTTTTTTACCTATTCTTACGCTTCTTTTTTGGATCTTAAAGTTTATGCTTTTCATATTCTAAAGAAGTGTCGTAAAGTTTATTTTTTTCATATTGTAAAGAAGCTGCGATCTCTTATAGCTTGTGGAGGACTAAGTGATACAAAGTTAAGAGGGATAATGGAAGTATTTCATATAAAGTGTGGGTGGAATATTAATTCATGGATGAGCTGTGGCAAGTGAAGCGGCCACCACTGGCTCACCCCTCTCAGCCGGTCCGGATGATCTGCCCTCCACTCTGTGAGTCTTGGGCGCCGGCTTGGAAGGAGAGTAGTCACTGTCTGTCCGGGTGCGGAGTCTCTCCAGAAAGAGGGTGACCTGAGTCTGTGTCCAGCTCCACTCCGCCTTCGCCCTATCCAGAGCATAGGCATGAGACCACTCCTCTTCATATAAATATCGAAAGGTAGGCTGCACCCTCGGGGCGGCATGGAGGAGAATCAAAAGCATCGCCTCAACTGATGTGTGGACCGGATCCACCCGCCGATCTCCTATACCAAACAGGCTCATGCGGGCTGAGTGTAGTCGGGTCTGCAATAAGTCCGTGAGCCCAAGTCACTGAAGTGGTGAGAAAACTCCAGTATCTGGTCATGAAGAACTTCCTCTACAGAGTTGCAATCCCATGCTGTGTCTGGGGCAACGCTGAGAGGAAAGGAGAAGGCCACCATGCTGCTCACCACTGAAGGAGAACGAGAGGGATGGCACACCATGCAAACTCGCAAGGGCGCGACCAGTGTCTCGAATGGGCCAGCATCCAGCTGGAGGCACCTGAAAAAACTGTAATCCACTGGTAGCCCCATCACTCGTGGGGGCCCCCCAGGGGAGGAGAGAACTCTGTGGCGGGCGAAGCTAGGATCGCCATCTCCACCGGCCCGGAGAGGCGGTGAAACAGCCGCTGGACTGAACTCTGGCCTACCCCGCTGCGCTGCCCCGGGGCAGCGGGTGGTCTGGCGAAATATCCTGGAGAGGCCGAAGGGGGGATGGGGGCTCGCGGCGAGGAGGGGGGAGAGCGAGTGGAGGATGGAAAGGCATCTGCCAGAGGATAGGAGTCAGGGGGGGCCGCAGGGGGAGGAGGGAGGGGGGGGCGGGGGGGGGGAGAGGGGGGGAGGAAAGAGAGCTCTCCGGGTGGGGGGAGGGGAACCGGGGGTCGCAGAGAGCGGCCGGGGATCCTCAGGAAACTGCTCCAAGGAGGGGGCAGGGCCCCCCAGGGGGGGAGGCGGGAGTGGTATCTCCACGTGAGAGGCTCCACCATCGGCCTCAACAACGGGCACTGAGTCTGAATCCTCGTCCATCGGGGTGGGACCTGCAGGCCGCCTATCCCTGACTGGAGCATAAATGCGGGTAGGTGCCTGTACGCCAGCCGGAGTCGCCTGTCCACCAGCCTGTCCGCCAGCCTGTGCTGCCTGCTGGCGTCTGCGCGACGGTCCCTGCGGGCCGGGCGTTTTCGCCGGCGAACCTCCTGCCAGCCGCCAGTCTCCTGGGTCTGCGCGGCGTTCTCCGCTGGAGCCTGCTCGTCCGATGGTGGTGCCTACTGTGGCGAGCCAGGGATGTCCGGTCTCGGAGGTGGATGGCCACCTCTCGGGTCTCCTGCAGTGGGTCCAGAGGCCGCATAGCGTGAAGGATGAACCCCCTTGCGGGGGCATGCGCGTGCGAGATGGCCCATCTCCCGACATATGAAACACTGGCCGGGGAGGCCCGAATACTCCACGCGCTGTATCAGATGTCCTCCAGAAAGACAAGGGAGGAGGATCGTCTTCGGGAGGGACTCTGGTGACGGAACCACAACACGAATGGCCGGGAGTCCTGCTGCCCGAGCAACCACTGAGGCCGCGGTCTGTGGCACCTCCACCACTTGCCCAAAAGCCCTGCCTATGGACGGCAAGAGGGGCAAGTACTCCCTTCGGAGACCTGGAAAGCAGACGGTGATGGGGAATCCAGTCGCGCCTGCCAAGTGGATCAGACGATGGGTCAAAACCGTGGGTCCATCGTGCAAAGAACGCCCGAGAGGAGCGTAGGGCAATGGGGCTCCGAGCCAGCACCCTCTGAGCTGCTGGAGGGGACTCGAACTCCACCTGGTAGTAGCCGCGGCCTAAAAAATCCACGCTGACGATTCTTGCAGTCTCGCCAATGAGGCTACCCTGCAGTAGGTCGCGTAGCTCTCTCCGCATTGGGCGGCTACCCACCACCTTGCAAACCAAGGAAGAGGCCTCCAAGGAAGAAACGGAGGACGCGAGAAGTTGCTGCTCTGCATCTGAGAAGTCTAATCGAAGACCTGTATCGGTCGGGGCTGACGAAGAGGCTACCATGGAGTCCTCCTAAGGGAAAAGACCAGGTAACTGGCTGAATCGAAGAGACGAACCCAAGAAAAAACCTCTCCACTACGCGGAAATCACCGAAAAAAAAGGGAACGGGGGGCCGAGGCGGGGAGAAGGGGAGAAGCAGGGACGGGGGGCAGAGAGGCCGACGACGCGAGGAGGGGGGGAAGAAAGGAAGGAGGCGGAAAATAGGGGGGGAGGCGGAGGCAGGAGGGCGAGGGGGGGCTACGCAGGGAAGGCGAAGGGGGGGGAAGAAGAGGGCGGCGCGGAAGAGGGAGGCGGGGGGCTGAGAGGGCTGGCGGCGCAGGCGGGGGGCTGAGGGGGGCAGGCGGGAAGAAAGCGGGGGAGGGGAGGGGCTGCGGGGACAGGCGGGGGGCTGGGAAGGCTGGCGGCGACAGCGATGGGGGAGGCGCAGGGGTCAGCAGGCTACGCGCTACGTTCATCCATGAGGATCCTCTCGTGGAACATCCAGGGTCTCGGTGGACGTCGCTGCTACATTGGTCGGGGCAGACTTCGCCAGGAGATCCAGAGGGCTCTCGTTGGAGGACCCATAGATATCCTCTTCATCCAGGAGCACCACCTTTCTGTCGGGCGTACCCGCACCTGCGGGAAGATCTTGCCAGGCAGGAGTCACACTTTTTGGTCCCCGGCATATGGCCCCCAGGGGAATCAGGGCGGAGTATGCATTTCAGTCAGCGAGCAGCTTCTTTCCGAGGTTGTGGACTCTGGCACCCTGGTTCAGGGTCGCGCGCAGTGGATCATCCTTCGGGTTGGGGAAGATCGCATTGGCTTCCTCAACTTCTACGCCCCTAACGGGGCATCCGGGAGAGCTGAGTTCTGGATCACCATTAGGCAGTCCCTCCCCTTGGCAGACCACTGGTGCCTAGGAGGGGATTGCAACATGCTGGAGGATGCAGAGGACAGGCTAGGGGGCAGCCAGGAGACCATTCATGGGCCAGAGCTCGCTGCCTGGGAGGAGCTTGTGCTACAGGTGAGAGGCCAGGATCCGTGGACCCTCCCGGAGTTTGGCAGGTTGCAGGGGAGTCTCTCTTTCTCGCGCTCGGATAGACGGGCCACAGGAGTTAACCTCTCTCGCATCGATAGGTTCTACATTGATGAGTGGGCTTGTGATAGAGGTGGCACCGTGGGCATACTTGCAGGCTCCTCGCTTTCAGACCACTTCCCAGTGCTTCTCCAGATTGAGGACCCTACGAGAGGAGAGCGGGGCCAGAGCGTCCGGATTCCAGATTGCCTCATAGAGGAGCCTGAGATCGCGATCAGAGTTGAGCAGGTCTGGCAGGAGCTGCAGTTCAGGAGAGGATCGGCAGCCAGTGATCTTGCCAGTGGCTTGCAGGAGATCAGTCGGATGCTCAGACTGGCTGCCTTGGACCGTCTGGAGGTCTTCAGAGAGCAGGAGAGGAGCCTTCGGAGGAGTCTAGCGTCCCTTCAGAGACTCCAGGAGAGAGATCCTCTGAGCCCCTGGATCTCAGAGAAGATGGAGACAGCCCGCACTGAGATCAGATCCATCGAGGAGAGGCGGGTGGAGTTTCGATTCCATGCTCGGGCTTCTTTTTGGACTCAGGCTGGAGACAGAGTGACTCGGGATTTCTTTGAGGCGAATGGGCCTCGATTCAGACGAGAGGGTCTCAGGCGGCTTCGCCAGGCTGATGGCCAGGTTGTGGTGGATCCCCCCAGGGTTCGGGCGATAGCCACAGATTTTTACAGGGATCTTCTCTCTGCTGAGCCAGTAGACGACAGGGTGAGAGAGGCTAGGGAGGCGGTCTGGAGCTTCACGAGACCGGTTGTGCCGGTCCATTTGCAGCACTCCCTTCTCTCCCCTTTCTCGGATACGGAACTGGAGGAGGCTATGCAGGCATTACCTCGGGGCAAATGCCCAGGAGAGGACGGTCTCTCAGTGGCTTTCTTCCAGAGATACTGGGGCCTCCTTCATAGGGGCTTCAGATTGGCACTCCAGGAGATTATGGAGACGGGAGTCATGCCGGACAGCATGGCAGAGGGGTTGATCCACTTGATCCCCAAAGAGGGAGGAGACAGACTGGAGATTAGACAGTGGAGACCGATCACCCTGCTAGGCACGGCCTACAAGGTCCTAGCTAAGGCGGCTTCAGCCTCACCTTCCGGACATCATCCACTCCACGCAGACAGGCTTCATCCAGGATAGGAGCATTCTGGATAACATTTTCTCTTTCTGGGAGGCTACGGCTTTGGCTAGATTTCGACAGGAGGATCTGGCGGTGCTCCTTCTCGACTTTGAGAAGGCATATGATCGGGTGGACTGGGCCTTTCTGGAAGGCACTATGGAGAGGATGGGCTTCCCCCCTCAGTGGATTCGTGGGGTCTCTGCACTCTACACTTCGGCTCATAGCTAGGTGCTGATACAGGGCGTGTGCGGAGAGAGGTTCCAGCTCTCGCGCTCGGTGCGGCAGGGGTGCCCCTTGGCGCCCTTTCTTTTTCTTTTTGTGGCGGAGGCCATGAGCACCTTCTTGACGGCACAGGATACAGGTTTGAGGGGCCTCCAGCTTCCCATCCGCACCTCGGAGGAGCTCCTAGACTCGGAGTTTGCGGATGACACTGCTGTCTATCTTCAGGGAGGTGAGGAGAACCTCCGCCGCTTTGCCTTAGCCATGGACAGGTTTTGCAGAGCTTCGGGTGCTTTGATCAACTGGCACAAGTCGTGTGGGTTGTGGGTCAGTTCTATGCCCCCCCCGACTTGGAGGCCAGTTGATGGTTTTCAGTGGCTGCCCCCCGGCACTACAGTGCGTTATTTGGGATGCTATGTGGGCATTGATATATCTCCGGAGCAGTAGATAGCCCCCCTTCTTCTGAGTATTCGGAAGAAGCTTCTGTATTGGAGTACCGCTCGTTTATCTCTGGCTGGCCGAGTAGTTGTGGCCAACTAGGTTCTGCTCGCTACCATGTGGTACATCACTTCTTGCTGGGCCTTCTCTCGGGCGTGCATTGGCCAGGTGCAGAGGCTCATCAGGAACTTTCTTTGGTCCGGAGGCGACGGGCGACCCGCCAGGGCCAAGGTGGCATGGGCTGTGATCACTCAGCCGAGGGAGAGAGGCGGCCTGGGCATTGTAGATCCTATTTGCCAAAGTCGTGCTCTGCTTGGCAAGTTGGTAGTTTGTGGCCTCCTGCCAGGCGCTGAGCCGTGGAAGGAGTTTCTTGTTTCCAGGATGCTCAGCCGCACTCCTTCTCTTAGCGGCCCCTGGACCCCCAGCATCAGGTGGATCTTTACGGAGCAGCGATCCAGAGGAGTGGGCCTTGGCTTCGAGGAGCGTTTTGCAGCCAGCCTTCTGAGGGCCTGGGCGCATCTGAGGCCGTCCCTTTTCCAGACTCCCCCGGGCACCGATGAGGAACGCTTGCGGCAGCCATTGATCTGGAACCCCTTGATTCGACTTCCCAGTGGCCATATGGTTGGCTCGCGGTCTCACGTGTCGTGGGGCCCGTTGAGCTCCGGCCCGGCCCAGTCCCTAGACGACTGGATATGTTTTCAGCAGTTGCCTCCAAAGGTTCAGGAGAGGAGGCTCAGTGGGATGAGGGGCAGAGAGTTGATGAGACAGGACATTGAGGCGGCCATCCCCCGGGAGTGGCGGATCCCAGTACAGGACCCTCCACCTCCACAGTGGATGGGTGTCTTTACTCGGCATGAGATCCTTCTAGCGGTCTGCGGCACAGCGGAGAGCGTCTACCCACTCACTTTCGAGGTGGGAGAGGGTGGCCAGCTCCAGAGGACACGACTGGATTTGGATGGGCTCCAGGGTTGTATTCTCCAGAGGGTACGGGTGGTCGGCTTTCATCAGAGGCAGTGGTATGTAGACCCCTCACCGGCCTCGATAGGGGAGGACTGCTCTTGGAGATTATGGGCGTGGGATAGCAGGCCTCTTATTCGCCTCCAGTGGGATCCAGGTGAGTGGTTTTGGCGAGATCCCTACTCGGCCCCTACCAGCCCTGCCATCCCCTTCTTTCAGTACACAGCGAGGCTGGGGCGGCGGATTCAGAGACACAGGATAGCGAGCACCCCGGCAGCGGCCGAGCATTGGCGGCGACAGGGGCTCTCTCCTGCCTTTCTTAGGGACTTCTGGCAGTGCCTTCAGTTTCCGGCCCCGGAAGGTGACGCTTTTTCTCTGGCTCACAGCGCATAGAGGATTGGCTGTGGGGGCTTGGCTAGCTTTTGGCACACACCCAGCGTCCTGCCCTCGGTGCGGCCATGCACAGGAGTCACAGCGGCACTTCTTATGGGATTGCCCACAAGCAGAGCAGGTCTGGCAGTGCGCTCTCAGGATGGTTTTTGCAGGCTCACCAGGTGAGATGTTGGTGACGTGGGGCACGGTGGCTTGGGCCACGGACAGCGGCCCTGCACTTGGATATGAGGACGTCCCTGGCAGTGTGACCATCCAGGTCTCTGACAGGGCGATGGCGGTGGTTCCGACACCAGACTTCTCTTCGGCAGCCTCTCAGGAGGGGGTCGGGCAGAGATGGGAGATGATCAGCAGCATGACGGCTTGGCACATATGGAGAGCCCGATGCAGGGAGGCCATTGACCACCAGGCGACCCCACCGGCGAGGTCATATAGGCCCTCTCGGTGGACATCATTCACACCTTGAGAGGACACTGGGGGAAACTCCAGGGCGACTCGGATCGCATGAGAGGGCGCCGCAAGGCTTTCCTCCGCACTTGGCAGCCTGGTCCTTTCCTCACCGCCGCGAGGGACGAGGATGTCACTTGGCACTATAGACCGCCAGTTTGGCTTTTCTCACCTCCATCATGTATTACTAGGTAGCCCCCCCCAGAGAGCGGCCAGCCACGGGGGGGAGCTCAGGGGAGCTCAGGTGTTCATTGTGTTTTTTATCCCTCCTTGCGAGGTGAGCTTTGTAGCCGTATGGCGTTTTCTCATTAACTAATAGAAGGATCGTTTTTCCCCAAAAAAAAAAAAGGAATATTAATTCATAATAGGATTTCCACTTCTTTATTGACTAGTGGGGTGTTTTTCTACAAGTTTCTCTATGTGGCCTCCTCTACTGAACATATTTTTCGTTCTCATTTTTTTATTTTTTATTTTTCTTTTGCTAGTTTTTAACTTGTGATTATCTTGAGATATTCATATAAAAAATGTCGATGACCTCATCTTGCGGTAAAAATATGCTACAGATGTAAACAATGTGTAAAGTGTCATTATTGACCCTTTTTTACATGAAAAAGTAGACTAGTTTTTCATAGCATGAATATCTCGAGATATTCATGTTAAAGAAAATCCTCTAGTTTTTACAATTTCCATGTGTATTGGTAGTTCAGACTATCTAGATATAATGATGAGAAGCTAGTAGAACATGCAATCTTGATTATTTTTATGGAATGAAAATCTAAGGTGGTTCATGTGTGACTTTTTGAAGAAAGTCATTGACGAAGTTGAGCACAACCTTTGCGAAGAAATTCATTGTTGAAGTTGAGCATGTTCACACCATGCCACAAACATAAATTGATCCATGTGAGGATGTGAATAGGTTTTCAACCTATTCTTACTCTTCTTTTGTGGATCTTAAAGTTTATACTTTTCATATATTCTAAAGAAGTGTCTTAAAATTTATTTTTTTCATATTGTAAAGAAGCTGCGATCTCTTCTAGCTTGTGGAGGACTAAGTGATACAAAGTTAAGAGGGACAATGGAAGTATTTCTTACAAAGTGTGGGTGGAATATTAATTCATAATAGGATTTCCACTTCTTTATTGTGACTAGTGGGGTGTTTTTCTACAAGTTTCTCTATGTGGCCTCCTCTACTGAACATATTTTTCATTCTCATTTTTTTATTTTTTATTTTTCTTTTGCTAGTTTTTAACTTGTGAATATCTTGAGATATTCACATAAAAAATATCAATGACCTCATCTTGCGGTAAAAATATGCTACAGATGTAAACAATGTGTAAAGTGTTATTATTGACCCTTTTTTACATGAAAAAGTAGACTAGTTTTTCATAGCATGAATATCTCGAGATATTCATGTTAAAAAAATCCTCTTGTTTTTACAATTTCCATGTGTATTGGTAGTTCAGACTATGTAGATATAATGATGAGAAGCTAGTAGAACATGCAATCTTGATTATTTTTATGGAATGAAAATCTAAGGTGGTTCATGTGTGACTTTTTGAAGAAAGTCATTGACGAAGTTGAGCACAACCTTTTTGAAGAAATTCATTGTTGAAGTTGAGCATGTTCACACCATGCCACAAACATAAATTGATCCATGTGATGATGTGAATGGGTTTTTTTACCTATTCTTACTGTTCTTTTTTGGATCTTAAAGTTTATACTTTTCATATATTCTAAAGAAGTGTCTTAAAGTTTATTTTTTTCATATTGTAAAGAAGCTGCGATCTCTTCTAGCTTGTGGAGGACTAAGTGATACAAAGTTAAGAGGGACAATGGAAGTATTTCATACAAAGTGTGGGTGGAATATTAATTCATAATAGGATTTCCACTTCTTTATTGTGACTAGTGGGGTGTTTTTCTACAAGTTTCTCTATGTGGCCTCCTCTACTGAGCATATTTTTCGTTCTCAATTTTTTATTTTTTATTTTTCTTTTACTAGTTTTTAACTTGTGAATATCTTGAGATATTCACATAAAAAATATCGATGACCTCATCTGGTGGTAAACATATGCTACAGATGTAAACAATGTGTAAAGTGTCATTATTGACCCTTTTTTACATGAAAAAGTAGACTAGTTTTTCATAGCATGAATATCTCGAGATATTCATGTTAAAAAAATCCTCTTGTTTTTACAATTTCCATGTGTATTGGTAGTTTAGACTATCTATATATAATGATGAGAAGCTAGTAGAACATGCAATCTTGATTGTTTTTATGGAATGAAAATCTAAGGTGGTTCATGTGTGACTTTTTGAAGAAAGTCATTGACGAAGTTGAGCACAACCTTTGTGAAGAAATTCATTGTTGAAGTTGAGCATGTTCACACCATGCCACAAACATAAATTGATCCATGTGAGGATGTGAATAGGTTTTTTACCTATTCTTACTCTTCTTTTTTGGATCTTAAAGTTTATACTTTTCATATTCTAAAGAAGTGTCGTAAAGTTTATTTTTTTCATATTGTAAAGAAGCTGCGATCTCTTATAGCTTGTGGAGGACTAAGTGATACAAAGTTAAGAGGGATAATGGAAGTATTTCATATAAAGTGTGGGTGGAATATTAATTCATAATAGGATTTCCACTTCTTTATTGACTAGTGGGGTGTTTTTCTACAAGTTTCTCTATGTGGCCTCCTCTACTGAACATATTTTTCGTTCTCATTTTCTTATTTTTTATTTTTCTTTTTCTAGTTTTTAACTTGTGAATATCTTGAGATATTCACATAAAAAATATCGATGACCTCATCTTGCGGTAAAAATATGCTACAGATGTAAACATTGTGTAAAGTGTCATTATTGACCCTTTTTTACATGAAAAACTAGACTAGTTTTTCATAGCATGAATATCTCGAGATATTCATGTTAAAAAAATCCTCTTGTTTTTACAATTTCCATGTGTATTGGTAGTTCAGACTATCTAGATATAATGATGAGAAGCTAGTAGAACATGCAATCTTGATTATTTTTATGGAATGAAAATCTAAGGTGGTTCATGTGTGACTTTTTGAAGAAAGTCATTGACGAAGTTGAGCACAACCTTTTTGAAGAAATTCATTGTTGAAGCTGAGCATGTTCACACCATGCCACAAACATAAATTGATCCATGTGAGGATGTGAATAGGTTTTTTATCTATTCTTACTGTTCTTTTCTGGATCTTAAAGTTTATACTTTTCATATCTTCTAAAGAAGTGTCTCAAAGTTTATTTTTTTCATATTGTAAAGAAGCTGCGATCTCTTCTAGCTTGTGGAGGACTAAGTGATACAAAGTTAAGAGGGACAATGGAAGTATTTCATACAAAGTGTGGGTGGAATATTAATTCATAATAGGATTTCCACGTCTTTATTGTGACTAGTAGGGTGTTTTTCTACAAGTTTCTCTATGTGGCCTCCTCTACTGAGCATATTTTTCGTTCTCATTTTTTTATTTTTTATTTTTCTTTTGCTAGTTTTTAACTTGTGAATATCTTGAGATATTCACATAAAAAATATCAATGACCTCATCTTGTGGTAAAAATATGCTATAGATGTGAACAATGTGTAAAGTGTCATTATTGACCCTTTTTTACATGAAAAAGTATCTAACTAGTTTTTCATAGCATGAATATCTCGAGATATTCATGTTAAAAAAATGCTCTTGTTTTTACAATTTCCATGTGTATTGGTAGTTCAGACTATCTAGATATAATGATGAGAAGCTAGTAGAACATGCAATCTTGATTATTTTTATGGAATGAAAATCTAAGGTGGTTCATGTGTGACTTTTTGAAGAAAGTCATTGACGAAGTTGAGCACAACCTTTGTGAAGAAATTCATTGTTGAAGTTGAGCATATTCACACAATGCCACAAACATAAATTGATCCATGTGAGGATGTGAATAGGTTTTTTACGTATTCTTACTGTTCTTTTTTGGATCTTAAATTAGTTTATACTTTTCATATTCTAAAGAAGTGTCGTAAAGTTTATTTTTTTCATATTGTAAAGAAGCTGCGATCTCTTATAGCTTGTGGAGGACTAAGTGATACAAAGTTAAGAGGGATAATGGAAGTATTTCATATAAAGTGTGGGTGGAATATTAATTCATAATAGGATTTCCATTTCTTTATTGACTAGTGGGGCGTTTTTCTACAAGTTTCTCTATGTGGCCTCCTCTACTGAACATATTTTTCGTTCTCATTTTTTTATTTTTTATTTTTATTTTTCTAGTTTTTAACTTGTGAATATCTTGAGATATTCACATAAAAAATGTCGATAACCTCATCTTGCGGTAAAAATATGCTACAGATGTAAACAATGTGTAAAGTGTCATTATTGACCCTTTTTTACATGAAAAAGTAGACTAGTTTTTCATAGCATGAATATCTCGAGATATTCATGTTAAAAAAATCCTCTTGTTTTTACAATTTCCATGTGTATTGGTAGTTCAGACTATCTAGATATAATGATGAGAAGCTAGTAGAACATGCAATCTTGATTATTTTTATGGAATGAAAATCTAAGGTGGTTCATGTGTGACTTTTTGAAGAAAGTCATTGACGAAGTTCAGCACAACCTTTGCGAAGAAATTCATTGTTGAAGTTGAGCATGTTCACACCATGCCACTAACATAAATTGATCCATGTAAGGATGTGAATAGGTTTTTTACCTATTCTTACTGTTCTTTTCTGGATCGTAAAGTTTATACTTTTCATATATTCTAAAGAAGTGTCTTAAAGTTTATTTTTTTCATATTGTAAAGAAGCTGCGATCTCTTCTAGCTTGTGGAGGACTAAGTCATACAAAGTTAAGAGGGACAATGGAAGTATTTCATACAAAGTGTGGGTGGAATATTAATTCATAATAGGATTTCCACGTCTTTATTGTGACTAGTGGGGTGTTTTTCTACAAGTTTCTCTATGTGGCCTCCTCTACTGAGCATATTTTTCGTTCTCATTTTTTTATTTTTTATTTTTCTTTTGATAGTTTTTAACTTGTGAATATCTTGAGATATTCACATAAAAAATATCGATGACCTCATCTTGCGGTAAAAATATGCTATAGATGTGAACAATGTGTAAAGTGTCATTATTGACCCTTTTTTACATGAAAAAGTATCTAACTAGTTTTTCATAGCATGAATATCTCGAGATATTCATGTTAAAAAAATCCTCTTGTTTTTACAATTTCCATGTGTATTGGTAGTTCAGACTATCTAGATATAATGATGAGAAGCTAGTAGAACATACAATCTTGATTATTTTTATGGAATGAAAATCTAAGCTGGTTCATGTGTAACTTTTTGAAGAAAGTCATTGACGAAGTTGAGCACAACCTTTGTGAAGAAATTCATTGTTGAAGTTGAGCATGTTCACACCATGCCACAAACATAAATTGATCCATGTGAGGATGTGAATAGGTTTTTTACCTATTCTTACTGTTCTTTTTTGGATCTTAAATTAGTTTATACTTTTCATATTCTAAAGAAGTGTCGTAAAGTTTATTTTTTTCATATTGTAAAGAAGCTGCGATCTCTTATAGCTTGTGGAGGACTAAGTGATACAAAGTTAAGAGGGATAATGGCAGTATTTCATATAAAGTGTGGGTGGAATATTAATTCATAATAGGATTTCCACTTCTTTATTGACTAGTGGGGCGTTTTTCTACAAGTTTCTCTATGTGGCCTCCTCTACTGAACATATTTTTCGTTCTTCTTTTTTTATTTTTTATTTTCCTTTTGCTAGTTTTTAACTTGTGAATATCTTGAGATATTCACATAAAAAATGTCGATGACCTCATCTTGCGGTAAAAATATGCTACAGATGTAAACAATGTGTAAAGTGTCATTATTGACCTTGTTTTACATGAAAAAGTAGACTAGTTTTTCATAGCATGAATATCTCGAGATATTCATGTTAAAAAAATCCTCTTGTTTTTACAATTTCCATGTGTATTGGTAGTTCAGACTATCTAGATATAATGATGAGAAGCTAGTAGAACATGCAATCTTGATTATTTTTATGGAATGAAAATCTAAGGTGGTTCATGTGTGACTTCTTGAAGAAAGTCATTGACGAAGTTGAGCACAACCTTTTTGAAGAAATTCATTGTTGAAGTTGAGCATGCTCACACCATGCCACAAACATAAATTGATCCATGTGAGGATGTGAATAGGTTTTTCACCTATTCTTACTCTTCTTTTGTGGATCTTAAAGTTTATACTTTTCATATATTCTAAAGAAGTGTCTTAAAATTTATTTTTTTCATATTGTAAAGAAGCTGCGATCTCTTCTAGCTTGTGGAGGACTAAGTGATACAAAGTTAAGAGGGACAATGGAAGTATTTCATACAAAGTGTGGGTGGAATATTAATTCATAATAGGATTTCCACTTCTTTATTGTGACTAGTGGGGTGTTTTTCTACAAGTTTCTCTATGTGGCCTCCTCTACTGAGCATATTTTTCGTTCTCATTTTTTTTTTTCTTTTGCTAGTTTTTAACTTGTGAATATCTTGAGATATTCACATAAAAAATATCGATGACCTCATCTTGTGGTAAAAATAGGCTTTAGATGTAAACAATGTTTAAAGTGTCATTATTGACCCTTTTTTACATGAAAAAGTATCTAACTAGTTTTTCATAGCATGAATATCTCGAGATATTCATGTTAAAAAAATCCTCTTGTTTTTACAATTTCCATGTGTATTGGTAGTTCAGACTATCTAGATATAATGATGAGAAGCTAGTAGAACATGCAATCTTGATTATTTTTATGGAATGAAAATCTAAGGTGGTTCATGTGTGACTTTTTGAAGAAAGTCATTGACGAAGTTGAGCACAACCTTTGTGAAGAAATTCATTGTTGAAGTTGAGCATGTTCACACCATGCCACAAACATAAATTGATCCATGTGAGGATGTGAATAGGTTTTTTACCTATTCTTACTGTTCTTTTTTGGATCTTAAATTAGTTTATACTTTTCATATTCTAAAGAAGTGTGGTAAAGTTTATTTTTTTCATATTGTAAAGAAGCTGCGATCTCTTATAGCTTGTGGAGGACTAAGTGATACAAAGTAAAGAGGGATAATGGAAGTATTTCATATAAAGTGTGGGTGGAATATTAATTCATAAAACGATTTCCACTTCTTTTTTGACTAGTGGGGTGTTTTTCTACAGGTTTCTCTATGTGGCCTCCTCTACTGAACATATTTTTCGTTCTCATTTTTTTATTTTTTATTTTTCTTTTGCTAGTTTTTAACTTGTGAATATCTTGAGATATTCACATAAAAAATATCGATGACCTCATCTTGTGGTAAAAATATGCTACAGATGTAAACAATGTGTAAAGTGTCATTATTGACCCTTTTTTACGTGAAAAAGTAGACTAGTTTTTCATAGCATGAATATCTCGAGATATTCATGTTAAAAGAATCCTCTTGTTTTTACAATTTCCATGTGTATTGGTAGTTCAGACTATCTAGATATAATGATGAGAAGCTAGTACAACATGCAATCTTGATTATTTTTATGGAATGAAAATCTAAGGTGGTTCATGTGTGACTTTTTGAAGAAAGTCATTGACGAAGTTGAGCACAACCTTTGCGAAGAAATTCATTGTTGAAGTTGAGCATGTTCACACCATGCCACTAACATAAATTGATCCATGTGAGGATGTGAATAGGTTTTTTTACCTATTCTTACTATTCTTTTCTATATCTTAAAGTTTATACTTTTCATATATTCTAAAGAAGTGTGGTAAAGTTTATTTTTTTCATATTGTAAAGAAGCTGCGATCTCTTATAGCTTGTGGAGGACTAAGTGATACAAAGTTAAGAGGGATAATGGAAGTATTTCATATAAAGTGTGGGTGGAATATTAATTCATAATAGGATTTCCACTTCTTTATTGACTAGTGGGGTGTTTTTCTACAAGTTTCTCTATGTGGCCTCCTCTACTGAACATATTTTTCGTTCTCATTTTTTTATTTTTTATTTTTCTTTTGCTAGTTTTTAACTTGTGAATATCTTGAGATATTCACATAAAAAATATCGATGACCTCATCTTGTGGTAAAAATATGCTACAGATGTAAACAATGTGTAAAGTGTCATTATTGACCCTTTTTTACATAAAAAAGTAGACTAGTTTTTCATAGCATGAATATCACGAGATATTCATGTTAAAAATATCCTCTTGTTTTTACAATTTCCATGTGTATTGGTAGTTCAGACTATCTAGATATAATGATGAGAAGCTAGTAGAACATGCAATCTTGATTATTTTTATGGAATGAAAATCTAAGGTGGTTCATGTGTGACTTTTTGAAGAAAGTCATTGACGAAGTTGAGCACAACCTTTGTGAAGAAATTCATTGTTGAAGTTGAGCATGTTCACACCATGCCACAAACATAAATTGATCCATGTGAGGATGTGAATAGGTTTTTTACCTATTCTTACTGTTCTTTTTTGGATCTTAAAGTTTATACTTTTCATATTCTAAACAAGTGTCGTAAAGTTTATTCTTTTCATATTGTAAATAAGCTGCGATCTCTTATAGCTTGTGGAGGACTAAGTGATACAAAGTTAAGAGGGATAATGGAAGTATTTCATATAAAGTGTGGGTGGAATATTATTTCATAATAGGATTTCCACTTCTTTATTGACTAGTGGGGTGTTTTTCTACAAGTTTCTCTATGTGGCCTCCTATACTGAACATATTTTTCGTTCTCATTTTTTTTTAATTTTTCTTTTGCTAGTGAATATCTTGAGATATTCACATAAAAAATGTCGATGACCTCATCTTGCGGTAAAAATATGCTACAGATGTAAACAATGTGTAAAGTGTCATTATTGACCCTTTTTTACATGAAAAAGTAGACTAGTTTTTCATAGCATGAATATCTCGAGATATTCATGTTAAAAAAATCCTCTTGTTTTTACAATTTCCATGTGTATTGGTAGTTCAGACTATCTAGATATAATGATGAGAAGCTAGTAGAACATGCAATCTTGATTATTTTTATGGAATGAAAATTTAAGGTGGTTCATGTGTGACTTTTTGAAGAAAGTCATTGACGAAGTTGAGCACAACCTTTTTGAAGAAATTCATTGTTGAAGTTGAGCATGTTCACACCATGCCACAAACATAAATTGATCCATGTGAGGATGTGAATAGGTTTTTTTACCTATTCTTACTCTTCTTTTTTGGATCTTAAAGTTTATACTTTTCTTATATTCTAAAGAAGTGTCTTAAAATTTATTTTTTTCATATTGTAAAGAAGCTGCGATTTCTTCTGGCTTGTGGAGGACTAAGTGATACAAAGTTAAGAGGGACAATGGAAGTCTTTCATACAAAGTGTGGGAGGAATATTAATTCATAATAGGATTTCCACTTCTTCATTGTGACTAGTGGGGTCTCGGGGGGTTCACCTTTAAAAAATGTTGCATATCACGTGCGTTCAAGAGGTAATAAAAAACCCCCTCTACTTACATGTCACACGCTAATAAAATGACCCCTCTTTCTTAAGAAACTTACAACTTTTTTTCAAAATTGGATAAAAAAGCCCCTCCTGTATATGTAAACCTGTAACTTTTTGGAATTTAAATACCCCTCTTAGATGAACTGACGTGCTACACTTACATACTTTTAGGTGAACCCCCCGGGAGTGGGGTGTTTTTCTACAAGTTTCTCTATGTGGCCTCCTCTACTGAGCATATTTTTCGTTCTCATTTTTTTATTTTTTATTTTTCTTTTGCTAGTTTGAATATCTTGAGATATTCACATAAAAAATATCGATGACCTCATCTTGCGGTAAAAATATGCTACAGATGTAAACAATGTGTAAAGTGTCATTATTGACCCTTTTTTACATGAAAAAGTAGACTAGTTTTTCATAGCATGAATATCTCGAGATATTCATGTTAAAGAAATCCTCTTGTTTTTACAATTTCCATGTGTATTGGTAGTTCACACTATCTAGATATAATGATGAGAAGCTAGTAGAACATGCAATCTTGATTATTTTTATGGAATGAAAATCTAAGGTGGTTCATGTGTGACTTTTTGAAGAAAGTCATTGACGAAGTTGAGCACAACCTTTGTGAAGAAATTCATTGTTGAAGTTGAGCATGTTCACACCATGCCACAAACATAAATTGATCCATGTGAGGATGTGAATAGGTTTTTTACCTATTCTTACTGTTCTTTTTTGGATCTTAAAGTTTATACTTTTCATATTCTAAACAAGTGTCGTAAAGTTTATTTTTTTTATATTGTAAATAAGCTGCGATCTCTTATAGCTTGTGGAGGACTAAGTGATACAAAGTTAAGAGGGATAATGGAAGTATTTCATATAAAGTGTGGGTGGAATATTATTTCATAATAGGATTTCCACTTCTTTATTGACTAGTGGGGTGTTTTTCTACAAGTTTCTCTATGTGGCCTCCTATATTGAACATATTTTTCGTTCTCATTTTTTTTTTAATTTTTCTTTTGCTAGTGAATATCTTGAGATATTCACATAAAAAATGTCGATGACCTCATCTTGCGGTAAAAATATGCTACAGATGTAAACAATGTGTAAAGTGTCATTATTGACCCTTTTTTACATGAAAAAGTAGACTAGTTTGTCATAGCATGAATATCTCGAGATATTCATGTTAAAAAAATCCTCTTGTTTTTACAATTTCCATGTGTATTGGTAGTTCAGACTATCTAGATATAATGATGAGAAGCTAGTAGAACATGCAATCTTGATTATTTTTATGGAATGAAAATTTAAGGTGGTTCATGTGTGACTTTTTGAAGAAAGTCATTGACGAAGTTGAGCACAACCTTTTTGAAGAAATTCATTGTTGAAGTTGAGCATGCTCACACCATGCCACAAACATAAATTGATCCATGTGAGGATGTGAATAGGTTTTTTTACCTATTCTTACTCTTCTTTTTTGGATCTTAAAGTTTATACTTTTCTTATATTCTAAAGAAGTGTCTTAAAATTTATTTTTTTCATATTGTAAAGAAGCTGCGATTTCTTCTAGCTTGTGGAGGACTAAGTGATACAAAGTTAAGAGGTACAATGAAAGTCTTTCATACAAAGTGTGGGTGGAATATTAATTCATAATAGGATTTCCACTTCTTTATTGACTAGTGGGGTGTTTTTCTACAAGTTTCTTTATGTGGCCTCCTCTACAGAGCATATTTTTCGTTCTCATTTTCTTATTTTTTATTTTTCTTTTTCTAGTTTGAATATCTTGAGATATTCACATAGAAAATATCGATGACCTCATCTTGTGGTAAAAATATGCTACAGATGTAAACAATGTGTAAAGTGTCATTATTGACCCTTTTTTACATGAAAAAGTAGACTAGTTTTTCATAGCATGAATATCTCGAGATATTCATGTTAAAGAAATCCTCTTGTTTTTACAATTTCCATGTGTATTGGTAGTTCAGACTATCTAGATATAATGATGAGAAGCTAGTAGAACATGCAATCTTGATTATTTTTATGGAATGAAAATCTAAGGTGGTTCATGTGTGACTTTTTGAAGAAAGTCATTGACGAAGTTGAGCACAACCTTTGTGAAGAAATTCATTGTTGAAGTTGAGCATGTTCACACCATGCCACAAACATAAATTGATCCATGTGAGGATGTGAATAGGTTTTTTACCTATTCTTACTGTTCTTTTTTGGATCTTAAATTAGTTTATACTTTTCATATTCTAAAGAAGTGTGGTAAAGTTTATTTTTTTCATATTGTAAAGAAGCTGCGATCTCTTATAGCTTGTGGAGGACTAAGTGATACAAAGTTAAGAGGGATAATGGCAGTATTTCATATAAAGGGTGGGTGGAATAATAATTCATAATAGGATTTCCACTTCTTTATTGACTAGTGGGGCGTTTTTCTACAAGTTTCTCTATGTGGCTTCCTCTACTGAACATATTTTTCGTTCTCATTTTTTTATTTTTTATTTTTCTTTTGCTAGTTTTTAACTTGTGAATATCTTAAGATATTCACATAAAAAAATGTCGATGACCTCATCTTGCGGTAAAAATATGCTACAGATGTAAACAATGTGTAAAGTGTCATTATTGACCCTTTTTTACATGAAAAAGTAGACTAGTTTTTCATAGCATGAATATCTCGAGATATTCATGTTAAAAAAATCCTCTTGTTTTTACAATTTCCATGTGTATTGGTAGTTCAGACTATCTAGATATAATGATGAGAAGCTAGTAGAACATGCAATCTTGATTATTTTTATGGAATGAAAATCTAAGGTGGTTCATGTGTGACTTTTTGAAGAAAGTCATTGACGAAGTTGAGCACAACCTTTTTGAAGAAATTCATTGTTGAAGTTGAGCATGCTCACACCATGCCACAAACATAAATTGATCCATGTGAGGATGTGAATAGGTTTTTTACCTATTCTTACTGTTCTTTTCTGGATCTTAAAGTTTATACTTTTCATATATTCTAAAGAAGTGTGGTAAAGTTTATTTTTTTCATATTGTAAAGAAGCTGCGATTTCTTCTAGCTTGTGGAGGACTAAGTGATACAAAGTTAAGAGGGACAATGGAAGTATTTCATACAAAGTGTGGGTGGAATATTAATTCATAATAGGATTTCCACTTCTTTATTGTCACTAGTGGTGTTTTTATACAAGTTTCTCTATGTGGCCTCCTCTACTGAGCATATTTTTTGTTCTCATTTTTTTATTTTTTATTTTTCTTTTGCTAGTTTTTAACTTGTGAATATCTTGAGATATTCACATAAAAAATATCGATGACCTCATCTTGTGGTAGAAATAGGCTATAGATGTAAACAATGTTTAAAGTGTCATTATTGACCCTTTTTTACATGAAAAAGTATCTAACTAGTTTTTCATAGCATGAATATCTCGAGATATTCATGTTAAAAAAATCCTCTTGTTTTTACAATTTCCATGTGTATTGGTAGTTCAGACTATCTAGATATAATGATGAGAAGCTAGTAGAACATGCAATCTTGATTATTTTTATGGAATGAAAATCTAAGGTGGTTCATGTGTGACTTTTTGAAGAAAGTCATTGACGAAGTTGAGCACAACCTTTGTGAAGAAATTCATTGTTGAAGTTGAGCATGTTCACACCATGCCACAAACATAAATTGATCCATGTGAGGATGTGAATAGGTTTTTTACCTATTCTTACTGTTCTTTTTTGGATCTTAAATTAGTTTATACTTTTCATATTCTAAAGAAGTGTGGTAAAGTTTATTTTTTTCATATTGTAAAGAAGCTGCGATCTCTTATAGCTTGTGGAGGACTAAGTGATACAAAGTAAAGAGGGATAATGGAAGTATTTCATATAAAGTGTGGGTGGAATATTAATTCATAAAACGATTTCCACTTCTTTTTTGACTAGTGGGGTGTTTTTCTACAGGTTTCTCTATGTGGCCTCCTCTACTGAACATATTTTTCGTTCTCATTTTTTTATTTTTTATTTTTCTTTTGCTAGTTTTTAACTTGTGAATATCTTGAGATATTCACATAAAAAATATCGATGACCTCATCTTGTGGTAAAAATATGCTACAGATGTAAACAATGTGTAAAGTGTCATTATTGACCCTTTTTTACGTGAAAAAGTAGACTAGTTTTTCATAGCATGAATATCTCGAGATATTCATGTTAAAAAAATCCTCTTGTTTTTACAATTTCCATGTGTATTGGTAGTTCAGACTATCTAGATATAATGATGAGAAGCTAGTAGAACATGCAATCTTGATTATTTTTATGGAATGAAAATCTAAGGTGGTTCATGTGTGACTTTTTGAAGAAAGTCATTGACGAAGTTGAGCACAACCTTGGCGAAGAAATTCATTGTTGAAGTTGAGCATGTTCACACCATGCCACTAACATAAATTGATCCATGTGAGGATGTGAATAGGTTTTTTACCTATTCTTACTGTTCTTTTCTATATCTTAAAGTTTATACTTTTCATATATTCTAAAGAAGTATCGTAAAGTTTATTTTTTTCATATTGTAAAGAAGCTGCGATCTCTTATAGCTTGTGGAGGACTAAGTGATACAAAGTTAAGAGGGATAATGGAAGTATTTCATATAAAGTGTGGGTGGAATATTAATTCATAATAGGATTTCCACTTCTTTATTGACTAGTGGGGTGTTTTTCTACAAGTTTCTCTATGTGGCCTCCTCTACTGAACATATTTTTCGTTCTCATTTTTTTATTTTTTATTTTTCTTTTGTTAGTTTTTAACTTGTGAATATCTTGAGATATTCACATAAAAAATATCGATGACCTCATCTTGTGGTAAAAATATGCTACAGATGTAAACAATGTGTAAAGTGTCATTATTGACCCTTTTTACATGAAAAAGTAGACTAGTTTTTCATAGCATGAATATCTCGAGATATTCATGTTAAAAAAATCCTCTTGTTTTTACAATTTCCATGTGTATTGGTAGTTCAGACTATCTAGATATAATGATGAGAAGCTAGTAGAACATGCAATCTTGATTATTTTTATGGAATGAAAATCTAAGGTGGTTCATGTGTGACTTTTTGAAGAAAGTCATTGACGAAGTTGAGCACAACCTTTGTGAAGAAATTCATTGTTGAAGTTGAGCATGTTCACACCATGCCACAAACATAAATTGATCCATGTGAGGATGTGAATAGGTTTTTTACCTATTCTTACTGTTCTTTTTTGGATCTTAAAGTTTATACTTTTCATATTCTAAACAAGTGTCGTAAAGTTTATTTTTTTCATATTGTAAATAAGCTGCGATCTCTTATAGCTTGTGGAGGACTAAGTGATACAAAGTTAAGAGGGATAATGGAAGTATTTCATATAAAGTGTGGGTGGAATATTATTTCATAATAGGATTTCCACTTCTTTATTGACTAGTGGGGTGTTTTTCTACAAGTTTCTCTATGTGGCCTCCTATACTGAACATATTTTTCGTTCTCATTTTTTTTTAATTTTTCTTTTGCTAGTGAATATCTTGAGATATTCACATAAAAAATGTCGATGACCTCATCTTGCGGTAAAAATATGCTACAGATGTAAACAATGTGTAAAGTGTCATTATTGACCCTTTTTTACATGAAAAAGTAGACTAGTTTTTCATAGCATGAATATCTCGAGATATTCATGTTAAAAAAATCCTCTTGTTTTTACAATTTCCATGTGTATTGGTAGTTCAGACTATCTAGATATAATGATGAGAAGCTAGTAGAACATGCAATCTTGATTATTTTTATGGAATGAAAATCTAAGGTGGTTCATGTGTGACTTTTTGAAGAAAGTCATTGACGAAGTTGAGCACAACCTTTTTGAAGAAATTCATTGTTGAAGTTGAGCATGTTCACACCATGCCACAAACATAAATTGATCCATGTGAGGATGTGAATAGGTTTTTTTACCTATTCTTACTGTTCTTTTTTGGATCTTAAAGTTTATACTTTTCTTATATTCTAAAGAAGTGTCTTAAAATTTATTTTTTTCATATTGTAAAGAAGCTGCGATTTCTTCTAGCTTGTGGAGGACTAAGTGATACAAAGTTAAGAGGGATAATGGAAGTATTTCATATAAAGTGTGGGTGGAATATTATTTCATAATAGGATTTCCACTTCTTTATTGACTAGTGGGGTGTTTTTCTACAAGTTTCTCTATGTGGCCTCCTATACTGAACATATTTTTCGTTCTCATTTTTTTTTAATTTTTCTTTTGCTAGTGAATATCTTGAGATATTCACATAAAAAATGTCGATGACCTCATCTTGCGGTAAAAATATGCTACAGATGTAAACAATGTGTAAAGTGTCATTATTGACCCTTTTTTACATGAAAAAGTAGACTAGTTTTTCATAGCATGAATATCTCGAGATATTCATGTTAAAAAAATCCTCTTGTTTTTACAATTTCCATGTGTATTGGTAGTTCAGACTATCTAGATATAATGATGAGAAGCTAGTAGAACATGCAATCTTGATTATTTTTATGGAATGAAAATTTAAGGTGGTTCATGTGTGACTTTTTGAAGAAAGTCATTGACGAAGTTGAGCACAACCTTTGTGAAGAAATTCATTGTTGAAGTTGAGCATGTTCACACCATGCCACAAACATAAATTGATCCATGTGAGGATGTGAATAGGTTTTTTTACCTATTCTTACTCTTCTTTTTTGGATCTTAAAGTTTATACTTTTCTTATATTCTAAAGAAGTGTCTTAAAATTTATTTTTTTCATATTGTAAAGAAGCTGCGATTTCTTCTGGCTTGTGGAGGACTAAGTGATACAAAGTTAAGAGGGACAATGGAAGTCTTTCATACAAAGTGTGGGTGGAATATTAATTCATAATAGGATTTCCACTTCTTCATTGTGACTAGTGGGGTCTCGGGGGGTTCACCTTTAAAAAATGTTGCATATCACGTGCGTTCAAGAGGTAATAAAAAACCCCCTCTACTTACATGTCACACGCTAATAAAATGACCCCTCTTTCTTAAGAAACTTACAACTTTTTTTCAAAATTGGATAAAAAAGCCCCTCCTGTATATGTAAACCTGTAACTTTTTGGAATTTAAATACCCCTCTTAGATGAACTGACGTGCTACACTTACATACTTTTAGGTGAACCCCCCGGGAGTGGGGTGTTTTTCTACAAGTTTCTCTATGTGGCCTCCTCTACTGAGCATATTTTTCGTTCTCATTTTTTTATTTTTTATTTTTCTTTTGCTAGTTTGAATATCTTGAGATATTCACATAAAAAATATCGATGACCTCATCTTGCGGTAAAAATATGCTACAGATGTAAACAATGTGTAAAGTGTCATTATTGACCCTTTTTTACATGAAAAAGTAGACTAGTTTTTCATAGCATGAATATCTCGAGATATTCATGTTAAAGAAATCCTCTTGTTTTTACAATTTCCATGTGTATTGGTAGTTCACACTATCTAGATATAATGATGAGAAGCTAGTAGAACATGCAATCTTGATTATTTTTATGGAATGAAAATCTAAGGTGGTTCATGTGTGACTTTTTGAAGAAAGTCATTGACGAAGTTGAGCACAACCTTTGTGAAGAAATTCATTGTTGAAGTTGAGCATGTTCACACCATGCCACAAACATAAATTGATCCATGTGAGGATGTGAATAGGTTTTTTACCTATTCTTACTGTTCTTTTTTGGATCTTAAAGTTTATACTTTTCATATTCTAAACAAGTGTCGTAAAGTTTATTTTTTTTATATTGTAAATAAGCTGCGATCTCTTATAGCTTGTGGAGGACTAAGTGATACAAAGTTAAGAGGGATAATGGAAGTATTTCATATAAAGTGTGGGTGGAATATTATTTCATAATAGGATTTCCACTTCTTTATTGACTAGTGGGGTGTTTTTCTACAAGTTTCTCTATGTGGCCTCCTATACTGAACATATTTTTCGTTCTCATTTTTTTTTAATTTTTCTTTTGCTAGTGAATATCTTGAGATATTCACATAAAAAATGTCGATGACCTCATCTTGCGGTAAAAATATGCTACAGATGTAAACAATGTGTAAAGTGTCATTATTGACCCTTTTTTACATGAAAAAGTAGACTAGTTTTTTATAGCATGAATATCTCGAGATATTCATGTTAAAAAAATCCTCTTGTTTTTACAATTTCCATGTGTATTGGTAGTTCAGACTATCTAGATATAATGATGAGAAGCTAGTAGAACATGCAATCTTGATTATTTTTATGGAATGAAAATTTAAGGTGGTTCATGTGTGACTTTTTGAAGAAAGTCATTGACGAAGTTGAGCACAACCTTTTTGAAGAAATTCATTGTTGAAGTTGAGCATGCTCACACCATGCCACAAACATAAATTGATCCATGTGAGGATGTGAATAGGTTTTTTTACCTATTCTTACTCTTCTTTTTTGGATCTTAAAGTTTATACTTTTCTTATATTCTAAAGAAGTGTCTTAAAATTTATTTTTTTCATATTGTAAAGAAGCTGCGATTTCTTCTAGCTTGTGGAGGACTAAGTGATACAAAGTTAAGAGGTACAATGAAAGTCTTTCATACAAAGTGTGGGTGGAATATTAATTCATAATAGGATTTCCACTTCTTTATTGACTAGTGGGGTGTTTTTCTACAAGTTTCTTTATGTGGCCTCCTCTACTGAGCATATTTTTCGTTCTCATTTTCTTATTTTTTATTTTTCTTTTTCTAGTTTGAATATCTTGAGATATTCACATAGAAAATATCGATGACCTCATCTTGCGGTAAAAATATGCTACAGATGTAAACAATGTGTAAAGTGTCATTATTGACCCTTTTTTACATGAAAAAGTAGACTAGTTTTTCATAGCATGAATATCTCGAGATATTCATGTTAAAGAAATCCTCTTGTTTTTACAATTTCCATGTGTATTGGTAGTTCAGACTATCTAGATATAATGATGAGAAGCTAGTAGAACATGCAATCTTGATTATTTTTATGGAATGAAAATCTAAGGTGGTTCATGTGTGACTTTTTGAAGAAAGTCATTGACGAAGTTGAGCACAACCTTTGTGAAGAAATTCATTGTTGAAGTTGAGCATGTTCACACCATGCCACAAACATAAATTGATCCATGTGAGGATGTGAATAGGTTTTTTACCTATTCTTACTGTTCTTTTTTGGATCTTAAATTAGTTTATACTTTTCATATTCTAAAGAAGTGTGGTAAAGTTTATTTTTTTCATATTGTAAAGAAGCTGCGATCTCTTATAGCTTGTGGAGGACTAAGTGATACAAAGTTAAGAGGGATAATGGCAGTATTTCATATAAAGGGTGGGTGGAATAATAATTCATAATAGGATTTCCACTTCTTTATTGACTAGTGGGGCGTTTTTCTACAAGTTTCTCTATGTGGCTTCCTCTACTGAACATATTTTTCGTTCTCATTTTTTTATTTTTTATTTTTCTTTTGCTAGTTTTTAACTTGTGAATATCTTAAGATATTCACATAAAAAATGTCGATGACCTCATCTTGCGGTAAAAATATGCTACAGATGTAAACAATGTGTAAAGTGTCATTATTGACCCTTTTTTACATGAAAAAGTAGACTAGTTTTTCATAGCATGAATATCTCGAGATATTCATGTTAAAAAAATCCTCTTGTTTTTACAATTTCCATGTGTATTGGTAGTTCAGACTATCTAGATATAATGATGAGAAGCTAGTAGAACATGCAATCTTGATTATTTTTATGGAATGAAAATCTAAGGTGGTTCATGTGTGACTTTTTGAAGAAAGTCATTGACGAAGTTGAGCACAACCTTTTTGAAGAAATTCATTGTTGAAGTTGAGCATGCTCACACCATGCCACAAACATAAATTGATCCATGTGAGGATGTGAATAGGTTTTTTACCTATTCTTACTGTTCTTTTCTGGATCTTAAAGTTTATACTTTTCATATATTCTAAAGAAGTGTCTTAAAGTTTATTTTTTTCATATTGTAAAGAAGCTGCGATTTCTTCTAGCTTGTGGAGGACTAAGTGATACAAAGTTAAGAGGGACAATGGAAGTATTTCATACAAAGTGTGGGTGGAATATTAATTCATAATAGGATTTCCACTTCTTTATTGTCACTAGTGGTGTTTTTCTACAAGTTTCTCTATGTGGCCTCCTCTACTGAGCATATTTTTTGTTCTCATTTTTTTATTTTTTATTTTTTTTTTGCTAGTTTTTAACTTGTGAATATCTTGAGATATTCACATAAAAAATATCGATGACCTCATCTTGTGGTAGAAATAGGCTATAGATGTAAACAATGTTTAAAGTGTCATTATTGACCCTTTTTTACATGAAAAAGTATCTAACTAGTTTTTCATAGCATGAATATCTCGAGATATTCATGTTAAAAAAATCCTCTTGTTTTTACAATTTCCATGTGTATTGGTAGTTCAGACTATCTAGATATAATGATGAGAAGCTAGTAGAACATGCAATCTTGATTATTTTTATGGAATGAAAATCTAAGGTGGTTCATGTGTGACTTTTTGAAGAAAGTCATTGACGAAGTTGAGCACAACCTTTGTGAAGAAATTCATTGTTGAAGTTGAGCATGTTCACACCATGCCACAAACATAAATTGATCCATGTGAGGATGTGAATAGGTTTTTTACCTATTCTTACTGTTCTTTTTTGGATCTTAAATTAGTTTATACTTTTCATATTCTAAAGAAGTGTGGTAAAGTTTATTTTTTTCATATTGTAAAGAAGCTGCGATCTCTTATAGCTTGTGGAGGACTAAGTGATACAAAGTAAAGAGGGATAATGGAAGTATTTCATATAAAGTGTGGGTGGAATATTAATTCATAAAACGATTTCCACTTCTTTTTTGACTAGTGGGGTGTTTTTCTACAGGTTTCTCTATGTGGCCTCCTCTACTGAACATATTTTTCGTTCTCATTTTTTTATTTTTTATTTTTCTTTTGCTAGTTTTTAACTTGTGAATATCTTCAGATATTCACATAAAAAATATCGATGACCTCATCTTGTGGTAAAAATATGCTACAGATGTAAACAATGTGTAAAGTGTCATTATTGACCCTTTTTTACGTGAAAAAGTAGACTAGTTTTTCATAGCATGAATATCTCGAGATATTCATGTTAAAAAAATCCTCTTGTTTTTACAATTTCCATGTGTATTGGTAGTTCAGACTATCTAGATATAATGATGAGAAGCTAGTAGAACATGCAATCTTGATTATTTTTATGGAATGAAAATCTAAGGTGGTTCATGTGTGACTTTTTGAAGAAAGTCATTGACGAAGTTGAGCACAACCTTGGCGAAGAAATTCATTGTTGAAGTTGAGCATGTTCACACCATGCCACTAACATAAATTGATCCATGTGAGGATGTGAATAGGTTTTTTACCTATTCTTACTGTTCTTTTCTATATCTTAAAGTTTATACTTTTCATATATTCTAAAGAAGTATCGTAAAGTTTTTTTTTTTCATATTGTAAAGAAGCTGCGATCTCTTATAGCTTGTGGAGGACTAAGTGATACAAAGTTAAGAGGGATAATGGAAGTATTTCATATAAAGTGTGGGTGGAATATTAATTCATAATAGGATTTCCACTTCTTTATTGACTAGTGGGGTGTTTTTCTACAAGTTTCTCTATGTGGCCTCCTCTACTGAACATATTTTTCGTTCTCATTTTTTTATTTTTTATTTTTCTTTTGTTAGTTTTTAACTTGTGAATATCTTGAGATATTCACATAAAAAATATCGATGACCTCATCTTGTGGTAAAAATATGCTACAGATGTAAACAATGTGTAAAGTGTCATTATTGACCCTTTTTACATGAAAAAGTAGACTAGTTTCTCATAGCATGAATATCTCGAGATATTCATGTTAAAAAAATCCTCTTGTTTTTACAATTTCCATGTGTATTGGTAGTTCAGACTATCTAGATATAATGATGAGAAGCTAGTAGAACATGCAATCTTGATTATTTTTATGGAATGAAAATCTAAGGTGGTTCATGTGTGACTTTTTGAAGAAAGTCATTGACGAAGTTGAGCACAACCTTTGTGAAGAAATTCATTGTTGAAGTTGAGCATGTTCACACCATGCCACAAACATAAATTGATCCATGTGAGGATGTGAATAGGTTTTTTACCTATTCTTACTGTTCTTTTTTGGATCTTAAAGTTTATACTTTTCATATTCTAAACAAGTGTCGTAAAGTTTATTTTTTTCATATTGTAAATAAGCTGCGATCTCTTATAGCTTGTGGAGGACTAAGTGATACAAAGTTAAGAGGGATAATGGCAGTATTTCATATAAAGTGTGGGTGGAATATTATTTCATAATAGGATTTCCACTTCTTTATTGACTAGTGGGGTGTTTTTCTACAAGTTTCTCTATGTGGCCTCCTATACTGAACATATTTTTCGTTCTCATTTTTTTTTAATTTTTCTTTTGCTAGTGAATATCTTGAGATATTCACATAAAAAATGTCGATGACCTCATCTTGCGGTAAAAATATGCTACAGATGTAAACAATGTGTAAAGTGTCATTATTGACCCTTTTTTACATGAAAAAGTAGACTAGTTTTTCATAGCATGAATATCTCGAGATATTCATGTTAAAAAAATCCTCTTGTTTTTACAATTTCCATGTGTATTGGTAGTTCAGACTATCTAGATATAATGATGAGAAGCTAGTAGAACATGCAATCTTGATTATTTTTATGGAATGAAAATCTAAGGTGGTTCATGTGTGACTTTTTGAAGAAAGTCATTGACGAAGTTGAGCACAACCTTTTTGAAGAAATTCATTGTTGAAGTTGAGCATGTTCACACCATGCCACAAACATAAATTGATCCATGTGAGGATGTGAATAGGTTTTTTTACCTATTCTTACTGTTCTTTTTTGGATCTTAAAGTTTATACTTTTCTTATATTCTAAAGAAGTGTCTTAAAATTTATTTTTTTCATATTGTAAAGAAGCTGCGATTTCTTCTAGCTTGTGGAGGACTAAGTGATACAAAGTTAAGAGGGATAATGGAAGTATTTCATATAAAGTGTGGGTGGAATATTATTTCATAATAGGATTTCCACTTCTTTATTGACTAGTGGGGTGTTTTTCTACAAGTTTCTCTATGTGGCCTCCTATACTGAACATATTTTTCGTTCTCATTTTTTTTTAATTTTTCTTTTGCTAGTGAATATCTTGAGATATTCACATAAAAAATGTCGATGACCTCATTTTGCGGTAAAAATATGCTACAGATGTAAACAATGTGTAAAGTGTCATTATTGACCCTTTTTTACATGAAAAAGTAGACTAGTTTTTCATAGCATGAATATCTCGAGATATTCATGTTAAAAAAATTCTCTTGTTTTTACAATTTCCATGTGTATTGGTAGTTCAGACTATCTAGATATAATGATGAGAAGCTAGTAGAACATGCAATCTTGATTATTTTTATGGAATGAAAATTTAAGGTGGTTCATGTGTGACTTTTTGAAGAAAGTCATTGACGAAGTTGAGCACAACCTTTTTGAAGAAATTCATTGTTGAAGTTGAGCATGTTCACACCATGCCACAAACATAAATTGATCCATGTGAGGATGTGAATAGGTTTTTTTACCTATTCTTACTCTTCTTTTTTGGATCTTAAAGTTTATACTTTTCTTATATTCTAAAGAAGTGTCTTAAAATTTATTTTTTTCATATTGTAAAGAAGCTGCGATTTCTTCTGGCTTGTGGAGGACTAAGTGATACAAAGTTAAGAGGGACAATGGAAGTCTTTCATACAAAGTGTGGGTGGAATATTAATTCATAATAGGATTTCCACTTCTTCATTGTGACTAGTGGGGTCTCGGGGGGTTCACCTTTAAAAAATGTTGCATATCACGTGCGTTCAAGAGGTAATAAAAAACCCCCTCTACTTACATGTCACACGCTAATAAAATGACCCCTCTTTCTTAAGAAACTTATAACTTTTTTTCAAAATTGGATAAAAAAGCCCCTCCTGTATATGTAAACCTGTAACTTTTTGGAATTTAAATAGCCCTCTTAGATGAACTGACGTGCTACACTTACATACTTTTAGGTGAACCCCCCGGGAGTGGGGTGTTTTTCTACAAGTTTCTCTATGTGGCCTCCTCTACTGAGCATATTTTTCGTTCTCATTTTTTTATTTTTTATTTTTCTTTTGCTAGTTTGAATATCTTGAGATATTCACATAAAAAATATCGATGACCTCATCTTGCGGTAAAAATATGCTACAGATGTAAACAATGTGTAAAGTGTCATTATTGACCCTTTTTTACATGAAAAAGTAGACTAGTTTTTCATAGCATGAATATCTCGAGATATTCATGTTAAAGAAATCCTCTTGTTTTTACAATTTCCATGTGTATTGGTAGTTCAAACTATCTAGATATAATGATGAGAAGCTAGTAGAACATGCAATCTTGATTATTTTTATGGAATGAAAATCTAAGGTGGTTCATGTGTGACTTTTTGAAGAAAGTCATTGACGAAGTTGAGCACAACCTTTGTGAAGAAATTCATTGTTGAAGTTGAGCATGTTCACACCATGCCACAAACATAAATTGATCCATGTGAGGATGTGAATAGGTTTTTTACCTATTCTTACTGTTCTTTTTTGGATCTTAAAGTTTATACTTTTCATATTCTAAACAAGTGTCGTAAAGTTTATTTTTTTCATATTGTAAATAAGCTGCGATCTCTTATAGCTTGTGGAGGACTAAGTGATACAAAGTTAAGAGGGATAATGGAAGTATTTCATATAAAGTGTGGGTGGAATATTATTTCATAATAGGATTTCCACTTCTTTATTGACTAGTGGGGTGTTTTTCTACAAGTTTCTCTATGTGGCCTCCTATACTGAACATATTTTTCGTTCTCATTTTTTTTTTAATTTTTCTTTTGCTAGTGAATATCTTGAGATATTCACATAAAAAATGTCGATGACCTCATCTTGCGGTAAAAATATGCTACAGATGTAAACAATGTGTAAAGTGTCATTATTGACCCTTTTTTACATGAAAAAGTAGACTAGTTTTTCATAGCATGAATATCTCGAGATATTCATGTTAAAAAAATCCTCTTGTTTTTACAATTTCCATGTGTATTGGTAGTTCAGACTATCTAGATATAATGATGAGAAGCTAGTAGAACATGCAATCTTGATTATTTTTATGGAATGAAAATTTAAGGTGGTTCATGTGTGACTTTTTGAAGAAAGTCATTGACGAAGTTGAGCACAACCTTTTTGAAGAAATTCATTGTTGAAGTTGAGCATGCTCACACCATGCCACAAACATAAATTGATCCATGTGAGGATGTGAATAGGTTTTTTTACCTATTCTTACTCTTCTTTTTTGGATCTTAAAGTTTATACTTTTCTTATATTCTAAAGAAGTGTCTTAAAATTTATTTTTTTCATATTGTAAAGAAGCTGCGATTTCTTCTAGCTTGTGGAGGACTAAGTGATACAAAGTTAAGAGGGACAATGGAAGTCTTTCATACAAAGTGTGGGTGGAATATTAATTCATAATAGGATTTCCACTTCTTCATTGTGACTAGTGGGGTGTTTTTCTACAAGTTTCTCTATGTGGCCTCCTCTACTGAGCATATTTTTCGTTCTCATTTTTTTATTTTTTATTTTTCTTTTACTAGTTTGAATATCTTGAGATATTCACATAGAAAATATCGATGACCTCATCTTGCGGTAAAAATATGCTACAGATGTAAACAATGTGTAAAGTGTCATTATTGACCCTTTTTTACATGAAAAAGTAGACTAGTTTTTCATAGCATGAATATCTCGAGATATTCATGTTAAAGAAATCCTCTTGTTTTTACAATTTCCATGTGTATTGGTAGTTCAGACTATCTAGATATAATGATGAGAAGCTAGTAGAACATGCAATCTTTATTATTTTTATGGAATGAAAATCTAAGGTGGTTCATGTGTGACTTTTTGAAGAAAGTCATTGACGAAGTTGAGCACAACCTTTGTGAAGAAATTCATTGTTGAAGTTGAGCATGTTCACACCATGCCACAAACATAAATTGATCCATGTGAGGATGTGAATAGGTTTTTTACCTATTCTTACTGTTCTTTTTTGGATCTTAAATTAGTTTATACTTTTCATATTCTAAAGAAGTGTCGTAAAGTTTATTTTTTTCATATTGTAAAGAAGCTGCGATCTCTTATAGCTTGTGGAGGACTAAGTGATACAAAGTTAAGAGGGATAATGGCAGTATTTCATATAAAGGGTGGGTGGAATAATAATTCATAATAGGATTTCCACTTCTTTATTGACTAGTGGGGCGTTTTTCTACAAGTTTCTCTATGTGGCCTCCTCTACTGAACATATTTTTCGTTCTCATTTTTTTATTTTTTATTTTTCTTTTGCTAGTTTTTAACTTGTGAATATCTTAAGATATTCACATAAAAAATGTCGATGACCTCATCTTGCGGTAAAAATATGCTACAGATGTAAACAATGTGTAAAGTGTCATTATTGACCCTTTTTTACATGAAAAAGTAGACTAGTTTTTCATAGCATGAATATCTCGAGATATTCATGTTAAAAAAATCCTCTTGTTTTTACAATTTCCATGTGTATTGGTAGTTCAGACTATCTAGATATAATGATGAGAAGCTAGTAGAACATGCAATCTTGATTATTTTTATGGAATGAAAATCTAAGGTGGTTCATGTGTGACTTTTTGAAGAAAGTCATTGACGAAGTTGAGCACAACCTTTTTGAAGAAATTCATTGTTGAAGTTGAGCATGCTCACACCATGCCACAAACATAAATTGATCCATGTGAGGATGTGAATAGGTTTTTTACCTATTCTTACTGTTCTTTTCTGGATCTTAAAGTTTATACTTTTCATATATTCTAAAGAAGTGTCTTAAAGTTTATTTTTTTCATATTGTAAAGAAGCTGCGATTTCTTCTAGCTTGTGGAGGACTAAGTGATACAAAGTTAAGAGGGACAATGGAAGTATTTCATACAAAGTGTGGGTGGAATATTAATTCATAATAGGATTTCCACTTCTTTATTGTCACTAGTGGTGTTTTTCTACAAGTTTCTCTATGTGGCCTCCTCTACTGAGCATATTTTTTGTTCTCATTTTTTTATTTTTTATTTTTCTTTTGCTAGTTTTTAACTTGTGAATATCTTGAGATATTCACATAAAAAATATCGATGACCTCATCTTGTGGTAAAAATAGGCTATAGATGTAAACAATGTTTAAAGTGTCATTATTGACCCTTTTTTACATGAAAAAGTATCTAACTAGTTTTTCATAGCATGAATATCTCGAGATATTCATGTTAAAAAAATCCTCTTGTTTTTACAATTTCCATGTGTATTGGTAGTTCAGACTATCTAGATATAATGATGAGAAGCTAGTAGAACATGCAATCTTGATTATTTTTATGGAATGAAAATCTAAGGTGGTTCATGTGTGACTTTTTGAAGAAAGTCATTGACGAAGTTGAGCACAACCTTTGTGAAGAAATTCATTGTTGAAGTTGAGCATGTTCACACCATGCCACAAACATAAATTGATCCATGTGAGGATGTGAATAGGTTTTTTACCTATTCTTACTGTTCTTTTTTGGATCTTAAATTAGTTTATACTTTTCATATTCTAAAGAAGTGTGGTAAAGTTTATTTTTTTCATATTGTAAAGAAGCTGCGATCTCTTATAGCTTGTGGAGGACTAAGTGATACAAAGTAAAGAGGGATAATGGAAGTATTTCATATAAAGTGTGGGTGGAATATTAATTCATAAAACGATTTCCACTTCTTTTTTGACTAGTGGGGTGTTTTTCTACAGGTTTCTCTATGTGGCCTCCTCTACTGAACATATTTTTCGTTCTCATTTTTTTATTTTTTATTTTTCTTTTGCTAGTTTTTAACTTGTGAATATCTTGAGATATTCACATAAAAAATATCGATGACCTCATCTTGTGGTAAAAATATGCTACAGATGTAAACAATGTGTAAAGTGTCATTATTGACCCTTTTTTACGTGAAAAAGTAGACTAGTTTTTCATAGCATGAATATCTCGAGATATTCATGTTAAAAAAATCCTCTTGTTTTTACAATTTCCATGTGTATTGGTAGTTCAGACTATCTAGATATAATGATGAGAAGCTAGTAGAACATGCAATCTTGATTATTTTTATGGAACGAAAATCTAAGGTGGTTCATGTGTGACTTTTTGAAGAAAGTCATTGACGAAGTTGAGCACAACCTTGGCGAAGAAATTCATTGTTGAAGTTGAGCATGTTCACACCATGCCACTAACATAAATTGATCCATGTGAGGATGTGAGTAGGTTTTTTACCTATTCTTACTGTTCTTTTCTATATCTTAAAGTTTATACTTTTCATATATTCTAAAGAAGTATCGTAAAGTTTATTTTTTTCATTTGTAAAGAAGCTGCGATCTCTTATAGCTTGTGGAGGACTAAGTGATACAAAGTTAAGAGGGATAATGGAAGTATTTCATATAAAGTGTGGGTGGAATATTAATTCATAATAGGATTTCCACTTCTTTATTGACTAGTGGGGTGTTTTTCTACAAGTTTCTCTATGTGGCCTCCTCTACTGAACATATTTTTCGTTCTCATTTTTTTATTTTTTATTTTTCTTTTGTTAGTTTTTAACTTGTGAATATCTTGAGATATTCACATAAAAAATATCGATGACCTCATCTTGTGGTAAAAATATGCTACAGATGTAAACAATGTGTAAAGTGTCATTATTGACCCTTTTTTACATGAAAAAGTAGACTAGTTTTTCATAGCATGAATATCTCGAGATATTCATGTTAAAAAAATCCTCTTGTTTTTACAATTTCCATGTGTATTGGTAGTTCAGACTATCTAGATATAATGATGAGAAGCTAGTAGAACATGCAATCTTGATTATTTTTATGGAATGAAAATCTAAGGTGGTTCATGTGTGACTTTTTGAAGAAAGTCATTGACGAAGTTGAGCACAACCTTTGTGAAGAAATTCATTGTTGAAGTTGAGCATGTTCACACCATGCCACAAACATAAATTGATCCATGTGAGGATGTGAATAGGTTTTTTACCTATTCTTACTGTTCTTTTTTGGATCTTAAAGTTTATACTTTTCATATTCTAAACAAGTGTCGTAAAGTTTATTTTTTTCATATTGTAAATAAGCTGCGATCTCTTATAGCTTGTGGAGGACTAAGTGATACAAAGTTAAGAGGGATAATGGAAGTATTTCATATAAAGTGTGGGTGGAATATTATTTCATAATAGGATTTCCACTTCTTTATTGACTAGTGGGGTGTTTTTCTACAAGTTTCTCTATGTGGCCTCCTATACTGAACATATTTTTCGTTCTCATTTTTTTTTAATTTTTCTTTTGCTAGTGAATATCTTGAGATATTTACATAAAAAATGTCGATGACCTCATCTTGCGGTAAAAGTATGCTACAGATGTAAACAATGTGCAAAGTGTCATTATTGACCCTTTTTTACATGAAAAAGTAGACTAGTTTTTCATAGCATGAATATCTCGAGATATTCATGTTAAAAAAATCCTCTTGTTTTTACAATTTCCATGTGTATTGGTAGTTCAGACTATCTAGATATAATGATGAGAAGCTAGTAGAACATGCAATCTTGATTATTTTTATGGAATGAAAATCTAAGGTGGTTCATGTGTGACTTTTTGAAGAAAGTCATTGACGAAGTTGAGCACAACCTTTTTGAAGAAATTCATTGTTGAAGTTGAGCATGTTCACACCATGCCACAAACATAAATTGATCCATGTGAGGATGTGAATAGGTTTTTTTACCTATTCTTACTGTTCTTTTTTGGATCTTAAAGTTTATACTTTTCTTATATTCTAAAGAAGTGCCTTAAAATTTATTTTTTTCATATTGTAAAGAAGCTGCGATTTCTTCTAGCTTGTGGAGGACTAAGTGATACAAAGTTAAGAGGGACAATGGAAGTCTTTCATAAAAAGTGTGGGTGGAATATTAATTCATAATAGGATTTCCACTTCTTCATTGTGACTAGTGGGGTGTTTTTCTACAAGTTTCTCTATGTGGCCTCCTCTACTGAGCATATTTTTCGTTCTCATTTTTTTATTTTTTATTTTTTTTTGCTAGTTTGAATATCTTGAGATATTCACATAAAAAATATCGATGACCTCATCTTGCGGTTAAAATATGCTACAGATGTAAACAATGTGTAAAGTGTCATTATTGACCCTTTTTTACATGAAAAAGTAGACTAGTTTTTCATAGCATGAATATCTCGAGATATTCATGTTAAAAAAATCCTCTTGTTTTTACAATTTCCATGTGTATTGGTAGTTCAGACTATCTAGATATAATGATGAGAAGCTAGTAGAACATGCAATCTTGATTATTTTTATGGAATGAAAATTTAAGGTGGTTCATGTGTGACTTTTTGAAGAAAGTCATTGACGAAGTTGAGCACAACCTTTTTGAAGAAATTCATTGTTGAAGTTGAGCATGTTCACACCATGCCACAAACATAAATTGATCCATGTGAGGATGTGAATAGGTTTTTTTACCTATTCTTACTGTTCTTTTTTGGATCTTAAAGTTTATACTTTTCTTATATTCTAAAGAAGTGCCTTAAAATTTATTTTTTTCATATTGTAAAGAAGCTGCGATTTCTTCTAGCTTGTGGAGGACTAAGTGATACAAAGTTAAGAGGGACAATGGAAGTCTTTCATAAAAAGTGTGGGTGGAATATTAATTCATAATAGGATTTCCACTTCTTCATTGTGACTAGTGGGGTGTTTTTCTACAAGTTTCTCTATGTGGCCTCCTCTACTGAGCATATTTTTCGTTCTCATTTTTTTTTTTTTTTTTTTTTGCTAGTTTGAATATCTTGAGATATTCACATAAAAAATATCGATGACCTCATCTTGCGGTTAAAATATGCTACAGATGTAAACAATGTGTAAAGTGTCATTATTGACCCTTTTTTACATGAAAAAGTAGACTAGTTTTTCATAGCATGAATATCTCGAGATATTCATGTTAAAGAAATCCTCTTGTTTTTACAATTTCCATGTGTATTGGTAGTTCAGACTATCTAGATATAATGATGAGAAGCTAGTAGAACATGCAATCTTGATTATTTTTATGGAATGAAAATCTAAGGTGGTTCATGTGTGACTTTTTGAAGAAAGTCATTGACGAAGTTGAGCACAACCTTTGTGAATAAATTCATTGTTGAAGTTGAGCATGTTCACACCATGCCACAAACATAAATTGATCCATGTGAGGATGTGAATAGGTTTTTTACCTATTCTTACTGTTCTTTTTTGGATCTTAAAGTTTATACTTTTCATATTCTAAACAAGTGTCGTAAAGTTTATTTTTTTCATATTGTAAATAAGCTGCGATCTCTTATAGCTTGTGGAGGACTAAGTGATACAAAGTTAAGAGGGATAATGGAAGTATTTCATATAAAGTGTGGGTGGAATATTAATTCATAATAGGATTTCCACTTCTTTATTGACTAGTGGGGTGTTTTTCTACAAGTTTCTCTATGTGGCCTCCTATACTGAACATATTTTTCGTTCTCATTTTTTTTTAAATTTTTCTTTTGCTAGTGAATATCTTGAGATATTCACATAAAAAATGTCGATGACCTCATCTTGCGGTAAAAATATGCTACAGATGTAAACAATGTGTAAAGTGTCATTATTGACCCTTTTTTACATGAAAAAGTAGACTAGTTTTTCATAGCATGAATATCTCGAGATATTCATGTTAAAGAAATCCTCTTGTTTTTACAATTTCCATGTGTATTGGTAGTTCAGACTATCTAGATATAATGATGAGAAGCTAGTAGAACATGCAATCTTGATTATTTTTATGGAATGAAAATTTAAGGTGGTTCATGTGTGACTTTTTGAAGAAAGTCATTGACAAAGTTGAGCACAACCTTTTTGAAGAAATTCATTGTTGAAGTTGAGCATGTTCACACAATGCCACAAACATAAATTGATCCATGTGAGGATGTGAATAGGTTTTTTTACCTATTCTTACTCTTCTTTTTTGGATCTTAAAGTTTATACTTTTCTTATATTCTAAAGAAGTGTCTTAAAATTTATTTTTTTCATATTGTAAAGAAGCTACGATTTCTTCTAGCTTGTGGAGGACTAAGTGATACAAAGTTAAGAGGGACAATGGAAGTCTTTCATACAAAGTGTGGGTGGAATATTAATTCATAATAGGATTTCCACTTCTTCATTGTGACTAGTGGGGTGTTTTTCTACAAGTTTCTCTATGTGGCCTCCTCTACTGAGCATATTTTTCGTTCTCATTTTTTTATTTTTTATTTTTCTTTTACTAGTTTGAATATCTTGAGATATTCACATAAAAAATATCGATGACCTCATCTTGTGGTAAAAATATGCTACAGATGTAAACAATGTGTAAAGTGTCATTATTGACCCTTTTTTACATGAAAAAGTAGACTAGTTTTTCATAGCATGAATATCTCGAGATATTCATGTTAAAGAAATCCTCTTGTTTTTACAATTTCCATGTGTATTGGTAGTTCAGACTATCTAGATATAATGATGAGAAGGTAGTAGAACATGCAATCTTGATTATTTTTATGGAACGAAAATCTAAGGTGGTTCATGTGTGACTTTTTGAAGAAAGTCATTGACGAAGTTGAGCACAACCTTGGCGAAGAAATTCATTGTTGAAGTTGAGCATGTTCACACCATGCCACTAACATAAATTGATCCATGTGAGGATGTGAGTAGGTTTTTTACCTATTCTTACTGTTCTTTTCTATATCTTAAAGTTTATACTTTTCATATATTCTAAAGAAGTATCGTAAAGTTTATTTTTTTCATTTGTAAAGAAGCTGCGATCTCTTATAGCTTGTGGAGGACTAAGTGATACAAAGTTAAGAGGGATAATGGAAGTATTTCATATAAAGTGTGGGTGGAATATTAATTCATAATAGGATTTCCACTTCTTTATTGACTAGTGGGGTGTTTTTCTACAAGTTTCTCTATGTGGCCTCCTCTACTGAACATATTTTTCGTTCTTATTTTTTTATTTTTTATTTTTCTTTTGTTAGTTTTTAACTTGTGAATATCTTGAGATATTCACATAAAAAATATCGATGACCTCATCTTGTGGTAAAAATATGCTACAGATGTAAACAATGTGTAAAGTGTCATTATTGACCCTTTTTTACATGAAAAAGTAGACTAGTTTTTCATAGCATGAATATCTCGAGATATTCATGTTAAAAAAATCCTCTTGTTTTTACAATTTCCATGTGTATTGGTAGTTCAGACTATCTAGATATAATGATGAGAAGCTAGTAGAACATGCAATCTTGATTATTTTTATGGAATGAAAATCTAAGGTGGTTCATGTGTGACTTTTTGAAGAAAGTCATTGACGAAGTTGAGCACAACCTTTGTGAAGAAATTCATTGTTGAAGTTGAGCATGTTCACACCATGCCACAAACATAAATTGATCCATGTGAGGATGTGAATAGGTTTTTTACCTATTCTTACTGTTCTTTTTTGGATCTTAAAGTTTATACTTTTCATATTCTAAACAAGTGTCGTAAAGTTTATTTTTTTCATATTGTAAATAAGCTGCGATCTCTTATAGCTTGTGGAGGACTAAGTGATACAAAGTTAAGAGGGATAATGGAAGTATTTCATATAAAGTGTGGGTGGAATATTATTTCATAATAGGATTTCCACTTCTTTATTGACTAGTGGGGTGTTTTTCTACAAGTTTCTCTATGTGGCCTCCTATACTGAACATATTTTTCGTTCTCATTTTTTTTTAATTTTTCTTTTGCTAGTGAATATCTTGAGATATTCAGTGAATATCTTGAGATATTCACATAAAAAATGTCGATGACCTCATCTTGCGGTAAAAGTATGCTACAGATGTAAACAATGTGCAAAGTGTCATTATTGACCCTTTTTTACATGAAAAAGTAGACTAGTTTTTCATAGCATGAATATCTCGAGATATTCATGTTAAAAAAATCCTCTTGTTTTTACAATTTCCATGTGTATTGGTAGTTCAGACTATCTAGATATAATGATGAGAAGCTAGTAGAACATGCAATCTTGATTATTTTTATGGAATGAAAATCTAAGGTGGTTCATGTGTGACTTTTTGAAGAAAGTCATTGACGAAGTTGAGCACAACCTTTTTGAAGAAATTCATTGTTGAAGTTGAGCATGTTCACACCATGCCACAAACATAAATTGATCCATGTGAGGATGTGAATAGGTTTTTTTACCTATTCTTACTGTTCTTTTTTGGATCTTAAAGTTTATACTTTTCTTATATTCTAAAGAAGTGTCTTAAAATTTATTTTTTTCATATTGTAAAGAAGCTGCGATTTCTTCTAGCTTGTGGAGGACTAAGTGATACAAAGTTAAGAGGGATAATGGAAGTATTTCATATAAAGTGTGGGTGGAATATTATTTCATAATAGGATTTCCACTTCTTTATTGACTAGTGGGGTGTTTTTCTACAAGTTTCTCTATGTGGCCTCCTATACTGAACATATTTTTCGTTCTCATTTTTTTTTAATTTTTCTTTTGCTAGTGAATATCTTGAGATATTCACATAAAAAATGTCGATGACCTCATTTTGCGGTAAAAATATGCTACAGATGTAAACAATGTGTAAAGTGTCATTATTGACCCTTTTTTACATGAAAAAGTAGACTAGTTTTTCATAGCATGAATATCTCGAGATATTCATGTTAAAAAAATCCTCTTGTTTTTACAATTTCCATGTGTATTGGTAGTTCAGACTATCTAGATATAATGATGAGAAGCTAGTAGAACATGCAATCTTGATTATTTTTATGGAATGAAAATTTAAGGTGGTTCATGTGTGACTTTTTGAAGAAAGTCATTGACGAAGTTGAGCACAACCTTTTTGAAGAAATTCATTGTTGAAGTTGAGCATGTTCACACCATGCCACAAACATAAATTGATCCATGTGAGGATGTGAATAGGTTTTTTTACCTATTCTTACTGTTCTTTTTTGGATCTTAAAGTTTATACTTTTCTTATATTCTAAAGAAGTGCCTTAAAATTTATTTTTTTCATATTGTAAAGAAGCTGCGATTTCTTCTAGCTTGTGGAGGACTAAGTGATACAAAGTTAAGAGGGACAATGGAAGTCTTTCATAAAAAGTGTGGGTGGAATATTAATTCATAATAGGATTTCCACTTCTTCATTGTGACTAGTGGGGTGTTTTTCTACAAGTTTCTCTATGTGGCCTCCTCTACTGAGCATATTTTTCGTTCTCATTTTTTTTTTTTTTTTTTTTGCTAGTTTGAATATCTTGAGATATTCACATAAAAAATATCGATGACCTCATCTTGCGGTTAAAATATGCTACAGATGTAAACAATGTGTAAAGTGTCATTATTGACCCTTTTTTACATGAAAAAGTAGACTAGTTTTTCATAGCATGAATATCTCGAGATATTCATGTTAAAGAAATCCTCTTGTTTTTACAATTTCCATGTGTATTGGTAGTTCAGACTATCTAGATATAATGATGAGAAGCTAGTAGAACATGCAATCTTGATTATTTTTATGGAATGAAAATCTAAGGTGGTTCATGTGTGACTTTTTGAAGAAAGTCATTGACGAAGTTGAGCACAACCTTTGTGAATAAATTCATTGTTGAAGTTGAGCATGTTCACACCATGCCACAAACATAAATTGATCCATGTGAGGATGTGAATAGGTTTTTTACCTATTCTTACTGTTCTTTTTTGGATCTTAAAGTTTATACTTTTCATATTCTAAACAAGTGTCGTAAAGTTTATTTTTTTCATATTGTAAATAAGCTGCGATCTCTTATAGCTTGTGGAGGACTAAGTGATACAAAGTTAAGAGGGATAATGGAAGTATTTCATATAAAGTGTGGGTGGAATATTAATTCATAATAGGATTTCCACTTCTTTATTGACTAGTGGGGTGTTTTTCTACAAGTTTCTCTATGTGGCCTCCTATACTGAACATATTTTTCGTTCTCATTTTTTTTTTAATTTTTCTTTTGCTAGTGAATATCTTGAGATATTCACATAAAAAATGTTGATGACCTCATCTTGCGATAAAAATATGCTACAGATGTAAACAATGTGTAAAGTGTCATTATTGACCCTTTTTTACATGAAAAAGTAGACTAGTTTTTCATAGCATGAATATCTCGAGATATTCATGTTAAAGAAATCCTCTTGTTTTTACAATTTCCATGTGTATTGGTAGTTCAGACTATCTAGATATAATGATGAGAAGCTAGTAGAACATGCAATCTTGATTATTTTTATGGAATGAAAATTTAAGGTGGTTCATGTGTGACTTTTTGAAGAAAGTCATTGACAAAGTTGAGCACAACCTTTTTGAAGAAATTCATTGTTGAAGTTGAGCATGTTCACACCATGCCACAAACATAAATTGATCCATGTGAGGATGTGAATAGGTTTTTTTACCTATTCTTACTCTTCTTTTTTGGATCTTAAAGTTTATACTTTTCTTATATTCTAAAGAAGTGTCTTAAAATTTATTTTTTTCATATTGTAAAGAAGCTACGATTTCTTCTAGCTTGTGGAGGACTAAGTGATACAAAGTTAAGAGGGACAATGGAAGTCTTTCATACAAAGTGTGGGTGGAATATTAATTCATAATAGGATTTCCACTTCTTCATTGTGACTAGTGGGGTGTTTTTCTACAAGTTTCTCTATGTGGCCTCCTCTACTGAGCATATTTTTCGTTCTCATTTTTTTATTTTTTATTTTTCTTTTACTAGTTTGAATATCTTGAGATATTCACATAAAAAATATCGATGACCTCATCTTGCGGTAAAAATATGCTACAGATGTAAACAATGTGTAAAGTGTCATTATTGACCCTTTTCTACATGAAAAAGTAGACTAGTTTTTCATAGCATGAATATCTCGAGATATTCATGTTAAAGAAATCCTCTTGTTTTTACAATTTCCATGTGTATTGGTAGTTCAGACTATCTAGATATAATGATGAGAAGGTAGTAGAACATGCAATCTTGATTATTTTTATGGAATGAAAATCTAAGGTGGTTCATGTGTGACTTTTTGAAGAAAGTCATTGACGAAGTTGAGCACAACCTTTGCGAAGAAATTCATTGTTGAAGTTGAGCATGTTCACACCATGCCACTAACATAAATTGATCCATGTGAGGATGTGAATAGGTTTTTTACCTATTCTTACTGTTCTTTTCTATATCTTAAAGTTTATACTTTTCATATATTCTAAAGAAGTGTCGTAAAGTTTATTTTTTTCATATTGTAAAGAAGCTGCGATCTCTTATAGCTTGTGGAGGACTAAGTGATACAAAGTTAAGAGGGATAATGGAAGTATTTCATATAAAGTGTGGGTGGAATATTAATTCATAATAGGATTTCCACTTCTTTATTGACTAGTGGGGTGTTTTTCTACAAGTTTCTCTATGTGGCCTCCTCTACTGAACATATTTTTCGTTCTCATTTTTTTAGTTTTTATTTTTCTTTTGCTAGTTTTTAACTTGTGAATATCTTGAGATATTCACATAAAAAATATCGATGACCTCATCTTGTGGTAAAAATATGCTACAGATGTAAACAATGTGTAAAGTGTCATTATTGACCCTTTTTTACATGAAAAAGTAGACTAGTTTTTCATAGCATGAATATCTCGAGATATTCATGTTAAAAAAATCCTCTTGTTTTTACAATTTCCATGTGTATTGGTAGTTCAGACTATCTAGATATAATGATGAGAAGCTAGTAGAACATGCAATCTTGATTATTTTTATGGAATGAAAATCTAAGGTGGTTCATGTGTGACTTTTTGAAGAAAGTCATTGACGAAGTTGAGCACAACCTTTGTGAAGAAATTCATTGTTGAAGTTGAGCATGTTCACACCATGCCACAAACATAAATTGATCCATGTGAGGATGTGAATAGGTTTTTTACCTATTCTTACTGTTCTTTTTTGGATCTTAAAGTTTATACTTTTCATATTCTAAACAAGTGTCGTAAAGTTTATTTTTTTCATATTGTAAAGAAGCTGCGATCTCTTCTAGCTTGTGGAGGACTAAGTGATACAAAGTTGAGAGGGATAATGGAAGTATTTCATATAAAGTGTGGGTGGAATATTATTTCATAATAGGATTTCCACTTCTTTATTGACTAGTGGGGTGTTTTTCTACAAGTTTCTCTATGTGGCCTCCTATACTGAACATATTTTTCGTTCTCATTTTTTTTTAATTTTTCTTTTGCTAGTGAATATCTTGAGATATTCACATAAAAAATGTCGATGACCTCATCTTGCGGTAAAAATATGCTACAGATGTAAACAATGTGTAAAGTGTCATTATTGACCCTTTTTTACATGAAAAAGTAGACTAGTTTTTCATAGCATGAATTACTCGAGATATTCATGTTAAAAAAATCCTCTTGTTTTTACAATTTCCATGTGTATTGGTAGTTCAGACTATCTAGATATAATGATGAGAAGCTAGTAGAACATGCAATCTTGAATATTTTTATGGAATGAAAATTTAAGGTGGTTCATGTGTGACTTTTTGAAGAAAGTCATTGACGAAGTTGAGCACAACCTTTTTGAAGAAATTCATTGTTGAAGTTGAGCATGTTCACACCATGCCACAAACATAAATTGATCCATGTGAGGATGTGAATAGGTTTTTTTTACCTATTCTTACTCTTCTTTTTTGGATCTTAAAGTTTATACTTTTCTTATATTCTAAAGAAGTGCCTTAAAATTTATTTTTTTCATATTGTAAAGAAGCTGCGATTTCTTCTAGCTTGTGGAGGACTAAGTGATACAAAGTTAAGAGGGACAATGGAAGTCTTTCATAAAAAGTGTGGGTGGAATATTAATTCATAATAGGATTTCCACTTCTTCATTGTGACTAGTGGGGTGTTTTTCTACAAGTTTCTCTATGTGGCCTCCTCTACTGAGCATATTTTTCGTTCTCATTTTTTTATTTTTTATTTTTCTTTTGCTAGTTTGAATATCTTGAGATATTCACATAAAAAATATCGATGACCTCATGTTGCGGTTAAAATATGCTACAGATGTAAACAATGTGTAAAGTGTCATTATTGACCCTTTTTTACATGAAAAAGTAGACTAGTTTTTCATAGCATGAATATCTCGAGATATTCATGTTAAAGAAATCCTCTTGTTTTTACAATTTCCATGTGTATTGGTAGTTCAGACTATCTAGATATAATGATGAGAAGCTAGTAGAACATGCAATCTTGATTATTTTTATGGAATGAAAATCTAAGGTGGTTCATGTGTGACTTTTTGAAGAAAGTCATTGACGAAGTTGAGCACAACCTTTGTGAATAAATTCATTGTTGAAGTTGAGCATGTTCACACCATGCCACAAACATAAATTGATCCATGTGAGGATGTGAATAGGTTTTTTACCTATTCTTACTGTTCTTTTTTGGATCTTAAAGTTTATACTTTTCATATTCTAAACAAGTGTCGTAAAGTTTATTTTTTTCATATTGTAAATAAGCTGCGATCTCTTATAGCTTGTGGAGGACTAAGTGATACAAAGTTAAGAGGGATAATGGAAGTATTTCATATAAAGTGTGGGTGGAATATTGATTCATAATAGGATTTCCACTTCTTTATTGACTAGTGGGGTGTTTTTCTACAAGTTTCTCTATGTGGCCTCCTATACTAAACATATTTTTCGTTCTCATTTTTTTTTAATTTTTCTTTTGCTAGTGAATATCTTGAGATATTCACATAAAAAATGTCGATGACCTCATCTTGCGGTAAAAATATGCTACAGATGTAAACAATGTGTAAAGTGTCATTATTGACCCTTTTTTACATGAAAAGGTAGACTAGTTTTTCATAGCATGAATATCTCGAGATATTCATGTTAAAAAAATCCTCTTGTTTTTACAATTTCCATGTGTATTGGTAGTTCAGACTATCTAGATATAATGATGAGAAGCTAGTAGAACATGCAATCTTGATTATTTTTATGGAATGAAAATTTAAGGTGGTTCATGTGTGACTTTTTGAAGAAAGTCATTGACGAAGTTGAGCACAACCTTTTTGAAGAAATTCATTGTTGAAGTTGAGCATGTTCACACCATGCCACAAACATAAATTGATCCATGTGAGGATGTGAATAGGTTTTTTTACCTATTCTTACTCTTCTTTTTTGGATCTTAAAGTTTATACTTCTCTTATATTCTAAAGAAGTGTCTTAAAATTTATTTTTTTCATATTGTAAAGAAGCTGCGATTTCTTCTAGCTTGTGGAGGACTAAGTGATACAAAGTTAAGAGGGACAATGGAAGTCTTTCATACAAAGTGTGGGTGGAATATTAATTCATAATAGGATTTCCACTTCTTCATTGTGACTAGTGGGGTGTTTTTCTACAAGTTTCTCTATGTGGCCTCCTCTACTGAGCATATTTTTCGTTCTCATTTTTTTATTTTTTATTTTTCTTTTACTAGTTTGAATATCTTGAGATATTCACATAAAAAATATCGATGACCTCATCTTGCGGTAAAAATATGCTACAGATGTTAACAATGTGTAAAGTGTCATTATTGACCCTTTTTTACATGAAAAAGTAGACTAGTTTTTCATAGCATGAATATCTCGAGATATTCATGTTAAAGAAATCCTCTTGTTTTTACAATTTCCATGTGTATTGGTAGTTCAGACTATCTAGATATAATGATGAGAAGCTAGTAGAACATGCAATCTTGATTATTTTTATGGAATGAAAATCTAAGGTGGTTCATGTGTGACTTTTTGAAGAAAGTCATTGACGAAGTTGAGCACAACCTTTGTGAAGAAATTCATTGTTGAAGTTGAGCATGTTCACACCATGCCACAAACATAAATTGATCCATGTGAGGATGTGAATAGGTTTTTTACCTATTCTTACTGTTCTTTTTTGGATCTTAAAGTTTATACTTTTCATATTCTAAACAAGTGTCGTAAAGTTTATTTTTTTCATATTGTAAAGAAGCTGCGATCTCTTATAGCTTGTGGAGGACTAAGTGATACAAAGTTAAGAGGGATAATGGAAGTATTTCATACAAAGTGTGAGTGGAATATTAATTCATAATAGGATTTCCACTTCGTTATTGTGACTAGTGGGGTGTTTTTCTACAAGTTTCTCTATGTGGCCTCCTCTACTGAGCATATTTTTCGTTCTCATTTTCTTATTTTTTATTTTTCTTTTGCTAGTTTTTAACTTGTGAATATCTTGACTTATTCACATTAAAAATATCGATGACCTCATCTTGTGGTAAAAATATGCTAAAGATGTAAACAATGTGTAAAGTGTCATTATTGACCCTTTTTTACATGAGAAAGTAGACTAGTTTTTCATAGCATGAATATCTCGAGATATTCATGTTAAAAAAATCCTCTTGTTTTTACAATTTCCATGTGTATTGGTAGTTCAGACTATCTAGATATAATGATGAGAAGCTAGTAGAACATGTAATCTTGATTATTTTTATGGAATGAAAATCTAAGGTGCTTCATGTGTGACTTTTTTAAAAAAGTCATTGACGAAGTTGAGCACAACCTTTTTGAAGAAATTCATTGTTGAAGTTGAGCATGCTCACACCATGCCACAAACATAAATTGATCCATGTTTTGCTAGTTTTTAACTTGTGAATATCTTGAGATATTCACATAAAAAATATCCATGACCTCATCTTGTGGTAAAAATATGCTACAGATGTAAACAATGTGTAAAGTGTCATTATTGACCCTTTTTTACATGAAAAAGTAGACTAGTTTTTCATAGCATGAATATCTCAAGATATTCATGTTAAAGAAATCCTCTTGTTTTTACAATTTCCATGTGTATTGGTAGTTCAGACTATCTAGATATAATGATGAGAAGCTAGTAGAACATGCAATCTTGATTATTTTTATGGAATGAAAATCTAAGGTGGTTCATGTGTGACTTTTGAAGAAAGTCATTGACGAAGTTGAGCACAACCTTTGTGAAGAAATTCATTGTTGAAGTTGAGCATGTTCACACCATGCCACAAACATAAATTGATCCATGTGAGGATGTGAATAGGTTTTTTACCTATTCTTACGCTTCTTTTTTGGATCTTAAAGTTTATGCTTTTCATATTCTAAAGAAGTGTCGTAAAGTTTAATTTTTTCATATTGTAAAGAAGCTGCGATTTCTTATAGCTTGTGGAGGACTAAGTGATACAAAGTTAAGAGGGATAATGGAAGTATTTCATATAAAGTGTGGGTGGAATATTAATTCATAATAGGATTTCCACTTCTTTATTGACTAGTGGGGTGTTTTTCTACAAGTTTCTCTATGTGGCCTCCTCTACTGAACATATTTTTCGTTCTCCTTTTTTTATTTTTTATTTTTCTTTTGCTAGTTTTTAACTTGTGATTATCTTGAGATATTCACATAAAAAATGTCGATGACCTCATCTTACGGTAAAAATATGCTACAGATGTAAACAATGTGTAAAGTGTCATTATTGACCCTTTTTTACATGAAAAAGTAGACTAGTTTTTCATAGCATGAATATCTCAAGATATTCATGTTAAAAAAAATCCTCTTGTTTTTACAATTTCCATGTGTATTGGTAGTTCAGACTATCTAGATATAATGATGAGAAGCTAGTAGAACATGCAATCTTGATTATTTTTATGGAATGAAAATGTAAGGTGGTTCATGTGTGACTTTTTGAAGAAAGTCATTGACGAAGTTGAGCACAACCTTTGCGAAGAAATTCATTGTTGAAGTTGAGCATGTTCACACCATGCCACAAACATAAATTGATCCATGTGAGGATGTGAATAGGTTTTTCACCTATTCTTACTGTTCTTTTTTGGATCTTAAATTAGTTTATACTTTTCATATTCTAAAGAAGTGTCGTAAAGTTTATTTTTTTCATATTGTAAAGAAGTTGCGATCTCTTCTAGCTTGTGGAGAACTAAGTGATACAAAGTTAAGAGGGATAATGGAAGTATTTCATACAAAGTGTGGGTGGAATATTAATTCATAATAGGATTTCCACTTTTTTTTTGTGACTAGTGGGGTGTTTTTCTAGAAGTTTCTCTATGTGGCCTCCTCTACTGAACATATTTTTCGTTCTCATTTTTTTATTTTTTATTTTTCTTTTGCTAGTTTTTAACTTGTGAATATCTTGAGATATTCACATAAAAAATATCGATGACCTCATCTTGCGGTAAAAATATGCTACAGATGTAAACAATGTGTAAAGTGTTATTATTGACCCTTTTTTACATGAAAAACTAGACTAGTTTTTCATAGCATGAATATCTCGAGATATTCATGTTAAAAAAATCCTCTTGTTTTTACAATTTCCATGTGTATTGGTAGTTCAGACTATCTAGATATAATGATGAGAAGCTAGTAGAACATGCAATCTTGATTATTTTTATGGAATGAAAATCTAAGGTGGTTCATGTGTGACTTTTTGAAGAAAGTCATTGACGAAGTTGAGCACAACCTTTTTGAAGAAATTCATTGTTGAAGTTGAGCATGTTCACACCATGCCACAAACATAAATTGATCCATGTGAGGATGTGAATAGGTTTTTTTACCTATTCTTACTCTTCTTTTTTGGATCTTAAAGTTTATACTTTTCATTTATTCTAAAGAAGTGTCTTAAAATTTATTTTTTTCATATTGTAAAGAAGCTGCGATCTCTTCTAGCTTGTGGAGGACTAAGTGATACAAAGTTAAGAGGGACAATGGAAGTATTTCATACAAAGTGTGGGTGGAATATTAATTCATAATAGGATTTCCACTTCTTTATTGTGACTAGTGGGGTGTTTTTCTACAAGTTTCTCTATGTGGCCTCCTCTACTGAGCATATTTTTCGTTTTTTTTTCTTTTTTTCTTTTACTAGTTTTTAACTTGTGAATATCTTGAGATATTCACATAAAAAATATCGATGACCTCATCTTGTGGTAAACATATACTACAGATGTAAACAATGTGTAAAGTGTCATTATTGACCCTTTTTTACATGAAAAAGTAGACTAGTTTTTCATAGCATGAATATCTCGAGATATTCATGTTAAAAAAATCCTCTTGTTTTTAAAATTTCCATGTGTATTGGTAGTTCAGACCCGGGGGGTTCACCTAAAAGTATGTAAGTGTAGCACGTCAGTTCATCTAAGAGGGGTATTTAAATTCCAAAAAGTTACAGGTTTACATATACAGGAGGGGCTTTTTTATCCAATTTTGAAAAAAAGTTGTAAGTTTCTTAAGAAAGAGGGGTCATTTTATTAGCGTGTGACATGTAAGTAGAGGGGGTTTTTTATTACCTCTTGAACGCACGTGATATGCAACATTTTTTAAAGGTGAACCCCCCGAGAGTTCAGACTATCTATATATAATGATGAGAAGCTAGTAGAACATGCAATCTTGATTATTTTTATGGAATGAAATCTAAGGTGGTTCATGTGTGACTTTTTGAAGAAAGTCATTGACGAAGTTGAGCACAACCTTTGTGAAGAAATTCATTGTTGAAGTTGAGCATGTTCACACCATGCCACAAACATAAATTGATCCATGTGATGATGTGAATAGGTTTTTCACCTATTCTTACTCTTCTTTTGTGGATCTTAAAGTTTATACTTTTCATACATTCTAAAGAAGTGTCTTAAAATTTATTTTTTTCATATTGTAAAGAAGTTGCGATCTCTTCTAGCTTGTGGAGGACTAAGTGATACAAAGTTAAGAGGGACAATGGAAGTATTTCATACAAAGTGTGGGTGGAATATTAATTCATAATAGGATTTCCACTTCTTTATTGTGACTAGTGGGGTGTTTTTCTACAAGTTTCTCTATGTGGCCTCCTCTACTGAGCATATTTTTCGTTCTCATTTTTTTATTTTTTATTTTTCTTTTGCTAGTTTTTAACTTGTGAATATCTTGAGATATTCACATAAAAAATATCGATGACCTCATCTTGTGGTAAAAATATGCTACAGATGTAAACAATGTGTAAAGTGTCATTATTGACCCTTTTTTACATGAAAAAGTAGACTAGTTTTTCATAGCATGAATATCTCGAGATATTCATGTTAAAAAAATCCTCTTGTTTTTACAATTTCCATGTGTATTGGTAGTTCAGACTATCTAGATATAATGATGAGAAGCTAGTAGAACATGCAATCTTGATTATTTTTATGGAATGAAAATCTAAGGTGGTTCATGTGTGACTTTTTGAAGAAAGTCATTGACGAAGTTGAGCACAACCTTTTTGAAGAAATTCATTGTTGAAGTTGAGCATGTTCACACCATGCCACTAACATAAATTGATCCATGTGAGGATGTGAATAGGTTTTTTACCTATTCTTACTGTTCTTTTCTGGATCTTAAAGTTTATACTTTTCATATATATTCTAAAGAAGTGTCGTAAAGTTTATTTTTTTCATATTGTAAAGAAGCTGCGATCTCTTAAAGCTTGTGGAGGACTAAGTGATACAAAGTTAAGAGGGATAATGGAAGTATTTCATATAAAGTGTGGGTGGAATATTAATTCATAATAGGATTTCCACTTCTTTATTGACTAGTGGGGTGTTTTTCTACAAGTTTCTCTATGTGGCCTCCTCTACTGAACATATTTTTCGTTCTCATTTTTTTATTTTTTATTTTTCTTTTACTAGTTTTTGACTTGTGAATATCTTGAGATATTTACATAAAAAATATCGATGACCTCATCTTGTGGTAAAAATATGCTACAGATGTAAACAATGTGTAAAGTGTCATTATTGACCCTTTTTTACATGAAAAAGTAGACTAGTTTTTCATAGCATGAATATCTCGAGATATTCATGTTAAAAAACTCCTCTTGTTTTTACAATTTCCATGTGTATTGGTAGTTCAGACTATCTAGATATAATGATGAGAAGCTAGTAGAACATGCAATCTTGATTATTTTTATGGAATGAAAATCTAAGGTGGTTCATGTGTGACTTTTTGAAGAAAGTCATTGACGAAGTTGAGCACAACCTTTTTGAAGAAATTCATTGTTGAAGTTGAGCATGTTCACACCATGCCACAAACATAAATTGATCCATGTGAGGATGTGAATAGGTTTTTTACCTATTCTTATTGTTCTTTTTTGGATCCTAAAGTTTATACTTTTCATATTCTAAACAAGTGTCGTAAAGTTTATTTTTTTCATATTGTAAATAAGCTGCGATCTCTTATAGCTTGTGGAGGACTAAGTGATACAAAGTTAAGAGGGATAATGCAAGTATTTCATATAAAGTGTGGGTGGAATATTAATTCATAATAGGATTTCCACTTCTTTATTGACTAGTGGGGTGTTTTTCTACAAGTTTCTCTATGTGGCCTCCTATACTGAACATATTTTTCGGTCTCATTTTTTTATTTTTTATTTTTCTTTTGCTAGTGAATATCTTGAGATATTCACTTAAAAAATGTCGATGACCTCATCTTGCGGTAAAAATATGCTACAGATGTAAACAATGTGTAAAGTGTCATTATTGACCCTTTTTTACATGAAAAAGTAGACTAGTTTTTCATAGCATGAATATCTCGAGATATTCATGTTAAAAAAATCCTCTTGTTTTTACAATTTCCATGTGTATTGGTAGTTCAGACTATCTAGATATAATGATGAGAAGCTAGTAGAACATGCAATCTTGATTATTTTTATGGAATGAAAATTTAAGGTGGTTCATGTGTGATTTTTTGAAGAAAGTCATTGACGAAGTTGAGCACAACCTTTTTGAAGAAATTCATTGTTGAAGTTGAGCATGTTCACACCATGCCACAAACATAAATTGATCCATGTGAGGATGTGAATAGGTTTTTTTACCTATTCTTACTCTTCTTTTTTGGATCTTAAAGTTTATACTTTTCTTATATTCTAAAGAAGTGTCTTAAAATTTATTTTTTTCATATTGTAAAGAAGCTGCGATTTCTTCTAGCTTGTGGAGGACTAAGTGATACAAAGTTAAGAGGGACAATGGAAGTATTTCATACAAAGTGTGGGTGGAATATTAATTCATAATAGGATTTCCACTTCTTCATTGTGACTAGTGGGGTGTTTTTCTACAAGTTTCTCTATGTGGCCTCCTCTACTGAGCATATTTTTCGTTCTCATTTTTTTATTTTTTATTTTTCTTTTACTAGTTTGAATATCTTGAGATATTCACATAAAAAATATCGATGACCTCATCTTGCGGTAAAAATATGCTACAGATGTAAACAATGTGTAAAGTGTCATTATTGACCCTTTTTTACATGAAAAAGTAGACTACTTTTTCATAGCATGAATATCTCGAGATATTCATGTTAAAGAAATCCTCTTGTTTTTACCATGTGTATTGGTAGTTCAGACTATCTAGATATAATGAGGAGAAGCTAGTAGAACATGCAATCTTGATTATTTTTATGGAATGAAAATCTAAGGTGGTTCATGTGTGACTTTTTGAAGAAAGTCATTGACGAAGTTGAGCACAACCTTTGTGAAGAAATTCATTGTTGAAGTTGAGCATGTTCACACCATGCCACAAACATAAATTGATCCATGTGAGGATGTGAATAGGTTTTTTACCTATTCTTACTGTTCTTTTTTGGATCTTAAAGTTTATACTTTTCATATTCTAAACAAGTGTCGTAAAGTTTATTTTTTTCATATTGTAAAGAAGCTGCGATCTCTTATAGCTTGTGGAGGACTAAGTGATACAAAGTTAAGAGGGATAATGGAAGTATTTCATACAAAGTGTGAGTGGAATATTAATTCATAATAGGATTTCCACTTCGTTATTGTGACTAGTGGGGTGTTTTTCTACAAGTTTCTCTATGTGGCCTCCTCTACTGAGCATATTTTTTGTTCTCATTTTTTTATTTTTTATTTTTCTTTTGCTAGTTTTTAACTTGTGAATATCTTGACATATTCACATAAAAAATATCGATGACCTCATCTTGTGGTAAAAATATGCTACAGATGTAAACAATGTGTAAAGTGTCATTATTGACCCTTTTTTACATGAAAAAGTAGACTAGTTTTTCATAGCATGAATATCTCGAGATATTCATGTTAAAGAAATCCTCTTGTTTTTACAATTTCCATGTGTATTGGTAGTTCAAACTATCTAGATATAATGATGAGAAGCTAGTAGAACATGCAATCTTGATTATTTTTATGGAATGAAAATCGAAGGTGGTTCATGTGTGACTTTTGAAGAAAGTCATTGACGAAGTTGAGCACAACCTTTGTGAAGAAATTCATTGTTGAAGTTGAGCATGTTCACACCGTGCCACAAACATAAATTGATCCATGTGAGGATGTGAATAGGTTTTTAACCTATTCTTACTCTTCTTTTTTGGATCTTAAAGTTTATACTTTTCATATATTCTAAAGAAGTGTCTTAAAATTTATTTTTTTCATATTGTAAAGAAGCTGCGATCTCTTATAGCTTGTGGAGGACTAAGTGATACAAAGTTAAGAGGGATAATGGAAGTATTTCATATAAAGTGTGGGTGGAATATAATTCATAATAGGATTTCCACTTCTTTATTGACTAGTGGGGTGTTTTTCTACAAGTTTCTCTATGTGGCCTCCTCTATTGAACATATTTTTCGTTCTCATTTTTTTATTTTTTATTTTTCTTTTGCTAGTTTTTAACTTGTGATTATCTTGAGATATTCACATAAAAAATGTCGATGACCTCATCTTACGGTAAAAATATGCTACAGATGTAAACAATGTGTAAAGTGTCATTATTGACCCTTTTTTACATGAAAAAGTAGACTAGTTTTTCATAGCATGAATATCTCGAGATATTCATGTTAAAAAAAATCCTCTTGTTTTTACAATTTCCATGTGTATTGGTAGTTCAGACTATCTAGATATAATGATGAGAAGCTAGTAGAACATGCAATCTTGATTATTTTTATGGAATGAAAATCTAAGGTGGTTCATGTGTGACTTTTTGAAGAAAGTCATTGATGAAGTTGAGCACAACCTTTGCGAAGAAATTCATTGTTGAAGTTGAGCATGTTCACACCATGCCACAAACATAAATTGATCCATGTGAGGATGTGAATAGGTTTTTCACCTATTCTTACTCTTCTTTTGTGGATCTTAAAGTTTATACTTTTCATATATTCTAAAGAAGTGTCTTAAAATTTATTTTTTTCATATTGTAAAGAAGTTGCGATCTCTTCTAGCTTGTGGAGGACTAAGTGATACAAAGTTAAGAGGGACAATGGAAGTATTTCATACAAAGTGTGGGTGGAATATTAATTCATAATAGGATTTCCACTTCTTTATTGTGACTAGTGGGGTGTTTTTCTACAAGTTTCTCTATGTGGCCTCCTCTACTGAGCATATTTTTCGTTCTCATTTTTTTATTTTTTATTTTTCTTTTGCTAGTTTTTAACTTGTGAATATCTTGAGATATTCACATAAAAAATATCGATTACCTCATCTTGCGGTAAAAATATGCTACAGATGTAAACAATGTGTAAAGTGTTATTATTGACCCTTTTTTACATGAAAAACTAGACTAGTTTTTCATAGCATGAATATCTCGAGATATTCATGTTAAAAAAATCCTCTTGTTTTTACAATTTCCATGTGTATTGGTAGTTCAGACTATCTATATATAATGATGAGAAGCTAGTAGAACATGCAATCTTGATTATTTTTATGAAATGAAATCTAAGGTGGTTCATGTGTGAATTTTTGAAGAAAGTCATTGACGAAGTTGAGCACAACCTTTGTGAAGAAATTCATTGTTGAAGTTGAGCATGTTCACACCATGCCACAAACATAAATTGATCCATGTGAGGATGTGAATAGGTTTTTCACCTATTCTTACTCTTCTTTTGTGGATCTTAAAGTTTATACTTTTCATATATTCTAAAGAAGTGTCTTAAAATTTATTTTTTTCATATTGTAAAGAAGTTGCGATCTCTTCTAGCTTGTGGAGGACTAAGTGATACAAAGTTAAGAGGGACAATGGAAGTATTTCATACAAAGTGTGGGTGGAATATTAATTCATAATAGGATTTCCACTTCTTTATTGTGACTAGTGGGGTGTTTTTCTACAAGTTTCTCTATGTGGCCTCCTCTACTGAGCATATTTTTCGTTCTCATTTTTTTATTTTTTATTTTTCTTTTGCTAGTTTTTAACTTGTGAATATCTTGAGATATTCACATAAAAAATATCGATGACCTCATCTTGCGGTAAAAATATGCTACAGATGTAAACAATGTGTAAAGTGTTATTATTGACCCTTTTTTACATGAAAAAGTAGACTAGTTTTTCATAGCATGAATATCTCGAGATATTCATGTTAAAAAAATCCTCTTGTTTTTACAATTTCCATGTGTATTGGTAGTTCAGACTATCTAGATATAATGATGAGAAGCTAGTAGAACATGCAATCTTGATTATTTTTTTGGAATGAAAATCTAAGGTGGTTCATGTGTGACTTTTTGAAGAAAGTCATTGACGAAGTTGAGCACAACCTTTTTGAAGAAATTCATTGTTGAAGTTGAGCATGTTCACACCATGCCACAAACATAAATTGATCCATGTGATGATGTGAATAGGTTTTTTTACCTATTCTTACTCTTCTTTTTTGGATCTTAAAGTTTATACTTTTCATATATTCTAAAGAAGTGTCTTAAAATTTATTTTTTTCATATTGTAAAGAAGCTGCGATCTCTTCTAGCTTGTGGAGGACTAAGTGATACAAAGTTAAGAGGGACAATGGAAGTATTTCATACAAAGTGTGGGTGGAATATTAATTCATAATAGGATTTCCACTTCTTTATTGTGATTAGTGGGGTGTTTTTCTACAAGTTTCTCTATGTGGCCTCCTCTACTGAGCATATTTTTCGTTCTCATTTTTTTATTTTTTATTTTTCTTTTACTAGTTTTTAACTTGTGAATATCTTGAGATATTCACATAAAAAATATCGATGACCTCATCTTGTGGTAAACATATGCTACAGATGTAAACAATGTGTAAAGTGTCATTATTGACCCTTTTTTACATGAAAAAGTAGACTAGTTTTTCATAGCATGAATATCTCGAGATATTGATGTTAAAAAAATCCTCTTGTTTTTACAATTTCCATGTGTATTGGTAGTTCAGACTATCTATATATAATGATGAGAAGCTAGTAGAACATGCAATCTTGATTATTTTTATGAAATGAAATCTAAGGTGGTTCATGTGTGACTTTTTGAAGAAAGTCATTGACGAAGTTGAGCACAACCTTTGTGAAGAAATTCATTGTTGAAGTTGAGCATGTTCACACCATGCCACAAACATAAATTGATCCATGTGAGGATGTGAATAGGTTTTTCACCTATTCTTACTCTTCTTTTGTGGATCTTAAAGTTTATACTTTTCATATATTCTAAAGAAGTGTCTTAAAATTTATTTTTTTCATATTGTAAAGAAGTTGCGATCTCTTCTAGCTTGTGGAGGACTAAGTGATACAAAGTTAAGAGGGACAATGGAAGTATTTCATACAAAGTGTGGGTGGAATATTAATTCATAATAGGATTTCCACTTCTTTATTGTGACTAGTGGGGTGTTTTTCTACAAGTTTCTCTATGTGGCCTCCTCTACTGAGCATATTTTTCGTTCTCATTTTTTTATTTTTTATTTTTCTTTTGCTAGTTTTTAACTTGTGAATATCTTGAGATATTCACATAAAAAATATCGATGACCTCATCTTGCGGTAAAAATATGCTACAGATGTAAACAATGTGTAAAGTGTTATTATTGACCCTTTTTTACATGAAAAAGTAGACTAGTTTTTCATAGCATGAATATCTCGAGATATTCATGTTAAAAAAATCCTCTTGTTTTTACAATTTCCATGTGTATTGGTAGTTCAGACTATCTAGATATAATGATGAGAAGCTAGTAGAACATGCAATCTTGATTATTTTTTTGGAATGAAAATCTAAGGTGGTTCATGTGTGACTTTTTGAAGAAAGTCATTGACGAAGTTGAGCACAACCTTTTTGAAGAAATTCATTGTTGAAGTTGAGCATGTTCACACCATGCCACAAACATAAATTGATCCATGTGATGATGTGAATAGGTTTTTTTACCTATTCTTACTCTTCTTTTTTGGATCTTAAAGTTTATACTTTTCATATATTCTAAAGAAGTGTCTTAAAATTTATTTTTTTCATATTGTAAAGAAGCTGCGATCTCTTCTAGCTTGTGGAGGACTAAGTGATACAAAGTTAAGAGGGACAATGGAAGTATTTCATACAAAGTGTGGGTGGAATATTAATTCATAATAGGATTTCCACTTCTTTATTGTGATTAGTGGGGTGTTTTTCTACAAGTTTCTCTATGTGGCCTCCTCTACTGAGCATATTTTTCGTTCTCATTTTTTTATTTTTTATTTTTCTTTTACTAGTTTTTAACTTGTGAATATCTTGAGATATTCACATAAAAAATATCGATGACCTCATCTTGTGGTAAACATATGCTACAGATGTAAACAATGTGTAAAGTGTCATTATTGACCCTTTTTTACATGAAAAAGTAGACTAGTTTTTCATAGCATGAATATCTCGAGATATTGATGTTAAAAAAATCCTCTTGTTTTTACAATTTCCATGTGTATTGGTAGTTCAGACTATCTATATATAATGATGAGAAGCTAGTAGAACATGCAATCTTGATTATTTTTATGAAATGAAATCTAAGGTGGTTCATGTGTGACTTTTTGAAGAAAGTCATTGACGAAGTTGAGCACAACCTTTGTGAAGAAATTCATTGTTGAAGTTGAGCATGTTCACACCATGCCACAAACATAAATTGATCCATGTGAGGATGTGAATAGGTTTTTCACCTATTCTTACTCTTCTTTTGTGGATCTTAAAGTTTATACTTTTCATATATTCTAAAGAAGTGTCTTAAAATTTATTTTTTTCATATTGTAAAGAAGTTGCGATCTCTTCTAGCTTGTGGAGGACTAAGTGATACAAAGTTAAGAGGGACAATGGAAGTATTTCATACAAAGTGTGGGTGGAATATTAATTCATAATAGGATTTCCACTTCTTTATTGTGACTAGTGGGGTGTTTTTCTACAAGTTTCTCTATGTGGCCTCCTCTACTGAACATATTTTTCGTTCTCATTTTTTTATTTTTTATTTTTCTTTTGCTAGTTTTTAACTTGTGAATATCTTGAGATATTCACATAAAAAATATCGATGACCTCATCTTGCGGTAAAAATATGCTACAGATGTAAACAATGTGTAAAGTGTTATTATTGACCCTTTTTTACATGAAAAAGTAGACTAGTTTTTCATAGCATGAATATCTCGAGATATTCATGTTAAAAAAATCCTCTTGTTTTTACAATTTCCATGTGTATTGGTAGTTCAGACTATCTAGATATAATGATGAGAAGCTAGTAGAACATGCAATCTTGATTATTTTTTTGGAATGAAAATCTAAGGTGGTTCATGTGTGACTTTTTGAAGAAAGTCATTGACGAAGTTGAGCACAACCTTTTTGAAGAAATTCATTGTTGAAGTTGAGCATGTTCACACCATGCCACAAACATAAATTGATCCATGTGATGATGTGAATAGGTTTTTTTACCTATTCTTACTCTTCTTTTTTGGATCTTAAAGTTTATACTTTTCATATATTCTAAAGAAGTGTCTTAAAATTTATTTTTTGCATATTGTAAAGAAGCTGCGATCTCTTCTAGCTTGTGGAGGACTAAGTGATACAAAGTTAAGAGGGACAATGGAAGTATTTCATACAAAGTGTGGGTGGAATATTAATTCATAATAGGATTTCCACTTCTTTATTGTGATTAGTGGGGTGTTTTTCTACAAGTTTCTCTATGTGGCCTCCTCTACTGAGCATATTTTTCGTTCTCATTTTTTTATTTTTTATTTTTCTTTTACTAGTTTTTAACTTGTGAATATCTTGAGATATTCACATAAAAAATATCGATGACCTCATCTTGTGGTAAACATATGCTACAGATGTAAACAATGTGTAAAGTGTCATTATTGACCCTTTTTTACATGAAAAAGTAGACTAGTTTTTCATAGCATGAATATCTCGAGATATTCATGTTAAAAAAATCCTCTTGTTTTTACAATTTCCATGTGTATTGGTAGTTCAGACTATCTATATATAATGATGAGAAGCTAGTAGAACATGCAATCTTGATTATTTTTATGAAATGAAATCTAAGGTGGTTCATGTGTGACTTTTTGAAGAAAGTCATTGACGAAGTTGAGCACAACCTTTGTGAAGAAATTCATTGTTGAAGTTGAGCATGTTCACACCATGCCACAAACATAAATTGATCCATGTGAGGATGTGAATAGGTTTTTCACCTATTCTTACTCTTCTTTTGTGGATCTTAAAGTTTATACTTTTCATATATTCTAAAGAAGTGTCTTAAAATTTATTTTTTTCATATTGTAAAGAAGTTGCGATCTCTTCTAGCTTGTGGAGGACTAAGTGATACAAAGTTAAGAGGGACAATGGAAGTATTTCATACAAAGTGTGGGTGGAATATTAATTCATAATAGGATTTCCACTTCTTTATTGTGACTAGTGGGGTGTTTTTCTACAAGTTTCTCTATGTGGCCTCCTCTACTGAGCATATTTTTCGTTCTCATTTTTTTATTTTTTATTTTTCTTTTGCTAGTTTTTAACTTGTGAATATCTTGAGATATTCACATAAAAAATATCGATGACCTCATCTTGCGGTAAAAATATGCTACAGATGTAAACAATGTGTAAAGTGTTATTATTGACCCTTTTTTACATGAAAAAGTAGACTAGTTTTTCATAGCATGAATATCTCGAGATATTCATGTTAAAAAAATCCTCTTGTTTTTACAATTTCCATGTGTATTGGTAGTTCAGACTATCTAGATATAATGATGAGAAGCTAGTAGAACATGCAATCTTGATTATTTTTTTGGAATGAAAATCTAAGGTGGTTCATGTGTGACTTTTTGAAGAAAGTCATTGACGAAGTTGAGCACAACCTTTTTGAAGAAATTCATTGTTGAAGTTGAGCATGTTCACACCATGCCACAAACATAAATTGATCCATGTGATGATGTGAATAGGTTTTTTTACCTATTCTTACTCTTCTTTTTTGGATCTTAAAGTTTATACTTTTCATATATTCTAAAGAAGTGTCTTAAAATTTATTTTTTTCATATTGTAAAGAAGCTGCGATCTCTTCTAGCTTGTGGAGGACTAAGTGATACAAAGTTAAGAGGGACAATGGAAGTATTTCATACAAAGTGTGGGTGGAATATTAATTCATAATAGGATTTCCACTTCTTTATTGTGATTAGTGGGGTGTTTTTCTACAAGTTTCTCTATGTGGCCTCCTCTACTGAGCATATTTTTCGTTCTCATTTTTTTATTTTTTATTTTTCTTTTACTAGTTTTTAACTTGTGAATATCTTGAGATATTCACATAAAAAATATCGATGACCTCATCTTGTGGTAAACATATGCTACAGATGTAAACAATGTGTAAAGTGTCATTATTGACCCTTTTTTACATGAAAAAGTAGACTAGTTTTTCATAGCATGAATATCTCGAGATATTCATGTTAAAAAAATCCTCTTGTTTTTACAATTTCCATGTGTATTGGTAGTTCAGACTATCTATATATAATGATGAGAAGCTAGTAGAACATGCAATCTTGATTATTTTTATGAAATGAAATCTAAGGTGGTTCATGTGTGACTTTTTGAAGAAAGTCATTGACGAAGTTGAGCACAACCTTTGTGAAGAAATTCATTGTTGAAGTTGAGCATGTTCACACCATGCCACAAACATAAATTGATCCATGTGAGGATGTGAATAGGTTTTTCACCTATTCTTACTCTTCTTTTGTGGATCTTAAAGTTTATACTTTTCATATATTCTAAAGAAGTGTCTTAAAATTTATTTTTTTCATATTGTAAAGAAGTTGCGATCTCTTCTAGCTTGTGGAGGACTAAGTGATACAAAGTTAAGAGGGACAATGGAAGTATTTCATACAAAGTGTGGGTGGAATATTAATTCATAATAGGATTTCCACTTCTTTATTGTGACTAGTGGGGTGTTTTTCTACAAGTTTCTCTATGTGGCCTACTCTACTGAGCATATTTTTCGTTCTCATTTTTTTATTTTTTATTTTTCTTTTGCTAGTTTTTAACTTGTGAATATCTTGAGATATTCACATAAAAAATATCGATGACCTCATCTTGCGGTAAAAATATGCTACAGATGTAAACAATGTGTAAAGTGTTATTATTGACCCTTTTTTACATGAAAAACTAGACTAGTTTTTCATAGCATGAATATCTCGAGATATTCATGTTAAAAAAATCCTCTTGTTTTTACAATTTCCATGTGTATTGGTAGTTCAGACTATCTAGATATAATGATGAGAAGCTAGTAGAACATGCAATCTTGATTATTTTTTTGGAATGAAAATCTAAGGTGGTTCATGTGTGACTTTTTGAAGAAAGTCATTGACGAAGTTGAGCACAACCTTTTTGAAGAAATTCATTGTTGAAGTTGAGCATGTTCACACCATGCCACAAACATAAATTGATCCATGTGATGATGTGAATAGGTTTTTTTACCTATTCTTACTCTTCTTTTTTGGATCTTAAAGTTTATACTTTTCATATATTCTAAAGAAGTGTCTTAAAATTTATTTTTTTCATATTGTAAAGAAGCTGCGATCTCTTCTAGCTTGTGGAGGACTAAGTGATACAAAGTTAAGAGGGACAATGGAAGTATTTCATACAAAGTGTGGGTGGAATATTAATTCATAATAGGATTTCCACTTCTTTATTGTGACTAGTGGGGTGTTTTTCTACAAGTTTCTCTATGTGGCCTCCTCTACTGAGCATATTTTTCGTTCTCATTTTTTTATTTTTTATTTTTCTTTTACTAGTTTTTAACTTGTGAATATCTTGAGATATTCACATAAAAAATATCGATGACCTCATCTTACGATAAAAATATGCTACAGATGTAAACAACGTGTAAAGTGTCATTATTGACCCTTTTTTACATGAAAAAGTAGACTAGTTTTTCATAGCATGAATATCTCGAGATATTCATGTTAAAAAAAATCCTCTTGTTTTTACAATTTCCATGTGTATTGGTAGTTCAGACTATCTAGATATAATGATGAGAACCTAGTAGAACATGCAATCTTGATTATTTTTATGGAATGAAAATCTAAGGTGGTTCATGTGTGACTTTTTGAAGAAAGTCATTGATGAAGTTGAGCACAACCTTTGCGAAGAAATTCATTGTTGAAGTTGAGCATGTTCACACCATGCCACAAACATAAATTGATCCATGTGAGGATGTGAATAGGTTTTTCACCTATTCTTACTCTTCTTTTGTGGATCTTAAAGTTTATACTTTTCATATATTCTAAAGAAGTGTCTTAAAATTTATTTTTTTCATATTGTAAAGAAGTTGCGATCTCTTCTAGCTTGTGGAGGACTAAGTGATACAAAGTTAAGAGGGACAATGGAAGTATTTCATACAAAGTGTGGGTGGAATATTAATTCATAATAGGATTTCCACTTCTTTATTGTGACTAGTGGGGTGTTTTTCTACAAGTTTCTCTATGTGGCCTCCTCTACTGAGCATATTTTTCGTTCTCATTTTTTTATTTTTTATTTTTCTTTTGCTAGTTTTTAACTTGTGAATATCTTGAGATATTCACATAAAAAATATCGATGACCTCATCTTGTGGTAAAAATATGCTACAGATGTAAACAATGTGTAAAGTGTTATTATTGACCCTTTTTTACATGAAAAACTAGACTAGTTTTTCATAGCATGAATATCTCGAGATATTCATGTTAAAAAAATCCTCTTGTTTTTACAATTTCCATGTGTATTGGTAGTTCAGACTATCTAGATATAATGATGAGAAGCTAGTAGAACATGCAATCTTGATTATTTTTTTGGAATGAAAATCTAAGGTGGTTCATGTGAGACTTTTTGAAGAAAGTCATTGACGAAGTTGAGCACAACCTTTTTGAAGAAATTCATTGTTGAAGTTGAGCATGTTCACACCATGCCACAAACATAAATTGATCCATGTGATGATGTGAATAGGTTTTTTTACCTATTCTTACTCTTCTTTTTTGGATCTTAAAGTTTATACTTTTCATATATTCTAAAGAAGTGTCTTAAAATTTATTTTTTTCATATTGTAAAGAAGCTGCGATCTCTTCTAGCTTGTGGAGGACTAAGTGATACAAAGTTAAGAGGGACAATGGAAGTATTTCATACAAAGTGTGGGTGGAATATTAATTCATAATAGGATTTCCACTTCTTTATTGTGACTAGTGGGGTGTTTTTCTACAAGTTTCTCTATGTGGCCTCCTCTACTGAGCATATTTTTCGTTCTCATTTTTTTATTTTTTATTTTTCTTTTACTAGTTTTTAACTTGTGAATATCTTGAGATATTCACATAAAAAATATCGATGACCTCATCTTGTGGTAAACATATACTACAGATGTAAACAATGTGTAAAGTGTCATTATTGACCCTTTTTTACATGAAAAAGTAGACTAGTTTTTCATAGCATGAATATCTCGAGATATTCATGTTAAAAAAATCCTCTTGTTTTTACAATTTCCATGTGTATTGGTAGTTCAGACTATCTATATATAATGATGAGAAGCTAGTAGAATATGCAATCTTGATTATTTTTATGGAATGAAATCTAAGGTGGTTCATGTGTGACTTTTTGAAGAAAGTCATTGACGAAGTTGAGCACAACCTTTGTGAAGAAATTCATTGTTGAAGTTGAGCATGTTCACACCATGCCACAAACATAAATTGATCCATGTGAGGATGTGAATAGGTTTTTTACCTATTCTTACTCTTCTTTTTTGGATCTTAAAGTTTATACTTTCCATATTCTAAAGAAGTGTCGTAAAGTTTATTTTTTTCATATTGTAAAGAAGCTGCGATCTCTTATAGCTTGTGGAGGACTAAGTGATACAAAGTTAAGAGGGATAATGGAAGTATTTCATATAAAGTGTGGGTGGAATATTAATTCATAATAGGATTTCCACTTCTTTATTGACTAGTGGGGTGTTTTTCTACAAGTTTCTCTATGTGGCCTCCTCTACTGAACATATTTTTCGTTCTCATTTTCTTATTTTTTATTTTTCTTTTTCTAGTTCTTAACTTGTGAATATCTTGAGATATTCACATAAAAAATATCGGTGACCTCATCTTGCGGTAAAAAAATGCTCTAGATGTAAACAATGTGTAAAGTGTCATTATTGACCCTTTTTTACATGAAAAACTAGACTAGTTTTTCATAGCATGAATATCTCAAGATATTCATGTTAAAAAAAATCCTCTTGTTTTTACAATTTCCATGTGTATTGGTAGTTCAGACTATCTAGATATAATGATGAGAAGCTAGTAGAACATGCAATCTTGATTATTTTTTTGGAATGAAAATCTAAGGTGGTTCATGTGTGACTTTTTGAAGAAAGTCATTGACGAAGTTGAGCACAACCTTTTTGAAGAAATTCATTGTTGAAGTTGAGCATGTTCACACCATGCCACAAACATAAATTGATCCATGTGATGATGTGAATAGGTTTTTTTACCTATTCTTACTCTTCTTTTTTGGATCTTAAAGTTTATACTTTTCATATATTCTAAAGAAGTGTCTTAAAATTTATTTTTTTCATATTGTAAAGAAGCTGCGATCTCTTCTAGCTTGTGAAGGACTAAGTGATACAAAGTTAAGAGGGACAATGGAAGTATTTCATACAAAGTGTGGGTGGAATATTAATTCATAATAGGATTTCCACTTCTTTATTGTGACTAGTGGGGTGTTTTTCTACAAGTTTCTCTATGTGGCCTCCTCTACTGAGCATATTTTTCGTTCTCATTTTTTTATTTTTTATTTTTCTTTTACTAGTTTTTAACTTGTGAATATCTTGAGATATTCACATAAAAAATATCGATGACCTCATCTTGTGGTAAACATATGCTACAGATGTAAACAATGTGTCAAGTGTCATTATTGACCCTTTTTTACATGAAAAAGTAGACTAGTTTTTCATAGCATGAATATCTCGAGATATTCATGTTAAAAAAATCCTCTTGTTTTTACAATTTCCATGTGTATTGGTAGTTCAGACTATCTATATATAATGATGAGAAGCTAGTAGAAGATGCAATCTTGATTATTTTTATGGAATGAAATCTAAGGTGGTTCATGTGTGACTTTTTGAAGAAAGTCATTGACGAAGTTGAGCACAACCTTTGTGAAGAAATTCATTGTTGAAGTTGAGCATGTTCACACCATGCCACAAACATAAATTGATCCATGTGAGGATGTGAATAGGTTTTTTACCTATTCTTACTCTTCTTTTTTGGATCTTAAAGTTTATACTTTCCATATTCTAAAGAAGTGTCGTAAAGTTTATTTTTTTCATATTGTAAAGAAGCTGCGATCTCTTATAGCTTGTGGAGGACTAAGTGATACAAAGTTAAGAGGGATAATGGAAGTATTTCATATAAAGTGTGGGTGGAATATTAATTCATAATAGGATTTCCACTTCTTTATTGACTAGTGGGGTGTTTTTCTACAAGTTTCTCTTTGTGGCCTCCTCTACTGAACATATTTTTCGTTCTCATTTTCTTATTTTTTATTTTTCTTTTTCTAGTTCTTAACTTGTGAATATCTTGAGATATTCACATAAAAAATATCGGTGACCTCATCTTGCGGTAAAAATATGCTACAGATGTAAACAATGTGTAAAGTGTCATTATTGACCCTTTTTTACATGAAAAACTAGACTAGTTTTTCATAGCATGAATATCTCTAGATATTCATGTTAAAAAAATCCTCTTGTTTTTACAATTTCCATGTGTATTGGTAGTTCAGACTATCTAGATATAATGATGAGAAGCTAGTAGAACATGCAATCTTGATTATTTTTTTGGAATGAAAATCTAAGGTGGTTCATGTGTGACTTTTTGAAGAAAGTCATTGACGAAGTTGAGCACAACCTTTTTGAAGAAATTCATTGTTGAAGTTGAGCATGTTCACACCATGCCACAAACATAAATTGATCCATGTGAGGATGTGAATAGGTTTTTTTACCTATTCTTACTCTTCTTTTTTGGATCTTAAAGTTTATACTTTTCATATATTCTAAAGAAGTGTCTTAAAATTTATTTTTTTCATATTGTAAAGAAGCTGCGATCTCTTCTAGCTTGTGGAGGACTAAGTGATACAAAGTTAAGAGGGACAATGGAAGTATTTCATACAAAGTGTGGGTGGAATATTAATTCATAATAGGATTTCCACTTCTTCATTGTGACTAGTGGGGTGTTTTTCTACAAGTTTCTCTATGTGGCCTCCTCTATTGAGCATATTTTTCGTTCTCATTTTTTTATTTTTTATTTTTCTTTTACTAGTTTGAATATCTTGAGATATTCACATAAAAAATATCGATGACCTCATCTTGCGGTAAAAATATGCTACAGATGTAAACAATGTGTAAAGTGTCATTATTGACCCTTTTTTACATGAAAAAGTAGACTACTTTTTCATAGCATGAATATCTCGAGATATTCATGTTAAAGAAATCCTCTTGTTTTTACCATGTGTATTGGTAGTTCAGACTATCTAGATATAATGAGGAGAAGCTAGTAGAACATGCAATCTTGATTATTTTTATGGAATGAAAATCTAAGGTGGTTCATGTGTGACTTTTTGAAGAAAGTCATTGACGAAGTTGAGCACAACCTTTGTGAAGAAATTCATTGTTGAAGTTGAGCATGTTCACACCATGCCACAAACATAAATTGATCCATGTGAGGATGTGAATAGGTTTTTTACCTATTCTTACTGTTCTTTTTTGGATCTTAAAGTTTATACTTTTCATATTCTAAACAAGTGTCGTAAAGTTTATTTTTTTCATATTGTAAAGAAGCTGCGATCTCTTATAGCTTGTGGAGGACTAAGTGATACAAAGTTAAGAGGGATAATGGAAGTATTTCATACAAAGTGTGAGTGGAATATTAATTCATAATAGGATTTCCACTTCGTTATTGTGACTAGTGGGGTGTTTTTCTACAAGTTTCTCTATGTGGCCTCCTCTACTGAGCATATTTTTTGTTCTCATTTTTTTATTTTTTATTTTTCTTTTGCTAGTTTTTAACTTGTGAATATCTTGACATATTCACATAAAAAATATCGATGACCTCATCTTGTGGTAAAAATATGCTACAGATGTAAACAATGTGTAAAGTGTCATTATTGACCCTTTTTTACATGAAAAAGTAGACTAGTTTTTCATAGCATGAATATCTCGAGATATTCATGTTAAAGAAATCCTCTTGTTTTTACAATTTCCATGTGTATTGGTAGTTCAGACTATCTAGATATAATGATGAGAAGCTAGTAGAACATGCAATCTTGATTATTTTTATGGAATGAAAATCTAAGGTGGTTCATGTGTGACTTTTGAAGAAAATCATTGACGAAGTTGAGCACAACCTTTGTGAAGAAATTCATTGTTGAAGTTGAGCATGTTCACACCGTGCCACAAACATAAATTGATCCATGTGAGGATGTGAATAGGTTTTTAACCTATTCTTACTCTTCTTTTTTGGATCTTAAAGTTTATACTTTTCATATATTCTAAAGAAGTGTCTTAAAATTTATTTTTTTCATATTGTAAAGAAGCTGCGATCTCTTATAGCTTGTGGAGGACTAAGTGATACAAAGTTAAGAGGGATAATGGAAGTATTTCATATAAAGTGTGGGTGGAATATAATTCATAATAGGATTTCCACTTCTTTATTGACTAGTGGGGTGTTTTTCTACAAGTTTCTCTATGTGGCCTCCTCTATTGAACATATTTTTCGTTCTCATTTTTTTATTTTTTATTTTTCTTTTGCTAGTTTTTAACTTGTGATTATCTTGAAATATTCACATAAAAAATGTCGATGACCTCATCTTACGGTAAAAATATGCTACAGATGTAAACAATGTGTAAAGTGTCATTATTGACCCTTTTTTACATGAAAAAGTAGACTAGTTTTTCATAGCATGAATATCTTGAGATATTCATGTTAAAGAAATCCTCTTGTTTTTACCATGTGTATTGGTAGTTCAGACTATCTAGATATAATGAGGAGAAGCTAGTAGAACATGCAATCTTGATTATTTTTATGGAATGAAAATCTAAGGTGGTTCATGTGTGACTTTTTGAAGAAAGTCATTGATGAAGTTGAGCACAACCTTTGTGAAGAAATTCATTGTTCAAGTTGAGCATGTTCACACCATGCCACAAACATAAATTGATCCATGTGAGGATGTGAATAGGTTTTTTACCTATTCTTACTGTTCTTTTTTGGATCTTAAAGTTTATACTTTTCATATTCTAAACAAGTGTCGTAAAGTTTATTTTTTTCATATTGTAAAGAAGCTGCGATCTCTTATAGCTTGTGGAGGACTAAGTGATACAAAGTTAAGAGGGATAATGGAAGTATTTCATACAAAGTGTGAGTGGAATATTAATTCATAATAGGATTTCCACTTCGTAATTGTGACTAGTGGGGTGTTTTTCTACAAGTTTCTCTATGTGGCCTCCTCTACTGAGCATATTTTTCGTTCTCATTTTTTTATTTTTTATTTTTCTTTTGCTAGTTTTTAACTTGTGAATATCTTGACATATTCACATAAAAAATATCGATGACCTCATCTTGTGGTAAAAATATGCTACAGATGTAAACAATGTGTAAAGTGTCATTATTGACCCTTTCTTACATGAAAAAGTAGACTAGTTTTTCATAGCATGAATATCTCGAGATATTCATGTTAAAGAAATCCTCTTGTTTTTACAATTTCCATGTGTATTGGTAGTTCAGACTATCTAGATATAATGATGAGAAGCTAGTAGAACATGCAATCTTGATTATTTTTATGGAATGAAAATCTAAGGTGGTTCATGTGTGACTTTTGAAGAAAGTCATTGACGAAGTTGAGCACAACCTTTGTGAAGAAATTCATTGTTGAAGTTCAGCATGTTCACACCATGCCACAAACATAAATTGATCCATGTGAGGATGTGAATAGGTTTTTAACCTATTCTTACTCTTCTTTTTTGGATCTTAAAGTTTATACTTTTCATATATTCTAAAGAAGTGTCTTAAAATTTATTTTTTTCATATTGTAAAGAAGCTGCGATCTCTTATAGCTTGTGGAGGACTAAGTGATACAAAGTTAAGAGGGATAATGGAAGTATTTCATATAAAGTGTGGGTGGAATATAATTCATAATAGGATTTCCACTTCTTTATTGACTAGTGGGGTGTTTTTCTACAAGTTTCTCTATGTGGCCTCCTCTATTGAACATATTTTTCGTTCTCATTTTTTTATTTTTTATTTTTCTTTTGCTAGTTTTTAACTTGTGATTATCTTGAGATATTCACATAAAAAATGTCGATGACCTCATCTTACGGTAAAAATATGCTACAGATGTAAACAATGTGTAAAGTGTCATTATTGACCCTTTTTTACATGAAAAAGTAGACTACTTTTTCATAGCATGAATATCTCGAGATATTCATGTTAAAGAAATCCTCTTGTTTTTACCATGTGTATTGGTAGTACAGACTATCTAGATATAATGAGGAGAAGCTAGTAGAACATGCAATCTTGATTATTTTTATGGAATGAAAATCTAAGGTGGTTCATGTGTGACTTTTTGAAGAAAGTCATTGACGAAGTTGAGCACAACCTTTGTGAAGAAATTCATTGTTGAAGTTGAGCATGTTCACACCATGCCACAAACATAAATTGATCCATGTGAGGATGTGAATAGGTTTTTTACCTATTCTTACTGTTCTTTTTTGGATCTTAAAGTTTATACTTTTCATATTCTAAACAAGTGTCGTAAAGTTTATTTTTTTCATATTGTAAAGAAGCTGCGATCTCTTATAGCTTGTGGAGGACTAAGTGTGTGAGATCCCTGTTTCCACCGCGCAACGGATTCGGGGTACTAGCAGCGGAAGTAGCACTTCTTGCGCGAGGCAGGGTCCCACACTCGGGGCCTCGTCCACGGATATCCGGACAAAAGACTAATCCGTCGGTTTTTCCAAAACCAGACCCGGAAAAACTTCCCTTATCCGGAAAGCACGGGCGATTCCACCAGGATAATTTTTACTCTAATGTAGTCAAAACCCTTACTGATCAAACAGATCCGACTGCATCTATAAAGATACTTGGTCAGATCAAGGAAGAAACTTGCACTTGGATCATTGGGATCAACGCTTTTTTCCCCACCAAGGAGGCACAGCCGTTGATTCCTATCCATAGAACAATGACTATCCGGGATTTACTTTATCTATCGTAATAACAGAAATTGAGTCTCGATTTACGGATCCATCAGTCCAGCCTAACCCCATCCGATCCCATGGGTTAGCCAACCGCCCAACCACTGTAGTGATGGGATCCAATTTGGAATTTGGTTAGGTTTTGTCCCGGGTACCAAGGAAAAGAGTTCCAAGGCCCCCTAGCCGGAATTTCATGCAAACATAAAACTAGCCACACCACTTACACACCCAATATGAAAATTGCCTTTTTCTTAGCATCAGCTAACTTTAAAACAATCCTTTAATGAAACCATAGTACCACTGATCACAATCTCCCAATTTATCCAGTTGATTCATAATTTCCCATCATTCCTTCATCAGAGTATCTATGGCATCATTGGCAACTAGAACGCTCACCACCTGTCCACACAGGGGCCGTTTCAATAGTTCCTAGCCCATAATACTCAACAATATAATCACTTATCAAGATGGACTCTCGTTGAAGATCAGCAAGATCAACCAACAGATCCATATAAAAGAGCCATGGACTCATCCGTTGAGGACCAGCAAGGTCAGTCAACCAGATCCATGCCCAGTTCCAGAAAACAACTCTTACTCCTTGTTCCAATATCTTCCTCGACGCACGCGTGGGTATCCTGGGCGACCCAGAGCCCGAGCACCGTATGGTCAGCACCCTCTAGGATCCTTCGCAGGTGACCTAGCGCTTCACTCATAGGCCGCTTCCTTGGTCCCTCATCCACCGTACCGGAAGCTCACCATTTTAATCGAACCGAGGCTGGTCAAGACCTCGGCCGACCTTGCTACGCGAGACGTCCTCCATTGACTCTCCGTCAGCAGTTGCAACTTTATCAGTTAGGTCTCCACGACCTTAATCACGAGACGGTCAAAATGCTTTCCCAGCATTCTTGACATAAAACAGCCATTTACAAACAGTATTTACAAACAGTTTACAAATACAATTTCTATATTAACTCTCATTTTTCCACATTATCCCTCATGCAATCCACATTACTTATTCCACATTTCATTTATATGTGTACTCATCCAATCATATCATTTTCCATCTCTTCACTTCAGATTCCTTCACATCACATATCATATATTCACATCCATATCCACATCTATACATCCACATCCACATCCACATCCACATCCACATCTACATGCTTATCTCCATTTTCACATCCTCATTTATACATCCACATCCCATATCCACATTCATACATACACATCCATATCCACATCCATATCCGCATTCATACATACACATCCATATCCACATCCACATGCATACATTCATTATCACGTCCTCATTCATACATCCACATCCACATACATACATACATACATCCACATCCACATCCACATTCTCATTCACATCTATACATCCATATCTACATGCACATTCACATCCATACATCCACATCTATATCCTCATTCACATCCATACATCCACATTTATGCATCCACATCTACATGCCTACATCCATACATACACATCCACATTTACATCCATGCATCCACATGAGATCCACATCCACATCCTCATTCACATCCATACATCCACATTCATACATCCACATCCACATCCACATTCACATCCATACATCCACATCTACATGCTTATCTCCATTTTCACATCCTCATTTATACATCCACATCCCATATCCACATTCATACATACACATCCATATCCACATCCACATGCATACATACATCCACATCCACATTCCCATTCACATATATACATCCATATCTACATGCACATTCACATCCATACATCCACATCTATATCCTCATTCACATCCATACATCCACATTCATGCATCCACATCTACATGCATACATCCATACATCCACATCCACATTTACATCCATGCATCCACATCTACATCCTCATTCACATCCATACATCCACATTCATACATCCATACATCCACATTCATACATCCACATCCACATCCACATTCACATCCATACATCCACATTCATACATCCACATCCACATCCATACATCCACATTCATACATCCACATCCACATCCACATTCACATCCATACATCCACATTCATACATCCACATCCACATCCACATGCATCTTATCATATCTTATCACTTCCCATATCTTTTATGCATACCTCTATGCATGAAATTCAATTATGCTAAAAGTAACACTTTTATAATAAAATATTCAACTTTTATGCATACCTCTATGCATGAAATCCAATATGATAAAAGTAACACTTTTGATATAAAAAAATTATCCTTTATGCATACTTCTATGCATGAAAAATTAAAAATGATAAAAGTAACACTTTTGATATAAAAAATTTTCCTTTATGCATCCTTCTATGCATGAAAATTGAAAATGATAAAAGTAACACTTTTGATATAAAAAAATTATCCTTTATGCATGATATTAAAATTCAATTTCTCCATGATTATAATGAAATTCTTTCAATTAATCTAGGATGATAATTCCTAGAATATGGTAGGAAGTCCTCTTTTTATGCTTTGAATGAAATTATTTTATGCATAATTTTTATAAAAATTTTGCCATAGCTCCGCTGCTATGACTGATAAATCTCAATTTTTTCTAAGGGATAAAGCTTATCATTAAGGAAATAATTAAAATGATCTCTAATTGGATCATTAATCTATAGTGGATTGAATCATCAATATGCATAAACTAAAAGCATAGAAAAAAGCCATTAAATTGGCCTCAAGCATAGCTTAATCTTGGATTAAGGAAAAGCTTTATGAAAAGCTTGATTTGGATTGAGAACGGGTCATGAGTATGACCATTTCTTGAGTGAGAGAGAGAATTTACATAAAAATCATTAGAATTTAAACATAAATGAAAATTAACTTCAATAGCATTTATTAACTTATGTAACTCTTCACTACTATTCAAACTTCAATAGTATTTAAAAAAAAACCATACCAATTAAACTTCTCAAGCTTGAGAGGGGTTGAGAAGAGAGAAACATTGAGAAATTATAGAAAGATCAATATTCACTAATTACCTTACAACTTGCTTGATTCTTTGTTCACGGTAGAGGCCCCCAACCAATCAATTGGTTAAGTATGTTGATGGAGCCACTAATGGGGATTGAAGAAAGAGGGAAGCTCCAAAAACTAGTGAATTATTAAATGAATTCACAGTTCTTGGCTTAGGTGGAGTAGAGTAACGATGCATAAACACTAACTATTTTTCAACAAGGGGGAGGCTTCTATTTATAGGAAAAATTGAGCTCCTAACCAAACAAACTGATTCTAGAATTTTCTAAATCAGTTTGGTCAATACTTGACCATTTTTAGGTCAGTTAAGCTAACTTTTTGGAACTAGACTTGAATGAGGAGAGAGGAGAGATGAAATATCTCAATTTTTATGAGTTTAAAACTCATTCAAGCATGTGAAATATGCACCTCCTTTAAAGAACTCCCCTTCCTTACATATGTGTCATAATGGAATCATTTTAATATTGCTCATAGTTTTTTTTACTAATAAACCTTGTACATTTTCAACTCTTCATCTTATGTGAAATATGCACCTCCTTTAAAGAACTCTCCTTCCTTACATATGTGTCATAATGGAATCATTTTAATATTGCTCATAGTTTTTTACTAATAAACCTTGTACATTTTCAACTCTTCATCTTATGTGAAATATGCACCTCCTTTAAAGAACTCCCCTTCCTTACATATGTGTCATAATGGAATCATTTTAATATTGCTCATAGTTTTTTACTAATAAACCTTGTACATTTTCAACTCTTCATCTTATGTGAGCATTTAAGGGACTCCCCTTCCTTACATATGTGTCATAATAAAATCATTATACCCAAATTATCTCATATTTTTAATATTGCACATAGTTTTTTACTAATAAACCTTGTACATTTTCAACTCTTCACCTCATGTGAGCATTTACTCATTTTTGGGTATTTTCTTTTTACAAGTTGGATTTATCTCCTCCCTACACATGGATTGATGCTATTGGTCCATAGGAACCTTAATTGGACCATAGTCTAAAGATTTCTGAAAATCTAGACCCTTAGGCTAAGGTTCTTTATACCTATTTTCAATTAATTCTAATTGCACATTGGAAAATTCTTTTTGAATTTCTGTTTCAGGGGAACTCATCTGAATTAGAAGAGATATTTTTCTATCCAAAAATATTCAAAATCTGAATATTCTCTCTCTAGAATATTTTTTTCTCTCTCTAGGCTAAAACAGATAGAAACAAGGTCTTTATATTTCTGAAGAGGGATTGATTACAGGGAAAGATACTAGACATCAAAAAGGGGGTGGGGGAGGAATCTTACATTCTACCCCACTTAAAAAACGCGAGATGTCCTCATCTCGCAACTTGTGATAATTTCGCAAGATTCACGAATATGAGACTTAGAGAAAAATTTTAATCAAGATTAACCACCAAGAAACGTCTTAAAGAGAGCAAGATTAAAAATAAGAACAAGATTTAAACTTTATTCATTCTCGGAACTTATACAGTAAAGATAGAATAACTCTTTACACTTCCATAAGCCCGTCCATCATATGATCACAAAAGCAGTCCTCACAAGCTGCACAAGTATAAGGTAACTCATCTATGGGAATGATTCTGTGGGTTATTGCTGCGCCTATCTCAGTGGTATGAGGTGTTCTAACAAAAGGACCTCTGAGAGGAAGGCCAAAAACGGGGTAAAGGCATATCTTCTCATGAGGAAGAAAACACGCCAGTAAGAAGACCCGCTCAGAAAACCCAGGATGCCTTGATCTCATGACACAGTAGTATCGGGGACCCAAACCCAAAGCTTCAATAACCATGGCTAAGCGGACATTGTTACGAAAGTGCTGCTGACCCCAGGGTGTCACCCTAGTTATGTTTTGATAGGTCCGCCATTTGGTTTGCGCTACAGAAGTTCCCAAGTGAGGGAAAAGTGAGCGCTCATACTGCTCTATAAAATCCTTCTTCACAGATTCACTTGCGTCTTGAAGGTGAGGAATCATTATGGATAAAACTAGTTCTTGTTGCCAAGCCATGAAGGAGATTAAGAAAGAAAGGAGATCGATGGAAGTAAGATTACTGTGAGCGACAAGTAAAAGTTACGACTTATATAAAGGAAGGAGCTAGCGTAACTTAGAAGCCAACGGTAACTTGCCACTGAAGTTTTACCGTCTTTCCATGATTTGGGTTTGACACATTTTTCTATAGAAGGCATTAAGAATTTTGAGATGAAGAGATAAAAGAAGCTTGTAGGCTAAGTCACCTACTTTCATTGAATTCAGATATAAGGCTCACAATATCTGGGGGATAACTTCATATACTCCCCAAGAGGTAAAGAACTTCTTTTGGGCCGTACTCGAATGAAGACCAAAACCTTGATATCCAAAACATCGATTCTCACTTCTGAACTCATTGTTCTGAATCCTTAAAACAGGTGGGACTCTTGAGGAGTATTCTAGGAAAAGGGTCTTCCTTTGTTAAACAGAACTTTCTTTTATTTTAGAGAGGGAATAATTATAAGATCAGAAAGGGAGATTCTTACTCCTGTATACCTCGAAGGCTGGGGAGGAATCTTACATTCTACCCCACTTAAAAAGTGCGAGATGTCCTCATCTCGCAAGGTCGAGGACAACTCTTTTTCTTAACATCCAATTTTATTTTGGGGTTCCTTATATTCTGGTCAACCCAACAGAACACTGGGATAAATACCCCTTATATAGAACTCATCATTAATATTCAGATCATATCATTCATATCTTTAACATGATAATGGTCCATTAGACCGAAAAATTTCCTTCTGAACATTCCTCCACGGGAATTTCAGGCAAGCAAGTTCTCAATTTGTCATCCCTTAACTTGATCTACTGATCAAGTGTTAACAGTAACAATTTGACAGCACAACCCACTAATCTCATACTGATTTGCTGAATTCATTATCATCATTCCAGTTATGAATATCATCACTGGGACTCGTCCCATTCATCCTCATTGTGGTTTTGTTCAGATTTTTATATTTCAACTAATTTCAGAAGTCATCATTTTTCAATCAGAATTTTCAATCAGAATCCAATTCAATTCATCAATTCTCAAACAGAATTAAAAATCATATCAACCACATTCGAATTCATCATCTGGATAGCATTAACGCTTATACTTTCAAGTCTTAGATTTACTCGTATATACTGTCAGTAAAGAGCTGCAGTATACTCTCGGTATATACGGGTAGTCGTGGCTCTTGGAATTATAAGGTAAATACCATCATGCCTAGGCCTCAAGCAAGTCAGGGATTCTGTATAATTGCGGTACTTCCATCTGAAGACCCAATTACCAAATTACGAATTTCAGTTTGAATATCAAATTGTATGAATTATATCACACAATTACAACCTTTTTGTGCTTCTTGATAAATTTTTGACATATTTGTCTTCTCAGTTGATCTTTATTAACCAAATGCTCTGATACCAACTGTGAGATCCCTGTTTCCACCGCGCAACGGATTCGGGGTACTAGCAGCGGAAGTAGCACTTCTTGCGCGAGGCAGGGTCCCACACTCGGGGCCTCGTCCACGGATATCCGGACAAAAGACTAATCCGTCGGTTTTTCCAAAACCAGACCCGGAAAAACTTCCCTTATCCGGAAAGCACGGGCGATTCCACCAGGATAATTTTTACTCTAACGTAGTCAAAACCCTTACTGATCAAACAGATCCGACTGCATCTATAAAGATACTTGGTCAGATCAAGGAAGAAACTTGCACTTGGATCATTGGGATCAACGCTTTTTTCCCCACCAAGGAGGCACACCCGTTGATTCCTATCCATAGAACAATGACTATCCGGGATTTACTTTATCTATCGTAATAACAGAAATTGAGTCTCGATTTACGGATCCATCAGTCCAGCCTAACCCCATCCGATCCCATGGGTTAGCCAACCGCCCAACCACTGTAGTGATGGGATCCAATTTGGAATTTGGTTAGGTTTTGTCCCGGGTACCAAGGAAAAGAGTTCCAAGGCCCCCTAGCCGGAATTTCATGCAAACATAAAACTAGCCACACCACTTACACACCCAATATGAAAATTGCCTTTTTCTTAGCATCAGCTAACTTTAAAACAATCCTTTAATGAAACCATAGTACCACTGATCACAATCTCCCAATTTATCCAGTTGATTCATAATTTCCCATCATTCCTTCATCAGAGTATCTATGGCATCATTGGCAACTAGAACGCTCACCACCTGTCCACACAGGGGCCGTTTCAATAGTTCCTAGCCCATAATACTCAACAATATAATCACTTATCAAGATGGACTCTCGTTGAAGATCAGCAAGATCAACCAACAGATCCATATAAAAGAGCCATGGACTCATCCGTTGAGGACTAGCAAGGTCAGTCAACCAGATCCATGCCCAGTTCCAGAAAACAACTCTTACTCCTTGTTCCAATATCTTCCTCGACGCACGCGTGGGTATCCTGGGCGACCCAGAGCCCGAGCACCGTATGGTCAGCACCCTCTAGGATCCTTCGCAGGTGACCTAGCGCTTCACTCATAGGCCGCTTCCTTGGTCCCTCATCCACCGTACCGGAAGCTCACCATTTTAATCGAACCGAGGCTGGTCAAGACCTCGGCCGACCTTGCTACGCGAGACGTCCTCCATTGACTCTCCGTCAGCAGTTGCAACTTTATCAGTTAGGTCTCCACGACCTTAATCACGAGACGGTCAAAATGCTTTCCCAGCATTCTTGACATAAAACAGCCATTTACAAACAGCATTTACAAACAGTTTACAAATACAATTTCTATATTAACTCTCATTTTTCCACATTATCCCTCATGCAATCCACATTACTTATTCCACATTTCATTTATATGTGTACTCATCCAATCATATCATTTTCCATCTCTTCACTTCAGATTCCTTCACATCACATATCATATATTCACATCCATATCCACATCTATACATCCACATCCACATCCACATCCACATCCACATCTACATGCTTATCTCCATTTTCACATCCTCATTTATACATCCACATCCCATATCCACATTCATACATACACATCCATATCCACATCCATATCCGCATTCATACATACACATCCGTATCCACATCCACATGCATACATTCATTATCACGTCCTCATTCATACATCCACATCCACATACATACATACATACATCCACATCCACATCCACATTCTCATTCACATCTATACATCCATATCTACATGCACATTCACATCCATACATCCACATCTATATCCTCATTCACATCCATACATCCACATTTATGCATCCACATCTACATGCCTACATCCATACATACACATCCACATTTACATCCATGCATCCACATGAGATCCACATCCACATCCTCATTCACATCCATACATCCACATTCATACATCCACATCCACATCCACATTCACATCCATACATCCACATCTACATGCTTATCTCCATTTTCACATCCTCATTTATACATCCACATCCCATATCCACATTCATACATACACATCCATATCCACATCCACATGCATACATACATCCACATCCACATTCCCATTCACATATATACATCCATATCTACATGCACATTCACATCCATACATCCACATCTATATCCTCATTCACATCCATACATCCACATTCATGCATCCACATCTACATGCATACATCCATACATCCACATCCACATTTACATCCATGCATCCACATCTACATCCTCATTCACATCCATACATCCACATTCATACATCCATACATCCACATTCATACATCCACATCCACATCCACATTCACATCCATACATCCACATTCATACATCCACATCCACATCCATACATCCACATTCATACATCCACATCCACATCCACATTCACATCCATACATCCACATTCATACATCCACATCCACATCCACATGCATCTTATCATATCTTATCACTTCCCATATCTTTTATGCATACCTCTATGCATGAAATTCAATTATGCTAAAAGTAACACTTTTATAATAAAATATTCAACTTTTATGCATACCTCTATGCATGAAATCCAATATGATAAAAGTAACACTTTTGATATAAAAAAATTATCCTTTATGCATACTTCTATGCATGAAAAATTAAAAATGATAAAAGTAACACTTTTGATATAAAAAATTTTCCTTTATGCATCCTTCTATGCATGAAAATTGAAAATGATAAAAGTAACACTTTTGATATAAAAAAATTATCCTTTATGCATGATATTAAAATTCAATTTCTCCATGATTATAATGAAATTCTTTCAATTAATCTAGGATGATAATTCCTAGAATATGGTAGGAAGTCCTCTTTTTATGCTTTGAATGAAATTATTTTATGCATAATTTTTATAAAAATTTTGCCATAGCTCCGCTGCTATGACTGATAAATCTCAATTTTTTCTAAGGGATAAAGCTTATCATTAAGGAAATAATTAAAATGATCTCTAATTGGATCATTAATCTATAGTGGATTGAATCATCAATATGCATAAACTAAAAGCATAGAAAAAAGCCATTAAATTGGCCTCAAGCATAGCTTAATCTTGGATTAAGGAAAAGCTTTATGAAAAGCTTGATTTGGATTGAGAACGGGTCATGAGTATGACCATTTCTTGAGTGAGAGAGAGAATTTACATAAAAATCATTAGAATTTAAACATAAATGAAAATTAACTTCAATAGCATTTATTAACTTATGTAACTCTTCACTACTATTCAAACTTCAATAGTATTTAAAAAAAAACCATACCAATTAAACTTCTCAAGCTTGAGAGGGGTTGAGAAGAGAGAAACATTGAGAAATTATAGAAAGATCAATATTCACTAATTACCTTACAACTTGCTTGATTCTTTGTTCACGGTAGAGGCCCCCAACCAATCAATTGGTTAAGTATGTTGATGGAGCCACTAATGGGGATTGAAGAAAGAGGGAAGCTCCAAAAACTAGTGAATTATTAAATGAATTCACAGTTCTTGGCTTAGGTGGAGTAGAGTAACGATGCATAAACACTAACTATTTTTCAACAAGGGGGAGGCTTCTATTTATAGGAAAAATTGAGCTCCTAACCAAACAAACTGATTCTAGAATTTTCTAAATCAGTTTGGTCAATACTTGACCATTTTTAGGTCAGTTAAGCTAACTTTTTGGAACTAGACTTGAATGAGGAGAGAGGAGAGATGAAATATCTCAATTTTTATGAGTTTAAAACTCATTCAAGCATGTGAAATATGCACCTCCTTTAAAGAACTCCCCTTCCTTACATATGTGTCATAATGGAATCATTTTAATATTGCTCATAGTTTTTTTTACTAATAAACCTTGTACATTTTCAACTCTTCATCTTATGTGAAATATGCACCTCCTTTAAAGAACTCTCCTTCCTTACATATGTGTCATAATGGAATCATTTTAATATTGCTCATAGTTTTTTACTAATAAACCTTGTACATTTTCAACTCTTCATCTTATGTGAAATATGCACCTCCTTTAAAGAACTCCCCTTCCTTACATATGTGTCATAATGGAATCATTTTAATATTGCTCATAGTTTTTTACTAATAAACCTTGTACATTTTCAACTCTTCATCTTATGTGAGCATTTAAGGGACTCCCCTTCCTTACATATGTGTCATAATAAAATCATTATACCCAAATTATCTCATATTTTTAATATTGCACATAGTTTTTTACTAATAAACCTTGTACATTTTCAACTCTTCACCTCATGTGAGCATTTACTCATTTTTGGGTATTTTCTTTTTACAAGTTGGATTTATCTCCTCCCTACACATGGATTGATGCTATTGGTCCATAGGAACCTTAATTGGACCATAGTCTAAAGATTTCTGAAAATCTAGACCCTTAGGCTAAGGTTCTTTATACCTATTTTCAATTAATTCTAATTGCACATTGGAAAATTCTTTTTGAATTTCTGTTTCAGGGGAACTCATCTGAATTAGAAGAGATATTTTTCTATCCAAAAATATTCAAAATCTGAATATTCTCTCTCTAGAATATTTTTTTCTCTCTCTAGGCTAAAACAGATAGAAACAAGGTCTTTATATTTCTGAAGAGGGATTGATTACAGGGAAAGATACTAGACATCAAAAAGGGGGTGGGGGAGGAATCTTACAAAGTGATACAAAGTTAAGAGGGATAATGGAAGTATTTCATACAAAGTGTGAGTGGAATATTAATTCATAATAGGATTTCCACTTCGTTATTGTGACTAGTGGGGTGTTTTTCTACAAGTTTCTCTATGTGGCCTCCTCTACTGAGCATATTTTTCGTTCTCATTTTTTTATTTTTTATTTTTCTTTTGCTAGTTTTTAACTTGTGAATATCTTGACATATTCACATAAAAAATATCGATGACCTCATCTTGTGGTAAAAATATGCTACAGATGTAAACAATGTGTAAAGTGTCATTATTGACCCTTTTTTACATGAAAAAGTAGACTAGTTTTTCATAGCATGAATATCTCGAGATATTCATGTTAAAGAAATCCTCTTGTTTTTACAATTTCCATGTGTATTGGTAGTTCAGACTATCTAGATATAATGATGAGAAGCTAGTAGAACATGCAATCTTGATTATTTTTATGGAATGAAAATCTAAGGTGGTTCATGTGTGACTTTTGAAGAAAGTCATTGACGAACTTGAGCACAACCTTTGTGAAGAAATTCATTGTTGAAGTTCAGCATGTTCACACCATGCCACAAACATAAATTGATCCATGTGAGGATGTGAATAGGTTTTTAACCTATTCTTACTCTTCTTTTTTGGATCTTAAAGTTTATACTTTTCATATATTCTAAAGAAGTGTCTTAAAATTTATTTTTTTCATATTGTAAAGAAGCTGCGATCTCTTATAGCTTGTGGAGGACTAAGTGATACAAAGTTAAGAGGGATAATGGAAGTATTTCATATAAAGTGTGGGTGGAATATAATTCATAATAGGATTTCCACTTCTTTATTGACTAGTGGGGTGTTTTTCTACAAGTTTCTCTATGTGGCCTCCTCTATTGAACATATTTTTCGTTCTCATTTTTTTATTTTTTATTTTTCTTTTGCTAGTTTTTAACTTGTGATTATCTTGAAATATTCACATAAAAAATGTCGATGACCTCATCTTACGGTAAAAATATGCTACAGATGTAAACAATGTGTAAAGTGTCATTATTGACCCTTTTTTACATGAAAAAGTAGACTAGTTTTTCATAGCATGAATATCTCGAGATATTCATGTTAAAAAAAATCCTCTTGTTTTTACAATTTCCATGTGTATTGGTAGTTCAGACTATCTAGATATAATGATGAGAAGCTAGTAGAACATGCAATCTTGATTATTTTTATGGAATGAAAATCTAAAGTGGTTCATGTGTGACTTTTTGAAGAAAGTCATTGATGAAGTTGAGCACAACCTTTGCGAAGAAATTCATTGTTGAAGTTGAGCATGTTCACACCATGCCACAAACATAAATTGATCCATGTGAGGATGTGAATAGGTTTTTCACCTATTCTTACTCTTCTTTTGTGGATCTTAAAGTTTATACTTTTCATATATTCTAAAGAAGTGTCTTAAAATTTATTTTTTTCATATTGTAAAGAAGTTGCGATCTCTTCTAGCTTGTGGAGGACTAAGTGATACAAAGTTAAGAGGGACAATGGAAGTATTTCATACAAAGTGTGGGTGGAATATTAATTCATAATAGGATTTCCACTTCTTTATTGTGACTAGTGGGGTGTTTTTCTACAAGTTTCTCTATGTGGCCTCCTCTACTGAGCATATTCTTCGTTCTCATTTTTTTATTTTTTATTTTTCTTTTGCTAGTTTTTAACTTGTGAATATCTTGAGATATTCACATAAAAAATATCGATGACCTCATCTTGCGGTAAAAATATGCTACAGATGTAAACAATGTGTAAAGTGTTATTATTGACCCTTTTTTACATGAAAAACTAGACTAGTTTTTCATAGCATAAATATCTCGAGATATTCATGTTAAAAAAATCCTCTTGTTTTTACAATTTCCATGTGTGTTGGTAGTTCAGACTATCTAGATATAATGATGAGAAGCTAGTAGAACATGCAATCTTGATTATTTTTTTGGAATGAAAATCTAAGGTGGTTCATGTGTGACTTTTTGAAGAAAGTCATTGACGAAGTTGAGCACAACCTTTTTGAAGAAATTCATTGTTGAAGTTGAGCATGTTCACACCATGCCACAAACATAAATTGATCCATGTGATGATGTGAATAGGTTTTTTTACCTATTCTTACTCTTCTTTTTTGGATCTTAAAGTTTATACTTTTCATATATTCTAAAGAAGTGTCTTAAAATTTATTTTTTTCATATTGTAAAGAAGCTGCGATCTCTTCTAGCTTGTGGAGGACTAAGTGATACAAAGTTAAGAGGGACAATGGAAGTATTTCATACAAAGTGTGGGTGGAATATTAATTCATAATAGGATTTCCACTTCTTTATTGTGATTAGTGGGGTGTTTTTCTACAAGTTTCTCTATGTGGCCTCCTCTACTGAGCATATTTTTCGTTCTCATTTTTTTATTTTTTATTTTTCTTTTACTACTTTTTAACTTGTGAATATCTTGAGATATTCACATAAAAAATATCGATGACCTCATCTTGTGGTAAACATATGCTACAGATGTAAACAATGTGTAAAGTGTCATTATTGACCCTTTTTTACATGAAAAAGTAGACTAGTTTTTCATAGCATGAATATCTCGAGATATTCATGTTAAAAAAATCCTCTTGTTTTTACAATTTCCATGTGTATTGGTAGTTCAGACTATCTATATATAATGATGAGAAGCTAGTAGAACATGCAATCTTGATTATTTTTATGAAATGAAATCTAAGGTGGTTCATGTGTGACTTTTTGAAGAAAGTCATTGACGAAGTTGAGCACAACCTTTGTGAAGAAATTCATTGTTGAAGTTGAGCATGTTCACACCATGCCACAAACATAAATTGATCCATGTGAGGATGTGAATAGGTTTTTCACCTATTCTTACTCTTCTTTTGTGGATCTTAAAGTTTATACTTTTCATATATTCTAAAGAAGTGTCTTAAAATTTATTTTTTTCATATTGTAAAGAAGCTGCGATCTCTTCTAGCTTGTGGAGGACTAAGTGATACAAAGTTAAGAGGGACAATGGAAGTATTTCATACAAAGTGTGGGTGGAATATTAATTCATAATAGGATTTCCACTTCTTTATTGTGACTAGTGGGGTGTTTTTCTACAAGTTTCTCTATGTGGCCTCCTCTACTGAGCACATTTTTCGTTCTCATTTTTTTATTTTTTATTTTTCTTTTGCTAGTTTTTAACTTGTGAATATCTTGAGATATTCACATAAAAAATATCGATGACCTCATCTTGCGGTAAAAATATGTTACAGATGTAAACAATGTGTAAAGTGTTATTATTGACCCTTTTTTACATGAAAAACTAGACTAGTTTTTCATAGCATGAATATCTCGAGATATTCATGTTAAAAAAATCCTCTTGTTTTTACAATTTCCATGTGTATTGGTAGTTCAGACTATCTAGATATAATGATGAGAAGCTAGTAGAACATGCAATCTTGATTATTTTTTTGGAATGAAAATCTAAGGTGGTTCATGTGTGACTTTTTGAAGAAAGTCATTGACGAAGTTGAGCACAACCTTTTTGAAGAAATTCATTGTTGAAGTTGAGCATGTTCACACCATGCCACAAACATAAATTGATCCATGTGATGATGTGAATAGGTTTTTTTACCTATTCTTACTCTTCTTTTTTGGATCTTAAAGTTTATACTTTTCATATATTCTAAAGAAGTGTCTTAAAATTTATTTTTTTCATATTGTAAAGAAGCTGCGATCTCTTCTAGCTTGTGAAGGACTAAGTGATACAAAGTTAAGAGGGACAATGGAAGTATTTCATACAAAGTGTGGGTGGAATATTAATTCATAATAGGATTTCCACTTCTTTATTGTGACTAGTGGGGTGTTTTTCTACAAGTTTCTCTATGTGGCCTCCTCTACTGAGCATATTTTTCGTTCTCATTTTTTTATTTTTTATTTTTCTTTTACTAGTTTTTAACTTGTGAATATCTTGAGATATTCACATAAAAAATATCGATGACCTCATCTTGTGGTAAACATATGCTACAGATGTAAACAATGTGTCAAGTGTCATTATTGACCCTTTTTTACATGAAAAAGTAGACTAGTTTTTCATAGCATGAATATCTCGAGATATTCATGTTAAAAAAATCCTCTTGTTTTTACAATTTCCATGTGTATTGGTAGTTCAGACTATCTATATATAATGATGAGAAGCTAGTAGAACATGCAATCTTGATTATTTTTATGGAATGAAATCTAAGGTGGTTCATGTGTGACTTTTTGAAGAAAGTCATTGACGAAGTTGAGCACAACCTTTGTGAAGAAATTCATTGTTGAAGTTGAGCATGTTCACACCATGCCACAAACATAAATTGATCCATGTGAGGATGTGAATAGGTTTTTTACCTATTCTTACTCTTCTTTTTTGGATCTTAAAGTTTATACTTTCCATATTCTAAAGAAGTGTCGTAAAGTTTATTTTTTTCATATTGTAAAGAAGCTGCGATCTCTTATAGCTTGTGGAGGACTAAGTGATACAAAGTTAAGAGGGATAATGGAAGTATTTCATATAAAGTGTGGGTGGAATATTAATTCATAATAGGATTTCCACTTCTTTATTGACTAGTGGGGTGTTTTTCTACAAGTTTCTCTTTGTGGCCTCCTCTACTGAACATATTTTTCGTTCTCATTTTCTTATTTTTTATTTTTCTTTTTCTAGTTCTTAACTTGTGAATATCTTGAGATATTCACATAAAAATATCGGTGACCTCATCTTGCGGTAAAAATATGCTACAGATGTAAACAATGTGTAAAGTGTCATTATTGACCCTTTTTTACATGAAAAACTAGACTAGTTTTTCATAGCATGAATATCTCTAGATATTCATGTTAAAAAAATCCTCTTGTTTTTACAATTTCCATGTGTATTGGTAGTTCAGACTATCTAGATATAATGATGAGAAGCTAGTAGAACATGCAATCTTGATTATTTTTTTCGAATGAAAATCTAAGGTGGTTCATGTGTGACTTTTTGAAGAAAGTCATTGACGAAGTTGAGCACAACCTTTTTGAAGAAATTCATTGTTGAAGTTGAGCATGTTCACACCATGCCACAAACATAAATTGATCCATGTGAGGATGTGAATAGGTTTTTTTACCTATTCTTACTCTTCTTTTTTGGATCTTAAAGTTTATACTTTTCATATATTCTAAAGAAGTGTCTTAAAATTTATTTTTTTCATATTGTAAAGAAGCTGCGATCTCTTCTAGCTTGTGGAGGACTAAGTGATACAAAGTTAAGAGGGACAATGGAAGTATTTCATACAAAGTGTGGGTGGAATATTAATTCATAATAGGATTTCCACTTCTTCATTGTGACTAGTGGGGTGTTTTTCTACAAGTTTCTCTATGTGGCCTCCTCTATTGAGCATATTTTTCGTTCTCATTTTTTTATTTTTTATTTTTCTTTTACTAGTTTGAATATCTTGAGATATTCACATAAAAAATATCGATGACCTCATCTTGCGGTAAAAATATGCTACAGATGTAAACAATGTGTAAAGTGTCATTATTGACCCTTTTTTACATGAAAAAGTAGACTACTTTTTCATAGCATGAATATCTCGAGATATTCATGTTAAAGAAATCCTCTTGTTTTTACCATGTGTATTGGTAGTTCAGACTATCTAGATATAATGAGGAGAAGCTAGTAGAACATGCAATCTTGATTATTTTTATGGAATGAAAATCTAAGGTGGTTCATGTGTGACTTTTTGAAGAAAGTCATTGACGAAGTTGAGCACAACCTTTGTGAAGAAATTCATTGTTGAAGTTGAGCATGTTCACACCATGCCACAAACATAAATTGATCCATGTGAGGATGTGAATAGGTTTTTTACCTATTCTTACTGTTCTTTTTTGGATCTTAAAGTTTATACTTTTCATATTCTAAACAAGTGTCGTAAAGTTTATTTTTTTCATATTGTAAAGAAGCTGCGATCTCTTATAGCTTGTGGAGGACTAAGTGATACAAAGTTAAGAGGGATAATGGAAGTATTTCATACAAAGTGTGAGTGGAATATTAATTCATAATAGGATTTCCACTTCGTTATTGTGACTAGTGGGGTGTTTTTCTACAAGTTTCTCTATGTGGCCTCCTCTACTGAGCATATTTTTTGTTCTCATTTTTTTATTTTTTATTTTTCTTTTGCTAGTTTTTAACTTGTGAATATCTTGACATATTCACATAAAAAATATCGATGACCTCATCTTATGGTAAAAATATGCTACAGATGTAAACAATGTGTAAAGTGTCATTATTGACCCTTTTTTACATGAAAAAGTAGACTAGTTTTTCATAGCATGAATATCTCGAGATATTCATGTTAAAGAAATCCTCTTGTTTTTACAATTTCCATGTGTATTGGTAGTTCAGACTATCTAGATATAATGATGAGAAGCTAGTAGAACATGCAATCTTGATTATTTTTATGGAATGAAAATCTAAGGTGGTTCATGTGTGACTTTTGAAGAAAATCATTGACGAAGTTGAGCACAACCTTTGTGAAGAAATTCATTGTTGAAGTTGAGCATGTTCACACCGTGCCACAAACATAAATTGATCCATGTGAGGATGTGAATAGGTTTTTAACCTATTCTTACTCTTCTTTTTTGGATCTTAAAGTTTATACTTTTCATATATTCTAAAGAAGTGTCTTAAAATTTATTTTTTTCATATTGTAAAGAAGCTGCGATCTCTTATAGCTTGTGGAGGACTAAGTGATACAAAGTTAAGAGTGAAAGAAAGTAACAGGGGTGGGTTAGTCCCTCACCAAGGGAGTGGCTCATGAAGGAGTCACCACTTAGCATCTCACGGGAGAAGCTCACCATTGATTCTTGGAGCAGATAACATTATCATGAATGAGCCATAATCCCATTTACATTGGTATTTATACTCCACCCAAGAGTTCACACCTACTTACTAGTTGTCCATGGCCTTGGGCCCATTATGCTTTCTTACAAACCATCCCTTCCCCAATGGTTTCGTCCTCGAAACCTCAAATGAATACCCCAAATTCGGAGAAGAATGTTCCATGTGGCTGAATTTACACCAACCCATATTGCTCTATCAATGCTTCATATCCCTCCAATGCTGAAATAGGTTGCCATGAAGCTTCTTCCTTAGGTAAACCTTTCCATTGAACAAGATACTCCATTAAGGTACGAGTGCGAAGTACCTTTTTCCTTGTACCCAAGATAGCTTCTGGAATGTATTCAATCATTCCCTCTTCATTCATTGGAGGTAACTCATCAACCATTTGATCGATCATACCCACATATCCTTTCAAGTGAGAGACATGAAACACATCATGAATCTTTGTTGTAGATGGAAGTAAGAGTTGATATGCAACCTCCCCAACTCTTCGTATCACTTGATAAGGACCATAATAGCGATGAGCTAGCTTGGTGTTGGTGCTTCCCTTCAAAGACGCATATCTTGACTTTGGTATTCTCAAAAGAACCCAATCTCCCACTTTGAATTCCAATGGTCTTCGATGAACATTGGCATATTGTCTCATTTTCTCTTGTGCGACCTTCAAATTACTTTTGCATTGTTGCAACAAAGCTTGCATCCTTTCAGCTTCCTCCTTGGCATTATGGTTAGAAGTCACATATGTACCCACCAACATAGGCAAATTGACCTTGTAACCATATAAAGCCTCAAAGGGTGACATGCCAATGCTCACATGATATGTTGAGTTGTAAGCAAACTCAGCCAAAGGTAACCAATCATCCCATGTGCTTTGAGTATCATGACAATAGTGGCGTAGATATGTTTCCACCCATTTGTTTACTCTTTCTGTTTGACCATCGGTTTCGGGATGATAGGCGGTGCTTGGAGTAAGCTTGGTTCCCATATATTCAAACAATGTTCTCCAAAAAGTGCTCATGAATTTGACATCGCGATCACTCACAATTTGTGACGGCATACCATGCAATTTGAAAACCCCATCAACAAATTGCTTGGCAACATTTTGGGCTGAATATGTGACCTTGGAAGGAATGAAATGGGCCACTTTGGTCAATCTATCCACCACAACATACAAGCTGTCCCACCCTTTCTTTGTGCGCGGAAGGTTAGTAATGAAATCCATTGATATATGACTCCATTTGCCTTCGGGAATGGGCAATGGCTGAAGCAAACCTCCCGGTTTATGTGTAGGATCCTTGTTCAATTGACATGACCGGCACCCACTTACATAAGCATGAATGCTCTTCCACATCCCCTTCCAAAAGAAACTTTTCCTTATTGCATCAAAGGTTTTGTAGACACCCAAATGACCAGCCATAGGAGTACAATGCATCTCTTCCATGATCTTCTTGATAAATGATGAAGTAGGAACCAAGTAGACTTTTCCTTTATAGTAGAGGAGACCATTTTTCAGCTCATAATGGGGTAACTCTTCACATACACCTTGCTGTAATTTCTGCACTATTTGTGAGGTTTCTTCATCAAACAAGTACTCTTCTTGTATCTCCATGATCCAATCTTTATGCACCTCAGAAATAGCATACAATGAGCAGGCCCACATACGAGACAAGGAATCGGCAACCACATTTTCTTTGCCCTTTGTGTATGTGATTTCAAAATCATAGTTTTGTAGTGTTGCTACCCACCTTCTTTGCTTAGGAGACAAATTGGGTTGTGTGAGGAAATACTTCAGCACCCTATGATCACTTCTCACATAAAAATGACTCCCATATAAGTAATGGTGCCATTTCTTGATAGCATGGAGTATAGCAATCATCTCTTGCTCATACACATGGAGTTCTCTTTCTTTGTCATTCAGCTTTCTACTTTCATAAGCAATGACTCCATGGTCTTGGTAAAGTACCGCACCAATCCCTCTTCCACTTGCATCCGCCCTTATTGTGAAAGGTTTGGTGAAGTCTGGACATACCAAAATAGGTGCTGATGTGAGCATCTTCTTCATATCTTCAAAGCTTTTGTTGGCAATGGCATCCCAAAAGAAGGTTTCCTTCTTCAATTTATCCGTCATTGGGGCTGCAATTTCTGCATAGTGGGCAATAAAGCGCCTATAGAATGAAGATAACCCCAAAAATCCCCTCAATTGAGTAGTGTTTGAAGGAACCGGCCAATTCCTAATACATTCCACTTTCTTTGGATCCACACAAATGCCATCCTTGCTCACAATGTGACCCAAATATTCCACCTCATGTGCCATGAAGGTACATTTTGTCTCCTTAACATACAACTTGTTTTGCCTCAAGACCTCCAAAACCTCTTTCACGTGCTTCAAATGCACTTCCTCATCTTTGCTATAGATAAGTATGTCGTCGAAAAAGACCAATACAAACTTGTAGAGGAAAGGTTGAAGCACTTTGTTCATCAATGCTTGAAAAGTTGCCGGTGCATTGCATAATCCAAACGGCATAACCATGAATTGGTAAAGACCCCTTTCTGTACGAAATGCTGTTTTGAACTCATCACCACTTTTCATCCTTATTTGATGGTATCCGGAACGCAAATCAATCTTTGAAAAGCATGTGGCACCCTTCAACTCATCCAAAAGATCATCCACCCTTGGTATTGGAAATCGATTTTTGATGGTGATCTTATTCAAATCACGGTAATCAATGCACATGCGGAAAGTACCATCCTTTTTCTTCACAAGTAGCACCGGAGAAGCAAAAGGAGATTGACTTGGTTCAACCCATCCCATGTCAATGAGTTCTTTGACTTGCTTTGCCACCTCTTCCTTTTCAACCTTTGACAAACGATAGGGAGGCTTGTTGATTGGTTTGGCATTTGGTTCCAAATCAATAGCATGATCAACACTCCTCTTTGGCGGCATTGATTTTGGCATGGTAAACACATCTTCATAATCCTTGAGTAGCTTAACCATGTCCACATTTTCGATGCAATCCTTTTTGCTATTATCTTCCTCTTTGCAAAGCTGTAGTACATAAACATAGCCCTCTTTCTTGAACTCTTTCTTCATTTGAGTAGCATTGATCATGAAGAGCTTGGACCCTTGCATTCCATTCAATGTAATAACCCCTCCATGATGCACAAAACTCATGAAACTTTTCTGTAAGTTCATGGTAAAAGAGTTCAAAGTGGACAGCCAATCACATCCAAGTACTATGTCAATTGGTCCCAACTCAATCACCAAAAGATCAACTTTGCAAGAGTAGTTCTTGGACAACTCCAATTCTGTACTTTGACACTTCATATTGCAACCCATTGAATCACCATTGGCCACTTGCACCATGTGCTTGTTTGGTAAAGAAGTTGGTTGCATTTTGAGAGTGTTCAAAGACCTTTTATTGACAAAACTATGCGCGCTTCCAGTATCAATGAGTGCATATGCTGTTCTCCCATTCACCTTGATCTTCAATCTCAATGTGTTGGCACCCTTACTTCCCGCATAAGCATCATGAGAGATTGTACACAAGGTAGTATGTGCACTATTGTTTTCATTCCACACGCATAGAGGCATCCCATCATCCATTTTGTCATGAGCAAACTTTAGTTTCCCACCCGGATCAAAAGGAAACTCGGGATTTTCTTCATCAAAACCATCATCATGAGAACCTCCACCCTCATGAGGATCTCTCCATCCTAAGGCATCATTGCATTCAAGGAATTCCTCCTCCTCATGATTAGCATTGTCCTCAGTGATAATGTAGCTTATGGAAATATCCTTAGATTTGCATACTTTGAAGTGATCCTTGTTCCATTTTTCTCCACATTTGAAACATAGACCTTTGAGCCTCATTTCATGCAAACGGTCCTCCTTGATAACCTTGCTTTTTGAACCCCCATTTGCTGGCTTGGACTCATTGTATGTAGCTTTGTTGGACATAAATGGTGGTTTAAATGGAAGTCTATTAGACCCTCTACCATACACAGTAGGAAATCTTGGAAGATTAGGTCTTGTGTTTGCATGAGAACCCATGTCAGTCCTTGTGATCACTTCCCCTTTGATATTCCCTTTGCTAGCCCACTTTGTCAAGTACTTCTCTTCATGAATTTCTGCAAGCATCATTGCCTTCTTCAAAGTGGCGGGTTCATGAGACTTGACATCACCACCAATAGGAGCTTTCAAGCCCCTTATATACTTGACAACAAGATAATGCTCATCAAAGTCATCCAAGTATAATAGAAGCTTTAGAAACTTGTGAGAATATTCCTTCACGGTAGTGATTTGCTCTAGCTTGTCCCATTCCACAATGTGATTGTCCCTTTGCATGCGAGAAGTAAACTCTTCTGCCATGTCATTCTTGAATTCTTCCCAAGTGGTGATGACATAACCATGAGATTGCTTCCTCCTCCACCAAGTGTGAGCAAAACCTTCAAGATGAAGTGAGGCGAAGTAGACTTTGGCAATCTCGCTCCTTGGGCTGATTTCGAAGTAGAGATCCATCTTGTTTGCCCACTCTTCAAAGTCTTCGATAGAATTTGATTCTCCTTTGAACTTATTAAATATTATTTTGTCCTTCACAGCATTGTCAAAATTACCATGCATTCTTGAACCCCTCTGCCGTGCTCTTGGATCATCAAATCCTCTTCCTTCACCCAAGTGTCTATGCATTTGCTCATCTTCCAATTGCCAATCACCTGCATCTTTAAATCCCTTCTGTTCATACCCTCTTCTTGCATCTTGCATAAAGGATGAAGTTCTTGGAATATTGGCATTGGATCTCTCATAAGAAGCATCACCCATAGGTCTCTTGCCCTTGTCCATGTAAGAAGAATGTGGCATCATTTGAGGTGGCATCATTTGTCTTACTTTGTTCTCTTCTGGCATAGAAGGCTTTCCATCATATTTGGCATCATAATGTACACCATCCATTGCATTCATATCGGCTTCTTGGTTGAGCTTGAGAGGAGCCAATGCACTAATGGCTTTCTCCAAGTCTTTTAACCCTCTTTGCATCACGTCATCCAGGTAGTGGTGTCGCTTGTCGAACCGTTCCATGAGGTGTTCACCAAATTGTTGTTGCCGATTTGTTTGGTTATTTTCAATCCTTTGAAACATACTCTCCATAGCCATTAACATCATGTCCACTGTTAGCGGAGTAGTTCCCAAAGATTGAGGCATTTCCACTGGCTGAGATTCATCTGGAGATGGTGCTTTTATGGTTGAACTTTCTTCATTCCTCATTGATGAACTCGTTGCCATCATTGCTTCCGGTTGTCTTTGATCATTTTCATTCCGGGCTCCCTTGTTTTGACCTCCTCTAGTCATTTCCATGCGCGTAATTGATCCCTCCTTGCAAAGACCACTTACTTGATTTTTTTTTTCTCTATTCAAACGGTATCCGATTTGGGTGATCTTTATATCAACGCGAAGCTCTCGACGAGACGAATAAGAATCCCCAAAAACAGATCTGAAAAAGTCAACAGCCTTTGACCAGTCAACTGTACCGGCTGAAAGTCAACTCTTGATGTTAACCGCTCAATTCTTATCCGATTTGGGTGATCTTTATATCGATACGAAGCTCTTGACGAGGCGAGTAAGGATCCCCAAAAATAGATTTGAAAAAGTCAACAGCCTTTGACTAGTCAACTGTTCTAGCTGAAAGTCAACTCTTGACTTTGACCGCTCAATACTACTCCGATTTGAGTGATCTTTAGCTTGTTTGAAAGAGGTTTTCGGGTAGATTGAAGGGCTTTCAGGAGAGATTTGAAAAGCTTTTGAAAAACCCTAGAAATTCAAGGATTTGTCCTGGCTGCAAGTAGGCAATTTTTGCAGAAATTTTGCCATAGTCTCCCCTCTTTTTTGCACCAAATCTCAATCAAATCAAAGCATCTCAATCAAGTATTAAAATCCTTATGCATTTGACCACTGTAAGCAAATCAATCCTCAATCATTTTTCCATCTGAGCATGTGACCTTATGGCATCAATTTTGTCCTTTTTGCATAAGAAGTCGATGTAGAGGATTTGCTTGTTTGCTCAAGTCGAATGAAGTGGTCGATGAAGCGCGTCGATGCTTGCCGATCTCCCGGCCAAGCACTTCTCACCCCTTCACCAAGTTTATATCCAAGGTGAAGGTTGAGGCCATTTCTTTACCACCAAGTACCTAATCCTCTTCCTTACCGCGTTACCCGGCACTAACGGCAAGGAAGATTCAAGACATTCTCCCCTTGGCCTCTCCTCCAAATGCCAAGGTACCCTTACTTCATTCTAGATTCTAGGAATAAAGTGGGGTACAATCGTGAGTGGAATGTGGTTACAAGCTCAAATGAATGAGTAGAGTTGACTTACAATTGATTTATAGCATGACTCATGCTCATTCATATCATAATACATGGTTCATAGTGCTTCCTTCATCACATCCACTCATGGCAATGTCAATACATTTCCACATACATCAACAACATCCAAGTGTCACATAGCGGTGATCTCGGGTCGTGTTCTGGGCGCGAATTCCTGCTCGGGACTAGAAAATCCAGTACAAAAGTGAAAACAGAGAGCACTTGCTGAATCCTGCACCTCAAGACCTATAGCTCGTCTCGAAGAGGACGACGAGCCGGTCGTTTTGAGTACTAGAACTCCAAAAACGGAGTTCGTATGAGAGAGTTATGACCAAAAACGTGCAACCGGCAATGGAAAACGGTCACCAAAAAGTGGGCTTCCAACCCAAAACATTTTATTCAATCCCCCAAATGTGCCAAAAGCTATGCTCACTTATGCCAATATGCAAGGCATAGCATTGAATGGCTATGTGTAGCATTCAAGCATTCATAATGCATAAAGAGCAGCATGAATGGCCATGATTAAAGTCCAATTCCTGAAATTAGGGCTTTATGTGTAATAAAACCCTAATTCACTCCATAGCTTGAAAGAATGCTTCAAAATTGTAAGGAAGTGATGGAGCAACTCACCAATGTCACCCGGGAAGCCTTAATGCTTGAATTTGTTGAAGGAGATGAAGATTAGGGTCACTTTGGTGAAAAACGTGGGCAGCTTTGGTAGTGATTTTCAGCCACATTGGGAGCCCCATTGCTCATGGAAAATAGATGAAATACTTCATAAAACATTGCTAGATACATGAGAGACTCAATGCCCTTTGCTCATGTTGAGATTCCATGGCTAGGGTTTGCAAGAAAGCTCCCAAACAAAAAACGTTTTTGATTAACAACTGCTAATCAAGATTAGAAATTTTCCCCAATTTAGTCCACTCATTCAAAAAAAATAGGTCCATGTGCTGAGATTTGAACCACAAACTCTACCTTAGCCATATCCCCTTCCCCCATGAATCAAATGAAGCAGAAATTTCACGAAATGAGAAGAAGAAAAGAAAAATTAAAAATCATGGATCAAAAGCCAGGCTCTGATACCAATGAAAGAAAGTAACAGGGGTGGGTTAGTCCCTCACCAAGGGAGTGGCTCATGAAGGAGTCACCACTTAGCATCTCACGGGAGAAGCTCACCATTGATTCTTGGAGCAGATAACATTATCATGAATGAGCCATAATCCCATTTACATTGGTATTTATACTCCACCCAAGAGTTCACACCTACTTACTAGTTGTCCATGGCCTTGGGCCCATAATGCTTTCTTACAAAGAGGGATAATGGAAGTATTTCATATAAAGTGTGGGTGGAATATAATTCATAATAGGATTTCCACTTCTTTATTGACTAGTGGGGTGTTTTTCTACAAGTTTCTCTATGTGGCCTCCTCTATTGAACATATTTTTCGTTCTCATTTTTTTATTTTTTATTTTTCTTTTGCTAGTTTTTAACTTGTGATTATCTTGAGATATTCACATAAAAAATGTCGATGACCTCATCTTACGGTAAAAATATGCTACAGATGTAAACAATGTGTAAAGTGTCATTATTGACCCTTTTTTACATGAAAAAGTAGACTAGTTTTTCATAGCATGAATATCTTGAGATATTCATGTTAAAGAAATCCTCTTGTTTTTACCATGTGTATTGGTAGTTCAGACTATCTAGATATAATGAGGAGAAGCTAGTAGAACATGCAATCTTGATTATTTTTATGGAATGAAAATCTAAGGTGGTTCATGTGTGACTTTTTGAAGAAAGTCATTGACGAAGTTGAGCACAACCTTTGTGAAGAAATTCATTGTTCAAGTTGAGCATGTTCACACCATGCCACAAACATAAATTGATCCATGTGAGGATGTGAATAGGTTTTTTACCTATTCTTACTGTTCTTTTTTGGATCTTAAAGTTTATACTTTTCATATTCTAAACAAGTGTCGTAAAGTTTATTTTTTTCATATTGTAAAGAAGCTGCGATCTCTTATAGCTTGTGGAGGACTAAGTGATACAAAGTTAAGAGGGATAATGGAAGTATTTCATACAAAGTGTGAGTGGAATATTAATTCATAATAGGATTTCCACTTCGTAATTGTGACTAGTGGGGTGTTTTTCTACAAGTTTCTCTATGTGGCCTCCTCTTCTGAGCATATTTTTCGTTCTCATTTTTTTATTTTTTATTTTTCTTTTGCTAGTTTTTAACTTGTGAATATCTTGACATATTCACATAAAAAATATCGATGACCTCATCTTGTGGTAAAAATATGCTACAGATGTAAACAATGTGTAAAGTGTCATTATTGACCCTTTCTTACATGAAAAAGTAGACTAGTTTTTCATAGCATGAATATCTCGAGATATTCATGTTAAAGAAATCCTCTTGTTTTTACAATTTCCATGTGTATTGGTAGTTCAGACTATCTAGATATAATGATGAGAAGCTAGTAGAACATGCAATCTTGATTATTTTTATGGAATGAAAATCTAAGGTGGTTCATGTGTGACTTTTGAAGAAAGTCATTGACGAAGTTGAGCACAACCTTTGTGAAGAAATTCATTGTTGAAGTTCAGCATGTTCACACCATGCCACAAACATAAATTGATCCATGTGAGGATGTGAATAGGTTTTTAACCTATTCTTACTCTTCTTTTTTGGATCTTAAAGTTTATACTTTTCATATATTCTAAAGAAGTGTCTTAAAATTTATTTTTTTCATATTGTAAAGAAGCTGCGATCTCTTATAGCTTGTGGAGGACTAAGTGATACAAAGTTAAGAGGGATAATGGAAGTATTTCATATAAAGTGTGGGTGGAATATAATTCATAATAGGATTTCCACTTCTTTATTGACTAGTGGGGTGTTTTTCTACAAGTTTCTCTATGTGGCCTCCTCTATTGAACATATTTTTCGTTCTCATTTTTTTATTTTTTATTTCTCTTTTGCTAGTTTTTAACTTGTGATTATCTTGAGATATTCACATAAAAAATGTCGATGACCTCATCTTACGGTAAAAATATGCTACAGATGTAAACAATGTGTAAAGTGTCATTATTGACCCTTTTTTACATGAAAAAGTAGACTAGTTTTTCATAGCATGAATATCTCGAGATATTCATGTTAAAGAAATCCTCTTGTTTTTACCATGTGTATTGGTAGTACAGACTATCTAGATATAATGAGGAGAAGTTAGTAGAACATGCAATCTTGATTATTTTTATGGAATGAAAATCTAAGGTGGTTCATGTGTGACTTTTTGAAGAAAGTCATTGACGAAGTTGAGCACAACCTTTGTGAAGAAATTCATTGTTGAAGTTGAGCATGTTCACACCATGCCACAAACATAAATTGATCCATGTGAGGATGTGAATAGGTTTTTTACCTATTCTTACTGTTCTTTTTTGGATCTTAAAGTTTATACTTTTCATATTCTAAACAAGTGTCGTAAAGTTTATTTTTTTCATATTGTAAAGAAGCTGCGATCTCTTATAGCTTGTGGAGGACTAAGTGATACAAAGTTAAGAGGGATAATGGAAGTATTTCATACAAAGTGTGAGTGGAATATTAATTCATAATAGGATTTCCACTTCGTTATTGTGACTAGTGGGGTGTTTTTCTACAAGTTTCTCTATGTGGCCTCCTCTACTGAGCATATTTTTCGTTCTCATTTTTTTATTTTTTATTTTTCTTTTGCTAGTTTTTAACTTGTGAATATCTTGACATATTCACATAAAAAATATCGATGACCTCATCTTGTGGTAAAAATATGCTACAGATGTAAACAATGTGTAAAGTGTCATTATTGACCCTTTTTTACATGAAAAAGTAGACTAGTTTTTCATAGCATGAATATCTCGAGATATTCATGTTAAAGAAATCCTCTTGTTTTTACAATTTCCATGTGTATTGGTAGTTCAGACTATCTAGATATAATGATGAGAAGCTAGTAGAACATGCAATCTTGATTATTTTTATGGAATGAAAATCTAAGGTGGTTCATGTGTGACTTTTGAAGAAAGTCATTGACGAAGTTGAGCACAACCTTTGTGAAGAAATTCATTGTTGAAGTTCAGCATGTTCAGACCATGCCACAAACATAAATTGATCCATGTGAGGATGTGAATAGGTTTTTAACCTATTCTTACTCTTCTTTTTTGGATCTTAAAGTTTATACTTTTCATATATTCTAAAGAAGTGTCTTAAAATTTATTTTTTTCATATTGTAAAGAAGCTGCGATCTCTTATAGCTTGTGGAGGACTAAGTGATACAAAGTTAAGAGGGATAATGGAAGTATTTCATATAAAGTGTGGGTGGAATATAATTCATAATAGGATTTCCACTTCTTTATTGACTAGTGGGGTGTTTTTCTACAAGTTTCTCTATGTGGCCTCCTCTATTGAACATATTTTTCGTTCTCATTTTTTTATTTTTTATTTTTCTTTTGCTAGTTTTTAACTTGTGATTATCTTGAGATATTCACATAAAAAATGTCGATGACCTCATCTTACGGTAAAAATATGCTACAGATGTAAACAATGTGTAAAGTGTCATTATTGACCCTTTTTTACATGAAAAAGTAGACTAGTTTTTCATAGCATGAATATCTCGAGATATTCATGTTAAAAAAAATCCTCTTGTTTTTACAATTTCCATGTGTATTGGTAGTTCAGACTATCTAGATATAATGATGAGAAGCTAGTAGAACATGCAATCTTGATTATTTTTATGGAATGAAAATCTAAGGTGGTTCATGTGTGACTTTTTGAAGAAAGTCATTGATGAAGTTGAGCACAACCTTTGCGAAGAAATTCATTGTTGAAGTTGAGCATGTTCACACCATGCCACAAACATAAATTGATCCATGTGAGGATGTGAATAGGTTTTTCACCTATTCTTACTCTTCTTTTGTGGATCTTAAAGTTTATACTTTTCATATATTCTAAAGAAGTGTCTTAAAATTTATTTTTTTCATATTGTAAAGAAGTTGCGATCTCTTCTAGCTTGTGGAGGACTAAGTGATACAAAGTTAAGAGGGACAATGGAAGTATTTCATACAAAGTGTGGGTGGAATATTAATTCATAATAGGATTTCCACTTCTTTATTGTGACTAGTGGGGTGTTTTTCTACAAGTTTCTCTATGTGGCCTCCTCTACTGAGCATATTTTTCGTTCTCATTTTTTTATTTTTTATTTTTCTTTTGCTAGTTTTTAACTTGTGAATATCTTGAGATATTCACATAAAAAATATCGATGACCTTATCTTGCGGTAAAAATATGCTACAGATGTAAACAATGTGTAAAGTGTTATTATTGACCCTTTTTTACATGAAAAACTAGACTAGTTTTTCATAGCATAAATATCTCGAGATATTCATGTTAAAAAAATCCTCTTGTTTTTACAATTTCCATGTGTATTGGTAGTTCAGACTATCTAGATATAATGATGAGAAGCTAGTAGAACATGCAATCTTGATTATTTTTTTGAAATGAAAATCTAAGGTGGTTCATGTGTGACTTTTTGAAGAAAGTCATTGACGAAGTTGAGCACAACCTTTGTGAAGAAATTCATTGTTGAAGTTGAGCATGTTCACACCATGCCACAAACATAAATTGATCCATGTGATGATGTGAATAGGTTTTTTTTACCTATTCTTACTCTTCTTTTTTGGATCTTAAAGTTTATACTTTTCATATATTCTAAAGAAGTGTCTTAAAATTTATTTTTTTCATATTGTAAAGAAGCTGCGATCTCTTCTAGCTTGTGGAGGACTAAGTGATACAAAGTTAAGAGGGACAATGGAAGTATTTCATACAAAGTGTGGGTGGAATATTAATTCATAATAGGATTTCCACTTCTTTATTGTGATTAGTGGGGTGTTTTTCTACAAGTTTCTCTATGTGGCCTCCTCTACTGAGCATATTTTTCGTTCTCATTTTTTTATTTTTTATTTTTCTTTTACTAGTTTTTAACTTGTGAATATCTTGAGATATTCACATAAAAAATATCGATGACCTCATCTTGTGGTAAACATATGCTACAGATGTAAACAATGTGTAAAGTGTCATTATTGACCCTTTTTTACATGAAAAAGTAGACTAGTTTTTCATAGCATGAATATCTCGAGATATTCATGTTAAAAAAATCCTCTTGTTTTTACAATTTCCATGTGTATTGGTAGTTCAGACTATCTATATATAATGATGAGAAGCTAGTAGAACATGCAATCTTGATTATTTTTATGAAATGAAATCTAAGGTGGTTCATGTGTGACTTTTTGAAGAAAGTCATTGACGAAGTTGAGCACAACCTTTGTGAAGAAATTCATTGTTGAAGTTGAGCATGTTCACACCATGCCACAAACATAAATTGATCCATGTGAGGATGTGAATAGGTTTTTCACCTATTCTTACTCTTCTTTTGTGGATCTTAAAGTTTATACTTTTCATATATTCTAAAGAAGTGTCTTAAAATTTATTTTTTTCATATTGTAAAGAAGCTGCGATCTCTTCTAGCTTGTGGAGGACTAAGTGATACAAAGTTAAGAGGGACAATGGAAGTATTTCATACAAAGTGTGGGTGGAATATTAATTCATAATAGGATTACCACTTCTTTATTGTGACTAGTGGGGTGTTTTTCTACAAGTTTCTCTATGTGGCCTCCTCTACTGAGCACATTTTTCGTTCTCATTTTTTTATTTTTTATTTTTCTTTTGCTAGTTTTTAACTTGTGAATATCTTGAGATATTCACATAAAAAATATCGATGACCTTATCTTGCGGTAAAAATATGTTACAGATGTAAACAATGTGTAAAGTGTTATTATTGACCCTTTTTTACATGAAAAACTAGACTAGTATTTCATAGCATGAATATCTCGAGATATTCATGTTAAAAAAATCCTCTTGTTTTTACAATTTCCATGTGTATTGGTAGTTCAGACTATCTAGATATAATGATGAGAAGCTAGTAGAACATGCAATCTTGATTATTTTTTTGGAATGAAAATCTAAGGTGGTTCATGTGTGACTTTTTGAAGAAAGTCATTGACGAAGTTGAGCACAACCTTTTTGAAGAAATTCATTGTTGAAGTTGAGCATGTTCACACCATGCCACAAACATAAATTGATCCATGTGATGATGTGAATAGGTTTTTTTACCTATTCTTACTCTTCTTTTTTGGATCTTAAAGTTTATACTTTTCATATATTCTAAAGAAGTGTCTTAAAATTTATTTTTTTCATATTGTAAAGAAGCTGCGATCTCTTCTAGCTTGTGAAGGACTAAGTGATACAAAGTTAAGAGGGACAATGGAAGTATTTCATACAAAGTGTGGGTGGAATATTAATTCATAATAGGATTTCCACTTCTTTATTGTGACTAGTGGGGTGTTTTTCTACAAGTTTCTCTATGTGGCCTCCTCTACTGAGCATATTTTTCGTTCTCATTTTTTTATTTTTTATTTTTCTTTTACTAGTTTTTAACTTGTGAATATCTTGAGATATTCACATAAAAAATATCGATGACCTCATCTTACGGTAAAAATATGCTACAGATGTAAACAATGTGTAAAGTGTCATTATTGACCCTTTTTTACATGAAAAAGTAGACTAGTTTTTCATAGCATGAATATCTCGAGATATTCATGTTAAAAAAAATCATCTTGTTTTTACAATTTCCATGTGTATTGGTAGTTCAGACTATCTAGATATAATGATGAGAACCTAGTAGAACATGCAATCTTGATTATTTTTATGGCATGAAAATCTAAGGTGGTTCATGTGTGACTTTTTGAAAAAAGTCATTGACGAAGTTGAGCACAACCTTTGTGAAGAAATTCATTGTTGAAGTTGAGCATGTTCACACCATGCCACAAACATAAATTGATCCATGTGAGGATGTGAATAGGTTTTTCACCTATTCTTACTCTTCTTTTGTGGATCTTAAAGTTTATACTTTTCATATATTCTAAAGAAGTGTCTTAAAATTTATTTTTTTCATATTGTAAAGAAGCTGCGATCTCTTCTAGCTTGTGGAGGACTAAGTGATACAAAGTTAAGAGGGACAATGGAAGTATTTCATACAAAGTGTGGGTGGAATATTAATTCATAATAGGATTTCCACTTCTTTATTGTGACTAGTGGGGTGTTTTTCTACAAGTTTCTCTATGTGGCCTCCTCTACTGAGCATATTTTTCGTTCTCATTTTTTTTTTCTTTTGCTAGTTTTTAACTTGTGAATATCTTGAGATATTCACATAAAAAATATCGATGACCTCATCTTGCGGTAAAAATATGCTACAGATGTAAACAATGTGTAAAGTGTTATTATTGACCCTTTTTTACATGAAAAACTAGACTAGTTTTTCATAGCATGAATATCTCGAGATATTCATGTTAAAAAAATCCTCTTGTTTTTACAATTTCCATGTGTATTGGTAGTTCAGACTATCTAGATATAATGATGAGAAGCTAGTAGAACATGCAATCTTGATTATTTTTTTGGAATGAAAATCTAAGGTGGTTCATGTGTGACTTTTTGAAGAAAGTCATTGACGAAGTTGAGCACAACCTTTTTGAAGAAATTCATTGTTGAAGTTGAGCATGTTCACACCATGCCACAAACATAAATTGATCCATGTGATGATGTGAATAGGTTTTTTTACCTATTCTTACTCTTCTTTTTTGGATCTTAAAGTTTATACTTTTCATATATTCTAAAGAAGTGTCTTAAAATTTATTTTTTTCATATTGTAAAGAAGCTGCGATCTCTTCTAGCTTGTGGAGGACTAAGTGATACAAAGTTAAGAGGGACAATGGAAGTATTTCATACAAAGTGTGGGTGGAATATTAATTCATAATAGGATTTCCACTTCTTTATTGTGACTAGTGGGGTGTTTTTCTACAAGTTTCTCTATGTGGCCTCCTCTACTGAGCATATTTTTCGTTCTCATTTTTTTATTTTTTATTTTTCTTTTACTAGTTTTTAACTTGTGAATATCTTGAGATATTCACATAAAAAATATCGATGACCTCATCTTACGGTAAAAATATGCTACAGATGTAAACAATGTGTAAAGTGTCATTATTGACCCTTTTTTACATGAAAAAGTAGACTAGTTTTTCATAGCATGAATATCTCGAGATATTCATGTTAAAAAAAATCATCTTGTTTTTACAATTTCCATGTGTATTGGTAGTTCAGACTATCTAGATATAATGATGAGAACCTAGTAGAACATGCAATCTTGATTATTTTTATGGAATGAAAATCTAAGGTGGTTCATGTGTGACTTTTTGAAGAAAGTCATTGATGAAGTTGAGCACAACCTTTGCGAAGAAATTCATTGTTGAAGTTGAGCATGTTCACACCATGCCACAAACATAAATTGATCCATGTGAGGATGTGAATAGGTTTTTCACCTATTCTTACTCTTCTTTTGTGGATCTTAAAGTTTATACTTTTCATATATTCTAAAGAAGTGTCTTAAAATTTATTTTTTTCATATTGTAAAGAAGTTGCGATCTCTTCTAGCTTGTGGAGGACTAAGTGATACAAAGTTAAGAGGGACAATGGAAGTATTTCATACAAAGTGTGGGTGGAATATTAATTCATAATAGGATTTCCACTTCTTTATTGTGACTAGTGGGGTGTTTTTCTACAAGTTTCTCTATGTGGCCTCCTCTACTGAGCATATTTTTCGTTCTCATTTTTTTATTTTTTATTTTTCTTCTGTTAGTTTTTAACTTGTGAATATCTTGAGATATTCACATAAGAAATATCGATGACCTCATCTTGTGGTAAAAATATGCTACAGATGTAAACAATGTGTAAAGTGTTATTATTGACCCTTTTTTACATGAAAAACTAGACTAGTTTTTCATAGCATGAATATCTCGAGATATTCATGTTAAAAAAATCCTCTTGTTTTTACAATTTCCATGTGTATTGGTAGTTCAGACTATCTAGATATAATGATGAGAAGCTAGTAGAACATGCAATCTTGATTATTTTTTTGGAATGAAAATCTAAGGTGGTTCATGTGTGACTTTTTGAAGAAAGTCATTGACGAAGTTGAGCACAACCTTTTTGAAGAAATTCATTGTTGAAGTTGAGCATGTTCACACCATGCCACAAACATAAATTGATCCATGTGATGATGTGAATAGGTTTTTTTACCTATTCTTACTCTTCTTTTTTGGATCTTAAAGTTTATACTTTTCATATATTCTAAAGAAGTGTCTTAAAATTTATTTTTTTCATATTGTAAAGAAGCTGCGATCTCTTCTAGCTTGTGGAGGACTAAGTGATACAAAGTTAAGAGGGACAATGGAAGTATTTCATACAAAGTGTGGGTGGAATATTAATTCATAATAGGATTTCCACTTCTTTATTGTGACTAGTGGGGTGTTTTTCTACAAGTTTCTCTATGTGGCCTCCTCTACTGAGCATATTTTTCGTTCTCATTTTTTTATTTTTTATTTTTCTTTTACTAGTTTTTAACTTGTGAATATCTTGAGATATTCACATAAAAAATATCGATGACCTCATCTTGTGGTAAACATATACTACAGATGTAAACAATGTGTAAAGTGTCATTATTGACCCTTTTTTACATGAAAAAGTAGACTAGTTTTTCATAGCATGAATATCTCGAGATATTCATGTTAAAAAAATCCTCTTGTTTTTACAATTTCCATGTGTATTGGTAGTTCAGACTATCTATATATAATGATGAGAAGCTAGTAGAACATGCAATCTTGATTATTTTTATGGAATGAAATCTAAGGTGGTTCATGTGTGACTTTTTGAAGAAAGTCATTGACGAAGTTGAGCACAACCTTTGTGAAGAAATTCATTGTTGAAGTTGAGCATTTTCACACCATGCCACAAACATAAATTGATCCATGTGAGGATGTGAATAGGTTTTTTACCTATTCTTACTCTTCTTTTTTGGATCTTAAAGTTTATACTTTCCATATTCTAAAGAAGTGTCGTAAAGTTTATTTTTTTCATATTGTAAAGAAGCTGCGATCTCTTATAGCTTGTGGAGGACTAAGTGATACAAAGTTAAGAGGGATAATGGAAGTATTTCATATAAAGTGTGGGTGGAATATTAATTCATAATAGGATTTCCACTTCTTTATTGACTAGTGGGGTGTTTTTCTACAAGTTTCTCTATGTGGCCTCCTCTACTGAACATATTTTTCGTTCTCATTTTCTTATTTTTTATTTTTCTTTTTCTAGTTCTTAACTTGTGAATATCTTGAGATATTCACATAAAAAATATCGGTGACCTCATCTTGCGGTAAAAAAATGCTCTAGATGTAAACAATGTGTAAAGTGTCATTATTGATCCTTTTTTACATGAAAAACTAGACTAGTTTTTCATAGCATGAATATCTCGAGATATTCATGTTAAAAAAATCCTCTTGTTTTTACAATTTCCATGTGTATTGGTAGTTCAGACTATCTAGATATAATGATGAGAAGCTAGTAGAACATGCAATCTTGATTATTTTTTTGGAATGAAAATCTAAGGTGGTTCATGTGTGAGTTTTTGAAGAAAGTCATTGACGAAGTTGAGCACAACCTTTTTGAAGAAATTCATTGTTGAAGTTGAGCATGTTCACACCATGCCACAAACATAAATTGATCCATGTGATGATGTGAATAGGTTTTTTTACCTATTCTTACTCTTCTTTTTTGGATCTTAAAGTTTATACTTTTCATATATTCTAAAGAAGTGTCTTAAAATTTATTTTTTTCATATTGTAAAGAAGCTGCGATCTCTTCTAGCTTGTGAAGGACTAAGTGATACAAAGTTAAGAGGGACAATGGAAGTATTTCATACAAAGTGTGGGTGGAATATTAATTCATAATAGGATTTCCACTTCTTTATTGTGACTAGTGGGGTGTTTTTCTACAAGTTTCTCTATGTGGCCTCCTCTACTGAGCATATTTTTCGTTCTCATTTTTTTATTTTTTATTTTTCTTTTACTAGTTTTTAACTTGTGAATATCTTGAGATATTCACATAAAAAATATCGATGACCTCATCTTGTGGTAAACATATGCTACAGATGTAAACAATGTGTCAAGTGTCATTATTGACCCTTTTTTACATGAAAAAGTAGACTAGTTTTTCATAGCATGAATATCTCGAGATATTCATGTTAAAAAAATCCTCTTGTTTTTAAAATTTCCATGTGTATTGGTAGTTCAGACTATCTATATATAATGATGAGAAGCTAGTAGAACATGCAATCTTGATTATTTTTATGGAATGAAATCTAAGGTGGTTTATGTGTGACTTTTTGAAGAAAGTCATTGACGAAGTTGAGCACAACCTTTGTGAAGAAATTCATTGTTGAAGTTGAGCATGTTCACACCATGCCACAAACATAAATTGATCCATGTGAGGATGTGAATAGGTTTTTTACCTATTCTTACTCTTCTTTTTTGGATCTTAAAGTTTATACTTTCCATATTCTAAAGAAGTGTCGTAAAGTTTATTTTTTTCATATTGTAAAGAGGCTGCGATCTCTTATAGCTTGTGGAGGACTAAGTGATACAAAGTTAAGAGGGATAATGGAAGTATTTCATATAAAGTGTGGGTGGAATATTAATTCATAATAGGATTTCCACTTCTTTATTGACTAGTGGGGTGTTTTTCTACAAGTCTCTCTATGTGGCCTCCTCTATTGAACATATTTTTCGTTCTCATTTTCTTATTTTTTATTTTTCTTTTTCTAGTTCTTAACTTGTGAATATCTTGAGATATTCACATAAAAAATATCGGTGACCTCATCTTGCGGTAAAAATATGCTACAGATGTAAACAATGTGTAAAGTGTCATTATTGACCCTTTTTTACATGAAAAACTAGACTAGTTTTTCATAGCATGAATATCTCGAGATATTCATGTTAAAAAAATCCTCTTGTTTTTACAATTTCCATGTGTATTGGTAGTTCATACTATCTAGATATAATGATGACAAGCTAGTAGAACATGCAATCTTGATTATTTTTTTCGAATGAAAATCTAAGGTGGTTCATGTGTGACTTTTGAAGAAAGTCATTGACGAAGTTGAGCACAACCTTTTTGAAGAAATTCATTGTTGAAGTTGAGCATGTTCACACCATGCCACAAACATAAATTGATCCATGTGAGGATGTGAATAGGTTTTTTTACCTATTCTTACTCTTCTTTTTTGGATCTTAAAGTTTATACTTTTCATATATTCTAAAGAAGTGTCTTAAAATTTATTTTTTTCATATTGTAAAGAAGCTGCGATCTCTTCTAGCTTGTGGAGGACTAAGTGATACAAAGTTAAGAGGGACAATGGAAGTATTTCATACAAAGTGTGGGTGGAATATTAATTCATAATAGGATTTCCACTTCTTTATTGTGACTAGTGGGGTGTTTTTCTACAAGTTTCTCTATGTGGCCTCCTCTACTGAGCATATTTTTCGTTCTCATTTTTTTATTTTTTATTTTTCTTTTACTAGTTTTCAACTTGTGAATATCTTGAGATATTCACATAAAAAATATCGATGACCTCATCTTGTGGTAAAAATATACTACAGATGTAAACAATGTGTAAAGTGTCATTATTGATCCTTTTTTACATGAAAAAGTAGACTAGTTTTTCATAGCATGAATATCTCGAGATATTCATGTTAAAGAAATCCTCTTGTTTTTACAATTTCCATGTGTATTGGTAGTTCAGACTATCTAGATATAATGATGAGAAGCTAGTAGAACATGCAATATTGATTATTTTTATGGAATGAAAATCTAAGGTGGTACATGTGTGACTTTTTGAAGAAAGTGATTGACGAAGTTGAGCACAACCTTTGTGAAGAAAGTCATTGACAAAGTTGAGCACAACCTTTGTGAAGAAATTCATTGTTGAAGTTGAGCATGTTCACACCATGCCACAAACATAAATTGATCCATGTGAGGATGTGAATAGGTTTTTTACCTATTCTTACTGTTCTTTTTTGGATCTTAAAGTTTATACTTTTCATATTCTAAACAAGTGTCGTACAGTTTATTTTTTTCATATTGTAAAGAAGCTGCGATCTCTTATAGCTTGTGGAGGACTAAGTGATACAAAGTTAAGAGGGATAATGAAAGTATTTCATATAAAGTGTGGGTGGAATATTAATTCATAATAGGATTTCCACTTCTTTATTGACTAGTGGGGTGTTTTTCTACAAGTTTCTCTATGTGGCCTCCTCTACTGAACATATTTTTCGTTCTCATTTTTTTTATTTTTTTTAATTCTTTTGCTAGTTTTTAACTTGTGAATATCTTGAGATATTCACATAAAAAATATCGATGACCTCATCTTGCCGTAAAAATATGCTACAGATGTAAACAATGTGTAAAGTGTCATTATTGACCCTTTTTTACATGAAAAACTAGACTAGTTTTTCATAGCATGAATATCTCGAGATATTCATGTTAAAAAAATCCTCTTGTTTTTACAATTTCCATGTGTATTGGTAGTTCAGACTATCTAGATATAATGATGAGAAGCTAGTAGAACATGCAACCTTGATTATTTTTATGGAATGAAAATCTAAGGTGGTTCATGTGTGACTTTTTGAAGAAAGTCATTGACGAAGTTGAGCACAACCTTTTTGAAGAAATTCATTGTTGAAGTTCAGCATGTTCACACCATGCCACAAACATAAATTGATCCATGTGAGGATGTGAATAGGTTTTTTACCTATTCTTACTCTTCTTTTTTGGATCTTAAAGTTTATACTTTTCATATATTCTAAAGAAGTGTCTTAAAGTTTATTTTTTTCATATTGTAAAGAAGCTGCGATCTCTTCTAGCTTGTGGAGGACTAAGTGATACAAAGTTAAGAGGGACAATGGAAGTATTTCATACAAAGTGTGGGTGGAATATTAATTCATAATAGGATTTCCACTTCTTTATTGTGACTAGTGGGGTGTTTTTCTACAAGTTTCTCTATGTGGCCTCCTCTACTGAGCATATTTTTCTACAAGTTTCTCTATGTGGCCTCCTCCACTTCTTTATTGTGACTAGTGGGGTGTTTTTCTACAAGTTTCTCTATGTGGCCTCCTTCTCTATGTGGCCTCCTCTACTGAGCATATTTTTCGTTCTCATTTTTTTATTTTTTATTTTTCTTTTACTAGTTTTTAACTTGTGAATATCTTGAGATATTCACATAAAAATTATCGATGACCTCATCTTGTGGTAAAAATATGCTACAAATGTAAACATTGTGTAAAGTGTCATTATTGACCCTTTTTTACATGAAAAAGTAGGCTAGTTTTTCATAGCATGAATATCTCGAGATATTCATGTTAAAAAAATCCTCTTGTTTTTACAATTTCCATGTGTATTGGTAGTTCAGACTATCTAGATATAATGATGAGAAGCTAGTAGAACATGCAATCTTGATTATTTTTATGGACTGAAAATCTAAGGTGGTTCATGTGTGACTTTTTGAAGAAAGTCATTGACGAAGTTGAGCACAACCTTTGTGAAGAAATTCAATGTTGAAGTTGAGCATGTTCACACCATGCCACAAACATAAATTGATCCATGTGAGGATGTGAATAGGTTTTTTACCTATTCTTACTCTTCTTTTTTGGATCTTAAAGTTTATACTTTTCATATTCTAAACAAGTGTCGTAAAGTTTATTTTTTTCATATTGTAAAGAAGCTGCGATCTCTTATAGCTTGTGGAGGACTAAGTGATACATAGTTAAGAGGGATAATGGAAGTATTTCATATAAAGTGTGGATGGAATATTAATTCATAATAGGATTTCCACTTCTTTATTGACTAGGGGGGTGTTTTTCTACAAGTTTCTCTATGTGGCCTTCTCTACTGAACATATTTTTCGTTCTCATTTTTTTTTGTTATTTTTCTTTTGCTAGTTTTTAACTTGTGAATATCTTGAGATATTCCCATAAAAATGTCGATGACTTCATCTTGCGGTAAAAATATGCTACAGATGTAAACAATGTGTAAAGTGTCATTATTGACCCTTTTTTACATGAAAAAGTAGACTAGTTTTTCATAGCATGAATATCTCGAGATATTCATGTTTAAAAAATCCTCTTGTTTTTACAATTTCCATGTGTATTGGTAGTTCAGACTATCTAGATATAATGATGAGAAGCTAGTAGAACATGCAATCTTGATTATTTTTATGGAATGAAAATCTAAGGTGGTTCATGTGTGACTTTTTGAAGAAAGTCATTGACGAAGTTGAGCACAACCTTTTTGAAGAAATTCATTGTTGAAGTTGAGCATGTTCACACCATGCCACAAACATAAATTGATCCATGTGAGGATGTGAATAGGTTTTTTACCTATTCTTACTCTTCTTTTTTGGATCTTAAAGTTTATACTTTTCATATATTCTAAAGAAGTGTCTTAAAATTTAGTTTTTTCATATTGTAAAGAAGCTGCGATCTCTTCTAGCTTGTGGAGGACTAAGTGATACAAAGTTAAGAGGGACAATGGAAGTATTTCATACAAAGTGTGGGTGGAATATTAATTCATAATAGGATTTCCACTTCTTTATTGACTAGTGGGGTGTTTTTCTACAAGTTTCTCTTTGTGGCCTTCTCTACTGAGTATATTTTTCGTTCTCATTTTTTTATTTTTTATTTTTCTTTTACTAGTTTTTAACTTGTGAATATCTTGAGATATTCACATAAAAAATGTCGATGACCTCATCTTGCCGTAAAAATATGCTACAAATGTAAACAATGTGTAAAGTGTCATTATTGACCCTTCTTTACATGAAAAAGTAGACTAGTTTTTCATAGCATGAATATCTCGAGATATTCATGTTAAAAAAATCCTCTTGTTTTTACAATTTCCATGCGTATTGGTAGTTCAAACTATCTAGATAATGATGAGAAGTTAGTAGAACATGCAATCTTGATTATTTTTATGGAATGAAAATCTAAGGTGGTTCTTGTGTGACTTTTTCAAGAAAGTCATTGATGAAGTTGAGCACAACCTTTGTGAAGAAATTCATTGTTGAAGTTGAGCATAGCTAACAGTGGCCACAAAATTTTGGGCCCCCTTTCTTTCCTCTAATCTCATGTGGTCCACGTAAAAGTGAAGGGATAGGCGGATAAGGAGGATATTGTAATCCCCTTATACTAAGGTCCAAGGGCACAACATATGGGATATGTATCACACATGTGGCAGGCAACTAGGCAATCAAATTCCAACACGGTCTCTTAACACTAGTTTGGTAGCTCAACACGACATAAATATGTCTTTTAGGGGTTTGCTAAAAAATTCATATCTTGTGACTGGGTATTTTAGCATTTCTCTTCTAAGGCATGTCTTCACATGAATGTGGAAAACCTTAGAAAATTATTAAAATGAGAAACATATCCTTAAATATAATTGACAAATCACCATAAATAAAGGTATATCTAGGATTATAATCTAAATAGGTTACGAATTTACAAAGTAGGTTGCTGTAAGAAAAAAAGATCTTAACTCATTATAAGTTTCTCCTAAACCTTACATAGTATTTTTAAGAGATGAAAGTATATTTTTCACAACAAAAAAAAAAACATTAATAATTAATTCAATTAAATTTACTTCTTAGAATCTCTTTTTAGTTGTTGAGTCTTCGGCACCCAAAATACGACAATAGGATGAGCTGATATGGTGATTTACTTTAGTTATACTAATAAACCAATGTCTCCCACTAAATTAGTCGATAAAGAATACATATCTAAACATTTTAATAATTTAGCTAGAAGATAAGGTGTTTGTCTCAACTTTTAAAACTACATTGATAACAAAACAACCTATATAAACCCTTGCTTATTGTTAACCACTCTGGTTAACATTACTTTTCAAGCATGGCTATGCTCATAACTTATCTTTTGTAACCGTGCAAAGCACTTAATGATAAAAGAAACATGGGATGACTGAGCGTATGGCTTGTGTAATGCCGATTATAGGAAGGAGTTGTACTAAAAGAAACATGGGATGACTGAGCGTATGGCTTGTGTAATGCCGATTATAGGAAGGAGTTGTACTGCATAGAGCTAGAAAGTTTTGGGCACCCAATTGTAAATGGGTGGCGAACCATTGTAATCTAAGAGCTCTTGTATATAAGACATTTTATGGAATATGAAAAGGGCAAATCCCATTAGTCTCATTTGAGTTTTGCCTCTCTTTCTCTCTCTCTCTCTCACTCTTATGAGCTTGTGGATCCATGATTGCTTGTAGTTTGCTTGCATTCTTGATTGTTGTGGTGTATGCTTGTAGGGATGGTGATGATCTGGCTTCTCCTCTCCTCTCCCCTCTTTGCTCTCTACCAAGGTCCCTCTTGCATGCATGTGGCATCATAGAGTGAAGGTTGAGTTTTCCATAGCTCCCTCCTTCTTGCTCTCTACCTAGCTCTTGAATCTCCACTTGGGTGACACAAGTGGAGGTGGAGTGTGCCCCTAGCGGCTTCACGTTGAGGACTTAACCCTCATTAGGGTTGGCTAAGTGCACATCTCTGAACTTGACCCTTGCATGTTGTTCTCTTCTTCTCTCCCTCTCTCTTGTGTGCAAGGTAGTATATTAGGAGTTACATCTTTGGCGCCACTTCCAGGGAATGTGTTTAGCTTAGGGTCATCCACTTATTTCATTTGCTAGAGTCCTCATTTGGCACCATTAGAGTGTAAATCCACGAGTTATTTTTTTGTGTTTGAGTTTATGTTTGTTCATTTGATGGTGTCTATGGATCTATGGAGGTTCCGGAGCATTGGAGCATGGAGGTCTTCACCGAGTGAGGGAGAAGCAAGTAAGTGTTCAATCTTTGCCCTTGACATTCAGGCAAATTTTTGATTTTTTGTTCTTCTTTCACATTAAGTTTGAACCATAGCTTAATTAACAAATTAATCGTAATTAGTTAGGTTTGTTTAACAATTTCTTCTTTTAGAGAACATGGCTGATTTTAACTCAGGAATTCCAGCATCCAGCTTAAACAACTTGCCTTCTTTCTTGCCTTTAGCAATGACTCTACATCCATGTTTGAAATCCTCAAACAAAGCAACCATGCTCATTGAAACGAACGTGTAATCCCTGTTCCACCATTTGACCAACTGAGGCCAAGTTTTTTGTAATCAAAGACACATACAATACATCTTACATAGATTTTGTTTGACCATTGTGCATAACCAATGGTACACTTCCAACATGTGTAATGGCATGCTGAGTATCATCTCCTGTCTCCACATAGCCTTTCACATCCATAGACTTCATATGCTCAAACCATTCACCATCACAAGTCATATGGTTTGATGCTCCAGAGTCTATATACCAAGTGTCATCATTTTTAGCATTTGTCATCATAGATCCCACAACATGTTTCATGGCAAACAAGTGATTTGCACTGTCATCATTACTGCTTGATGCATAATTTCCACCACCATGTTGTGCATAATTTCCACGATGTTGTGCTCTACCCCCTCTCAAATCATTCTATTTGCGAAAACAATCACGTGCCATATGACCATATTTCCCATAGTAATGGCATTCCACATCTTGCATAGATGTTTGTTGGCCTTGCCAACGTCCTCTACCACGAGGATTACCTCTACCTCTCTAAGGTGTATATCCCCGACCACCTCTAGTACCATATGAAGGCTGAAAATTTTGTTGTGATGAGTCATGACCTATCCTGCCATCCACGACCATTACCACGGCCACGTGATGCGAATCTCCCCCTTCCTCTAAAACCTCTTTGCGAGAGTAGAAAGCCTGATTTCTGCCATTATCATCATGGCTAGTAGATGCATCCTGAAATGAATCACTGAGTTTGATTTCCTCAACAAGCAAGAGTGAAACCAACTCATCAAAGTCTGGTAAACCTGTACTCCAAACCGAGATAGATGTATCAAAAGATTTATATTCCTTGCCAAGACCACGCAAGGTAATATCTACCAAATCATCATCAGGCATGGGGGCATTTATTGTTGCCAATGCATCTGCAAACTTCTTTATTTCTTGCACATAATCATGGATGTTCCTTCTATTCCGCTTCACATTATGTATCTGTTGTCAACTGAGACTTGCAAGCACTCATGTCTATATCAAACAACTTCACCAATGTATCCCATGCATCCTTGGGATTCTCAGCATCATGTATGTGTATGAGCATAGCATCCGAAATACATATAGACAGATAATGCAACACTTTGAATGCTCTTTCTAACCATTGCTTATGAGCTATAACCTGCTGCTGTGTAGGTTGTCGGGGTAGTTCCAGCTCTGGCGGCTCAGCACCTGTAATGAGATTCCAAAAACCTTTTCCCTTCAAGAAACTTTTGATCCTGTACTTCCATGCCTGGAAATTCTTCCTATCCAGCTTTTCACCAACAATCTGTACTGGATTATCCGACATATTTGCTCAATGCATACACCTTTCGCACACGTCCAAATCTATAAATGAGCCTTCCTCAGCTCAACTACACTCCAATGAGTGTTCCAAATACTCCAATGTAGTCAACAATCTTCAAATTTGATGTAGAAAATCAACCTGTATGCATCCAAAATGAACTGGCTCACGCAGTCCAAGATACCCTGATTTGATGCGCTTTCCAAGGCTCCAAATTACAATGTAGTGGTTCAATCAAGTATGGGTAACTTGCATTGACACCTAAACAACCTCAATGTTGAGTATCAACACCATCCGACATGTGTACATATCAATTTTGTCAAACCCCTTTCTCTGTTCTGAGAAAAACCAAAAAAACCAGTAAAACCAGTAGTAATTTTGTTCTAATTTCTTCAATCTTTGTCCAAATTGAGCAACCAATCATTCATTAGCTTAGCAATGATGTCCACTAACTCCATGTAAAAGGAATTAGTCCAATTGTTTAAGACTAATGAGTAATTGTTCGATTAAACTCACTCTGTTTCTCTACAACCAGTGGACAGCCTGTTTAATCAGCTCATTCCCAGGTCAATTGATGATAATTGATCAATCCAATCATTTAGCATCATTCTCACTAGTGTGTACCACAAATTTTCTAAGACAATTGTGGGATTTATCAGTCACAATACTTGATTTTGAGCCTCCACCTATCAAAAAATATGAAAAAAATCTGTAGAGAGGATTTGAGCTAATTTAATTGTCAATTGATCATAAGTATGAGTGCCTAAGACACCAAGGCAAGTGTGTAACCAATCAATGCTTTGATTTTTACCAAAAACTTGCTCCAAATGCATCAAAAATTGGCTTCCTTTTGTTTTGTGAGAGCTCAAAAACCAGTCAATTTCACTCATTCAAATGCATGTAAAATGCTCCAAAATCAGTGTAGGGCTTGCATATGAGTTGCCAATACAATCCTCCTTGTCAGATACATGTGTCTTTGCCAGATTTACATCTATTTTCACCATACATCACCGCTTCTAAGCTTTAATGGAAAGCTTTCAAAAAATAGAATTTTTCTTTGCTTTGGGTTGCCCTAATTTGCTTTGTTTTTGCCTAAATCACCTGCAATCCACTCAAGGATGTTTAGAATACCTTACCCGGTAGGCCAATCTCTCAGACCTGATAGAAATCGGTGTGCTCCAAGCTTCACAGCATCAATGGCAAGCTTCATAGCTTTTCTTCATAGCTTCTTCTCCCTCTTCTCTCACTCACTCATAAACCCTAATAGATAGCACAAGGCTCTGATACCATGTTGCAAAATAGGTAGAGGGAGAGGAGACACACACACACAGGAGCAAAACGTAATGTATATTGCAAACCCTAACCATAGAGGGAAGCCATCTCACTTCTCACACAATGCATAAAGCCCTAATCCATAATACACACAACACACTATGAGTTGTGTCCACACACATCTAACCCTAGCTAATGTCCACACACTATGACCAGCTGGACACGGTCATTTATGTCTCACACATGTTCCTACCTAACATGCCAGCACATAGCATAGCTGGCTCACACTGACATCGAGCTTGAATCTCAACAATTCCAAGGAACAAATTAAGGCCAGCATGGATTATAACAGTAGTGCCGACAGCTTAGATTCTGTGGTAGAAGCTAATAAGGATATGCCAAACTTGTCCTTGATTCCTGTCGTGCCAAGGAAGTCAATAAAAAGGGATGCTGATTTCTCTATAGGAACTCGTAAGGAATAGGAGGTTGTAACAGGGATTTTGCAAGATTAGTCACTATCATTTGATGAAAAATTGTTTGATTTCATCTACGCTTCTGGGGCTAGTGAGAGCAGTATCATATATTGACTGATATTTTCAATAGGCCACTTGACATTTCATTAATTTTGGAGTAGCATACAGATTTTCTATCAAAGGAGAGGTCTGATTTTGAAGCTTTTCTCAGGAATGGGAGAGTCCATATTTGTGGGATAGCTTATGTACATTTAATGGATTTCTCTCCAAGTTCCAAGTACCAAAATCTTCTCCAAAAAAGGTATCGGCAACTTCCATCTGACTACAAAGCGACATGCTCTGTCCACCCCAGGCACTGTAGGATCCTGGAGGAATCGATCGAATTCCTATGCTTCCTTCACAATCTATACACTATTCTCCCTTCATTAGGGGAAGAGGTGCTCTCTACTACGAGGAGACCAGCCAGCCTAATGAGGAAGAGATAGAGGTTGTTAATGAGGTCCAGCTTGATAGGGAGGACGAAGAAGCAAAGACCCTAGACCTTGTAGGACTCAGGAGTCAAGGTTTGAAGATGCCATATGATCTACATAAGTTCAATGTAGAAGACAACCAGCTGATCTTGCCTGTACTCCCGGATTTCGCTATTGGTGGGAAGGTGTATCTCCTTTTGACTGACATATAGAATACATTTAGGATACGTGTGAAGACTACGCTCTATCTTCCATAGCCTATTTTTATGATGGAGAGGAGGGATTTGTTTCAGAGGACTCTAGTGTGACGAGATGAGGCCCTTGAGTTGAATTTTGATGATGGCAAAGACTATCTAAGGAAGTGTTTCAATAAGGCAAGGCAGTATAGGGAGGATGGATTAGTCCCGGACGATCAGTCTTTCAAAGTTTCAGGAGGGTCATGGTTTTGATAAGCTGTAGGACTCTACACAAGACTGGGTGGACAAAAGGACGGCGATAAAAGAGAGCTCAAGAGATCTCTGGAATCTCTCTCTCTCTCTCTCTCTCTCTCTCTCTCTCTCTCATATTTATGTGGGGCATTCAAATTTCTTGCAGGCCTTTATGGAAGAGTCATATCAATTTCTACACACGCACAATTGGAGCTACCATAGTAGAGATGCTACATTATCTTACTACCTGAAGACATTATCAACTCTGCAAAGATTTTGATCTACCATAATTCTATGAGCCAATAGGGTGTCTTAGCAAATTTCTTATTCAAGACACTCTCTTGCATTTGTGGCAATACAATAATACCCAAAACATACGATAAGATAATTCTTGTAGAGAAAGTAAGTGCAGTAGATATTTTTGGATACTACCCTGGCTTAGGAGCTTCTAGGAGAGCTTACTTTCTTACATACACTACTAATGCTCTATCGTTAGGTATAGAGAATCATGAGAGGAGTTATATGAGTATGGAAAACATTTTCTACTTAGATTCAAGAAACCAGCACACCATGTTAGCAATAAATTACTCAGGGAGCAGAGAATCCTGAGATTATTTTAAAAAATTTCTTGTATCATTACATTCTATTAATCCAACGGTGATTTACATAAATATTTTTTTCTTTCCATTTGTTTTGTGCTTGGATAGCACTTGAGTTTTTAAAAGATTCAGATCTTTATCGTTTTCTCTTTTCTATATCTCTAAGTGTCTGAAGCATATTAGACGACTTTAAGGTTTCTTTCCTGTGTGTAGTTGTTAAAGTATTCTACGATAGAACCATTGGAATACTTCATGCATGCGGTTTGCTTTTCTCCTTCCTCCACCATGTTGTGTATGCCTAAAATATGCATTTCGTGCCATATAGTGTGACTTTTCCATCCCTTGAGTGTTCCAAATACTAGGGTTTCCATATTTTTGAATAAAAAATGGCATATGGTTGTAGAGAATATGGTGCATATCAACAAAGAGATAATTAGTTGTGCATCAATCAGTTGTGCATATCAACTAAAAGAACATAATTATCAACCTTACCATGTAGTGTGTTTATGTTGGAATCTGTCCAAGCTATCTTCATGACTCTTTTGAAAGTTTGTAGGTTGTCTTGAAAGCTCTTTTTATCTTGTTGTGTCCAATTAACTTTGTCACACATTCTGAAAAGAACATCAATTGATCGCCAAACCTCTGCCTTGGCATGCCTTCATTCACTCTCTTGATCTTTCATTGCATTATGGAGATTTTTCCATTGTTTGTACTTGATTCTGCTAATGTAGTTAGATTTATATACTTTTCCTGTCTTAGTGCTTTTCTGTTTTTGGCTATGAAGGGGTTTTGATATGAATCGTCTTGCTTTAACACCTCCAATTGATGATGCTTCTTATCACCAAAGTATCGGGATGAGCCCTTTCAAAGCTTTGTATGGAGGACAAGACTTCCTAATACCATTAACTTGGTCCGACCCATTGATTAGGGTCGAGATGTCAAGACAGATGCTTGACGACATGGAGCAGTAGATGTAGCCAGTCCGCAAGGATATAAAAGCTGCCCAGGATAGACGGAAGCAGTATGCAAATAAGAAGAGGTCACACAGAAAGTTCGAAGAAGCAGATATGGTCTTCATTATTCGAGTACGCCCCAAAAGAAGTTCTCTATCTCTTGGGAAGTACAAGAAGTTATCCCTTAGATACTGTGGGCCATATCTGATTACAAAGAAAGTAGGTGACTTAGCCTATGAACTTCTTCTGCCTCCTCATCTCGAAGTACATAATGTATTTCATGTCAGCCTACTTAAGAAGTATGTACCGAGCCCGAATCATGTGCTTAATGATGAACTCTTAACTTCTTCAACCCAAGGGCAGATGGAACTCCAACCTGAAGAAATCCTTGATGTTCAAGAGAAGGTTCTTAGGAACAAAATTCTGAGAGAATTATTAGTCAAATAGAAGTTCTATCCTTTTGAAGACGCCACCTGGGAGAAAGAAGCCGAACTAATGCGGGATTACCCCCAGTTTGCGAGATGAGGATATCTTCCATTTTTCAAGTGGGAGAGAATGTAAGATTCCTGCCCAGCCCCTCAAGATGTCCAGATTCTTCCCCTATAATCAATCCCCTTTTCAGAATAATAAAAAATCTTATTTCTACCTGTTTTGGCCTAGAGAGAGAAAATATTCTAGAGAGAGATAATTCAATTTTTAGATATCTTTGGATGGAAAAATATCCCTTCTTATTAAAATAAATTCCCTCAAAACAGAAGTTTAAAAAGAAATTCGTAAGGTGTATTAGAAATAAATTATAATGTGCACAAAAGACCTTAGCCTAAGGGCTCCTGTTTTCAAAAAAATTTGGATTAAGGTCCAAACAAAAGTTTGACAGGCCAATGAGATTAATCCAAATGTAGGGAGGAGATAAATTGAAGAATAAAAGAAAAATCCCCCAAAAATGAGTAAATAAGTAAGCTGAACTGACCCAAAAATTGTCAAAATTTGACCAAACTGATCTGGAAAATTTTAGAATCAATTTGCTTGGTTAGAGGCTCACTTTTTCCTATAAATAGAAGCCTCACCCTTTCGTAAAAGCTTAATGGTGTTTATGCACTATTACCCTACTCCTGTCTCTTGAGCCTTCTACATTGAATTTTTTAATAATTCAATTGTTTTTGACCTAATCCTCTCCAAAGTGAATTGGTGGCCACTATTGCTTCAAACAAGAGTAGAACCCTCAATCCCTCAAGCCAAAGGAGAGCTTACAAGCTCCATGTAAGCTAATTTTCTTACTTTGTTTATGAATTTTAATGAAAAATATATGGTTTTGCAAATGATTGAATTAAATTCAAATGCTATGCCTTTGATGAAAAGCCCACCCCCTTCTCTTCTTTACATTCCAACCTTTCTTAATCCTAGAAAGATTAACCAAGTGATTAATTAAACTCTTCTTATTGTTTACTCTCTTGAATTTAGAAAATTATGTAGATTAGAGTTCTATAATTCTAAATTGGGTTAATTAAGTTAAGTGAAGAAACATAAAATTGAGAAATGGTCAACCATACAAAGGGGGTTATGGCAAAATTTTCTAAAATTTTGTGAAAAAAGAAAGTTTGTTTTTATGTTATTCCAAAAGAGTAATTCCCACCATTTTTGCATCTAAAAGAAATATTCTAATTACTCCATGTACATATTCACCTATGAATATGCATGGATATCACCGATATTTATTATTAAATTTGATTTCTATGCATAGAAAGATGCATAAAGGAAATTTTTTTATTACAAAAGTGTTATTCTTATAAAATTTGATTTCTATGCATAGAAAGATGCATAAAGGATTTTTTTTATTATAAAAGTGTTATTCTTATTAAATTTGATTTCAATGCATAGAAAGATGCATAAAGGGAATTTTTCTATTATAAAAGTGTTATTCCTACTATGCATAGAAAGATGCATAAAGGATTTTTTTAATTATCAAAGTGTTATTCTTATTAAATTTGATTTCTATGCATAGAAAGATGCATAAAGAAAATTTTTTATTATAAAAGTGTTATTCTTATTAAATTTGATTTTTATGCATAGAAAGATGCATAAAGGATTTTTTTTAATTACAAAAGAGTTATTCTTATTAAATTTGATTTTTATGCATAGAAAGATGCATAAAAGAATTTTTTAATTATAAAAGCATTATTCTTATAAAAATTAATTTTTATGCATAAATAGATGCATAAAGAAATTCTTTTTATTTTAAAAGTGTTATTCCTATTAAATTTGATTTTTATGCATAAAGAATTTTTATATCAAAATTGGAATTCTCTTAAATCCTATGTTTAAATTCTACGAGTATTTGATAAATAAATAATTAAATACTTTAAGAGAGAAATTTCTATCATTTTATAGTCACACGGATTGTAAAAAGAAAATTCAAGAAATCTATCGAGATAAAAAATATTTAGATAAATGATTAATTTATTCCTCATTGGAATTCGTAACTAATTCAGAAATCAGTTAAGTGAATATTCAAAGAAAGAAATTCAGTTAAATAGTAATTGAATTACCAAACCTTTTCGAGAAAGATAGTTTAGGAAAACTCTTATCCGACTCGAACCTTGAATCAGACTATGGCCAAGACCAAACTCTTTCATCAGTTTCGAGGAAAGAAGGTGTGACCAGTTTAGACAAATACACTCAAAACTCCTGCCAAATCTGAAACTAAGTTTGAGACCCTTCAAATTGATCTCTGGATCAAGGTTATATAATTCGAGGAATTCTATAACCTTCAAATTAATCTTTGGATCAAGGTTATAGAATTTGAGGAATTCTGGTATGAAATTCAGAATTTGGATCAAGAAGTTTTGGGGATACTTATTCAAGAAATACTCCTTGTCTTCAAAAGAAAATCAAACTGAAAACTTGCTAAGAAACCCTATTTTCTTAAAGCACTGTCTTACGCCAGAATGCTGGAGGGAGCATTTGGTATTTGTTTTTCTAAGGGAAGTTCGGTTGTTGCAACAGCTGGGGCAGGGAGTGTTCAAAGGATGGGTAACGTGGCAAAGCCTTTGACCAGCCTCTGTATGGTTGAAAAATGGTGTACATGTGCTTTTGGTACGATGGGCGAGGGCCGACGAAGCGGTTCTTGAGTGAAGTGCCAGGACACCTAAGGAGGATCCTAGAGGGTTCTGACCAAGAGATGCACAGGCTCGCGGTGCCTATGATACCCATGCGTATGTCGTGGAGGAAGATATGTATGATGGATGAAATGAATATTATAATCTATTACTAGATCTCGTTGTTGCTGACCAGTTGGTCTCAACGGAGAGTCCAGAGTGATACTGTTTTTTGGGAAACAAGAGATTGGATGGAGTTTTTGAGTTATGACATCTGTAACCAAAAACTGTTTGTCAATGGATTATTTTATATGTTAAAGTTTTAAAGAGGAGTGTGTGCTTATCTGTATTCAAAAGCAAAAGTTAAGAAAGGCATTCAATCATGGGTGGGTGAGTAATTATCTGGTTCTGCCGATTCCAGTGGTTGGGTGGTGGCTCGTGGCTAACCCATGGGCCGGATGGGGTTATTGGCTGGAATCAGTGGAGTTTTAATAATTAAAAAGCATTGATTTTCTCAAATGATTAGATCAACGGTTGTGCCTGATTTCGGTTAGAAAAAAAGCGTTAAATTCTTTAAATTAAGTCAGTGACAGTTTTCCTTCTATCTGGTTTAATGAGGTGAAGGATAGTTTAGTCTCTTGACCCCGTTAGAAAATTCGTTTTAAGAAAATCAAAAAGGTGGAATCGTCCCCGTTTTTCAGGCAAGGAAAATTTTCTCGGTTTCGGTTTCGAAATGACCACCAGATTAGTCTCGTGTCCGGACATTTGAGGGCGAGGCTCCGAGTGGGAAACCTTGCCCCACGCAAGAGGAAGCTACTCCCGCTGCTAGTAACCGGGAATCCAGTGCACGGAGGGGGCAGAGGGGTCTCACAGGGCCCGAAAATGAATCAGCCACCCTTGAGAGATGGGCATGGATCTCCAGAATGGCGGATGATTCTAGGTTTGATGGCTCTCGCTTTGCCCTATTTTTGCTCTAGAATTTAGAGGCAGCATGGGCTCTCTTTCTTGTTGATGTTCCATATCTCTCGGCTTGGTATGTGTCTCTTCCAACTCTGCATTTCCCAGGATAAAGTTGCAGAACCTCGAAAGCAAGGCTTCTTTGTGAATGTGTAGGAGTGGTAGGGTCTTTCTCTTAGAAAGTGCTCTGTCCATACACTGAGCCTAAATTTCTCCTCTTTCGAGGTCAGGAGTTTCTCATCCCATGCTGTAATGATCTTCAATCTCACTGGTGCTATCAAAGACTAGGACAATTTTTCTCCATGCTGTATTGATCGATGGGTCTGACCTTATGAGCGAGAGTATATATCGTCAAAGAGAGGGCTATTTCGCACCAATTTTCCCAAACGTAGGTGCATGAATGTGTGGAATTACTGTACCGAACCCCCTTGTGAACACTCTGTGCTTTTTTTTGGGGAATGGTATGGCTATACGCTTTAAGATGGTATGGGCATACACTTTATGAGGACACGGATGTACACTTCTCACATAAGGAAGATGACATGGGTGTACGCTTCTTCCTAGAAGACATAGATGTGGCTTCAGGAAGGAATGGGCATGCACTTTTGAATGAGGAAGGTACGAGCATGGCTAAAATGGCACGGGTGTGGCTTCAGGAAGGAATGGGCATGCACTTTTGAATGAGGAAGGTACGGGCATGGCTAAAATGGCACGGGTGTGGCATGAAGATGGTACGGGCATGACAAGGCTGCCCACGGGTGTACGCTTTAGAAGGGAGAGATGGTACAGGCATGACAAGGCTGCCCACGGGTGTACGCTTTAGAAGGGAGAGATGGTACAGGCATGGAAAATATGGCATGGACGTATGCTTGTTGTAGCAAGGGAAAAAGGAAATTACATGGGCATGACAAAAATGACACAAGCGCGGAAAGTTTAAGGGAACGGTCATGGCATGTAAATGAGTATACACTTTAGAAAGGAACGACTATGCGATTTGAATGGTACACGGGAATACGCTTCTAGTTTTTAGAGATTTTAATATTGTAGGTCTAACTGCCTTCTACAAATATTCTCTAATAGTGCAGTTGTACCCCTTGTTTTAATTTAATTTATGCTCACTTAATGCAATTATTCTCTTTTAAATGCCCACTTCCAAATTAATGGCTGGAGATCTCACAAGATTTTCCCAGGATAAATGGAACGAGCGTGACAAGTTTGCCACGATTGTTCACTATGAATGGAATGAGCATTCACTTCTTCTCAGAGGTTCATCTAGAATGCAGTTTTTTGCCTACTTCGCTCCTATGATTTTTGCAACAGATTCAAATGTCTCTCAAATATATATTTTTATTTTTTATGGGGAGCTAGAGATAGTCTCTAGCTACCTATTGATACCTAGAATGTGTAAACAAACCTAATAAATTAAGATTAATTTGATGTTTAACTATTGTGCAAACTTAACAAAAGACAAACAAAAAATCAAAACTTTTATGAATGTCAACAGCAAAAATTGAACACCTACTTGTGTCTCCCACATTTGGTGAAGACTTGAATTCTCCAATGCTCTGGTTGACATCCATAGCTCTATTGAACACATCAATTAAGAAAAAAAACAAGAAATCAACCGGTGGATTTACACTCCAATCAGGAAAAATGAGGACTCTAGCACATGAAATGTGTGAAGGACCCTAAGCTAAGTGCTATCCCCGGCAGCAATGCCAAAGATATTAAGCTAAACATACAACCTTGCACACAAGAGAGGTAAAGAATAAGAGAAACAACCATGCAAGGCTGGAGTTGGAGATTAGCTAGCCAACCCTAATGAGGGTTAACTCCCCTTTGTGAGGCCGTTGGGGGCTCACTCAACCACTACTTGTGTCACCCAAGTGGAGATTCACAAGCTAGGTGAAGAAAAAAAAGGAGGGATCTATAGAAAGCTAAACCTTCACTCCATGCCAACATGCATGATGCAAGAGGGATCTTGGTAGAGAGACAAGAGAGGGGAGAGGAGAAGAGAAGCTAGATCATCACCATCCCTAACATGAACACAAAATAACAATCAAGCATGCAACCATCTACAACACAAGTGTAAGCATCCACAAGCTCAAGAGAGTGAGAGAGCTTGAGAGAAAAACTCAATTGAGACTAATGGGATTTTCCCCTTTATTATTTCATAAAATGTCTTATATACAAGAGCTCTCATTTTATAATGGTTGGCCGCCCATTTACAATTGGGGCCCCAAATCTAGATTCCTAGCTCTAAGTACATCTCATTCCTATGACTGGAATTAAACAAGTTGAAAGCTCGCTCATCCCATATCTCTTTTATGATTCAGTGATTTGCACGGGTAAAAAAAGATAAGTTACAAGAATCATGACCACCCTTGAAAAATGATGTTAACCAGAGTGGTTAACAATCAATTCTTGTGATTTTGTGATTTTATAGAATCATGGCGAAGGGCTACCATGGTTGTGTAGACTACAAAATAACTATTTAGCAAGTTGTTATTTTTGTGATTATGAGAGGATTTACGAGAGCTTTTCTAGGCTATGCCCAACCATTGGGTGATTATATGCATGAGAAGAGATGAGAGGAGAGTGGAAGTTTTTCCAAAAAATGAAGATTTTCTTGTGTACAAACACACACATTCTGATTTTGGTAAACATTAATAGTAGGAAAGAATGTGATGAAGAAGGAACATGATGCTCCTACAAGAGAGATTGGTGTGGTGGTGATGAAGCAGTCGTAATTGACTCCGCAGAGGCAACATAAGTTGAAGTCTCCTAAACTTAAGAATGAGACAAATGATGAAAAAGAGAAGGACAAATTACCTACTTATAACAAATGGGGTCATGGATGCAAAGTGCCACATGGTAGCATCTTATTGCCTTACGTATGCATGTTTTCATGATCACATTGGTTAATCATGGTGGTGAGAATCATGTTAGGTATATATAGGTGAAATTCAAGCACATCATATAGGTGAAATTCAAGCACAGGCAATCATAACACATCATGGGGGCTCAAGATTTGTGGAGTATGAGTTCAAAATACATGGAATACCTTAACAAATTAAAAGCGATAGAGATGCCAAATGTATGGGTTGATTTTGGAGGACACACTGGCTAAAAGCATGGATAGGTGGTACAAAACCCACTGCCTTTGACATCTCTTTCCAAGTTGGAAAAATAATGTGAAAGTTTGTAATTTTACACATCTGTAAAAAATTTATGTTTCTTTCTTACATGGTGGTGAGTTCAGTAGGTGAGGGTTCTTGCCAATGCCCCATTTTTCCCGCTTCTCTGTGTGCGTGTGTGTGTGTGGGTGTGTGTGTGTGTGCAGCAAACATGGAGGACTTTAGTGAGAATAAGAATACACAACTTTTGGCACCTACAGATGAGTACATAGATGTACAATCACTACAGATTATAGCTGGAGAGGGTGCAAATATGGCTAGAGAAGGAGAAAATGTAGCTAGGGAAAGCGTGGAAAATCACCATGTCACTACAAGTGTCACTACAAGGGCAATCAGAGAGTATTGGGAGTAAATTCTTGCTTACAACAGACAATGGCGCCTTGCCCTTGAAAACATACCGAAGACAATCACCTCAAAGTAGTATCCTCACAGATGAGATTAAGGACCTTGTTTTTGCCTTTTGGATGTTTGAGATCTGAGTCTCACCTAACAAAAAGGATTTTTGCCAAAAGTGGCTAGGAGAAATTCCTTCATGATGCAACATCTTATACATTTGCTTGACAAACTCCAGGTACATGTCATCTTACAAAATCTTCAAAGTTCTTGATTAAATGTTTAAAGTAGTTTGAACGCTAGAAAGTGCCTAAGTGATATCTCCACATCTTCAATAAATGTGTGTCTTGAGCCTTTTTTTAAGTAGTATCGATAGTGCTTTGAAAATAGTCCAAACTTCTATACAATTACTAGAGAGAAAACTTTCAGTAAGCTCAAGTCCGAAGTACTTCACAAGCAATCATTGTGTCAACAACACAAGTCCTAGGTACTTCACCCTAGGTTTAAAAAAATTCTAAGTTGTTGATGGAATTATAAAGTATTCCAAAGTATTTACAAGTAGGACAAAATACTTTGCTAGTATTCTACAACACCGTGAAATTATCAACATGAACAATCTCTAAAGTAGTTTACATCATTTTAAAATAGTCCAAAGTTCCATACAAATAGTCTACAAAGAACTTTTAAGATACTTAAAGTACTTTACAAAATAATTGTGTGCACTTTCTAAAACAGTTTAGAGTAATTTGCAAATAGACCATAAGCACTCCAAACTACTTTGCAAGTAGTTTATAATACTTTCAAAAGTTAGTTGTTCATGTGTTAGTGTTCTCTTGATGACTGCTCCATCTCCATCATGCTCACCCTTTCCATGGCATGAGGCAAAAAAATCCCGCATCATCTCTACTCTTGTCAGTTGGAAGTACCTTGCAATGAAGTAAAAATGTTGCTTTGCTTTGAATTGGGAAGCAACTCCATTTGACCATACCCAATGTCTCTTTGGCATAAAGTTTTGTTGCTTAAGCCACCCTACATGTAAGAGCAAACAGTGCTCAACAAACAAAGTATCATGGGTCTTTTCATGAGAAATATATTAGTGTATAGCCTTCTGCACTTCATTTGACACCTTGCGAACATATGTGATGTGAACCAAAATAGTGACCTGAGAAGAATACCAATGCATTAACTATATTTCATTTTGTTCTTTGAATGAATATTTCTCTGCAAAGTCAATTACTATAGAGATCACCATGTTGTTTGGAAACTTTAACAAGTAATTTTTAAATTGTTGAGCCTACCACCTCACTATGAAGTTGTGCTTGGTGAAAGAGAGGCAATATTCTTCTGAAAAAAGGATATAAAATCCTTACCTTTCAAATATCTGACTACTAGATCCTTTTGTTTCTTCTTTTTTCCTTCTTCATCAAAGTGTCCTGATCACTGTCTTCAAAGACCTTGATTGAAAGCAACAAATCATCAATACAAACTTCATTAGGACATAACATAAGCCTACTTGTGCCACAATCATTGCACTCTCCTAGCAAACAAGACTTCACATACGGAACTCTGAAGATGTTGGCTTTGGACAAAGTACTGACTCCCAAAGATCTGTGATACTATGATGTGTATGCTTAAGCAGCTCTACATAAAGTGGGAGCTACCTCCGAGCTACATACTAGACACCTACATGTACAAGACAGGCCATGAAGCCCAAATGATTAATGGCACATGTGATTAAATGCATCTCTTAAAAACATCATTTGTACATGAGCAATACAGCAGCAAGTATAACGATCTTTTAGTTTTTGCACAAAGAGAGGCTTCATCCCCTAAAAACTTCTTAGAGAGATCTGTAAATGTGGTTGTGCTAGTCTTGAAATCTTTTCAAAAAATCCACCTGACAGACAAAAATATTTACAATCGGGTATAAGTGCTTCATACTACTACAAACTACTTTTCAAGTATTGTAAACTACTTTTAAAAGTACTCTAAACTACTTTTTAAAGTACTATAAACTACTTTTGTGAAAGAACTCTAAACTAGTTTTGATTTAATTGTAAACTACTTTTGAATTATTTGTAAACTACTTTTAAGTTGACAAAGAAGAATGTTTCTTTCCAATGGGGGCCCGATCAAATTCAATCTTTTTGTTTGCTCAAGGAATGCATGAGTCAAAGTCCAATTGTGCAGCCTCCTAGGTGGGGGGAGGACTTTTATGTGAACCCAAGTGTCTCATCACATTCGGTGGGTGCTATACTCTTGCAAAGGGGAGAGCAAGGGTGGATGCAACTAGTGTGTTATGCAAGCTTACAACTCACTGATGCCGGGGAGAGGTATGGTGAAATGGAGAAAGGTGGTTTGTCTCTTGTTTTTGCAGTAAAGAAGTTCAGGTCATACTTGTTACCTCGCCCTTTTTTCTTCCTCACATCTCAACCTACTTTACAATTCTTGGTCCGCAAACCCAATCCTACAAGAGGGAAGTTTGCAAAGTGGATTTGTGAGCTTCAAGAATTCTCTTTCACTTTTATTATAGAAAACACCACTAGGCCCTCACTTGCAGATTTGCTTTTACAAGAAAGCAAGAGGAAAAAGGAACAGGAACAAAGGAAGAAGTATATGAAGATTTGGAGACACCACCAACTACTTTCACTATGCATTTTGATGGAGCCTTTAGTCCTTCCAGGCAATGTGGGGCTGGGGCAATAGTTTTATTTGATCCAGAAGGAAAAGAGGTATGGGCCAAGGGTAGGGAATTTCCAAAGGCTATATCAAATAATGTGGCTGAGTACAATGCATTAATTTAGGGACTAGAAGATTGCATAAAAGATGGAATTAAAGAGGTAGAGGTTAGAGGGGATTCGCAATTGGTCATCCGACAAATGAAAGGAGAATATAAGGCAAGGAGTCCTAATCTCCGAGATTTGTATAAAAGGGCAATGGAGTTAAAAGAAGCTTTTGAGTTTTGTAAATTTGTGCATGTTAACAGAAAGGATAATCAAAAGGCTGATGAATTGGCTACTAAAACTTTGGCTTCTTTCAAAGTAGCTATTCTTGCATTAATGGATATAGGTTGGCCTGAGCTCCAAGATGTTCAACATTATTTAGATACAGGATACTTCCCTCTGAAGGATTGAATCCTCAATAGAAGCAAAGGCTTACAAGGAAAGCTCATCCTTACACAATTCTAGGGGATGTTCTTTACAATCAAGGTAAGGATAAGATTCTTAGGAGGGTTGTGAGCCTGGAAGAATCTAAAAGGATTATGGAATTATGTCATGAATGTTCAAGTCACTTTGCCTCAGCCACCACAGCACAACTCGGAGGATCCTTAACACAGGTTATTATTGGCCTCGACTCACCAAGGATGTCTATGAGTGCTGCAAAAGCTGTGAAGTATGCCAGGCATATGGGCATAAGCAATTGGTTCTCGGATGCTTAAACCCTATCCCAGCATATGGTCCATTTGAAAGGTGGGAATTAGATTTTGTGGGCCCACTTCCTCCTTCCTCACATGGGAAGTATTACATATTGCTGGCCACACATTATGCAACAAGGTGGGCAGAAGCAAAGGCCATGGTCAATAATAAAGCAGTGGCTATGGCATCCTTTCTTAGGGAATACATATGTGCCCAATTTGGGTGCCCATTAGAAATCCTTACGGATGGGGGGAGGTCTTTTAGAAATGACTTGATTGAAGCTTTGGTGCAGAAATTAAAAAATAAAGCATGCTATGTCAACTCCCTATTATCTCCAATGTAATGGTTTAGTAGAAAAAACTAATGGTCTGCTTTGTGGATCTTTGTCTAAGCTAGTGGATACTATGAAGAGAAAGTGGGATGTGCATTTGTGAGAGGTCCTATGGGCCTATAGGGCAGCTCATAGAGACTCTCTTGGTTTCACACCTTTTCAGCGGCGTCGGCCTCCCGTGCGGGGCAGGGTCCACACACTCACGGCCTCGCCCGCGGATGTCCAGGATGAGAGGCTAGCCCGGGCGGCCCCTCCGTGACCGGGCCTGGAAGACTCCCCTCGCCTGAAAGGCACGAGCGATTCTGCCAATTGGGAAAAATCTTCTAACGAGGAAATTAGTCTAACGAGTCAATTCTTAACTAGAAAAACTAATCTAACCAAACCTGAAGTCACATGGTCAGATCAAGAAGAGACTTGCACTTGGTCTATGGAATCACTGCTTTTTTCCTCATTTACGAGGCACAGCCAATGACCCCCCCCCACAAAACAAGGTCTTCTCAAGATTTAAAACTAAATAACATAACTAATCGTATCTAGTTGTTTCTCAGGAATCCTCCGATCCAGCAGCCTACCCCATCCGGCCCATGGGTTAGCCAACCACCTGTCGACCATTGAATTGGTGGGATTCCTTTATAATATTTCTGATCATCATTTTCCAAAATTCCGAGTCCATTGTATTACAAAAATGTATCCTTTGAACTCTCCGTTGAAGACCAGCTGGCCAACCAACGAGATCCAGTATCAAAATTTGGTTCCCAAAAATCTTTCCTTTTTATCCATCCGAAATCTTCCTTGATGTACGCATGGGTGTCCTAGCAACTACAAGCCCGTGCATCGCTTGGTTAGTACCCTCTAGGATCCTCCTTAGGTGTCCTAGCACTTCACTCAGGGACTGCTTCGTCAGTCCTTGCCCATCGTACCAAAAGCACACCATTTTAACCGTACCGAGGCTGCTCACAAGACCTCGGCAGGCTTTGCTGCGAGTAACGTCCCTTGACGACTCCCCACCAGCTATTCCAACAAACCTCCTCTTAGAAAAACATAAGCCAAATGCTTCCTCCATTCTGGCATAAAACAATCCTTTGAATGAAAAAACAGAGGATCCAATGCAAGTAAAATTCCAATTTGAGATTGGTTCCAAAAACCCTTTTTCCATAATTTCCAATTTCATAATGAGGATCCTTGATCTCTCATCAGGGTAATCTACCCATCATTCAGTCTGATTGTCCAACTAGATTCTTGGTGAGTTCGATCAAGAGAAACTAGTTTAGTTCCGGTAGTCTATTCTTTGTATTTTGGGAACTAGAATTGGTCACAATGTTTTTATCTGATTCAGATCGAGAGGACAATTAGGTTTACTATCCGTCCCTCACGTAGTCTAACCAAATTCATTCGATTTAGTTCTACAAGGATTCCCTTCAGATAAACATCTAGTTTTGGGTAAATATCCATTTAGTGAGATCTTACCAAATTAAAATATCCAAAGATATTCTTTATGCCACATAATTTCTCGACCTTAATTCATTAGGTAGAATTATGGTGGAAATTCATCTTTTGACACTAAGATTTAATTCAAATCCGTCTTTTCTTAAATATCATAAAAATTCTTCTTTTAACTAAATACCAATACCTATTTTTTTGAATACACTTAAAATCCCTCTTTTTCTCATTTAGAGAGTGCAATCCAATTATGATGGGAATTCCTTTTTTACCCCCATAAGTTAAATCTATCTAAAATTCTTCTTAAAAATTACATAAAAATATCCATTAATTCCATTAAGCTAAAAATTTCACTTTTCTCATTTAAACATTTGAATTCCAATATGGTGGGAATTCCTCTTTCATCATTTAAACTTATCTATATAAAAATATAAATTTAACTAAATTCTCTCTTAAAAATTTAAATAAAAATCTTCATTAATTCCTTTACACTAGGAATTACACTTTCCTCATTTAAATATTTGGATTCCAATATAGTGGGAATTCCTCTTTCATCATTTAAAATTTATCAATGCAAAAAGATAAATTTAACTAAATTTTCTCTTAAAAATTAATATAAAAATCTTCATTAATTCCTTTACACTAGGGATTACACTTTCCTCATTTAAATATTTGAATTCCAATATGGTGGAAATTCCTCTTTCTTCATCTTAATTTATCTATACAAACAAAAAAATTTAATTAAAATCCTTCTTTAATTTTTAAATAAAATATACATTATTTTAGCATCACAATTTTTCTCTTACTTCATTTGAATACATGGATTTCCATTGTCATGGGGATTACTCTTTCAACATAAAAATGGATTACTAAAAATTAATTAACTATTTATGCATAAACATAAAAATTAATTTTTCATGATTATAATGAGAATCATTCAATTAATCTAAGATGATTAATCCTAGAATATGGTAGGAAGTCCTCTTTTCATATTATGAATGAAAATGATTTATGTGTTAATTTTACAGAAATTCTACCATAGCTCCGCTACTATTACTGGTAATTCTCAATAAATTTGAAAGAATAAAGTTTAGTATTATTCATGTGATTAGAATAACCACTAATTGGATCATTCTCCAATTATGGATTGATTCTTAATTTTACCATAAATTAAATAGCATAAAAGCATTAAAAAGCCATTATTTTGGCCTCCAATTAGACTAGCATAGAAATTACTTTTAGATTAGAGAAATGCTTCATGAGAAGCTTCACTCAAATTGAGAATAGGTCATAGGAATGACCATTCTTTGGGGGGGAGAGAGAAATGCTTAAAAACCATTATAGATTAAGCATAAATGGAAATTTATGTGTTTCTTCATTACAATACATTAAAGAACTTCAATAGTGTTCAAAAGCCATTCAAATTAATGCTTCTCAAGCTTGAGAGGGGTTGAGAAGAGAAACATTTGGAGATTTAAGAAAAAGAAGACAATAATCCACACTTTACCTCCTAAATTACTTGATTCTTTGATCACAGTAGAGGCCCCCAACCAATCAATTGGTTTGGTATGTTGTTGGAGTCTCCAAGTGAGATTGAAGAGAGAGAGAAGCTCCAATCTCTTCAATTTGTAGAGGGTTTTTAGAGGATAATAGAAAATAAGCTTAACTTAGAGTAATACTGGCATAGTTTAGATCACAGATGAGAATACAAAAGAATGAGGGTCTATTTATAGGTGAGGGAGGCCACTAAAACTGAGTCCAATTGAGTTCTAAAATTTTCCAGCTTCAGTTTGGCTGAATTTGGACAAGTTTTGGACTAATTTGGCTCCTTTTTTTATTTGGTTTGATCTAGGAGAGAGGAGAGATAAAAATATCTATTATTTTTATTTGGTTTAATCTAGGAGAGAGAAGAGATAAAAGTATCTATTATTTTTGAGTTTAAAACTCATCCACACATGTGAAATAGGCGCCTCCTTGAAGGTCTCCCTTTTCCTTACCCATGTGTCAAAAATGAATGATTACTCCAAAATATCTTTTTTTTATTAATACTTCATAATTTTTACCTAATAAACCTAGTACTTAGTCAACTCTTCATCTTATGTAGGCATTTACTCATTTTTGGGTATTTTCTTTTATTCTTTGGATTTATCTTATCCCAACACTTGAATTAATCTTATTGGTCCATAGGAACCTTAATTGGACCATAATCAAATTTCTTTCAAAAATCTTGACCCTTAGGCTACTTAGTCTTCTAAATCTATTTTTATCAATTTCAATTGCACCTTGGAAAATCTATTTTGATTTTCTCTTTCAAGGAAACATTTTTTTGATATTTGTGGAATTTATTTATCCAAAAATATCCCAATATTGATTTACCACTCTCTAGAAATTTTTATCTCACTAGGCCAAACAAGGAAAAATAATTTTTTCTTGCATGCAAAAACATAGAATGATTACAAGGGATTGAAGTAGAGGCTTAATCAATATTGAACCCGAGGAGGAATCTTACATCCTCTCCCACTTGAAAAACGCGAGATGTCCTCATCTCGCAAAGTGGGGGTAATCTTTCGCCAACTCTTCTTCTTTCTCCCAAGTGGCGTCTTCTAGAGGGAAGAACTTCCACTTTACTAAGAATTATCTGAGGACTCTTCTCCTGCAAATCTTCTCCCGAACGTCAAGGATTTCCTTAGGTTTGATTACCATCTGGCCTTGAGTCGCATGTGACTCGGGCTAGGTACATACTTCTTAAGCAAACTGACATGGAATACATCATGTACCTTGAGATGGGGAGGCAGAAGAAGTTTGTAGGCTAGGGGCAAAGAATTTTTCCTGCATAATTTTCTCCTTTGCTTTATTGATCACTCGATTTGACATCCCACTGTAATTGTAAGCAAGGAGGCTTTTCTGCTAAGCGCATCTATAACCACATTTTCTTTCCCCGACTGATACCTTATTTCAAAATCAAATTCCTACAGGGTCTGCATCCATCTCCTTTGACGCATGTTGAGATCCCTTTGGGTGAAGATCCACTTCAGATTTTGATGATCTGTCATCAAGGTGAACCTTTGTCCCAAAATATAATGTCTCCACAACTTTAGAGCATACACTACTGAGATAACTCCAAGTCATGGACGACATAATTTCTCTCGTGTGTTCTGAATTTTTGGGATTCATAGGCCACTGCATGACCTTCTTGCATCAGAGCACCACCTAAGGCAAACCCACTGGCATCAGTAACTACCTCAAAGGGTTTGGTAAAATCTAGCAATTTAAGGACAGGGTTGGTTACTAAGGCTGTCTTTAGCTTGTCAAAGGCACTCTGACACATTGTAGGCCACTGAAAAAGTGTACTTTTCTTGAGAAGGTTAGTCAAAGGGGATGCTATCTGAGCATACCTAGGTATAAAGATCCTATACCATCCGATTAACCCCAGGAATCCTCTAACTTCCTTTACTGACTTGGGTTCTGGCCATTCAACTACTGCTTGGATCTTTGCGGGGTCAGGAGAAATCCCATCCTTTGACACTATGAATCCCAGGTATTCAACCTGGTCAACAGTGAAGGAACACTTGCTCTTCTTTGCAAAAGAGTTGGTGTTTCCTTAGGATTTCCAGGACCTTGCGCACATGATCTTCATGGTTTGCAGGATTCTTTGAGTATACCAAGATATCATCAAAGAAGACAAGAACAAAATCATCCAAGTATTCTTTGAGAATATCCTGCATAAGACGATTGAATGTCATCGGGGCATTAGTCAATCCAAACGGCATGACTGTGAACTCATAATGCCCATAGCGAGTATTGAATGCTATCTTTGGGATGTCCTGCTCCTTGATTCTGATCTGGTAGTACCCGAATTTGAGATCTATCTTTGTGAGCATTTGGGTCCCATTAACCGATCCAGAAGTTCATCAATCCTAGGAATAGGATACTTATTCTTAATTGTTAATTGATTCAATCCTCTGGTAGTCAATACAGAATCTTAGCATTCCATCTTTCTTCTTTTGAAAGAGAACGGGCGCACCCCAAGGTGAGACACTGGGTCTGACGAATCCTTGCTCTAATAGTTGTCTTTACTGTTCCTTAAGTTCTATGGCTTCAGGGACTAGCATTTTGTAAGCACGCTAGGCTGAGCTCCGAGGGATAATTTGATCTCATGATCTACTTCATGAGACGGAGGCATCTCAGTCAGCTCTTCAAGAAATACATCTACATACTCACTTAACCACTCTGGTTCTTTAACCTTGCATTTTATGTCTACTAGATTCATTTTAACGACATACACAGCTTGCTTCTTTCTGAGTCCTTTTAATAATTTGGAAGCCTTGACTGGGGATCCGAAAATTCCAATTCCTTGAACTTTATTCCCGAGAAGGTCAAGGAAAGAGATGGTTACTTTGTGACAATGAATGTCAGCCTGATTCTTTTGGAGCCAATCCATTCCAAGGACTCCATCATATATTCCCAGGGGTAGGACTCTGAATTGGCACTCTGTTACATTCCCATCTAGGCTAAATTGAATAAGGTCTTTCTCAAGATGAGTGAAAAGAATCTTCCCACTGGCTAATTCCACTTGCATAGGTTTCCCTGATTTTTGATTTAGGACTAATTTACGCAGACATGGTGGGGAAATAAAAGAATGAGTACTGCCTAAATCAATCAAAAGCTTGAATTTCTTACCATGGTACTCTGCTGGAGTCTAGAGGACTGAGAATTGACGGTTGTTCCCCTGATGCTCAATTACTGCATAGATGTGTCCTTTCTCTTCCTCCACTTCCTCAGCTTTGGTGAGTGCTCTGGCTGTTTTGCAGTCTGAGGTGGAACTCTCTCTCTTTGGTTATTCCAATTTTGGGAGGGAGTTCAGAAACTTCTTTGCATGGAGGCTATAGGCTGAGCTGGCACTCTTCTTGGGTTACCTCCCTGATTCTGGCACGGGGGACCTTGATTGGACTGAAATGAAGGAGTCGGTCTCTAAACTCTAGGACCCTGGCTTCCTTGGCCCACCAAAGGAGATGGGCAATCCTTAAGCTGGTGCCCAAATCCCTGACATTTGAAGCATTTGTTCTCGCTTCGAAGTTCATCCCTTTGCATTCAGGAGAGAGCCGGAGTTCTTGAGAGTGTACTTTGGGGGAAAGGTCTTCCTTCATTTCTGAAGCTTCCTGTCTCCACATCCTGGCTAGGACCTTGGTGTCTCCACATTCTGGCTAGGACCTTGGTGTCTCTTTGGAGGCGGAAAGTTGGAAGAACTTCTCGGTGTCTGAAATCTTTTAAAGGATGAGGGAGCTGGCTTTGGCGGGACTTTTACGATGAAGGCTTTGGCAAAGTCCTTCGCCACTCTGATAGCTTCAACCATGGACACTTGCTTGGCATTTTTGACCAGTGTGTCTAAGGGTTCGTTCATTCCCCGAATGAATCTAACCATGAGTTGCTCTTCATCTAGAGGTGGTGAATATTTGAGTAGAAGTGCGAAGGCCTGATGATATTCCTCATTCGATGGTTTTGCTCCCCTGCTTTAGTTCTAGCAATTCGTTCATTTTGGTTTCCAAAAATCCAGGGGGACAAAATCTCTTCCTTAAATAGGTTTTAAGGTCGTTCTAGGACGATTCAATATTTCTGTCCAGACAGTTGGTGTCACAATGGCTCCTCCATGCCACCCTGGCTGTTTCCACTATCTTTAGCCTAGAAAGAGCCATTTTGCTTCGCTCATTGTAGCCGGTGACATCAAAATATTCTTCCATGGCTTCCACCCATTTCTCCACAGCCTCGCCCAGGTTCTCCCCTTCTCCTTTAAAGGGTCCTGGCTGAGTTCTATGAAGAGCCTTGTGAACGTCAGGGTCAAGCTCATCATCTTCAGAGAGAGGGTCTGGCCACAGTTTCCTCGTCTCATGATTCTGCCAAAAACTATATATTATTAATTTTTTATTTTTGATATCGTCCACGAGATCCTAAGACTTAAGAGAATTGGAAAACAATTTCTTAAACAAGACAAATGATCTTATTGGAGATTTATGACATATGTCCGATAACAGATTTTTCTTTATCAGTTCGTCCATACACGGAATTTTTCTCCTAAAAATATTTCTTTATTTATATAAAAGTTTCAATATGTGCATAGAGCAGTTCGGCTCCAGAAATTAAAATCTCCTTGGGAGACACATAAGACGGCGGTACTCATATATGTGTTAATTTTACAAAAATTTTACCATAGCTCCGCTGCTATTACTAGTAATTCTCAATAAATTTAAAAGAATAAAGTTTAGTATTATTCATGTGATTAGAATAACCACTAATTGGATCATTATCCAATTATGGATTGATTCTTAATTTTACCATAAATTAAATAGCATAAAAGTATTAAAAAGCCATTATTTTGGCCTCCAATTAGACAAGCATAGAAATTACTTTTAGATTAGAGAAATGCTTCATGAGAAGCTTCATTTGAATTGAGAATAGGTCATAAGAATGACCATTCTTTGGGGGGGAGAGAGAAACGCTTAAAAACCATTATAAATTAGGCATAAATGGAAATTTATGTGTTTCTTCATTACAATACATTAAAGAACTTCAATATTATTCAAAAGCCATTCAAATTAATGCTTCTCAAGCTTGAGAGGGGTCGAGAAGAGAAACATTTAGAGATTTAAGAAAAAGAAGACAATAATCCACACTTTACCTCCTAAATTACTTGATTCTTTGATCACAGTAGAGGCCCTCAACCAATCAATTGGTTTGGTATGTTGTTGGAGTCTCCAAGGAAGATTGAAGAGAGAGAGAAGCTCCAATCTCTTCAATTTGTAGAGCGTTTTTAGAGGGTAATAGAAAATAAGCTTAACTTAGAGTAATACTAGCATAGTTTAGTTCACAGATGAGAATACAAAAGAATGAGGGTCTATTTATAGGTGAGGGAGGCCACTAACTGAGTCTAATTGAGATCTAGAAGTTTCCAGCTTCAGTTTGGCTGAATTTGGACAAGTTTTGGACCAGTTTGGCTCCCTTTTTGATTTGGTTTGATCTAAGAGAGAGGAGATAAAAATATCAATTATTTTTTAGTTTAAAACTCATCCACACATGTGAAATAGGTGCCTCCTTGAAGGGCCCCCTTTTCCTTATCCATGTTTCAAAAATGAATGATTACTCCAAAATATCTTATTTTTTTATTAATACTTTATAATTTTTAACTAATAAACCTAGTACTTAGTCAACTCTTCATCTTATGTGGGCATTTACTCATTTTTGGGTATGTTCTTTTATTCTTTGGAATTATCTTGTCCCAACACTTGGATTAATCTTATTGGTCCATAGGAACCTTAATTGGACCATAATCAAGAAAATTTTGAGAATCTTGACCCTTAGGCTAAGGTCTTCTAAATCAATTTTTATTAATTCCAATTACACCTTGGAAAATCTATTTTGATTTTTTGTTTTAGGAAAACATTTTTTTGATATTTGTAGAATTTATTTATCCAAAAATATCCCAATATTGATTTACCACTCTCTAGAAATTTTTATCTCACTAGGCCAAACAAGGAAAAATAATATTTTCTTGCATTCAGAAACATAGAATGATTACAAGGGATTAAAGTAGAGGCTTAATCAATATTTAGCCCGAGGAGGAATCTTACATTTTCAGTTAGTTTATGGAATGGAGGCTATTTTGCCAATAGAATTGGAAATCAAAAGCCTTTGCACATCTTTTGCATGCTTGAGTAATGAAGAAGAAACACATGCCCAACGCCTAGTACAACTGGAGACCTTGGATGAGAGGCGACTTCAGGCACTTCAAAATTTGGAGGCTGCACAACAACGGCGCAAGGCAAGGCATGACACTCTCACGAAGAAGAAGAAGAAGCCAGAACTCAAGCAAGAAAGCTTATCATGAGGTATGATGGCCATGTGGAGAAACGGCTAGATAAGAAGTTTCTTGAACGCTGGGAAGGCCCCTTCAGGATAATTTCTTCTTAATAATATTAAATCCTCTTAATCTCTTATCAAAAAGCAAATCCCATGTATCTTATCCTCTTGTAAGTGATTGCTATATTCTTTTACTTTAAGATATTCCGTCTAAATCGTCCAATTCAAACGGATGAACCTTACCAAACATTCCCCATATGTTTCCGTTCACATAATCCTGAGTCGAAAGATTTTCGTCCAATAAAGAATCTCCCTCTTGTTTGGAGCTGCAAGACTGGTAGAAATTCTTGTTTCTCCTGAGCCTTTCATCTTTCCTTCCATGAATTATGATCTCACGTTTGATGTGTTTATCTTTATCTTAACCTAGGGAGAGAAAGGAGGTGAGGAGGCTGTGAGGTTTCATACAAGTGTGTTTTGATTCTAAGAAGTGACCGAAGTCAAAACCCCAACTTTGTGTCACACTACCATGATCAAATCTACATCATCTTTGCTAGTAACTTGTCCCTAGGAAAAATTCAAATTTGGTGTTTCTTTGTTGATGGTATCTTTACCAATAAAGAGGATGTAGATTTTTTCATGGAAGCCTGGCCCTAAGGCCAAGCTAGATTCTCTTGCAAGGGTAACTCTTGCCATGCACATGCATAGATAAGCCCAAGGGAAATTCTACCATGCAAAGATTGGGTTGCTTTGTTGATGGTAGCTTGGCTCTAGGTCTAGGCTACCAAAAAAGAGGATGTAGATTTGTTCATGGAGGATTGGCCTCTAAGTAGCTGGGCCCTATGGTAAAGCTAGATTCTCTTGCAAGGGTCAAACTTGTAATGCACATGCATAGATGGGCCCAATGGAAATTCATTACTGTCAGCGTCATGGCCCTATGGCCAATCTACCATCAAAGATGGGGTTGCTTTGTTCATGGCAGCTTAGACCTAGGGCCAAGCTACTGTGACACAAAGTTGGGGTTTTGACTTTGGTCACTTTCTAGAATCAAAACACACTTGTATGAAACCTCACAGCTACAGCCTCCTCACCTCCCTTTCTCTCCCTAGGTTAAGATAAATATAAACACATCAAAGGTGAGATCATAATTCATAGAAGGAAAGATGAAAGGCTCAGGAGCAGCAAGAATTTCTGCCAGTCTTGCAGCTCCAAACAAGAGGGCAGCAATTCTTTATTGAAAGAAAATCTTCCGACTCGGGATTACACAGAGAATTATGGTTTTAATTCCATATAGACTGTATAAAAGAGAATAATATAGGTACGTAGAGCATGAAGAGAGCTTCGCGCCTATGTAAAAACTTTTGAAAATGGGCAACCGAGCGAAAAGTTATGAGCATTTTACTACAAGACTATAAAACTGCCAAAATTCACCTAAAACTTAGCAAATTTGGGAGAAATTCTGATCATCAATGAAGTAAAGGATTAAGAAATTAGTTATATGAGTGGAAAGATCATATAAAGAGCTTCCTAGCCATATGATCAATTTTAGAAACCAATACCCGAGTGATGAGTAATTACTAGTTGAAATTTGGGTATTAGATCACAAAAATTGCACTTCCATCTCTTTGCATGAAACCTCAATTTTCACATAGCCTCTTACCTTTCATTTCCTTCATGATTCAAGCTAGAGGGTAAGGGTTAACATTGCTCAGCGGACAATCGTAAAGATTTACCTATGGTCCCCAAAGTCTTTCACATACTCATTACCGCTAAAACCATTGGTACCTCCAAAGGAGGGCGACAATAATGCAAGGGCTACCTTGAGAAGTCACAGGCCCACCAAGATAATAGCTCCTTATGCCACTTATCATGAATTATCAAAGAGGTCCAAAATTGGGTTAAGCATGAGAAGCTAATGGTAAATGAGGCATTCACATGTAAAGAGAGTGTTTGAATAAGGGTTTGAAGATAAGAGAATGGCAATGACACAAAATGCTCAATTGAGGAGGCTTCATTCATTGATTTGAATGGGAGAGGAGGGCTTCTTTTATAGGTGGAGAATCACCGTCTCTTCCATTGTTACAAATTACAACATAAAAATCTTCAACTCCTCAGTGACATAAGGGTAGATGTCACCATCAAATGTCCTTTTAGGCTAAGTCTTCTATTGATTATTAAATTGAAGACTTTTTGACTTTGAAAGTGTGATGAGATAATAGCCAAGTCTAAGTGGCATGTAGGTGGAGATCCCACTTACACATGGCGGAATTGTCCTCTTCCATGTAGGCATTCTAAAAGAATCTTTCCCAATTATGCACCTACACACACTCCTCCACATGCCTTCCACACTCCCCAACTTGTAGCCTTATCGTGAATACTATATTAATAATACAATTAAAATCCATGTGAGCATGAAGATCCACTTTTATTTTCCACAGCCTATCTACCATACCAAAGTATTTATCAAGCATACTTGTGGCATTTAGAATGTGTGCACCCTAAATCAGGTAAAACCATTATATTTGAGAATAGAATGCTGTTATCAGGGTAGCCGCTAAGCCGTCGCATCACCACGTCGTTATTCCACTGTGGGCACCGCAATCTTCTTGTGTACAAGATTCCACCTTATTACCATTGAGAAACCATCAAAATATGTACAAAATTAAAAAAGAAAGATATCAATTTTTCACGTCACATCTTTCTCCCCAGCAAATCCTCTATGCTTGTATTGTGCGTTTGCTGGCCATGGTGCTCGAGGGTAAAATATCTTTAGCCAGTACTGATTGGCACGTCTGGGAACCTCCTGGCCACTTGCATCCTCTAGAAGATAGGTGTTATTTTTGAACTTTTGCTTTATCCTGAAGGGACCTTCCCAACATCCAAGAAGTTTCTTATCTAGCTGTTTCTCCACACGGCCATCATACCTCATGATGACTAAGATTCCTTGCTTGAGTTCTGGCTTCTTCTTCTTCTTTGTGAGAGTGTCATGGCTTGCCTTGCACTGTTGTTGTGCAACCTTCAAATTTTGAAGTGCCTGAAGTCGCCTCTCATCCAAGGTCTCCAGTTGTACTAGGCGTTGGGCATTTATTTCTTCTTTATTATTCAAGGATGCAAAAGATGTGCGAGGGCTTGTGATTTCCAATTCTATTGGCAAAATAGCCTCCATTCCATAAACTAACTCAAAAGGTGTGAAACCAAGAGAGAGTTTGTGAGTTGTCCTATAGGCCCATAAGACCTCTCGCAAATGCACATCCCACTTTCTCTTCATTGTATCCACTAATAGACAAAGATCCACAAAGCAGTCCATTAGTTTTTTCTACTAAACCATTACATTCGGGATAATAGGGAGTTGACATAGCATGCTTTATTTTTAATTTCTGCACCAAATCTTCAATCAAGTCATTCCTGAAAGACCTCCCCCCATCTATAAGGATTTCTAATGGGCACCCAAATCGGGCACATATGTATTCCCTGAGAAAGGATGCCATAGCCACCTTGTTGCATAATCTCTGGGTGGCCACCACCAATATGTAATACTTCCCATGCGAGGAACGAGGAAGTGGGCCCACAAAATCTAATCCCCACCTTTTAAATGGACCATATGCTGGGATAGGGTTTAAGGGTCCGGGAACCAGTTGCTTATGCCCATATGCCTGGCATACTTCACAGCTTCTACGCACCACTCTCATAGACATCTTTGCTGAGTCGAGGCCAATAATAACCTTTGTTAAGGATCCTCCAAGTTGTGCTGGCTGAGGCAAAGTGACCTGAACATTCATGACATAATTCCATAATCCTTTTAGATTCTTCTAGGCTCACTACCCTCCTAAGAATCTTATCCTTACCTTGATTGTAAAGAACATCCCCTAGAATCGTTCCAAACATAACAAAGAATCTGGTTTCAGTTGGCTAGATGATTGAGCAGGGTTTGCAGGTTCGGTTTAACACTGATGGTTGTTATGTTGAAGACTTTAAAGACAAGTGCAGGTTGGTTACAAAAGGCAACAGAGTGGGCAGAATGTTTATGTTGAATGTAGACATGCGTGAAATGAGTGCTGCGATGTTTGCAAATGGTTTAGGAATTGTTGCAGACACAGACATTTGGCATAAAAGAATTGGACATGTGAATGTGCAGAGAATGAAGTCTATGCAGACTAAAGGAATTGTGACAGGGCTGCCAAATTTTAAAGTGGAAGGTATGCATATGTGAAGCATGCCAATTTGGAAAGCAAACAAAGCATGTATTTCCACGTAACAGATATGTGAGCAGAAATGCACTAGATGTTGTGCATTCAGATGTATGGGGTCCTACGAAGACCATGTCTATGGGAGGCTGCAGGTATTATGTGACATTCATTGATGACCACACAAGGAAAGTGTGGGTATATTTCATGAAGGAGAAGAGTGAGGTATTCACTCACTTTTAGAATTTCAGAGTTTTGGTTGAAAAGCAAACAGGGAAATATGTAAAGTGCCTAAGGTCAGATGGAGGGGGAGAGTACTTCTCCAATGAGTTCTCTAAATTTTTTAAGAAGAATGGTATTCGGAGATAGTTTACATGCAGATACACTCCGCAGCAAAATGGAGTTGCTAAGCGGAAAAACAAGCACATTGCTGAGATTGCGTGAGCATTGATGGAAGAGAAGAATATGCCATATAGCTATTGGGCTGAGGCTGTTTCTCTACAGCAGTATACATCATGAACAGGACTCCAACTGCAGCCATACATGATGTAACTCCAGAGGAGAGGTTTACTGAGCAGAAAACCTGATTTGTCTCATCTGGGATGCATTGCATATGTGCATATGCCAGATGAGCTGAGAACTAAGCTGGATCCAAAAGCTGAAAAATGTGTGTTTATTGGATATTCCCTTGAGCAAAAGGGATACAGGTGTTATAACCCTGCTACACGTGAGTTGCGAAGATCTGGGAGAGTGAAAAACCCTGTGCAGAGGTTTACCTATGATGGTTATGTGGCACATCACTATGCATATATGGCAAAGGTTGTGCAGGTTGTAAAGTCCACATGCATTGATGAGGCTGTTGGAAATGTGTGTTAGGAGAAAGCTATGGATGAGGAGATGGATGTACTATATGGAAATGAAACTTGGGATTTAGTGCAATTGCCTGAAGGTAAGAAAGCCATTGGATGCAAGTGGGTGTACAAAGTAAAACATAACAGTGATGGAAGCATAAATAGGTGTAAGGCTAGGTTGGTAGCCAAAGGATATGCGCAGACATATGGCATTGATTATGAGGAAACTTTCAGCCCAGTTGCCAAGATGGCAACAGTGAGAGTTGTGATAGCAGTGGCTGCGTCAAAGCAATGGTCTTTATATCAGATGGATGTAAAGAATGCATTCTTGCATGGGGATTTGCAAGAAGAGGTGTATATGTTGCAGCCACTTGGTTATGAGGATGTGAGTCACCCCGAGCATGTTTGCAGGTTGAAGAAAGCCTTGTATGGCTTAAAACAAGCACCAAGAGCATGGTCTGACAAGATTTCTGAATATCTTATCACTATTGGCTTTCATGTAGCCAATGCAGATTTCTCGCTATATGTGAGACATGGTGATAGAGGGGTTGTGCTTGTTGTCATCTATGTAGATGACTTGGTCATTATGGGGGACCATGATACAGAGATCTTTGAAGTAAAGATCTTGCTTAGACAGAAGTTCGAGATGAAAGATCTGGGGGAGCTCAGATATTTCTTGGGCATTGAGGTGATTAGGTCACCACATGGTATTGGATTACTGCAGAGACAGTATGGCTTGGACATGTTGTCCAAGTATGGTATGACAGGCTATAAGCCTATTTCCGTGCCATTGGATCAGAATGGCAAGTTGAGTGCAGATTCAGGAGAGATCTTGGAGGATCCTACTATGTATAGGCGCATAGTAGGAAGCTTGATCCACATGACGATCAAACTAGACTAGATTTGAGCTATGTTGTTGGGTTGGTGAGCCAGTTTATGCAGGTTCCATAGAAACCACATTTGGATGCATTGAGACGCATATTGAGGTATGTGAGGTCTACTTTGCATTGTGGACTATTTTATGAGACTGGGATGGAGATATGTGTACATGGGTACACAGATGCTGATTGAGCTGGTAGTATCTCAGATAGAAGATCTACTAGTGGCTTCATGTTTTCTTTGGGGAGTGCTGCTGTGACTTGTAGTAGCAGCAAGAAGCAGCCTACGGTTTCTCTATCCAGTACAGAGGCCGAGTACAGAGGAGCTGCTATGGTAGCATGTGAGGTAGCTTGGTTGAGAAAGCTACTTGCAGATTTGGGTCTATCAGTGTGGATAGACAAGTTATCATTTTCTGTGACAACATTAGCAATATACAGTTGGCTAGAAACCCAGTTTTTCATGCTTGCACGAAGCATATAGAGGTCCACTACCATTTTGTCAGAGAGAAGGTCTTGGCAGGAGACCTTGACCTTGTTTATGTCAGCACACAGGATCAGGTAGCTGATATCTTCACCAAAGCATTGGGTACAGAGAAGCTCCGCAGATTCAGGGCTTCACTTGGTGTACATGAGATGGAGTTGAGCTCGAGGGGGGGAGTGTTGAGATATCGAGCTCGTCTAGTGAGGCGGTGGACACTGATGACCCGCCTGGGGGATAGGCCCCACACTTACACCACTAGCATGGTTGGTGAGATCTTGGCTCGATCTTGGGTGATATGCGGCCAGTGGGATGACAGGCTGTGTGACAGCCATTCTAGAGACTGGCATAGTTATAGCGCCAGCTCATTTAGTTGGGTTCACACTATAGAGAACCCTTGTATGTATTTGGTTGAGTACCTTTTATATTGTGTGTACTCTTATCCTATATATGGTGTGTTGAGTGTTGAGTGAAGAAGAAGAAGTTTTTCAGCCTCTCACCTTGTGTGTTCTCTATTAGGGTTTTGTGAGTGTGTGTGTGCTTGCAAGAGCTCAAGCTCTCTTCCCCCTTGCATCTTTTCAATGCAAGATAGATTCTTTGGCCCTATTGCTACCCTACTTATACAAGAAAGCAAAACTCCACAGGAGTTGAACCGAGTTCAAGGGTACATCCTGGATGATGGAGTTATGTATTATAATCGCAGGCTATGCATTCCCAATGATGAGGGAGCCAAAGGACAAATTCTGAATGAAGCCCATGACAGCCTTATTGCAGGACATCCAGGTTTCATCAAAACCTACCTGTCTGTAAAGAAAAGCTTCTTTTGGCTTGGTCTAAAAAAGGATGTACTGAATCATGTACGTCAATGTCTAACATGCCAGAAAGTCAAAGCTGAAAGAGTAAAAATGCTTGGGAAGTTACATACATTGGACATCCCCCAGATGAAGTGGGAATGTATCAGTATGGACTTTATTACTGGATTACCTTCAGTGCAATCAAGTTACAACTCCATTTTCATGGTAGTTGACAGACTAACCAAAGTTGCCCATCTGATTCCAGTAAAAGAAACCTACACTGCAGTGGATGTGGCCAGAGTGTTCCTTAAGGAAATCTTCAGATTGCATGGCCTACCGAGGAGAATAGTAAGTGATCGAGATCCCAAGTTTACTTCAAGGTTCTGGACTGTATTTTTCGAAGCAGTGGGAATTTTCTTGGATCTCAGCACAGCTTATCACCCTGAGACCGATGGTCAAATTGAAAGGGTAAACCAAGTAATCGAAGATATACTTCGGTCATGCTGTGGCAGGGAACCCAAGAAGTGGCTAAGCTATCTGCACCTAGTTGAGTTCGCCTACAATGCTTCTTATCACCGAAGTATCATGAGCCCTTTTAAAGCTCTGCATGGACAAGATTGCTTAACTCCATTAACTTGATCCAACCCATTGATTAGGGTCGAGATGTCCAGACAGATGCTTGATGACATGTAACAACAGATGCAGGCAATTCGTAAAGATATAAAAGCTACCCAGGATCGACAGAAGTAGTATGTAGATAAGAAGAGGACAGACAAAGAATTCAAAGAAGTAGATATGTTCTTCATCCGAGTACGGCACAAAAGAAGTTCTTTATTGTGAGGCAGCTCAAGAACACAAGAAGGCCACTATAGCTCGCCGACTCACCACCTTCAGAACACTCACAAGCACAAGGGGCATCACTAGCCTCTCTAGCTGGAAAGAAAAAATCACTCTCTCACTCCTTTCTTTAGAACAACATCACATCAGCCCATGAGCTGGCCTCAGACACGAACGACAACTGAAACAAACAAAATCAACACAGTGGGGGAATTTAGGGGTAACCACCCTCTACAAAGCTCTGAATAGGATGCTACTGCATATTGTATGGGGGGGCAAGCTTGACCTTCCAAAAGCTTCTTTTTCTTCAACTTTGATTGTGCTTTGAAAGAAACACAGCAACCACTCACAAACTTCCAAAGTAATGGGAAATGAAGAAGTGGGTGGTAGAGCACAAATAGCAAAAGGTTCTCCTCATCAACTGCCGCCACCTTCTCTCTTCTGTTCAGAAACTCTAACCCTTCAGCAACCCAGTCTTCTTCTTCTGCGTGTCCAGCTCCTCTGAGTGTCTAGAGTCTAAGCTCCCTCTACCTTTCCCTCCAGTCATCACCGCCACCAACACCACCTCTTAGGCGGCTCCCTCTGCTATTCGCCAGTCCCTTAGTTGCCGCCACCACCGAAGCAGCAAAACCCAATGCAACACAACCTCTCTTGCGCATCCAGCCCCTACCTTATTATAGCAGCTAACCTTTACCGCACCTCCCCCTACACGGTACTAGCGGCGGGTTTCCTTACGTCCAGCTTCTCCTGCCTGTCTCACAAACCAAAGCAACCACTACCCTCCGGTCATCGACTGTGCCAACACCCCTATGCCTGCAGCTCTCCAATACCTCTTGCAGCTCTCTGTACCTGCAGACCACTCCAACTCTCTTTATTTTTGGCGAGCCACTCTTCTCTTTCTGCCGAGTCCAGAAATCCCCTTCTGTTTCCTCTCTGCACTTACCACCCGCCAGGCAACACACGCTCCTAGCGACCAGCTCTTCTCTGCGCTCCAGAGCCTTTTTTGTCGACCTTAGGCGGCTCTCTCTCTATACCCGTCTGTCGTCTGCACACACCCAGAGCGGCCCCCTCTTCCTCTTTTTTTCGTTAGCACCTTCTACACCTCCTTCACGCCGTCGTGCCACCCTTCGAGATATCAAGCTGGCGGCCAAAAGATCTTCCACTTGGCTATTTATAAAGTGGCCAAGTGTATCATATATTTTAATTTTTTATTTCTTCAAAATAATGGCCACCCTTACAATAGCCTCTCCTTCTCCTTGTGTTTCGGGTTATCACACCCAGCCCATAACCTTTCCAAAATTATGCAAGAGTTGCCCACAGCCTCATGATCAGCATCATCATACCAAGACGGCCATTCCAAACCTAAAAGATTCTCAATCTCAAGCATAAAAGCAATTATATTTTGCTGGCGTCGCCTGAGGGATTTCAACATTTACAGTCTGAATTGAGCTCTCTCTCCACCTAAACCAGCATATCTACATTATTTTCACCAGAAGCTCATCAAAACCCATCATTAATATCCTCATGCTCATCCACCTCTTATTTACACACATCCTAGACACCTTCTTGACGGCTAAAAAACTCATACAAATAAAAACTCCAAGTCTCCAGTAGCTGTTCCGAAGAAAAATGCATTCACTGACTCACTCCAAAGCCATTTCGTCTGTACACTTGCCAGGGCATTCAGGGCAAAATTTATTTGCAAACCATCCACACCATATGTACACTGACTCAAAATAGCTTTACAGGAAAAAACTTGACATACTTTGCCCAACCCCCAGCCTGCTGAATCATTCATGATCAGCAGTAAAAAGCATTTCAAGACCTAAATCCATATCTAAAAACTGCCCTTCATCTGGAATCACATCTTCAGACATTGCATCCTGTATAATCACCATCAAACGTGCATAATACTTTTTTAGCCTGTATCCATTTACCGTGGAAGCATGTAAAGTCCCATCTAAGTCTGCCAATTGATAGGTACCATTTGTAAATCCTTGCATCACCAAGAAGGGTCCTTCCCACTTAATTTGAAACTTCTTATGAAAGGCATTATCCAGCCTGCTATTATAACGTAATACCAGATCATCCTTCATAATTCCTTTGCTTTTAATCTTCTTGTTGAACTTCTCCAGCGTCCTTGCCTGCATATCTTCATAATGCTTCAAAGCTGAACAGGGATAATGCTTCAAAGCATTATCCCTGTTCAGCTGTGCTTCTTGTAAATATAATAGCCGCTCTTTAAGGGCATCTTTAGGTTCTTCCAAAAGCTCCTCCAACATTTTAACAACTGGTATCTCCACCTCGATAGGCAATAAGGCTTCTTTCCCATAAACCAGATAAAATGGAGTGAAACCCGTACCAGTCTTAATTGCTGTTCTGTATGCCCATAAGGCAGCAGGCAGCTCCAGATCCCAATTCTTGCCTTGTTGCTCTGTCACCTTAGATAAAATCTTGATCAATTCACCATTGAACCGCTCATTCAAGCCATTACACTGTGGATAGTAAGGTGTGGTAAAACTGTGACTGATCTTCATTTTTGTACACAAATAATTCATAAGCTCTGCTCTGAAACCTGGACCCTGATCAGAAAGCAATTCCAATGGCACACCAAACTTACAGCAGATATCCTGATATACAAACTTTGCTACCTCCTTAGCAGTAATTTGTTTCACTGCCTTTGCTTCCGCCCATCTAGAAAGGTAATCAACTGCAGTCAAGATATAGCACTTCCCTCGGCTCGTAATAGGGAATGGTCCCACAGCATCAATTCCCCATTTTTCAAAAACATCATAAGCAAGAATTGTCTTCCTCATTTCAGGCTTTAATATCCGTTTACTGTGAGCTTGGCATTGTTTGCATGACCTGCACCAATGATTAATATCCTTATGTATACTCGGCCATACATAACCTTCCTGCAATACCTTATGCAAGGTAATCTTTGAGGCAAAATGTCCACCGCATGCTCCCTCATGATTTTCCTTGAGAATTTTATAGATTTCTTCCTTCCAAGGTACCCGTCGCATTATCAAATCAATTCCCTTCAAATACAAAGCATCACCAACCATCACATACCTTGCAGCTTTCCTGATGAAACCATATTTTTTTGATCTGTCAATACCATTAGGAATCATCCCTGTTAACAAAAACTCCTCAACATCCTGTAAATTTTCCCTGCCACAATAAAATGATGCATGAGCTTTAAGAACAAAAACTTCACCAATCATTCCCTGGGCTGCTTCATGAGCCTCCTCATTATGGCCTCGATCCACATGCTTTAGACTCCAAGCTTCAAATTCCTTCAGCAGACTTTTAATCTTGAAACACATTTCTTTGAGCAACATATTCTTTGATTTCCAAACTCCCAATACCTGTTTTACCACAAGCAATGCATCTCCTCGAATGCGAATCCTGTGTACACCATGCTTCAAGCATATTTGCAATCCAACTTCCAAAGTCAGATACTCCACTTCATTGTTGCTATGTGCATCCACTTTAACACCCTTCTTAAAAACAAGGCAACCCTGTGGATCATAAAGCACCAAACCTCCTGAGGCTGCATCATGGCTTTTCCTGTAAGAACCATCAAAATATAATAAGTGTGCATTCACCAATTCAGCCGCATCCTCGACTAGCTTCTTGATGGTCTCCTCCTTTATAAGAAGAGGACTCTCCTTATATGTCAGTAGATCAGCTAAGGTAGCCCTTGTACTCTCTTCCACCAAGAATGAGAAAGTAAATTCCTGCAGCTCAATCACCCACTTCATCATAGCCTTAGATAAATTTGTGCCATTTATCAACTGAGGCAAAAAAGTGTAGCTTGTCAGAAACACAAAAGGGCGAGGCAGTAAGTAATGGCGGAACCGCCTACATGCATATAGTACACTGACCATAACAAGTTCCACCTCTGATAGCAACCTTTCTCTGGCAAGTTTTACCCTGCTAGCACAGTAGACAGGTTGCATATAATGTGATTCTTTCCCCTTCTGCAACAACATAGCTCCAATAGCATCCTCACCTACTGAAAGATTGACATAAAATACCTGTTCCCAATTAGGTGCCTGCATTGTAGGAATAGCTCCCAACACCTCTTTCACTTTTTGGAAAACCATCTCACACTCCTCCGTCCAATGTAAAGGATCATGCTTTGCTACTTGCTGCAAAGGATATAACAACTGTGAAGATAGAGAGATGAATCGAGCCATATACTTCACCTTTTGCACAAAAGTAGCCAGTTGCCTTGTATTCTTTGGTGTAGGAAGAAGAAGAAGAGACTTGACTTTATCAGGATCTGGATCAATACCATTCTCTGAAATAACATGGCCCAAAACCTTCACCCTCGGTTGAGCTAAAAAACACTTTTTTGGATTTAATTGACACCACACTCATCATAACGCTGAAAAACTGTAGCCAGCTTCTCACAATGCTCTTGCCTGGAGCTGTATATACAAAAATCATCAATAAAATCCTTCACAAACTTATTCAAAAAAGGAGATAATACCCAAGTTGCCCTTCTCTGATAGTAGGTTAGTCCATTCATCAATCCAAAAGGAAGAACTTTGTAGCAGAAACATCCCCACGGTGTAATGAAAGTTGTCTTGCACTGATCTTTCTCTGCAATCTTTAACTGGAAATAACCTGAATACCCATCACAAACACTATACCTTTCATAACCAGCTACAGTATCTAAGATCTCATCCAAAAAAGGTAGGGGGTAAGAATCCTTCTTTGTAGCAGCATTCAAAGGCTTGAAATCCACACATATACGCCACCTGCCATCCTTCTTTGGACTCACTACTGTAGGACTTACCCACTCAGCTGTATCCACTGGTGTAATGAAACCTGCACTCAACAGCTTATCAACTTCCTCTCTCAGGGCCTGCATTTGTTCTCGTCCCATCCTGCGAAGCTTCTGCCTAACTGTTTTTACACCTTCCTTCAATTAAATCCTCAAGTCTGGCCCTTTAAATCCTCGAATCTCTCTATAAGAAGTGATGAACAATTCTGGAAAATGAGACAGCATATTAACATATCTAACCTTTTCTCCACTCGAGAGATCCGGACTCAGCATTCCTTCAATCAGCTCCTGCTTCTTCTTCACTTCTATCTTTGGTTGCAGTAATTCCTCAATCACTTCATATGACCCCATAGTATCTTCTCCCTCAACACCCACTTCATGCACTTCTTTATCTTCATTACTTTGTTGCTCTGATATAAGAAAAGCCACATCTGTCCCTTCTCCACTAGAAGCAGTGGTCGATGAATCCGTCTCTGATTCAGAAGTAGTGGTGGTAGTTTCCTCTTCACTTGAATCCTGTGGCCTCTCCCACACATCATTTAAAGATCTCCTACTATGCATTTCAAAAGATTTTTTATTACCCTGCTTATTATGCAAAGAAATGGTCCCATACCTCCAGTCCTGTACTACACCCACCACTCGCAACCAGGGTCGTCCAAGAATGATTGGAAAAGCACCCAAACCCGCAGGCATCACATGAAAATCTACAGTAGCTTTGACATTAAAAGCTTCGATTTCCAATTCCTTTATCATACCAAGACATTTTACCTTTTGATGATTAGCCATCCTGATTCGAAAACCAGAAACCCCAGACACCCTCAAGCCTGACTGCTCCACACATGACTGGGTAATCACACAGATTTGAGCTCCTCCATCTATATAGGCATGACGAAGGTTCCTACCTTTACTCCATACTTCCACAATAGGGCAAATATCTGGAAGCTCCTCTAAAGATAGTACTTTAACTGACCTCTTCCCTGACTCCTTTTCCATTGGATTCACCAGTCTCTTCCATTGCCTTCTCAATTTTGGCACCATCTCCACCAACTGTCCAAAGGTGATGTTTGCCTTCCTGTTCACCAAATCAGATTTCAAGTCATAGCTGGTTTGCCCATCCCCCACCAGTGGGAAGTCTGACACCTGGAACCTTCTACGAGGCTTCCGTTTCCTTTTGGCTTTCACATCTTCTCCTTCCTGCTGCTTCCCCTTCTTACGGCTGGGTCCAGCCACCCCTTTTCCTTCTCTTTCATCTGTTGTGCGCTTGCCAACAGGCATCACATCCCCTTCTTCTCTCACCTGAACATTCTCCAGAGTAACAACATTCATGACCTTTGCCTTCCCCTTCTCCTCAACTGTGATTCCACTGGGGCCTGCTTGATCTCTGATATCAATACCATAATCATTTAACCTGTCAAGTAACTGTGAAGGTAGTGGGTACATATCACCACCCATACGCTGAGGCTTATCACAATCTGTACTCAGATGACCAAGCTCACCACAGTTCCAGCATGTAGGGATGAAACGACGGCCCCTATCTCGCGACCACGTCCATACCCTGCTTGTCCATCTCCCCCCTCATGATTGTTGCCACAGCCTCTACCACGTCCACCACCTATACTTCCCATTAAATTTAAGCTCAAATTCTTCATAAGATCAACCATCTGTTTCATATCTTGCCGCAATCCCTCATCAGAACCTGCAGGAACCATAGGTACTCCTTGACTAGCTTGAGGCACCATCTGCATAGCTTGGGCTTCAGTGGGCTTCATCCTCTCAATCACTGCATTCATGGGTGTAGCCTCCACTCTACGAATCTCCGGCTGTGCTACAACTGGAATCATCCCCAGCTGATTCATTCATTACAGCTTCCAATCTTTTGACTTAGCAATTTCTACCGCATCCTCAAAAGACCTGGGCTTCTTCAATTCCACTTTCCAGCGAATACTCCTTTTAAGCCCAGCTACAAACTTGTTTTTCTTCATCATATCAGGTGGCACCTGGTCTTCCCCTAAAGCCCTGCATAAAGTTTCCCATAGCAAAGAAAATTTCTTCATATAATCATCTGATGATACTCACCTTGTGTCAGAGCTTGCACCTCATGCCAAACCTTGTCGGGGTCTTCTACCTTCTTGAACCTATTGCTAAGTGCTGTCTTTAATCCATTCTCATTCATATCAAGATGTGGAACAGCAACCCTCAATGACTCCTCATAAGTCCTGTACCAGGTCCTTGCATCCCCTTTCAAACAGATGCTCAGAAGCCGCAACACCTGTACCGACTCATTAATATGGCTGCTTATGCATGCAACCTCCATCCTTTCCAAGAAGTCTGCCACATCCTCATTAGGGCTACCATAAAACTCTGGATAAGACATCATTTTAACCCCCAAACTTCACCTCAGATCCCAAGAAAGCACTTTCTCTGAAACTCTCAACCCCAGGGCACACACCCTGATAACTGAAAGAAATAACAGAGTAATCCTCAGTCAAACTATACCAGAAAGAGCCACTCCTCAGTGGGGGCACCAGAAAGATGTGAGGCAGCTCAAGAACACAAGAAGGCCACTATAGCTCGCCGACTCACCACCTTCAGAACACTCACAAGCACAAGGGGCATCACCAGCCTCTCTAGCTAGAAAAAAAAAATCACTCTCTCACTCTTTTCTTTAGAACAACATCACATCAGCCCATGAGCTGGCCTCAGACACCAACGACAACTGAAACAAACAAAATCAACACACTGGTGGGGGAATTTAGGGGTAACCACCCTCTACAAAGCTCTGAATAGGATGCTACTGCATATTGTAGGGGGGGCAAGCTTGACCTTCCAAAAGCTTCTTTTTCTTCAACTTTGATTGTGCTTTGAAAGAAACACAGCAACCACTCACAAACTTCCAAAGTAATGGGAAATGAAGAAGTGGGTGGTAGAGCACAAATAGCAAAAGGTTCTCCTCATCAACTGCCGCCACCTTCTCTCTTCTGTTCAGAAACTCTAACCCTTCAGCAACCCAGTCTTCTTCTTCTGCGTGTCCAGCTCCTCTGAGCGTCTAGGGTCTAAGCTCCCTCTACCTTTCGCTCCAGTCATCACCGCCACCAACACCACCTCTTAGGCGGCTCCCTCTGCTATTCGCCAGTCCCTTAGTTGCCGCCACCACCGAAGCAGCAAAACCCAATGCAACACAACCTCTCTTGCGCATCCAGCCCCTACCTTATTATAGCAGCCAGTCGCCGCTAACCTTTACCGCACCTCCCCCTACACGGTACTAGCGGCGGGTCTCCTTACGTCCAGCTTCTCCTGCCTGTCTCACAAACCAAAGCAACCACTACCCTCCGGTCATCGACTGTGCCAACACCCCTACGCCTGCAGCTCTCCAATACCTCTTGCAGCTCTCTGTACCTGCAGACCACTCCAACTCTCTTTATTTTTGGCGAGCCACTCTTCTCTTTCTGCCGAGTCCAGAAATCCCCTTCTGTTTCCTCTCTGCATTTACCACCCGCCAGGCAACACACGCTCCTAGCGACCAGCTCTCCTCTGCGCTCCAGAGCCTTTTTTGTTGACCTTAGGCGGCTCTCTCTCTATACCCGTCTGTCGTCTGCACACACCCAGAGCGGCCCCCTCTTCCTCTTTTTTTCGGTTAGCACCTTCTACACCTCCTTCACGCCGTCGCGCCACCCTTCGAGATATCAAGCTGGCGGCCAAAAGATCTTCCACTTGGCTATTTATAAAGTGGCCAAGTGTATCATATATTTTAATTTTTTATTTCTTCAAAATAATGGCCACCCTTACAATAGCCTCTCCTTCTCCTTGTGTTTCGGGTTATCACACCCAGCCCATAACCTTTCCAAAATTATGCGAGAGTTGCCCACAGCCTCATGATCAGCATCATCATACCAAGACGGCCATTCCAAACCTGAAAGATTCTCAATCTCAAGCATAAAAGCAATTATATTTTGCTCGCGTCGCTTGAGGGATTTTAACATTTACAGTCTGAATTGAGCTCTCTCTCCACCTAAACCAGCATATCTACATTATTTTCACCAGAAGCTCATTAAAACCCATCATTAATATCCTCATGCTCATCCACCTCTTATTTACACACATCCCAGACACCTTCTTGACGGCTAAAAAACTCATACAAATAAAAACTCCAAGTCTCCAGTAGTAGCTGTTCCGAAGAAAAATGCATTCACTGACTCACTCCAAAGCCATTTCGTCTGTACACTTGCCAGGGCATTCAGGGAAAAATTTATTTGCAAACCATCCACACCATATGTACACTGACTCAAAACAGCTTTACAGGAAAAAACCTGACATTTATCTCTTAGGAAGTACAAGAAGTTATCCCCCAGATATTGTGGGCCATATCTGATTACAAAGAAAGTAAGTGACTTAGCCTACGAGCTTCTTCTGCCTCCTCATCTTAAAGTATATAATGTATTTCATGTCAGCCTTCTTAAAAAGTATATACCAAGACCGAATCATGTGCTTGATTGATGAAATCTTAACTTCTTCAACCCAAGGGTAGATGGAACTCCAACCTGAAGAAATCCTTGATGTTCGAGAAAAGATTCTCAGGAACAGAATTCTGAGAGAATTATTGGTCAAATGGAAGTTCTATCCTTTTTAAGATGCCACCTGGGAGAAAGAAGCCGATCTGTTACGAGATTATCCCCAGTTTGCAAGATGACGACATCTCGCGTTTTCAAGTGGGAGAGAATGTAAGATTCCTCCCCAGCCTCTCAAGATGTTCAGCATCTTCCCATGTAATCAATTCCCTCTTCAGAAATATAAAAGATCTTGTTTCTACCAGTTTTGGCCTAGAGAGAGAAAATATTTTGGAGAGAGAATATTCAGATTTTAAATATTTTTGGATGGAAAAAATTTTCATCTTATTAAAATAAGTTCCCTTGAAACAGAAGTTCAAAAAGATTTTCAGAAGGTGCATTAGAAATTAAGTATAATTTGTTCAAGAGGCATTATCCTGGGGGGTGAAGATTTTTTCGAAATTTTAAATTAAGGTTCCTATGGACCAATAAGATTCATCCAAATGTAGGGAGGAGATAAATGAATAAATAAAAGAAAAATCTCCCAAAAATGAGTAAATACTCACATAAGATAAAGAGTTGACTAAGGACAAGGTTAATAGTTAAAAAAGAGAAATATTTAGGTGAAATGATGCATTTTTGACACCTCTGCATGGGGGAATTCCTCTCATGAAGGAGGCACCTATTTCATATGCTTGAATGAGTTTTAAACTCCCAAATAATGAGATATTTTTATCTCTCCTCTCTCCTATTTCAACTAGATCCAAAAAGTGAGCAAAATTGACCAAAAAATGGTCAAAAATTGACCAAACTGATTTGGAAAATTCTGGAATCAGTTGGCTTCGTTAGAAGCTCACTTTTTCCTATAAATAGAAGCCCTCCCCTTTGTTGAAACTCAATAGTGTTTATGCACTGTTACTCTACTCCTCCCAAGCCAAGAACTATGAATTTATTAATAATTCACTAGTTTTTTACATTTCCCTCTTCCAAAGATTGGTGGCCACTCTTGTTACAAACAAGAGTTGAACCCTCAAACCATCAAGCCAAAGAAAAGCTCCAAGAAATTGTGTAAGTAGAGATTCTTGTAATTTTCTTTATTGATTTTATGTTTTTCTAATGTTTATGATTGTTTGAAGTGATAAATGGATGTTATGCCTTGATTGAAAGGCTTTTCCCGTCTCTCTTCTTAGAATCAACCCTTCTTTATCCTAGTTAAAGTGATAATTATTGGAATTAAACTTTTTACAATGTTTTCTTTTTTATAAGTGAATTTTGATTAGTATAGATTACTTTAAATCAATTAGAGTTAATTTTTAAGATAAAATTAAGTAGAAAAATTTGAAAAATGGTTATCCATACAAAGGAGGTTATGACAAAAATTTTGGAAATAACAATTATCTTTTATTATGCTAAAAGAGTAATTCCTACCAATTCTATACTCTAAAAGTGTCATTTTCATGCATAGAAGATGCATATTGATTATTATTATTTTTTAATGCATAAAATAATAATAAATTTTTTATTATGAAAGTGTTACTTTCATCAAAATAGTTTTTTATGCATAAAAGAATAATTTTCTTTTTATTATGAAAGTGTTACTTTCATCAAAATAGATTTTTATGCATAAAGGAATAATTTTCTTTTTATTATGAAAGTGTTACTTTCATCAAAATAGATTTTTATGCATAAAGGAATAATTTTCTTTTTATTATGAAAGTGTTACTTTCATCAAAATAGATTTTTATGCATAAAGGAATAATTTTCTTTTATTATGAAAGTGTTACTTTCATTAAAATGGATTTTTGTGCATAAAAGAATTTTTTTTATTATAAAAGTGTTACTTTGACCATAATTGATTTTTATGCATAAAAGATTATTTTTTTATTATAAAAGTGTTACTTTTATCATATTTTATTTTCATGCATAAAAGTATACATAAAAGATTATTTTTTATTATAAAAGTGGTACTTTTATCATAATTGATTTTTATGCATAAAAGTATGCATGAAAGATTATTTTTTAATTATAAAAGTGTTACTTTTATCATATTTGATTTTCTTGCATAAAAGTATGCATAAAAGATTATTTTTTATTATAAAAGTGTTACTTTTATCATAATTGATTTTCATGCATAAAAGTATGCATAAAAGATTATTTTTTTTATTATAAAAGTGTTACTTTTATCATAATTGTTTTTCATGCATAAAAGTATGCATAAAAGATTTTTTTTTTTTTATAAAAGTGTTACTTTCATCATAATTGATTTTCATGCATAAAAGTATGCATAAAAGATTATCTTTATTATTATAAAAGTGTTACTTTTATCATAAATGATTTTTATGCATAAATGGGTGCATAAAAGATATTTTTTTTAAAGTGTGATTTTCATCATAACAGATTTTTATGCATAAATATATGCATAGAAGATATTTTTTTATATTAAAAGTATGATTTTCATCATAAGAGATTTTTATGCATAAACGTATGCATAGAAGATATTTTTTATATACTAAAAGTGTGATTTTCATCATAAATGATTTGTATGCATAAAAGAAATTCTTTCATGTTAAAAGAGCGATTTCCATCATAAATGATTTTTATGATGATAAAAGTGTGGCTTTCATCAGAATTGGATTTTATGCATAATTAGATGCATATAGAATCTTTAAGGATTCTCTTCAATCTTCTGTTAATTTTCGTAAAAATTGGAAAAATGAATAGGTAGATAATATGAGAGGAAATTTACCATTTCATATTCACTAAGATGGTAACGAGAAAATTCAATTAAACTATTGAAGTCGAAGATCAAGATAAATGATTATTTTATTCCCCTTAAGAAATCCATGTTTTAGAAATTTGTAAGCAAATATTCGCGTCGAACGAAATTGAGAAAAAGAGAAATTGAAATAGTACCTTTCGAGAAAGATAGTTTAGGAAGAACCTTTTCGGACCCAAACTCTGACTCAGACTTTTCACCAAGACCTAATTCCTTCGTCAATGACGATGTGATCAGTTCAAGAAAAATGCACTCAAAAACACCCACCGAATCTGAAACTAGTTAAGACTTTTGATTTTGATTAAAGGATCAAGTTAACAAAATTCGAGGAATTCTGTTTGGAATTCAGACCTGGATCTAGAAGTATTGGGATACGGATTTAAGATTATTCATGGTTTTCAAACAAAATCTAAACTGAAAACTTGCATAGAAACCTTGTTTTCTTAAAAGAACTGTCTTACGCCAGAATGCTGGAGGGGGCATTTGGCATTTATGTTTTCTAAGGGAAGTTCGGTTGTAATAGCTGGCGGGGAGTGTTCAAGGGATAGCTCACGCGGCGAAGCCTACCCAAGTCTTGACCAGCCTCGTTCGGTATGGTTAAAATGATGCGCTTTCGGTACGATGGACGAGGGCCGACGAAGCAGTCCCTGAGTGAAGTGCCAAGACACCTAAGGAGGATCCTGGAGGGTTCTGACCAGGAGATGCACGGGCTCGCGGTGCCGAGGACATCCATGCATACATATGTCGAGGAAGATATTATATGATGGACCTATGTTTATTGTAATCTATCACACTAGATCTCGTTGCTGACTCGCTGGTCTCAACGGAGAGTCCAGAGTGATACTGTTTTGTGAGAAACAAAGACTCAATGGAAATTTTGAAATATGACTTTTCAATGGATTGTTTTATAGATTAAAGTTTTAAAGAGGATTGTGCGCGTATCTGTTTTCTAAAGCTAAAGTTAAGAATGGCATTTCAATTATGGGTGGGTGAGTACTTGTTTGGATCTACCGATTCCCGTGTGGCAGGGTGGTGGCTAACCCATGGGCCGGATAGGCTGGAATCAGAGGAGTTTTAATAATCAACTCAAAAATCTTAGGATTACGCTAGGATCCGAGCTAGTCAATTCCCTTATAAATTTTTGAAATGAGTGGATCAACGGCTGTGCCTGATCTTGATCAGGAAAAAAGCGTTGAATTTACTAAAATGATCAAATTATATAAGTGATAGTTTCCTTCTATCTGGTTATTCAGTTGAAGGATAGCTTAGAATTGATCAAGTTAGAAAAATTCGTTAAGAAAATTCAAAAAGGTAGAATCGTCCCCGCTTTCCGGGCATAGGAAATTTTTCGGTTTCGGTTTTCGGAGTGACCACCAGCCTAGTCTCGTACCCGGACATTCGTGGGCGAGGCCTCAAGTGAGAAACCTTGCCCCGCACATGAGGGGGCTGCTTCCGCTGTCAACTACCGAGAGTCCGTGCGCGGAGGGGGTAGAGGGATCTCACAGGTACACCTTACTTTGCTCACTTGATGTGACAAAGCTTGTTCAATATTCAATGAAGTGGTTGCACTTGAAGATTCAGCTCCTCCCTTTGGCTTCTTTTCTTCATCTCAAGACAAGATTGAATGAATCCTTCAAGGGTGGGATTAGGTATGTTCTTCAGGGGGGTGACTAAAGTGGGGTAAACCTTCTTGATTGCTTTTAATAGAATAGCCACTCCATCATCTTCATACATTCTCACATTCACTGATGCAAGTTGAGCCATAAGGCCCTTTGTTCCACAGGAACACGGATTATGGAAGGAGGCCGGAAGCAATTAATGCAAGAGAGAGGGATTGTAGCCATGGGAACATAAAGACGCACATAATTTTTCCATATTTTTGTGCCGAAGTGCAATGTAAATCGTTTTAGGCCAATGTGGGTTCTAAATGAGAGTTCTAAGTGTATTAAGCAAGGCTCACTTATGGGGTTGTCCGCTCATGTGTGAAAGAGGCCTAGGGTTAGGGTTAGTGACATCTCTATAAAAGAGATGTTAGCTAAAGAAAGAGTACGTTTTTGGCCATTCTCATAAGCTCTTGAGCTCTCAAGCTATGGCAACTCTCTAACTCTCTCTCTATTGTACTCTAATGAGCATCAAGCTCCAATGAGTATAGCTCCACTTCTTTCTCTTAATCTGTTTTAGCATCATTGAAGTAGATTAATCTATAATTAGTTGAATGCTTCTTTCTTTCTCTTGTGTATGCTGCATGCTTGTAGTGTGTGTGTGTGTGTAGTCTCCATTGATGCAAGCTCTTGCCCACTTCATTGGCAATGAGTTATTCATGGATAGATTGTCTCTATGAGCTTGTGGATTTGTGAATGTTACATTCTATGCTTGCTTAAGCTTGTGGGTTAGTAGATGCACGCTTATGGGTTTGCTGGCATTAGGGAAAGCTAAGATTTAATTAATGTTTGAATGGGATTAAGAGATTGCCATGCATTGCTTGTTCTCTTGATTAGTGTAGTGGATTTAAGGGATTGAGAGATTGATTGAGGTGTTGAATGGTTGAATCGTTAAGTGGTGGTTCGTGTATGTGAGCTCTCCCTCAAGGGATAAGCCTTCATGCACTAATCGGGTCGAGTCCTCCGATTGACATTGTGTTTCTTAACATATTTGTTGATCGATAGTACTCTATGGGCACTATATTGCACGGTAGAGAGAACCGCTCTACACCCTTCAAATGAGAGATAAAGGCTCCAATGCCATCTCCCTCTTTGAGCTCCAAGCTAAAAATTTTAATTTTAAGTGAGATCTTGGAATTCTTACCATGAGCTCCATAGAGCTTGTCAAGCTCATCCCATTTCTCCTTTGGTCCACATGATGAATAAGAGCCTCATCAATATGGAGCATGATGATGGCTTTTGCCCTCTCATCATCTTCAATATCTTCAGCCTTAGTTCGTTCAATAATCTTAGTGCCAAAAATGAATGGCTAAAAACCTTTGGACATCATCTTATACTTAACAAGAACTTGCCAAGTGTGGAAGCCCTCTCCTAAGAACTTCCTAATTTGGGTGTTTTCCTTTGACATTGGGTATTGAAGGGAGATTATAAGAGTGGGTTGATTTATGAAGAAGAAAACCAGAAAATTTGTAATGTTTTGGCTTAAGTAGAAAGAGAATGGCTTATGGGAGTGCAACAACCCTTAATCAAGCCAAGGATGTTGCATAAAAAGTGATTTAAAAAGTTGATGAAGCTTATGGTGTGTGCCCATCCTCAAATTTTGATGAAGATGTGCTTCATTAGTGTCAAAGAACACTTTCTTTGGTGATTATGATCAACCATTAGTGTTTAAGAAACACTATTAGTGCATAAGAGCATCTTTTTTAGTGTCAAATGACACTTTCATTGGTGATCACCATTAGTGTTTAAGAACACTCTTAGTGCTTAGAAGAAAATACATTGATTAATGTGATGATTAATATGCTGATTAAGAAGAAGATTAGTGTTAAACAACACTATTTTAAAGCTTACAAATGGCTTCAATGGCATACACACCGGGATTTGTTTAATCCACTTCTTCTTAGCTTGAAGAAGTTCTGCTCAGCCTCAATTCACCAGACATTGTGTAGTTTTTTGGGAACCTCAGACTCAACTTGTACATGTGTACATGAGTGCTGTTCGTGTTGTGATAAGGTCATGGGAGCACCCATTGACTCAGTGTGGGCGTTGTGGATGCGGCAGTCAGGCTTTTGGTTTTGATGGAGGTGTATGTGCAGGGACAATGTTGAGATTCTGGAAGCACAGGCTCGTCCGGAGTGTGTTATGCTGGAGATGGTGTCAGCCATTCGATTGTTTTTGTTTGTGTGCGCGTCCTCAAAAAGTAAGTGGGCACTCGTATGCTGTATTTGGAATGTGTATGGAGGCATGGGCATTAAACACTGAAGAGGGCCGGTGTTACTTTGAGAAAGAGGTGTGTGGAAAGCGTGGAGTTTTTTTAATGATTGATGGCCCAATGCAACCATTAGCATTGGTGTGAAAAAAGTGAGGGTGGCCATCCATTAGGAGAGAGGAGGAAAATAAAAACATCATATCAACGTGGCCTTCTTCTAGAAAGTTAGCATGGAGGTTGGAGCTACCACCAGTGAGGATCTTCTGGAAGCGTGGCAAGCACGTGAAGGTGACGGCTTGGAGAGGAAGTGCAAGCTGGTGATTCTGCTAGGCGGGCCAAATACTTGTAGAAAGAGGCGGTATTGTTTTATGGGGATTCGGCTGGGAGCCGACGGGGAAGAGAAGGCCGCCTTGTGCGAAGGTTGCGGTGGTGCTACAGACAGGCGCAGCTGGAGCAAAGAGAGAAGAGAGGCTCTGGGGTGTTTTTGGGTGGCTAGCTGCAGCCACCACCACAGGCGCTGCAGAAGAGCAGACGCTGGGACGTGTGCAACCTCGGGCGTGTGCAGCTGACGTCTGGAAGGCTGGCGACGGTGGGTCAGGGGCGTAGCTGCACAGCAAGGTGAGCGTGGAGTGAAGAGGTAGGCGCAGGAGGGGCTGGCTGGAGGCTAGTAGGACAGAGGGCAGTCGCCTTGAAAGAAGCCGCTTTGGTGAACTGGAGACTGGCAGTGGCTGGTAGCAACGAAAGGGAGGAGCCGCCTTTGGGTTGGGCAGGCTTGGAGATTTTGCTTTGATGGTGACTAACGACTGGGCAGGGGAGCCGCCCGGGAAGCAAGCGAAGGAGAGAGTAGAGCAGAGAGAGCAAGAAGACTGGTTGGTGAGGACAAGAAGTTGCTTTGGGTTTTATGCTTTGAGCACTGGGGGTAGTGTGCTGGTGGTGTAGGAGAGAGTGGTCTTCAGCTGAGGAGCAGATGCAGAGAACAAAGAGGTCGGCTGCAGAGAAGCAAGTGTGAACGGATTTGGAGCGACCAGGAGCTGGAGAGGGCTGATTGCGACCGAGTGGGTGCTTGATGAAGCTGGTGTCTGGGATATCTGGGATATCCAATTCTGTAAAGATGAAGGTTCTTTCTGAAATATAAGTCTTGTTCATGCTCTTTGGTCTGGTGTTCTGGTGTGTTTGCATGCGTGTGTGGAAGTGTGGCATTCTATAAAGGCGTAAACAGCTTTACCGCTTCCGTGCCATCACTTTTTGGTGCCTCCACAGAGGAGCAGATTTCCTCTGGTTTGTGAAAGAAGATAGGGGCTGTGTGAAGAAAGATTTGAAAATGGCTCAGGATTTTCCGGAGTTTTGGGGATTGCCATAGGAGAGTGCAGTCAGGTTTCTGGAGAAAATGGAATTTACAGCTTTGATGAAAGACAGGGCAACCCCGGAGATCCTTTCTCGGATTTTGGCTTATTGCTTGCAGGGTGATGCAAAAACATGGCTACAGATGTTTGTGACTACACACAGGAATGTTCATCAACAGGATCCTGAGTACCGTGTAGTCAGAGCTGCATTTTTGGCACAGTTTGTCCATGTGAAGAGTCCAAATGAGGCGTGGAAGGAGTTGTGTAACATTCAGCACCAAGACGGTCAGGATGTGGATCAGTATCTGATAGAGTTTGGTAGACTATGGAGTCTATGGTGTGAGGCTCTGATTCCTGAAGTACCCCCACAGATGATTAGGAGGGAGCGGTTTGTGGCTGGTTTGGAGCCAACCTTGCGTCTGAAGGTGGAGCTGAAGAACCTAAATAGCTTTGAGGAGGCTGTCAAAGTTGCTTGTGAGAAGGAGTGGAAGGTGAAGTGTCTGAGGCAGTTGGGAATACAGGAAGAGCCAAAGAGGTTTGTGAAGGTACCAGAGATTGAGAGTATGCATCCTGGAAGAAAAGCTGCTGTTGTTCCTAAACAGGAGGATTCACTGAAGAGGGAGGTTCATGATGCAGTGGAGCTCATGAAGTCTTTAAGCTTGAATTGGATAGAGTCCACGGGAAGAGGACGAGGCATAGGTGTTATGGGAAGGAAGTCTGATGCATCATCTGGTTGTGAAGGAAATTCAGCAGATATTGGAAGAGGGAGAGGGTATCCGAGTGATGTGCAATGCCGGAATTGTGGTGAGTGGGGTCATATCAGTCCACAATGTGAGAGACCAGCCAAAGCTAATGGTGGCATATATCAATTGTCTTTGGGAATGAGTGATAGGGTGAGTGGCCCTAATATGCAGGTGAAGGATGCAATTCAGCCCAATGTTTTTGAGGTCTGTAAGGTCACAGTTGCAGAGCAGGGTATGGGACAGATTAGTCTGTTGGAAATGGAGAAGGATGAGGTTTCTGGTATCAGCCCTGAAGAGCTTTCAAAAGGTGAGGAGGAGAAGGATGAGGTTATTGATGATGCTGTGGATTGTGAAAGTGATGCTAATGCTGAGGAGCCTGATGTGTTTGAGCATGGATATGCATTGGATGATCTCTTTAATTCAGAAAAGAGTAACGACTTGCATGTGCCAGTACTTCAGCCCGTCAAGGTGGAGTGTGATGATCAAAATGTTACTAATGAAGATACTATGGATGAAGTATCTCTGGATGATCCAGGTGATGAGTTGGATATTGCAGCTTGTGAGAGTGTGGATGATGAGCTGGACTGTGTACTTGATAGTGCACTAGATGATCTGTTGAAGTTGGCTTCCTTCTTAGAGAAGAATACTTGCATGCCAGTTGTGCAGCAGGAAAGGAGTGATGGTGTGACTGATGATGAGCTGGATGCTCTTTTGGATGATGGTGTGATAGATTTTGGATGTGTGGTTGCTGATCATAAGGTGTGTGTTCCTTGTCATGCCCAAGAGAATGGGTCAGTTGTCAGTGGTGGTGAGGATGCATGTGAGGTTATTGTTGTTGGTCAGGGGGACCAAGATGCTTTGTCTGGCAGTTTGGGGAGCTTGGACTTGGTAGGGATGCCTGTGCAAGATGTGGAGAATCTTGAAGGATCGCCAATGGTCTTGAAGCTAGAGAAACTGCAGGAAAGCGACAATGATGAGTCTACAGTGCATGAGGTTGCTATGTGTGATGTTGATGGGCTGAAGGGAAGTGAGTGTATGGTGAACACACCACATGTGGATGCTCAGCATATGGATGAGTGGTTTGGTTATAGTTCGAGTCTGGCAGTTAGTCCAGAGGAAGGGTTGGAAGCCAATGATGTGGGCTGCAAATTGGGTGATCATAAGGTGGGAGTTGATCATCAGATGTGTGTTATTTCGGCATATGATTATGAGTGGGAGTCAGATGTGTCAGAGGGGAGTAGAGGTGAGGAATGGTTGTTTCCCTCACAAGGTTATGTGAGTTGGTCTGGAGGAGGAAGTGCAACAGTGGATGGTGATGAGGCCATATACAAAGAGTCTAGGGGGTTGCTGAAAGTAGAAGATCATGACAGGGTGTATCGATGGTTTTTTGATGGAGGAAAATGCTTGAAAAATTGGAAGGTAGATGCACCGAGGTTTTTGTTTGATCCAGGGGGATAAATGGTTTCTGTTTGTGCAGCTGCTGGACATAAATGTCTCAGCAGAAAAAAGGGGGTTGCTAAATATGTGTGTAGTTTTTTGGGAACCTCATACTCAACTTGTACATGTGTACATGAGTTCTGTTCGTGTTGTGATAAGGTCATGGGAGCACCCATTGACTCAGTGTGGGCGTTGTGGATGCGGCAGTCAGGCTTTTGGTTTTGATGGAGGTGTATGTGCAGAGACAATGTTGAGATTCTGGAAGCACAAGCTCGTCCGGAGCGTGTTATGCTGGAGATGGTGTCAGCCATTCGATTGTTTTTGTTTGTGTGCGCGTCCTCAAAAAGTAAGTGGGCACTCGTATGCTGTATTTGGAATGTGTATGGAGGCATGCGCATTAAACACTGAGAGGGCCGGTGTTACTTTGAGAAAGAGGTGTGTGGAAAGCGTGGAGTTTTTTTAATGATTGATGGCCCAATGCAACCATTAGCATTGGTGTGAAAAAAGTGAGGGTGGCCATCCATTAGGAGAGAGGAGGAAAATAAAAACATCATATCAACGTGGCCTTCTTCTAGAAAGTTGGCATGGAGGTTGGAGCTGCCGCCAGCGAGGATCTTCTGGAAGCGTGGCAAGCACGTGAAGGTGACGGCTTGGAGAGGAAGTGCAAGCTGGTGATTCTGCTCGGCGGGCTGAATACTTGTAGAAGGAGGCGGTATTGTTTTGTGGGGATTCGGCTGGGAGCCGACGGGGAAGAGAAGGCCGCCTTGTGCGAAGGTTGCGGTGGCACTGCAGACAGGCGCAGCTGGAGCAAAGAGAGAAGAGAGGCTCTGGGGTGTTTTTGGGTGGCTAGCTGCAGCCACAGGTGCTGCGCAGAAGAGCAGACGCTGGGACATGTGCAACCTCGGGCGTGTGCAGTTGACGGCTGGAAGGCTAGCGACGGTGGGTCAGGGGCATAGCTGCACAGCAAGGTGAGCGTGCAGTGAAGAGGTAGGCGCAGGAGGGGCTGGCTGGAGGCTAGTAGCGAGAGAGGGCAGTCACCTTGAAAGAAGCCGCTTTGGCAAATTGGAGACTAGCAGTGGCTGGTAGCAACGCGAAAGGGAGGAGCCGCCTTTGGGTTGGGCAGGCTTGGAGATTTTGCTTTGATGGTGACTAACGACTGGGCAGGGGAGCCGCCTGGGAAGCAAGCGAAGGAGAGAGTAGAGCAGAGAGAGCAAGAAGACTGGCTGGTGAGGACAAGAAGTTGCTTTGGGTTTTATGCTTTGAGCACTGGTAGTGTGGTGGTGTAGGAGAGAGTGGTCTTCAGCTGAGGAGCAGATGCAGAGAACAAAGAGGTCGGCTGCAGAGAAGCAAGTGTGAACGGATTTGGAGCGACCAGGAGCTGGAGAGGGCTGATTGCGAGCCGGTGCTTGATGAAGCTGGTGTCTGGGATATCTGGGATATCCAATTCTATAAAGATGAAGGTTCTTTCTGAAATATAAGTCTTGTTCATGCTCTTTGGTCTGGTGTTCTGGTGTGTTTGCATGCGTGTGTGGAAGTGTGGCATTCTATAAAGGCGTAAACAGCTTTACCGCTTCCGTGCCATCAACGTGATGTTGGCTTGATGCGCAGGGTTTGAGTAGAATGCCTACTGGTTATAGTCGAGTAGAATGCCGTCGAATACCACTTCGTCTATGTCTACCAACTTGACCATGACTTCACACCCACCACAAGCTTGCTTAATATGATGGGCTTTAATGCACTGCTTGGCTCCACGTGCATAACGACTTCAGTCTCGCAGATCCGATTTTCTCGAAAGAAGGGATTGACTCGCGCGACTGTGCCCTTCTCTTAGATGAGATCCACTTCATAGATCTTGCTCAGTTTTTCTCTTTACGAGCTGTTTTAGCTCCGTTGAGGTGATAACAACTACTTGACGTTGAGCAAAGAAAAACACAGAGCGACCAAGAGCTCCATGAAAAAAGGCAGCGACCTAGAAACAATTAACTGGCTGTGATATCATGTTAAGAAACTCACTAAAATGAGAACATGCTCAAGGTCGAGTTGTGGATAAGAAGATAGGGAGATGAAAGCACATAACCACACAAAAAGCATTAGGAGACAACCTCACGTATACAAGAAAGGATATCTTGCTTGTTAAGTTGTTTATGCATACAACTTGGCCCTTGCACTCTACAAAATGCCTTCTAGCTTTGCCTTTAAACAGGTGAGCTAGTGGACCATAAGTCCATTCACGTACAGACCCTTCTCCTACCCTTTTACATGACCTTAGTCTTTTAATATGAGTATGACTCAATCCTACAAAAAAATGACACTTGATAATTAGCAGATTTACCTTATGGTAAAACCACCATTAGCAAAAAGTGGGTTTATAAGCTAAAGAATAAAGAGTTTATGGTAGCATTGCTGGCCGTCGCTACCTAGAAACGCTTGATGTAAAGGGTCAAGAAAAGGGTATAGATTATGATGAGACCTTTGTACCCACATCTTGCATCATGGTTGGAATGTACACATGAGTTGGATATCAAGACCATCTTCTTAAAAACGGTAACCTACATGAGGAGGTTTATCTATCTTAGCCTCATGATTTTGTTAAGAAGGGGCATGAATTTAAAGTATACAGATTACCAAAAGCTTTATATGACCTTAAGCAAGCTCTCAAAGCATGGTATGATAAGATAAATGCATACTTGGTTCCAAATGGTTTTTATTACAGTCCAACTAAGAGTACCCTCTATATAAAGATGAGTAAAGATTGTTTTTTGGTCACATCATTTTATACGTTGTTGAAAAGATGCTCACAAGTCCTGAATGAAGACAAGATTTCAACCTTTAAGGTTGTAAATTACATGTGTCATTTAAGATTATAGATTTGGGTTGGTTGCATTATTATTTGGACATATAGTTTATGCAGCATGAGGATGGTAGTATTTTGATGTTATAGAAAGGAAAAAATAGGGGAAGTGAAATTTACCCCAAAGCCTAATTTTCAAGGGTCTTCCAAAAGTCCTGGGCTATTTTAGACCCAAAAAATGATGACTTTTTTAAATATATTAGCCCAAGGTAGAATTTTTTGGATAAATTTTAGAGAAAAAATTATGAAATTTACACTAGAAGTGAGCATATATCCTGAAAAAATTCAAACATTTGCCAAAGTTTCCTACAGGCTCTAGCTTCTATTAAAGAAAGATTTGCTAACCCATCTCTACTTTGACCAAAGTTTCCTACAGACTCTAGCTTTTATCAAATAAAGATTTTCCAATCCATCTCTACTTTGACCATAGGATATGCTACTTATTTTTTACCTTATGTTACAGTCAAAGTACATACAGAGACTGCTTACACAGTTTCTCTTAAAAATAAGCATGTTGCTACACCAGTAGAGATAGGTTCTAGGCTTAGTCTCTAAGATGTAGGAAAACCATTTGATATATCAATTTATTAAAAGCAGGTTGTTGGGTGTCTCATCTATCTATGTAAAAGCAGGTTGTTGGGTGTCTCTATCTATGTAATATTAACCTAGAAATTCTGTTTGGATTCTCTGAGTAGGTTTATGCATAGTCTTAGAAGTAAGCATTGGCAAGCTACTAAGAGAGTATTTAGATACTTACATGGAACTCAGTCCCTAAGCTTATTCTATGCTAAGTGGGGTGATGTTCAGTTGCATGTGATTTTGATTGAGCTGGATGTTATGACTTGTGAATATCAACTAGTAGCTTTTGTTTTCACCTTGGTGTTTCATGTATATCATGGTTAGCAGCAGCAACAAGAAACACCAAACAATGGTCATTTTGAGCTATGATGTTGAGTACAGGAGGGCAGCTTTTATAGCGACTATGGGAGTCACTACAACACATCGAGGACAAACACAACATCATTTTTTGGCTACATTTTTCAAATGGAAATGTTGGGGCTTTTCTAAGTGTTAAAATAAAGTGAAAATTCAAGATTGCATTTTCAATTAGTTAGTATAGACAAAGGAAGCCTTTAAGTGTGTAGATGGACATGCAAATCTAAATTTGACCAAAAAGTAAAACATGACCTATTTTTGGAGTCGACTTTCACATACAACTGATTTTGGCAATTTCGCCCGTGGCATTAAATTGTAGACCGCACATATTCTGGTAATTTTAAGTACCCACACGACTAGTATCTGATAATTGTGCACGAAGTTATACTTGTTGATTGCAGCCCTAATAGCAAATCTAAGAGACCTGCCAAATCTACAAGGCACTCTTCCACAACTTCTCGAGAGTAGACATGGATTCCCAGTCAATCAAGACATCAAAAAATATATCGGGGAAGTACACAAACACTCTTTTTATTATTTTACTTTAAATTCTTTTGACATTAAATAAATAAATCGATAAGCATGTATATGAGAGAATCTGAGTTGAGGTATGGAATGCTTGATGGTTGAATTTATTAATTAAAAATGATTTCTTTAGTCTAAATATTCATAGAATAAACACTTTTGGAGATAAAGAATTAGAAAATAGAATATTTGACTAGTTTATGAGACCTTGGGTCGTAAACATAACAAGCCATTGTTGACCAACCAAAAACTCGATGAGTGTGATCAAACAAAACCCAGGACTTTGACAAGTCACCTCCACTGTCACACCGCATGCGATTCACCAAGTCCACGCCTGATGCTGGTCCTCGCGCAAAGACATCTTAAAGACATAACATTTGTCATCAGGGCCACCTTGTCCTGGGAAATGGCTACCTTGTATAAATGAATAGCGAGATCTTCCTTGTATAAGAAGGATGCTATCAAAGCCCTCTCCTGCTGGCATTAATTTTCTTTTCTCCTAGGATACAATGCGTCTAAACCTAAAAAACATAATTTCACAATAAAGAGAGAACCGAATGTAGAAAAATACTTCCAAATATAATTAAGTTACAGAGTGAATACTCACCTCTGGTTTTCCACAAGAGGACTCAACTCCTCCAAAAAATTGCAGAGCTCATGATCCCCAATACTTGTAGGTAGCTCATCATTTTGATTCACCATGGAGAAAAATAGCATATCCTTCAGAATATCCATCTGTATTTTTCGAGAACCTACACTTCTCTGGGTTTTCAGCACTTGAGAAACAAACATTTTCACGTGCTCCAACATTGACCTTGAAGTTCATGGCTGAACTGGATGTTCATGTAGCCCAGTGTGGAGCATCATTCTTGTAATAGTTGTGTCACGAGGCATTACGTAATACACAATACATCTACACACTTGCACACAGTGTGCAGTTTTGTGACAAAAGTGACAAACTATTTTAGATTTCTCATCCTCTGTCAAAAGTCCAATTGCAATCTTTTTTGTCAGATGTCCATGAAAGAAGGTGTTGTTATACCTTTTATTATTCAAGTAAAAAGGACAGCTGAGCCTATGGCACTCCAAAGTACCAACACAATAGCTAGTACTCACGGTACAACTTACAGACATGTTTGATGTTACTGGACGTGTCCATAGGTGACCATCATATTTTTGCTCCATTCCATCCATATTTCCTATTTTGCCATATGTTGGTGGAAACTCTAGGATGGAATCACCATCATAATGTCTTGGCACCTCCTGGACTTGGATGACTCGAGTAACTTTTTCCAACAATGAACGTAGAAGAGAAGGTTGCTCCTTCTTACGAAGAACCGAAAGTATACTCTCTGAAGCAATACATTCATCTTCAGAGATCTTGTGCTTTGAACCTTTTGGATTGCTTGTGCCTTCACCTGGTTGCAAAACAGTTGTTGAGCCATTCAAGTCACTCTCAGAGGAGGAGCTCGAGATATGAACATGGGTGTTTTGTGTCCCTAATTCTTTATCCACTGAACTCTCCAAATGTTGGACATCTTGGGCAATGTCATCAGCACTAGAATCAAGACTATCAGCAGCACAAAGAGGACTACATTGTAGCATATATGTTTTACTTCGAGAAATATCTACGAGGTAGTTTTTATTGCCCTCCATATCATAATGAGCGATGATTTCCTATAGGCTTTCATCGGTCCTAGTAGCTTTCACTCCAGAAAGGGCATGTGAAGAAGGCAAAAACCCTTGTAGATATCCGTGAACTGACAAGCGTGGTCTGGTGGAGAAGTATTAAAGTTTGAGATTTTTGCTATAGCCATCAAGCTCCCACTCAAAGGTAATAGTGTGCTCCATAGGGAAGGCAATACGAAGATGCAGAAAGGACAGGAGAGACGAAAATGTGAAAAGAAAGGACAGGAGAGACGAAAATGTGAAACAGAAAGGACAGGAGAGATGAAAATGTGAAATGAAAATATAAAAACGAAGGAACAGGTGGAGCAATCACGATTGAGAATGAAGGAGGTTGAAATGATAAAACAAGGTGGAGCAATCACGATTGAGAATGTAGGCGGTTGAAATGATAAAACAAGGTGGAGCAATCATGATTGAGAATGACCATGACAAAATTTTTTAATAAAAAATATACAAATATATATGTATCTACAAATATAAAAAAATACACAAATATATACATTTATTGGTTCTAAGTATTATTTTTATAAAAGGCTTGTCTCTTTGTAAATACACACACACACATGTTTATATTTATATTATTATATTATATATATTTTAGGCTAAGAATCCCCCGATAGGGATATATGTATTTTTGTGTGTGTGTGTATTTACAAAGAGACTAGTCTTTTACTTATTTTAGGATATACAGATATATTAGATTATATATCTATTAGGGTACACACACACACACCACACACATTTATTAACATCAATATATATATACATATTTACATAGCCTAAACTATAAAATGTACGTGTGTGCAATAAAATACATATAGCTTAATACATTTTTAGACATATATATGTGTGTGTATATATGTATCTATTTTTAGGCTAAGTATATTTTAGGCCACACACACATATATGGTGCATAGTTAAAAGGGTACATGAAGGAAAAGAGGTATTTAGGGTACATGAAGGATACTCTCAACTCCGCAAGCAGGCAGACGAATGCAAGAAAAGAGGTGAGTTTTTTTTTTCATTTCTCGATTTTTCTCTCTGCTCTTCTTTTCTGTGCGCCGGCGGCGGCTTCGTTGGAGGTGGACGTTGTAGCTTTCGTTGGAGGTGAAGGCATAGGTGGAGACGGTGTTGAGGAAGTGAAGTTTGAGGAGATGGAGGCAGCGCTGGCCGCCATGCCTCCATCGCCTATCCTCCAGCATGTCCACTCCCCCGGCAGAGCCGGGGGATGGTCTGTGCTAGCGCAGACCATCCCCCGGCTCTGCCGGGGGAGTGGACATGCTGGAGCTAACCCATTCGAGGCGTGGATGAGCTCTTGAGGCACATCACTTGGAGCGAATGTAGCCGGTGGAGGAGGTGGAGCCGATGGCGTTTGAGGAGGTGGAGGTGGTGCAGGAGGTGGAGGCGAAGACGAACTTGGAGGTGGACGTGGCATTGAGGAGGTGGAGTTTGAGGAGGTGGAGGCAGAGACAGAGGCAGCGCTGGAGAAGACGCCTCCATCCGCCTATGCTCTGGCATTTCCACTCCCCCGGCTCTGCCGGGGGAGTGGAAATGCCAGAGCATAGGCGGATGGAGGCGTGGCGGCGTTCGAGGAGGCGTGGTGGCGCTCGAGGAGGCAGATCACATGGAGCGAAAGGAGCCGGTCGAGGAGGTGGAGCGAAAGGGCCACGGGGTTTAGTGTTGAGTGCAGCGTCTCACACAGAGAAGAGAGAGGAGGCATATAGCTGGCACAGTCGGCGCAGGGTACGGGGCTGAGATAGCTGGGCATGCATCTCTCTTTCTCTCTCTCTCTCTCTCTCATGTGTGTGCATGAGGGTCCAACACTTTGTCTCTCACATTTGGAGGGCTTCTTTAGGCTTTGAGTAGCATATCTCATTTGGAGGGCTTCTTTAGGCTTTGAGTAGCACATCTTTTTGGATGCTTCTCTCTCACACATAGGAAGGTGACATAGGGTGGGGCTAGATTCAAAACAGTGGTTTGGTTGATGTCTCTCCTTATCTCTTGCATTTGGAAGGTTCCTCTCTCGAATACAGGTGTAGGGGCTATTGGAGCCCAATATTGTGCTTAAAGGTACGTGCTTAGGAGTTGGCGCTCTAGAAAAAGAGGGCACACATTGCCTGGGGTGGATGCATCAAGATGTACATAGGAGAGGGGAGGGGGGTGGGTGGACACCTTTCTCATACAATTCTTACCTAAGGTACCTGAATGTTAGGTACCTTTCTCATGCGATCCTTACCTTAAGGAACCTAAATGTACCTTATGTTTACCTTTCCCTATAAACATTAAGTACTTTAGTTCTACTTTCCAAACACACAACCTTTAGCCATATAATATATACATAGCATAGAGGTCATCTGAATCTATACACAACATAGAATTTTTAAACTCCCATTCAAATGTTAGATACCTTAGGCTTACCTTTACGTCCATTGAAATGTTAGATACCTTAGGCTTAGCACCTTTACTCCCATTCAAATATTAGATACATTAGGCTTACCTTTACTTCTCCCAATAGGAATAGGAAACTTTAATACACAAGCTCACACAACAGAGAGTCGTGTAAGTCCCATTTGAATGATGCATTTCTTGTACGCATTTATCATTGCTTGAACATATGGCACAATGAATTTGAGCTCACATTTGGCTATGGATCATCGTAATGTGATGACGAAGAAATGGGCAGGCGAGGTCAAGTGCATTTCTCACTAGTGAGGCTTGCATGATGGTTCTTGCACCTGCACGCCCTTCTACGCTTATATCATGGTCCTCTCGGATGAAACACTGCAATGGGTTTGCATCACTGCCATGAACAGCCAATATATATTAGCTCCTTCAATGGCTCTTGTATTAAGCTAGGAAGCTCAGGTTTATTGGTTTCTCCTCAAATGTGCACTCTAACCAACAAAGCCCATTTTGCAACTCTAGCTCTTCAATATGTTCCATGGATTCTCCACTGTGGGAGTGAGTGGGAGGCAACAGCAGCTAGTCCACGGTGTCTAAATGGAGGCTCTCGGCTATAAGGAGATGTTTGTGTGTGAGGTTGATGTTTTCCTATAGACATGAAGTAGGGTTTATGTGTGAGGTTGATCATCTCTATCTGTCATTCAGCTCAAACTTTTTGCTACTCATATTCAAGGAAAAAGAAAAGAAGATGGCTCCAAGAAAAGCAAGAAAACAACAGGCAAAGACTAAGAAAGGTATATGATGTGAATAGCCAAGATTCTACTGAGATTGTGTTGTACTGTTTTAGATATGCTTACTTGGGCTTGGTGTGTGTGTCTTACAGACAACAGGGGATACTCACTTAGATCTAGGCGTGTTTGTTTGACTCTTAGCGAGGAAGTTCAATCATAAACACCTGTGTCCTCACATGTATCTCCTGTTAGAGAGGAAACAGAAGCGCATAATTCTCTTGGTCATGAGGAAGAGGCGCTTGTGTTGGAGAACGAAATGAGCTCACCTCCTCCAACTCACACGGAGATTCCTGAATCCAGTACTGGTCAAGGGGAGACCCATAGAAGGCTTCTTGGAAAATCTATTGAATTGGGATTGCTTGGTGATGTATTCACTAAGTTTTTTGTGCAACGCAATTCCTCTACCCCATTGGTCCCTTTATGCAGGCTGATTCCAAATGAATCCATCCGTACAATTTCTACCCAACTTGAGGTGTTTCATGATTCTTTTGACTGCCATGGTTATGTCGAAGCATCTCCTCCTTTTTTAGTTCCACTTACACGTCCAGGAAGCTCTATGTATTTCGCAGTCACACAAATAGACTTGCAGGAATGGGGACCAAACTGGGTGGTACAACATGACAGATTTGAGGATGAAATCAGAGGAACTGAGTGGGATGAAATCAGAGGAACTAAGTGGGAGGGACTCAGTGGTAAGAAGTTTCTTGTTTGGGATGGCAATCATCGTGTGAAGGCATGGATGTCTCGAGTGCGCGAAGGTATGTTCTTTTGAATGTCATAGAGTGATTTTATGCAACATTAAAAGTAATATATTGTAATATCTTTATTTTGCTTTCTCTAGCTTGGTCTCATAGCCCCTCACGCCATGTCCGAGTCAAATGTCAATTTTTGGTTGTGGACAAGAAGCAAGAAGGAGAATTGCTATTGGCTTTGCGATCTCAAAATGAGTAAATGATCTCTCTCTACTTAATTACGGACATTGTGAAGTCATAGTTAAGTTCTTGGCTCATTGTGACTCTTTACAACACAGATTGGTGTGCACTAGTGTTACACCCACATTGTCACATGAGATCTTCATGTTTCAACGATTTGGAATGGCGGACAAATCATCCATATTGGACTACTTGGTGAAGACATAAGGAGGTGGGCTTTCATGGAGCTTAGTTTGGAGCGACGACGTGGAGAGCAATGGTACAATGCTCCAGCTACAATCTTGGCACAGCTTGTGTGAAAGGTAGTGTTTGCATTTCTCATCTTTTTTTAATAAACGGATTATCGATGTTTTTTAATCATGTGAGTGATAATGAGTTCTTTTCATTATACATAGACACCGTTTGAAAATGCGGTGAAGCAAGCTATATCATACATTGATAGACATGCCATGGGGTTGGAAGAATATGAGACAAAATGTGAGAAAGCCGAACGTGGTGTAGAGCAAACATTTTGAGATAGAGCGTACAAGATGCTCATAATTGCAAACCCATCCAATGGTGATACATTCTTTCAACTCGTATATAACTATAATTGGTCTAAGAAGGGATTGGTTGCTCTGACCAAAGAAAAGCTCTACACAGTCGCCATATCTCGGATTTCAACTCAAAGGTATGTCACATGTCAATAAACCTCCCTTAACATAAACTAACCTTAACATCTACTCTCTTATGGTTTTGGTATGATGCTAAAATAGGAAGACGGAATTGCTTCAAATGCTTATGATCGGGAGGGCAAAGGACAAGGTAATTTTAGAGATGTTTGGGGATAACAAAAAGACGTTGCTGCATATGAAGAAAGAGTTGTATTGGGAAGAGCTAATAGGGGAGGCGGACTCTATTTTGGAGGGTTTATTGGTATATGATGATGTTATCTACATCCCACCATTTATGGTATATGATGATGTTATCTACATCCCACCATTTATGCAATGGGTGCAAGAGAAGCGATTGAAACACATACCATGGGCCTTCCATGAGGTGTGGTCAAAGATTGGAAAAGTGAAGGAAGGCCAAAAGCAAGCTGAGGTGGAGAATGCCACAAAGAGGGTTGTCTATAGGTATATATCTTCTAATGCCATTACATTTTTGTAGAAAATACATATACGCATTTAAAAAAATATTTTAGTGCTGTTTGTTTTATTTTGGATATGTAGGTGGGTACAGCTACTCATTGGCCAAGGTCTAATGGACGAAGAGACGGAAGCAATCACAGAATGGGTAGATCCAAATTCCTCGGAAACAATGTACCCGAAGGAAGGGGTTGAGAGAGGGGTTTCTGATTGTTTGGGAATTTAAGAGACGTCCTTGGTGGTTGGACTATCCTCTAAATCATGTGCCTCCAAGTGAGGAGCTCCTAGAAAAAGGTACTTTTTTGCTTTCTACTGAATTATATGCATGTAAATGTATATGTATATGTTTACGTAAACCTTCCTACCTATACATATGTAAACTATCCATATGCATATACATATTAGATACATATACATATAGATATATACATATACAAATACATATGTATTTGCATATGTATATATACATATGCATACATAAATACATACCTACATACATACACTAAATTATATACTAAATTCCTACATACATACAAAGTTCATGTTACATTTAAGATTTAGCATGTTAGATTTTAAAGAAACATTGTTATGTTTTGATATATACATACCTACATACATATACATATAAATAGATACATATACCTACATACATATACATACACATACATATACATAGATACATACCTACATACATGTGCATACCTATACATATACATAGATACATACCTACATACATATACATATACATATGCATATACACATACACATATACATAGATACATATACATCTACATACATATACATATACAAAAAGGTATGGGGATTTTTACCTTTTTACTAATTATCTTGATCTATTTCTTGAAGAATTTAAGAATTACCTATCTGAGCTTGAAAGAGAGCCCCCAACTCAAGAAGACTCTAGAATACCTTCCCCGCAGCCAACAATCTTGACCCAGTCTCCAATAGTTGGATCCTCGCGCGTGGCCCCAAAACCATCCACACCACTGTCACGAGTGCCACAATCACACCAAGAGCATACATCTACATCATCTCAAGTGCAACGTGAGAGACGAACAAAGAGACGTCTTGACATTATGCATGATGTTCAAGAGGGAGACCCCACAAATGAAGATCAAGAGAGAGACCCTCTAGAGCATCCTCAAGAGGGGGAGGTGTCAGGACAACGTGACATCATGGACATGACTAGTAAGAGTACTTTCCATTGTAAATTTATTTTGAGAAGTGTGTGCTTTCAAAATGCATCTCATTTTTTATCTTGTTTACTTACAGGTGAGAGATGTTTTTCACACATATTGCTGGTAGACATCCACACTCTTTCGGAGGGCTCAGATAGGTAAAAAAAATAATTTCACCATATAATTAGTTTTCTAAGTTGTACTTACCAAAACCAAACATCATAAATCTTTTATGTAGTGTGGAAGAATTCTTGATGAAGATTCCCAAGGCTCTATCTCATAGAGGTGCTCCCTCAGATACAGTGGCTCGTCTCGTATGGGCTGACTTTCCTACAGGTTTATAGCTTGTTGATGTAGATACAGATGGGTGTCCCTCATGGAATCAAGTTTCTTCATCATTGATATGTGCCACACTCAGTTTTGTTGGTTTGTTTGTGGCTGATGAGGGTTGGTTTGTGTGTTTGAGTCTAATGGATCAACTTCCTAAAATATATTCCATGGGAAAGAAAGTTGGATTGGTCATGCATCGAACAATGTCTGTTCATGTGGAATCAAGTTATTTGTATGACAATGGAGAACGGGTAAGTCATAATCTTTGAAATATTTCCCTTTGTGTATACATGTTATGTGGTATGTATATCCAAATATAATGTTTTCTCGTTATGGTAGGTGGATACATTGGCGCTTATATGTTCTATCGAGTAAATTGCCATGTCCCTATTATTGATTGTGAGGCTGGGCAAAATGTTTCAAAGAAGTTATTCAACGCTCAACGAAATTTCATTTTTGAGAAGAATAAGAAGCATCCATTCCAACGCACGATGGTCTTGGAGCGCTACATTCGAGGTGGTGCAGAAAGATCTCCTATGTTCTTTAGGTGAGACAATTTTCATTCTGTTCATTTTCATAGCTACTTTTTCAAAATCCTTAGATGCATGTTTATGATTGTATTTCATTGTAGGTGGCTAGTGGAGACCTTCTCAAGTGAAGGAGATAGTGTCTTGGACATTTTTGCGGGATGTGGAGGCTTGGGACGTGCATGTCAAGAGTTAAAAAGGCACTATGTGGGGATAGAGAATGACATGGAGGTAGCCAAAGCATGCTGGGAGATTTCTCATTAGGTCGGGATGACACGTAGAAGAATGCTATAACTAGAATGCTATAATTTGTGGATCAAAAGACTTTGTATTCGAGATTGTCATGGTTTGGAAGTTTAAAGATCGATATATAAATTTTTGATCTTCAAAAGATTGTGTTATATATTTAAGTAAGTAAGAAAGTATGTATGTATGTAATGTATGTATATATGTTAGTGTTGCGTAGGTGGCTCTTGTATGTATGTATGTATGTATGTATATGTATATGTATGAGGTGTATGAATTTAGGTAGATATATGTATATATATAATTATATCAATAAGTATGATGTGGATCAAAAGACTTTGTAATCGAGATTTTCATGGTTTGGAACTTTACCTAGATCGATATATACATTTTTTATCTTTAAAGGATTGTTTTTTATATTTAAGTAAGTAAGAAAGTATGTATGTATGTATGTATGTATGTTAGTATGTAGGTAGCTCTTGCATGTATGTATGTATATGTATATATGTTTTTTATACATATATATGGAACTTTACAGATCGATATATACATTTTTTATCTTTAAAGGATTGTTTTTTATATTTAAGTAAGTAAGAAAGTATGTATGTATGTATGTATGTATATATGTTAGTATGTAGGTAGCTCTTGCATGTATGTATGTATATGTATATTTTGTATGTGTATATGTATCAGGTGCATGAATTTAGTTACATATATGAATATATGTAATTATATCAATAAGTATGATGTGGATCAAAAGACTGAAATTTATACTGTTGATCTTTCAAAGCTTGTTATTTATATGTAAGTAAGTTCTTGGTCCTTTACAAAGCTCATAGTAAGTTCATGGTCCTTTGCAAAGCTCGGACTCCTTGTTCATTGCTCCAAAAAGCTCGGCAAAAAAAGCTCGTAAAAAAAAATCCCCCCTAAAACTCTATACTTTTAACTTTTCTCTAATTCCAAATAGATTCTAAGATATTACTCTCCCAAAGAGACCAGTTATTAGGCTTTGCCTTAGAAATTGCTATCAAGATTGACTATCTTATCTACATAGACCGGATGGACTAATGCATAAGCATAGTTAAGACAGCTATAGTGACTAGAGATGACCTTGCTCGTTAGAACATGATAATTGATTATGTTAAAAACAAGGATTCCCATGTGAATTAAAAGATAAAGAGAAGTTAAAAACTGTTTAAATTAAAAGCTTTCTTTATACTTGAAATTGATTGTGATTTATTTGAATATGCATGCCTTGAAAAATTATGGACTAGAGATGAGTGTGACATGTATATATAAGTTATGATTTCTTTGTTTTGAGATGAATGATTGATATGCACGCGTATACCTGATTGATATGCATGTGTATGATGAGACTCGACATGAGATTTTGAGATTCGGGCCGGCCGTCCTTAGACAGGGAACACCAGACAGAGAACGAGATTTATGCCCTCTGGTGGTAGAACCCAGAGAGGATGAGATTTCAAAAGAGGCATACTCGGGATAGCCGCACTTCCATCGTGGTGGTTGGGTGGACGAGCATTGGAGAAAGACCCTATTGGCTAGATCTTTTGTTTGTGATTCTCTCTCTCATTTTTTGTATTGATGAATATTATTGTTACTTTGGATTTGTAAACAATATGACGATAATGTTTTTCATCAGATTTATTATTGTTTATTAAGTTGTGAGTCCAAGAAGGCTTGTTTATGACATGGATAGTGACTGATTTACAAGATCAAGATACCTTGTGTAATGCCTCAAGATGTATCTAGTTTCTTATTGGGAGTTAAATTTTATGGAATTAGAGGCCTACTAAACTTTAGTGTATACATAACTATCTTAACATATAAAATCATTTATCTAAGATAAGATCTATCGGAGATATGAATTAAAGAGAGCACAATATTGAGAGAAAATAATGCTATAATATTGAGAGTCTAATAGATGCAGTGATTATCTCGTATGTTGATCTCATCCAAGAGATAGGTAAGAAATGAAGAATCAAGTTAAGAGCTTATTATATCAAGTTAAGATATTAGATAAGCAAGCTGTCAAGTAATTCTTTCCAAGACTACTTGAAGAAATCTCAAGACGAAGACATATGAATATTTATAGTTTTCTTGAAATTCAAAAGCATATGACTTCTCAAGTACTATATCAAGTATAATAGCTGAGTAAGAAAAACTATTTCTCAAGGTCTAATGATTGAGGATAAGATGCTTTTATTATCGCTCGAGGATGATGATTTCTTAATAGGGAGAGAATGTAACATACCTCTGAGATTAACCAAGTTATGATTAAAGATAATCTTAAGTTTTGGATGCTACAGATTTCAGTAAATTAATTCCAGCAGGTTTTCAATGGTTTTTCAGCAATAAAGATTCTAAGTGTTAAAATTAAGTGAAAATTCAAGATTGAGTTTTCAATTGGTTAGTATGCTCAAAGGAAGCCTTTAAGTGTGTAGATGGACATGCAAATCTAAATTTGATAAAAAAGTAAAACATGACCTATTTTCAGAGTTGACTTTCACAAACAGCTTATTTTGGCAATTCCGCCCACACTAGGTTGTAGACCCCATGCATTCTGGTAATTTTAGAACATGATAATTGATTATGTTAAAAACAAGGATTCCCATGTGACTTAAAAGATAAAGAGAAGTTAAAGATAATGATTAAAAGCTTGTTTTATACTTGAAATTGATAATGATTGATTTTAATATGCATGCGTTGAAAGATTATGGACTAGAGATGAGTGTAAGATGTTATGTATGAGTTATGATTGCTTTGTTTTGAGATGAATGATTTATATGCATGTGTATGACTGATTGATATGCATGTGTATGATGACACTTGACATGAGATTTTGAGATTTGGGCTAGCCGTCTTAGACAGGGAACGCTAGACATGTGATTTTGAGATTTGGGCCAGCCGTCTTAGGATAGGGAACGCTAGACAGAGAACGAGATAATTCCCTCTGGGAGCCATGTGGTAGAACCCAGAGAGGATAAGATTCAGAAAGAGGCATACCCAGGATAGCCGCGATGTCTAGTGTGGAGGTTGGGTAGACGGGCATCAGAGAAAGCCCTAGATTGGCTGGATTTTTGTCATTATGACTAACCATGTCGAGCATGGTAATATGATAGAATCTTGAGATAGACACATACATTGTAATTGATTTAGATGCTATGTTGTAATTCATTCGGGGGCATTAAAGGGCCCTATAAGGATCCCTAATATTAAGGAATTAAGACTAATTTTTTTGAGGCTTAAGGAGACAAAGCTCATAAAGAAGCCTACTTTTGAGCCTAAAAGTAGGGGATCTCTCTACTTTTCGAACTAGGATTCTCTTTTTAGCTATTCTATGTTCGAGCCTAAAAGTAGGGGATCTATCTACTTTTTGAACTAGGATTCTCTTTCTAGCTACTAAAACCCCTATTAGCATCATCATTCTCGATGTACGTAGAGAGTCCCAAAAATTAGTAAAAATATTTTTTCCTTCATTTCAAGGATATTTTATATTAGAACTTACCTTTGATATCTAATATACGAAAAAAGTTACCTTTCAATCTAATTTACTTCACTTTAATAGCCATATTTGAAATTCCTCCCATATTCTATATCATCAATCATCAATAGGCTTTTCACCAAATCCACATCGAAACTGTTTCTTTCGCTCATTATTTACCACCACATCTCCTCTTTGTCCTACCTACCAACTAACCTCTGCAATGAGACTCTCTCTCTCTCTCTTTCTTTCTTTCCAAGCAAGATCTCCTCTTCTATTCTCTTCTCTCTCTCTCTCTCTTTCCCAAGTTCCTCTCTCCCATTGAGAATACAGTAGCAGGATAGCCCTGAGTAATGCATTGATTTCCATTTTCCATTGCAGATACAGCAGGATATAGCCTTGAGTAATGCATTGATTTCCATTTTCCATTGCAAATACAGCAGGATATAGCCTTGAGTCAAACCCTCAGGATAAGGCCTCTTGAACAGATTATACTTGATTTCTAATGCACCTTCTGAAAATCTTTTTGAGCTTCTGTTTCGGGGGAACTTATTTTAATAAGAAGAGATATTTTTCCATCCAAAAATATTTAAAAATTGAATTACCACTCTCTAGAAGATTTTCTCTCTCTAGGCCAAAACTGGTAGAAACAAGATCTTTTATGTTTCTGAAGAGGGATTTGACTACAAGGGAAGATATTGGACATCCTGAGAGGCTGGGGAGGAATCTTACATTCTACCCCACTTAAAAAAACACGAGATGTCCTCATCTCGCAGGTGGAGGATGATCTATTTCATCTTCTTCTTCTTCTTCAATCACTTCCAGCGTTACTGCCTTGTAAGCGAACGGCCGATTTGGGAACAACTGTCTTTGACTTCCTCTATTCTGAGGTGGAGGTCTTGCATTACCTTGGATTGAAACTGCAGGTTGGATAGAGGGTCTATCTCTGGGATTTCTCTGATTTTGGTAGATAGAACCCTGATTACTCTGGATGGAAGGGGCTGGAGTCTGGAATCTTGATCCCTGATTTTTCCACCGTGAAAACCTTGATCCAAAAGGAGTTAGGCAATCCATACTACGATCTCCACATCCTTGACAGTTATAGCATTTCACTCTCTTGTTCAAGGGTGGAACTTCTGAGGTTGAAATCCAGGGGATTGAGTTTCGAGAAAAGGACATTTCTTCCATTCTGCAACTTCCCATATCGTGGGTTTGACCCTGATATCTCTTAGGCAGAGGAAGGTTGGAATCACCTTCTATTAATAAAAACCTTTTGAAAGGTGATGGTGCTGGCTTTGGCGGGACTTTGACATCAAAGGCCTTGGCGAAATCCTTGGCCACCCAAATTGCTTCGGCCATGGAAACTGGCTTGGCATTCTTCACCAGGATATTCAAAGGTTCGTTCAGTCCCCGAATGAACCTGGCCATCAACTGTTCTTCATCCAGTGGAGGCGAGTATTTGAGGAGGAGGGCGAATGCTTGGTGATATGCTTCAATAGTTCTACTCCCTTGGGTTAACTCTAAGAATTCGTTCATCTTTGTTTCTAAAAAGCCAAGAGGACAGAACCTCGTCCTTAGGTAAATTTTGAGATCAGTCCAGGTTTGGGTATTTTGGTCGAGACGGTTTGTCTCGCAATGGTTTCTCCATGCCACTCTAGCTGACTCCACTATGTTTAGCCATGCAAGAGCCATTTTGCTCTTCTCATTGTACCCGGTGACTTTGAAGTATTCTTCCATTGATTCGATCCACTTCTCCACAGCCTCGCCCAAGTTTTTCCCTTCTCCCTTGAAAGGTCCAGGCTGCGAACTATGAAGAGTTTTACGAACATCCAGGTCGAGCTCTTCTTCATTGAGTTGGGGGTTAACATTTCTACCACGACGACCTCGATCCATGTTCCTATCAATACGAAAATTCTTGTTAAGTCTCTTTATTTATGATTCAATTTGATTTTTGATTCAACTGATTCCGAGGTTCTCTAAATAGGTCAGCTCCCCAAAGAGTCAAGGGATAAAGATACTCATCTAGAACGCATTATCAGTTAACAATTCATTCAGAATTATCTCATTCATATCTTTAACACAATAATGGTCCATCAGACTGAATTTTTCTATCTAAACGATCCTCCATGGGGATTTCAAATTTTCAGATTTTTAATTTATCAACCCTTAACTTGATCCACTTATCAAAAGTTAACAGTAGTAATCTGCTAGCACAATCCACTAATCTCATAGTGATTTGCTGAAGTCATTAACATCATTCTAGCTACAAACATTAACATAGGGACTCGTCCCATTCATCCTCATTGTGGTTTTGCTCGGCTTATTACATTTCAACCAAATTTCAGGAATCATCAATTTTCAATCAGAATCCAAATCAATTCATCAGTTCATAACCATAATTTAAAAATCATATCAATCACATTCGAATTCATCATCTGGATAGCATTAATGCTTATAATTTCAAGTCTTAGATTTACTTGTATATACTGCCAGTAAAGAGCTACAATTATACCCTCAGTATATACGGGTAGTCATGGTCCTTGGAATTATAAGGTAAAGACCATCATGTCTAGGCCGCAAGCAAGTCAGAGGGATTCCATACAATTGTGGTACTTCCATCTGAAGACCGAATTACTAATTTATGAATTTCAGTTCAAATAACAATTTGTATGAGTTTCATCATACAATTCTGATCTTATACTGCTACTTAATAAATTTTTGACATTTTTGGTTTTTTGGTTGATCCTCATTAGTCAATTCGCTCTGATACCAATTGTAAGATCCCTGTCCCCACCGCGCAACAATTTCAAGGGTGCTAGCAGCGGAAGTAGCACTTCTTGCACGGGGCAGGGTCCCACACTCGGGGCCTCGCCCCCATGGATATCCGGACAAGAGACTAATCCATCGGTTTTTCCAAAACCGAACCCGAAAAAACTTCCTTTTCTCGGAAAGCACGGGCGATTCCACCAGGATAATTTTTTCCTAATGTAGTCAAAAGCCTTTAACTAACTGAGCTCATCTGACCGAACCCGTAAATCCCATAATCAGATCAGGGAAAAAGACTGTACATGGATCATAGAGACCAACGCTTTTTTCCTCATTGTTTGAGAGGCACAGCCGTTTTGATTCTTTTCCATAGAACAATTTTTGTCCGAGATTTACTTCATCTATCGAACTAAACAAAAATTGAGTCTCGATTTACGGATCCATTAGTCCAACCTAACCCCATCTAGTCCCATGGGTTAGCCAACCGCCCAACCACTGTAGTGATGGGATCCAATTAGGAATTTGGTTAGGTTTTTTCCCAGGTACCAAGGAAAAGAGTTCCCAGGTCCCCTAGCCGGATTTTTAAGCAAATTTAACTCCAGTCACACCACTTACACACCCAATATGAAATTTCCTTTTTCCTAGATTCAAATGTATTTAATTCAGTCATTTAATGAAATCATAGTGTTACTGATCATAAACTTTTAAGTATCTGGTTGAATCTTAATTTCCAATCATTCCTTCATCGGATTATCTATGGCATCATTGGCAACAAGAACGCTCACCACCTATTCACTCAGGGGCCTTTTCTATAGTTCCTAGCTCATAGTACCCGGCAGATAATCACTTATAAAAATCAAGATGGAATCCTCGTTGAAGATTAGCAAGATCAACCAATAGATCAATATAAGAGAGCTATGGACTCATCAGTTGAGGACCAGCAAGGTCAATCAACTAGATCCATACTCAGTTTCAGAAAATAACTCTTACTCCTTGTTCCAATATCTTCCATGACGCACGTGTGGGTATCTTCGGCGACCCAGAGCCCGAGCACCGTATGGTCAGCACCCTCTAGGATCCTTCGTAGGTCACCTAGTGCTTCACTCATAGGCTGCTTCCTTGGTCCCTCATCCACCATACTAGAAGCTCACCATTTAAATCGAACCGAGGGTGGTCAAGACCTCGGCCGGACCTTGCTACGCGAGACGTCCTCCATTGACTCTCCGTCAGCAGTTGCAACTTTATCAGTTAGGTCTCCACAACCTTAATCACAAGATGGTCCCCAACATTCTTGACATAAAACAGTCATTTACAAACAGGTCACACATACAATTTCTATATTGAACTCTCGTCTTTCCACATTATCCTTCATCAATCCACATTACTTATTCCACATTATCCTTCATCAATCCACATTACTTATTCCACATTCCATTCATATGTGTACTCATTCTCATCCAATCACATCATTTTCCATCTCATCACCTCAGATTCATTCACATCACATATCATATATTCACATCCCAATTCACATGTCATCACATATCATCCATTCACTCATATCGACGACACATCATTTCACATACACATTCGCATTCATTATAAATGTCAAGAGGTAAAACAACTTGTTCATCTGCCTGCATTGGAACCCAATAACTATTCTTTTTCATCCACCGCTCATAATAAAAGCGTATGCATAATGTGGAACGAGCTTTGAGATACCGAAATGAAACACTAGAGTCTACTATATTACACTTGCATGTGTCATTTTTATGCATCCCCTCTACAATACTCCAATGCTCTCCAAGCAAGGAAACCATGTCATCACCTGGTACTTTCTTGCACACATAAACCTGGTAAATGTTTGCGTGAGAAGGTAAATTGATTGAACATCTTAGAAAAAAGATGTATTGGTGGGCATACCCAACTAAGACCCACAGATGGAGAGGGCTTTGCAAACTTTAAAGACCCTTTTATATCACAAAGCATCTTTGATTTCATGACCGTTATAGTCCAAGCATTTGGGATTATCCATTCAATAGAAGAGAGGGGGGAGATTTTATCATCTGTAACTTACCAAAACCACCATCATGCCTTGGAACCACATAGGAGTGCTGGTAAAAGAAAACTTTTTCTTTAAGTTTTGCACTTTTTCTACAAGAAAACATTGCTTCACCGATATCTCCATGTAATGCTTGAAATGTTCCAGTAAAACTGCGTAATGGCTTCTCCTCTATCAAAAGTTTAAGGGAAAAATGTCTACAAACAAGAAATAATATGACTTAGAAAGAAAGAAACTTCTGGAAGTCATGAAATCATATGCTCCTTTCAAACTCATGATACTTTTATAGTTGCATGAAAACTTAGTTTGTTGGCGAAGATGGATACTTTTACAGTTGCATGGAAACTTAGTTTGTTGGCGAAGATGGATATCTCGTGTTGTGTAAACGTGTTGTACCATGGCCACTAGTTCTCCATTGCTGGCCTTTTTGAAACCTTGTAAAATGACCATTCCAATGAAGCTCCATCACATCTCGTCATTGAACTCAATAGTGACCAATTGCAGTAGGCTGCAGGAAAACCCAAGCACCCTTGCGAAATGCCTCTCTCACCCAAGAACCATCATCGTCCCTCTTTGTACAATGGTTACACAACCAAACAGCAGTTACACAGTTTGACATTTCAAATGACACTCTATCTGACAATTGAGATAATCCGAATTTACACAGAACTTCATTCACACATCACAGACATTTCTCTGTCTACATCACTGCATATCTACTACACTTAAGTATGAATTACACAGAAGATCTGAAACACAGAATAAGACAAACAGATTGACAAACTGTATCTGATATTCCGGAATCCGCCCATAACTACATAGAAATTCCGCCCGGAACCATCTTCATATCTAACCGCCAAGAACTACCCCATATATAAAGACTCCCATGACTTCTAACTTCCAAGATTCCAAAAGTCATCAAAATAGACAAACGTCAAAAATAGACTAAAGACCATACATATGATAAAAGTAATTCCTCCTAAGGTCTAGCCTAAACACCTGGCACAGCTCGGTGGCTTGAGCCAAAGGCTGACCTCGAACCCACAGTCCCTTGATCTGCTTAGCCCCTTTCTTTATCAGCAGCCTCCGATGACTTCTTTACTGCATCCTCTGTTCCGCCTTCCGCTGCTTGACATTCGACTAAATCCGGCTCCGCCTCCTGTCTTCAATCAGCACTACCACCTTCTCATCATCCTCCTTTCCGCGCACTTTATCATCCACATTCTGCTTATCCAACGCCTCCAAAGACATCTGCATCTTTGCCTCCTGCTTTGCTACTTCTACCTGCATCTGCAACTCTGCAATCTTTGCCTTCAATTCTGCATTCCTCCATCCGCATCCAATCCGCATTCCGCTGCAACTCCGCAGCCATATGTCATCATTTTTGCCTTGACAATCAGTCACATCCGTTGAATCTTCCACTAGAACTTCTGGCACAACATCTACCCATTTGACGGCTATCTCCTCAGATTTATTCACCATCCAATGAGGGATTTTAGGGACCTTTCCATTCAGTTAGAATCCATTTACCGGAGTCCCAAACACATCCTTCAGCTTGAAAGTACCTTGCCCCAATTCTTCAACAATCTGATAAGGCCCAAAATACCTCAGCTTCAGCTTACCCGGATGTGGTCCTAGCTTTGAGTCGCCCTTCTGAAATATCTTGACTTTCACCTACCTTGAAATCCATGCATGTCTTCTATTCTGACCTATTTCCACTGCATAAGCACTCTGAATCCAATCTTCTTCCAACTTCAGCAACTCTCTTTGTCGATGCAAAATTGAATCCTCTGGGCTCAGCCTATGCTGTACTGCTAACCTCAAGCTTGGGACTACATATTCCATTGGAATAACTGCTTCAATCCTATAAACTAGCTTGAAAGGTGTCATTCCTGTTGCAACTTTGTATGTTGTACGGAATGACCACAATGCGGAATCCAACTTGTCATCCCAATCAGACCTATTCTCTGCCACTATCTTTTTCAGGATCCTTACCACCAACACTTTGCTGGTACTCTCTGCTTGCCCATTCGCTTGTGGATGATAGGGGGTTGACTTCTTATGCATGATCATATGCTTGCTTGTCAATTCTTCAATGACTGAATTCAAAAAATGCACACCCTGATCTGACACTAATTCAATTGGACATCCAAATCTTGTCATAATGTGCTTGTACAAGAATCTGGCCACACTTGCTGCTTTGTTGTCCCTCAAAGGTATTGCTTCTACCCACTTTGTGGCATAATCTGTTGCAACCAGAATGTATCTTGCTCCTGTCTTGCTAGCTTTTGGCTTTATGGGACCAACAAAATCTAATCCCCACTTTTGGAATGGCTCAAGTGTGGCAATACAGGGTGATCCTGCATTCTATCCATTGAAGTTGGTTGTCCAATCTTCTAACATTGCAAACATTCCCTAGCAAACTGATGTGCATCCTTAAGCAACGATGGTCACCACAAACCTATTTGCATAATTTTTCTTCCTATAATCTCTCCTGAAAAATGTCCTCCAGCTATTCCATGATGTGCCTCCTGCAAAACCGCCTTTTTGCTCCTCATCTGGAACACATCTTCTAATGATCTGATCTGCTCCTTTCCTATACAATGCTCCAGCAATAATTAAGAATGGCCTACTCCGCAAAGCAAACTTCTTCCTTTGATCTGTTGACATAATAGAAGGCAACACTCCATCTGTCAAAAACTGTGCGATTTGGTCATACCAGTTGTCAAAAGCTTGCCCCTGTATTTGAAACAATTCCGCATCAAAAAGCTGATCTGACACTCCAAGAGTCTCCTGCACATGCTCCATTCTACTAAGATAATCCGCCACCACATGTTTGTTTCCTAGTGTATGCAACACTGTATAATCAAATTCCTGTAGCAAAAGCATCCATCTAGCAAGTCTGCCTTCTAGCTTTGGCTTCTTCACCAAGAAAATGAGCGCTTGATGATCCACATGAAAGATCACTTTATTCCCTAGCAAATAATGCCTGAATTTTTCCAATGCAAAAATCATCCCCACCAAAGCTTCTCGCTTAGTGAGCGTGTAATTCTTTTCAGCCGGTTTCAGCATCCTACTGGCATAATACACTGGTCTGAACCATCCTCGGATCTTCTCCTGCATCAAAACTGCTCCGATCGATACATCCACAAAAACATGAAATGGTAGCTGCCAATGTGGTGGTTGGATGATAGGGGAAACCACAAGCATCTTTTTCATGATCTAAAATGCCTTCTCCTGAGCATCTCCCCATACAAACTCAACATCTTTCTTTGTTAGATGCGTCAAAGGTGCACTAACATCTGTCGCTAAATACCGCAAATACCGGTTATGCCACTTACTCTGCCCCATGAATCTTGACACCGCCTTCAAGTTGTCAGGTGCTACTACCTTCTGAATTGCACTTATCTTGTCAGAATCAATTGACATACCTTCCTGTGAGATGATGTGACCCAGCAATTTCCCTCTTTGCACTACAATTACACACTTGTAAGGATTTAAAGACATCCGAAACAGTCAGCATCTCTCCAAACATTTCCTAAGATACTCCAGATGCTTTGCCTTCTCTCCAAACACAAAAAAATCATCCATGAAAATCCGCATGAATTCTGTCAGGTATGCATTAGTGGAAGGTTGAGGTCTATAGGGGCCCTTTAAGATGCCATGTGATTAAAAGGTTATTAAGGAAAAGGGCCAATCATGTGATGCCATGTATACAAAAATGTTGGGTGATTAAAGGTGGTCAAAAGATTCTCTAGAAGATGCCTTTTTGTACTTTTCATCCCCAAAAACTGGGGGGGAAAGCTTTTGAAATTTCGGACATCCATAACTTCTACATATGAGCTCAAAATTTGTCGGAGATTAGAGATCCAGAATCTACTCGATGAGCTCTTTCCATAGGTATGTCACATGATATGGTTTTGCCCACTCAATTTTAAATTCAATTTTGGCGAGAAACTTTGAAATTCAAACTTCTAGCCATTTGAAGAATAAGACGATATCTAAAGTCAAAGAAACTTAACATTTTAACAAAAAGTCATTAAAATCATAATATGGCGGCTCCTATGGACCTCAACCTTCCCCTAATGGCTCAAAGGTTTTGAAAGCTGCTTTTGAAAATGATGGTGGCCCATTTTTCAATCCAAAGCTCATCACTATATATGCAAATGCTCCCCATTCAGTTATAAACTCCGTCTTGGCGACATCCTCTTCAGCCCTCCGGATCTGATTGTACCCTGAAAATCCATCAAGAAAGCTGTACATCTCATGCCCTGCTACATCATCCAGAATTGAATCTACAAATGGCAATGGAAATGGATCTGCAACTGTTGCTGCATTCAGCTTCCTATAATCCACACACACACCCGAATTTTTCCTGACTTCTTTAGAACGACCACTATTGGTGACAATCATTCTGCCTGATCTATTGGGACAATGAAACCCACTTGCAAAAGCTTATCTAACTCGTCCTTCACCTGCTTTGCATAATTTGGATTCATTCTATAGCGCTACTGAATTACTGGCACTGCATCTTCCTTCAAATTAATCTGATGCTTATACACTCTTGGATTCATGCCTTTCAAGTCAGAATAATCCCAAGCAAATACATCCATAAACTCCTGCACAACAACTTCCTAAGATCCTCCTTGAATTTGTCATCCAAGTTGACACTGACTTTGACAATTTTTGGACTGACTTCAGATCCCAAATTCAAGTCTTGCAAATCATCCTCTTTTACTCTTAAAACCTTTTCCATCAGCTTATCATACAAGAACTCTGCTCTGGTTATTTCCTCCTTTGGTGCAACCTCCCCTTCTGAACATTCCAAATCCTCCTTCAATTTTGACTCCTGAATCGGATTCTGCTCTACATCCAAATTCTCTGACTTACTAGATGACTCCTTGGCTGACTTCTTAGATTCCTCCTAACAAACATAGTTTTGCACAATCCTTTCCACATCAACTTCAAACACTGGGATTAGCTTCCAGAAAACATGCTTCCTCCTCATCTTCAACTTCCTCAGCCAAATTAATAGTCTAAGCCATCATTGGCCTTAATGATGTTGACAATCTTTTCTTAGAAGCCATTGGAATCCTTACTGAATTTCTTCCTTTCTTCAAAACCACTTCATTCTTTTCCCAATCTTGCTTAAGCTTTGCTGTCTTGAACCACGGTCTTCCTAACAAGGTGTTCCTAATAGCATTGGGTAAGCATTACCTACATCCTGCTTAAGCTTTGCTGTCTTGAACCAGGGTCTTCCTAACAGCATTGAGTAAGCATTACCTATATCCTGCATTTTCAAAACAACAAAATTTGCTTGAAATGGCAACCCATGCACTTTGAGGGTTTGTCCTCTCAGCATCCCAATCAACTGCACTCTTCATTGATCTGCCATCCTTACTTGAAATGGTGCAGGTTTCAAGCTTCACATTTGTCATCCTTGAAAATTCAGTTTTTGACAAAATGTTTACTCCAGATCTGCCATCTAGCAGAACATCTGAAAATATGTGACCATCAAACTCATGCTTAACAGTTGGGATGGTAAAATCAACATCATCAGGAGTGATTTGATAACTTCCAACACTCTCTTTTAATGCACACTTCCTTGTGTGACTGAGTAAAGCCTGTCCCTGAAATCAGAACCAATGAGAGCAACTAATCTAATGTAAAATGCATAGGAGTATTCAACAATTCTTCAAATAGTGCTCCTGATATCAACTCAGAATTCTGCACTTCCTTCATCTGCTTTTTCTTCAGCTTGGATGTCATCTCTTCTCCTCTTGACTTCTCCACTTCTTCAACTACCTCATTTTTGACTTCTTTCTATTCCTCCCAATCCAAAGTGGTTTTAGCTTCACTTTAGAGCGTGTGACTCTGCAAATACTTCTGTTTCACCTATCTTTGCATTGCAAACAATCACACTCCGGAGAACAATCTGGTGACACTTGATTTGTCCCATGATCCTGAGAAATTTCAACATCAATTAAATTGCTTTGAGGTTCTTTCTCTGCTTCCCTCCACTACACAGGTGGTGCAGGTAACTATGGTACTTGCTCATTTGGTGGTTGCTGATTCCATCCTTGTGGATTCCACCCTTGCTGATTCCAATTTTGCTGACTCCAATTTGGTGGCTGTTGCCATCCTTGCTATTGCCAACCTTGCTACTGATTCCAATTTCCTCCCCATGGTCTAGAGTTCTGAAATCCACCAAATCTTGGTCGGAACCCTTGATTGAAATTTCCTCTAAATGGCCTATTTTGATTAAAAGGATGTCTCCATCCACAAAATTGTTATTGCTGCCTTTGCCATCCCGAATTGTTAAACGGCCTTTGTTGTCCTGCAGCATCTTGAAACACTCCACTTGCCTGGGCCAAATTCTGTTGAATCTTTTCCTAAACCTGCTCCGGAATTTGTCCTCTGAAGTTTGGGTTGTACCAGCAGTTAGTTGTCAAATGACCATCCTTGTCACAAATGTCACAATGAGCCTTCTTGCTACCTAACTCCTGCTTGACCCCCATTTCCTTCAACTTCTTCTCCACCATCTTCTGAACTACACTCCCCTTAGAATTTTCTTTACCCTTCTTCTTATGCTTCCTCTTTTTATCTCCTTTATCTGAACCAAAATCTGAGTCTGAATCGGAATCAAAATCTAAATTGCTACTTGCTTCTGAATCAGAATACGAATCTGTATCTGAATTAGAACCATCATCACTGTTGTCATCCAAATATTTCTTCTTCTTCTTCCCCTTCTTTCTCTTCCTTTTCACCCTAGAACTCTTCTTTGAGGAACTCGGATTTATTACTCCAAACCTCTTCTCTCCTCTTGTTGCAGTATCCACCAAAGCATCAAAACCAACTCCGACATCTACTCCTGCTACTGCATTCTGCAATTCTTTCCTCAATCCGTGCATGTAATATCCAGCCAACATTTCATTTGTAGGCCTCTCTGCATTTGTAAGCCTCTTCAAATATTGATTAAACTTCTAAGTGTAATCCTCCACAAACATTTTCCTCTGCTTAATCTCTTTGATTTTCGTAAGCACATCATTCAGAGTTTTCTCCTTCCAAAATCTATTCAAAAATGCATTTCTCAAATCTCCATAGTCTGCAAAATACCCTACATTGAAATTACTCAACCACTACATGGCTTTTCCCTCAAACTATCTACTTTTTGGTGTATCTTAAGCATACAAACTTGAAAGTTGTCGGATAACATACATTTAGAATCTAATTTTTAAGCTCTTTCCAATGATATATCACATGAGGGGGTTTTGAAAAGGTTCACCATGGTGCCCTTTTTACAATCTTGCAAAATGGGACTTGGGATTTTTCCAAATTCTCTAATATGGTGTTCCTTTGAGATGTTGAGGCATTCGCTGCTCATCAACAGTGAAATTTTGTCATCTAGCAGAACGACAATAGCAAAATTTTACTACTATTTCATTACCCAACAAATGAAAATTCGCTCTATTGAGCAATGATTATAGTAACAAAATTTCAGTGCTACATCGTAACTACTGAGAAGAGCAACAAGCATAACAGAGAAATTTTGCTAGTATATTGAAATTTAAAATTCTAGAGGGTTGTTGAAGATTTAAATTAGAATATACATGTGACATACATATAGGAAATGATGATAGTTTAAAAAAACATTCATCAGAACCCTTAAAGCCATGTTTGAAAAATAATTTAAGACACTTGAAAACTTTTGAAGTGAAATAATAACATAAATCATGAATCTATCCCATCTTGTAATAATAGATTCATTTGTGTTGCTACATCAAAGTCTATATCTAATGGAATCTCAATGACAAGATGGGGTTGCATATTAATATCACTATGATTATCTTTTCGGATTGATGTTCTTCATGCTCGTGGTTGGACTCCTTTAAATTTTTTTCTTCATTTTCATCATCATCTTCTTCCAATGAGTCGATTTGAGGTAGTACTTGCACTTGATCCAGAGATTTGGTCTCAACATCTCAATCTTGAAAGATATCTTTTGAATGAGGTAAAACTTTTTTAACATACCACCACTTTGGATTAATTCGATCGGCATGAAACATAGCCTAAAATCACAAAGCAAAGGGGCTACACTTTCATTATACTACATCAAGATTTATCGGAGGTGAGATTGGTTGGGTTACTAACCTGTTTAGTGTTGAGGTAGTACAAAAGTATCTTTCTCATCATTCCAAAACTTGGTGGAATCAATTTGAAAAAACCCATTTGGATGTTTCTTCATGGTTTCTTGAGCACCTCTATATATCATCTTGAACCATTTGACTCTAAAGATGAATATACTAAATGCTCTAAACCCAACCTGAAGAATACCTTGAATAGTTCCACAATACTCAAGATTGTTGAATCTATGACATTCGTATCATGTCTACTAGCTTGACTTTCTTTCCTCAAAAATTTCCATCACACCACAATGAAATGTGTTTCTTTTAGAATCCACACGCTCTATGTGAAAGTGCCTTCCCATGCTCTTTTAGAATCCACACACTCTATGTGAAAGTGCCTTCCCACTAACCATATCAAACATTATATAGTTTGTACTAACATTAAACAAAAGCATGATATTTAGTATAGTGCATTAAACAAGGTATATAACAATCAAATCATGAGACAAAGATGAAGAATATAGGGTCACATCCTTGTGCATATTCATGCTCTTCTCTTGTAACCATCTCTCCGTTTTTTGATGCCATCGATATTTCCTTTCAAAGACATTCTATATTGATCACATTTGGTAGAGATTCTAAGCCGAGTGGTAATGGCAAGCGTCTATTTGCTCTTCTTAAGCTCTTATCTCATTATTTTTTCTATTGATTGCATCCTTTTATCTCCCAATCCACTTCTCTATGATGGTACTATTTAGAATGCAAAATGTATTCACCTTTTGGTGTAATGATTCATCTAGTCTTTGTTGTCTTCCCTTTCCTTGTGGCACATTAGTAATTAGTCAGTCATCCTCCTCGTTGCTCCAGAATGGAGGGATCTATGCGAGAGAGATGTTTTGATATATACATAAGAGAATCTTGCATCAACCATCCCTTTTCCATGCTTTCTTCTGACCTTTCTCTTTGTGTAAAACAAAATCCTTGAAGGTTTGCATGAACTTTTTAAGAAAAAACATCAATCGAACATGAACAACACCACAAAGTACCACTTTATTAACCAAATGCACCACAAGATGCAATTGGCTAGTGAGAATTGCTCTAGGAAAGTTTTCCTCGATCATATACACTACCTCAATATAGCATTGAGATGAGATGCCATCTCAATGGATGTAGCATCTATCTCCTTTAAGGATATGTGCCTACATACATAGCAATCACGTGTACTATTTATTGTACATAACTTGTTATTACATGAGAATACCAAATATTAAATATAACTTAAATAGTGAAATCAAAAGAAGATTTATACCTCACCAAGATTTCCATTTTGTAAATAGCCTTTCTCACCTTCTTGTCTTCACAAACCAACATATAGCTATTGGAAGAATAAACTATGCATGGAAAAAAATGGAAGCTAGTATATGACTCTCCAAATTTTGTATCATAAAGAGAAAATAAATAAAAGAATATTTGAATACCTACAATATCTTGTGCTAATCATGTGACTTGAGGCCATATAATTGTACCTCTCCTGACTTTTTGATCTTTGTGAAGGCACCCTTCAATGACTGCATTACTAATGTTGGTGTACAAAAAGAGGCAATCACACTTTTCACCTTATTGTGCTCTTCCTTGGTTAACACCCATGGTGCCTTTGGTAAAACCATGTTACCACTCTCACCTACAATTAGCCCATGAACTTTAAAAGAATCCAATGTTTTGTACGTCATCCATTGCACCCTTGGTATCTCTTTTACCAATTAAATGGTACCAAATTTTTTTTCCCACATTCTTGAAGATATTTATGAGGTCTAAGAGAGGATTCATCTTCAACTCACACTAATATGGAAGTTGAAAGAAGATTGAGTGTTGATATCCCATCTGGTGGTGCATTTGGGGTGCTTCTCCATGCCTCCAACCAATCTCTACCTCTCATTCACCAGTGGTGAGACATCATGTGACACATACTTGGGATGTGAAGGAGGAAGAAATTGATGATTTTTGTCATACACCACCTTCTCCATGCCTCCAACCAATCTCTATCTCTCATTCACAAGTGGTGAGACATCATGTGACACATACTTGGGATGTGAAGAAGGAAGAAATTGATGATTTTTGTCATACACCACCTTCTTTAGTGTAGAGGGTCTTTCTAAAACAAGTGATGGTCCATCTTCTTAAGAGGGCTACAACATAACATAAGAAATCATATGTCAAAATATCTACAAAGGAGAGTATATAAAACATGAGACATTTTCTATTTAAGAGAATAGAATAATTGGATCTTAGCTAAGAAGACTTATGAAACTTGCAACACTCCATCCATAAGTTGTTTACAAGTTTAATAGCTCCAAGTTTACTCACAGTGTAGAGTACGAACATCCCTCATATACAAAGGGGTGCTTGTCTCTCTATGTAAGGTTTCCTCCTCTTGTGACATTGGAGCTTGATCTCTATCATCTATGACCTCGTGTTCAAATAAGTCCTTGATCATTGTCATACATCTGAAATTAGATGAAAAATAAATTATATTAGCATAAAAAGAAATGTGTTATCCAAAACTGCCAACTGGAAAGTGGCCCAAAGTTTCGCTACTATGTAGCATTTATAGAGAGAAATTTCGCTACTCAACAACGAGCTACAAACTGGTACTCCCACCTAAATTGTCACCTCCCGCATTTCTCTGTGTCTACTCCCTTTATTGCACATGGCCAGGACAACTGTGGATTTATAGCAACTCTTCTTCCCACCCAAGTGCATTTCTTTATGCCTATCCCCTTTGTTGCACATGGCCAAGACAACAATGGATTTATGGCAACTCTTCTTCCCACCCAAGTGCATTTCTTTATGCCTATCCCCTTTGTTGCACATGGCCAAGACAACAATGGATTTATAGCAACTCTTCTTCCCACCCAAGTGCATTTCTTTATGCCTATCCCCTTTGTTGCACATGGCCAAGACAACAATGGATTTATGGCAACTCTTCTTCCCACCCAAGTGCTTTCCATCCCTTCCACCTGTCCCTCCATCAAACCTAATCCCTCTTCCAAGGTATGTGCTTCTCTCCCTCTTCTATGGCTTTATTCCCTTCTTTTCTCTCAAGTTTTCATGGAAAGCTTCAACCATGCTCTCTATGTGAGCTTTTCTTTTCCTTCCTCTCTCTTTCCTTTCTCTTTCCCTTACCCTAACCCTAGCTTCTACCTAGAAGTGCCAATAGCGAGCTTTAATGAAGAGCTCTCCATCAAAGCTCTCTATTAGTCTTTATATCTAGAAGCTAGGGTTAGGCTTATTCAAGTCAACAACCCACAATCCCAGCTTCTTGAGTTAAGAGCTCACTTCTTTCCATTGCTTTTAGGGGTTTTCAAGGTTTTATACTTCTAGGCATTTGGGATTTTTTTTTGGGTTTTATGCTTTTAGGATTAGCTCTAAGCATGCATAGAGCTCTCAATGCATGCATATAGCTTTTAATACATGCATAGATCTCCCAATGCATGCATCGGGATCTCAATGCTCTCAACGCATATAGAGAGCTCTTAATACATGCATAATGCTCTCAATGTATGCATAGATATCCCAATGCATGCATATGGCTCTCAATTCTCTCAATGCATACATAGAGCATGCATAGAGATCCCAATGGGTGCATAGAGCCCGCATAAAGCTCTCTATGAATGCATAGAGATTTAAGGGTTTTGTAAATTTTTGGGGTTTTATGCTTTTAGGGTTAGTATACAGCTCTCAACATATGCATAGAGCTTTTCAATGCATACATAGATCTCTCAATACATGCAAAGATCTCTTAATGCATGCATAGAGATCTCAACGCATGCATCTTAAGGTTTGTAATCACTTTGTTTAATCTTATGTTTTGTACATCTTGCACTAATCCTCTTCTTCTGCTTCACAAAAAGAGGTAAGCTCCCTTTTTATTTTAATAATTTATGCTTTAATCTATGTTTATTGCACCCTTGGGTGCTGGGTTTAGATTTGTGTTGCAACTTATGCATAGGCTCTATGCATAGGTTTGCATAAATCTCTATGCATAAAGCCTACGCATAGGCTCTATGCATAGGCTTGCAAGCTTTATGCATAGACTTGCATAAAGCTTCTATGCTCACTTTGTTTAATCTTATGTTTAATATACTAATCACTTTATTTAATCTTTTGCTTTTTAAGTCTTACACTAATCCGCTTCTTCGGCATCACAAAAAAGAGGTCAGTCCTCTAATTCTTTTAAGGGGACGAGCATTTCTCGAGCAAAAACATACGAGCAATTTGAGTGATTAAGTGAAGGTATAGATAAGTTTTAAGCTTTATAAAATAGTTATTTTTGGATAAATTATGAAAACTATGTATATAAAAGCATTATTTGACATTAACCAAATCATGCACATTAAATCACTAAAATTAATTAAATTAAAGATACATATCTGAATATTACCTTGATCAAGACATTGTTGGAAACTCTCTAATACTTATAGTTCAATATGCAAACATAAAAGTAGGAAAAATGCTTTTACATATCCAAGTGGTATAATAAGCAAAATGAACGTTAGGATTTCTAATAAATTCATCCAAAATGTTGCCCAAAAAGCATGGATAAGTAGAATTGCAAATCAATTCAAGGCATGGATCTACTCTCAATGTTATTCAAGGGTATGAAATGCAACATTGCATGGAGTCCATGAATGATTAACATTATCACCACCACAAAACCTAATCATTTGTCGATGTATGCCTACAGGTGTATTGATTCTCCCACAGAAGCAATATGCTGGCAGACCTTGTTTTCCTGACCTTTCCTTAATATCAATGAGCTTGTTGCATTTGATCCCTTTTTCCTCTAGGTATCCTTGACACTTCACTTCACTATGACATTAGTTCTTCGTATAGCCCATGCTATTTGCTTCTCCATGGTGTGATTCAATCTTCATAGCCTCGCTTTGTTTCTTTGTTGATCTTGGCACATTCACATATTGGTATTCTGGGCGATGAGAGTCATTTTCATGCATGATTCCTTGAAAGGAATGGGGCCTCTTGCTTCTTATAGTTTTCATGTCTCCCATATGCAAGCATCCACACCTGTAACGTTCATATCATCAGCCACCTCATTTGTAAGGTCAATGACCCTAGTCGACACATAGCTACAACCTAGAGGTCCAATACCTTCTTGCCAACCTATCAAGGCTGGGACCACTTCCCAAGTGCAAGCCCTTCATATATTGCATATACCGTGAAATTTGAAGCAACACACTTGTTAAGTCAATGGTACACACATTCAAAAGTGTCACATACTTAATATCGTCATTTGATGCCGGCCAACTTTTATGCACTGATTCAACAAGGTTAGCTCTAGGAATTAAATATCAATCATTTCTTTCCATATCCTAAAATAGTGCAATAAAGATGTAAGCACATGTTGAAAAAGTCAGGGAGGGAAAGCTAACATCACAAGTAGAATATTGATAGAGACTTCGTTTAACATGTATTCACTCCAGTGCGCAACTCTTTCATGCCACCAAGTAATCCATGTCTCCAACATGGAGATCTCTTTCTTGTTTACATGTCCCTTTTGAACCATGCACACTGAGTTCTATCTCTCCTACCTCTTGAGATGGTACATCTTTTCATTGCTTGCACACGTAAATTGAATTTTTCTTGGTGATAGAGAGGTATGCACTTCTTTGAGTGATTTTCAAGGCTTTGTTGCCAATGGAACAAGCAAGATATCTCCTTGTCTTTAAAAAATTTGTTTGAGTCTCCATTAAACATAGTTCTAGTGGATTTCCAATTGGTTTGAGCTTCATCAGCTCTGCTGAAGCCTCTAAACTTTGCCTTTGGGGATCCCTCTTTCACACCCAGGACCTTGTTAAGTAACTCCCAAAACAATGTCTAAGCATGTGTGTCCTCTACCTAAAGTCTCCAATTGCACGTGTTTTTATTTTCGCCTCCCTCTTCCAATGTGCCAACCTAGATAAGCAACAAGGCAACATTATATCGTTTTTCTTCCTAAAGATAGCATGTGATTGAAAAATAATAATTTGTACCTTCTTCTATCTAAGGTGGGTCCAATACTTTCCAATAATGTCTACAACTCCACATCCAGTCATAGCCTTTAGCTTATCTTTGATGACAAAGTGAAGGATAATTTGTTTTGCTAGTGTCTTTTTTAATGCCTCAAGTCTTAAGTCTTTTGTAATGCCTTAAGTCTACCACCATCTCTATGTATAATGTCATTGAGCTTAGCCTTCACCTTTTTAATAGCACCTTGACACCTCCCTTCCCCAATAGGATGCATGTGATACCCATTATGGATTACACATCTATTACCTTCATCTCATCCCTGCATGTTGGGTAACAAATAATCAATTTGCATTGACATTCAAAGACATAGAGAGGTGGAAAACCACAATGCAAACACTTCAATGGATAATTTTTTGTTAGTATCCCTTGCCAATGTTTTTTATTAACAGTTTGAGCACGGTGAAGAGGTTTTTGTATAGTCGTGCCCCCTTCACTGAGGAAACATGAGCATCTATCGTGAAAGCAAACAGGTTTCGAAAAGATCTACCACCAAGGAAAGAGCTAGTAAACAAGGACATGCTTTAATTTTGTATGCTAATCAAAATTCCCAAGCAAGGGGGCCGGACAGGCATTAGGAGCCATTAGAAGATGCTAGCGCCATGATAGACCTCTTAAATAGGTGTTGTAGTAATGGAGGAAGAGGCCTAGTTGGAGGGAAGTTGTGAATCAAATGCTCAAATAACAAATCTTGGTGTAGACCTACCTCTATATAAGGAGAGACCGTATCTGCAAAAGTGTGTAGGTAGTCCCCAAAAGGAAGAAGAAGGGGGAGGTTGTTTGTGTGGAAACATGCAAGGTTGCCAAATGTTGTAGCATATGTATTAAGGCTACATGAAATGGACTGGGCCCCCTTTGTTGGGTTGGACCAAATCTGCAGATTAGGAGGAGAGAATCCTCCCTTTGTTGGATAAGGGGAAATTTGAGCCATGCGAGCCCTCACCTCTTTAGGAAAGGCCCACGTGGAGACACAATGATTGTGCCCCCCATCTTGGACAAGAGTGAACCCTGCAAAGTGTTGAAATATACAAGTGAATAGGGTGTGTTGAAATATACAAGTGAATAGGGTGTGTGCAGGAACAAGCCCTTGGATAGAGGCTGTAAAAGAGAATCTGTAAATGTGAGAGAACCTGTGAAAAGGTGAGAAGAATCTACTAGGAGAGAATAAAGGGTAGCATGAGAAAATTTAGGAAGTGTGGAGATATTTTGGGAGAGGTGGAGAGAATCAAGCAAAAGAGGTGGAGTGAATCAAGGAGAAATCAGTGGGATTAGATGCTTTGATGTAAACTCTATAAACTGAGGCATTGGCCTAATGAGAATTTGCTGGTTTTTGATTATCCATGCCTACATTAAGCTATTAGTTAATTGCTCATCACTGTCTTAATTATCATCTAATCACTTTGTTAATGATGTTGATTCTAGCATTTGATCCACCATAGCTCATCACATTGCTGTAATTTCAACATGGTATCAGAGCCAAGCCTAGAATCCACCAACTTGTGAGCCCATTATCTTGCTAATTAGGATTAGTAGCTAATTATATTTTTTCCCTCTTTTTCAACTATTCTCTGCACCCCCATCCAGTGGAGGAGCTCCCTCTCACTCTAGGCACAACATTAGCTCAAAACCTTTTAACCCTAGCTAGCCATAACCATTGGTGGGCTCCAACCCATGCAAGAAAATCGTCAAACCGTCGGCGCATTCAGGAGCAAATCACATTTTTTTCAGTGTAGTTTTTCCTGAGAAATTTGCAGATCTTGTCTTCATCCAATCAAATTGGTCTAATTCCTCATAGCTCCAGGGATTTTCAAGCATGCTCTACAAGCTGGTGAAGTCAGAATTTGATTTGATCAAGTCTACAGTGAGATCGAAGCTCTTCATCAAATCTGCAGGTGGCTTTGGTAAAACAGAGATTAAGCATTCAAAATCTTGTGTTTCTTAGCTTAATCCTCTACTAGAATAATTGCTATTGATGGCCTTGAAAGGATTTGAGCTCATTTGAAGTCTAAGGCCCCAGATCTGGGCTCCCCGCATACTTTGTTTTTTGCACACAAAATAGAGGATTAATTTGTTGATCAATGATTAATCAGTACTAATCAGTGTATTTTGGTGCAATTGAGGGTTCAAATTAACCATTAGGTATCTGATACAGATCCCTATAACTTCAGATTGCAATTCGGAGTTGGTTTGATACTCCAACCATTTCGTACAAATTGGTTACCCTTGATTTAATGTAACTTTTGGTGATTTTATACTGATAAATTTGTTGCAATCATCTCTTAAACACCAGATTGAGTTGTAAAAGGGGAGACACTGCCCTTGAATCTTGAAATTGTATCAAGAGGTAAGATCCCCTTCACATCATCATGAGTACAGCACAAGAAATAGCCAAATTTAATGGGGAGTAGTTTTACACATGGCAGACAAAAACCATGTATCTGCTCATGAGGAAAAATCTGTGGAGGCTAGTTGAGGGAAGAGATGAATGCCCAGAGGTGAGAGAGGAAAATGAGTGGAAGAGCAGGAATGAAAAAGCATTGGGACTTATTGAGATGCATGGGATGAACTCAATAAATTGTTTGGCACACAAGCTAAAAATTCAAAGATAAATTTGTTAATGCAATTCTACAAATTGGATATGAAGGAAAGTGAACCTTTAATCACACACTTGAACAGATATAAAAGCATTAAGCAACAACTGGCAGCTATTGGCAAAAAGGTAGAAGATGATGAGGCACTAGCAGTGCTTCTGAAGAGTGTGGACAAAGGTGAATATGAAAACATTGTAGCAACACTAAAGAATGTACCTGAATTGAAGCTACACAAGATAGAAGGAGCTCTACTAGAGCAAGAGAGCAGAGGGGTTCTATGTGCATCTAATCTTACTTTTTGGGATACTTCTAAAATTCCAAATAGAAATCTTAATACATAAGATTAACGACTTTAATAATATAAGCCTTATATGTAAGGCTTTTAAACCTTATAACCTTGTCCATAGGCCCTTCAATGATTTCTTGCATGCTTTTGAAAACATGGACACATGCTCTAAAACACATGTACACACACACTATTGCATTTCATTAATAGGCCCCAAGGGCATTCCGCTAGAATACCCCTTAGAAGGTGGATGTTACACACCTAAACACACCTTAGAGGGCAGATGTTACATGGCCCCAAGGGTATTCCACTAGCAGAATACCCTTTATAGGGCGGATGTTACATGGTGGATGTAACTACTTCGTTGAGCTTTTGATGTGTTTTTTCTCCAGCTTGTAGAGGATGGATGTTACATGGACAAACACACCCAAGTAATCACTATTAACCTTCTTTGCTTTTTCCCCATTTCCATTTGCCTCTAGGCACTCAAAAATGGTATTGGCTTACATTGTTCATCATTTTTCTATGCAGGATGGGTCTACTCGGCTATTCATAAGCCTGCATGACCAAAGAAGTTGAGAAGGAGGGCTACCCTGCATGCAATCTCGGATGGGTTGGTGGGTGCATGCTTGTGGCATGGATGCATGCATGTATGGCATGCCTTCTCTTTGCCACACCTCAGGGCTATGTTAGCTTTAAAATCCTCTCTCTCACACACACTCACACATATCCATGCATGCATGCGCACACTCATCACATGCAAAAATGTTCTATTAATCTCCAGATCATCTCCCTAATCATAGTCACACCACCCTTTAAGAACTCTTGGAAATCCTTGAGAGGTATAATTAGCATTCCCAAACTCTGTAATAAAAAATAGGTGTTTCAAGGCCTTCCAATACGGTATCCCAACCATCTCTTAACCTCATTTGTACTATTGGAGCCATGTTCAAACTGAATATTTGGAGAGGGAACAAGGGCATGAGGTAAGGACAAAAATCAAACATGTGGAACCACTTCATTATTTGCAAAATATACTTATGTTGATGGATTCAACTGAGCTTGGCATGGTTATCATGGAGGTGGAATATCTTAGGTGCTTCACCCCTAAGACACCCCGGTCAGCTACGCTGAGCTCATTGAGGGAGAGAAGACTTAAGATATTATGCCATTCTCCTAGGATATTCCGCTAGCGGAATATACCCCTAGAGGGGGAGAGGACCAACCTTATCAGAGCAGAGGTTCAATGGTGCATTCCAAAAATAGGCCCCCTAGAGGTTCAATGGCGCCCCTCGTGTCTAAAAGGCATGGTGCATTTAAGAGAGGGTTCAAGTGGGATCAACGGCTGAGGGGGCCCGATTTAGGGCGGGGGCGATCCGAGCTCTCGGATCCCCGAAAGTAAACTAGGGCCCCAAAGTAAACTAGGGCTGCCCCGCATAACAAATTTAAAGCATATATTAATATGGACAAGATACACTAGCTAGCATAAATTATAGCCTAATGGTAAGACTATGGCCTCCCTAGCGGCACGTCGTGGGTTCAAATCCTTTCTTTTGCATTTTGAGGCTTAGGCAAAAAAAAATCTAAGTCCAAACTCGGAAACTAGAGTAAACTAGGCAATATGGCAAGCGTGACTTTACTATGGGGTGACCCTAGTTTACACTGGGGCCCTATATCTTTTGTAAACTAGGGGAGGTGAAGCATATCTCAAAAAAAACTTGGCTTGTGAAGTAAACTAGGATCCCTAGTTTACTTCACAGGCCAAGTGCGGATATCACAAAAAAACTCGGCGTGTGAAGTAAACTAGGATCCCTAGTTTACTTCAAAGGCCGAGTTTTTTTTCGGTCCTAGTTTACTTTTGGCAATCTGATGGCATGCAGACAGGAGAGATTGAGCCTATTTTCTCTAGCGAGAGAAGTGAGGAAGGAGGATAAAAACATTAATAGCTCTTTTAGTTTACGGTTTACTGCCAGCGTGAGGTGAAAAGGGAGCCATTCTATACTTTGGTCCACCTTCCAATTAATCCTTTTGGTCTCTTTATTCACATACCCCAACCATTAATCTTTCATTCCACACTTTTACTCATCTACCTTTTTTGTTGGGAGAAAAGGGCAGTTCACATCCACAGTGATCCACATGGATTTGGGTTGTTCACATGCAATGATTGACTTCATTCACTTGCCTTGAGCCTCGAGGAGGTTGTTCATGCACAACATGGTAGTTTTGAGGCTTGTTCACATGGGGTGAGCCTTGAGGAGGTTATTTACACACATTGGGCCGATTTGGCATATTTGGGAGTGTTCAAACATTCCCTACCATGTGGTGTAGATTTGCATGATTTTGGGCACTTGTGTGGTGATTCCCATGCAGTTTTGGATCTTGTTCACACACGAGCACAATTTCTTGTGGGGTGCTCACACATACTAAGCTTTCATTGGGTATTGTTCACATGCTTAGTTCTTTGTGAGTGTGTTTACACATATTGTGTTCTTTGTGGGAAGTGTTTTTTTATTACCTCTATCCCTCTGATGATCAACACTCTATATATAGTTTCGATTCTATTAATCCCGGTTGCATGAGATCAGCTGTGGCACTATCTTCATGGTTACGTGATCGCTACTTTGACTTGCCATTTTGTGCTTTGTATCACATATCTTTCACGAATTTCATGTATACCTTTGGCACTTTGAGACTCAGACCTCTAGACCTTTACTCGCTGTTAATCCCATCTGGATTAACACCATGATCCTCAATTGAGGACATTAATAAGTGTCATGTAAAGGCACTATAAAGGTTGTACATTATGAGACATTGGCCACTCAAGGCCTAGTTAGTAATTTTTAGGCACCCAAGTGTGAATAAGGGCCAGTTGTATATAAGGTATTTTCTCATAATGAAAAGACACAATCCCCTTTGTGCTATTGAGAGCTCTTCCCTTGTACTTGTGAGCTTGTACTTGTGAGAGAGTGAGGAGTGAGATCATTCTAGCATTGTGCCTCTTTCATGCTTATGTGTTTATGCTTGTATGAGACAGTGAGAGAGAGTGTGATTGGCCTATGTGACAGTGTGAGAAACTCCATAGTGACAGTGTGGAGGTGGAGCGTGGAGTTTGGAGCATACATGCGAGCTTGGAGGCTTCAAGAGACATGAGCTCGAAGCATTGGTAAGTACCCCACCACAGTTGTATTCCATTGCTCATCCATTAGGTGAATGTGTAGAGTTCCCTCTTGGATATGTGGTTAAGCATGACATTTTTGGCGTCGCTACCAAGGAAACATCTTTGTTTCTTCCATACTCCTTGAGTTTCAGCTCCCATTGCATAGTATTCATTGTTGCCTTTGCATTTTGGTAATGTATTGTGTGGTAAATGGAAGGATTAGGTGTGTGCGGTTGAGAAAAAAATTATACTTTTGATGTTGTGAATGTTGTGGAAAGTAGTTTAGAAAAGGATTCATTGGTTACTCTTGCTAAGTTTGATGTTAGCACCACAAAAAACACCAACGTGAAGAAGTAGATTCTGTGTTGTTTTTTTCTTTTTTCAAAAAATTCAAAAAATTAAGGGACCATTGATTGAGCCAGGAACTTGCATTTCATTCCCTAGCATTGGCACAATCTAATTTTCATCATTTAGATAAGTATTATGCACCCAAGACTACAAATTGTTGATGCGAAAAACTCCACGTGAAAGTGCAGGAAGTTGTTCACGAGACGTGAACCGTTTGCGTGCAATTTCACGCCGCGAGTCGCTCACGAAATTAGTAGATTTTTGTCGAAAATCATGGGATTACATTCCAAAAATAGAAACCCTTAACCTGACACCTCTAACATGATTCACTGCACCAAAAATTGGATCACGTGAAAGTGCAGTAGACTTTCACAGCCAGAACCATTTTCGAGGCAGTTCACGATGTGAAACATTTTTTGTTTCACGACGTGAACTAAATCCTACTATTTCACGAGAAGACCAAAACCAACGAATTGACAAAACTAAGGTTGTGAGGGTCGCCTAAAGAAGGAATTTAATCTTAAGGAGGGAAATTGGATCACGTGAAACTGCAGTAGACTTTCACGACATGAAACACTTTTGAAGTAGTTCAGGGTGTGAAACACTTTTTGTTTCACAACGTGAACCATTTTTTTTTGCAATTTCACTTTGCAATTTCACGACGTGAACCATTTTTTCATGATGTGAACTAAGTCTTGCTATTTCACGACGTGAAATATTCTCTCCTAATTCACACCTCCTGAACACAGCGATAGAACCAGGAATTGAATCAATTTGGGTTGGATACTATCTTATCAAATCATACATACATGCACTTAAGATTTGGAAAACTCATCGGAGATGATCTTACGCCTCATGATAGCGCATCAAATCATCCAAGAACTTCCTACCAAAGAAGTGTGGGATCGGGATAGTTCGCAAAAGCACACACTTGAGTGTCTTGAGAAACTTGACCACCACAAAAACCAGTATAGTGAGGAATCTATGGAAGAAGGGCTGAGAACTCAAAAACAAGTTGGACATATGACTCTGGATGAGCTCAACAATGCCATTTTGGAGAAAAATCAAGATAAGGGGAGGAAGAGAGATGTCGGGCCATGGGCATAGTTACCTTTACCCCCACAGGGAACTGGTGTGGTGCTCCATGTGCAGACTAAACCATATCACCACTGAATGTATGCATTTAAGGGCAAGACCATTACTGTATTGTGTGCATTGTGTAAAATTGGACAATCGTGACACATCATCGTGTAGATTTTCAAGGTTTCAAAATATAGCACAACTGCAAACAAATAGAGCCTCACTGGCCTTGCCGGCACCACCTCTATCAACCACTGCCACTGCTGTACAACCCAACTCTTCTTATTTACCTAGGGGGATGTTCTGGGTACAAGACTCTTCGCCCTTGCCACCACTAGTTCTACCGCCATAACACAGGCCAAGATCAATCAAGTAGTGATTGATGAGCCCTCAGAAGATATTGAACTGGCACGGGAACTAGAATTTAGTGGGGAATACTATGAGGATATGAGTGAGGTCACGCCAGAGTATTATGTCCTACAGAATAACACACCAATAACTGTGTTTCAAACCACGGTACACTAGAAGGGCAAGGAAATCAACTCAAATATGAGGAGAGGACCTTTACAATGCTATGGTTGCAGTGGGCCACATCGAGTAGCCGAATGCCCAAATACGAATATGACTCATACACACCAGCCACAATAAGTGGTGACCACGCCCAATGACATGCCAGTGCTCACTTGCACTAAGTGTGGAATTGATCATCTAATCAAAGATTGTCTGTACCGAGCAAGTGGTTCAGCTTCTACTGCTATCAAGCCACCATTCGTAACATTAGTGTACAATCTAGGAAGATCACACCGCTCAATGTCCTGACATGAGCTCAAGCTCAATTAGGTGACAAAGGAAGGAACCAGGCAGATGCTACTATTTCCAAATCTGGTCGCACGAGAAGAGTGAAGAAATTAGGAAAGGGGGACACGTGGGTTACAATCTAAGACGGATCCAAAGAAGATACAATTGATAACGGATCCACACAATCAAAGGAAGAGGGGGCTCAAGGGATCAATCTGGAAGGGTTAGACCTGTTTAAGCAAGGAGAACAACCAGCAACCCCAAAGGGGGTTGGTGAATATCCTAATGCTAATGAAGAAATAAGGAAGTTAGAAGATGCCAAGGCCCTAGTTGAAAAGTACCAACACTACACAAAAGAAAATCTATGACAGACGCAACAACAAGTTCGAATCAATATACGAAAGAGGGTAAGAGCTTTCAGCATCAACTCCCCAAAAGGACAAACCCCACACCTGTACTTGTGTGGAGAAGGAAGCAAATTTAGCAAAAATAACTCAAGAAACAACAATACCCACAGTAATGTCCCCAGTATAAGCAATACACAACCAAACACTCTAACAAAAATATTTAATTGGTTGAAAGGAACACTAAAAATCTCACAATTAGAATTAAAAAGATTTCATGAAAAAATGCCTAGTAGTACCAGAGAAAACCTTTGGTTTCCATGGTAAAATTAAAATTAAAAGAAAATCAATGAATCATCATGTGCATGTGGGAATGTTTAAGCATAAAAATTTGATTTTATAAACTTTACGCGCGTGAAACAGTAGAAAAATACTTCACGCGGTGAAGTACCCAAAATGTTTCACAAGACGTGAACTATTTTTGGTGTTTCACGCCATGAAGTACCCCAAACTGTTTCACGACATGAACCTTTTTGAGTGTTTCACGCCGTGAAAAAGTGCAAAGAAGTTCACGCCGTGAAATGGAAAGAACTACGGAACCAATCACAAAATGACACATGGATTGTTCATTTAACGTAGCTGCCCTGTCCGACGACTACGCTATAAAATCGATTTGCTTTCTTGATTTCGTCACTTTTACTGGTGATTTCACGTTTTCCTTCTTCGATTCCTTGTGCGCATTCGACTCCTTGCTCCCAACATCGCTTTCTCGCCGACCTCTCAAGGTGGGAGCTATACCTTTCTTTTCCTTCTTTTTTGTTCTTTGTTTTTTATTGTTGTTTCTTTTGAATGTGTATATTGTTGTTTCTTTTGAATGTGTATATTTTTTGGGATGGGTGTTGAAATTATATCTCTTTTGCTTATTATTACATAATTCATGGATTGATCAACAAAAATGAAAACGTAAAATGCAAATGTAAAAACATAAGATATCAACCTTCCAAGAAAAATCTGCATGAATACATAAGGTGTATAAAATGAAAAATCTAGCCTCATTGTCCACGAAAAGTTGGTAAAGTCGGCTACTTCACGGGAGACTTTCATGTCCCCAATCTTCATGGGAGACTTTCACATCCCCAATCTTCACGGGAGACTTTCAAGTCCCCAATCTTCACGGGAGACTTTCACGTTCACGCGTCACATTCACATTTGCTGCTTCATGGAGAAACCTTTCACGCCTTCAAATTCACACCTTCTACTATATGGGAAGGCCCTAATCACGAACCTTTCCCTCACATACTAACACTAATTAACACAAAAAAAAGAAGAAGAAGAAGAAGAAGAAGAAGAAGAAGAAAAGGTGGCTTCCACCAGTCATTCGACTAACCATATATGGTTGTACAGATGTCTATGTCAGAATTTGAGTCCTGGGAGCGACCATCTATGACACAAACCAATAGTGCCACAAGATCTCAGAGTGCCAGCAAGCTAAGGACCATCTTCTTGGGCCCTTACGCCCAGTCCTTTGAGGGTAATCTCATAAAAAAAGGGGTCACTACACCACATGGGAAAATCACTCTAGAGTGCCACAGTAAGGAGTGCCTCCACCTATTGGAGGATGCGAAAGTAAAAGATAAGCTGGATAAAGTCGGCCTTGGTAGAATGGCTACGGTGCTACCCAGAGTGATTGACACAGACCTCTGCGCAGAATATCTCCGTACATATGACAAGCAAACAAAGAAAGGAAAAATTACAAAGGCAGATGGTACCATGGAAGAGCTGCTTATAACAAAAGACCTCATCAGAGACACTTTACAGCTCCCCGCATAGTAATCAAGGCCCACAGACACACAATAGATACAATGCCCATCAAGGAGATGCTAAAGAGAGATTCTTATAGCTCCAATGGGGCAGAGTACGAGAACATCAAGGATGAAGCCACGAAGAAAGCTTGCAGAGAGCAATGTCATTGATGATGCAAATCAAGCCAGTTGACAGGTATAACAGGGTCAGCCTTAACAAGATTGCCAAAGCTCACGAAGAGAAGGAGGATGATTGGGCCTTTTTTATGCACAGCGAAATGGAAAATTATCTCAAGGCACATCAGTCCAAGGTCAGCAACCCGTACCTATTAACAGAAATACTTAACCATGTGGCATAGCAGCCAGAGGTGAAAGATTGAACCAAAGGAAAGCCTGTCGCTAGCCCTAATCCCCAGTCAACCTACCAAATCTACTGAAAGGGTGGATGAAGGACAAGCAATGTTAATGGAGACACAACAACTCATAAAGTCAATCAAGAAAGATCGAAAGAGACTGACAAAAGGATGAGAAGGCTACTAGTGGATGTCACCACACAGAATCTCAGCAATTGGAAGTGGCTGTGGCATCAGAGATCAAGATATACCAAGAGGCTCTCTAAGAAAAACTACAAAGCCCTATTGTGCAGGAACAACACCAACAGCTCTCCCCTCCAACGAGCCCTGCACAACTAATATTCAAACACCTCTTCCCGCTCAAGGATTCACAACTAATATTCAAAGACCTCTTCCTGCTCAAGGACTCACAACTAGCGGAGATACCCATAGAACATCATATTGGGGAATATGGGAATTTCCCAGTAGTTTGGGACACGTGGTCAAATCTTTGGATTAATCATAACTTGAACACCGTTACTCCAAATCGAGCGCTCTATAGCTCACTAGATTCCATTTTCCAAGCGCTTTCCAATAATAGGTCACATGATATGGTTTTGAGAAACTTATAGGCATGTTATCCAGGTCCCACCTTTTTAGTATTCAAAAAATGGGAGTTGGGAAATTCCCAAACTCACGAATATAGTGTTACAGAGGGAGTTGAAGAACAAACACAGAAAGATCATACCTTGGAAGGACCAGCACACGAGGGGGCATCAATTGCACAACAAGAATTGGAGAAGCCAATAGAATCTAGTAAGAGGCCACACTCCCCACAGATGTCCATGCCAAGAAAACAAAGAAGATTGGATGAAGATGAGCCACTGTCGTATATTGGCTCTTTCAAGGATGTGGATTCTCAACAGTTCCTCCAGGATACATTGGAAGGCCTCGACACACTCCTCCATGATCCCCTTACAAGAATAAGTGCTGCCACTAGTACCAATTGGGAGCAGGAACGGAAGGTATGGCATTGCCATTTGTTGACAACACACATGCTGCACGACAAGAATGCCAGCCTATGGAAGCAGCCAGAAGAGGCCAATGCACGAATACAAAGTGTGAAAGATACTTTGATAGCAATAGAAGAAACTCATAAAGAAGTAATCATAAAGAGTCTACAGGCTGAAGAAAAACAAGAAACAAGATACAGTGCATTGGAGAGCAATAACTTAGTTTTGAGTCAAACCATTGTACAAAAAATAAATGAGAATGCTGACTTGAATGCAAGGCTGGAGCAAGCAAAGGAGCAGATACAAAAGGAGATAGCTCACACATAGAACCTAACAACTAGGCATGCCAAGGAAATGCAAGAGTACTAGGAGAGCGCAAAGCGTAATGAGGATATGCTTCGACAACAAATAGATCTCCTCCAGCCAACCTCAAAGAAGAACAAGAAAGAGTACAAGGACTACAAGAGAAACGAGAGTAGGTTAACAAAGTGCATGCGAAAAAACTCAAGGCTCTTAATGAAATAATCATCACCAACCAAACAGTGGCGCAAAGAAGCCAAGAGACAATATCACAACTTGAAAACCAATTACGGGATGCACAAAGACTGGAAACACAACAAGTAACTCAAATTACTAAAGCCAATCAAAGAGAAGCTACTGCCGAAAGAGCACAAGAAGTGGCAACAAGAAGATTCGAAGCACTGGGATGCTCAGCAGCAGATGATAAGAGAAACAACCATTTCTACAGAGCTCAGCAACGCTGATATCCACATACAAGAGCTGGCTCACCAACCAGCCACACAGGAAAGGAGTCAAAGGCGGGAGCCCACAGATGACGTACGTACCCTCTTTGAGTGCACCTCGGAATTGGGACAATTTCGAGTAACTCCTCGGGCCCCTTCTCAAACTCTTACCTTGTTTTTGTCTCTACACTAACACTCTCATTACTTCAATATGACATTAACTTAGTTGAAGATATAGCTTTAGGAGAATTAAGCCTTATTAAACAAAATATCGAGCGAGATGCTGACCCAACATTTAAACCTTTGTGAGTCTACCTTATATCACCCAGTGTGTAAGATTCCTCCCCAGCCTTCGAGGTATACAGGAGTAAGAATCTCCCTTCTGATCTTATAATTATTCCCTCTCTAAAATAAAAGAAAGTTCTATTTAACAAAGGAAGACCCTTTTTCTAGAATACTTTTCAAGAGTCCCACCTGTTTTAAGGATTCAGAACAATGAGTTTAGAAGTGAGAATCGATGTTTTGGATATCAAGGTTTTGGTCTTCATTCGAGTACAGCCGAAAAGAAGTTCTTTATCTCTTGGGGAGTATATGAAGTTATCCCCCAGATATTGTGAGCCTTATATCTGAATTCAATGAAAGTAGGTGACTTAGCCTACAAGCTTCTTTTATCTCTTCATCTCAAAATTCTTAATGCCTTCTATAGAAAAATGTGTCAAACCCAAATCATGGAAAGACAGTAAAACTTCAGTGGCAAGTTATCGTTGGCTTCTAAGTTACGCTAGCTCCTTCCTTTATATAAGTCGTAACTTTTACTTGTCGCTCACAGTAATCTTACTTCCATCGATCTCCTTTCTTTCTTAATCTCCTTCATGGCTTGGCAACAAGAACTAGTTTTATCCATAATGATTCCTCACCTTCAAGACGCAAGTGAATCTGTGAAGAAGGATTTTATAGAGCAGTATGAGCGCTCACTTTTCCCTCACTTGGGAACTTCTGTAGCGCAAACCAAATGGCGGACCTATCAAAACATAACTAGGGTAACACCCTGGGGTCAGCAGCACTTTCGTAACAATGTCCGCTTGGCCATGGTTATTGAAGCTTTGGGTTTGGGTCCCCGATATTACTGTGTCATGAGATCAAGGCATCTTGGGTTTTCTGAGCGGGTCTTCTTACTGGCATGTTTTCTTCCTCATGAGAAGATATGCCTTTATCCCGTTTTTGGCTTGCCTCTCAGAGGTCCTTTTGTTAGATCACCTCATACCACTGAGATAGGTGCAGCAATAACCAACAGAATTATTCCCATAGATGAGTTACCTTATACTTGTGCAGCTTGTGAGGACTGCTTTTGTGATCATATGATGGGGACGGGCTTATGGAAGTGTAAAGAGTTCTTCTATCTTTACTGTATAAGTTCCGAGAATGAATAAAGTTTAAATCTTGTTCTTATTTTGAATCTTGCTCTCTTTCAGACGTTTCTTGGTGGTTAATCTTGATTAAAATTTTTCTCTAAGTCTCATATTCGTGCATCTTGCGAAATTATTCCAGTTTGCGAGATGAGGACATCTCGCATTTTTTAAGTGGGGTAGAATGTAAGATTCCTCCCCCACCCCCTTTTTGATGTCTAGTATCTTTCCCTGTAATCAATCCCTCTTCAGAAATATAAAGACCTTGTTTCTATCTGTTTTAGCCTAGAGAGAGAAAAATATTCTAGAGAGAGAATATTCAGATTTTGAATATTTTTGGATAAAAAAATATCTCTTCTAATTTAGATGAGTTCCCCTGAAATAGAAATTCAAAAAGAATTTTCCAATGTGCAATTGGAATTAATTGAAAATAGGTATAAAGAACCTTAGCCTAAGGGTCTAGATTTTCAGAAATCTTTAGACTATGGTCCAATTAAGGTTCCTATGGACCAATAGCATCAATCCATGTGTAGGGAGGAGATAAATCCAACTTGTAAAAAGAAAATACCCAAAAATGAGTAAATGCTCACATGAGGTGAAGAGTTGAAAATGTACAAGGTTTATTAGTAAAAAACTATGTGCAATATTAAAAATATGAGATATTTTGGGTATAATGATTTTATTATGACACATATGTAAGGAAGGGAAGTCCCTTAAATGCTCACATAAGATGAAGAGTTGAAAATGTACAAGGTTTATTAGTAAAAAACTATGAGCAATATTAAAAATATGAGATATTTTGGGTATCCAAAAATGAGTAAATGCTCACATAAGATGAAGAGTTGAAAATGTACAAGGTTTATTAGTAAAAAAACTATGAGCAATATTAAAATGATTCCATTATGACACATATGTAAGGAAGGGGAGTTCTTTAAAGGAGGTGCATATTTCACATGCTTGAATGAGTTTTAAACTCATAAAAATTGAGATATTTCATCTCTCCTCTCTCCTCATTCAAGTCTAGTTCCAAAAAGTTAGCTTAACTGACCTAAAAATGGTCAATTATTGACCAAACTGATTTAGAAAATTCTAGAATCAGTTTGTTTGGTTAGGAGCTCAATTTTTCCTATAAATAGAAGCCTCTCCCTTGTTGAAAAATATATAGTGTTTATGCATCGTTACTCTACTCCACCTAAGCCAAGAACTGTGAATTCATTTAATAATTCACTAGTTTTTGGAGCTTCCCTCTTTCTTTAATCCCAATTAGTGGCTCCATCAACATACTTAACCAATTGATTGGTTGGGGGCCTCTACCGTGAACAAAGAATCAAGCAATTTGTAAGGTAATTAGTGAATATTGCTCTTTTCTATAATTTCTCAATGTTTCTCTCTTCTCAACCCCTCTCAAGCTTGAGAAGCTTAATTGGTATGGTTTTTTTTAAATGCTATTGAAGTTTGAATAGTAGTGAAGAGTTACATAATTTAATAAATGCTATTGAAGTTAATTTTCATTTATGTTTAAATTCTAATGATTCTTATGTAAATTCTCTCTCTCACTCAAGAAATGGTCATACTCATGACCCATTCTCAATCCAAATCAAGCTTTTCATAAAGCTTTTCCTTAACCCAAGATTAAGCTATGCTTGAGGCCAAATTAATGGCTTTTTCTTATGCTTTTAGTTTATGTATATTGATGATTCAATCCATTATGGATTGAGGATCCAATTAGAGAATCATTTTAATTATTTCCTTAATGATAAGCTTTATCCCTTAGAAAAATTGAGATTTATCAGTCATAGCAGCGGAGCTATGGCAAAATTTTTATAAAAACTATGCATAGAAAATTTTCATTCAAAGCATAAAAAGAGGACTTCCTACCATATTCTAGGAATCATCATCCTAGATTAATTGAAAGAATTTCATTATAATCATGGAGAAATTGAATTTTAATATTATGCATAAAGGATAAATTTTTATATCAAAAGTGTTATTTTTACCATTTTTATTTTCATGCATAGAAGTATGCATAATGGATAAATTTTTATATCAAAAGTGTTACTTTTATCATTTTTACTTTCATGCATAGAAGTATGCATAAAGGATAAATTTTTATATCAAAAGTGTTATTTTTACCATTTTTAGTTTCATGCATAGAAGTATGCATAATGGATAAATTTTTATATCAAAAGTGTTACTTTTATCATTTTTATTTCATACATAAAAGTATGCATAAAAGAAAATTTTTATATCAAAAGTGTTACTTTTATCATTTTTAATTTTCATGCATAGAAGTATGCATAAAGGAAAAATTTTTATATCAAAAGTGTTACTTTTATCATATTGGATTTCATGCATATAGGTATGCATAAAAGATATTCTTTTTATACTAAAAGTATGATTTTCCTCATAATTGGATTTTATGCTTAACTTAGATGCATAAGAGAAATTCTTTTATTCTAAAAGTATAATTCCCTACCAAATTGAAATCATGCATAAGAAGATGCATAAAAGATTGATTTTAATTTCGAAAGTGTTAGTCTCCTTAAATGGAATTTATGTATAAATAAATGTGTAGAGAAATCTTATATCAAATAAAAGAATTCTCTTTTTTTTTTAAAAAAGATATGAAATGTGATAAGATGTGATAAGAGGTGTATGAGATGTGATAAGAATTGATAAGATGCGTATGGAAAGTGATAGGATGTGATAAGAGGTGTGATAAGAGGTGATAAGATGCTTATGAAATAAGTTAGGATGTGATAAGATGAATTAAGATGTGTATGGGAATGGGGATGTGGATGTATGTGAATGTGAATGTAGATGTGGATGTATGTGAATGTGAATGTGGAATGTGGATGTATAGATGTGGATGTATGGGAATGTGGATGTGGATGTATGTGAATGTGAATGTAGATGTGGATGTATAGATGTGAATGTGGAATGTGGATGTGGATGTATGTATGTATGTGGATGTAGATGTGGATGTATGGATATGTATGTATGAATGTGGATATGGGATGTGGATGTATAAATGAGGATGTGAAAATGGAGGTAAGCATGTAGATGTGGATGCATGTATGTGAATGTGAATGTAGATGTGAATGTGGAATGTGGATGTATAGATGTGGATGTATGGGAATGTGGATGTGGATGTATGTGAATGTGAATGTAGATGTGGATGTATAGATGTGAATGTGGAATGTGGATGTGGATGTATGTATGTATGTGGATGTAGATGTGGATGTATGGATGTGTATGTATGAATGTGGATATGGGATGTGGATGTATAAATGAGGATGTGAAAATGGAGGTAAGCATGTAGATGTGGATGCGTGGATGTGAATGTGGATGTGGATGTGGATGTGGATATGGATGTGTATGTATGAATGTGGATATGGGATGTGGATGTATAAATGAGGATGTGAAAATGGAGATAAGCATGTAGATGTGGATGTATGGATGTGAATGTGGATGTGGATGTGGATGTATGGATGTGGATATGGATGTGAATATATGATATGTGATGTGAAGGAATCTGAAGTGAAGAGATGGAAAAGGAGGTGATTGGATGAGTACACATATACATGGAATGTGTAATAAGTAATTTGGATTAATGAGGGATAATGTGGAAAAATGAGAGTTAATATAGAAACTGTATTTGTAAACTGTTTGTAAATGCTGTTGTAAATGGCTGTTTTATGTCAAGAATGCTGGGGAAGCATTTTGACCGTCTTGTGATTAAGGTCGTGGAGACCTAACTGATAAAGTTGCAACTGCTGACGGAGAGTCAATGGAGGACGTCTCGCGTAGCAAGGTCGATCGAGGTCTTGACCAGCCTCGGTTCGATTAAAATGGTGAGCTTCCGGTACGGTGGATGAGGGACCAAGGAAGCGGCCTATGAGTGAAGCGCTAGGTCACCTGCGAAGGATCCTAGAGGGTGCTGACCATACGGTGCTCGGGCTCTGGGTCGCCTAGGATACCCACGCGTGCGTCGAGGAAGATATTGGAACAAGGAGTAAGAGTTGTTTTGTGAAACCGGGCATGGATCTGGTTGACTGACCTTGCTGGTCCTCAACGGATGAGTCCATGGCTCTTTTATATGGATCTGTTGGTTGATCTTGCTGATCTTCAACGAGAGTCCATCTTGATAAGTGATTATATTGCCGAGTATTATGGGCTAGGAACTATGGAAACGGCCTCTGTGTGGACATTGTGATCAGTGGTACTATGGTTTCATTAAAGGATTGTTTTAAAGTTAGCTGATGCTAAGAAAAAGGCAATTTTCATATTGGGTGTGTAAGTGGTGTGGCTAGTTTTATGTTTGCATGAACTTCCGGCTAGGGGGCCTTGGAACTCTTTTCCTTGGTACCCGGGACAAAACCTAACCAAATTCCAAATTGGATCCCATCACTACAGTGGTTGGGCGGTTGGCTAACCCATGGGATCGGATGGGGTTAGGCTGGACTGATGGATCCGTAAACCGAGACTCAATTTCTGTTATTACGATAGATGAAGTAAGTCCCGGATAGTAATTGTTCTATGGATAGGAATCAACGGCTGTGCCTCTTGATGGGGAAAAAAGCGTTGATCCCAATGATCCAAGTGCAAGTTTCTTCCTTGATCCGACCGAGTATCTTTATAGGTGCAGTTGGATCAGCGTGATCAGTAATGATCTTGACTACGTTAGAGTAAAAAATTATCCTGGTGGAATCGCCCGTGCTTTCCGGGTAAGGGAAGTTTTTTCCGGGTTCGGTTTTGGAAAAACCGATGGATTAGTCTCTTGTCCGGATATCCGTGGACGAGGCCTCGAATGTGGGACCCCTGTCCCGCGCGAGAAGTGCTACTTCCGCTGCTAGTACCCGAATCCGTTGCTCGGTGGGAACAGGGGGACCTCACAGTTGGTATCAGAGCGAATTGGTTAATAAAGATTAACTGAGAAGACAAATATGTCAAAAATTTATGTAGAAAAACAAAAAGGTTGTAATTGTGTGATATAATTCATACAATTTGATATTCAAACTGAAATTCGTAATTTGGTAATTGGGTCTTCAGATAGAAGTACCGCAATTATATAGAATCCCTAACTTGCTTGAGGCCTAGACATGATGGTATTTACCTTATAATTCCAAGAGCCACGACTACCCGTATATACCGAGAGTATACTGCAGCTCTTTACTGACAGTATATACGAGTAAATCTAAGACTTGAAATTATAAGCGTTAATGCTATCCAGATGATGAATTCGAATGTGGTTGATATGATTTTTAATTCTGTTTGAGAATTGATGAATTGAATTGGATTCTGATTGAAAATTCTGATTGAAAAATGATGATTTCTGAAATTAGTTGAAATATAAAAATCTGAACAAAACCATAATGAGGATGAATGGGACGAGTCCCAGTGATGATATTCATAACTGGAATGATGATAATGAATTCAGCAAATCACTATGAGATTAGTGGATTGTGCTGTCAAATTGTTACTATTAACACTTGATCAGTAGATCAAGTTAAGGGATGACAAATTGAGAACTTGCTTGACTGAAATTCCCGTGGAGGAATGTTCAGAAGGAAATTTTTCGGTCTAATGGACCATTATCATGTTAAAGATATGAATGATATGATCTGAATATTAATGATGAGTTCTATATAAGGGATATTTATCCCAGTGTTCTGTTGGGTTGACCAGAATATAAGGAACCCCAAAATAAAATTGGATGTTAAGAAAAAGAGTTGTCCTCTACCTTGCGAGATGAGGACATCTCGCACTTTTTAAGTGGGGTAGAATGTAAGATTCCTCCCCAGCCTTCGAGGTATACAGGAGTAAGAATCTCCCTTTCTGATCTTATAATTATTCCCTCTCTAAAATAAAAGAAAGTTCTGTTTAACAAAGGAAGACCCTTTTTCTAGAATACTTCTCAAGAGTCCCACCTGTTTTAAGGATTCAGAACAATGAGTTTAGAAGTGAGAATCGATGTTTTGGATATCAAGGTTTTGGTCTTCATTCGAGTACGGCCCAAAAGAAGTTCTTTATCTCTTGGGGAGTATATGAAGTTATCCCCCAGATATTGTGAGCCTTATATCTGAATTCAATGAAAGTAGGTGACTTAGCCTACAAGCTTCTTTTATCTCTTCATCTCAAAATTCTTAATGCCTTCTATAGAAAAATGTGTCAAACCCAAATCATGGAAAGACAGTAAAACTTCAGTGGCAAGTTATCGTTGGCTTCTAAGTTACGCTAGCTCCTTCCTTTATATAAGTCGTAACTTTTACTTGTCGCTCACAGTAATCTTACTTCCATCGATCTCCTTTCTTTCTTAATCTCCTTCATGGCTTGGCAACAAGAACTAGTTTTATCCATAATGATTCCTCACCTTCAAGACGCAAGTGAATCTGTGAAGAAGGATTTTATAGAGCAGTATGAGCGCTCACTTTTCCCTCACTTGGGAACTTCTGTAGCGCAAACCAAATGGCGGACCTATCAAAACATAACTAGGGTAACACCCTGGGGTCAGCAGCACTTTCGTAACAATGTCCGCTTGGCCATGGTTATTGAAGCTTTGGGTTTGGGTCCCCGATATTACTGTGTCATGAGATCAAGGCATCTTGGGTTTTCTGAGCGGGTCTTCTTACTGGCATGTTTTCTTCCTCATGAGAAGATATGCCTTTATCCCGTTTTTGGCTTGCCTCTCAGAGGTCCTTTTGTTAGATCACCTCATACCACTGAGATAGGTGCAGCAATAACCAACAGAATTATTCCCATAGATGAGTTACCTTATACTTGTGCAGCTTGTGAGGACTGCTTTTGTGATCATATGATGGACGGGCTTATGGAAGTGTAAAGAGTTCTTCTATCTTTACTGTATAAGTTCCGAGAATGAATAAAGTTTAAATCTTGTTCTTATTTTGAATCTTGCTCTCTTTCAGACGTTTCTTGGTGGTTAATCTTGATTAAAATTTTTCTCTAAGTCTCATATTCGTGCATCTTGCGAAATTATCCCAGTTTGCGAGATGAGGACATCTCGCATTTTTTAAGTGGGGTAGAATGTAAGATTCCTCCCCCACCCCCTTTTTGATGTCTAGTATCTTTCCCTGTAATCAATCCCTCTTCAGAAATATAAAGACCTTGTTTCTATCTGTTTTAGCCTAGAGAGAGAAAAATATTCTAGAGAGAGAATATTCAGATTTTGAATATTTTTGGATAGAAAAATATCTCTTCTAATTCAGATGAGTTCCCCTGAAACAGAAATTCAAAAAGAATTTTCCAATGTGCAATTGGAATTAATTGAAAATAGGTATAAAGAACCTTAGCCTAAGGGTCTAGATTTTCAGAAATCTTTAGACTATGGTCCAATTAAGGTTCCTATGGACCAATAGCATCAATCCATGTGTAGGGAGGAGATAAATCCAACTTGTAAAAAGAAAATACCCAAAAATGAGTAAATGCTCACATGAGGTGAAGAGTTGAAAATGTACAAGGTTTATTAGTAAAAAACTATGTGCAATATTAAAAATATGAGATATTTTGGGTATAATGATTTTATTATGACACATATGTAAGGAAGGGGAGTCCCTTAAATGCTCACATAAGATGAAGAGTTGAAAATGTACAAGGTTTATTAGTAAAAAACTATGAGCAATATTAAAAATATGAGATATTTTGGGTATCCAAAAATGAGTAAATGCTCACATAAGATGAAGAGTTGAAAATGTACAAGGTTTATTAGTAAAAAAACTATGAGCAATATTAAAATGATTCCATTATGACACATATGTAAGGAAGGGGAGTTCTTTAAAGGAGGTGCATATTTCACATGCTTGAATGAGTTTTAAACTCATAAAAATTGAGATATTTCATCTCTCCTCTCTCCTCATTCAAGTCTAGTTCCAAAAAGTTAGCTTAACTGACCTAAAAATGGTCAATTATTGACCAAACTGATTTAGAAAATTCTAGAATCAGTTTGTTTGGTTAGGAGCTCAATTTTTCCTATAAATAGAAGCCTCTCCCTTGTTGAAAAATATATAGTGTTTATGCATCGTTACTCTACTCCACCTAAGCCAAGAACTGTGAATTCATTTAATAATTCACTAGTTTTTGGAGCTTCCCTCTTTCTTTAATCCCAATTAGTGGCTCCATCAACATACTTAACCAATTGATTGGTTGGGGGCCTCTACCGTGAACAAAGAATCAAGCAATTTGTAAGGTAATTAGTGAATATTGCTCTTTTCTATAATTTCTCAATGTTTCTCTCTTCTCAACCCCTCTCAAGCTTGAGAAGCTTAATTGGTATGGTTTTTTTTAAATGCTATTGAAGTTTGAATAGTAGTGAAGAGTTACATAATTTAATAAATGCTATTGAAGTTAATTTTCATTTATGTTTAAATTCTAATGATTCTTATGTAAATTCTCTCTCTCACTCAAGAAATGGTCATACTCATGACCCATTCTCAATCCAAATCAAGCTTTTCATAAAGCTTTTCCTTAACCCAAGATTAAGCTATGCTTGAGGCCAAATTAATGGCTTTTTCTTATGCTTTTAGTTTATGTATATTGATGATTCAATCCATTATGGATTGAGGATCCAATTAGAGAATCATTTTAATTATTTCCTTAATGATAAGCTTTATCCCTTAGAAAAATTGAGATTTATCAGTCATAGCAGCGGAGCTATGGCAAAATTTTTATAAAAATTATGCATAAAAAATTTTCATTCAAAGCATAAAAAGAGGACTTCCTACCATATTCTAGGAATCATCATCCTAGATTAATTGAAAGAATTTTATTATAATCATAGAGAAATTGAATTTTAATATTATGCATAAAGGATAAATTTTTATATCAAAAGTGTTATTTTTACCATTTTTATTTTCATGCATAGAAGTATGCATAATGGATAAATTTTTATATCAAAAGTGTTACTTTTATCATTTTTACTTTCATGCATAGAAGTATGCATAAAGGATAAATTTTTATATCAAAAGTGTTATTTTTACCATTTTTAGTTTCATGCATAGAAGTATGCATAATGGATAAATTTTTATATCAAAAGTGTTACTTTTATCATTTTTATTTCATACATAAAAGTATGCATAAAAGAAAATTTTTATATCAAAAGTGTTACTTTTATCATTTTTAATTTTCATGCATAGAAGTATGCATAAAGGAAAAATTTTTATATCAAAAGTGTTACTTTTATCATATTGGATTTCATGCATATAGGTATGCATAAAAGATATTCTTTTTATACTAAAAGTATGATTTTTCTCATAATTGGATTTTATGCTTAACTTAGATGCATAAGAGAAATTCTTTTATTCTAAAAGTATAATTCCCTACCAAATTGAAATCATGCATAAGAAGATGCATAAAAGATTGATTTTAATTTCGAAAGTGTTAGTCTCCTTAAATGGAATTTATGTATAAATAAATGTGTAGAGAAATCTTATATCAAATAAAAGAATTCTCTCTTTTTTTTAAAAAAGATATGAAATGTGATAAGATGTGATAAGAGGTGTATGAGATGTGATAAGAATTGATAAGATGCGTATGGAAAGTGATAGGATGTGATAAGAGGTGTGATAAGAGGTGATAAGATGCTTATGAAATAAGTTAGGATGTGATAAGATGAATTAAGATGTGTATGGGAATGGGGATGTGGATGTATGTGAATGTGAATGTGAATGTAGATGTGGATGTATGTGAATGTGAATGTGGAATGTGGATGTATAGATGTGGATGTATGGGAATGTGGATGTGGATGTATGTGAATGTGAATGTAGATGTGGATGTATAGATGTGAATGTGGAATGTGGATGTGGATGTATGGATGTGTATGTATGAATGTGGATATGGGATGTGGATGTATAAATGAGGATGTGAAAATGGAGGTAAGCATGTAGATGTGGATGCATGTATGTGAATGTGAATGTAGATGTGAATGTGGAATGTGGATGTATAGATGTGGATGTATGGGAATGTGGATGTGGATGTATGTGAATGTGAATGTAGATGTGGATGTATAGATGTGAATGTGGAATGTGGATGTGGATGTATGTATGTATGTGGATGTAGATGTGGATGTATGGATGTGTATGTATGAATGTGGATATGGGATGTGGATGTATAAATGAGGATGTGAAAATGGAGGTAAGCATGTAGATGTGGATGCGTGGATGTGAATGTGGATGTGGATGTGGATGTGTATGTATGAATGTGGATATGGGATGTGGATGTATAAATGAGGATGTGAAAATGGAGATAAGCATGTAGATGTGGATGTATGGATGTGAATGTGGATGTGGATGTGGATGTATGGATGTGGATGTGGATGTATGGATGTGGATATGGATGTGAATATATGATATGTGATGTGAAGGAATCTGAAGTGAAGAGATGGAAAAGGAGGTGATTGGATGAGTACACATATACATGGAATGTGTAATAAGTAATTTGGATTAATGAGGGATAATGTGGAAAAATGAGAGTTAATATAGAAACTGTATTTGTAAACTGTTTGTAAATGCTGTTTGTAAATGGCTGTTTTATGTCAAGAATGCTGGGGAAGCATTTTGACCGTCTTGTGATTAAGGTCGTGGAGACCTAACTGATAAAGTTGCAACTGCTGACGGAGAGTCAATGGAGGACGTCTCGCGTAGCAAGGTCGATCGAGGTCTTGACCAGCCTCGGTTCGATTAAAATGGTGAGCTTCCGGTACGGTGGATGAGGGACCAAGGAAGCGGCCTATGAGTGAAGCGCTAGGTCACCTGCGAAGGATCCTAGAGGGTGCTGACCATACGGTGCTCGGGCTCTGGGTCGCCTAGGATACCCACGCGTGCGTCGAGGAAGATATTGGAACAAGGAGTAAGAGTTGTTTTGTGAAACCGGGCATGGATCTGGTTGACTGACCTTGCTGGTCCTCAACGGATGAGTCCATGGCTCTTTTATATGGATCTGTTGGTTGATCTTGCTGATCTTCAACGAGAGTCCATCTTGATAAGTGATTATATTGCCGAGTATTATGGGCTAGGAACTATGGAAACGGCCTCTGTGTGGACAGGTGGTGAGCGTTCTAGTTGCCAATGATGCCATAGATACTCTGATGAAGGAATGATGGGAAATTATGAATCAACTGGATAAATTGGAAGATTGTGATCAGTGGTACTATGGTTTCATTAAAGGATTGTTTTAAAGTTAGCTGATGCTAAGAAAAAGGCAATTTTCATATTGGGTGTGTAAGTGGTGTGGCTAGTTTTATGTTTGCATGAACTTCCGGCTAGGGGGCCTTGGAACTCTTTTCCTTGGTACCCGGGACAAAACCTAACCAAATTCCAAATTGGATCCCATCACTACAGTGGTTGGGCGGTTGGCTAACCCATGGGATCGGATGGGGTTAGGCTGGACTGATGGATCCGTAAACCGAGACTCAATTTCTGTTATTACGATAGATGAAGTAAGTCCCGGATAGTAATTGTTCTATGGATAGGAATCAACGGCTGTGCCTCTTGATGGGGAAAAAAGCGTTGATCCCAATGATCCAAGTGCAAGTTTCTTCCTTGATCCGATCGAGTATCTTTATAGGTGCAGTTGGATCAGCGTGATCAGTAATGATCTTGACTACATTAGAGTAAAAAATTATCCTGGTGGAATCGCCCGTGCTTTCCGGGTAAGGGAAGTTTTTTCCGGGTTCGGTTTTGGAAAAACCGACGGATTAGTCTCTTGTCCGGATATCCGTGGACGAGGCCTCGAATGTAGGACCCCTGTCCCGCGCGAGAAGTGCTACTTCCGCTGCTAGTACCCGAATCCGTTGCTCGGTGGGAACAGGGGGACCTCACAGTTGGTATCAGAGCGAATTGGTTAATAAAGATTAACTGAGAAGACAAATATGTCAAAAATTTATGTAGAAAAACAAAAAGGTTGTAATTGTGTGATATAATTCATACAATTTGATATTCAAACTGAAATTCGTAATTTGGTAATTGGGTCTTCAGATAGAAGTACCGCAATTATATAGAATTCCTAACTTGCTTGAGGCCTAGACATGATGGTATTTACCTTATAATTCCAAGAGCCACGACTACCCGTATATACCGAGAGTATACTGCAGCTCTTTACTGACAGTATATACGAGTAAATCTAAGACTTGAAATTATAAGCGTTAATGCTATCCAGATGATGAATTCGAATGTGGTTGATATGATTTTTAATTCTGTTTGAGAATTGATGAATTGAATTGGATTCTGATTGAAAATTCTGATTGAAAAATGATGATTTCTGAAATTAGTTGAAATATAAAAATCTGAACAAAACCACAATGAGGATGAATGGGACGAGTCCCAGTGATGATATTCATAACTGGAATGATGATAATGAATTCAGCAAATCACTATGAGATTAGTGGATTGTGCTGTCAAATTGTTACTATTAACACTTGATCAGTAGATCAAGTTAAGGGATGACAAATTGAGAACTTGCTTGACTGAAATTCCCGTGGAGGAATGTTCAGAAGGAAATTTTTCGGTCTAATGGACCATTATCATGTTAAAGATATGAATGATATGATCTGAATATTAATGATGAGTTCTATATAAGGGATATTTATCCCAGTGTTCTGTTGGGTTGACCAGAATATAAGGAACCCCAAAATAAAATTGGATGTTAAGAAAAAGAGTTGTCCTCTACCTTGCGAGATGAGGACATCTCGCACTTTTTAAGTGGGGTAGAATGTAAGATTCCTCCCCAGCCTTCGAGGTATACAGGAGTAAGAATCTCCCTTTCTGATCTTATAATTATTCCCTCTCTAAAATAAAAGAAAGTTCTGTTTAACAAAGGAAGACCCTTTTTCTAGAATACTTCTCAAGAGTCCCACCTGTTTTAAGGATTCAGAACAATGAGTTTAGAAGTGAGAATCGATGTTTTGGATATCAAGGTTTTGGTCTTCATTCGAGTACGGCCCAAAAGAAGTTCTTTATCTCTTGGGGAGTATATGAAGTTATCCCCCAGATATTGTGAGCCTTATATCTGAATTCAATGAAAGTAGGTGACTTAGCCTACAAGCTTCTTTTATCTCTTCATCTCAAAATTCTTAATGCCTTCTATAGAAAAATGTGTCAAACCCAAATCATGGAAAGACAGTAAAACTTCAGTGGCAAGTTATCGTTGGCTTCTAAGTTACGCTAGCTCCTTCCTTTATATAAGTCGTAACTTTTACTTGTCGCTCACAGTAATCTTACTTCCATCGATCTCCTTTCTTTCTTAATCTCCTTCATGGCTTGGCAACAAGAACTAGTTTTATCCATAATGATTCCTCACCTTCAAGACGCAAGTGAATCTGTGAAGAAGGATTTTATAGAGCAGTATGAGCGCTCACTTTTCCCTCACTTGGGAACTTCTGTAGCGCAAACCAAATGGCGGACCTATCAAAACATAACTAGGGTAACACCCTGGGGTCAGCAGCACTTTCGTAACAATGTCCGCTTGGCCATGGTTATTGAAGCTTTGGGTTTGGGTCCCCGATATTACTGTGTCATGAGATCAAGGCATCTTGGGTTTTCTGAGCGGGTCTTCTTACTGGCATGTTTTCTTCCTCATGAGAAGATATGCCTTTATCCCGTTTTTGGCTTGCCTCTCAGAGGTCCTTTTGTTAGATCACCTCATACCACTGAGATAGGTGCAGCAATAACCAACAGAATTATTCCCATAGATGAGTTACCTTATACTTGTGCAGCTTGTGAGGACTGCTTTTGTGATCATATGATGGACGGGCTTATGGAAGTGTAAAGAGTTCTTCTATCTTTACTGTATAAGTTCCGAGAATGAATAAAGTTTAAATCTTGTTCTTATTTTGAATCTTGCTCTCTTTCAGACGTTTCTTGGTGGTTAATCTTGATTAAAATTTTTCTCTAAGTCTCATATTCGTGCATCTTGCGAAATTATCCCAGTTTGCGAGATGAGGACATCTCGCATTTTTTAAGTGGGGTAGAATGTAAGATTCCTCCCCCACCCCCTTTTTGATGTCTAGTATCTTTCCCTGTAATCAATCCCTCTTCAGAAATATAAAGACCTTGTTTCTATCTGTTTTAGCCTAGAGAGAGAAAAATATTCTAGAGAGAGAATATTCAGATTTTGAATATTTTTGGATAGAAAAATATCTCTTCTAATTCAGATGAGTTCCCCTGAAACAGAAATTCAAAAAGAATTTTCCAATGTGCAATTGGAATTAATTGAAAATAGGTATAAAGAACCTTAGCCTAAGGGTCTAGATTTTCAGAAATCTTTAGACTATGGTCCAATTAAGGTTCCTATGGACCAATAGCATCAATCCATGTGTAGGGAGGAGATAAATCCAACTTGTAAAAAGAAAATACCCAAAAATGAGTAAATGCTCACATGAGGTGAAGAGTTGAAAATGTACAAGGTTTATTAGTAAAAAACTATGTGCAATATTAAAAATATGAGATATTTTGGGTATAATGATTTTATTATGACACATATGTAAGGAAGGGAAGTCCCTTAAATGCTCACATAAGATGAAGAGTTGAAAATGTACAAGGTTTATTAGTAAAAAACTATGAGCAATATTAAAAATATGAGATATTTTGGGTATCCAAAAATGAGTAAATGCTCACATAAGATGAAGAGTTGAAAATGTACAAGGTTTATTAGTAAAAAAACTATGAGCAATATTAAAATGATTCCATTATGACACATATGTAAGGAAGGGGAGTTCTTTAAAGGAGGTGCATATTTCACATGCTTGAATGAGTTTTAAACTCATAAAAATTGAGATATTTCATCTCTCCTCTCTCCTCATTCAAGTCTAGTTCCAAAAAGTTAGCTTAACTGACCTAAAAATGGTCAATTATTGACCAAACTGATTTAGAAAATTCTAGAATCAGTTTGTTTGGTTAGGAGCTCAATTTTTCCTATAAATAGAAGCCTCTCCCTTGTTGAAAAATATATAGTGTTTATGCATCGTTACTCTACTCCACCTAAGCCAAGAACTGTGAATTCATTTAATAATTCACTAGTTTTTGGAGCTTCTCTCTTTCTTTAATCCCAATTAGTGGCTCCATCAACATACTTAACCAATTGATTGGTTGGGGGCCTCTACCGTGAACAAAGAATCAAGCAATTTGTAAGGTAATTAGTGAATATTGCTCTTTTCTATAATTTCTCAATGTTTCTCTCTTCTCAACCCCTCTCAAGCTTGAGAAGCTTAATTGGTATGGTTTTTTTTAAATGCTATTGAAGTTTGAATAGTAGTGAAAAGTTACATAATTTAATAAATGCTATTGAAGTTAATTTTCATTTATGTTTAAATTCTAATGATTCTTATGTAAATTCTCTCTCTCACTCAAGAAATGGTCATACTCATGACCCATTCTCAATCCAAATCAAGCTTTTCATAAAGCTTTTCCTTAACCCAAGATTAAGCTATGCTTGAGGCCAAATTAATGGCTTTTTCTTATGCTTTTAGTTTATGTATATTGATGATTCAATCCATTATGGATTGAGGATCCAATTAGAGAATCATTTTAATTATTTCCTTAATGATAAGCTTTATCCCTTAGAAAAATTGAGATTTATCAGTCATAGCAGCGGAGCTATGGCAAAATTTTTATAAAAATTATGCATAAAAAATTTTCATTCAAAGCATAAAAAGAGGACTTCCTACCATATTCTAGGAATCATCATCCTAGATTAATTGAAAGAATTTCATTATAATCATGGAGAAATTGAATTTTAATATTATGCATAAAGGATAAATTTTTATATCAAAAGTGTTATTTTTACCATTTTTATTTTCATGCATAGAAGTATGCATAATGGATAAATTTTTATATCAAAAGTGTTACTTTTATCATTTTTACTTTCATGCATAGAAGTATGCATAAAGGATAAATTTTTATATCAAAAGTGTTATTTTTACCATTTTTAGTTTCATGCATAGAAGTATGCATAATGGATAAATTTTTATATCAAAAGTGTTACTTTTATCATTTTTATTTCATACATAAAAGTATGCATAAAAGAAAATTTTTATATCAAAAGTGTTACTTTTATCATTTTTAATTTTCATGCATAGAAGTATGCATAAAGGAAAAATTTTTATATCAAAAGTGTTACTTTTATCATATTGGATTTCATGCATATAGGTATGCATAAAAGATATTCTTTTTATACTAAAAGTATGATTTTCCTCATAATTGGATTTTATGCTTAACTTAGATGCATAAGAGAAATTCTTTTATTCTAAAAGTATAATTCCCTACCAAATTGAAATCATGCATAAGAAGATGCATAAAAGATTGATTTTAATTTCGAAAGTGTTAGTCTCCTTAAATGGAATTTATGTATAAATAAATGTGTAGAGAAATCTTATATCAAATAAAAGAATTCTCTTTTTTTTTAAAAAAAGATATGAAATGTGATAAGATGTGATAAGAGGTGTATGAGATGTGATAAGAATTGATAAGATGCGTATGGAAAGTGATAGGATGTGATAAGAGGTGATAAGATGCTTATGAAATAAGTTAGGATGTGATAAGATGAATTAAGATGTGTATGGGAATGGGGATGTGGATGTATGTGAATGTGAATGTAGATGTGGATGTATGTGAATGTGAATGTGGAATGTGGATGTATAGATGTGGATGTATGGGAATGTGGATGTGGATGTATGTGAATGTGAATGTAGATGTGGATGTATAGATGTGAATGTGGAATGTGGATGTGGATGTATGTATGTATGTGGATGTAGATGTGGATGTATGGATGTGTATGTATGAATGTGGATATGGGATGTGGATGTATAAATGAGGATGTGAAAATGGAGGTAAGCATGTAGATGTGGATGCATGTATGTGAATGTGAATGTAGATGTGAATGTGGAATGTGGATGTATAGATGTGGATGTATGGGAATGTGGATGTGGATGTATGTGAATGTGAATGTAGATGTGGATGTATAGATGTGAATGTGGAATGTGGATGTGGATGTATGTATGTATGTGGATGTAGATGTGGATGTATGGATGTGTATGTATGAATGTGGATATGGGATGTGGATGTATAAATGAGGATGTGAAAATGGAGGTAAGCATGTAGATGTGGATGCGTGGATGTGAATGTGGATGTGGATGTGGATGTGTATGTATGAATGTGGATATGGGATGTGGATGTATAAATGAGGATGTGAAAATGGAGATAAGCATGTAGATGTGGATGTATGGATGTGAATGTGGATGTGGATGTGGATGTATGGATGTGGATATGGATGTGAATATATGATATGTGATGTGAAGGAATCTGAAGTGAAGAGATGGAAAAGGAGGTGATTGGATGAGTACACATATACATGGAATGTGTAATAAGTAATTTGGATTAATGAGGGATAATGTGGAAAAATGAGAGTTAATATAGAAATTGTATTTGTAAACTGTTTGTAAATGCTGTTGTAAATGGCTGTTTTATGTCAAGAATGCTGGGGAAGCATTTTGACCGTCTTGTGATTAAGGTCGTGGAGACCTAACTGATAAAGTTGCAACTGCTGACGGAGAGTCAATGGAGGACGTCTCGCGTAGCAAGGTCGATCGAGGTCTTGACCAGCCTCGGTTCGATTAAAATGGTGAGCTTCCGGTACGGTGGATGAGGGACCAAGGAAGCGGCCTATGAGTGAAGCGCTAGGTCACCTGCGAAGGATCCTAGAGGGTGCTGACCATACGGTGCTCGGGCTCTGGGTCGCCTAGGATACCCACGCGTGCGTCGAGGAAGATATTGGAACAAGGAGTAAGAGTTGTTTTGTGAAACCGGGCATGGATCTGGTTGACTGACCTTGCTGGTCCTCAACGGATGAGTCCATGGCTCTTTTATATGGATCTGTTGGTTGATCTTGCTGATCTTCAACGAGAGTCCATCTTGATAAGTGATTATATTGCCGAGTATTATGGGCTAGGAACTATGGAAACGGCCTCTGTGTGGACAGGTGGTGAGCGTTCTAGTTGCCAATGATGCCATAGATACTCTGATGAAGGAATGATGGGAAATTATGAATCAACTGGATAAATTGGAAGATTGTGATCAGTGGTACTATGGTTTCATTAAAGGATTGTTTTAAAGTTAGCTGATGCTAAGAAAAAGGCAATTTTCATATTGGGTGTGTAAGTGGTGTGGCTAGTTTTATGTTTGCATGAACTTCCGGCTAGGGGGCCTTGGAACTCTTTTCCTTGGTACCCGGGACAAAACCTAACCAAATTCCAAATTGGATCCCATCACTACAGTGGTTGGGCGGTTGGCTAACCCATGGGATCGGATGGGGTTAGGCTGGACTGATGGATCCGTAAACCGAGACTCAATTTCTGTTATTACGATAGATGAAGTAAGTCCCGGATAGTAATTGTTCTATGGATAGGAATCAACGGCTGTGCCTCTTGATGGGGAAAAAAGCGTTGATCCCAATGATCCAAGTGCAAGTTTCTTCCTTGATCCGACCGAGTATCTTTATAGGTGCAGTTGGATCAGCGTGATCAGTAATGATCTTGACTACGTTAGAGTAAAAAATTATCCTGGTGGAATCGCCCGTGCTTTCCGGGTAAGGGAAGTTTTTTCCGGGTTCGGTTTTGGAAAAACCGACGGATTAGTCTCTTGTCCGGATATCCGTGGACGAGGCCTCGAATGTGGGACCCCTGTCCCGCGCGAGAAGTGCTACTTCCGCTGCTAGTACCCGAATCCGTTGCTCGGTGGGAACAGGGGGACCTCACACAGTGGGCATCCTTAAGCTATATACTAATATCCATAAGTATTTAGAGGCTATGCCTACCAATGTAAGTAATAATTTTGATGCAACTCACATAAATTACCTAGTCTATGTGGATAACAAAGAAATCCATGAAATTCAAACCTTTTTCCAAGCTCATAAACCTAGCCACCCACCCCCTAGTTCGGGTCCCGGTGAGGATGAGGGTCCATCTTCTTTTTTCAAAAACACCTACCCTGTGTATACTAATATCGCCAGTAGGCTTCTTGATCCCTATCCAAGCACACCTCCTTCTACTTCTTCACAAGCTATATGTATCTACTATTCCTTCTCCCCACCAGACTTAGAATTTCCCACTAACACTCTCGCCGCCGACGAGATATTGGCACCTATTACATCTCCGCCAAGGCAACCTCAGGAGGTACATAATCTGCCTCCAATTGATAATGTTACACCTTACACTGACAATAATGTTTTGGATTTTGTCAGCTACAGAATATGAAGAGTTCATAAAACAAGGCAATCCACTATTAAAGCCAGAGCTTATGTTCAATGCACTCATGCAGATTACCCCGTTCGAGCCTACCAGCAAGATTCTTCTAGAGGCATATTCTGCAGTCACCCCCACATGGCAACATTATGTGCCATACCCTCCCCAAGCCAATCGTCCAGAATTAGAGGAATTACTGCCATTTGCTGGAGAGGGAACATTATGGGACAATGTCACAAAACACACAAGGCTGGCAAACCCCCATCTCTCAGACTTGTTGGAAATTCATCTGGTCACTTTCATGATCAGTGTACAGAAGATGGAGGAGGAAACATCGAGTGCACACTAGAGGTGGATACACCACCATCCACACAAATGAAGAGGCACCACACCTCCAAGATTTTGGAGTGTAACCTTCATGGAGAAAGAAATTTTTAACAGTAATAATTGAATACAATAGCATTTACATGAGTGCACCGCCAACATTACGAGTGGATCCACTCTACATGCCTATCAAGAGGAGGTGGACACCGTTGGAGTTTCAAGCTGCAAAAGAAAAGGATTCTCATATCTACTATAATTTTCCAATATTTAACCCAGTAACATTTGCCAGTATTCAAGCACAAAGACAACAACTGCTCAATTGGATCAAAGCTTGGTAAAAAATACCAGATCCTCCAATTGTAGCCAGTGTCAGGTTCATGAAGTTATTAGTGGTTCTAATAGACCAACCTAGAGAACCTTATGATGGCTATGAGGCTCACCATCTACAGTTTGACATGAACCAAGGGCCATCAAACAGAGGTATAATGCTATATTACCATCGTCTAAGATGTCTTCCAGGTTATATGCACATAACATTTGAAGACATGATCACCATCGAGTTATGGAAGTCCCATTCGGCATTCCGGCGCACACTCAAAAAACTTCAGACTCGGCGCAATTTCTATCGTTCACCACAAATTCGGCGACCAGGTCTTTAGACCTCGGTAACAGGTTCTGAGGACAGAATCCAATTTGGATTAACAACATGATCCTCAATTGAGGACATTAATAAGTGTCATGTAAAGGCACTATAAAGGTTGTACATTATGAGACATTGGCCACCCAAGGTCTAGTTAGTAAGTTTTAGACACCCAAGTGTGAATAAGGACCAATTGTATATAAGGTATTTTCTCATAATTAAAAGACACAATCCCCTTTGTGCTATTGAGAGCTCTTCCCTTGTACTTGTGAGCTTGTACTTGTGAGAGAGTGAGGAGTGAGATCATTCTAGCATTGTGCCTCTTTCATGCTTGTGTGTTTATGCTTGTATGAGAGTGAGAGAGAGAGTGTGATTGGCCTATGTGACGGTGTGAGCAACTCCACGGTGACAGTGTGGAGGTGGATCTTGGAGTTTGGGGCATACATGTGAGCTTGGAGGCTTCAAGAGACATGAGCTTGAAGCATTGGTAAGTACCCCACGACGGTTGTGTTCCATTGCTCATCCATTAGGTGAATGTGTAGAGTTCTCTCTTGGAGATGTGGTTAAGCATAACACTCGCCGACTTCATGCTATGATGCTGAAGAGGAAAGGGGGTGATTAATGGAGTGTGGTTGATAGCAGTAAGGTTGGAGAGACCACCAAGAAAGAACTGCAATTGTGTGGGCTTTTGCAGGTCTCAATGTAGCATGCTAGAGATGCCTACATGTATTTCTAGGTCTACAAAGAAGAGTCAAATTCAGTGATTGAGGGAGGAGTGTTTGGATCAGAGCACAAGGAGGTAGCCAAGTGAAGGATTGGCCAAGGTGTTTCCTAGATTCTCTAAGCAAAACCTCTGTTACAACGTGATCCAGATTAGAACTTGTTTGACTATACATGTTTGTTAGTTGAAAGCTGGTTAGTGGAGGATGAAGATGATGATGATGTGAAGTTTGAAGTTGCGGGTCTATCTATGGCAGATCCTAAAAGTTTCTTGTGCTTTCTTCAATTTTCTTTGAAGCCCAAGGTCTCAGGCTTGTTGGCATTGTTTGTTTGGTGAATGAAGGGTAGAGTGTTTTGAGCTTGTGTTTTTTGTAGTTTGGTGAGTTTTTGTGCCTTGATGCTTTATTTGTGTTGAGTTGAGTGAGATGATAGAGGAGGGATCTCTGAGAGGGCAGATCAAGTGTCTTTTGTGTCAGAATTGATTCTGAGTTGGAATTAGAAGAGAAAGTATATAGAGTTAGTTCTGTATAAGCAGAACATCAGAACCATCATCTGGGAGTGAGAGGATCTTGAGATGACTTGTCTGAGTGTGTAAGAAGTGTTTCTGGGCCTCGTCTGACAAGCAAAGCTATCAACTATTAGCAGTAGGAAGGTTTTGTGTTTTGAGTCCTTTCTACGTGGCAGTAGTGATTCAGGTGCTGTCAGTTGAGTATCCATTATGATGGGATTTTTTGTGGTTTGAGTGGTGTGAGCAACTAGAAGTGCTAGGTGACTCAGAAAGAGAGATTCTACTTCAGCTAGGTCAGAGTTAGTCATCCTCAAGAGGAAAGTCATTCGGAGTTAGCTGTGGGCTTGTAACTGCTGTTAGCACAGTAGAGAGCCTATAAGGTGATATCCCTTCAAGTTTGGAGTGGTCTGAGGGCCAGGCAGAGTCTATGGACACATAGGGCCTGATTTAGGGCGAGGGCGGGCCATCCGATCGCCAAAAGTAAACTAGGGTCGAAAAAGAACTCGGCCTATGAAGTAATCTAGACATCCTAGTTTACTCACAGGCGGAGTTGTTTTTGTGATGTCGGCACTCGGCCTGTGAAGTAAACTAAGGATCCTAGTTTACTTCACAGGCCAAGTTTTTTTTGAGATGTCACGAGTGCTTCGCCTCCCCTAGTTTACAAAATATCTAGGGCTCCAAAGTAAACTAGGGCCGTCCCGCAATAAAGTCGGGCTTGTCATATTGCCTAGTTTACTCCATTTCCCGAGTTTGGACTTAGATTTTTTTTGTCTAAGTCTCAAAATGCAAAAGAAAGGATTTGAACCCATGATATGCCGTTAGTGAGGCCATAGTCTTACCAAGTAGGCTATAATTTCTGCTAGCTAATATGTTCGGTCCATATTAATATATGCTTTTGTTATGCGGGGCAACCCTAGTTTACTTTGAGGCCCTACTTTACCAACGGCCCCCACAGCCGTCGATCCCACGTGAACCCCTCTTAAAATGCACCTGCCTTTTAGCTCCTGCATGGGGTGCGGCGAGTTTAAAAGCCTAAGGTACTGCCACTGCACACGTTGATGGAAGAGAATTTGCCTGGCGGTGGACTCTGCACTACAGGCTTTGCATCCTTGGCGAACAGCTCCATTTGCCCGCCAGAAACTCTAATTCTCCAAGATGCCCTTCTCCTGTGTCCAAAGGTCTTCTCCAGATCGACCCTCCTCCTTTCTCTTGCTTCAAAAACCTAACTACTTATACATGCTGTCATCTCGCGAACTGCCCCTGTTGATTCCGCCTTCGCAATCGTGAGGTGCCTGGAGCCACCGCTTTTGCCAACATGGCCCGATCTCGTTACACACGCTGTCCGCGCCATGCCCATTACAGCTCATCCAAAGTCTGCCATCGCTAGTCTACAACTCGCCTTCTTTTTCAAATTTTTATACCAAACGGCGTTTGAAAAATGCAGACTTGTCAAATTAAACTTCACCAAAAAATTGCGCTCTCTCTCTCTCTCTCTCTCTCTATATATATATATATGTGCGCCACATGTCCCCTTGTGTAGAGGGTTTATATATTTACACATACACGTATGTATATATACATATATATGTTACATATACATATAAATACATACAATAAAGCCAACTCTTCCACTTGTTCACACAATTATGATGATGCCCTTACTGCGGGCTAGGGAGAGAAGAAAGACGATCAAGGGAACAATAATGGTGTAGGTAAACAAGAGAAGCAAAACGATGTTGTGGATTATCTTATTCTAGCTAGCATTGAAAAGCTTGAAGGTTGGGATATCCTAGAGGACATTACTATTCATAAAGGTCTTGTACTCTCAATCCCTTGTGAAGATGTCTTTTTAGTCCAATTGTGAGGCAATTAAGAAGTGATCTTACCACTAAAACGAGATCTTTTGAAACAGAGGGGAATATTAGCACGAAGGGCTCTTTCATGCTTTCAATCACAATGCCTGATGAAACCTCAAAGGATGTGGATGATAACATAAGGGCTACATGGGATAAATAGTGGGTTATGGTCAATGATGAGTTTGAGGCTGAAATTGCAAATAATGTAGCATAGGCCTTCCTTTCCAACAAGATGTTTTTTTGTATGGGAAGGGAATCATCGGACAACTTCTTGGATGTAAAGTATAGAAGAACTTTATAGTGTGATTGAAATATACAAAAAGTGGAAGGCATACAAACTTTGATGTTGTGTGCAAAACGATTCCCTCCACAACACCAAAGGATGAACGTGATTCTAAAGTGGAGGCAATCAAAAAGAGAGACAGTGCTACATATCATAGGAAGATACATCGGGTGAGTTATAATACCCTTTCAAAATTTGCATTGGAAAGCTACTATCATTAAGTGTATATGTGATACGTGTATATGTCATCCGTTGTGAATCCCTCTCATGGAAAAGAGTGGTTCAACATCTTATGGAGTCTACCATATGAAGATGCTGCTATGAAGATTACCTTAGATAAGTTGTATCAAATCTCTATAGGAGCATACTCCAAGGCAAAACAAGCATCCATCATCACTTTTGGGGGCAGATGATAATTTGAAACAGAGCTATGGCATGAAGATATCTAACCATCCTTTAATCGCATGACTTGCAAAATAAGTGTGGATGGATTATGTGTTGACAAACGTAGGGGGACTTTTTGACCAGGTTATCAAAGCCTCTACCAATGAAGGGTCAATACAACTGCGAGACCATCCTACACTAGGGGAGTACTTCAATGACATTGTAGTGATACATAGAGAGTACTTGTTTGAGCCATTGGTTCCAAGTATGACTGTTGTTGCTTTGCCATCTAAACAAGTTGATCTCATCAATGCTAGCCGCTGACTTGTATATAGGTGAGAGTTTATTTCTTTCTTTTTATTTATGTGCTCTTATGCTTCTGTTATGTAATATACTTTATTTTGATGTATTGAAAATGTAAGAAGTTGTAATCCACAAACAGGTATCTTCACTACTTGGTTTGACAAAAGCTACTATGGAGAGTGCCTACTATATATAGGGCATGAAGTGTGCTTTAGCCACCTACACTTTGTATGTACACCACATTTATATTTAAAGAGGACAAAAAGCCAGATGGTCAAATCATCCTCTTTGAATGGGAGAGAAAGCACTGTCCCTAACTACTAGCATAGTAGTATGACACTACCAATAATTGTGATAGAGTATTTATAGTTTTTGCCTTGAACTCATGCTTCCTACTCAATAAAGTGAACTTATGGTCATCAATTAGATCTCGTTTATTTTTTCTTATCAACTATAGGAAGTATTAATTTCATTAAGGTTTCAATTGTGTTATTTGGTGTGAAATTTTAATGGGAAATGCCTTTCTACTCATGTTTCCTAACATAGTAGAAATGACACTATGAACAATTATGATACAACATGTATAGTTTTGGCCTTAAACTCGTGCACCCTAATGGAAAATGTCATGGTGTCAATGAAGAATTTACATCTATATTTTGTGAATTTAGAGTGCAAATCATATTTGTTAGCATACTAGTTGGGCCTATAATCTTTTTACATCCAGTTTTGTGAGTTTACATCTAGTTTTGTGAATTTGTGGGTGAAAATCATAGTTACTTACATAGTACCTTAGTATATCTATTTCTTTAAGAAATATGTTTTGTTGAAATGCTCAAGAATGTTTGCTCAAAAAAATTTTCTCGGATGTTTCTGCTCATAAAATGTATGTATCCTTCTTTTAATTGTTTATGCAAGTTCTACCTTATTGCACCCTTGGGTGCGATGTTTAGGTTTAGGTTTAGTTTAGGCTTGCATAAAGCATATGCTCAAGCTTTATGCATAGGCTTTTATAGAATTGCATAGAGATTACATAAAGCTTATGCAAAGGCTTGCATAAAGCTTGCATAGAGCCTACATAAAGCCTATATAAGCTTTATGCAAGACTTTGCATAAGCTTTATGCAAGCTCTATGCAATTCTATGCATAAGATCTATGCAAGCCTATGCATAGAGCTTGCAAGCATATGCTTTATGGAAGCCTAAACTAATATGCAAACTCTATGCAAGCCTAAAGCTTCTGCTTATGCTTGCATAGAGCTTACACATGCTTTATGCATAAAGTTTGCATAAAGCTTTTGCATAGGCCTGCAAGCTTTATGCAAGCTCTATGCTTAGCTTTATGCATAGGCTCTATGCAAAATCTTTGCATAGCCTCTATGCATAAGCTCTATGTATAAGTCATAAGTATAAGGCTTTTACATATGACTCAATGCATTAAGTCTATATGATGTTACAAGCATTCAGAATCTCATCACTAATAAAAGGACGATAAAGGTAGGTAGAATGAAGTGGAAATCATTTAGTGATGATGATCATGAGAATCGGACGCTTAAACATCATGTGGAGATAATGTTTATGTATCTATGCAACATGAAGCTTTATGTGTATGCTTCATGTAAGCTTCATTAGATGTGCTACTAATCATTTGCTTAATTTTATGTTTTGTAGGTCTTCTACTAATCCTCTCCTTTAGCTTCACAAAAAAAGGTAAGGCCTCTTTTTCTTGTAATCCTTAAACAAGATATATGTTTATTGCACCCTTGGGTGCTAGTTCTAGGTTTGCATGCATGCTCTATTATGAATAAGAGCTTTATGGATAAATCCTATGCATACAAATAAGCTTTCATAGGATCTATGCATAGAGCTCTTATGTGTAGGCTTTATGCATACGATTTATGCATGGAGCCTATGCATAAAAAGCGTATTTATAGTCTATATGCATGAAGAGCCTATGCATAAACCGTAAGCATAGGCTCTATGATTAGCTTTATTCTTAGGCTCTATACATAAGCTATATGCATAGAACATATGCAAGCTTATGGATAAACGCTTTATGCGTAGACACTATGTTGCATAGGCTCTTATGCATAAATCTTGCAAGCCTATAGGTGGCTTTATGCAAGCTTATGCATAGAGCATATGCACAACGCTTTATGCATAGGCTTGCAAGCTTTATGCATGAGTTGTAGTATAGACTCTTATGCATAATCTTATAAGCTTTGTGTATAAGCACCTATGCATAGAGCCTATACATAGGCTCTATGTGTAGACTCTATACAAAGCCTTATGCGTGTAGGCTCTATGCATAATATTTATGCATAGCTATTTATACATAGGCTCTATGTGTAGACTCTATACAAAGCCTTATGTGCGTAGGCTCTATGCATAATATTTATGCATAGCTATTTATGAATGTTTTATGCTTTGAGAAATTACCTTTATGCATGTATTTGATTTAGGTTATATATATAGGCAATGTCAATTAACCGATCATAGGACTTAGATGTTGCTAACCTATTTATTATCATCAACCATAGTGATATGGGTAGTAGGCATGGACTCAATTCTCATCAACCATAGTGATATCATCAACCATAGTGATATGGGTAGTAGGCATGGACTCAGTTCTCATAGACATGGGTATGGTTTGACATCTCTTTTCACATACACAAAGTTTATCCTTTATGCATTTTGTAAGTCCATTCATTTAATCTTATATGTAAGCAAACATACCATCAAGACAATCGACTTTATATGGGTAATCTACCCCATATGGCCAGTGATCTCCATGGGGACAATCCACTCCATTGATAGGCGCAAGTCTGAGTGGTTCACGCCCATTATGCTATGGGTGGGATGATCCTATACCACTAATGTCGACTAGACCCACCCTCTCTCTCACATCTGCATCTTCACCATGATGTTGTAAGGAGTATGAGGGGTCTAGTAGACAAGTACTAGGGGGGGATCAGGGTGCTTTTGCTTTGGTAAAAGGAGCACTAGGTGTCCCGAGTTATCTCCCCAACCAGAGGGGGGGGTCTTCATCCGCTCATTTGAGCCACCCCCGAGGAGAGTCATCCCACCATTTGTTCCACAAACCCTACCATATAATGTGGATGTCGATGGTTCCCTTGTCATGGATACATGAGGGAATCAAGTCATCAATGGGATACATGTACTCGCTAACCTCGAGTTCACAAACTCTTTTAAGAAGTGAAAAGCCTAGGATGAGCTCTCAAAACAATATGTTATTGATGTGCTCAAGACTAAGTTTGTTGTTCCATATGTGGGCCTTGCCTTCTCAGAGGATTTGATGAAGATGAGGATAAAGATTTTTCTCTTTAATAGGAGAGCAAACATTAAGAGAGTGGTGAAGCACAACATGGAGAAGCCAAGTGTTTTCTTACAGGAGGAGTGGAGGCATGCACGGAGCTTTGTGAGAAAGCATCCACGTGCTTTTCAACAACAAATGATAGCAAGTGCTTCATGACTACGAAATCAAAGAGCATCACACTTTGGCTGGGGAGGAAAATCCTCCTTCATCGCTTGCTTTGTAAGTATCCATTTTATTGTTTTCCTTCTCTTTCATTTCATTTTAAACTATATTGTTTCCTTTAACTAATTGCATCTTTTTTTAATTATTTTTTGTAGAGGGAGGTTGTTGGGCATGACCCAACAAAAGAGGAGTATGATTATGGATACAGAGCCCCCTATCCATAATTTTGGGCTTGGATGTGTATGCAAGTTGTACGCTTGAATGAGTCCATTTCGCGGACTCAAGTTGGTAAGTAGCTGTTAATCCCTTCTGTTATTTATATGTAAGTGTGTATGTATGGTGAAGAGAAAGAGAATGAGGAAGATTCAAACCACCAGCATGTCAAATAATCATGGGTAAGAATCGAATACATCAAACAAGTGAAATTAAAGCACTTGCAATCATAACACATCATTTGGGGGCTCAAGATTTTACAATTTTGGCTCATTTTCACTTCTTGTATACAAAGGGGATGTCATGTACGTGCATGAGACTCATAAAAAACCCCTATTTTTAAGTTTCTCTTAAAAGTAAACTACACCCCTTTTTAAGCTTATGAGTCCCACTTATGAAACTAAAGTATCCCCTATTTAACATGTAATACACGTGGCAAACTGCAACCCAGTTTAGTAGCATAAATGTACATTAGAGGAACATATTCTACTTAAGCAAAAAGGCTTATATATTTTCTCCTAAAATTGTATGGGTGGTCAGCTTATAAGATTACTAAAAAAATCAAAGTTTGAATCTTTACCATTATAGCACATATAGCACATACTCTACTTAAGCAAAAAGGCTTATATATTTTCTCCTAAAATTGTATGGGTGGTCAGCTTATAAGATTACTAAAAAAATCAAAGTTTGAATCTTTACCATTATAGCACATATAGTAAACTATAATTAGAATTTTTCCCCTTGCTTCCATTCTCCCCCTCCGCAAACCCCCCATTCGTAAAACCCCCTAGACCCCTAACTTAGAAGCTTAAGCCACACATTCCTAAAACCCCCTAGACCCCTAACTTAGAAGCTTAAGCCACACATTCCTAAAACCCCTTGCCTTACACTCATGTGATACCATAAGATATGACTTGTAAATCCCCGAGGGTAATGAAAAATAACATTTTTGGAAGTGTGGATTTGGAGGGGTTTTTAAAAATTTTTGAAGCTCATAATGAATGGTCCTAAATGTGAATTCTATCCAATTTGGTTTGGCATGATTCTATAGGTTAAAGAATCATGGTCATGATTTTGTAGAACCGTGTGATTAATTTATCTCAATTGTGAAAAGAGAGGCTTTCAAAGGGTTGTTAAAAGTGTTAGAGCTCACTTAGCATACTAGTCCTTCTAGTTTGGTTTTGCAGGTTCTTCAGCACTTCCTTTACTAGCCTAATCCTTTAGTAGCCTAATCCTTTATTGACTAAAACCAAGCATATCTAGATGAATCTCTTGATGTAGAAGGGGTCTACTAATATAGCACTTGTAGTTCACCCTTAGAACATAACAACTCTTGCTCCATCCAGTAAATCAGCCAATCCATAGAATCTGTAACAAGTTCTTGTGGATACATGTCTTGTTTGGAGATGTGTTCTTATGTGTCTACTACAATATCTTTTCCCTTAGGATAGGGAACCTTGTAATTTTCCTATTTCACCCTAGGTTTATTAGTATTGGGTGTGACATTGGCTACCATTCTCATGGATAGATGCCAATTTGACCAATTAAGGTTGCCATGTGTGCAAGAAGGTGAAACTTATAGTAGTAGGTGATGTCTTTAGCCTAGCATATTGCTTTTGCTGCCAGTCTTAGGGAACTTTAATGTCCTTCTTTATATATTTCATTTGATGATCTATCCCATCCAAAATTTGTTTTGACACTTCCACTATGATCAATGGATAGGACCAATTCAATGGTGTTAGGAAATCTTGTCCATATAGTGCCTTAAATGGACTAATCTCGATACTTTGATGATGAAAGGCATTATAAGTAAACTCTACCAGATGTAGATAGTTCATTCATCTCCTAGGTTCCTGTCCACAGATTTCTTTGATCACCTACTTTACCCTCTCTATTTGGCCTTTAGTTTTTGGATGATACCAGATTTAGAATCATGATGTACATTTAGCATCTCTATACGGATTATCCTTCTAGGTAATCCATGTAATCTGAAAATCTTCTTCAAACAGACAAACATGAACATTGTAATACATCCTCCTTAATTCTAGGCCAAATTAAACTCTTCTTTATAGCCATGAAAGTCTTCACATATCCAAAGTGTCATGCTATATAGGGATGTCATGAATCTTGTTTACAATCCATCTCTTCAACTCTCCTCCTTCAATAACACAAAACCAATTGTTGAAGTCAATTATTAAAGTATATACAATCATCCTCTCACTTGAATCCTTGAAATTTCTTTATTTCTTGGGTTGTCTTACTTTCTTGCTTGAGCAAAGGCAATCCGACAAGGGTGAATAATTCATCCTTTAATTCTCCCCTTAGTCTCTATAGGTAAGGGATTTAAAATTATGCTTATTAAGAGTAAGGAGGATTTCCTACTAAGTGCATCTGCCTCTCTTTTCTTGACCTATATTTGATCTTAAACTCAAATTCTTGAAGCGTTTGCATCCATCTTCTTTGCCATGTATTCAAATCATTTTGAGTAAAGAAAGTTCTTATGATTAATTTTCCAAAGTGAACTTCTTTCCAAGAAGATAGTATTGCCACCAAATCTTCAAGGCATGAACTATTGTAAGGATTTCTAAATCAAGGCATGAACTATTGTAAGTATTTCTAAATCATGGACATTGTTATTCCTTTCATGTAGCCTCAACTTATGTGATTGATATGCTATGGGACATCCATGGATGACTTCGAAAGGATTTTCAAATTTTTGGTAGCTTAAAGACAAGATTTATCTCATTGATGCAAGCTTTAACTTATCAAAGATAAAGATCAATCAATCTTAGCATATTGAGGGATGAAAATACTATACTACTTTGTGTTAAGACTAAAAATATTCTCACTTCCTTTACCGTCTTTAGTTTTGGCCAATCAATAACAACATTTGACACCCTTTGTGCAGGGTTAGCTTATATTCCATCCTCCTTTGATACTATGAATCCTAGATATTTAATGTGATTAGTAAATAAGGTATGTCTACTCTTCTTAGTGAAAATTTTATACTTTTTAAGAGTTTCGAAGACTTTGCATACATGCTTCTTATGATCGACAATATTTTTGGATTAGATTAGAATGTCATCAAAGAAGACTAAGATGAAATCATCTAGATGCTCTTTGAAGATTTTGTGCATTACTGAATTGAAGGTACAAGGAGCATTTATTAATCCAAATGGAATTACTATAAATTCAAAATGTTTGTATATTGGGTATTAAAGGTAGAAAATAATTCTCTCACTAGAATTTTCATGCAAAAAATTTAATATATCTCAGTCATCTATCATGTATACATGATCAATACAAAGTATTGGGTTGTTTACAATTAAAGGTCAATTACATTTCTTTTCATGCTATTGTTGCTTCAATTCCAATTGTTTTCATGGTATGATTCCTTTAGTTCCATTTCTTCTTGTGCTATCATTGCTTTATTGATTTGGTGGAGTATGACTATTTTATCCATATGCTAACCAATTGTAAGTTTTTTATGAATATGGGCATCATTTCAAGTAATTTCCATAAAAATAAGAATTTTATTTTCAATCCATTTCAATTGCACATTCTATTTAGATTGGAAACATTCAAGGATGAGTGTGATGAAGTTCTTAAGTAACACCAATCATATGATCTGGGTTAAAGCATGGTTAGGTGGTGGTACTAGTTTTATGCTTTCAACAAGTAGAAAAAAGATGATTGATTTTAGGACTATTATTGTGGTTTGAAATTCTAAATAATATTCTTTAAAGTAGTGGTATGGAGAAGAATCTTAAAAAGTACTAATAGTATATTCTAAATTTACCTAAAACTCTCCAAAACAAAATAAAAAGCAGTGTCAAAGACACTGCTTTTTGTACCACCTATCCATGCTTTTACCTAGATCCCTTCATGGTCAAAGGGAAAAGCAAGATATTTGAATAATATGATGTTCAAGCCAAGAGCTTACCTTATCCTTGCTAAAGCCTATGCCTTAGGGCCAAGAGCTTGCCTTAGCCTTACTAAAGCATGTGCCTTAGTGCAAAGATCTTGCCTTAGCCTTGGTAAAGAATGTGCCATTGGATTTTTATTGCCTTAGAGACACAATCTACAGCTTGCCATGTGGGTGCACTAGCTCTTCCATCATGTCGTTCACTATATTTGTGGTCATACACCGAAATGATCCTTGCCAAAGGGGTGAACGGAAAGCTCTCAATGCCTAGATGGATGATCATACACCGAAATGATCCTTGCCAAAGGGGTGAATTATCCTTGCCAAAGGGGTGAATGGAAAGCTCTCAATGCCTAGATGGAGGCAAGAAAAGATGGTTATTCATGATGGTTATTTGTCATAAAATATGGGACAAGAAGAAGCTAATGCAAGAGGGAAACCTATAATCACACCTATCCAAACAAGTATCGATCAAGCAAGCAAGAGCACAATAGCATGCAACCTATAATCATACCTATCCAAACAAGCATCAATCAAGCAAGCAAGAACACCTATACAAAGATGGGATAAGAAGAAGCTAATGCAAGAGGGAAACCTATAATTAGACCTATCTAAACGAGCATCAATCAAGCAATCAAGAGCACAATAGCTTGTTGTAAGAAGAGGGGAGGAGGAGATCTCTCAAGAAAACTATTAGAAGGGAATGATTATGTATTTCTTATCGTAAAAAATGACTTATACTATAAGGGAATGATTTTGTATTTCATATTGTCAAAAAATGACTTATATTACAAGGGAATGCTTATGTATTGCTTATTGTCAAAAATTACTTATATACAAGTTACTATTTTTCACACTCCGGCCAGCCAAACTTAAGAAGGGTCTGACCTCTATTACTAGTCTAAAGCGCGACTATGTAAACTAAAATTTTGTAGAATTTCCCTATTTAACATTAAGCTCGTCGCAAGTTTTCTTTATATGTTACATCAATGTCTTACAAAATTTAAGTACCCATCTGTGCAAGTAAGATAGCAAAGCCACTACTAGGTCAGGTGAGACAAAACCATATAAACCAATAGAGTAGTGGTTTTAACATACCCCCTTCTTAATGGAGGGTCTAGGGCATGCCAAGAGGTTATGTGGTTAGTTTAGGACCTGATCCATAGCCAGATGTAAGGAAAAGTGATGGGATTAAAGATAAAGAGATGGGAAGATTTAGGCAGCCTTGATGTGGAAGGTAGCATGGAAAGTGAAAGGTGACATAGAAGTGCTAGGCCTTGTTGGTTGTGAAAGTGTTGTGCATTCTTCAATATGAGGTAGTTGGTAGAAGTGGAACCCTATTTTTGGTGAAATAAGTGCAAGGATCCCATGGAATGATTGGCATAAGCAGATGGAGGTGTGGGACATCTTGGCATGACAAGGTATTATGCATGGATCTCATAGCATGATGCTAAGAGAATATGTCACCCATGGCAAGGTTCTCGTGGTGTTGAATTGGAGCTGAAGCAAAGGTTATAGGCATGGAAGATTGTTGGAGGTACCTGTTGTAAGGTTGCGGGTTCACTAGATGATGGTTTATACCATGGGCTAGGTTGGCACCCGTCATGATACTCCCCCCATCCAGAGATGTACTTGGAGGGTTGGCATTTATGAGGTTAGTTGTAGCACAAGTGCATATGTTTGTGCATGACATGAGATGCAAGAAGTGAAAACATTATGATTCCCATAGTGAAATATGCAAGTCACATGCATGGGAAATTGGTGAAAAGTGTGCTCATGTGTGTGCAGTTATCCAAACAAAAACTTATCCAATATAATTGTTTTCTTTGACTCTCTTTTCTACTTTCTTTATTCCTTTTCTTGGGGATTTAAAATCATTATTTTGTTAGGGCTATGCATGGACTTGTCCATGGTTGTGCCTATATCTATAAGGGAGTTGGACACCCTCTCTCACTTGAGGGATCTAGTGGTGTTAAACACTTGAGATAGGCGAAGGGTGGGTTAAATGGGTGATATGTTCAAAGACAAGGTCACATTTCATGAAGTGGTGGGGTTATCATAAGATAACACTCTTGCATCCATTTCTCCATTGCCTCCTCTTGGGAAGTGAAGACAAACACAAAGACGATGATGGGCCAGAGGAATCTGATTGTTAGTATATATTCAATGCACTTCTTTTCAGCATGTATCTCAGATTAATGTATGGTGCACATTTGTACGGCCCCCATTATGAAAAGAAGCCATCGATGCACATATTTTTAGTGGGAACCCTAGCTTAGATTGTGGAAGGGGTTGTAGTTGTGACCATTGATGGTTAGGAGATGATGAGGGGTACAAGCACCCTCAGCCAAAAAATATACAAGGAATATTCCTTGAAATATTTCCTTGGATACTAATTTTATCATTAGTGGGTGGTGGGCGATCGTAGATTGTGATGTGTTATGAATACGTGGGCGGTCATCAATGTAGTGTAAATGCCCACATCTTGGAAGCGTCAACTGCACTACCTGTAGCACTACAAATGGACATAGTTTGCACAAGCTAAGGTATCCAATGCTTGTGAGCATGTATTCCCTATACTCTCAGTATGTCCTCCATTGAGGGTCTATCTAGATTGGTAGATTGTGATGTGTTATGAATACGTAGGCGGTCATCAATGCAGTGTAGATGCCCACATCTTGGACGCGTCAACTGCACTACCTGTAGCACTACAAATGGACATAGTTTGCACAAGCTAAGGTATCCAATGGTAGATTGTGATGTGTTATGAATATGTGGGCGGTCATCAATGCAGTGTAGATGCCCACATCTTGGACGCATCAACTGCACTACCTTTAGCACTACAAATGGACATAGTTTGCACAAGCTAAGGTATCCAATGCTTGTGAGCATATATTCCCTATACTCTCAGTATGTCCTCCATTGAGAGTCTGTCTAGATCAGCATCTAAGCTCTACACTAGAGTGCATAGGTGGACAACACCATTATATTGTACCTATCTCTTGTCTAGTATAATCACAATTTTAAAAATATCTCCATTCTCTCTATTGCATTGCCTAGTGTAATTTATCTTATTGTATCTTTTTCCATTGTTCCATATTCTTACATTGATGAGGATTTCAAGTAGCCTCCTCTTCCTTGAATTTTTTTTAATATGGCCAAAGTCCCAACTAATCGAGAAATATAATATATATTTGGTTCACTTGCATTCTTCCTAGTTTTATTTTCTTTTTCAAGTTTATGTTTGTATCAAAACATTGTTTGTATCAAATAAAAAAAAGAGCTGGGGCAGATCGGGGAGTCCTCTGCAAACTCCCTAGTCTATCTCAGCTTTTTTTCTCCAACAACACAATTCTATCAGCATCTACTCACCAGCAAAAATAGCAATAAAATATTGCTGCTATTTTTGCTATTGAGCAGTGATCCCGTTGCAGTGAAAATAGCAGCGTCTATAGCAGCAAAATAGGCCCAACATCTCCACACCCTTCTAGTTACAAAAGCATTCCTATTTTTGTTTACTAGACTATCATTCTATTATAGTGGTAGGGTATTGTTTGTAATGTTCTATATAATATGACTAGGAATTCTTCTTCAAGTTCCACAAGATTTCAACATATCTTGTCATGAATAAGCTTGCACCTTGGTAATAGCAGATTTGTGCCATCAACATAGCAAGGATTTGACAGAAGAAAGAGAGCAAGTACAATTTTGAACTTTCGTCCTTTTGCCAGATGCTACGCTTCTTCAGGAATGAAGAAGGCACAATGCTGACACACTCTTTGCCTTCATCACCACCAGTGTAAATGGTTTTGTTCTCACTCTCATTTAACATACTACCAAGGCTGCAATGGTTTGGATCATACTGAGAAATGAGTATGAGACTCGAAATCAGACTAGGATTTAGAACATGAAGAATCAACTTGTTGATAAAAAGTTTGTTGAAGGAGAAGTTTCTAAAGCATTTATCTTGCGGATCAAAAATATGGGAGATCAAAGGGCTGATGTAAGGATTACACACACTAGTGATGAGGAGTTGGCCCGGAGGTGCATCCCAATTCTTCCACAGAAGTATGATGGCTTGGCTACACCACTAAACACTTAGGTTGGAGTACCACCTTTATCATTTAAAAGAATTTAGTGCTATGTTACTTGAGGAGGAGATGTAGCTGAAGACCCACGATGGTGGTGATGCTGCATTTTCAGCCAATGCTAAAGGAAAAGGCATGACATCTTCTAATGAGAAGAAGAAGAAGTTTCAAGGGAGTTGCTATTACTATGATAGGAAGGGTCACGTTGTCAAAGACTGTAGAAAGAAGCAGGCTGATGAAGAATGTCACCTTGAAGTCCATGGAAGGGAAAGGAGTCAATCAACAATGTTAAGATCAAGCTTGAACTTTGGGTCACCACCATTAAAGAGATATGTTCATATACTTAGGCTTCAGTTGTTGATGATTAATGCATTTTGGATAGTGGAGCATCTCGACACATGACCAGTAAGAAGGGCTGGTATAGTTCCTAGAAGCCTCTACAAGAACCCATCAATGTTGTTGTTGGGAATAATGCTAAATGTCTAGATTTGTGGTAGCTACAGGTGAAGAGAAGAAGCTGTCAAATGTGCTATATGTACCCCAAATAAAGAGAAATCTACTATCAGTTGTGTTGCGATGACAGATAGTGGGCTTGACATACACTTCAAGAAAACTGAAGCAAAAATTCTAGATGATGTTGGCAAGGTAGTCGACAAAGGAGTAAGGCGCAATAATCTCTACGAGTTGAGTTCCTTTATAGTGTCCGTAAGAGCACAAGCAAGATTTGGCACAAGCGAGTTGGTCACATTGGATTCGTAGTGCTAAAGGAGATGTAGAAAAAGGTTATGGTAGCTACTTTTCTTACATTTTTAGAATTGTAGGAACCATATGAAGCTTGCATTATGGGCAAGCCATAACGCAAGGCATTTACATAGGAAAGCAGCTCAGGGGGTGCACTACTAAGAAATCCTATGTATCATGTGCGTTCAAGGGATATCACCTCTTTTTCTTTATGGACTTATGGGTTTTTTTTCAAAATCAATTAAAAAACCCCTTCTGTAAATGTATTTCTTTAAATTAAACTTAAAATTTTGAAATAAAAAAACCCCTTCATTTGAACTCACGTGGTATACTTATATATTTTTAGGTGAATCCCCCAAGGAAAGCAGCAATCAGGTAAAGACTCCTCTAGAGCTACTACATGTTGATCTTTGTGGTAAAATGTCTAATACTACAGTAGGGGGATGTTATTACTTTATGTTGTTAGTCGCCAATTACAGTAGGGAGATGTGGGTTTATTTTTTTCAAGATAAGGCTGAAGCTTTTGGCAAGTTCAAACAGTGGCATAAAGTTGTGGAAAATGAAATAGGAAACAAGGTGAAAAAGTTTTGTATAGATTGAGGAGGAGAATTCCTTTCCATGGAATTTGATCGCTACTGCAAGGAGAATGCCATCAAGAACCAACTCACCACTACACACCTCAGCAAAATGGTGTTATAGAACACCGCAATCGAACTGTCATGGAGATGGCTCGATGGATGTTGAAGGCAAAGGTTTTGCGCAATACATTTTGGGCTAAAGTAGTTAACACATCAGATTATGTCCTCAATCAGAGCTACACAAAGGCACTCAAGGATGTTACACCTCAAGAGGCCTACTCTAGTAAGAAACCTTCAGTTTCGCATTTCATAACATTTGGCTGTGGATGTTATGTGCATATTCCATATGCATCAAGGACTAAGCTAGATGCCAAAAGCAAGAAGTGTATCTTTCTTGGATATAGTCAAGAGTCGAAGGCATATCGGCTCTATGATATATAGGAAAAGAAGATTGTGGCCAGCCGAGATGTGGTATTTATAGAACAACCACACTCAGTGGAGGAAGGAGTTCCATCCACTCTATCATCAGTCGGAGAAGTAGTCCACCATTAGCCCACCAACCCATCAATCAAGTTTCCTCTCAAGGAGGAGGAGTTTTCAGAGGATGAAGACTCTCACACATCATAATATCCTGCTTCTACACCACAAGGAAGGCCACTTCCTAAGTGGGCACAACAACTATTTGATGAGCATAATCCAGTACCTAAGAATCTAGAATCTTCAGCAAATGGACCATGTAGATCAAGGAGAATAAAGGAGCAGAGAAGAGCATCTGATCTCATTGTTAATATAGCCTTGATGGCTTAGATGATGGGAATAGTGAAGGAGCTAACCACCTTGTGTAAGATTCCTCCCCCACCCCCTTTTTGATGTCTAGTATCTTTCCCTGTAATCAATCCCTCTTCAGAAATATAAAGACCTTGTTTCTATCTGTTTTAGCCTAGAGAGAGAAAAATATTCTAGAGAGAGAATATTCAGATTTTGAATATTTTTGGATAGAAAAATATCTCTTCTAATTCAGATGAGTTCCCCTGAAACAGAAATTCAAAAAGAATTTTTCAATGTGCAATTGGAATTAATTGAAAATAGCTATAAAGAACCTTAGCCTAAGGGTCTAGATTTTCAGAAATCTTTAGACTATGGTCCAATTAAGGTTCCTATGGACCAATAGCATCAATCCATGTGTAGGGAGGAGATAAATCCAACTTATAAAAAGAAAATACCCAAAAATGAGTAAATGCTCACATGAGGTGAAGAGTTGAAAATGTACAAGGTTTATTAGTAAAAAAACTATGAGCAATATTAAAAGTATGACATATGTAAGGAAGAGGAGTTCTTTAAAGGAGGTGCATATTTCACATAAGATGAAGAGTTGAAAATGTACAAGGTTTATTAGTAAAAAATTATGAGCAATATTAAAAGTATGACATATGTAAGGAAGAGGAGTTCTTTAAAGGAGGTGCATATTTCACATAAGATGAAGAGTTGAAAATGTACAAGGTTTATTAGTAAAAAATTATGAGCAATATTAAAAGTATGACATATGTAAGGAAGAGGAGTTCTTTAAAGGAGGTGCATATTTCACATAAGATGAAGAGTTGAAAATGTACAAGGTTTATTAATAAAAAATTATGAGCAATATTAAAAGTATGACATATGTAAGGAAGAGGAGTTCTTTAAAGGAGGTGCATATTTCACATAAGATGAAGAGTTGAAAATGTACAAGGTTTATTAATAAAAAATTATGAGCAATATTAAAAGTATGACATATGTAAGGAAGAGGAGTTCTTTAAAGGAGGTGCATATTTCACATAAGATGAAGAGTTGAAAATGTACAAGGTTTATTACTAAAAAACTATGAGCAATATTAAAAATATGACATATGTAAGGAAGGGGAGTTCTTTAAAGGAGGTGCATATTTCACATGCTTGAATGAGTTTTAAACTCATAAAAATTGAGATATTTCATCTCTCCTCTCCTCATTCAAGTCTAGTTCCAAAAAGTTAGCTTAACTGACCTAAAAATGGTCAAATATTGACCAAACTGATTTAGAAAATTCTAGAATCAGTTTGTTTGGTTAGGAGCTCAATTTTTCCTATAAATAGAAGCCTCACCCTTGTTGAAAAATATATAGTGTTTATGCATCATTACTCTACTCCACCTAAGCCAAGAACTGTGAATTCATTTAATAATTCACTAGTTTTTGGAGCTTCCCTCTTTCTTCAATCCCCATTAGTGGCTCCATCAACATACTTAACCAATTGATTGGTTGGGGGCCTCTACCGTGAACAAAGAATCAAGCAAGTTGTAAGGTAATTAGTGAATATTCATCTTTCTATAATTTCTCAATGTTTCTCTCTTCTCAACCCCTCTCAAGCTTGAGAAGTTTAATTGGTATGGTTTTTTTAAAATGCTATTGAAGTTTGAATAGTAGTGAAGAGTTACATAATTTAATAAATGCTATTGAAGTTAATTTTCATTTATGTTTAAATTCTAATGATTCTTATGTAAATTCTCTCTCTCACTCAAGAAATGGTCATACTCATGACCCATTCTCAATCCAAATCAAGCTTTTCATAAAGCTTTTCATTAACCCAAGATAAAGCTATGCTTGAGGCCAAATTAATGGCTTTTTCTTATGCTTTTAGTTTATGTATATTGATGATTCAATCCATTATGGATTAAGGATCCAATTAGAGAATCATTTTAATTATTTCCTTAATGATAAGCGTTATCCCTTAGAAAAATTGAGATTTATCAGTCATAGCAGCGGAGCTATGGCAAAATTTTTATAAAAATTATGCATAAAAAATTTTCATTCAAAGCATAAAAAGAGGACTTCCTACCATATTCTAGGAATCATCATCCTAGATTAATTGAAAGAATTTCATTATAATCATGGAGAAATTGAATTTTAATATTGTGCATAAAGGATAAATTTTTATATCAAAAGTGTTATTTTTACCATTTTTATTTTCATGCATAGAAGTATGCATAATGGATAAATTTTTATATCAAAAGTGTTACTTTTATCATTTTTAATTATGTATGTGGATGTGTGGATATGGAGATGGGAGTGTGGATGTATGAACATGAAAATGGATATATGCATGAAGATGTATATGCATAGATGTAAATGTGGATGTAGATGTGGATGTAGATGTGAATGTGGAATGTGGATGTATAGATGTGGATGTATGGGAATGTGGATGTGGATGTATGTGAATGTGAATGTAGATGTGGATGTATAGATGTGAATGTGGAATGTGGATGTGGATGTATGTATGTATGTGGATGTAGATGTGGATATATGGATGTGTATGTATGAATGTGGATATGGGATGTGGATGTATAAATGAGGATGTGAAAATAGAGATAAGCATGTAGATGTGGATGTATGGATGTGAATGTGGATGTGGATGTGGATGTATGGATGTGGATATGGATGTGAATATATGATATGTGATGTGAAGGAATCTGAAGTGAAGAGATGAAAAAGAAGGTGATTGGATGAGTACACATATATATGGAATGTAGAATAAGTAATGTGGATTAATGAGGGATAATGTGGAAAAATGAGAGTTAATATAGAAACTGTATTTGTAAACTGTTTGTAAATGCTGTTTGTAAATGGCTGTTTTATGTCAAGAATGCTGGGGAAGCATTTTGACCGTCTTGTGATTAAGGTCGTGGAGACCTAACTGATAAAGTTGCAACTGCTGACGGAGAGTCAATGGAGGACGTCTCGCGTAGCAAGGTCGACCGAGGTCTTGACCAGCCTCGGTTCGATTAAAATGGTGAGCTTCCGGTACGGTGGATGAGGGACCAAGGAAGCGGCCTATGAGTGAAGCGCTAGGTCACCTGCGAAGGATCCTAGAGGGTGCTGACCATACGGTGCTCGGGCTCTGGGTCGCCCAGGATACCCACGCGTGCGTCGAGGAAGATATTGGAACAAGGAGTAAGAGTTGTTTTCTGGAACCGGGCATGGATCTGGTTGACTGACCTTGCTGGTCCTCAACGGATGAGTCCATGGCTCTTTTATATGGATCTGTTGGTTGATCTTGCTGATCTTCAACGAGAGTCCATCTTGATAAGTGATTATATTGTTGAGTATTATGGGCTAGGAACTATTGAAACGGCCCCTGTGTGGACAGGTGGTGAGCGTTCTAGTTGCCAATGATGCCATAGATACTCTGATGAAGGAATGATGGGAAATTATGAATCAACCGGATAAATTGGAAGATTGTGATCAGTGGTACTATGGTTTCATTAAAGGATTGTTTTAAAGTTAGCTGATGCTAAGAAAAAGGCAATTTCATATTGGGTGTGTAAGTGGTGTGGCTAGTTTTATGTTTGCATGAACTTCCGGCTAGGGGGCCTTGGAACTCTTTTCCTTGGTACCCGGGACAAACCTAACCAAATTCCAAATTGGATCCCATCACTACAGTGGTTGGGCGGTTGGCTAACCCATGGGATCGGATGGGGTTAGGCTGGACTGATGGATCCGTAAATCGAGATTTAATTTCTATTATTACGATAGATGAAGTAAATCCCGGATAGAAATTGTTCTATGGATAGGAATCAACGGCTGTGCCTCTTGATGGGGAAAAAAGCGTTGATCCCAATGATCCAAGTGCAAGTTTCTTCCTTGATTTGACCAAGTACCGTTAAAGGTGCAGTCAGATCAGTTGATCCGTAATGATCTTGACTACGTTAGAGTAAAGAGTTATCCTGGTGGAATCGCCCATGCTTTTCGGGTAAAGGAAGTTTTTCCGGTTTCGGTTTTGGACAAACCGACGGATTAGTCTCTTGTCCGGATATTCGTGGGCGAGGCCCCGAGTGTGAGACCCCTACCCGCGCATGATGTGTTACTTCCGCTGCTAGTACCCCGAATCCGTTCCGCGGTGGAGATTGGGATCTCACAGTTGGTATCAGAGCATTTGGTTAATAAAGATCAACTGAGAAGACAAATATGTCAAAAATTTATCAAGAAGCACAAAAAGGTTGTAATTGTGTGATATAATTCATACAATTTGATGTTCAAACTGAAATTCGTAATTTGGTAATTGGGTCTTCAGATGGAAGTACCGCAATTATATAGAATCCCTGACTTGCTTGAGGCCTAGACATGAGGGTATTTACCTTATAATTCCAAGAGCCACGACTACCCGTATATACCGAGAGTATACTGTAGCTCTTTACTGACAGTATATACGAGTAAATCTAAGACTTGAAATTATAAGCGTTAATGCTATCCAGATGATGAATTCGAATGTGGTTGATATGATTTTTAGTTCTGTTTGAGAATTGATGAATTGAATTGGATTCTGATTGAAAATTCTGATTGAAAAATGATGATTTTTGAAATTAGTTGAAATATAAAAATCTGAACAAAACCACAATGAGGATGAATGGAACGAGTCCCAGTGATGATATTCATAACTAGAATGATGATAATGAATTCAGCAAATCACTATGAGATTAGTGGGTTGTGCTGTCAAATTGTTACTATTAACACTTGATCAGTAGATCAAGTTAAGGGATGACAAATTGAGAACTTGCTTGACTGAAATTCCCGTGGAGGAATGTTCAGAAGGAAATTTTTCGGTCTAATGGACCATTATCATGTTAAAGATATGAATGATATGATCTGAATATTAATGATGAGTTCTATATAAGGGATATTTATCCCAGTGTTCTGCTGGGTTGACCAGAATATAAGGAACCCCAAAATAAAATTGGATGTTAAGAAAAAGAGTTGTCCTCTACCTTGCGAGATGAGGACATCTCGCACTTTTTAAGTGGGGTAGAATGTAAGATTCCTCCCCAGCCTTCGAGGTATACAGGAGTAAGAATCTCCCTTTCTGATCTTATAATTATTCCCTCTCTAAAATAAAAGAAAGTTCTGTTTAACAAAGGAAAACCCTTTTCCTAGAATACTTCTCAAGAGTCCCACCTGTTTTAAGGATTCAGAACAATGAGTTCAGAAGTGAGAATCGATGTTTTGGATATCAAGGTTTTGGTCTTCATTCGAGTACGGCCCAAAAGAAGTTCTTTATCTCTTGGGGAGTATATGAAGTTATCCCCCAGATATTGTGAGCCTTATATCTGAATTCAATGAAAGTAGGTGACTTAGCCTACAAGCTTCTTTTATCTCTTCATCTCAAAATTCTTAATGCCTTCTATAGAAAAATGTGTCAAACCCAAATCATGGAAAGACAGTAAAACTTCAGTGGCAAGTTACCGTTGGCTTCTAAGTTACGCTAGCTCCTTCCTTTATATAAGTCGTAACTTTTACTTGTCGCTCACAGTAATCTTACTTCCATCGATCTCCTTTCTTTCTTAATCTCGTTCATGGCTTGGCAACAAGAATTAGTTTTATCCATGATGATTTCTCACCTTCAAGACGCAAGGGAGTCTGTGAAGAAAGATTTTATAGAGCAGTATGAGCGCTCACTTTTCCCTCACTTGGGAACTTCTGTAGCGCAGACAAAATGGCGGACCTATCAAGACATAACTAGGGTAACACCCTGGGGTCAGCAGCACTTTCGTAACAATGTCCACTTGGCCATGGTTATTGAAGCTTTGGGTTTGGGTCCCCGATACTACTGCGTCATGAGATCAAGGCATCCTGGGTTTTCTGAGCGGGTCTTCTTACTGGCGTGTTTTCTTCCTCATGAGAAGATATGCCTTTACCCCGTTTTTGGCTTGCCTCTCAGAGGTCCTTTTCTTAGAACACCTCATACCACTGAGATAGGCGCAGCAATAACCCACAGAATCATTCCCATAGATGAGTTACCTTATACTTGTGCAGCTTGTGAGGACTGCTTTTGTGACCATATGATGGACGGGCTTATGGAAGTGTAAAGAGTTCCTCTATCTTACTGTATAAGTTCCGAGAATGAATAAAGTTTAAATCTTGTTCGTATTTTGAATCTTGCTCTCTTTAAGACTTATCTTGGTGGTTAATCTTGATTAAAATTTTTCTCTAAGTCTCATATTCGTGCATCTTGCGAAATTATCCCAGTTTGCGAGATGAGGACATCTCGCATTTTTTTAAGTGGGGTAGAATGTAAGATTCCTCCCCCACCCCCTTTTTGATGTCTAGTATCTTTCCCTGTAATCAATCCCTCTTCAGAAATATAAAGACCTTGTTTCTATCTGTTTTAGCCTAGAGAGAGAAAAATATTCTAGAGAGAGAATATTCAGATTTTGAATATTTTTGGATAGAAAAATATCTCTTCTAATTCAGATGAGTTCCCCTGAAACAGAAATTCAAAAAGAATTTTCCAATGTGCAATTGGAATTAATTGAAAATAGCTATAAAGAACCTTAGCCTAAGGGTCTAGATTTTCAGAAATCTTTAGACTATGGTCCAATTAAGGTTCCTATGGACCAATAGCATCAATCCATGTGTAGGGAGGAGATAAATCCAACTTATAAAAAGAAAATACCCAAAAATGAGTAAATGCTCACATGAGGTGAAGAGTTGAAAATGTACAAGGTTTATTAGTAAAAAAACTATGAGCAATATTAAAAGTATGACATATGTAAGGAAGAGGAGTTCTTTAAAGGAGGTGCATATTTCACATAAGATGAAGAGTTGAAAATGTACAAGGTTTATTAGTAAAAAATTATGAGCAATATTAAAAGTATGACATATGTAAGGAAGAGGAGTTCTTTAAAGGAGGTGCATATTTCACATAAGATGAAGAGTTGAAAATGTACAAGGTTTATTAGTAAAAAATTATGAGCAATATTAAAAGTATGACATATGTAAGGAAGAGGAGTTCTTTAAAGGAGGTGCATATTTCACATAAGATGAAGATTTGAAAATGTACAAGGTTTATTAATAAAAAATTATGAGCAATATTAAAAGTATGACATATGTAAGGAAGAGGAGTTCTTTAAAGGAGGTGCATATTTCACATAAGATGAAGAGTTGAAAATGTACAAGGTTTATTAATAAAAAATTATGAGCAATATTAAAAGTATGACATATGTAAGGAAGAGGAGTTCTTTAAAGGAGGTGCATATTTCACATAAGATGAAGAGTTGAAAATGTACAAGGTTTATTAGTAAAAAACTATGAGCAATATTAAAAATATGACATATGTAAGGAAGGGGAGTTCTTTAAAGGAGGTGCATATTTCACATAAGATGAAGAGTTGAAAATGTACAAGGTTTATTAGTAAAAAACTATGAGCAATATTAAAAATATGACATATTTCACATGCTTGAATGAGTTTTAAACTCATAAAAATTGAGATATTTCATCTCTCCTCTCTCCTCATTCAAGTCTAGTTCCAAAAAGTTAGCTTAACTGACCTAAAAATGGTCAAATATTGACCAAACTGATTTAGAAAATTCTAGAATCAGTTTGTTTGGTTAGGAGCTCAATTTTTCCTATAAATAGAAGCCTCACCCTTGTTGAAAAATATATAGTGTTTATGCATCGTTACTCTACTCCACCTAAGCCAAGAACTGTGAATTCATTTAATAATTCACTAGTTTTTGGAGCTTCCCTCTTTCTTCAATCCCCATTAGTGGCTCCATCAACATACTTAACCAATTGATTGGTTGGGGGCCTCTACCGTGAACAAAGAATCAAGCAAGTTGTAAGGTAATTAGTGAATATTCATCTTTCTATAATTTCTCAATGTTTCTCTCTTCTCAACCCCTCTCAAGCTTGAGAAGTTTAATTGGTATGGTTTTTTTAAAATGCTATTGAAGTTTGAATAGTAGTGAAGAGTTACATAATTTAATAAATGCTATTGAAGTTAATTTTCATTTATGTTTAAATTCTAATGATTCTTATGTAAATTCTCTCTCTCACTCAAGAAATGGTCATACTCATGACCCATTCTCAATCCAAATCAAGCTTTTCATAAAGCTTTTCATTAACCCAAGATAAAGCTATGCTTGAGGCCAAATTAATGGCTTTTTCTTATGCTTTTAGTTTATGTATATTGATGATTCAATCCATTATGGATTAAGGATCCAATTAGAGAATCATTTTAATTATTTCCTTAATGATAAGCTTTATCCCTTAGAAAAATTGAGATTTATCAGTCATAGCAGCGGAGCTATGGCAAAATTTTTATAAAAATTATGCATAAAAAATTTTCATTCAAAGCATAAAAAGAGGACTTCCTACCATATTCTAGGAATCATCATCCTAGATTAATTGAAAGAATTTCATTATAATCATGGAGAAATTGAATTTTAATATTATGCATAAAGGATAAATTTTTATATCAAAAGTGTTATTTTTACCATTTTTATTTTCATGCATAGAAGTATGCATAATGGATAAATTTTTATATCAAAAGTGTTACTTTTATCATTCTTATTTCATACATAAAAGTATGCATAAAAGAAAATTTTTATATCAAAAGTGTTACTTTTATCATTTTTAATTTTCATGCATAGAAGTATGCATAAAGGAAAATTTTTATATCAAAAGTGTTACTTTTATCATTTTTAATTTTCATGCATAGAAGTATGCATAAAGGAAAAATTTTTATATCAAAAGTGTTACTTTTATCATATTGGATTTCATGCATATAGGTATGCATAAAAGATATTCTTTTTATACTAAAAGTATGATTTTCCTCATAAATGGATTTTATGCTTAACTTAGATGCATAAGAGAAATTCTTTTATTCTAAAAGTATAATTCCCTACCAAATTGAAATCATGCATAAGAAGATGCATAAAAGATTGATTTTAATTTCGAAAGTGTTAGTCTCCTTAAATGGAATTTATGTATAAATAAATGTGTAGAGAAATCTTATATCAAATAAAAGAATTCTCTTTTTTTTTTTTAAAAAAGATATGAAATGTGATAAGATGTGATAAGAGGTGTATGAGATGTGATAAGAATTGATAAGATGCGTATGGAAAGTGATAGGATGTGATAAGAGGTGTGATAAGAGGTGATAAGATGCTTATGAAATAAGTTAGGATGTGATAAGATGAATTAAGATGTGTATGGGGGGATGAGGTAAGAAGTGTATGTGATAGGATAAGATATATATGGGTTGTGATAGGGCGAGAATGGATGTGATGTAAAAGATTAGATGTGAAAGTATATGGGGTTATATAAATGGGAATGTGAAAATGGATGTATGTATGTGGATGTGTGGATATGGAGATGGGAGTGTGGATGTATGAACATGAAAATGGATATATGCATGAAGATGTATATGCATAGATGTAAATGTGGATGTAGATGTGGATGTAGATGTGAATGTGGAATGTGGATGTATAGATGTGGATGTATGGGAATGTGGATGTGGATGTATGTGAATGTGAATGTAGATGTGGATGTATAGATGTGAATGTGGAATGTGGATGTGGATGTATGTATGTATGTGGATGTAGATGTGGATATATGGATGTGTATGTATGAATGTGGATATGGGATGTGGATGTATAAATGAGGATGTGAAAATAGAGATAAGCATGTAGATGTGGATGTATGGATGTGAATGTGGATGTGGATGTGGATGTATGGATGTGGATATGGATGTGAATATATGATATGTGATGTGAAGGAATCTGAAGTGAAGAGATGAAAAAGAAGGTGATTGGATGAGTACACATATATATGGAATGTAGAATAAGTAATGTGGATTAATGAGGGATAATGTGGAAAAATGAGAGTTAATATAGAAACTGTATTTGTAAACTGTTTGTAAATGCTGTTTGTAAATGGCTGTTTTATGTCAAGAATGCTGGGGAAGCATTTTGACCGTCTTGTGATTAAGGTCGTGGAGACCTAACTGATAAAGTTGCAACTGCTGACGGAGAGTCAATGGAGGACGTCTCGCGTAGCAAGGTCGACCGAGGTCTTGACCAGCCTCGGTTCGATTAAAATGGTGAGCTTCCGGTACGGTGGATGAGGGACCAAGGAAGCGGCCTATGAGTGAAGCGCTAGGTCACCTGCGAAGGATCCTAGAGGGTGCTGACCATACGGTGCTCGGGCTCTGGGTCGCCCAGGATACCCACGCGTGCGTCGAGGAAGATATTGGAACAAGGAGTAAGAGTTGTTTTCTGGAACCGGGCATGGATCTGGTTGACTGACCTTGCTGGTCCTCAACGGATGAGTCCATGGCTCTTTTATATGGATCTGTTGGTTGATCTTGCTGATCTTCAACGAGAGTCCATCTTGATAAGTGATTATATTGTTGAGTATTATGGGCTAGGAACTATTGAAACGGCCCCTGTGTGGACAGGTGGTGAGCGTTCTAGTTGCCAATGATGCCATAGATACTCTGATGAAGGAATGATGGGAAATTATGAATCAACCGGATAAATTGGAAGATTGTGATCAGTGGTACTATGGTTTCATTAAAGGATTGTTTTAAAGTTAGCTGATGCTAAGAAAAAGGCAATTTCATATTGGGTGTGTAAGTGGTGTGGCTAGTTTTATGTTTGCATGAACTTCCGGCTAGGGGGCCTTGGAACTCTTTTCCTTGGTACCCGGGACAAACCTAACCAAATTCCAAATTGGATCCCATCACTACAGTGGTTGGGCGGTTGGCTAACCCATGGGATCGGATGGGGTTAGGCTGGACTGATGGATCCGTAAATCGAGATTTAATTTCTATTATTACGATAGATGAAGTAAATCCCGGATAGAAATTGTTCTATGGATAGGAATCAACGGCTGTGCCTCTTGATGGGGAAAAAAGCGTTGATCCCAATGATCCAAGTGCAAGTTTCTTCCTTGATTTGACCAAGTACCGTTAAAGGTGCAGTCAGATCAGTTGATCCGTAATGATCTTGACTACGTTAGAGTAAAGAGTTATCCTGGTGGAATCGCCCATGCTTTTCGGGTAAAGGAAGTTTTTCCGGTTTCGGTTTTGGACAAACCGACGGATTAGTCTCTTGTCCGGATATTCGTGGGCGAGGCCCCGAGTGTGAGACCCCTACCCGCGCATGATGTGTTACTTCCGCTGCTAGTACCCCGAATCCGTTCCGCGGTGGAGATTGGGATCTCACACCTTGGATGAAGCCTTAGCAAAACCAAAGTGGAAAGCCACGATGCAGTTTGAGTATGACAACAACATAAAGAACAACACCTGGAAGCTAGTTGACCGACCACTAAAAAGAAAGGTTATTGGTACCAAATCGGTTTGGAAAGCTAAGTATAAGGCTGATGGCTCAATTTAAAAATACACAGCTAGGTTGGTTACACAGGGATTTGCATGGGTAGAGGGTTTCGACTTTGATGAAACCTTTGCTCCCACATCTTGTATGACAACTATCAAGGCGGTACTTGCCTTGGCTGGTCATAAAGAGTGACCAGTCTTTCACATGGATGTCAAATCAGCATTTCTCAACGGCCATCTCAAGGCGGAGGTTTATGTAGCTCATCAGCCACTAGGTTTTGAGATGCTCGGATTAGAAAACAAAGTTTGCAGGTTAAGAAGGCATTGTACGGACTGAAACATGCCCCAAGGGCATGGTATCACACGATAGACCAATTTTTCAAAAATATAGGGTTTATAAGAAGTCCTTCTAATGCTAACTTGTATGTTCTAAAAGGCACGACAAGATTGTTTTTGTTGTCTTGTATGTAGATGAGTTAAACATTTCAGATGATCCAGCAGACAATGGATATGCGATGCCATGAGTTTGAGATGACAAAATTGGGTCTTATGCATTTCTGTTTGGGGATTGAGGTCTTCCAAGAGTCAGGTAAAATCTTCATTTCGTAATATGTTTGGGAGATTCTCAAAGCATTTGGGATGACAAACTATAAGGCCTTCTCTATGCCAATGGAAGTGAACATGAAGCTTTCCACAGAGGATTCTTCATCACTTGTTGACATCAAGAAGTACATGAAGTTGCTAGGGAGTTTGACTTTTCTCACTAACACTAGATCTGATGTCAACTTCAGAGTTGGTGTGTTGAGCAGGTTTTCCAACAAGCCATGAAAGAGTCATTGGAAGGATGGGATGAGGGTACTTAGGTACATCAGAGGTACTTAGGTACATCAGAGGTACTCTTGAATATGGCATGACTTATAGAATGGGTGACACTCTGACAAGTTATTGTGACTCAAATTGGGTAGGAGATTGTGATTCTACGAAATCAGTTTATGGATATTGTTTTCCTCTTGGTTTCGGTGCTTTCTGTTCGACCAGTAAAAGAAAACCTATAGTGGCACTTTCTTCCATAGAGGCTAAGTATAAGGTAGCTTTCTTCACTGCATGTGAGGTAGTATGTCTGAGGAGAATGTTGGAGTTTAGATTAGGGAGGCTACAGTCTTGTGGTGAAACAATTAGAGTTGCATGGCTATCTCCAAGAACCTTGTGTTTCATGCTCACACAAAGCACATTGAGCTGGAGTATCCTGGTGCGGGAGTTGATAGAGGATGAGATAGTGGAGCTAGAGTATTTCTCTACAAAGAAACACTTTGCCGAAGTCTTCACGAAGGATCTTGGGAAGGACCAGCTTACTCGGCATCTTCATCAACTTGGCATTGGGCCAGAAACCTAGTTCATCTTTGGGTGGACATTGAGGGGGGATGTTAGTATACACTCAATTCCGCCTCTTAACATGTATCTCACTTTGATGTATAATTCACATTGTTAGGCCCCCATTATGAGAGGAGTAGCCATGGTGGATATGTCTTTAGGAGGAACCCCGGCTTAGACGCCGATGGGGTCATTATTGTGACCATTGATGATGGTTAGGAGATGGTCATGGGTATGAGTGTTAGCTGGAGCCTGGGGAAGTGCCCCAGTTGGGGTTTCCCAAGGAGGCTAATAGCCCTCCTGATCAAGGTTATGGGACGGGAGCCCTTGAGGCAACAATATAAGGAATATTACTTGAAATATTTCCTCAGATACCAGGTCCATCATTAGTGGGCAATGGTCGGTAGTCTTTGGTGGTCCATGTTCTCGATACGCGGGTGGTGATCATGTCTATACAGTGTAACTACCCTCATTGTATACGTATCTACCACACCACCTGAAGTACTATATATGGACATGGGTGCAATGAGCTAAGGTATCCAATGCTTGTGAGTATCCACCCCCTTCTACACTTCGTATATCCTCCATCCAGAGTCTGTCTAGATCATCTTGTAAGCTCCACTTGAGAGCACAAGGGTGGACAACACCATCACTTGTACCTCTTTAGTATAATCAAAATTTTTGAATTCTCTCCATTGTGTATTCTATTGTGCTTTGTCTTGCTATATTTTTCCATTGTGCCATATTCTTATAAACCTTTCTTTCCTTGCTCTAGGACAACAACATCTTTGTGTAAACTACATCTTTAGTACCCAGATATGAATCCTTCCCAGTAGTATCAAGTCTCACCCATCCCTATGTGGCTAGATCACTATATGGCTTTCTATTTCTTCACGGCTTAAGGATACACACCAATTTGTCATCAACGTTTTGCATCTTAGGATTAATCTCCTTTGGAATCCACACTTGTTTAGGCTTTCTGTTCCTAGCCTTTGGTTGTTTAGTGGGCACATAACTTGGCTTCTTTGGTGTCTTTGGTACCCACACTTACCTCATTTGGTTTTTTGTGGCTTTTTGAGAAACTGAGGTCCCAAGACTAGAAGGTAGCCGTTGGTTTCTCCTATGGTGCCACCTTGGTTTTTGATGAAGTTTTTCCTATGGTGCCACCTTGGTTTTTGATGAAGTTTCTCCTCCTTTGGTCGGGCTTTTGGCTCCTTAGCTTTCAGTTTTAAAGGATGTGTTGACGATTAATTGGATGAGGCCTTAATTTTATGGATGATTTAACTTACCGGCTTGATGGAAACTTTATTAACCTTTGATGTCGGTAGAGATATGTCCTAGCTCACCTCAATGAGAAGAACACTCATTGTCCATTGTGCTAGCTTGATTGATCATAGTCCAATCTATGCTATAGTCGTCTTTGTTGGTAAACCATCCCCTTCCAAAAGGGTAATATCTTTTGGCATTGTACCTATAGTCATAAGATAAATACTACCTTCTATAGGGTAAGAATTGATGTGGAAGGTAGGATTTAACATCCCTTTACATTTATTATAAAGGCCTGAGAATGTTCATAGCAGGGCTTGGGTCAGGCTTGGGTCAGATCAAGGGAAGGTTTTCTTGATAAGACCCAACCTCATACGACATATTAAGTTTCTCTCTACTGCTATATCCAACAAAGCAAGTTTGGTTATGGTTTGTGTGTTCACGGGGAAGTCCAAGCAAAGCCTTGTGAGCTTCACCTCTTCCTCATCATTTGTGGTAGCTACAGGTGAAGAGAAGAAGCTGTCAAATGTGCTATATGTACCCCAAATAAAGAGAAATCTACTATCAGTTGTGTTGCGATGACAGATAGTGGGCTTGAAGTACACTTCAAGAAAACTGAAGCAAAAATTCTAGATGATGTTGGCAAGGCAGTCGACAAAGGAGTAAGGCGCAATAATCTCTACGAGTTGAGTTCCTTTATAGTGTCTGTAAGAGCACAAGCAAGCTTTGGCACAAGCGAGTTGGTCACATTGGATTCGTAGTGCTAAAGGAGATGCAGAAAAAGGTTATGGTAGCTACTTTTCTTGCATTTTCAGAATTGTAGGAACCATATGAAGCTTGCATTATGGGCAAGTCGCAACGCAAGGCATTTACATAGGAAAGCAGCTCAGGGGGTGCACTACTAAGAAATCCTATGTATCACGTGCGTTCAAGGGATATTAAAAAAACCCCTTACATGTAAATTTTTCATGAGTAAAATCACCTCTTTTTCTTTATGGACTTATGGGATTTTTTTCAAAATCAATATAAAACCCCTTTTGTAAATGTATTTCTTTAAATTCAACTTAAAATTTTGAAATAAAAAACCCCTTCGTTTGCACTCACATGGTATACTTATATATTTTTAGGTGAATCCCCCAAGGAAAGAAGCAATCAGGTAAAGACTCCTCTAGAGCCACTACATGTTGATCTGTGTGGTAAAATGTCTAATACTACAGTAGGGGGATCTTATTACTTAGGTACATCAGAGGTACTCTTGAATATGGCATGACTTATAGAATGGGTGACACTCTGACAAGTTATTGTGACTCAAATTGGGTAGGAGATTGTGATTCTACAAAATCAGTTTATGGATATTGTTTTGCTCTTGGTTTCGGTGCTTTCTCTTCGACAAGTAAAAGAAAACCTATAGTGGCACTTTCTTCCATAGAAGCTAAGTATAAGGTAGCTTTCTTCGCTGCATGTGAGGTAGTATGGCTGAGGAGAATGTTGGAGTTTAGATTAGGGAGGCTACAGTCTTGTGGTGCAACAATTAGAGTTGCATGGCTATCTCCAAGAACCTTGTGTTTCATGCTCACACAAAGCACATTGAGCTGGAGTATCCTGGTGTGCGGGAGATAGTGGAGCTAGAGTATTTCTCTACAAAGAAACACTTTGCCGAAGTCTTCACCAAGGATCTTGGGAAGGACCAGCTTACTCTGCATCTTCATCAACTTGGCATTGGGCCAAAAACCTAGTTCATCTTTGGTTGGACATTGAGGGGGGATGTTAGTATACACTCAATGCCCCGCCTCTTAACACGTATGTCACTCTGATGTATAATTCACATTGTTAGGCCCCCATTATGAGAGGAGTAGCCATGGTGGATATGTCTTTAGGAGGAACCCTAGCTTAGACGCCGATGGGGTCATTATTGTGACCATTGATGATGGTTACGAGATGGTCATGGGTACGAGTGTTAGCTGGAGCCTCGGGAAGTGCCCCAGTTGGGGTTTCCCAAGGAGGCTAATAGCCCTCCTGATGAGGGTTATGGGGCGGGAGCCCTTTGTTGAAATTTGAGCAAAATGATGAGCTATGGTGGATCAAACACTAGAATCAACATAATTAACAAAGTGATTAGCAAGTGATTAAGACATAATTAGTGAATAATTAGCACATAGATTAATGTAGGCATGGATACTCAAAAACCAGCAAATTCTCATTAGGGCTATGCCTCAATTTATAGAGTTTACATCAAGCATCAAATCCCATTGATTTCTCCATGATTCACTCCCAGAATATCTCCACCTTTTGCCTGATTCTCTCCACCTCTTCTCTTTTCTCTGAATATCTCCCAGAATAACTCCACACTCCTAAATTCCCTCATGCTACCCATTATTCTCTCCCAGTAGATTCTTCTAACCTTTTCACAGGTTCTTTCACAATTACATCTCCTCTTTTACAGCCTCTATCCAAGAGCTTGTTCCCACACACACCCTATTCACTTGTATATTTCAACACCTCCCCTCAAGTGAATAATCCTAGCACACCTGGACCCTGTATCAAGTTTCCCTCTTACTTGATAGCCTGCGACCAGTGCCTCGAGTCCCTAAACTCATAGTCCTTGACACTCTCTCTCTCTATGTGTCCAAGGCTTACTATAGTTGCCTGCGACCTTGACTAAAGTGCTCACACATACATCTACCACGTGGCCTACATCATCGGTGGCTCAGAGTTGGTTTTACTTTATTGGGGCAGGTTACATTGGGTTGTGGGGTCTCTCTCTCTCTCTCTCTCTCTCTCTCTCTCTCTCTCAGAAAAGATGATCCGACTCCACTTCCCTTGGAGCCTCCATGAAGTTTGCCGATGTCGTTCCTTCTCCACTGGGTTTGCTATAGCAGTCTCTTGCCATGTGTGCTGGCTTTCCACAGTTGTTGCAAGTGAAGGTCCTCCCTCCTACTCTGCCTCTTCCTCGTCCTCGTCCTCGAGAGAATAATCCTCGGGTGAAGAATGCTTTTTCCTCTCTTGCTGTTGAGTCGAGCCCTTTCTTCTCTTTGCCTCTGCTCTCTTGCTCTAGTAGAGCTGCTTCTATCTCGTGTATCTTCAGTTTAGGTACATTCTTTAGTGTTGCTACAATGTTTTCATAATCTCCTTTGTCCACACTCTTCAAAAGTACAGCTAATGCTTCATCATCTTCTACCTTTTTGCCAATAGCTGCCAGCTGTTGCTTAATGCTTTTATATTTGTTCAAGTGTGTGATTAAAGGTTCACTTTCCTTCATGTCCAATTTGTAGAATTGCATTAATAGATTTATCTTGGAATTTTTTGCTTGTGTACCAAATAATTTATTGAGTTCATCCCATGCATCTTTTGCCCACTGTATCCCTGTGATATGATGAATGATCTCATCATTTAAACTGAGTGCAATAAGTCCCAATGCTTTTTCATTCCTACTCTTTCACTCATTTTCCCCTCTCTCTGGGCATTCATCTCTCCCTTCAACTAATCCCCACAGATTTTTCCTCATCAGCAAATACATGGTTTTTGTTTGCCATGTATAAAACTGTTCCCCATTAAATTTGGCTATTTCCTGTGCTGAATTCATGGTGATGTGAAGGGGGTCTTACCTCTTGATCCAAATTCAAGATTCAAGGGCAGTGTCTACCCTTTTACAACTCAATCTGGTGTTTAATAGATGATTACAATAATTTTATCAGCATAAAATCACCAGAAATTACATCAAATTAAGGGTAACCAATTTGTACGGGATGGTTGGAGTATCAAACCAACTCCGATTTGCAATCTTAAGCTTTAGGGATTTGTATCAGATACCTAATGGTTAATTTGAACCCTCAATTGCACCAAAATATAGTGATTAGCACTGATTAATCACTGATTAGCAAATTAATGCTCTGGTTTGTGTGCAGAAAACAGAGTATGCGAGGAGTCCAGATCTGGTACCTTCCACTTCAAATGAGCTCAAATGCTTTCAAAGGCATCAATAGAAATGAGTCTAGTAGAGGATTAAGCCAAGAAACACAAGATTTGACCAAATAATGAAAGCTTAATCTCTGTTTTACCAAAGTCACCTGCAGATTTGATGAAGAGCTTGGATCTCTCTGTAGACTTGATGAAATTGATTTCTGTCTTCACCAGCTTGTAGAGCATGCTTGATTACCCCTTGGGCTAAGAGGAATTGAATCAATTTGAATTGAGCTTGAAGAAATCTCAATTCTCCTCCAGAAAAAACGCGCCGACCAAATCGCTGATTTCTGCTTCGTTTCTGCGTGGTTTGCTACGCCGTCTTGCTGAGCTTGAAGCTAGAGATGTTAGCTAGCTTGTGTATAAAGCTTGTGCCCTAATTTTATGTGTGCAAGGTGCTAGAGACCCTCCACTGGCTGGGGGTGAAGGGGAAGGTGAAAAACTCACTAAAAATTTGATTTTTTTGCTAATCTTCTACTAATCCTAATTAATTAACTAATGGGCTCATAAATCTGGTTGATTCTAGGCATGGCTCTGATACTATGTTGAAATTTGAGCAAAATGATGAGCTATGGTGGATCAAACACTAGAATCAACATAATTAACAAAGTGATTAGCAAGTGATTAAGATGTAATTAGTGAATAATTAGCACATAGATTAATGTAGGCATGGATACTCAAAAACCAGCAAATTCTCATTAGGGCTATGCCTCAATTTATAGAGTTTACATCAAGCATCAAATCCCATTGATTTCTCCATGATTCACTCCCAGAATATCTCCACCTTTTCCGTGATTTTCTCCACCTCTTCTCTTTTCCCTGAATATCTCCCATAATAACTCCACACTCCTAAATTCCCTCATGCTACCCATTATTCTCTCCCAGTAGATTCTTCTAACCTTTTCACAGGTTCTTTCACAATTACATCTCCTCTTTTACAGCCTCTATCCAAGAGCTTGTTCCCACACACACCCTATTCACTTGTATATTTCAACACCCTTGAGGCAACGATATAAGGAATATTACTTGAAATATTTCTCGGATACCAGGTCCATTATTAGTGGGCGATGGTCGGTAGTCTTTGATGGTCCATGTTCTCGATACGTGGGTGGTGATCATGTCTATAGTGTAGCTACCCTCATTGTATACGTATCTACCACATCGCCTAAAGTACTATATATGGGCATGGGTGCAATGAGCTAAGGTATCCAATGCTTGTGAGTATCCACCCCCTTCTACCCTTTGTATATCCTCCATCCAGAGTCTGTCTAGATCATCTTGTAAGCTCCACTTGTTGAGAGCACAAGGGTGGACAGCACCATCACTTGTACCTCTTTGGTATAATCAGAATTTTTGAATTCTCTCCATTGTGTATTCTATTGTGCTTTGTCTTGCTATATTTTTCCATTGTGCCATATTCTTATAAACTTTTATTTTCTTGCTCTAGGACAACAACATCTTTGTGTAAATTACATCTTTATTACCCAGATATGAATCCTTCCCAGTAGTATCAAGTCTCACCCATCCCTATGTGGCTAGATCACTATATGGCTTTCTATTTCTTCACGGCTTAAGGATACACACCAATTTGTCATCAACTTTTTGCATCTTAGGATTAATCTCCTTTGGAATCCACACTTGTTTAGGCTTTCTGTTCCTAGGATTTGGTTGTTTGGTTGGCACATAACTTGGCTTCTTTGGTGTCTTTGGTACCCACACTTGCCTCATTTGGTTTTTTGGGGCTTTTTGAGAAACTGAGGTGCCAAGACTAGAAGGTAGCCGTTGGTTTCTCCTATGGTGCCACCTTGGTTTTTGATGAAGTTTTTCCTATGGTGCCACCTTGGTTTTTGATGAAGTTTCTCCTCCTTTGGTCGGGCTTTTGGCTCCTTAGCTTTCAGTTTTAAAGGATGTGTTGACGATTAACTAGATGAGGCCTTAATTTTATGGATGATTTCACTTACCGGCTTGATGGAAACTTTATTAACCTTTGGATGTCGGTAGAGATATCACCTCAATGAGAAGAACACTCATTGTCCATTGTGCTAGCTTGATTGTGGCCATGATCATAGTCCAATCTATGCTATAGTCGTCTTTGTTGGTAAACCATCCCCTTCCAAAAGGGTAATATCTTTCGGCATTGTACCTATAGTCATAAGATAAATACTACCTTCTATAGGGTAAGAATTGATGTGGAAGGTAAGATTTAACATCCCTTTACATTTATTATAAAGGCCTGAGACTGTTCATAGAGCAGGGCTTGGGTCAGGCTTGGGTCAGATCAAGGGAAGGTTTTCTTGATAAGACCCAACCTCATACGACATATTAAGTTTCTCTCTACTGCTATATCCAACAAAGCGGTTTGTGTGTTCACGGGGAAGTCCAAGCAAAGCCTTGTGAGCTTCACCTCTTCCTCATCATTTGTGGTAGCTACAGGTGAAGAGAAGAAGCTGTCAAATGTGCTATATGTACCCCAAATAAAGAGAAATCTACTATCAGTTGTGTTGCGATGACAGATAGTGGGCTTGAAGTACACTTCAAGAAAACTGAAGCAAAAATTCTAGATGATGTTGGCAAGGCAGTCGACAAAGGAGTAAGGCGCAATAATCTCTACGAGTTGAGTTCCTTTATAGTGTCTGTAAGAGCACAAGCAAGCTTTGGCACAAGGAGTTGGTCACATTGGATTCGTAGTGCTAAAGGCAATGCAGAAAAAGGTTATGGTAGCTACTTTTCTTGCATTTTCAGAATTGTAGGAACCATATGAAGCTTGCATTATGGGCAAGCCACAACGCAAGGCATTTACATAGGAAAGCAGCTCAGGGGGTGCACTACTAAGAAATCCTATGTATCACGTGCGTTCAAGGGATATTAAAAAAACCCCTTACATGTAAATTTTTCATGAGTAAAATCACCTCTTTTTCTTTATGGACTTATGGGATTTTTTTCAAAATCAATATAAAACCCCTTCTGCAAATGTATTTCTTTGAATTCAACTTAAAATTTGGAAATAAAAAACCCCTTCGTTTGAACTCACATGGTATACTTATATATTTTTAGGTGAATCCCCCAAGGAAAGCAGTAATCAGGTAAAGACTCCTTTAGAGCTACTACATGTTGATCTTTGTGGTAAAATGTCTAATACTACAGTAGGGGAATCTTATTACTTTATGTTGGTAGTCGACAATTACAGTAGGGAGATGTGGGTTTATTTTCTTCAGGATAAGGCTGAAGCTTTTGGCAAGTTTAAACAGTGGCATAAACTTGTGGAAAATGAAACAGGAAACAAGGTGAAAAAGTTTTGTATAGATTGAGGAAGAGAATTCCTTTCAATGGAATTTGATCGCTACTGCAAGGCGAATGGCATCAAGAACCAACTCACCACTACTCACACACCTCAGCAGAGTCGCAATCGAACTGTCATGGAGATGGCTCGATGCATGCTGTGAAGGCAAAAGTTTTGCCCAATACATTTTGGGCTGAAGCAGTTAACACATCAGATTATGTCCTCAATCAGAGCTACACAAAGGCACTCAAGGATGTTACACCTCAAGAGGCCTACTCTAGTAAGAAACCTTCAGTTTTTCATTTCATAACATTTGGCTGTGGATGTTATGTGCATATTCCATATGCATCGAGGACCAAGCTAGATGCCAAAAGCAAGAAGTGTATCTTTCTTGGATATAGTCAAGAGTCAAAGGCATATCAGCTCTATGATATACAGGAAAAGAAGACTGTGGCCAGCCGAGATGTGGTATTTGGAGAACAGCCACCCTCAGTGGAGGAAGGAGTTCCATCCACTCTATCATCAGTCAGAAAAATAGTCCACCATGAGCCCACCAACCCATCAATTAGGTTTCCTCTCAAGGAGGAGGAGTTTTCAGAGGATGAAGACTCTCACACATCACAATAGCCTGCTTCTACACCACAAGGAAGGCCACTTCCTAAGTGGGCACAATAACTATTTGATGAGCATAATCCAGTACCTAAGAATCCAGAATCTTTAGCAAATAGACCATGCAGATCAAGGAGAATAAAGGAGCAGAGAAGAGCATCTGATCTCATTGTTAATATAGCCTTGATTGCGGCTGAGATGATGGGAATAGTGAGGAGCTAACCACCTTGGATGAAGCCTTAGCAAAACCAAAGTGGAAAGCTGCGATGTAGTTTGAGTATGACAACATCATAAAGAACAACACCTGGAAGCTAGTTGACCGACCACTAAAGAGAAAGGTTATTGGTACCAAATCGGTTTGGAAAGCTAAGTATAAGGCTGATGGCTCAATTGAAAAATACAAAGCTAGGTTGGTTGCACAGGGATTTGCATGGGTAGAGGGTTTCGACTTTGATGAAACCTTTTCTCCCACATCTTGTATGACAACTGTCAAGGCGGTACTTGCCTTGGCTAGTCATAAAAAGTGACCAGTCTTTCACATGGATGTCAAATCAACATTTTTGAACGGCCATATTAAGGAGGAGGTTTATGTAGCTCATCAGCCACCAGGTTTTGAGATGCTCGGATTAGAAAACAAAGTTTGCAGGTTGAAGAAGGCATTGTACGGACTGAAACATGCCCCAAGGGCATGGTGTCACACGATAGACCAATTTTTCAAAAATAGAGGGTTTATAAGAAGTCCTTCTGATGCTAACTTGTATGTTCTAAAAGACACGACAAGATTGTTTTTGTTGTCTTGTATGTAGATGAGTTAAACATTTCAGATGATCCAGCAGACAATTGATATGCTATGCCATGAGTTTGAGATGGCAAAATTGGGTCTTATGCATTTCTGTTTGGGGATTGAGGTCTTCCAAGAGTCAGGTAAAATCTTCATTTTGTAATATGCTTGGGAGATTCTCAAAGCATTTGGGATGACAAACTGTAAGCCTTTCTCTATGCCAATGGAAGTGAACATGAAGCTTTCCACAGAGGATTCTTCATCACTTGTTGACATCAAGAAGTACATGAAGTTGCTAGGGAGTTTGACTTTTCTCACTAACACTAGATCTGATATCAACTTCACAGTTGGTGTGTTGAGCAGGATTTCCAACAAGCCATGAAAGAGTCATTGGAAGGATGGGATGAGGGTACTTAGGTACATCAGAGGTACTCTTGAATATGGCATGACTTATAGAATGGGTGACACTTTGACAAGTTATTGTGACTCAAATTGGGTAGGAGATTGTGATTCTAGGAAATCAGTTTATGGATATTGTTTTCCTCTTGGTTTCGGTGCTTTCTCTTCGACCGGTAAAAAAAAACCTATAGTGGCACTTTCTTCCATAGAGGCTGAGTATAAGGTAACTTTCTTTGCTGCATGTGAGGTAGTATGGCTGAGGAGAATCTTGGAGTTCAGATTAGGGAGGCTATAGTCTTGTGGTGCAACAATTAGAGTTGCATGGCTATCTCCAAGAACCTTGTGTTTCATGCTCACACAAAGCACATTGAGATGGAGTATCTTGGTGCAAGAGTTGATAGAGGATGAGATAGTGGAGCTAGAGTATTTCTCTACAAAGAAAAACTTTGCGGAAGTCTTTACCAAGGATCTTGGGAAAGACCAGCTTACTCGGCTACTTCATCAACTTGGCATTGGGCCAAAAACCTAGTTCATCTTTGAGGGGGGATGTTAGTATACACTCAATGCCTGCCTCTTAACATGTATCTCACTTTGATGTATAATTCACATTTGTTAGGCCCCCATTATGAGGAGTAGCCATGGTGGATATGTCTTTAGGAGGAACCCCAGCTTAGACGCCGATGGGGTCATTATTGTGACCATTGATGATGGTTAGGAGATGGTCATGGGTACGAGTGTTAGCTGGAGCCTGGGGAAGTGCCCTAGTTGGGGTTTCCCAAGGAGGCTAGTAGCCCTCCTGATGGGGGTTATGGGGCGGGAGCCCCTGAGGCAACGATATAAGGAATATTATTTGAAATATTTCCTCGGATACCAGGTCCATCATTAGTGGGCGATGGTCGGTAGTCTTTGGTGATCTGCGTTCTCGATATGCGGGTGGTGATCATGTCTATACAGTGTAACTACCCTCATTGTATACGTATCTACCACACCAGCTGAAGTACTATATATGGACATGGGTGCAATGAGCTAAGGTATCCAATGCTTGTGAGTATCCACCCCCTTCTACACTTCGTATATCCTCCATCCAGAGTTTGTCTAGATCATCTTGTAAGCTCCACTTGAGAGCACAAGGGTGGACAGCACCATCACTTGTACCTCTTTAGTATAATCAGAATTTTTGAATTCTCTCCATTGTGTATTCTATTGTGCTTTGTCTTGCTATATTTTTCCATTGTGCCATATTCTTATAAACCTTTCTTTCCTTGCTCTAGGACAACAACATCTTTGTGTAAACTACATCTTTAGTACCTAGATATGAATCCTTCCCAGTAGTATCTAGTCTCACCCATCCCTATGTGGCTAGATCACTATATGGCTTTCTATTTCTTCACGGCTTAAGGATACACACCAATTTGTCATCAACTTTTTGCATCTTAGGATTAATCTCCTTTGGAATCCACACTTGTTTAGGCTTTCTGTTCCTAGGATTTGGTTGTTTGGTGGGCACATAACTTGGCTTCTTTGGTGTCTTTGGTACCCACACTTGCCTCATTTGGTTTTTTGGGGCTTTTTGAGAAACTGAGGTGCCAAGACTAGAAGGTAGCCGTTGGTTTCTCCTATGGTGCCACCTTGGTTTTTGATGAAGTTTTTCCTATGGTGCCACCTTGGTTTTTGATGAAGTTTCTCCTCCTTTGGTCGGGCTTTTGGCTCCTTAGCTTTCAGTTTTAAAGGATGTGTTGACGATTAACTAGATGAGGCCTTAATTTTATGGATGATTTCACTTACCGGCTTGATGGAAACTTTATTAACCTTTGGATGTCGGTAGAGATATCACCTCAATGAGAAGAACACTCATTGTCCATTGTGCTAGCTTGATTGTGGCCATGATCATAGTCCAATCTATGCTATAGTCGTCTTTTTTGGTAAACCATTCCCTTTCAAAAGGGTAATATCTTTCGGCATTGTACCTATAGTCATAAGATAAATACTACCTTCTATAGGGTAAGAATTGATGTGGAAGGTAAGATTTAACATCCCTTTACATTTATTATAAAGGCCTGAGACTGTTCATAGAGCAGGGCTTGGGTCAGGCTTGGGTCAGATCAAGGGAAGGTTTTCTTGATAAGACCCAACCTCATACGACATATTAAGTTTCTCTCTACTGCTATATCCAACAAAGCGGTTTGTGTGTTCACGGGGAAGTCCAAGCAAAGCCTTGTGAGCTTCACCTCTTCCTCATCATTTGTGGTAGCTACAGGTGAAGAGAAGAAGCTGTCAAATGTGCTATATGTACCCCAAATAAAGAGAAATCTACTATCAGTTGTGTTGCGATGACAGATAGTGGGCTTGAAGTACACTTCAAGAAAACTGAAGCAAAAATTCTAGATGATGTTGGCAAGGCAGTCGACAAAGGAGTAAGGCGCAATAATCTCTACGAGTTGAGTTCCTTTATAGTGTCTGTAAGAGCACAAGCAAGCTTTGGCATAAGGAGTTGGTCACATTGGATTCCTAGTGCTAAAGGAGATGCAGAAAAAGGTTATGGTAGCTACTTTTCTTGCATTTTCAGAATTGTAGGAACCATATGAAGCTTGCATTATGGGCAAGCCGCAACGCAAGGCATTTACATAGGAAAGCAGCTCAGGGGGTGCACTACTAAGAAATCCTATGTATCACGTGCGTTCAAGGGATATTAAAAAAACCCCTTACATGTAAATTTTTCATGAGTAAAATCACCTCTTTTTCTTTATGGACTTATGGGATTTTTTTCAAAATCAATATAAAACCCCTTCTGCAAATGTATTTCTTTGAATTCAACTTAAAATTTGGAAATAAAAAACCCCTTCGTTTGAACTCACATGGTATACTTATATATTTTTAGGTGAATCCCCCAAGGAAAGCAGTAATCAGGTAAAGACTCCTTTAGAGCTACTACATGTTGATCTTTGTGGTAAAATGTCTAATACTACAGTAGGGGGATCTTATTACTTTATGTTGGTAGTCGACAATTACAGTAGGGAGATGTGGGTTTATTTTCTTCAGGATAAGGCTGAAGCTTTTGGCAAGTTTAAACAGTGGCATAAACTTGTGGAAAATGAAACAGGAAACAAGGTGAAAAAGTTTTGTATAGATTGAGGAAGAGAATTCCTTTCAATGGAATTTGATCGCTACTGCAAGGCGAATGGCATCAAGAACCAACTCACCACTACTCACACACCTCAGCAGAGTCGCAATCGAACTGTCATGGAGATGGCTCGATGCATGCTGTGAAGGCAAAAGTTTTGCCCAATACATTTTGGGCTGAAGCAGTTAACACATCAGATTATGTCCTCAATCAGAGCTACACAAAGGCACTCAAGGATGTTACACCTCAAGAGGCCTACTCTAGTAAGAAACCTTCAGTTTTTCATTTCATAACATTTGGCTGTGGATGTTATGTGCATATTCCATATGCATCTAGGACCAAGCTAGATGCCAAAAGCAAGAAGTGTATCTTTCTTGGATATAGTCAAGAGTCAAAGGCATATCAGCTCTATGATATACAGGAAAAGAAGACTGTGGCCAGCCGAGATGTGGTATTTGGAGAACAGCCACCCTCAGTGGAGGAAGGAGTTCCATCCACTCTATCATCAGTCAGAAAAATAGTCCACCATGAGCCCACCAACCCATCAATTAGGTTTCCTCTCAAGGAGGAGGAGTTTTCAGAGGATGAAGACTCTCACACATCACAATAGCCTGCTTCTACACCACAAGGAAGGCCACTTCCTAAGTGGGCACAACAACTATTTGATGAGCATAATCCAGTACCTAAGAATCCAGAATCTTTAGCAAATAGACCATGCAGATCAAGGAGAATAAAGGAGCAGAGAAGAGCATCTGATCTCATTGTTAATATAGCCTTGATTGCGGCTGAGATGATGGGAATAGTGAGGAGCTAACCACCTTGGATGAAGCCTTAGCAAAACCAAAGTGGAAAGCTGCGATGTAGTTTGAGTATGACAACATCATAAAGAACAACACCTGGAAGCTAGTTGACCGACCACTAAAGAGAAAGGTTATTGGTACCAAATCGGTTTGGAAAGCTAAGTATAAGGCTGATGGCTCAATTGAAAAATATAAAGCTAGGTTGGTTGCACAGGGATTTGCATGGGTAGAGGGTTTCGACTTTGATGAAACCTTTTCTCCCACATCTTGTATGACAACTGTCAAGGCGGTACTTGCCTTGGCTAGTCATAAAAAGTGACCAGTCTTTCACATGGATGTCAAATCAACATTTTTGAACGGCCATATTAAGGAGGAGGTTTATGTAGCTCATCAGCCACCAGGTTTTGAGATGCTCGGATTAGAAAACAAAGTTTGCAGGTTGAAGAAGGCATTGTACGGACTGAAACATGCCCCAAGGGCAGACCAATTTTTCAAAAATATAGGGTTTATAAGAAGTCCTTCTGATGCTAACTTGTATGTTCTAAAAGACACGACAAGATTGTTTTTGTTGTCTTGTATGTAGATGAGTTAAACATTCCAGATGATCCAGCAGACAATTGATATGCTATGCCATGAGTTTGAGATGACAAAATTGGGTCTTATGCATTTCTGTTTGGGGATTGAGGTCTTCCAAGAGTCAGGTAAAATCTTCATTTTGTAATATGCTTGGGAGATTCTCAAAGCATTTGGGATGACAAACTGTAAGCCTTTCTCTATGCCAATGGAAGTGAACATGAAGCTTTCCACAGAGGATTCTTCATCACTTGTTGACATCAAGAAGTACATGAAGTTGCTAGGGAGTTTGACTTTTCTCACTAACACTAGATCTGATATCAACTTCACAGTTGGTGTGTTGAGCAGGATTTCCAACAAGCCATGAAAGAGTCATTGGAAGGATGGGATGAGGGTACTTAGGTACATCAGAGGTACTCTTGAATATGGCATGACTTATAGAATGGGTGACACTTTGACAAGTTATTGTGACTCAAATTGGGTAGGAGATTGTGATTCTAGGAAATCAGTTTATGGATATTGTTTTCCTCTTGGTTTCGGTGCTTTCTCTTCGACCGGTAAAAAAAAAACCTATAGTGGCACTTTCTTCCATAGAGGCTGAGTATAAGGTAACTTTCTTTGCTGCATGTGAGGTAGTATGGCTGAGGAGAATCTTGGAGTTCAGATTAGGGAGGCTATAGTCTTGTGGTGCAACAATTAGAGTTGCATGGCTATCTCCAAGAACCTTGTGTTTCATGCTCACACAAAGCACATTGAGATGGAGTATCTTGGTGCAAGAGTTGATAGAGGATGAGATAGTGGAGCTAGAGTATTTCTCTACAAAGAAAAACTTTGCGGAAGTCTTTACCAAGGATCTTGGGAAAGACCAGCTTACTCGGCTACTTCATCAACTTGGCATTGGGCCAAAAACCTAGTTCATCTTTGAGGGGGGATGTTAGTATACACTCAATGCCTGCCTCTTAACATGTATCTCACTTTGATGTATAATTCACATTTGTTAGGCCCCCATTATGAGGAGTAGCCATGGTGGATATGTCTTTAGGAGGAACCCCAGCTTAGACGCCGATGGGGTCATTATTGTGACCATTGATGATGGTTAGGAGATGGTCATGGGTACGAGTGTTAGCTGGAGCCTGGGGAAGTGCCCTAGTTGGGGTTTCCCAAGGAGGCTAGTAGCCCTCCTGATGGGGGTTATGGGGCGGGAGCCCCTGAGGCAACGATATAAGGAATATTATTTGAAATATTTCCTCGGATACCAGGTCCATCATTAGTGGGCGATGGTCGGTAGTCTTTGGTGATCTGCATTCTCGATATGCGGGTGGTGATCATGTCTATACAGTGTAACTACCCTCATTGTATACGTATCTACCACACCAGCTGAAGTACTATATATGGACATGGGTGCAATGAGCTAAGGTATCCAATGCTTGTGAGTATCCACCCCCTTCTACACTTCGTATATCCTCCATCCAGAGTCTGTCTAGATCATCTTGTAAGCTCCACTTGAGAGCACAAGGGTGGACAGCACCATCACTTGTACCTCTTTAGTATAATCAGAATTTTTGAATTCTCTCCATTGTGTATTCTATTGTGCTTTGTCTTGCTATATTTTTCCATTGTGCCATATTCTTATAAACCTTTCTTTCCTTGCTCTAGGACAACAACATCTTTGTGTAAACTACATCTTTAGTACCTAGATATGAATCCTTCCCAGTAGTATCAAGTCTCACCCATCCCTATGTGGCTAGATCACTATATGGCTTTCTATTTCTTCACGGCTTAAGGATACACACCAATTTGTCATCAACTTTTTGCATCTTAGGATTAATCTCCTTTGGAATCCACACTTGTTTAGGCTTTCTGTTCCTAGGATTTGGTTGTTTGGTGGGCACATAACTTGGCTTCTTTGGTGTCTTTGGTACCCACACTTGCCTCATTTGGTTTTTTGGGGCTTTTTGAGAAACTGAGGTGCCAAGACTAGAAGGTAGCCGTTGGTTTCTCCTATGGTGCCACCTTGGTTTTTGATGAAGTTTTTCCTATGGTGCCACCTTGGTTTTTGATGAAGTTTCTCCTCCTTTGGTCGGGCTTTTGGCTCCTTAGCTTTCAGTTTTAAAGGATGTGTTGACGATTAACTAGATGAGGCCTTAATTTTATGGATGATTTCACTTACCGGCTTGATGGAAACTTTATTAACCTTTGGATGTCGGTAGAGATATCACCTCAATGAGAAGAACACTCATTGTCCATTGTGCTAGCTTGATTGTGGCCATGATCATAGTCCAATCTATGCTATAGTCGTCTTTTTTGGTAAACCATTCCCTTTCAAAAGGGTAATATCTTTCGGCATTGTACCTATAGTCATAAGATAAATACTACCTTCTATAGGGTAAGAATTGATGTGGAAGGTAAGATTTAACATCCCTTTACATTTATTATAAAGGCCTGAGACTGTTCATAGAGCAGGGCTTGGGTCAGGCTTGGGTCAGATCAAGGGAAGGTTTTCTTGATAAGACCCAACCTCATACGACATATTAAGTTTCTCTCTACTGCTATATCCAACAAAGCGGTTTGTGTGTTCACGGGGAAGTCCAAGCAAAGCCTTGTGAGCTTCACCTCTTCCTCATCATTTGTGGTAGCTACAGGTGAAGAGAAGAAGCTGTCAAATGTGCTATATGTACCCCAAATAAAGAGAAATCTACTATCAGTTGTGTTGCGATGACAGATAGTGGGCTTGAAGTACACTTCAAGAAAACTGAAGCAAAAATTCTAGATGATGTTGGCAAGGCAGTCGACAAAGGAGTAAGGCGCAATAATCTCTACGAGTTGAGTTCCTTTATAGTGTCTGCAAGAGCACAAGCAAGCTTTGGCACAAGGAGTTGGTCACATTGGATTCGTAGTGCTAAAGGCGATGCAGAAAAAGGTTATGGTAGCTACTTTTCTTGCATTTTCAGAATTGTAGGAACCATATGAAGCTTGCATTATGGGCAAGCCGCAACGCAAGGCATTTACATAGGAAAGCAGCTCAGGGGGTGCACTACTAAGAAATCCTATGTATCACGTGCGTTCAAGGGATATTAAAAAAACCCCTTACATGAAAATTTTTCATGAGTAAAATCACCTCTTTTTCTTTATGGACTTATGGGATTTTTTTCAAAATCAATATAAAACCCCTTCTGCAAATGTATTTCTTTGAATTCAACTTAAAATTTGGAAATAAAAAACCCCTTCGTTTGAACTCACATGGTATACTTATATATTTTTAGGTGAATCCCCCAAGGAAAGCAGTAATCAGGTAAAGACTCCTTTAGAGCTACTACATGTTGATCTTTGTGGTAAAATGTCTAATACTACAGTAGGGGGATCTTATTACTTTATGTTGTTAGTCGACAATTACAGTAGGGAGATGTGGGTTTGTTTTCTTCAGGATAAGGCTGAAGCTTTTGGCAAGTTTAAACAGTGGCATAAACTTGTGGAAAATGAAACAGGAAACAAGGTGAAAAAGTTTTGTATAGATTGAGGAAGAGAATTCCTTTCAATGGAATTTGATCGCTACTGCAAGGCGAATGGCATCAAGAACCAACTCACCGCTACTCACACACCTCAGCAGAGTCGCAATCGAACTGTCATGGAGATGGCTCGATGCATGCTGTGAAGGCAAAAGTTTTGCCCAATACATTTTGGGCTGAAGCAGTTAACACATCAGATTATGTCCTCAATCAGAGCTACACAAAGGCACTCAAGGATGTTACACCTCAAGAGGCCTACTCTAGTAAGAAACCTTCAGTTTTTCATTTCATAACATTTGGCTGTGGATGTTATGTGCATATTCCATATGCATCTAGGACCAAGCTAGATGCCAAAAGCAAGAAGTGTATCTTTCTTGGATATAGTCAAGAGTCAAAGGCATATCAGCTCTATGATATACATGAAAAGAAGACTGTGGCCAGCCGAGATGTGGTATTTGGAGAACAGCCACCCTCAGTGGAGGAAGGAGTTCCATCCACTCTATCATCAGTCAGAAAAATAGTCCACCATGAGCCCACCAACCCATCAATTAGGTTTCCTCTCAAGGAGGAGGAGTTTTCAGAGGATGAAGACTCTCACACATCACAATAGCCTGCTTCTACACCACAAGAAAGGCCACTTCCTAAGTGGGCACAACAACTATTTGATGAGCATAATCCAGTACCTAAGAATCCAGAATCTTTAGCAAATAGACCATGCAGATCAAGGAGAATAAAGGAGCAGAGAAGAGCATCTGATCTCATTGTTAATATAGCCTTGATTGCGGCTGAGATGATGGGAATAGTGAGGAGCTAACCACCTTGGATGAAGCCTTAGCAAAACCAAAGTGGAAAGCTGCGATGTAGTTTGAGTATGACAACATCATAAAGAACAACACCTGGAAGCTAGTTGACCGACCACTAAAGAGAAAGGTTATTGGTACCAAATCGGTTTGGAAAGCTAAGTATAAGGCTGATGGCTCAATTGAAAAATACAAAGCTAGGTTGGTTGCACAGGGATTTGCATGGGTAGAGGGTTTCGACTTTGATGAAACCTTTTCTCCCACATCTTGTATGACAACTGTCAAGGCGGTACTTGCCTTGGCTAGTCATAAAAAGTGACCAGTCTTTCACATGGATGTCAAATCAACATTTTTGAACGGCCATATTAAGGAGGAGGTTTATGTAGCTCATCAGCCACCAGGTTTTGAGATGCTCGGATTAGAAAACAAAGTTTGCAGGTTGAAGAAGGCATTGTACGGACTGAAACATGCCCCAAGGGCAGACCAATTTTTCAAAAATATAGGGTTTATAAGAAGTCCTTCTGATGCTAACTTGTATGTTCTAAAAGACACGACAAGATTGTTTTTGTTGTCTTGTATGTAGATGAGTTAAACATTTCAGATGATCCAGCAGACAATTGATATGCTATGCCATGAGTTTGAGATGACAAAATTGGGTCTTATGCATTTCTGTTTGGGGATTGAGGTCTTCCAAGAGTCAGGTAAAATCTTCATTTTGTAATATGCTTGGGAGATTCTCAAAGCATTTGGGATGACAAACTGTAAGCCTTTCTCTATGCCAATGGAAGTGAACATGAAGCTTTCCTTCATCACTTGTTGACATCAAGAAGTACATGAAGTTGCTAGGGAGTTTGACTTTTCTCACTAACACTAGATCTGATATCAACTTCACAGTTGGTGTGTTGAGCAGGATTTCCAACAAGCCATGAAAGAGTCATTGGAAGGATGGGATGAGGGTACTTAGGTACATCAGAGGTACTCTTGAATATGGCATGACTTATAGAATGGGTGACACTTTGACAAGTTATTGTGACTCAAATTGGGTAGGAGATTGTGATTCTAGGAAATCAGTTTATGGATATTGTTTTCCTCTTGGTTTCGGTGCTTTCTCTTCGACCGGTAAAAAAAAAACCTATAGTGGCACTTTCTTCCATAGAGGCTGAGTATAAGGTAACTTTCTTTGCTGCATGTGAGGTAGTATGGCTGAGGAGAATCTTGGAGTTCAGATTAGGGAGGCTATAGTCTTGTGGTGCAACAATTAGAGTTGCATGGCTATCTCCAAGAACCTTGTGTTTCATGCTCACACAAAGCACATTGAGATGGAGTATCTTGGTGCAAGAGTTGATAGAGGATGAGATAGTGGAGCTAGAGTATTTCTCTACAAAGAAAAACTTTGCGGAAGTCTTTACCAAGGATCTTGGGAAAGACCAGCTTACTCGGCTACTTCATCAACTTGGCATTGGGCCAAAAACCTAGTTCATCTTTGAGGGGGGATGTTAGTATACACTCAATGCCTGCCTCTTAACATGTATCTCACTTTGATGTATAATTCACATTTGTTAGGCCCCCATTATGAGGAGTAGCCATGGTGGATATGTCTTTAGGAGGAACCCCAGCTTAGACGCCGATGGGGTCATTATTGTGACCATTGATGATGGTTAGGAGATGGTCATGGGTATGAGTGTTAGCTGGAGCCTGGGGAAGTGCCCTAGTTGGGGTTTCCCAAGGAGGCTAGTAGCCCTCCTGATGGGGGTTATGGGGCGGGAGCCCCTGAGGCAACGATATAAGGAATATTATTTGAAATATTTCCTCGGATACCAGGTCCATCATTAGTGGGCGATGGTCGGTAGTCTTTGGTGATCTGCGTTCTCGATATGCGGGTGGTGATCATGTCTATACAGTGTAACTACCCTCATTGTATACGTATCTACCACACCAGCTGAAGTACTATATATGGACATGGGTGCAATGAGCTAAGGTATCCAATGCTTGTGAGTATCCACCCCCTTCTACACTTCGTATATCCTCCATCCAGAGTCTGTCTAGATCATCTTGTAAGCTCCACTTGAGAGCACAAGGGTGGATAGCACCATCACTTGTACCTCTTTAGTATAATCAGAATTTTTGAATTCTCTCCATTGTGTATTCTATTGTGCTTTGTCTTGCTATATTTTTCCATTGTGCCATATTCTTATAAACCTTTCTTTCCTTGCTCTAGGACAACAACATCTTTGTGTAAACTACATCTTTAGTACCTAGATATGAATCCTTCCCAGTAGTATCAAGTCTCACCCATCCCTATGTGGCTAGATCACTATATGGCTTTCTATTTCTTCACGGCTTAAGGATACACACCAATTTGTCATCAACTTTTTGCATCTTAGGATTAATCTCCTTTGGAATCCACACTTGTTTAGGCTTTCTGTTCCTAGGATTTGGTTGTTTGGTGGGCACATAACTTGGCTTCTTTGGTGTCTTTGGTACCCACACTTGCCTCATTTGGTTTTTTGGGGCTTTTTGAGAAACTGAGGTGCCAAGACTAGAAGGTAGCCGTTGGTTTCTCCTATGGTGCCACCTTGGTTTTTGATGAAGTTTTTCCTATGGTGCCACCTTGGTTTTTGATGAAGTTTCTCCTCCTTTGGTCGGGCTTTTGGCTCCTTAGCTTTCAGTTTTAAAGGATGTGTTGACGATTAACTAGATGAGGCCTTAATTTTATGGATGATTTCACTTACCGGCTTGATGGAAACTTTATTAACCTTTGGATGTCGGTAGAGATATCACCTCAATGAGAAGAACACTCATTGTCCATTGTGCTAGCTTGATTGTGGCCATGATCATAGTCCAATCTATGCTATAGTCGTCTTTTTTGGTAAACCATTCCCTTTCAAAAGGGTAATATCTTTCGGCATTGTACCTATAGTCATAAGATAAATACTACCTTCTATAGGGTAAGAATTGATGTGGAAGGTAAGATTTAACATCCCTTTACATTTATTATAAAGGCCTGAGACTGTTCATAGAGCAGGGCTTGGGTCAGGCTTGGGTCAGATCAAGGGAAGGTTTTCTTGATAAGACCCAACCTCATACGACATATTAAGTTTCTCTCTACTGCTATATCCAACAAAGCGGTTTGTGTGTTCACGGGGAAGTCCAAGCAAAGCCTTGTGAGCTTCACCTCTTCCTCATCATTTGTGGTAGCTACAGGTGAAGAGAAGAAGCTGTCAAATGTGCTATATGTACCCCAAATAAAGAGAAATCTACTATCAGTTGTGTTGCGATGACAGATAGTGGGCTTGAAGTACACTTCAAGAAAACTGAAGCAAAAATTCTAGATGATGTTGGCAAGGCAGTCGACAAAGGAGTAAGGCGCAATAATCTCTACGAGTTGAGTTCCTTTATAGTGTCTGTAAGAGCACAAGCAAGCTTTGGCACAAGGAGTTGGTCACATTGGATTCGTAGTGCTAAAGGCGATGCAGAAAAAGGTTATGGTAGCTACTTTTCTTGCATTTTCAGAATTGTAGGAACCATATGAAGCTTGCATTATGGGCAAGCCGCAACGCAAGGCATTTACATAGGAAAGCAGCTCAGGGGGTGCACTACTAAGAAATCCTATGTATCACGTGCGTTCAAGGGATATTAAAAAAACCCCTTACATGAAAATTTTTCATGAGTAAAATCACCTCTTTTTCTTTATGGACTTATGGGATTTTTTTCAAAATCAATATAAAACCCCTTCTGCAAATGTATTTCTTTGAATTCAACTTAAAATTTGGAAATAAAAAACCCCTTCGTTTGAACTCACATGGTATACTTATATATTTTTAGGTGAATCCCCCAAGGAAAGCAGTAATCAGGTAAAGACTCCTTTAGAGCTACTACATGTTGATCTTTGTGGTAAAATGTCTAATACTACAGTAGGGGGATCTTATTACTTTATGTTGGTAGTCGACAATTACAGTAGGGAGATGTGGGTTTATTTTCTTCAGGATAAGGCTGAAGCTTTTGGCAAGTTTAAACAGTGGCATAAACTTGTGGAAAATGAAACAGGAAACAAGGTGAAAAAGTTTTGTATAGATTGAGGAAGAGAATTCCTTTCAATGGAATTTGATCGCTACTGCAAGGCGAATGGCATCAAGAACCAACTCACCACTACTCACACACCTCAGCAGAGTCGCAATCGAACTGTCATGGAGATGGCTCGATGCATGCTGTGAAGGCAAAAGTTTTGCCCAATACATTTTGGGCTGAAGCAGTTAACACATCAGATTATGTCCTCAATCAGAGCTACACAAAGGCACTCAAGGATGTTACACCTCAAGAGGCCTACTCTAGTAAGAAACCTTCAGTTTTTCATTTCATAACATTTGGCTGTGGATGTTATGTGCATATTCCATATGCATCTAGGACCAAGCTAGATGCCAAAAGCAGGAAGTGTATCTTTCTTGGATATAGTCAAGAGTCAAAGGCATATCAGCTCTATGATATACAGGAAAAGAAGACTGTGGCCAGCCGAGATGTGGTATTTGGAGAACAGCCACCCTCAGTGGAGGAAGGAGTTCCATCCACTCTATCATCAGTCAGAAAAATAGTCCACCATGAGCCCACCAACCCATCAATTAGGTTTCCTCTCAAGGAGGAGGAGTTTTCAGAGGATGAAGACTCTCACACATCACAATAGCCTGCTTCTACACCACAAGGAAGGCCACTTCCTAAGTGGGCACAACAACTATTTGATGAGCATAATCCAGTACCTAAGAATCCAGAATCTTTAGCAAATAGACCATGCAGATCAAGGAGAATAAAGGAGCAGAGAAGAGCATCTGATCTCATTGTTAATATAGCCTTGATTGCGGCTGAGATGATGGGAATAGTGAGGAGCTAACCACCTTGGATGAAGCCTTAGCAAAACCAAAGTGGAAAGCTGCGATGTAGTTTGAGTATGACAACATCATAAAGAACAACACCTGGAAGCTAGTTGACCGACCACTAAAGAGAAAGGTTATTGGTACCAAATCGGTTTGGAAAGCTAAGTATAAGGCTGATGGCTCAATTGAAAAATACAAAGCTAGGTTGGTTGCACAGGGATTTGCATGGGTAGAGGGTTTCGACTTTGATGAAACCTTTTCTCCCACATCTTGTATGACAACTGTCAAGGCGGTACTTGCCTTGGCTAGTCATAAAAAGTGACCAGTCTTTCACATGGATGTCAAATCAACATTTTTGAACGGCCATATTAAGGAGGAGGTTTATGTAGCTCATCAGCCACCAGGTTTTGAGATGCTCGGATTAGAAAACAAAGTTTGCAGGTTGAAGAAGGCATTGTACGGACTGAAACATGCCCCAAGGGCATGGTGTCACACGATAGACCAATTTTTCAAAAATATAGGGTTTATAAGAAGTCCTTATGATGCTAACTTGTATGTTCTAAAAGACACGACAAGATTGTTTTTGTTGTCTTGTATGTAGATGAGTTAAACATTTCAGATGATCCAGCAGACAATTGATATGCTATGCCATGAGTTTGAGATGACAAAATTGGGTCTTATGCATTTCTGTTTGGGGATTGAGGTCTTCCAAGAGTCAGGTAAAATCTTCATTTTGTAATATGCTTGGGAGATTCTCAAAGCATTTGGGATGACAAACTGTAAGCCTTTCTCTATGCCAATGGAAGTGAACATGAAGCTTTCCACAGAGGATTCTTCATCACTTGTTGACATCAAGAAGTACATGAAGTTGCTAGGGAGTTTGACTTTTCTCACTAACACTAGATCTGATATCAACTTCACAGTTGGTGTGTTGAGCAGGATTTCCAACAAGCCATGAAAGAGTCATTGGAAGGATGGGATGAGGGTACTTAGGTACATCAGAGGTACTCTTGAATATGGCATGACTTATAGAATGGGTGACACTTTGACAAGTTATTATGACTCAAATTGGGTAGGAGATTGTGATTCTAGGAAATCAGTTTATGGATATTGTTTTCCTCTTGGTTTCGGTGCTTTCTCTTCGACCGGTAAAAAAAAACCTATAGTGGCACTTTCTTCCATAGAGGCTGAGTATAAGGTAACTTTCTTTGCTGCATGTGAGGTAGTATGGCTGAGGAGAATCTTGGAGTTCAGATCAGGGAGGCTATAGTCTTGTGGTGCAACAATTAGAGTTGCATGGCTATCTCCAAGAACCTTGTGTTTCATGCTCACACAAAGCACATTGAGATGGAGTATCTTGGTGCAAGAGTTGATAGAGGATGAGATAGTGGAGCTAGAGTATTTCTCTACAAAGAAAGACTTTGCGGAAGTCTTTACCAAGGATCTTGGGAAAGACCAGCTTACTCGGCTACTTCATCAACTTGGCATTGGGCCAAAAACCTAGTTCATCTTTGAGGGGGGATGTTAGTATACACTCAATGCCTGCCTCTTAACATGTATCTCACTTTGATGTATAATTCACATTTGTTAGGCCCCCATTATGAGGAGTAGCCATGGTGGATATGTCTTTAGGAGGAACCCCAGCTTAGACGCCGATGGGGTCATTATTGTGACCATTGATGATGGTTAGGAGATGGTCATGGGTACGAGTGTTAGCTGGAGCCTGGGGAAGTGCCCTAGTTGGGGTTTCCCAAGGAGGCTAGTAGCCCTCCTGATGGGGGTTATGGGGCGGGATCCCCTGAGGCAACGATACAAGGAATATTATTTGAAATATTTCCTCGGATACCAGGTCCATCATTAGTGGGCGATGGTCGGTAGTCTTTGGTGATCTGCGTTCTCGATATGCGGGTGGTGATCATGTCTATACAGTGTAACTACCCTCATTGTATACGTATCTACCACACCAGCTGAAGTACTATATATGGACATGGGTGCAATGAGCTAAGGTATCCAATGCTTGTGAGTATCCACCCCCTTCTACACTTCGTATATCCTCCATCCAGAGTCTGTCTAGATCATCTTGTAAGCTCCACTTGAGAGCACAAGGGTGGACAGCACCATCACTTGTACCTCTTTAGTATAATCAGAATTTTTGAATTCTCTCCATTGTGTATTCTATTGTGCTTTGTCTTGCTATATTTTTCCATTGTGCCATATTCTTATAAACCTTTCTTTCCTTGCTCTAGGACAACAACATCTTTGTGTAAACTACATCTTTAGTACCTAGATATGAATCCTTCCCAGTAGTATCAAGTCTCACCCATCCCTATGTGGCTAGATCACTATATGGCTTTCTATTTCTTCACGGCTTAAGGATACACACCAATTTGTCATCAACTTTTTGCATCTTAGGATTAATCTCCTTTGGAATCCACACTTGTTTAGGCTTTCTGTTCCTAGGATTTGGTTGTTTGGTGGGCACATAACTTGGCTTCTTTGGTGTCTTTGGTACCCACACTTGCCTCATTTGGTTTTTTGGGGCTTTTTGAGAAACTGAGGTGCCAAGACTAGAAGGTAGCCGTTGGTTTCTCCTATGGTGCCACCTTGGTTTTTGATGAAGTTTTTCCTATGGTGCCACCTTGGTTTTTGATGAGGTTTCTCCTCCTTTGGTCGGGCTTTTGGCTCCTTAGCTTTCAGTTTTAAAGGATGTGTTGACGATTAACTAGATGAGGCCTTAATTTTATGGATGATTTCACTTACCGGCTTGATGGAAACTTTATTAACCTTTGGATGTCGGTAGAGATATCACCTCAATGAGAAGAACACTCATTGTCCATTGTGCTAGCTTGATTGTGGCCATGATCATAGTCCAATCTATGCTATAGTCGTCTTTGTTGGTAAACCATTCCCTTTCAAAAGGGTAATATCTTTCGGCATTGTACCTATAGTCATAAGATAAATACTACCTTCTATAGGGTAAGAATTGATGTGGAAGGTAAGATTTAACATCCCTTTACATTTATTATAAAGGCCTGAGACTGTTCATAGAGCAGGGCTTGGGTCAGGCTTGAGTCAGATCAAGGGAAGGTTTTCTTGATAAGACCCAACCTCATACGACATATTAAGTTTCTCTCTACTGCTATATCCAACAAAGCGGTCACGGGGAAGTCCAAGCAAAGCCTTGTGAGCTTCACCTCTTCGTCATCATTTGTGGTAGCTACAGGTGAAGAGAAGAAGCTGTCAAATGTGCTATATGTACCCCAAATAAAGAGAAATCTACTATCAGTTGTGTTGCGATGACAGATAGTGGGCTTGAAGTACACTTCAAGAAAACTGAAGCAAAAATTCTAGATGATGTTGGCAAGGCAGTCGACAAAGGAGTAAGGCGCAATAATCTCTACGAGTTGAGTTCCTTTATAGTGTCTGTAAGAGCACAAGCAAGCTTTGGCACAAGGAGTTGGTCACATTGGATTCGTAGTGCTAAAGGCGATGCAGAAAAAGGTTATGGTAGCTACTTTTCTTGCATTTTCAGAATTGTAGGAACCATATGAAGCTTGCATTATGGGCAAGCCGCAACGCAAGGCATTTACATAGGAAAGCAGCTCAGGGGGTGCACTACTAAGAAATCCTATGTATCACGTGCGTTCAAGGGATATTAAAAAAACCCCTTACATGTAAATTTTTCATGAGTAAAATCACCTCTTTTTCTTTATGGACTTATGGGATTTTTTTCAAAATCAATATAAAACCCCTTCTGCAAATGTATTTCTTTGAATTCAACTTAAAATTTGGAAATAAAAAACCCCTTCGTTTGAACTCACATGGTATACTTATATATTTTTAGGTGAATCCCCCAAGGAAAGCAGTAATCAGGTAAAGACTCCTTTAGAGCTACTACATGTTGATCTTTGTGGTAAAATGTCTAATACTACAGTAGGGGGATCTTATTACTTTATGTTGTTAGTCGACAATTACAGTAGGGAGATGTGGGTTTATTTTCTTCAGGATAAGGCTGAAGCTTTTGGCAAGTTCAAACAGTGGCATAAACTTGTGGAAAATGAAGCAGGAAACAAGGTGAAAAAGTTTTGTATATATTGAGGAAGAGAATTCCTTTCAATGGAATTTGATCGCTACTGCAAGGCGAATGGCATCAAGAACCAACTCACCACTACTCACACACCTCAGCAGAGTCGCAATCGAACTGTCATGGAGATGGCTCGATGCATGCTGTGAAGGCAAAAGTTTTGCCCAATACATTTTGGGCTGAAGCAGTTAACACATCAGATTATGTCCTCAATCAGAGCTACACAAAGGCACTCAAGGATGTTACACCTCAAGAGGCCTACTCTAGTAAGAAACCTTCAGTTTTTCATTTCATAACATTTGGCTGTGGATGTTATGTGCATATTCCATATGCATTTAGGACCAAGCTAGATGCCAAAAGCAAGAAGTGTATCTTTCTTGGATATAGTCAAGAGTCAAAGGCATATCAGCTCTATGATATACAGGAAAAGAAGACTGTGGCCAGCCGAGATGTGGTATTTGGAGAACAGCCACCCTCAGTGGAGGAAGGAGTTCCATCCACTCTATCATCAGTCAGAAAAATAGTCCACCATGAGCCCACCAACCCATCAATTAGGTTTCCTCTCAAGGAGGAGGAGTTTTCAGAGGATGAAGACTCTCACACATCACAATAGCCTGCTTCTACACCACAAGGAAGGCCACTTCCTAAGTGGGCACAACAACTATTTGATGAGCATAATCCAGTACCTAAGAATCCAGAATCTTTAGCAAATAGACCATGCAGATCAAGGAGAATAAAGGAGCAGAGAAGAGCATCTGATCTCAATGTTAATATAGCCTTGATTGCGGCTGAGATGATGGGAATAGTGAGGAGCTAACCACCTTGGATGAAGCCTTAGCAAAACCAAAGTGGAAAGCTGCGATGTAGTTTGAGTATGACAACATCATAAAGAACAACACCTGGAAGCTAGTTGACCGACCACTAAAGAGAAAGGTTATTGGTACCAAATCGGTTTGGAAAGCTAAGTATAAGGCTGATGGCTCAATTGAAAAATACAAAGCTAGGTTGGTTGCACAGGGATTTGCATGGGTAGAGGGTTTCGACTTTGATGAAACCTTTTCTCCCACATCTTGTATGACAACTGTCAAGGCGGTACTTGCCTTGGCTAGTCATAAAAAGTGACCAGTCTTTCACATGGATGTCAAATCAACATTTTTGAACGGCCATATTAAGGAGGAGGTTTATGTAGCTCATCAGCCACCAGGTTTTGAGATGCTCGGATTAGAAAACAAAGTTTGCAGGTTGAAGAAGGCATTGTACGGACTGAAACATGCCCCAAGGGCATGGTGTCACACGATAGACCAATTTTTCAAAAATATAGGGTTTATAAGAAGTCCTTATGATGCTAACTTGTATGTTCTAAAAGACACGACAAGATTGTTTTTGTTGTCTTGTATGTAGATGAGTTAAACATTTCAGATGATCCAGCAGACAATTGATATGCTATGCCATGAGTTTGAGATGACAAAATTGGGTCTTATGCATTTCTGTTTGGGGATTGAGGTCTTCCAAGAGTCAGGTAAAATCTTCATTTTGTAATATGCTTGGGAGATTCTCAAAGCATTTGGGATGACAAACTGTAAGCCTTTCTCTATGCCAATGGAAGTGAACATGAAGCTTTCCACAGAGGATTCTTCATCACTTGTTGACATCAAGAAGTACATGAAGTTGCTAGGGAGTTTGACTTTTCTCACTAACACTAGATCTGATATCAACTTCACAGTTGGTGTGTTGAGCAGGATTTCCAACAAGCCATGAAAGAGTCATTGGAAGGATGGGATGAGGGTACTTAGGTACATCAGAGGTACTCTTGAATATGGCATGACTTATAGAATGGGTGACACTTTGACAAGTTATTGTGACTCAAATTGGGTAGGAGATTGTGATTCTAGGAAATCAGTTTATGGATATTGTTTTCCTCTTGGTTTCGGTGCTTTCTCTTCGACCGGTAAAAAAAAACCTATAGTGGCACTTTCTTCCATAGAGGCTGAGTATAAGGTAACTTTCTTTGCTGCATGTGAGGTAGTATGGCTGAGGAGAATCTTGGAGTTCAGATTAGGGAGGCTATAGTCTTGTGGTGCAACAATTAGAGTTGCATGGCTATCTCCAAGAACCTTGTGTTTCATGCTCACACAAAGCACATTGAGATGGAGTATCTTGGTGCAAGAGTTGATAGAGGATGAGATAGTGGAGCTAGAGTATTTCTCTACAAAGAAAGACTTTGCGGAAGGCTTTACCAAGGATCTTGGGAAAGACCAGCTTACTCAGCTACTTCATCAACTTGGCATTGGGCCAAAAACCTAGTTCATCTTTGAGGGGGGATGTTAGTATACACTCAATGCCTGCCTCTTAACATGTATCTCACTTTGATGTATAATTCACATTTGTTAGGCCCCCATTATGAGGAGTAGCCATGGTGGATATGTCTTTAGGAGGAACCCCAGCTTAGACGCCGATGGGGTCATTATTGTGACCATTGATGATGGTTAGGAGATGGTCATGGGTACGAGTGTTAGCTGGAGCCTGGGGAAGTGCCCTAGTTGGGGTTTCCCAAGGAGGCTAGTAGCCCTCCTGATGGGGGTTATGGGGCGGGAGCCCCTGAGGCAACGATATAAGGAATATTATTTGAAATATTTCCTCGGATACCAGGTCCATCATTAGTGGGCGATGGTCGGTAGTCTTTGGTGATCTGCGTTCTCGATATGCGGGTGGTGATCATGTCTATACAGTGTAACTACCCTCATTGTATACGTATCTACCACACCAGCTGAAGTACTATATATGGACATGGGTGCAATGAGCTAAGGTATCCAATGCTTGTGAGTATCCACCCCCTTCTACACTTCGTATATCCTCCATCCAGAGTCTGTCTAGATCATCTTGTAAGCTCCACTTGAGAGCACAAGGGTGGACAGCACCATCACTTGTACCTCTTTAGTATAATCAGAATTTTTGAATTCTCTCCATTGTGTATTCTATTGTGCTTTGTCTTGCTATATTTTTCCATTGTGCCATATTCTTATAAACCTTTCTTTCCTTGCTCTAGGACAACAACATCTTTGTGTAAACTACATCTTTAGTACCTAGATATGAATCCTTCCCAGTAGTATCAAGTCTCACCCATCCCTATGTGGCTAGATCACTATATGGCTTTCTATTTCTTCACGGCTTAAGGATACACACCAATTTGTCATCAACTTTTTGCATCTTAGGATTAATCTCCTTTGGAATCCACACTTGTTTAGGCTTTCTGTTCCTAGGATTTGGTTGTTTGGTGGGCACATAACTTGGCTTCTTTGGTGTCTTTGGTACCCACACTTGCCTCATTTGGTTTTTTGGGGCTTTTTGAGAAACTGAGGTGCCAAGACTAGAAGGTAGCCATTGGTTTCTCCTATGGTGCCACCTTGGTTTTTGATGAAGTTTTTCCTATGGTGCCACCTTGGTTTTTGATGAGGTTTCTCCTCCTTTGGTCGGGCTTTTGGCTCCTTAGCTTTCAGTTTTAAAGGATGTGTTGACGATTAACTAGATGAGGCCTTAATTTTATGGATGATTTCACTTACCGGCTTGATGGAAACTTTATTAACCTTTGGATGTCGGTAGAGATATCACCTCAATGAGAAGAACACTCATTGTCCATTGTGCTAGCTTGATTGTGGCCATGATCATAGTCCAATCTATGCTATAGTCGTCTTTGTTGGTAAACCATTCCCTTTCAAAAGGGTAATATCTTTCGGCATTGTACCTATAGTCATAAGATAAATACTACCTTCTATAGGGTAAGAATTGATGTGGAAGGTAAGATTTAACATCCCTTTACATTTATTATAAAGGCCTGAGACTGTTCATAGAGCAGGGCTTGGGTCAGGCTTGGGTCAGATCAAGGGAAGGTTTTCTTGATAAGACCCAACCTCATACGACATATTAAGTTTCTCTCTACTGCTATATCCAACAAAGCGGTTTGTGTGTTCACGGGGAAGTCCAAGCAAAGCCTTGTGAGCTTCACCTCTTCCTCATCATTTGTGGTAGCTACAGGTGAAGAGAAGAAGCTGTCAAATGTGCTATATGTACCCCAAATAAAGAGAAATCTACTATCAGTTGTGTTGCGATGACAGATAGTGGGCTTGAAGTACACTTCAAGAAAACTGAAGCAAAAATTCTAGATGATGTTGGCAAGGCAGTCGACAAAGGAGTAAGGCGCAATAATCTCTACGAGTTGAGTTCCTTTATAGTGTCTGTAAGAGCACAAGCAAGCTTTGGCACAAGGAGTTGGTCACATTGGATTCGTAGTGCTAAAGGCGATGCAGAAAAAGGTTATGGTAGCTACTTTTCTTGCATTTTCAGAATTGTAGGAACCATATGAAGCTTGCATTATGGGCAAGCCGCAACGCAAGGCATTTACATAGGAAAGCAGCTCAGGGGGTGCACTACTAAGAAATCCTATGTATCACGTGCGTTCAAGGGATATTAAAAAAACCCCTTACATGTAAATTTTTCATGAGTAAAATCACCTCTTTTTCTTTATGGACTTATGGAATTTTTTTCAAAATCAATATAAAACCCCTTCTGCAAATGTATTTCTTTGAATTCAACTTAAAATTTGGAAATAAAAAACCCCTTCGTTTGAACTCACATGGTATACTTATATATTTTTAGGTGAATCCCCCAAGGAAAGCAGTAATCAGGTAAAGACTCCTTTAGAGCTACTACATGTTGATCTTTGCGGTAAAATGTCTAATACTACAGTAGGGGGATCTTATTACTTTATGTTGTTAGTCGACAATTACAGTAGGGAGATGTGGGTTTATTTTCTTCAGGATAAGGCTGAAGCTTTTGGCAAGTTCAAACAGTGGCATAAACTTGTGGAAAATGAAGCAGGAAACAAGGTGAAAAAGTTTTGTATAGATTGAGGAAGAGAATTCCTTTCAATGGAATTTGATCGCTACTGCAAGGCGAATGGCATCAAGAACCAACTCACCACTACTCACACACCTCAGCAGAGTCGCAATCGAACTGTCATGGAGATGGCTCGATGCATGCTGTGAAGGCAAAAGTTTTGCCCAATACATTTTGGGCTGAAGCAGTTAACACATCAGATTATGTCCTCAATCAGAGCTACACAAAGGCACTCAAGGATGTTACACCTCAAGAGGCCTACTCTAGTAAGAAACCTTAAGTTTTTCATTTCATAACATTTGGCTGTGGATGTTATGTGCATATTCCATATGCATCCAGGACCAAGCTAGATGCCAAAAGCAAGAAGTGTATCTTTCTTGGATATAGTCAAGAGTCAAAGGCATATCAGCTCTATGATATACATGAAAAGAAGACTGTGGCCAGCCGAGATGTGGTATTTGGAGAACAGCCACCCTCAGTGGAGGAAGGAGTTCCATCCACTCTATCATCAGTCAGAAAAATAGTCCACCATGAGCCCACCAACCCATCAATTAGGTTTCCTCTCAAGGAGGAGGAGTTTTCAGAGGATGAAGACTCTCACACATCACAATAGCCTGCTTCTACACCACAAGGAAGGCCACTTCCTAAGTGGGCACAACAACTATTTGATGAGCATAATCCAGTACCTAAGAATCCAGAATCTTTAGCAAATAGACCATGCAGATCAAGGAGAATAAAGGAGCAGAGAAGAGCATCTGATCTCATTGTTAATATAGCCTTGATTGCGGCTGAGATGATGGGAATAGTGAGGAGCTAACCACCTTGGATGAAGCCTTAGCAAAACCAAAGTGGAAAGCTGCGATGTAGTTTGAGTATGACAACATCATAAAGAACAACACCTGGAAGCTTGTTGACCGACCACTAAAGAGAAAGGTTATTGGTACCAAATCGGTTTGGAAAGCTAAGTATAAGGCTGATGGCTCAATTGAAAAATACAAAGCTAGGTTGGTTGCACAGGGATTTGCATGGGTAGAGGGTTTCGACTTTGATGAAACCTTTTCTCCCACATCTTGTATGACAACTGTCAAGGCGGTACTTGCCTTGGCTAGTCATAAAAAGTGACCAGTCTTTCACATGGATGTCAAATCAACATTTTTGAACGGCCATATTAAGGAGGAGGTTTATGTAGCTCATCAGCCACCAGGTTTTGAGATGCTCGGATTAGAAAACAAAGTTTGCAGGTTGAAGAAGGCATTGTACGGACTGAAACATGCCCCAAGGGCATGGTGTCACACGATAGACCAATTTTTCAAAAATATAGGGTTTATAAGAAGTCCTTATGATGCTAACTTGTATGTTCTAAAAGACACGACAAGATTGTTTTTGTTGTCTTGTATGTAGATGAGTTAAACATTTCAGATGATCCAGCAGACAATTGATATGCTATGCCATGAGTTTGAGATGACAAAATTGGGTCTTATGCATTTCTGTTTGGGGATTGAGGTCTTCCAAGAGTCAGGTAAAATCTTCATTTTGTAATATGCTTGGGAGATTCTCAAAGCATTTGGGATGACAAACTGTAAGCCTTTCTCTATGCCAATGGAAGTGAACATGAAGCTTTCCACAGAGGATTCTTCATCACTTGTTGACATCAAGAAGTACATGAAGTTGCTAGGGAGTTTGACTTTTCTCACTAACACTAGATCTGATATCAACTTCACAGTTGGTGTGTTGAGCAGGATTTCCAACAAGCCATGAAAGAGTCATTGGAAGGATGGGATGAGGGTACTTAGGTACATCAGAGGTACTCTTGAATATGGCATGACTTATAGAATGGGTGACACTTTGACAAGTTATTGTGACTCAAATTGGGTAGGAGATTGTGATTCTAGGAAATCAGTTTATGGATATTGTTTTCCTCTTGGTTTCGGTGCTTTCTCTTCGACCGGTAAAAAAAAACCTATAGTGGCACTTTCTTCCATAGAGGCTGAGTATAAGGTAACTTTCTTTGCTGCATGTGAGGTAGTATGGCTGAGGAGAATCTTGGAGTTCAGATCAGGGAGGCTATAGTCTTGTGGTGCAACAATTAGAGTTGCATGGCTATCTCGAAGAACCTTGTGTTTCATGCTCACACAAAGCACATTGAGATGGAGTATCTTGGTGCAAGAGTTGATAGAGGATGAGATAGTGGAGCTAGAGTATTTCTCTACAAAGAAAAACTTTGCGGAAGTCTTTACCAAGGATCTTGGGAAAAACCAGCTTACTCGGCTACTTCATCAACTTGGCATTGGGCCAAAAACCTAGTTCATCTTTGAGGGGGGATGTTAGTATACACTCAATGCCTGCCTCTTAACATGTATCTCACTTTGATGTATAATTCACATTTGTTAGGCCCCCATTATGAGGAGTAGCCATGGTGGATATGTCTTTAGGAGGAACCCCAGCTTAGACGCCGATGGGGTCATTATTGTGACCATTGATGATGGTTAGGAGATGGTCATGGGTACGAGTGTTATAGCTGGAGCCTGGGGAAGTGCCCTAGTTGGGGTTTCCCAAGGAGGCTAGTAGCCCTCCTGATGGGGGTTATGGGGCGGGAGCCCCTGAGGCAACGATATAAGGAATATTATTTGAAATATTTCCTCGGATACCAGGTCCATCATTAGTGGGCGATGGTCGGTAGTCTTTGGTGATCTGCGTTCTCGATATGCGGGTGGTGATCATGTCTATACAGTGTAACTACCCTCATTGTATACGTATCTACCACACCAGCTGAAGTACTATATATGGACATGGGTGCAATGAGCTAAGGTATCCAATGCTTGTGAGTATCCACCCCCTTCTACACTTCGTATATCCTCCATCCAGAGTCTGTCTAGATCATCTTGTAAGCTCCACTTGAGAGCACAAGGGTGGACAGCACCATCACTTGTACCTCTTTAGTATAATCAGAATTTTTGAATTCTCTCCATTGTGTATTCTATTGTGCTTTGTCTTGCTATATTTTTCCATTGTGCCATATTCTTATAAACCTTTCTTTCCTTGCTCTAGGACAACAACATCTTTGTGTAAACTACATCTTTAGTACCTAGATATGAATCCTTCCCAGTAGTATCAAGTCTCACCCATCCCTATGTGGCTAGATCACTATATGGCTTTCTATTTCTTCACGGCTTAAGGATACACACCAATTTGTCATCAACTTTTTGCATCTTAGGATTAATCTCCTTTGGAATCCACACTTGTTTAGGCTTTCTGTTCCTAGGATTTGGTTGTTTGGTGGGCACATAACTTGGCTTCTTTGGTGTCTTTGGTACCCACACTTGCCTCATTTGGTTTTTTGGGGCTTTTTGAGAAACTGAGGTGCCAAGACTAGAAGGTAGCCGTTGGTTTCTCCTATGGTGCCACCTTGGTTTTTGATGAAGTTTTTCCTATGGTGCCACCTTGGTTTTTGATGAGGTTTCTCCTCCTTTGGTCGGGCTTTTGGCTCCTTAGCTTTCAGTTTTAAAGGATGTGTTGACGATTAACTAGATGAGGCCTTAATTTTATGGATGATTTCACTTACCGGCTTGATGGAAACTTTATTAACCTTTGGATGTCAGTAGAGATATCACCTCAATGAGAAGAACACTCATTGTCCATTGTGCTAGCTTGATTGTGGCCATGATCATAGTCCAATCTATGCTATAGTCGTCTTTGTTGGTAAACCATCCCCTTTCAAAAGGGTAATATCTTTCGGCATTGTACCTATAGTCATAAGATAAATACTACCTTCTATAGGGTAAGAATTGATGTGGAAGGTAAGATTTAACATCCCTTTACATTTATTATAAAGGCCTGAGACTGTTCATAGAGCAGGGCTTGGGTCAGGCTTGGGTCAGATCAAGGGAAGGTTTTCTTGATAAGACCCAACCTCATACGACATATTAAGTTTCTCTCTACTGCTATATCCAACAAAGCGGTTTGTGTGTTCACGGGGAAGTCCAAGCAAAGCCTTGTGAGCTTCACCTCTTCCTCATCATTTGTGGTAGCTACAGGTGAAGAGAAGAAGCTGTCAAATGTGCTATATGTACCCCAAATAAAGAGAAATCTACTATCAGTTGTGTTGCGATGACAGATAGTGGGCTTGAAGTACACTTCAAGAAAACTGAAGCAAAAATTCTAGATGATGTTGGCAAGGCAGTCGACAAAGGAGTAAGGCGCAATAATCTCTACGAGTTGAGTTCCTTTATAGTGTCTGTAAGAGCACAAGCAAGCTTTGGCACAAGGAGTTGGTCACATTGGATTCGTAGTGCTAAAGGCGATGCAGAAAAAGGTTATGGTAGCTACTTTTCTTGCATTTTCAGAATTGTAGGAACCATATGAAGCTTGCATTATGGGCAAGCCGCAACGCAAGGCATTTACATAGGAAAGCAGCTCAGGGGGTGCACTACTAAGAAATCCTATGTATCACGTGCGTTCAAGGGATATTAAAAAAACCCCTTACATGTAAATTTTTCATGAGTAAAATCACCTCTTTTTCTTTATGGACTTATGGGATTTTTTTCAAAATCAATATAAAACCCCTTCTGCAAATGTATTTCTTTGAATTCAACTTAAAATTTGGAAATAAAAAACCCCTTCGTTTGAACTCACATGGTATACTTATATATTTTTAGGTGAATCCCCCAAGGAAAGCAGTAATCAGGTAAAGACTCCTTTAGAGCTACTACATGTTGATCTTTGCGGTAAAATGTCTAATACTACAGTAGGGGGATCTTATTACTTTATGTTGTTAGTCGACAATTACAGTAGGGAGATGTGGGTTTATTTTCTTCAGGATAAGGCTGAAGCTTTTGGCAAGTTCAAACAGTGGCATAAACTTGTGGAAAATGAAGCAGGAAACAAGGTGAAAAAGTTTTGTATAGATTGAGGAAGAGAATTCCTTTCAATGGAATTTGATCGCTACTGCAAGGCGAATGGCATCAAGAACCAACTCACCACTACTCACACACCTCAGCAGAGTCGCAATCGAACTGTCATGGAGATGGCTCGATGCATGCTGTGAAGGCAAAAGTTTTGCCCAATACATTTTGGGCTGAAGCAGTTAACACATCAGATTATGTCCTCAATCAGAGCTACACAAAGGCACTCAAGGATGTTACACCTCAAGAGGCCTACTCTAGTAAGAAACCTTCAGTTTTTCATTTCATAACATTTGGCTGTGGATGTTATGTGCATATTCCATATGCATCCAGGACCAAGCTAGATGCCAAAAGCAAGAAGTGTATCTTTCTTGGATATAGTCAAGAGTCAAAGGCATATCAGCTCTATGATATACATGAAAAGAAGACTGTGGCCAGCCGAGATGTGGTATTTGGAGAACAGCCACCCTCAGTGGAGGAAGGAGTTCCATCCACTCTATCATCAGTCAGAAAAATAGTCCACCATGAGCCCACCAACCCATCAATTAGGTTTCCTCTCAAGGAGGAGGAGTTTTCAGAGGATGAAGACTCTCACACATCACAATAGCCTGCTTCTACACCACAAGGAAGGCCACTTCCTAAGTGGGCACAACAACTATTTGATGAGCATAATCCAGTACCTAAGAATCCAGAATCTTTAGCAAATAGACCATGCAGATCAAGGAGAATAAAGGAGCAGAGAAGAGCATCTGATCTCATTGTTAATATAGCCTTGATTGCGGCTGAGATGATGGGAATAGTGAGGAGCTAACCACCTTGGATGAAGCCTTAGCAAAACCAAAGTGGAAAGCTGCGATGTAGTTTGAGTATGACAACATCATAAAGAACAACACCTGGAAGCTAGTTGACCGACCACTAAAGAGAAAGGTTATTGGTACCAAATCGGTTTGGAAAGCTAAGTATAAGGCTGATGGCTCAATTGAAAAATACAAAGCTAGGTTGGTTGCACAGGGATTTGCATGGGTAGAGGGTTTCGACTTTGATGAAACCTTTTCTCCCACATCTTGTATGACAACTGTCAAGGCGGTACTTGCCTTGGCTAGTCATAAAAAGTGACCAGTCTTTCACATGGATGTCAAATCAACATTTTTGAACGGCCATATTAAGGAGGAGGTTTATGTAGCTCATCAGCCACCAGGTTTTGAGATGCTCGGATTAGAAAACAAAGTTTGCAGGTTGAAGAAGGCATTGTACGGACTGAAACATGCCCCAAGGGCATGGTGTCACACGATAGACCAATTTTTCAAAAATATAGGGTTTATAAGAAGTCCTTATGATGCTAACTTGTATGTTCTAAAAGACACGACAAGATTGTTTTTGTTGTCTTGTATGTAGATGAGTTAAACATTTCAGATGATCCAGCAGACAATTGATATGCTATGCCATGAGTTTGAGATGACAAAATTGGGTCTTATGCATTTCTGTTTGGGGATTGAGGTCTTCCAAGAGTCAGGTAAAATCTTCATTTTGTAATATGCTTGGGAGATTCTCAAAGCATTTGGGATGACAAACTGTAAGCCTTTCTCTATGCCAATGGAAGTGAACATGAAGCTTTCCACAGAGGATTCTTCATCACTTGTTGACATCAAGAAGTACATGAAGTTGCTAGGGAGTTTGACTTTTCTCACTAACACTAGATCTGATATCAACTTCACAGTTGGTGTGTTGAGCAGGATTTCCAACAAGCCATGAAAGAGTCATTGGAAGGATGGGATGAGGGTACTTAGGTACATCAGAGGTACTCTTGAATATGGCATGACTTATAGAATGGGTGACACTTTGACAAGTTATTGTGACTCAAATTGGGTAGGAGATTGTGATTCTAGGAAATCAGTTTATGGATATTGTTTTCCTCTTGGTTTCGGTGCTTTCTCTTCGACCGGTAAAAAAAAACCTATAGTGGCACTTTCTTCCATAGAGGCTGAGTATAAGGTAACTTTCTTTGCTGCATGTGAGGTAGTATGGCTGAGGAGAATCTTGGAGTTCAGATCAGGGAGGCTATAGTCTTGTGGTGCAACAATTAGAGTTGCATGGCTATCTCGAAGAACCTTGTGTTTCATGCTCACACAAAGCACATTGAGATGGAGTATCTTGGTGCAAGAGTTGATAGAGGATGAGATAGTGGAGCTAGAGTATTTCTCTACAAAGAAAAACTTTGCGGAAGTCTTTACCAAGGATCTTGGGAAAAACCAGCTTACTCGGCTACTTCATCAACTTGGCATTGGGCCAAAAACCTAGTTCATCTTTGAGGGGGGATGTTAGTATACACTCAATGCCTGCCTCTTAACATGTATCTCACTTTGATGTATAATTCACATTTGTTAGGCCCCCATTATGAGGAGTAGCCATGGTGGATATGTCTTTAGGAGGAACCCCAGCTTAGACGCCGATGGGGTCATTATTGTGACCATTGATGATGGTTAGGAGATGGTCATGGGTACGAGTGTTATAGCTGGAGCCTGGGGAAGTGCCCTAGTTGGGGTTTCCCAAGGAGGCTAGTAGCCCTCCTGATGGGGGTTATGGGGCGGGAGCCCCTGAGGCAACGATATAAGGAATATTATTTGAAATATTTCCTCGGATACCAGGTCCATCATTAGTGGACGATGGTCGGTAGTCTTTGGTGATCTGCGTTCTCGATATGCGGGTGGTGATCATGTCTATACAGTGTAACTACCCTCATTGTATACGTATCTACCACACCAGCTGAAGTACTATATATGGACATGGGTGCAATGAGCTAAGGTATCCAATGCTTGTGAGTATCCACCCCCTTCTACACTTCGTATATCCTCCATCCAGAGTCTGTCTAGATCATCTTGTAAGCTCCACTTGAGAGCACAAGGGTGGACAGCACCATCACTTGTACCTCTTTAGTATAATCAGAATTTTTGAATTCTCTCCATTGTGTATTCTATTGTGCTTTGTCTTGCTATATTTTTCCATTGTGCCATATTCTTATAAACCTTTCTTTCCTTGCTCTAGGACAACAACATCTTTGTGTAAACTACATCTTTAGTACCTAGATATGAATCCTTCCCAGTAGTATCAAGTCTCACCCATCCCTATGTGGCTAGATCACTATATGGCTTTCTATTTCTTCACGGCTTAAGGATACACACCAATTTGTCATCAACTTTTTGCATCTTAGGATTAATCTCCTTTGGAATCCACACTTGTTTAGGCTTTCTGTTCCTAGGATTTGGTTGTTTGGTGGGCACATAACTTGGCTTCTTTGGTGTCTTTGGTACCCACACTTGCCTCATTTGGTTTTTTGGGGCTTTTTGAGAAACTGAGGTGCCAAGACTAGAAGGTAGCCGTTGGTTTCTCCTATGGTGCCACCTTGGTTTTTGATGAAGTTTTTCCTATGGTGCCACCTTGGTTTTTGATGAAGTTTCTCCTCCTTTGGTCGGGCTTTTGGCTCCTTAGCTTTCAGTTTTAAAGGATGTGTTGACGATTAACTAGATGAGGCCTTAATTTTATGGATGATTTCACTTACCGGCTTGATGGAAACTTTATTAACCTTTGGATGTCGGTAGAGATATCACCTCAATGAGAAGAACACTCATTGTCCATTGTGCTAGCTTGATTGTGGCCATGATCATAGTCCAATCTATGCTATAGTCATCTTTGTTGGTAAACCATCCCCTTTCAAAAGGGTAATATCTTTCGGCATTGTACCTATAGTCATAAGATAAATACTACCTTCTATAGGGTAAGAATTGATGTGGAAGGTAAGATTTAACATCCCTTTACATTTATTATAAAGGCCTGAGACTGTTCATAGAGCAGGGCTTGGGTCAGGCTTGGGTCAGATCAAGGGAAGGTTTTCTTGATAAGACCCAACCTCATACGACATATTAAGTTTCTCTCTACTGCTATATCCAACAAAGCGGTTTGTGTGTTCACGGGGAAGTCCAAGCAAAGCCTTGTGAGCTTCACCTCTTCCTCATCATTTGTGGTAGCTATAGGTGAAGAGAAGAAGCTGTCAAATGTGCTATATGTACCCCAAATAAAGAGAAATCTACTATCAGTTGTGTTGCGATGACAGATAGTGGGCTTGAAGTACACTTCAAGAAAACTGAAGCAAAAATTCTAGATGATGTTGGCAAGGCAGTCGACAAAGGAGTAAGGCGCAATAATCTCTACAAGTTGAGTTCCTTTATAGTGTCTGTAAGAGCACAAGCAAGCTTTGGCACAAGGAGTTGGTCACATTGGATTCGTAGTGCTAAAGGCGATGCAGAAAAAGGTTATGGTAGCTACTTTTCTTGCATTTTCAAAATTGTAGGAACCATATGAAGCTTGCATTATGGGCAAGCCGCAACGCAAGGCATTTACATAGGAAAGCAGCTCAGGGGGTGCACTACTAAGAAATCCTATGTATCACGTGCGTTCAAGGGATATTAAAAAAACCCCTTACATGTAAATTTTTCATGAGTAAAATCACCTCTTTTTCTTTATGGACTTATGGGATTTTTTTCAAAATCAATATAAAACCCCTTCTGCAAATGTATTTCTTTGAATTCAACTTAAAATTTGGAAATAAAAAACCCCTTCGTTTGAACTCACATGGTATACTTATATATTTTTAGGTGAATCCCCCAAGGAAAGCAGTAATCAGGTAAAGACTCCTTTAGAGCTACTACATGTTGATCTTTGCGGTAAAATGTCTAATACTACAGTAGGGGGATCTTATTACTTTATGTTGTTAGTCGACAATTACAGTAGGGAGATGTGGGTTTATTTTCTTCAGGATAAGGCTGAAGCTTTTGGCAAGTTTAAACAGTGGCATAAACTTGTGGAAAATGAAACAGGAAACAAGGTGAAAAAGTTTTGTATAGATTGAGGAAGAGAATTCCTTTCAATGGAATTTGATCGGTACTGCAAGGCGAATGGCATCAAGAACCAACTCACCACTACTCACACACCTCAGCAGAGTCGCAATCGAACTGTCATGGAGATGGCTCGATGCATGCTGTGAAGGCAAAAGTTTTGCCCAATACATTTTGGGCTGAAGCAGTTAACACATCAGATTATGTCCTCAATCAGAGCTACACAAAGGCACTCAAGGATGTTACACCTCAAGAGGCCTACTCTAGTAAGAAACCTTCAGTTTTTCATTTCATAACATTTGGCTGTGGATGCTATGTGCATATTCCATATGCATTTAGGACCAAGCTAGATGCCAAAAGCAAGAAGTGTATCTTTCTTGGATATAGTCAAGAGTCAAAGGCATATCAGCTCTATGATATACAGGAAAAGAAGACTGTGGCCAGCCGAGATGTGGTATTTGGAGAACATCCACCCTCAGTGGAGGAAGGAGTTCCATCCACTCTATCATCAGTCAGAAAAATAGTCCACCATGAGCCCACCAACCCATCAATTAGGTTTCCTCTCAAGGAGGAGGAGTTTTCAGAGGATGAAGACTCTCACACATCACAATAGCCTGCTTCTACACCACAAGGAAGGCCACTTCCTAAGTGGGCACAACAACTATTTGATGAGCATAATCCAGTACCTAAGAATCCAGAATCTTTAGCAAATAGACCATGCAGATCAAGGAGAATAAAGGAGCAGAGAAGAGCATCTGATCTCATTGTTAATATAGCCTTGATTGCGGCTGAGATGATGGGAATAGTGAGGAGCTAACCACCTTGGATGAAGCCTTAGCAAAACCAAAGTGGAAAGCTGCGATGTAGTTTGAGTATGACAACATCATAAAGAACAACACCTGGAAGCTAGTTGACCGACCACTAAAGAGAAAGGTTATTGGTACCAAATCGGTTTGGAAAGCTAAGTATAAGGCTGATGGCTCAATTGAAAAATACAAAGCTAGGTTGGTTGCACAGGGATTTGCATGGGTAGAGGGTTTCGACTTTGATGAAACCTTTTCTCCCACATCTTGTATGACAACTGTCAAGGCGGTACTTGCCTTGGCTAGTCATAAAAAGTGACCAGTCTTTCACATGGATGTCAAATCAACATTTTTGAACGGCCATATTAAGGAGGAGGTTTATGTAGCTCATCAGCCACCAGGTTTTGAGATGCTCGGATTAGAAAACAAAGTTTGTAGGTTGAAGAAGGCATTGTACGGACTGAAACATGCCCCAAGGGCATGGTGTCACACGATAGACCAATTTTTCAAAAATATAGGGTTTATAAGAAGTCCTTCTGATGCTAACTTGTATGTTCTAAAAGACACGACAAGATTGTTTTTGTTGTCTTGTATGTAGATGAGTTAAACATTTCAGATGATCCAGCAGACAATTGATATGCTATGCCATGAGTTTGAGATGACAAAATTGGGTCTTATGCATTTCTGTTTGGGGATTGAGGTCTTCCAAGAGTCAGGTAAAATCTTCATTTTGTAATATGCTTGGGAGATTCTCAAAGCATTTGGGATGACAAACTGTAAGCCTTTCTCTATGCCAATGGAAGTGAACATGAAGCTTTCCACAGAGGATTCTTCATCACTTGTTGACATCAAGAAGTACATGAAGTTGCTAGGGAGTTTGACTTTTCTCACTAACACTAGATCTGATATCAACTTCACAGTTGGTGTGTTGAGCAGGATTTCCAACAAGCCATGAAAGAGTCATTGGAAGGATGGGATGAGGGTACTTAGGTACATCAGAGGTACTCTTGAATATGGCATGACTTATAGAATGGGTGACACTTTGACAAGTTATTGTGACTCAAATTGGGTAGGAGATTGTGATTCTAGGAAATCAGTTTATGGATATTGTTTTCCTCTTGGTTTCGGTGCTTTCTCTTTGACCGGTAAAAAAAAACCTATAGTGGCACTTTCTTCCATAGAGGCTGAGTATAAGGTAACTTTCTTTGCTGCATGTGAGGTAGTATGGCTGAGGAGAATCTTGGAGTTCAGATCAGGGAGGCTATAGTCTTGTGGTGCAACAATTAGAGTTGCATGGCTATCTCGAAGAACCTTGTGTTTCATGCTCACACAAAGCACATTGAGATGGAGTATCTTGGTGCAAGAGTTGATAGAGGATGAGATAGTGGAGCTAGAGTATTTCTCTACAAAGAAAAACTTTGCGGAAGTCTTTACCAAGGATCTTGGGAAAAACCAGCTTACTCGGCTACTTCATCAACTTGGCATTGGGCCAAAAACCTAGTTCATCTTTGAGGGGGGATGTTAGTATACACTCAATGCCTGCCTCTTAACATGTATCTCACTTTGATGTATAATTCACATTTGTTAGGCCCCCATTATGAGGAGTAGCCATGGTGGATATGTCTTTAGGAGGAACCCCAGCTTAGACGCCGATGGGGTCATTATTGTGACCATTGATGATGGTTAGGAGATGGTCATGGGTACGAGTGTTATAGCTGGAGCCTGGGGAAGTGCCCTAGTTGGGGTTTCCCAAGGAGGCTAGTAGCCCTCCTGATGGGGGTTATGGGGCGGGAGCCCCTGAGGCAACGATATAAGGAATATTATTTGAAATATTTCCTCGGATACCAGGTCCATCATTAGTGGGCGATGGTCGGTAGTCTTTGGTGATCTGCGTTCTCGATATGCGGGTGGTGATCATGTCTATACAGTGTAACTACCCTCATTGTATACGTATCTACCACACCAGCTGAAGTACTATATATGGACATGGGTGCAATGAGCTAAGGTATCCAATGCTTGTGAGTATCCACCCCCTTCTACACTTCGTATATCCTCCATCCAGAGTCTGTCTAGATCATCTTGTAAGCTCCACTTGAGAGCACAAGGGTGGACAGCACCATCACTTGTACCTCTTTAGTATAATCAGAATTTTTGAATTCTCTCCATTGTGTATTCTATTGTGCTTTGTCTTGCTATATTTTTCCATTGTGCCATATTCTTATAAACCTTTCTTTCCTTGCTCTAGGACAACAACATCTTTGTGTAAACTACATCTTTAGTACCTAGATATGAATCCTTCCCAGTAGTATCAAGTCTCACCCATCCCTATGTGGCTAGATCACTATATGGCTTTCTATTTCTTCACGGCTTAAGGATACACACCAATTTGTCATCAACTTTTTGCATCTTAGGATTAATCTCCTTTGGAATCCACACTTGTTTAGGCTTTCTGTTCCTAGGATTTGGTTGTTTGGTGGGCACATAACTTGGCTTCTTTGGTGTCTTTGGTACCCACACTGGCCTCATTTGGTTTTTTGGGGCTTTTTGAGAAACTGAGGTGCCAAGACTAGAAGGTAGCCGTTGGTTTCTCCTATGGTGCCACCTTGGTTTTTGATGAAGTTTTTCCTATGGTGCCACCTTGGTTTTTGATGAAGTTTCTCCTCCTTTGGTCGGGCTTTTGGCTCCTTAGCTTTCAGTTTTAAAGGATGTGTTGACGATTAACTAGATGAGGCCTTAATTTTATGGATGATTTCACTTACCGGCTTGATGGAAACTTTATTAACCTTTGGATGTCGGTAGAGATATCACCTCAATGAGAAGAACACTCATTGTCCATTGTGCTAGCTTGATTGTGGCCATGATCATAGTCCAATCTATGCTATAGTCGTCTTTGTTGGTAAACCATTCCCTTTCAAAAGGGTAATATCTTTCGGCATTGTACCTATAGTCATAAGATAAATACTACCTTCTATAGGGTAAGAATTGATGTGGAAGGTAAGATTTAACATCCCTTTACATTTATTATAAAGGCCTGAGACTGTTCATAGAGCAGGGCTTGGGTCAGGCTTGGGTCAGATCAAGGGAAGGTTTTCTTGATAAGACCCAACCTCATACGACATATTAAGTTTCTCTCTACTGCTATATCCAACAAAGCGGTTTGTGTGTTCACGGGGAAGTCCAAGCAAAGCCTTGTGAGCTTCACCTCTTCCTCATCATTTGTGGTAGCTACAGGTGAAGAGAAGAAGCTGTCAAATGTGCTATATGTACCCCAAATAAAGAGAAATCTGCTATCAGTTGTGTTGCGATGACAGATAGTGGGCTTGAAGTACACTTCAAGAAAACTGAAGCAAAAATTCTAGATGATGTTGGCAAGGCAGTCGACAAAGGAGTAAGGCGCAATAATCTCTACGAGTTGAGTTCCTTTATAGTGTCTGTAAGAGCACAAGCAAGCTTTGGCACAAGGAGTTGGTCACATTGGATTCGTAGTGCTAAAGGCGATGCAGAAAAAGGTTATGGTAGCTACTTTTCTTGCATTTTCAGAATTGTAGGAACCATATGAAGCTTGCATTATGGGCAAGCCGCAACGCAAGGCATTTACATAGGAAAGCAGCTCAGGGGGTGCACTACTAAGAAATCCTATGTATCACGTGCGTTCAAGGGATATTAAAAAAACCCCTTACATGTAAATTTTTCATGAGTAAAATCACCTCTTTTTCTTTATGGACTTATGGGATTTTTTTCAAAATCAATATAAAACCCCTTCTGCAAATGTATTTCTTTGAATTCAACTTAAAATTTGGAAATAAAAAACCCCTTCGTTTGAACTCACATGGTATACTTATATATTTTTAGGTGAATCCCCCAAGGAAAGCAGTAATCAGGTAAAGACTCCTTTAGAGCTACTACATGTTGATCTTTGTGGTAAAATGTCTAATACTACAGTAGGGGGATCTTATTACTTTATGTTGTTAGTCGACAATTACAGTAGGGAGATGTGGGTTTATTTTCTTCAAGATAAGGCTGAAGCTTTTGGCAAGTTTAAACAGTGGCATAAACTTGTGGAAAATGAAACAGGAAACAAGGTGAAAAAGTTTTGTATAGATTGAGGAAGAGAATTCCTTTCAATGGAATTTGATCGCTACTGCAAGGCGAATGGCATCAAGAACCAACTCACCACTACTCACACACCTCAGCAGAGTCGCAATCGAACTGTCATGGAGATGGCTCGATGCATGCTGTGAAGGCAAAAGTTTTGCCCAATACATTTTGGGCTGAAGCAGTTAACACATCAGATTATGTCCTCAATCAGAGCTACACAAAGGCACTCAAGGATGTTACACCTCAAGAGGCCTACTCTAGTAAGAAACCTTCAGTTTTTCATTTCATAACATTTGGCTGTGGATGTTATGTGCATATTCCATATGCATTTAGGACCAAGCTAGATGCCAAAAGCAAGAAGTGTATCTTTCTTGGATATAGTCAAGAGTCAAAGGCATATCAGCTCTATGATATACAGGAAAAGAAGACTGTGGCCAGCCGAGATGTGGTATTTGGAGAACAGCCACCCTCAGTGGAGGAAGGAGTTCCATCCACTCTATCATCAGTCAGAAAAATAGTCCACCATGAGCCCACCAACCCATCAATTAGGTTTCCTCTCAAGGAGGAGGAGTTTTCAGAGGATGAAGACTCTCACACATCACAATAGCCTGCTTCTACACCACAAGGAAGGCCACTTCCTAAGTGGGCACAACAACTATTTGATGAGCATAATCCAGTACCTAAGAATCCAGAATCTTTAGCAAATAGACCATGCAGATCAAGGAGAATAAAGGAGCAGAGAAGAGCATCTGATCTCATTGTTAATATAGCCTTGATTGCGGCTGAGATGATGGGAATAGTGAGGAGCTAACCACCTTGGATGAAGCCTTAGCAAAACCAAAGTGGAAAGCTGCGATGTAGTTTGAGTATGACAACATCATAAAGAACAACACCTGGAAGCTAGTTGACCGACCACTAAAGAGAAAGGTTATTGGTACCAAATCGGTTTGGAAAGCTAAGTATAAGGCTGATGGCTCAATTGAAAAATACAAAGCTAGGTTGGTTGCACAGGGATTTGCATGGGTAGAGGGTTTCGACTTTGATGAAACCTTTTCTCCCACATCTTGTATGACAACTGTCAAGGCGGTACTTGCCTTGGCTAGTCATAAAAAGTGACCAGTCTTTCACATGGATGTCAAATCAACATTTTTGAACGGCCATATTAAGGAGGAGGTTTATGTAGCTCATCAGCCACCAGGTTTTGAGATGCTCGGATTAGAAAACAAAGTTTGCAGGTTGAAGAAGGCATTGTACGGACTGAAACATGCCCCAAGGGCATGGTGTCACACGATAGACCAATTTTTCAAAAATATAGGGTTTATAAGAAGTCCTTCTGATGCTAACTTGTATGTTCTAAAAGACACGACAAGATTGTTTTTGTTGTCTTGTATGTAGATGAGTTAAACATTTCAGATGATCCAGCAGACAATTGATATGCTATGCCATGAGTTTGAGATGACAAAATTGGGTCTTATGCATTTCTGTTTGGGGATTGAGGTCTTCCAAGAGTCAGGTAAAATCTTCATTTTGTAATATGCTTGGGAGATTCTCAAAGCATTTGGGATGACAAACTGTAAGCCTTTCTCTATGCCAATGGAAGTGAACATGAAGCTTTCCACAGAGGATTCTTCATCACTTGTTGACATCAAGAAGTACATGAAGTTGCTAGGGAGTTTGACTTTTCTCACTAACACTAGATCTGATATCAACTTCAGAGTTGGTGTGTTGAGCAGGATTTCCAACAAGCCATGAAAGAGTCATTGGAAGGATGGGATGAGGGTACTTAGGTACATCAGAGGTACTCTTGAATATGGCATGACTTATAGAATGGGTGACACTTTGACAAGTTATTGTGACTCAAATTGGGTAGGAGATTGTGATTCTAGGAAATCAGTTTATGGATATTGTTTTCCTCTTGGTTTCGGTGCTTTCTCTTCGACCGGTAAAAAAAAACCTATAGTGGCACTTTCTTCCATAGAGGCTGAGTATAAGGTAACTTTCTTTGCTGCATGTGAGGTAGTATGGCTGAGGAGAATCTTGGAGTTCAGATCAGGGAGGCTATAGTCTTGTGGTGCAACAATTAGAGTTGCATGGCTATCTCCAAGAACCTTGTGTTTCATGCTCACACAAAGCACATTGAGATGGAGTATCTTGGTGCAAGAGTTGATAGAGGATGAGATAGTGGAGCTAGAGTATTTCTCTACAAAGAAAAACTTTGCGGAAGTCTTTACCAAGGATCTTGGGAAAGACCAGCTTACTCGGCTACTTCATCAACTTGGCATTGGGCCAAAAACCTAGTTCATCTTTGAGGGGGGATGTTAGTATACACTCAATGCCTGCCTCTTAACATGTATCTCACTTTGATGTATAATTCACATTTGTTAGGCCCCCATTATGAGGAGTAGCCATGGTGGATATGTCTTTAGGAGTAACCCCAGCTTAGACGCCGATGGGGTCATTATTGTGACCATTGATGATGGTTAGGAGATGGTCATGGGTACGAGTGTTAGCTGGAGCCTGGGGAAGTGCCCTAGTTGGGGTTTCCCAAGGAGGCTAGTAGCCCTCCCGATGGGGGTTATGGGGCGGGAGCCCCTGAGGCAACGATATAAGGAATATTATTTGAAATATTTCCTCGGATACCAGGTCCATCATTAGTGGGCGATGGTCGGTAGTCTTTGGTGATCTGCGTTCTCGATATGCGGGTGGTGATCATGTCTATACAGTGTAACTACCCTCATTGTATACGTATCTACCACACCAGCTGAAGTACTATATATGGACATGGGTGCAATGAGCTAAGGTATCCAATGCTTGTGAGTATCCACCCCCTTCTACACTTCGTATATCCTCCATCCAGAGTCTGTCTAGATCATCTTGTAAGCTCCACTTGAGAGCACAAGGGTGGACAGCACCATCACTTGTACCTCTTTAGTATAATCAGAATTTTTGAATTCTCTCCATTGTGTATTCTATTGTGCTTTGTCTTGCTATATTTTTCCATTGTGCCATATTCTTATAAACCTTTCTTTCCTTGCTCTAGGACAACAACATCTTTGTGTAAACTACATCTTTAGTACCTAGATATGAATCCTTCCCAGTAGTATCAAGTCTCACCCATCCCTATGTGGCTAGATCACTATATGGCTTTCTATTTCTTCACGGCTTAAGGATACACACCAATTTGTCATCAACTTTTTGCATCTTAGGATTAATCTCCTTTGGAATCCACACTTGTTTAGGCTTTCTGTTCCTAGGATTTGGTTGTTTGGTGGGCACATAACTTGGCTTCTTTGGTGTCTTTGGTACCCACACTGGCCTCATTTGGTTTTTTGGGGCTTTTTGAGAAACTGAGGTGCCAAGACTAGAAGGTAGCCGTTGGTTTCTCCTATGGTGCCACCTTGGTTTTTGATGAAGTTTTTCCTATGGTGCCACCTTGGTTTTTGATGAAGTTTCTCCTCCTTTGGTCGGGCTTTTGGCTCCTTAGCTTTCAGTTTTAAAGGATGTGTTGACGATTAACTAGATGAGGCCTTAATTTTATGGATGATTTCACTTACCGGCTTGATGGAAACTTTATTAACCTTTGGATGTCGGTAGAGATATCACCTCAATGAGAAGAACACTCATTGTCCATTGTGCTAGCTTGATTGTGGCCATGATCATAGTCCAATCTATGCTATAGTCGTCTTTGTTGGTAAACCATTCCCTTTCAAAAGGGTAATATCTTTCGGCATTGTACCTATAGTCATAAGATAAATACTACCTTCTATAGGGTAAGAATTGATGTGGAAGGTAAGATTTAACATCCCTTTACATTTATTATAAAGGCCTGACACTGTTCATAGAGCAGGGCTTGGGTCAGGCTTGGGTCAGATCAAGGGAAGGTTTTCTTGATAAGACCCAACCTCATACGACATATTAAGTTTCTCTCTACTGCTATATCCAACAAAGCGGTTTGTGTGTTCACGGGGAAGTCCAAGCAAAGCCTTGTGAGCTTCACCTCTTCCTCATCATTTGTGGTAGCTACAGGTGAAGAGAAGAAGCTGTCAAATGTGCTATATGTACCCCAAATAAAGAGAAATCTGCTATCAGTTGTGTTGCGATGACAGATAGTGGGCTTGAAGTACACTTCAAGAAAACTGAAGCAAAAATTCTAGATGATGTTGGCAAGGCAGTCGACAAAGGAGTAAGGCGCAATAATCTCTACGAGTTGAGTTCCTTTATAGTGTCTGTAAGAGCACAAGCAAGCTTTGGCACAAGGAGTTGGTCACATTGGATTCGTAGTGCTAAAGGCGATGCAGAAAAAGGTTATGGTAGCTACTTTTCTTGCATTTTCAGAATTGTAGGAACCATATGAAGCTTGCATTATGGGCAAGCCACAACGCAAGGCATTTACATAGGAAAGCAGCTCAGGGGGTGCACTACTAAGAAATCCTATGTATCACGTGCGTTCAAGGGATATTAAAAAAACCCCTTACATGTAAATTTTTCATGAGTAAAATCACCTCTTTTTCTTTATGGACTTATGGGATTTTTTTCAAAATCAATATAAAACCCCTTCTGCAAATGTATTTCTTTGAATTCAACTTAAAATTTGGAAATAAAAAACCCCTTCGTTTGAACTCACATGGTATACTTATATATTTTTAGGTGAATCCCCCAAGGAAAGCAGTAATCAGGTAAAGACTCCTTTAGAGCTACTACATGTTGATCTTTGTGGTAAAATGTCTAATACTACAGTAGGGGGATCTTATTACTTTATGTTGTTAGTCGACAATTACAGTAGGGAGATGTGGGTTTATTTTCTTCAAGATAAGGCTGAAGCTTTTGGCAAGTTTAAACAGTGGCATAAACTTGTGGAAAATGAAACAGGAAACAAGGTGAAAAAGTTTTGTATAGATTGAGGAAGAGAATTCCTTTCAATGGAATTTGATCGCTACTGCAAGGCGAATGGCATCAAGAACCAACTCACCACTACTCACACACCTCAGCAGAGTCGCAACCGAACTGTCATGGAGATGGCTCGATGCATGCTGTGAAGGCAAAAGTTTTGCCCAATACATTTTGGGCTGAAGCAGTTAACACATCAGATTATGTCCTCAATCAGAGCTACACAAAGGCACTCAAGGATGTTACACCTCAAGAGGCCTACTCTAGTAAGAAACCTTCAGTTTTTCATTTCATAACATTTGGCTGTGGATGTTATGTGCATATTCCATATGCATTTAGGACCAAGCTAGATGCCAAAAGCAAGAAGTGTATCTTTCTTGGATATAGTCAAGAGTCAAAGGCATATCAGCTCTATGATATACAGGAAAAGAAGACTGTGGCCAGCCGAGATGTGGTATTTGGAGAACAGCCACCCTCAGTGGAGGAAGGAGTTCCATCCACTCTATCATCAGTCAGAAAAATAGTCCACCATGAGCCCACCAACCCATCAATTAGGTTTCCTCTCAAGGAGGAGGAGTTTTCAGAGGATGAAGACTCTCACACATCACAATAGCCTGCTTCTACACCACAAGGAAGGCCACTTCCTAAGTGGGCACAATAACTATTTGATGAGCATAATCCAGTACCTAAGAATCCAGAATCTTTAGCAAATAGACCATGCAGATCAAGGAGAATAAAGGAGCAGAGAAGAGCATCTGATCTCATTGTTAATATAGCCTTGATTGCGGCTGAGATGATGGGAATAGTGAGGAGCTAACCACCTTGGATGAAGCCTTAGCAAAACCAAAGTGGAAAGCTGCGATGTAGTTTGAGTATGACAACATCATAAAGAACAACACCTGGAAGCTAGTTGACCGACCACTAAAGAGAAAGGTTATTGGTACCAAATCGGTTTGGAAAGCTAAGTATAAGGCTGATGGCTCAATTGAAAAATACAAAGCTAGGTTGGTTGCACAGGGATTTGCATGGGTAGAGGGTTTCGACTTTGATGAAACCTTTTCTCCCACATCTTGTATGACAACTGTCAAGGCGGTACTTGCCTTGGCTAGTCATAAAAAGTGACCAGTCTTTCACATGGATGTCAAATCAACATTTTTGAACGGCCATATTAAGGAGGAGGTTTATGTAGCTCATCAGCCACCAGGTTTTGAGATGCTCGGATTAGAAAACAAAGTTTGCAGGTTGAAGAAGGCATTGTACGGACTGAAACATGCCCCAAGGGCATGGTGTCACACGATAGACCAATTTTTCAAAAATATAGGGTTTATAAGAAGTCCTTCCGATGCTAACTTGTATGTTCTAAAAGACACGACAAGATTGTTTTTGTTGTCTTGTATGTAGATGAGTTAAACATTTCAGATGATCCAGCAGACAATTGATATGCTATGCCATGAGTTTGAGATGACAAAATTGGGTCTTATGCATTTCTGTTTGGGGATTGAGGTCTTCCAAGAGTCAGGTAAAATCTTCATTTTGTAATATGCTTGGGAGATTCTCAAAGCATTTGGGATGACAAACTGTAAGCCTTTCTCTATGCCAATGGAAGTGAACATGAAGCTTTCCACAGAGGATTCTTCATCACTTGTTGACATCAAGAAGTACATGAAGTTGCTAGGGAGTTTGACTTTTCTCACTAACACTAGATCTGATATCAACTTCAGAGTTGGTGTGTTGAGCAGGATTTCCAACAAGCCATGAAAGAGTCATTGGAAGGATGGGATGAGGGTACTTAGGTACATCAGAGGTACTCTTGAATATGGCATGACTTATAGAATGGGTGACACTTTGACAAGTTATTGTGACTCAAATTGGGTAGGAGATTGTGATTCTAGGAAATCAGTTTATGGATATTGTTTTCCTCTTGGTTTCGGTGCTTTCTCTTCGACCGGTAAAAAAAAACCTATAGTGGCACTTTCTTCCATAGAGGCTGAGTATAAGGTAACTTTCTTTGCTGCATGTGAGGTAGTATGGCTGAGGAGAATCTTGGAGTTCAGATCAGGGAGGCTATAGTCTTGTGGTGCAACAATTAGAGTTGCATGGCTATCTCCAAGAACCTTGTGTTTCATGCTCACACAAAGCACATTGAGATGGAGTATCTTGGTGCAAGAGTTGATAGAGGATGAGATAGTGGAGCTAGAGTATTTCTCTACAAAGAAAAACTTTGCGGAAGTCTTTACCAAGGATCTTGGGAAAGACCAGCTTACTCGGCTACTTCATCAACTTGGCATTGGGCCAAAAACCTAGTTCATCTTTGAGGGGGGATGTTAGTATACACTCAATGCCTGCCTCTTAACATGTATCTCACTTTGATGTATAATTCACATTTGTTAGGCCCCCATTATGAGGAGTAGCCATGGTGGATATGTCTTTAGGAGGAACCCCAGCTTAGACGCCGATGGGGTCATTATTGTGACCATTGATGATGGTTAGGAGATGGTCATGGGTACGAGTGTTAGCTGGAGCCTGGGGAAGTGCCCTAGTTGGGGTTTCCCAAGGAGGCTAGTAGCCCTCCTGATGGGGGTTATGGGGCGGGAGCCCCTGAGGCAACGATATAAGGAATATTATTTGAAATATTTCCTCGGATACCAGGTCCATCATTAGTGGGCGATGGTCGGTAGTCTTTGGTGATCTGCGTTCTCGATATGCGGGTGGTGATCATGTCTATACAGTGTAACTACCCTCATTGTATACGTATCTACCACACCAGCTGAAGTACTATATATGGACATGGGTGCAATGAGCTAAGGTATCCAATGCTTGTGAGTATCCACCCCCTTCTACACTTCGTATATCCTCCATCCAGAGTCTGTCTAGATCATCTTGTAAGCTCCACTTGAGAGCACAAGGGTGGACAGCACCATCACTTGTACCTCTTTAGTATAATCAGAATTTTTGAATTCTCTCCATTGTGTATTCTATTGTGCTTTGTCTTGCTATATTTTTCCATTGTGCCATATTCTTATAAACCTTTCTTTCCTTGCTCTAGGACAACAACATCTTTGTGTAAACTACATCTTTAGTACCTAGATATGAATCCTTCCCAGTAGTATCAAGTCTCACCCATCCCTATGTGGCTAGATCACTATATGGCTTTCTATTTCTTCACGGCTTAAGGATACACACCAATTTGTCATCAACTTTTTGCATCTTAGGATTAATCTCCTTTGGAATCCACACTTGTTTAGGCTTTCTGTTCCTAGGATTTGGTTGTTTGGTGGGCACATAACTTGGCTTCTTTGGTGTCTTTGGTACCCACACTTGCCTCATTTGGTTTTTTGGGGCTTTTTGAGAAACTGAGGTGCCAAGACTAGAAGGTAGCCGTTGGTTTCTCCTATGGTGCCACCTTGGTTTTTGATGAAGTTTTTCCTATGGTGCCACCTTGGTTTTTGATGAAGTTTCTCCTCCTTTGGTCGGGCTTTTGGCTCCTTAGCTTTCAGTTTTAAAGGATGTGTTGACGATTAACTAGATGAGGCCTTAATTTTATGGATGATTTCACTTACCGGCTTGATGGAAACTTTATTAACCTTTGGATGTCGGTAGAGATATCACCTCAATGAGAAGAACACTCATTGTCCATTGTGCTAGCTTGATTGTGGCCATGATCATAGTCCAATCTATGCTATAGTCGTCTTTGTTGGTAAACCATTCCCTTTCAAAAGGGTAATATCTTTCGGCATTGTACCTATAGTCATAAGATAAATACTACCTTCTATAGGGTAAGAATTGATGTGGAAGGTAAGATTTAACATCCCTTTACATTTATTATAAAGGCCTGAGACTGTTCATAGAGCAGGGCTTGGGTCAGGCTTGGGTCAGATCAAGGGAAGGTTTTCTTGATAAGACCCAACCTCATACGACATATTAAGTTTCTCTCTACTGCTATATCCAACAAAGCGGTTTGTGTGTTCACGGGGAAGTCCAAGCAAAGCCTTGTGAGCTTCACCTCTTCCTCATCATTTGTGGTAGCTACAGGTGAAGAGAAGAAGCTGTCAAATGTGCTATATGTACCCCAAATAAAGAGAAATCTACTATCAGTTGTGTTGCGATGACAGATAGTGGGCTTGAAGTACACTTCAAGAAAACTGAAGCAAAAATTCTAGATGATGTTGGCAAGGCAGTCGACAAAGGAGTAAGGCGCAATAATCTCTACAAGTTGAGTTCCTTTATAGTGTCTGTAAGAGCACAAGCAAGCTTTGGCACAAGGAGTTGGTCACATTGGATTCGTAGTGCTAAAGGCGATGCAGAAAAAGGTTATGGTAGCTACTTTTCTTGCATTTTCAGAATTGTAGGAACCATATGAAGCTTGCATTATGGGCAAGCCGCAACGCAAGGCATTTACATAGGAAAGCAGCTCAGGGGGTGCACTACTAAGAAATCCTATGTATCACGTGCGTTCAAGGGATATTAAAAAAACCCCTTACATGTAAATTTTTCATGAGTAAAATCACCTCTTTTTCTTTATGGACTTATGGGATTTTTTTCAAAATCAATATAAAACCCCTTCTGCAAATGTATTTCTTTGAATTCAACTTAAAATTTGGAAATAAAAAACCCCTTCGTTTGAACTCACATGGTATACTTATATATTTTTAGGTGAATCCCCCAAGGAAAGCAGTAATCAGGTAAAGACTCCTTTAGAGCTACTACATGTTGATCTTTGCGGTAAAATGTCTAATACTACAGTAGGGGGATCTTATTACTTTATGTTGTTAGTCGACAATTACAGTAGGGAGATGTGGGTTTATTTTCTTCAGGATAAGGCTGAAGCTTTTGGCAAGTTTAAACAGTGGCATAAACTTGTGGAAAATGAAACAGGAAACAAGGTGAAAAAGTTTTGTATAGATTGAGGAAGAGAATTCCTTTCAATGGAATTTGATCGGTACTGCAAGGCGAATGGCATCAAGAACCAACTCACCACTACTCACACACCTCAGCAGAGTCGCAATCGAACTGTCATGGAGATGGCTCGATGCATGCTGTGAAGGCAAAAGTTTTGCCCAATACATTTTGGGCTGAAGCAGTTAACACATCAGATTATGTCCTCAATCAGAGCTACACAAAGGCACTCAAGGATGTTACACCTCAAGAGGCCTACTCTAGTAAGAAACCTTCAGTTTTTCATTTCATAACATTTGGCTGTGGATGCTATGTGCATATTCCATATGCATTTAGGACCAAGCTAGATGCCAAAAGCAAGAAGTGTATCTTTCTTGGATATAGTCAAGAGTCAAAGGCATATCAGCTCTATGATATACAGGAAAAGAAGACTGTGGCCAGCCGAGATGTGGTATTTGGAGAACAGCCACCCTCAGTGGAGGAAGGAGTTCCATCCACTCTATCATCAGTCAGAAAAATAGTCCACCATGAGCCCACCAACCCATCAATTAGGTTTCCTCTCAAGGAGGAGGAGTTTTCAGAGGATGAAGACTCTCACACATCACAATAGCCTGCTTCTACACCACAAGGAAGGCCACTTCCTAAGTGGGCACAACAACTATTTGATGAGCATAATCCAGTACCTAAGAATCCAGAATCTTTAGCAAATAGACCATGCAGATCAAGGAGAATAAAGGAGCAGAGAAGAGCATCTGATCTCATTGTTAATATAGCCTTGATTGCGGCTGAGATGATGGGAATAGTGAGGAGCTAACCACCTTGGATGAAGCCTTAGCAAAACCAAAGTGGAAAGCTGCGATGTAGTTTGAGTATGACAACATCATAAAGAACAACACCTGGAAGCTAGTTGACCGACCACTAAAGAGAAAGGTTATTGGTACCAAATCGGTTTGGAAAGCTAAGTATAAGGCTGATGGCTCAATTGAAAAATACAAAGCTAGGTTGGTTGCACAGGGATTTGCATGGGTAGAGGGTTTCGACTTTGATGAAACCTTTTCTCCCACATCTTGTATGACAACTGTCAAGGCGGTACTTGCCTTGGCTAGTCATAAAAAGTGACCAGTCTTTCACATGGATGTCAAATCAACATTTTTGAACGGCCATATTAAGGAGGAGGTTTATGTAGCTCATCAGCCACCAGGTTTTGAGATGCTCGGATTAGAAAACAAAGTTTGTAGGTTGAAGAAGGCATTGTACGGACTGAAACATGCCCCAAGGGCATGGTGTCACACGATAGACCAATTTTTCAAAAATATAGGGTTTATAAGAAGTCCTTCTGATGCTAACTTGTATGTTCTAAAAGACACGACAAGATTGTTTTTGTTGTCTTGTATGTAGATGAGTTAAACATTTCAGATGATCCAGCAGACAATTGATATGCTATGCCATGAGTTTGAGATGACAAAATTGGGTCTTATGCATTTCTGTTTGGGGATTGAGGTCTTCCAAGAGTCAGGTAAAATCTTCATTTTGTAATATGCTTGGGAGATTCTCAAAGCATTTGGGATGACAAACTGTAAGCCTTTCTCTATGCCAATGGAAGTGAACATGAAGCTTTCCACAGAGGATTCTTCATCACTTGTTGACATCAAGAAGTACATGAAGTTGCTAGGGAGTTTGACTTTTCTCACTAACACTAGATCTGATATCAACTTCAGAGTTGGTGTGTTGAGCAGGATTTCCAACAAGCCATGAAAGAGTCATTGGAAGGATGGGATGAGGGTACTTAGGTACATCAGAGGTACTCTTGAATATGGCATGACTTATAGAATGGGTGACACTTTGACAAGTTATTGTGACTCAAATTGGGTAGGAGATTGTGATTCTAGGAAATCAGTTTATGGATATTGTTTTCCTCTTGGTTTCGGTGCTTTCTCTTCGACCGGTAAAAAAAAACCTATAGTGGCACTTTCTTCCATAGAGGCTGAGTATAAGGTAACTTTCTTTGCTGCATGTGAGGTAGTATGGCTGAGGAGAATCTTGGAGTTCAGATCAGGGAGGCTATAGTCTTGTGGTGCAACAATTAGAGTTGCATGGCTATCTCCAAGAACCTTGTGTTTCATGCTCACACAAAGCACATTGAGATGGAGTATCTTGGTGCAAGAGTTGATAGAGGATGAGATAGTGGAGCTAGAGTATTTCTCTACAAAGAAAAACTTTGCGGAAGTCTTTACCAAGGATCTTGGGAAAGACCAGCTTACTCGGCTACTTCATCAACTTGGCATTGGGCCAAAAACCTAGTTCATCTTTGAGGGGGGATGTTAGTATACACTCAATGCCTGCCTCTTAACATGTATCTCACTTTGATGTATAATTCACATTTGTTAGGCCCCCATTATGAGGAGTAGCCATGGTGGATATGTCTTTAGGAGTAACCCCAGCTTAGACGCCGATGGGGTCATTATTGTGACCATTGATGATGGTTAGGAGATGGTCATGGGTACGAGTGTTAGCTGGAGCCTGGGGAAGTGCCCTAGTTGGGGTTTCCCAAGGAGGCTAGTAGCCCTCCCGATGGGGGTTATGGGGCGGGAGCCCCTGAGGCAACGATATAAGGAATATTATTTGAAATATTTCCTCGGATACCAGGTCCATCATTAGTGGGCGATGGTCGGTAGTCTTTGGTGATCTGCGTTCTCGATATGCGGGTGGTGATCATGTCTATACAGTGTAACTACCCTCATTGTATACGTATCTACCACACCAGCTGAAGTACTATATATGGACATGGGTGCAATGAGCTAAGGTATCCAATGCTTGTGAGTATCCACCCCCTTCTACACTTCGTATATCCTCCATCCAGAGTCTGTCTAGATCATCTTGTAAGCTCCACTTGAGAGCACAAGGGTGGACAGCACCATCACTTGTACCTCTTTAGTATAATCAGAATTTTTGAATTCTCTCCATTGTGTATTCTATTGTGCTTTGTCTTGCTATATTTTTCCATTGTGCCATATTCTTATAAACCTTTCTTTCCTTGCTCTAGGACAACAACATCTTTGTGTAAACTACATCTTTAGTACCTAGATATGAATCCTTCCCAGTAGTATCAAGTCTCACCCATCCCTATGTGGCTAGATCACTATATGGCTTTCTATTTCTTCACGGCTTAAGGATACACACCAATTTGTCATCAACTTTTTGCATCTTAGGATTAATCTCCTTTGGAATCCACACTTGTTTAGGCTTTCTGTTCCTAGGATTTGGTTGTTTGGTGGGCACATAACTTGGCTTCTTTGGTGTCTTTGGTACCCACACTTGCCTCATTTGGTTTTTTGGGGCTTTTTGAGAAACTGAGGTGCCAAGACTAGAAGGTAGCCGTTGGTTTCTCCTATGGTGCCACCTTGGTTGACGATTAACTAGATGAGGCCTTAATTTTATGGATGATTTCACTTACCGGCTTGATGGAAACTTTATTAACCTTTGGATGTCGGTAGAGATATCACCTCAATGAGAAGAACACTCATTGTCCATTGTGCTAGCTTGATTGTGGCCATGATCATAGTCCAATCTATGCTATAGTCGTCTTTGTTGGTAAACCATTCCCTTTCAAAAGGGTAATATCTTTCGGCATTGTACCTATAGTCATAAGATAAATACTACCTTCTATAGGGTAAGAATTGATGTGGAAGGTAAGATTTAACATCCCTTTACATTTATTATAAAGGCCTGAGACTATTCATAGAGTAGGGCTTGGGTCAGGCTTGGGTCAGATCAAGGCAAGGTTTTCTTGATAAGACCCAACCTCATACGACATATTAAGTTTCTCTCTACTGCTATATCCAACAAAGCGGTTTGTGTGTTCACGGGGAAGTCCAAGCAAAGCCTTGTGAGCTTCACCTCTTCCTCATCATTTGTGGTAGCTACAGGTGAAGAGAAGAAGCTGTCAAATGTGCTATATGTACCCCAAATAAAGAGAAATCTGCTATCAGTTGTGTTGCGATGACAGATAGTGGGCTTGAAGTACACTTCAAGAAAACTGAAGCAAAAATTCTAGATGATGTTGGCAAGGCAGTCGACAAAGGAGTAAGGCGCAATAATCTCTACGAGTTGAGTTCCTTTATAGTGTCTGTAAGAGCACAAGCAAGCTTTGGCACAAGGAGTTGGTCACATTGGATTCGTAGTGCTAAAGGCGATGCAGAAAAAGGTTATGGTAGCTACTTTTCTTGCATTTTCAGAATTGTAGGAACCATATGAAGCTTGCATTATGGGCAAGCCGCAACGCAAGGCATTTACATAGGAAAGCAGCTCAGGGGGTGCACTACTAAGAAATCCTATGTATCACGTGCGTTCAAGGGATATTAAAAAAACCCCTTACATGTAAATTTTTCATGAGTAAAATCACCTCTTTTTCTTTATGGACTTATGGGATTTTTTTCAAAATCAATATAAAACCCCTTCTGCAAATGTATTTCTTTGAATTCAACTTAAAATTTGGAAATAAAAAACCCCTTCGTTTGAACTCACATGGTATACTTATATATTTTTAGGTGAATCCCCCAAGGAAAGCAGTAATCAGGTAAAGACTCCTTTAGAACTACTACATGTTGATCTTTGTGGTAAAATGTCTAATACTACAGTAGGGGGATCTTATTACTTTATGTTGTTAGTCGACAATTACAGTAGGGAGATGTGGGTTTATTTTCTTCAGGATAAGGCTGAAGCTTTTGGCAAGTTTAAACAGTGGCATAAACTTGTGGAAAATGAAACAGGAAACGAGGTGAAAAAGTTTTGTATAGATTGAGGAAGAGAATTCCTTTCAATGGAATTTGATCGCTACTGCAAGGCGAATGGCATGAAGAACCAACTCACCACTACTCACACACCTCAGCAGAGTCGCAATCGAACTGTCATGGAGATGGCTCGATGCATGCTGTGAAGGCAAAAGTTTTGCCCAATACATTTTGGGCTGAAGCAGTTAACACATCAGATTATGTCCTCAATCAGAGCTACACAAAGGCACTCAAGGATGTTACACCTCAAGAGGCCTACTCTAGTAAGAAACCTTCAGTTTTTCATTTCATAACATTTGGCTGTGGATGTTATGTGCATATTCCATATGCATTTAGGACCAAGCTAGATGCCAAAAGCAAGAAGTGTATCTTTCTTGGATATAGTCAAGAGTCAAAGGCATATCAGCTCTATGATATACAGGAAAAGAAGACTGTGGCCAGCCGAGATGTGGTATTTGGAGAACAGCCACCCTCAGTGGAGGAAGGAGTTCCATCCACTCTATCATCAGTCAGAAAAATAGTCCACCATGAGCCCACCAACCCATCAATTAGGTTTCCTCTCAAGGAGGAGGAGTTTTCAGAGGATGAAGACTCTCACACATCACAATAGCCTGCTTCTACACCACAAGGAAGGCCACTTCCTAAGTGGGCACAACAACTATTTGATGAGCATAATCCAGTACCTAAGAATCCAGAATCTCTAGCAAATAGACCATGCAGATCAAGGAGAATAAAGGAGCAGAGAAGAGCATCTGATCTCATTGTTAATATAGCCTTGATTGCGGCTGAGATGATGGGAATAGTGAGGAGCTAACCACCTTGGATGAAGCCTTAGCAAAACCAAAGTGGAAAGCTGCGATGTAGTTTGAGTATGACAACATCATAAAGAACAACACCTGGAAGCTAGTTGACCGACCACTAAAGAGAAAGGTTATTGGTACCAAATCGGTTTGGAAAGCTAAGTATAAGGCTGATGGCTCAATTGAAAAATACAAAGCTAGGTTGGTTGCACAGGGATTTGCATGGGTAGAGGGTTTCGACTTTGATGAAACCTTTTCTCCCACATCTTGTATGACAACTGTCAAGGCGGTACTTGCCTTGGCTAGTCATAAAAAGTGACCAGTCTTTCACATGGATGTCAAATCAACATTTTTGAACGGCCATATTAAGGAGGAGTTTTATGTAGCTCATCAGCCACCAGGTTTTGAGATGCTCGGATTAGAAAACAAAGTTTGCAGGTTGAAGAAGGCATTGTACGGACTGAAACATGCCCCAAGGGCATGGTGTCACACGATAGACCAATTTTTCAAAAATATAGGGTTTATAAGAAGTCCTTCCGATGCTAACTTGTATGTTCTAAAAGACACAACAAGATTGTTTTTGTTGTCTTGTATGTAGATGAGTTAAACATTTCAGATGATCCAGCAGACAATTGATATGCTATGCCATGAGTTTGAGATGACAAAATTGGGTCTTATGCATTTCTGTTTGGGGATTGAGGTCTTCCAAGAGTCAGGTAAAATCTTCATTTTGTAATATGCTTGGGAGATTCTCAAAGCATTTGGGATGACAAACTGTAAGCCTTTCTCTATGCCAATGGAAGTGAACATGAAGCTTTCCACAGAGGATTCTTCATCACTTGTTGACATCAAGAAGTACATGAAGTTGCTAGGGAGTTTGACTTTTCTCACTAACACTAGATCTGATATCAACTTCACAGTTGGTGTGTTGAGCAGGATTTCCAACAAGCCATGAAAGAGTCATTGGAAGGATGGGATGAGGGTACTTAGGTACATCAGAGGTACTCTTGAATATGGCATGACTTATAGAATGGGTGACACTTTGACAAGTTATTGTGACTCAAATTGGGTAGGAGATTGTGATTCTAGGAAATCAGTTTATGGATATTGTTTTCCTCTTGGTTTCGGTGCTTTCTCTTCGACCGGTAAAAAAAAACCTATAGTGGCACTTTCTTCCATAGAGGCTGAGTATAAGGTAACTTTCTTTGCTGCATGTGAGGTAGTATGGCTGAGGAGAATCTTGGAGTTCAGATCAGGGAGGCTATAGTCTTGTGGTGCAACAATTAGAGTTGCATGGCTATCTCCAAGAACCTTGTGTTTCATGCTCACACAAAGCACATTGAGATGGAGTATCTTGGTGCAAGAGTTGATAGAGGATGAGATAGTGGAGCTAGAGTATTTCTCTACAAAGAAAAACTTTGCGGAAGTCTTTACCAAGGATCTTGGGAAAGACCAGCTTACTCGGCTACTTCATCAACTTGGCATTGGGCCAAAAACCTAGTTCATCTTTGAGGGGGGATGTTAGTATACACTCAATGCCTGCCTCTTAACATGTATCTCACTTTGATGTATAATTCACATTTGTTAGGCCCCCATTATGAGGAGTAGCCATGGTGGATATGTCTTTAGGAGGAACCCCAGCTTAGACGCCGATGGGGTCATTATTGTGACCATTGATGATGGTTAGGAGATGGTCATGGGTACGAGTGTTAGCTGGAGCCTGGGGAAGTGCCCTAGTTGGGGTTTCCCAAGGAGGCTAGTAGCCCTCCTGATGGGGGTTATGGGGCGGGAGCCCCTGAGGCAACGATATAAGGAATATTATTTGAAATATTTCCTCGGATACCAGGTCCATCATTAGTGGGCGATGGTCGGTAGTCTTTGGTGATCTGCGTTCTCGATATGCGGGTGGTGATCATGTCTATACAGTGTAACTACCCTCATTGTATACGTATCTACCACACCAGCTGAAGTACTATATATGGACATGGGTGCAATGAGCTAAGGTATCCAATGCTTGTGAGTATCCACCCCCTTCTACACTTCGTATATCCTCCATCCAGAGTCTGTCTAGATCATCTTGTAAGCTCCACTTGAGAGCACAAGGGTGGACAGCACCATCACTTGTACCTCTTTAGTATAATCAGAATTTTTGAATTCTCTCCATTGTGTATTCTATTGTGCTTTGTCTTGCTATATTTTTCCATTGTGCCATATTCTTATAAACCTTTCTTTCCTTGCTCTAGGACAACAACATCTTTGTGTAAACTACATCTTTAGTACCTAGATATGAATCCTTCCCAGTAGTATCAAGTCTCACCCATCCCTATGTGGCTAGATCACTATATGGCTTTCTATTTCTTCACGGCTTAAGGATACACACCAATTTGTCATCAACTTTTTGCATCTTAGGATTAATCTCCTTTGGAATCCACACTTGTTTAGGCTTTCTGTTCCTAGGATTTGGTTGTTTGGTGGGCACATAACTTGGCTTCTTTGGTGTCTTTGGTACCCACACTTGCCTCATTTGGTTTTTTGGGGCTTTTTGAGAAACTGAGGTGCCAAGACTAGAAGGTAGCCGTTGGTTTCTCCTATGGTGCCACCTTGGTTTTTGATGAAGTTTTTCCTATGGTGCCACCTTGGTTTTTGATGAAGTTTCTCCTCCTTTGGTCGGGCTTTTGGCTCCTTAGCTTTCAGTTTTAAAGGATGTGTTGACGATTAACTAGATGAGGCCTTAATTTTATGGATGATTTCACTTACCGGCTTGATGGAAACTTTATTAACCTTTGGATGTCGGTAGAGATATCACCTCAATGAGAAGAACACTCATTGTCCATTGTGCTAGCTTGATTGTGGCCATGATCATAGTCCAATCTATGCTATAGTCGTCTTTGTTGGTAAACCATTCCCTTTCAAAAGGGTAATATCTTTCGGCATTGTACCTATAGTCATAAGATAAATACTACCTTCTATAGGGTAAGAATTGATGTGGAAGGTAAGATTTAACATCCCTTTACATTTATTATAAAGGCCTGAGACTGTTCATAGAGCAGGGCTTGGGTCAGGCTTGGGTCAGATCAAGGGAAGGTTTTCTTGATAAGACCCAACCTCATACGACATATTAAGTTTCTCTCTACTGCTATATCCAACAAAGCGGTTTGTGTGTTCACGGGGAAGTCCAAGCAAAGCCTTGTGAGCTTCACCTCTTCCTCATCATTTGTGGTAGCTACAGGTGAAGAGAAGAAGCTGTCAAATGTGCTATATGTACCCCAAATAAAGAGAAATCTACTATCAGTTGTGTTGCGATGACAGATAGTGGGCTTGAAGTACACTTCAAGAAAACTGAAGCAAAAATTCTAGATGATGTTGGCAAGGCAGTCGACAAAGGAGTAAGGCGCAATAATCTCTACGAGTTGAGTTCCTTTATAGTGTCTGTAAGAGCACAAGCAAGCTTTGGCACAAGGAGTTGGTCACATTGGATTCGTAGTGCTAAAGGCGATGCAGAAAAAGGTTATGGTAGCTACTTTTCTTGCATTTTCAGAATTGTAGGAACCATATGAAGCTTGCATTATGGGCAAGCCGCAACGCAAGGCATTTACATAGGAAAGCAGCTCAGGGGGTGCACTACTAAGAAATCCTATGTATCACGTGCGTTCAAGGGATATTAAAAAAACCCCTTACATGTAAATTTTTCATGAGTAAAATCACCTCTTTTTCTTTATGGACTTATGGGATTTTTTTCAAAATCAATATAAAACCCCTTCTGCAAATGTATTTCTTTGAATTCAACTTAAAATTTGGAAATAAAAAACCCCTTCGTTTGAACTCACATGGTATACTTATATATTTTTAGGTGAATCCCCCAAGGAAAGCAGTAATCACGTAAAGACTCCTTTAGAGCTACTACATGTTGATCTTTGTGGTAAAATGTCTAATACTACAGTAGGGGGATCTTATTACTTTATGTTGGTAGTCGACAATTACAGTAGGGAGATGTGGGTTTATTTTCTTCAGGATAAGGCTGAAGCTTTTGGCAAGTTTAAACAGTGGCATAAACTTGTGGAAAATGAAACAGGAAACAAGGTGAAAAAGTTTTGTATAGATTGAGGAAGAGAATTCCTTTCAATGGAATTTGATCGCTACTGCAAGGCGAATGGCATCAAGAACCAACTCACCACTACTCACACACCTCAGCAGAGTCGCAATCGAACTGTCATGGAGATGGCTCGATGCATGCTGTGAAGGCAAAAGTTTTGCCCAATACATTTTGGGCTGAAGCAGTTAACACATCAGATTATGTCCTCAATCAGAGCTACACAAAGGCACTCAAGGATGTTACACCTCAAGAGGCCTACTCTAGTAAGAAACCTTCAGTTTTTCATTTCATAACATTTGGCTGTGGATGTTATGTGCATATTCCATATGCATCGAGGACCAAGCTAGATGCCAAAAGCAAGAAGTGTATCTTTCTTGGATATAGTCAAGAGTCAAAGGCATATCAGCTCTATGATATACAGGAAAAGAAGACTGTGGCCAGCCGAGATGTGGTATTTGGAGAACAGCCACCCTCAGTGGAGAAAGGAGTTCCATCCACTCTATCATCAGTCAGAAAAATAGTCCACCATGAGCCCACCAACCCATCAATTAGGTTTCCTCTCAAGGAGGAGGAGTTTTCAGAGGATGAAGACTCTCACACATCACAATAGCCTGCTTCTACACCACAAGGAAGGCCACTTCCTAAGTGGGCACAATAACTATTTGATGAGCATAATCCAGTACCTAAGAATCCAGAATCTTTAGCAAATAGACCATGCAGATCAAGGAGAATAAAGGAGCAGAGAAGAGCATCTGATCTCATTGTTAATATAGCCTTGATTGCGGCTGAGATGATGGGAATAGTGAGGAGCTAACCACCTTGGATGAAGCCTTAGCAAAACCAAAGTGGAAAGCTGCGATGTAGTTTGAGTATGACAACATCATAAAGAACAACACCTGGAAGCTAGTTGACCGACCACTAAAGAGAAAGGTTATTGGTACCAAATCGGTTTGGAAAGCTAAGTATAAGGCTGATGGCTCAATTGAAAAATACAAAGCTAGGTTGGTTGCACAGGGATTTGCATGGGTAGAGGGTTTCGACTTTGATGAAACCTTTTCTCCCACATCTTGTATGGCAACTGTCAAGGCGGTACTTGCCTTGGCTAGTCATAAAAAGTGACCAGTCTTTCACATGGATGTCAAATCAACATTTTTGAACGGCCATATTAAGGAGGAGGTTTATGTAGCTCATCAGCCACCAGGTTTTGAGATGCTCGGATTAGAAAACAAAGTTTGCAGGTTGAAGAAGGCATTGTACGGACTGAAACATGCCCCAAGGGCATGGTGTCACACGATAGACCAATTTTTCAAAAATATAGGGTTTATAAGAAGTCCTTCCGATGCTAACTTGTATGTTCTAAAAGACACGACAAGATTGTTTTTGTTGTCTTGTATGTAGATGAGTTAAACATTTCAGATGATCCAGCAGACAATTGATATGCTATGCCATGAGTTTGAGATGACAAAATTGGGTCTTATGCATTTCTGTTTGGGGATTGAGGTCTTCCAAGAGTCAGGTAAAATCTTCATTTTGTAATATGCTTGGGAGATTCTCAAAGCATTTGGGATGACAAACTGTAAGCCTTTCTCTATGCCAATGGAAGTGAACATGAAGCTTTCCACAGAGGATTCTTCATCACTTGTTGACATCAAGAAGTACATGAAGTTGCTAGGGAGTTTGACTTTTCTCACTAACACTAGATCTGATATCAACTTCACAGTTGGTGTGTTGAGCAGGATTTCCAACAAGCCATGAAAGAGTCATTGGAAGGATGGGATGAGGGTACTTAGGTACATCAGAGGTACTCTTGAATATGGCATGACTTATAGAATGGGTGACACTTTGACAAGTTATTGTGACTCAAATTGGGTAGGAGATTGTGATTCTAGGAAATCAGTTTATGGATATTGTTTTCCTCTTGGTTTCGGTGCTTTCTCTTCGACCGGTAAAAAAAAACCTATAGTGGCACTTTCTTCCATAGAGGCTGAGTATAAGGTAACTTTCTTTGCTGCATGTGAGGTAGTATGGCTGAGGAGAATCTTGGAGTTCAGATTAGGGAGGCTATAGTCTTGTGGTGCAACAATTAGAGTTGCATGGCTATCTCCAAGAACCTTGTGTTTCATGCTCACACAAAGCACATTGAGATGGAGTATCTTGGTGCAAGAGTTGATAGAGGATGAGATAGTGGAGCTAGAGTATTTCTCTACAAAGAAAAACTTTGCGGAAGTCTTTACCAAGGATCTTGGGAAAGACCAGCTTACTCGGCTACTTCATCAACTTGGCATTGGGCCAAAAACCTAGTTCATCTTTGAGGGGGGATGTTAGTATACACTCAATGCCTGCCTCTTAACATGTATCTCACTTTGATGTATAATTCACATTTGTTAGGCCCCCATTATGAGGAGTAGCCATGGTGGATATGTCTTTAGGAGGAACCCCAGCTTAGACGCCGATGGGGTCATTATTGTGACCATTGATGATGGTTAGGAGATGGTCATGGGTACGAGTGTTAGCTGGAGCCTGGGGAAGTGCCCTAGTTGGGGTTTCCCAAGGAGGCTAGTAGCCCTCCTGATGGGGGTTATGGGGCGGGAGCCCCTGAGGCAACGATATAAGGAATATTATTTGAAATATTTCCTCGGATACCAGGTCCATCATTAGTGGGCGATGGTCGGTAGTCTTTGGTGATCTGCGTTCTCGATATGCGGGTGGTGATCATGTCTATATAGTGTAACTACCCTCATTGTATACGTATCTACCACACCAGCTGAAGTACTATATATGGACATGGGTGCAATGAGCTGAGGTATCCAATGCTTGTGAGTATCCACCCCCTTCTACACTTCGTATATCCTCCATCCAGAGTCTCTCTAGATCATCTTGTAAGCTCCACTTGAGAGCACAAGGGTGGACAGCACCATCACTTGTACCTCTTTAGTATAATCAGAATTTTTGAATTCTCTCCATTGTGTATTCTATTGTGCTTTGTCTTGCTATATTTTTCCATTGTGCCATATTCTTATAAACCTTTCTTTCCTTGCTCTAGGACAACAACATCTTTGTGTAAAGTACATCTTTAGTACCTAGATATGAATCCTTCCCAGTAGTATCAAGTCTCACCCATCCCTATGTGGCTAGATCACTATATGGCTTTCTATTTCTTCACGGCTTAAGGATACACACCAATTTGTCATCAACTTTTTGCATCTTAGGATTAATCTCCTTTGGAATCCACACTTGTTTAGGCTTTCTGTTCCTAGGATTTGGTTGTTTGGTGGGCACATAACTTGGCTTCTTTGGTGTCTTTGGTACCCACACTTGCCTCATTTGGTTTTTTGGGGCTTTTTGAGAAACTGAGGTGCCAAGACTAGAAGGTAGCCGTTGGTTTCTCCTATGGTGCCACCTTGGTTTTTGATGAAGTTTTTCCTATGGTGCCACCTTGGTTTTTGATGAAGTTTCTCCTTCTTTGGTCGGGCTTTTGGCTCCTTAGCTTTCAGTTTTAAAGGATGTGTTGACGATTAACTAGATGAGGCCTTAATTTTATGGATGATTTCACTTACCGGCTTGATGGAAACTTTATTAACCTTTGGATGTCGGTAGAGATATCACCTCAATGAGAAGAACACTCATTGTCCATTGTGCTAGCTTGATTGTGGCCATGATCATAGTCCAATCTATGCTATAGTCGTCTTTGTTGGTAAACCATCCCCTTCCAAAAGGGTAATATCTTTCGGCATTGTACCTATAGTCATAAGATAAATACTACCTTCTATAGGGTAAGAATTGATGTGGAAGGTAAGATTTAACATCCCTTTACATTTATTATAAAGGCCTGAGACTGTTCATAGAGCAGGGCTTGGGTCAGGCTTGGGTCAGATCAAGGGAAGGTTTTCTTGATAAGACCCAACCTCATACGACATATTAAGTTTCTCTCTACTGCTATATCCAACAAAGCGGTTTGTGTGTTCACGGGGAAGTCCAAGCAAAGCCTTGTGAGCTTCACCTCTTCCTCATCATTTGTGGTAGCTACAGGTGAAGAGAAGAAGCTATCAAATGTGCTATATGTACCCCAAATAAAGAGAAATCTACTATCAGTTGTGTTGCGATGACAGATAGTGGGCTTGAAGTACACTTCAAGAAAACTGAAGCAAAAATTCTAGATGATGTTGGCAAGGCAGTCGACAAAGGAGTAAGGTGCAATAATCTCTACGAGTTGAGTTCCTTTATAGTGTCTGTAAGAGCACAAGCAAGCTTTGGCACAAGGAGTTGGTCACATTGGATTCGTAGTGCTAAAGGCGATGCAGAAAAAGGTTATGGTAGCTACTTTTCTTGCATTTTCAGAATTGTAGGAACCATATGAAGCTTGCATTATGGGCAAGCCGCAACGCAAGGCATTTACATAGGAAAGCAGCTCAGGGGGTGCACTACTAAGAAATCCTATGTATCACGTGCGTTCAAGGGATATTAAAAAAACCCCTTACATGTAAATTTTTCATGAGTAAAATCACCTCTTTTTCTTTATGGACTTATGGGATTTTTTTCAAAATCAATATAAAACCCCTTCTGCAAATGTATTTCTTTGAATTCAACTTAAAATTTGGAAATAAAAAACCCCTTCGTTTGAACTCACATGGTATACTTATATATTTTTAGGTGAATCCCCCAAGGAAAGTAGTAATCAGGTAAAGACTCCTTTAGAGCTACTACATGTTGATCTTTGTGGTAAAATGTCTAATACTACAGTAGGGGGATCTTATTACTTTATGTTATTAGTCGACAATTACAGTAGGGAGATGTGGGTTTATTTTCTTCAGGATAAGGCTGAAGCTTTTGGCAAGTTTAAACAGTGGCATAAACTTGTGGAAAATGAAACAGGAAACAAGGTGAAAAAGTTTTGTATAGATTGAGGAAGAGAATTCCTTTCAATGGAATTTAATCGCTACTGCAAGGCGAATGGCATCAAGAGCCAACTCACCACTACTCACACACCTCAGCAGAGTCGCAATCGAACTGTCATGGAGATGGCTCGATGCATGCTGTGAAGGCAAAAGTTTTGCCCAATACATTTTGGGCTGAAGCAGTTAACACATCAGATTATGTCCTCAATCAGAGCTACACAAAGGCACTCAAGGATGTTACACCTCAAGAGGCCTACTCTAGTAAGAAACCTTCAGTTTTTCATTTCATAACATTTGGCTGTGGATGTTATGTGCATATTCCATATGCATCCAGGACCAAGCTAGATGCCAAAAGCAAGAAGTGTATCTTTCTTGGATATAGTCAAGAGTCAAAGGCATATCAGCTCTATGATATACAGGAAAAGAAGACTGTGGCCAGCCGAGATGTGGTATTTGGAGAACAGCCACCCTCAGTGGAGGAAGGAGTTCCATCCACTCTATCATCAGTCAGAAAAATAGTCCACCATGAGCCCACCAACCCATCAATTAGGTTTCCTCTCAAGGAGGAGGAGTTTTCAGAGGATGAAGACTCTCACACATCACAATAGCCTGCTTCTACACCACAAGGAAGGCCACTTCCTAAGTGGGCACAACAACTATTTGATGAGCATAATCCAGTACCTAAGAATCCAGAATCTTTAGCAAATAGACCATGCAGATCAAGGAGAATAAAAGGAGCAGAGAAGAGCATCTGATCTCATTGTTAATATAGCCTTGATTGCGGCTGAGATGATGGGAATAGTGAGGAGCTAACCACCGTGGATGAAGCCTTAGCAAAACCAAAGTGGAAAGCTGCGATGTAGTTTGAGTATGACAACATCATAAAGAACAACACCTGGAAGCTAGTTGACCGACCACTAAAGAGAAAGGTTATTGGTACCAAATCGGTTTGGAAAGCTAAGTATAAGGCTGATGGCTCAATTGAAAAATACAAAGCTAGGTTGGTTGCACAGGGATTTGCATGGGTAGAGGGTTTCGACTTTGATGAAACCTTTTCTCCCACATCTTGTATGACAACTATCAAGGCGGTACTTGCCTTGGCTAGTCATAAAGAGTGACCAGTCTTTCACATGGATGTCAAATCAACATTTTTGAACGGCCATATTAAGGAGGAGGTTTATGTAGCTCATCAGCCACCAGGTTTTGAGATGCTCGGATTAGAAAACAAAGTTTGCAGGTTGAAGAAGGCATTGTACGGACTGAAACATGCCCCAAGGGCATGGTGTCACACGATAGACCAATTTTTCAAAAATATAGGGTTTATAAGAAGTCCTTCCGATGCTAACTTGTATGTTCTAAAAGACACGACAAGATTGTTTTTGTTGTCTTGTATGTAGATGAGTTAAACATTTCAGATGATCCAGCAGACAATTGATATGCTATGCCATGAGTTTGAGATGACAAAATTGGGTCTTATGCATTTCTGTTTGGGGATTGAGGTCTTCCAAGAGTCAGGTAAAATCTTCATTTTGTAATATGCTTGGGAGATTCTCAAAGCATTTGGGATGACAAACTGTAAGCCTTTCTCTATGCCAATGGAAGTGAACATGAAGCTTTCCACAGAGGATTCTTCATCACTTGTTGACATCAAGAAGTACATGAAGTTGCCAGGGAGTTTGACTTTTCTCACTAACACTAGATCTGATATCAACTTCACAGTTGGTGTGTTGAGCAGGATTTCCAACAAGCCATGAAAGAGTCATTGGAAGGATGGGATGAGGGTACTTAGGTACATCAGAGGTACTCTTGAATATGGCATGACTTATAGAATGGGTGACACTTTGACAAGTTATTGTGACTCAAATTGGGTAGGAGATTGTGATTCTAGGAAATCAGTTTATGGATATTGTTTTCCTCTTGGTTTCGGTGCTTTCTCTTCGACCGGTAAAAAAAAACCTATAGTGGCACTTTCTTCCATAGAGGCTGAGTATAAGGTAACTTTCTTTGCTGCATGTGAGGTAGTATGGCTGAGGAGAATCTTGGAGTTCAGATTAGGGAGGCTATAGTCTTGTGGTGCAACAATTAGAGTTGCATGGCTATCTCCAAGAACCTTGTGTTTCATGCTCACACAAAGCACATTGAGATGGAGTATCTTGGTGCAAGAGTTGATAGAGGATGAGATAGTGGAGCTAGAGTATTTCTCTACAAAGAAAAACTTTGCGGAAGTCTTTACCAAGGATCTTGGGAAAGACCAGCTTACTCGGCTACTTCATCAACTTGGCATTGGGCCAAAAACCTAGTTCATCTTTGAGGGGGGATGTTAGTATACACTCAATGCCTGCCTCTTAACATGTATCTCACTTTGATGTATAATTCACATTTGTTAGGCCCCCATTATGAGGAGTAGCCATGGTGGATATGTCTTTAGGAGGAACCCCAGCTTAGACGCCGATGGGGTCATTATTGTGACCATTGATGATGGTTAGGAGATGGTCATGGGTACGAGTGTTAGCTGGAGCCTGGGGAAGTGCCCTAGTTGGGGTTTCCCAAGGAGGCTAGTAGCCCTCCTGATGGGGGTTATGGGGCGGGAGCCCCTGAGGCAACGATATAAGGAATATTATTTGAAATATTTCCTCGGATACCAGGTCCATCATTAGTGGGCGATGGTCGGTAGTCTTTGGTGATCTGCGTTCTCGATATGCGGGTGGTGATCATGTCTATACAGTGTAACTACCCTCATTGTATACGTATCTACCACACCAGCTGAAGTACTATATATGGACATGGGTGCAATGAGCTAAGGTATCCAATGCTTGTGAGTATCCACCCCCTTCTACACTTCGTATATCCTCCATCCAGAGTCTCTCTAGATCATCTTGTAAGCTCCACTTGAGAGCACAAGGGTGGACAGCACCATCACTTGTACCTCTTTAGTATAATCAGAATTTTTGAATTCTCTCCATTGTGTATTCTATTGTGCTTTGTCTTGCTATATTTTTCCATTGTGCCATATTCTTATAAACCTTTCTTTCCTTGCTCTAGGACAACAACATCTTTGTGTAAACTACATCTTTAGTACCTAGATATGAATCCTTCCCAGTAGTATCAAGTCTCACCCATCCCTATGTGGCTAGATCACTATATGGCTTTCTATTTCTTCACGGCTTAAGGATACACACCAATTTGTCATCAACTTTTTGCATCTTAGGATTAATCTCCTTTGGAATCCACACTTGTTTAGGCTTTCTGTTCCTAGGATTTGGTTGTTTGGTGGGCACATAACTTGGCTTCTTTGGTGTCTTTGGTACCCACACTTGCCTCATTTGGTTTTTTGGGGCTTTTTGAGAAACTGAGGTGCCAAGACTAGAAGGTAGCCGTTGGTTTCTCCTATGGTGCCACCTTGGTTTTTGATGAAGTTTTTCCTATGGTGCCACCTTGGTTTTTGATGAAGTTTCTCCTCCTTTGGTCGGGCTTTTGGCTCCTTAGCTTTCAATTTTAAAGGATGTGTTGACGATTAACTAGATGAGGCCTTAATTTTATGGATGATTTCACTTATCGGCTTGATGGAAACTTTATTAACCTTTGGATGTCGGTAGAGATATCACCTCAATGAGAAGAACACTCATTGTCCATTGTGCTAGCTTGATTGTGGCCATGATCATAGTCCAATCTATGCTATAGTCGTCTTTGTTGGTAAACCATTCCCTTTCAAAAGGGTAATATCTTTCGGCATTGTACCTATAGTCATAAGATAAATACTACCTTCTATAGGGTAAGAATTGATGTGGAAGGTAAGATTTAACATCCCTTTACATTTATTATAAAGGCCTGAGACTGTTCATAGAGCAGAGCTTGGGTCAGGCTTGGGTCAGATCAAGGGAAGGTTTTCTTGATAAGACCCAACCTCATACGACATATTAAGTTTCTCTCTACTGCTATATCCAACAAAGCGGTTTGTGTGTTCACGGGGAAGTCCAAGCAAAGCCTTGTGAGCTTCACCTCTTCCTCATCATTTGTGGTAGCTATAGGTGAAGAGAAGAAGCTGTCAAATGTGCTATATGTACCCCAAATAAAGAGAAATCTACTATCAGTTGTGTTGCGATGACAGATAGTGGGCTTGAAGTACACTTCAAGAAAACTGAAGCAAAAATTCTAGATGATGTTGGCAAGGCAGTCGACAAAGGAGTAAGGTGCAATAATCTCTACGAGTTGAGTTCCTTTATAGTGTCTGTAAGAGCACAAGCAAGCTTTGGCACAAGGAGTTGGTCACATTGGATTCGTAGTGCTAAAGGCGATGCAGAAAAAGGTTATGGTAGCTACTTTTCTTGCATTTTCAGAATTGTAGGAACCATATGAAGCTTGCATTATGGGCAAGCCGCAACGCAAGGCATTTACATAGGAAAGCAGCTATGGGGGTGCACTACTAAGAAATCCTATGTATCACGTGCGTTCAAGGGATATTAAAAAAACCCCTTACATGTAAATTTTTCATGAGTAAAATCACCTCTTTTTCTTTATGGACTTATGGGATTTTTTTCAAAATCAATATAAAACCCCTTCTGCAAATGTATTTCTTTGAATTCAACTTAAAATTTGGAAATAAAAAACCCCTTCGTTTGAACTCACATGGTATACTTATATATTTTTAGGTGAATCCCCCAAGGAAAGTAGTAATCAGGTAAAGACTCCTTTAGAGCTACTACATGTTGATCTTTGTGGTAAAATGTCTAATACTACAGTAGGGGGATCTTATTACTTTATGTTGGTAGTCGACAATTACAATAGGGAGATGTGGGTTTATTTTCTTCAGGATAAGGCTGAAGCTTTTGGCAAGTTTAAACAGTGGCATAAACTTGTGGAAAATGAAACAGGAAACAAGGTGAAAAAGTTTTGTATAGATTGAGGAAGAGAATTCCTTTCAATGGAATTTGATCGCTACTGCAAGGCGAATGGCATCAAGAACCAACTCACCACTACTCACACACCTCAGCAGAGTCGCAATCGAACTGTCATGGAGATGGCTCGATGCATGCTGTGAAGGCAAAAGTTTTGCCCAATACATTTTGGGCTGAAGCAGTTAACACATCAGATTATGTCCTCAATCAGAGCTACACAAAGGCACTCAAGGATGTTACACCTCAAGAGGCCTACTCTAGTAAGAAACCTTCAGTTTTTCATTTCATAACATTTGGCTGTGGATGTTATGTGCATATTCCATATGCATTTAGGACCAAGCTAGATGCCAAAAGCAAGAAGTGTATCTTTCTTGGATATAGTCAAGAGTCAAAGGCATATCAGCTCTATGATATACAGGAAAAGAAGACTGTGGCCAGCCGAGATGTGGTATTTGGAGAACAGCCACCCTCAGTGGAGGAAGGAGTTCCATCCACTCTATCATCAGTCAGAAAAATAGTCCACCATGAGCCCACCAACCCATCAATTAGGTTTCCTCTCAAGGAGGAGGAGTTTTCAGAGGATGAAGACTCTCACACATCACAATAGCCTGCTTCTACACCACAAGGAAGGCCACTTCCTAAGTGGGCACAACAACTATTTGATGAGCATAATCCAGTACCTAAGAATCCAGAATCTTTAGCAAATAGACCATGCAGATCAAGGAGAATAAAGGAGCAGAGAAGAGCATCTGATCTCATTGTTAATATAGCCTTGATTGCGGCTGAGATGATGGGAATAGTGAGGAGCTAACCACCTTGGATGAAGCCTTAGCAAAACCAAAGTGGAAAGCTGCGATGTAGTTTGAGTATGACAACATCATAAAGAACAACACCTGGAAGCTAGTTGACCGACCACTAAAGAGAAAGGTTATTGGTACCAAATCGGTTTGGAAAGCTAAGTATAAGGCTGATGGCTCAATTGAAAAATACAAAGCTAGGTTGGTTGCACAGGGATTTGCATGGGTAGAGGGTTTCGACTTTGATGAAACCTTTTCTCCCACATCTTGTATGACAACTGTCAAGGCGGTACTTGCCTTGGCTAGTCATAAAAAGTGACCAGTCTTTCACATGGACGTCAAATCAACATTTTTGAACGACCATATTAAGGAGGAGGTTTATGTAGCTCATCAGCCACCAGGTTTTGAGATGCTCGGATTAGAAAACAAAGTTTGTAGGTTGAAGAAGGCATTGTACGGACTGAAACATGCCCCAAGGGCATGGTGTCACACGATAGACCAATTTTTCAAAAATATAGGGTTTATAAGAAGTCCTTCTGATGCTAACTTGTATGTTCTAAAAGACACGACAAGATTGTTTTTGTTGTCTTGTATGTAGATGAGTTAAACATTTCAGATGATCCAGCAGACAATTGATATGCTATGCCATGAGTTTGAGATGACAAAATTGGGTCTTATGCATTTCTGTTTGGGGATTGAGGTCTTCCAAGAGTCAGGTAAAATCTTCATTTTGTAATATGCTTGGGAGATTCTCAAAGCATTTGGGATGACAAACTGTAAGCCTTTCTCTATGCCAATGGAAGTGAACATGAAGCTTTCCACAGAGGATTCTTCATCACTTGTTGACATCAAGAAGTACATGAAGTTGCTAGGGAGTTTGACTTTTCTCACTAACACTAGATCTGATATCAACTTCACAGTTGGTGTGTTGAGCAGGATTTCCAACAAGCCATGAAAGAGTCATTGGAAGGATGGGATGAGGGTACTTAGGTACATCAGAGGTACTCTTGAATATGGCATGACTTATAGAATGGGTGACACTTTGACAAGTTATTGTGACTCAAATTGGGTAGGAGATTGTGATTCTAGGAAATCAGTTTATGGATATTGTTTTCCTCTTGGTTTCGGTGCTTTCTCTTCGACCGGTAAAAAAAAACCTATAGTGGCACTTTCTTCCATAGAGGCTGAGTATAAGGTAACTTTCTTTGCTGCATGTGAGGTAGTATGGCTGAGGAGAATCTTGGAGTTCAGATCAGGGAGGCTATAGTCTTGTGGTGCAACAATTAGAGTTGCATGGCTATCTCCAAGAACCTTGTGTTTCATGCTCACACAAAGCACATTGAGATGGAGTATCTTGGTGCAAGAGTTGATAGAGGATGAGATAGTGGAGCTAGAGTATTTCTCTACAAAGAAAAACTTTGCGGAAGTCTTTACCAAGGATCTTGGGAAAGACCAGCTTACTCGGCTACTTCATCAACTTGGCATTGGGCCAAAAACCTAGTTCATCTTTGAGGGGGGATGTTAGTATACACTCAATGCCTGCCTCTTAACATGTATCTCACTTTGATTATAATTCACATTTGTTAGGCCCCCATTATGAGGAGTAGCCATGGTGGATATGTCTTTAGGAGGAACCCCAGCTTAGACGCCGATGGGGTCATTATTGTGACCATTGATGATGGTTAGGAGATGGTCATGGGTACGAGTGTTAGCTGGAGCCTGGGGAAGTGCCCTAGTTGGGGTTTCCCAAGGAGGCTAGTAGCCCTCCTGATGGGGGTTATGGGGCGGGAGCCCCTGAGGCAACGATATAAGGAATATTATTTGAAATATTTCCTCGGATACCAGGTCCATCATTAGTGGGCGATGGTCGGTAGTCTTTGGTGATCTGCGTTCTCGATATGCGGGTGGTGATCATGTCTATACAGTGTAACTACCCTCATTGTATACGTATCTACCACACCAGCTGAAGTACTATATATGGACATGGGTGCAATGAGCTAAGGTATCCAATGCTTGTGAGTATCCACCCCCTTCTACACTTCGTATATCCTCCATCCAGAGTCTGTCTAGATCATCTTGTAAGCTCCACTTGAGAGCACAAGGGTGGACAGCACCATCACTTGTACCTCTTTAGTATAATCAGAATTTTTGAATTCTCTCCATTGTGTATTCTATTGTGCTTTGTCTTGCTATATTTTTCCATTGTGCCATATTCTTATAAACCTTTCTTTCCTTGCTCTAGGACAACAACATCTTTGTGTAAACTACATCTTTAGTACCTAGATATGAATCCTTCCCAGTAGTATCAAGTCTCACCCATCCCTATGTGGCTAGATCACTATATGGCTTTCTATTTCTTCACGGCTTAAGGATACACACCAATTTGTCATCAACTTTTTGCATCTTAGGATTAATCTCCTTTGGAATCCACACTTGTTTAGGCTTTCTGTTCCTAGGATTTGGTTGTTTGGTGGGCACATAACTTGGCTTCTTTGGTGTCTTTGGTACCCACACTTGCCTCATTTGGTTTTTTGGGGCTTTTTGAGAAACTGAGGTGCCAAGACTAGAAGGTAGCCGTTGGTTTCTCCTATGGTGCCACCTTGGTTTTTGATGAAGTTTTTCCTATGGTGCCACCTTGGTTTTTGATGAAGTTTCTCCTCCTTTGGTCGGGCTTTTGGCTCCTTAGCTTTCAGTTTTAAAGGATGTGTTGACGATTAACTAGATGAGGCCTTAATTTTATGGATGATTTCACTTACCGGCTTGATGGAAACTTTATTAACCTTTGGATGTCGGTAGAGATATCACCTCAATGAGAAGAACACTCATTGTCCATTGTGCTAGCTTGATTGTGGCCATGATCATAGTCCAATCTATGCTATAGTCGTCTTTGTTGGTAAACCATTCCCTTTCAAAAGGGTAATATCTTTCGGCATTGTACCTATAGTCATAAGATAAATACTACCTTCTATAGGGTAAGAATTGATGTGGAAGGTAAGATTTAACATCCCTTTACATTTATTATAAAGGCCTGAGACTGTTCATAGAGCAGGGCTTGGGTCAGGCTTGGGTCAGATCAAGGGAAGGTTTTCTTGATAAGACCCAACCTCATACGACATATTAAGTTTCTCTCTACTGCTATATCCAACAAAGCGGTTTGTGTGTTCACGGGGAAGTCCAAGCAAAGCCTTGTGAGCTTCACCTCTTCCTCATCATTTGTGGTAGCTACAGGTGAAGAGAAGAAGCTGTCAAATGTGCTATATGTACCCCAAATAAAGAGAAATCTACTATCAGTTGTGTTGCGATGACAGATAGTGGGCTTGAAGTACACTTCAAGAAAACTGAAGCAAAAATTCTAGATGATGTTGGCAAGGCAGTCGACAAAGGAGTAAGGCGCAATAATCTCTACGAGTTGAGTTCCTTTATAGTGTCTGTAAGAGCACAAGCAAGCTTTGGCACAAGGAGTTGGTCACATTGGATTCGTAGTGCTAAAGGCGATGCAGAAAAAGGTTATGGTAGCTACTTTTCTTGCATTTTCAGAATTGTAGGAACCATATGAAGCTTGCATTATGGGCAAGCCGCAACGCAAGGCATTTACATAGGAAAGCAGCTCAGGGGGTGCACTACTAAGAAATCCTATGTATCACGTGCGTTCAAGGGATATTAAAAAAACCCCTTACATGTAAATTTTTCATGAGTAAAATCACCTCTTTTTCTTTATGGACTTATGGGATTTTTTTCAAAATCAATATAAAACCCCTTCTGCAAATGTATTTCTTTGAATTCAACTTAAAATTTGGAAATAAAAAACCCCTTCGTTTGAACTCACATGGTATACTTATATATTTTTAGGTGAATCCCCCAAGGAAAGCAGTAATCACGTAAAGACTCCTTTAGAGCTACTACATGTTGATCTTTGTGGTAAAATGTCTAATACTACAGTAGGGGGATCTTATTACTTTATGTTGGTAGTCGACAATTACAGTAGGGAGATGTGGGTTTATTTTCTTCAGGATAAGGCTGAAGCTTTTGGCAAGTTTAAACAGTGGCATAAACTTGTGGAAAATGAAACAGGAAACAAGGTGAAAAAGTTTTGTATAGATTGAGGAAGAGAATTCCTTTCAATGGAATTTGATCGCTACTGCAAGGCGAATGGCATCAAGAACCAACTCACCACTACTCACACACCTCAGCAGAGTCGCAATCGAACTGTCATGGAGATGGCTCGATGCATGCTGTGAAGGCAAAAGTTTTGCCCAATACATTTTGGGCTGAAGCAGTTAACACATCAGATTATGTCCTCAATCAGAGCTACACAAAGGCACTCAAGGATGTTACACCTCAAGAGGCCTACTCTAGTAAGAAACCTTCAGTTTTTCATTTCATAACATTTGGCTGTGGATGTTATGTGCATATTCCATATGCATCGAGGACCAAGCTAGATGCCAAAAGCAAGAAGTGTATCTTTCTTGGATATAGTCAAGAGTCAAAGGCATATCAGCTCTATGATATACAGGAAAAGAAGACTGTGGCCAGCCGAGATGTGGTATTTGGAGAACAGCCACCCTCAGTGGAGGAAGGAGTTCCATCCACTCTATCATCAGTCAGAAAAATAGTCCACCATGAGCCCACCAACCCATCAATTAGGTTTCCTCTCAAGGAGGAGGAGTTTTCAGAGGATGAAGACTCTCACACATCACAATAGCCTGCTTCTACACCACAAGGAAGGCCACTTCCTAAGTGGGCACAATAACTATTTGATGAGCATAATCCAGTACCTAAGAATCCAGAATCTTTAGCAAATAGACCATGCAGATCAAGGAGAATAAAGGAGCAGAGAAGAGCATCTGATCTCATTGTTAATATAGCCTTGATTGCGGCTGAGATGATGGGAATAGTGAGGAGCTAACCACCTTGGATGAAGCCTTAGCAAAACCAAAGTGGAAAGCTGCGATGTAGTTTGAGTATGACAACATCATAAAGAACAACACCTGGAAGCTAGTTGACCGACCACTAAAGAGAAAGGTTATTGGTACCAAATCGGTTTGGAAAGCTAAGTATAAGGCTGATGGCTCAATTGAAAAATACAAAGCTAGGTTGGTTGCACAGGGATTTGCATGGGTAGAGGGTTTCGACTTTGATGAAACCTTTTCTCCCACATCTTGTATGGCAACTGTCAAGGCGGTACTTGCCTTGGCTAGTCATAAAAAGTGACCAGTCTTTCACATGGATGTCAAATCAACATTTTTGAACGGCCATATTAAGGAGGAGGTTTATGTAGCTCATCAGCCACCAGGTTTTGAGATGCTCGGATTAGAAAACAAAGTTTGCAGGTTGAAGAAGGCATTGTACGGACTGAAACATGCCCCAAGGGCATGGTGTCACACGATAGACCAATTTTTCAAAAATATAGGGTTTATAAGAAGTCCTTCCGATGCTAACTTGTATGTTCTAAAAGACACGACAAGATTGTTTTTGTTGTCTTGTATGTAGATGAGTTAAACATTTCAGATGATCCAGCAGACAATTGATATGCTATGCCATGAGTTTGAGATGACAAAATTGGGTCTTATGCATTTCTGTTTGGGGATTGAGGTCTTCCAAGAGTCAGGTAAAATCTTCATTTTGTAATATGCTTGGGAGATTCTCAAAGCATTTGGGATGACAAACTGTAAGCCTTTCTCTATGCCAATGGAAGTGAACATGAAGCTTTCCACAGAGGATTCTTCATCACTTGTTGACATCAAGAAGTACATGAAGTTGCTAGGGAGTTTGACTTTTCTCACTAACACTAGATCTGATATCAACTTCACAGTTGGTGTGTTGAGCAGGATTTCCAACAAGCCATGAAAGAGTCATTGGAAGGATGGGATGAGGGTACTTAGGTACATCAGAGGTACTCTTGAATATGGCATGACTTATAGAATGGGTGACACTTTGACAAGTTATTGTGACTCAAATTGGGTAGGAGATTGTGATTCTAGGAAATCAGTTTATGGATATTGTTTTCCTCTTGGTTTCGGTGCTTTCTCTTCGACCGGTAAAAAAAAACCTATAGTGGCACTTTCTTCCATAGAGGCTGAGTATAAGGTAACTTTCTTTGCTGCATGTGAGGTAGTATGGCTGAGGAGAATCTTGGAGTTCAGATTAGGGAGGCTATAGTCTTGTGGTGCAACAATTAGAGTTGCATGGCTATCTCCAAGAACCTTGTGTTTCATGCTCACACAAAGCACATTGAGATGGAGTATCTTGGTGCAAGAGTTGATAGAGGATGAGATAGTGGAGCTAGAGTATTTCTCTACAAAGAAAAACTTTGCGGAAGTCTTTACCAAGGATCTTGGGAAAGACCAGCTTACTCGGCTACTTCATCAACTTGGCATTGGGCCAAAAACCTAGTTCATCTTTGAGGGGGGATGTTAGTATACACTCAATGCCTGCCTCTTAACATGTATCTCACTTTGATGTATAATTCACATTTGTTAGGCCCCCATTATGAGGAGTAGCCATGGTGGATATGTCTTTAGGAGGAACCCCAGCTTAGACGCCGATGGGGTCATTATTGTGACCATTGATGATGGTTAGGAGATGGTCATGGGTACGAGTGTTAGCTGGAGCCTGGGGAAGTGCCCTAGTTGGGGTTTCCCAAGGAGGCTAGTAGCCCTCCTGATGGGGGTTATGGGGCGGGAGCCCCTGAGGCAACGATATAAGGAATATTATTTGAAATATTTCCTCGGATACCAGGTCCATCATTAGTGGGCGATGGTCGGTAGTCTTTGGTGATCTGCGTTCTCGATATGCGGGTGGTGATCATGTCTATACAGTGTAACTACCCTCATTGTATACGTATCTACCACACCAGCTGAAGTACTATATATGGACATGGGTGCAATGAGCTGAGGTATCCAATGCTTGTGAGTATCCACCCCCTTCTACACTTCATATATCCTCCATCCAGAGTCTCTCTAGATCATCTTGTAAGCTCCACTTGAGAGCACAAGGGTGGACAGCACCATCACTTGTACCTCTTTAGTATAATCAGAATTTTTGAATTCTCTCCATTGTGTATTCTATTGTGCTTTGTCTTGCTATATTTTTCCATTGTGCCATATTCTTATAAACCTTTCTTTCCTTGCTCTAGGACAACAACATCTTTGTGTAAAGTACATCTTTAGTACCTAGATATGAATCCTTCCCAGTAGTATCAAGTCTCACCCATCCCTATGTGGCTAGATCACTATATGGCTTTCTATTTCTTCACGGCTTAAGGATACACACCAATTTGTCATCAACTTTTTGCATCTTAGGATTAATCTCCTTTGGAATCCACACTTGTTTAGGCTTTCTGTTCCTAGGATTTGGTTGTTTGGTGGGCACATAACTTGGCTTCTTTGGTGTCTTTGGTACCCACACTTGCCTCATTTGGTTTTTTGGGGCTTTTTGAGAAACTGAGGTGCCAAGACTAGAAGGTAGCCGTTGGTTTCTCCTATGGTGCCACCTTGGTTTTTGATGAAGTTTTTCCTATGGTGCCACCTTGGTTTTTGATGAAGTTTCTCCTTCTTTGGTCGGGCTTTTGGCTCCTTAGCTTTCAGTTTTAAAGGATGTGTTGACGATTAACTAGATGAGGCCTTAATTTTATGGATGATTTCACTTACCGGCTTGATGGAAACTTTATTAACCTTTGGATGTCGGTAGAGATATCACCTCAATGAGAAGAACACTCATTGTCCATTGTGCTAGCTTGATTGTGGCCATGATCATAGTCCAATCTATGCTATAGTCGTCTTTGTTGGTAAACCATCCCCTTCCAAAAGGGTAATATCTTTCGGCATTGTACCTATAGTCATAAGATAAATACTACCTTCTATAGGGTAAGAATTGATGTGGAAGGTAAGATTTAACATCCCTTTACATTTATTATAAAGGCCTGAGACTGTTCATAGAGCAGGGCTTGGGTCAGGCTTGGGTCAGATCAAGGGAAGGTTTTCTTGATAAGACCCAACCTCATACGACATATTAAGTTTCTCTCTACTGCTATATCCAACAAAGCGGTTTGTGTGTTCACGGGGAAGTCCAAGCAAAGCCTTGTGAGCTTCACCTCTTCCTCATCATTTGTGGTAGCTATAGGTGAAGAGAAGAAGCTGTCAAATGTGCTATATGTACCCCAAATAAAGAGAAATCTACTATCAGTTGTGTTGCGATGACAGATAGTGGGCTTGAAGTACACTTCAAGAAAACTGAAGCAAAAATTCTAGATGATGTTGGCAAGGCAGTCGACAAAGGAGTAAGGTGCAATAATCTCTACGAGTTGAGTTCCTTTATAGTGTCTGTAAGAGCACAAGCAAGCTTTGGCACAAGGAGTTGGTCACATTGGATTCGTAGTGCTAAAGGCGATGCAGAAAAAGGTTATGGTAGCTACTTTTCTTGCATTTTCAGAATTGTAGGAACCATATGAAGCTTGCATTATGGGCAAGCCGCAACGCAAGGCATTTACATAGGAAAGCAGCTCAGGGGGTGCACTACTAAGAAATCCTATGTATCACGTGCGTTCAAGGGATATTAAAAAAACCCCTTACATGTAAATTTTTCATGAGTAAAATCACCTCTTTTTCTTTATGGACTTATGGGATTTTTTTCAAAATCAATATAAAACCCCTTCTGCAAATGTATTTCTTTGAATTCAACTTAAAATTTGGAAATAAAAAACCCCTTCGTTTGAACTCACATGGTATACTTATATATTTTTAGGTGAATCCCCCAAGGAAAGTAGTAATCAGGTAAAGACTCCTTTAGAGCTACTACATGTTGATCTTTGTGGTAAAATGTCTAATACTACAGTAGGGGGATCTTATTACTTTATGTTGTTAGTCGACAATTACAGTAGGGAGATGTGGGTTTATTTTCTTCAGGATAAGGCTGAAGCTTTTGGCAAGTTTAAACAGTGGCATAAACTTGTGGAAAATGAAACAGGAAACAAGGTGAAAAAGTTTTGTATAGATTGAGGAAGAGAATTCCTTTCAATGGAATTTAATCGCTACTGCAAGGCGAATGGCATCAAGAGCCAACTCACCACTACTCACACACCTCAGCAGAGTCGCAATCGAACTGTCATGGAGATGGCTCGATGCATGCTGTGAAGGCAAAAGTTTTGCCCAATACATTTTGGGCTGAAGCAGTTAACACATCAGATTATGTCCTCAATCAGAGCTACACAAAGGCACTCAAGGATGTTACACCTCAAGAGGCCTACTCTAGTAAGAAACCTTCAGTTTTTCATTTCATAACATTTGGCTGTGGATGTTATGTGCATATTCCATATGCATCCAGGACCAAGCTAGATGCCAAAAGCAAGAAGTGTATCTTTCTTGGATATAGTCAAGAGTCAAAGGCATATCAGCTCTATGATATACAGGAAAAGAAGACTGTGGCCAGCCGAGATGTGGTATTTGGAGAACAGCCACCCTCAGTGGAGGAAGGAGTTCCATCCACTCTATCATCAGTCAGAAAAATAGTCCACCATGAGCCCACCAACCCATCAATTAGGTTTCCTCTCAAGGAGGAGGAGTTTTCAGAGGATGAAGACTCTCACACATCACAATAGCCTGCTTCTACACCACAAGGAAGGCCACTTCCTAAGTGGGCACAACAACTATTTGATGAGCATAATCCAGTACCTAAGAATCCAGAATCTTTAGCAAATAGACCATGCAGATCAAGGAGAATAAAAGGAGCAGAGAAGAGCATCTGATCTCATTGTTAATATAGCCTTGATTGCGGCTGAGATGATGGGAATAGTGAGGAGCTAACCACCGTGGATGAAGCCTTAGCAAAACCAAAGTGGAAAGCTGCGATGTAGTTTGAGTATGACAACATCATAAAGAACAACACCTGGAAGCTAGTTGACCGACCACTAAAGAGAAAGGTTATTGGTACCAAATCGGTTTGGAAAGCTAAGTATAAGGCTGATGGCTCAATTGAAAAATACAAAGCTAGGTTGGTTGCACAGGGATTTGCATGGGTAGAGGGTTTCGACTTTGATGAAACCTTTTCTCCCACATCTTGTATGACAACTATCAAGGCGGTACTTGCCTTGGCTAGTCATAAAAAGTGACCAGTCTTTCACATGGATGTCAAATCAACATTTTTGAACGGCCATATTAAGGAGGAGCTTTATGTAGCTCATCAGCCACCAGGTTTTGAGATGCTCGGATTAGAAAACAAAGTTTGCAGGTTGAAGAAGGCATTGTACGGACTGAAACATGCCCCAAGGGCATGGTGTCACACGATAGACCAATTTTTCAAAAATATAGGGTTTATAAGAAGTCCTTCCGATGCTAACTTGTATGTTCTAAAAGACACGACAAGATTGTTTTTGTTGTCTTGTATGTAGATGAGTTAAACATTTCAGATGATCCAGCAGACAATTGATATGCTATGCCATGAGTTTGAGATGACAAAATTGGGTCTTATGCATTTCTGTTTGGGGATTGAGGTCTTCCAAGAGTCAGGTAAAATCTTCATTTTGTAATATGCTTGGGAGATTCTCAAAGCATTTGGGATGACAAACTGTAAGCCTTTCTCTATGCCAATGGAAGTGAACATGAAGCTTTCCACAGAGGATTCTTCATCACTTGTTGACATCAAGAAGTACATGAAGTTGCCAGGGAGTTTGACTTTTCTCACTAACACTAGATCTGATATCAACTTCACAGTTGGTGTGTTGAGCAGGATTTCCAACAAGCCATGAAAGAGTCATTGGAAGGATGGGATGAGGGTACTTAGGTACATCAGAGGTACTCTTGAATATGGCATGACTTATAGAATGGGTGACACTTTGACAAGTTATTGTGACTCAAATTGGGTAGGAGATTGTGATTCTAGGAAATCAGTTTATGGATATTGTTTTCCTCTTGGTTTCGGTGCTTTCTCTTCGACCGGTAAAAAAAAACCTATAGTGGCACTTTCTTCCATAGAGGCTGAGTATAAGGTAACTTTCTTTGCTGCATGTGAGGTAGTATGGCTGAGGAGAATCTTGGAGTTCAGATTAGGGAGGCTATAGTCTTGTGGTGCAACAATTAGAGTTGCATGGCTATCTCCAAGAACCTTGTGTTTCATGCTCACACAAAGCACATTGAGATGGAGTATCTTGGTGCAAGAGTTGATAGAGGATGAGATAGTGGAGCTAGAGTATTTCTCTACAAAGAAAAACTTTGCGGAAGTCTTTACCAAGGATCTTGGGAAAGACCAGCTTACTCGGCTACTTCATCAACTTGGCATTGGGCCAAAAACCTAGTTCATCTTTGAGGGGGGATGTTAGTATACACTCAATGCCTGCCTCTTAACATGTATCTCACTTTGATGTATAATTCACATTTGTTAGGCCCCCATTATGAGGAGTAGCCATGGTGGATATGTCTTTAGGAGGAACCCCAGCTTAGACGCCGATGGGGTCATTATTGTGACCATTGATGATGGTTAGGAGATGGTCATGGGTACGAGTGTTAGCTGGAGCCTGGGGAAGTGCCCTAGTTGGGGTTTCCCAAGGAGGCTAGTAGCCCTCCTGATGGGGGTTATGGGGCGGGAGCCCCTGAGGCAACGATATAAGGAATATTATTTGAAATATTTCCTCGGATACCAGGTCCATCATTAGTGGGCGATGGTCGGTAGTCTTTGGTGATCTGCGTTCTCGATATGCGGGTGGTGATCATGTCTATACAGTGTAACTACCCTCATTGTATACGTATCTACCACACCAGCTGAAGTACTATATATGGACATGGGTGCAATGAGCTAAGGTATCCAATGCTTGTGAGTATCCACCCCCTTCTACACTTCGTATATCCTCCATCCAGAGTCTCTCTAGATCATCTTGTAAGCTCCACTTGAGAGCACAAGGGTGGACAGCACCATCACTTGTACCTCTTTAGTATAATCAGAATTTTTGAATTCTCTCCATTGTGTATTCTATTGTGCTTTGTCTTGCTATATTTTTCCATTGTGCCATATTCTTATAAACCTTTCTTTCCTTGCTCTAGGACAACAACATCTTTGTGTAAACTACATCTTTAGTACCTAGATATGAATCCTTCCCAGTAGTATCAAGTCTCACCCATCCCTATGTGGCTAGATCACTATATGGCTTTCTATTTCTTCACGGCTTAAGGATACACACCAATTTGTCATCAACTTTTTGCATCTTAGGATTAATCTCCTTTGGAATCCACACTTGTTTAGGCTTTCTGTTCCTAGGATTTGGTTGTTTGGTGGGCACATAACTTGGCTTCTTTGGTGTCTTTGGTACCCACACTTGCCTCATTTGGTTTTTTGGGGCTTTTTGAGAAACTGAGGTGCCAAGACTAGAAGGTAGCCGTTGGTTTCTCCTATGGTGCCACCTTGGTTTTTGATGAAGTTTTTCCTATGGTGCCACCTTGGTTTTTGATGAAGTTTCTCCTCCTTTGGTCGGGCTTTTGGCTCCTTAGCTTTCAATTTTAAAGGATGTGTTGACGATTAACTAGATGAGGCCTTAATTTTATGGATGATTTCACTTATCGGCTTGATGGAAACTTTATTAACCTTTGGATGTCGGTAGAGATATCACCTCAATGAGAAGAACACTCATTGTCCATTGTGCTAGCTTGATTGTGGCCATGATCATAGTCCAATCTATGCTATAGTCGTCTTTGTTGGTAAACCATTCCCTTTCAAAAGGGTAATATCTTTCGGCATTGTACCTATAGTCATAAGATAAATACTACCTTCTATAGGGTAAGAATTGATGTGGAAGGTAAGATTTAACATCCCTTTACATTTATTATAAAGGCCTGAGACTGTTCATAGAGCAGAGCTTGGGTCAGGCTTGGGTCAGATCAAGGGAAGGTTTTCTTGATAAGACCCAACCTCATACGACATATTAAGTTTCTCTCTACTGCTATATCCAACAAAGCGGTTTGTGTGTTCACGGGGAAGTCCAAGCAAAGCCTTGTGAGCTTCACCTCTTCCTCATCATTTGTGGTAGCTATAGGTGAAGAGAAGAAGCTGTCAAATGTGCTATATGTACCCCAAATAAAGAGAAATCTACTATCAGTTGTGTTGCGATGACAGATAGTGGGCTTGAAGTACACTTCAAGAAAACTGAAGCAAAAATTCTAGATGATGTTGGCAAGGCAATCGACAAAGGAGTAAGGTGCAATAATCTCTACGAGTTGAGTTCCTTTATAGTGTCTGTAAGAGCACAAGCAAGCTTTGGCACAAGGAGTTGGTCACATTGGATTCGTAGTGCTAAAGGCGATGCAGAAAAAGGTTATGGTAGCTACTTTTCTTGCATTTTCAGAATTGTAGGAACCATATGAAGCTTGCATTATGGGCAAGCCGCAACGCAAGGCATTTACATAGGAAAGCAGCTCAGGGGGTGCACTACTAAGAAATCCTATGTATCACGTGCGTTCAAGGGATATTAAAAAAACCCCTTACATGTAAATTTTTCATGAGTAAAATCACCTCTTTTTCTTTATGGACTTATGGGATTTTTTTCAAAATCAATATAAAACCCCTTCTGCAAATGTATTTCTTTGAATTCAACTTAAAATTTGGAAATAAAAAACCCCTTCGTTTGAACTCACATGGTATACTTATATATTTTTAGGTGAATCCCCCAAGGAAAGTAGTAATCAGGTAAAGACTCCTTTAGAGCTACTACATGTTGATCTTTGTGGTAAAATGTCTAATACTACAGTAGGGGGATCTTATTACTTTATGTTGGTAGTCGACAATTACAATAGGGAGATGTGGGTTTATTTTCTTCAGGATAAGGCTGAAGCTTTTGGCAAGTTTAAACAGTGGCATAAACTTGTGGAAAATGAAACAGGAAACAAGGTGAAAAAGTTTTGTATAGATTGAGGAAGAGAATTCCTTTCAATGGAATTTGATCGCTACTGCAAGGCGAATGGCATCAAGAACCAACTCACCACTACTCACACACCTCAGCAGAGTCGCAATCGAACTGTCATGGAGATGGCTCGATGCATGCTGTGAAGGCAAAAGTTTTGCCCAATACATTTTGGGCTGAAGCAGTTAACACATCAGATTATGTCCTCAATCAGAGCTACACAAAGGCACTCAAGGATGTTACACCTCAAGAGGCCTACTCTAGTAAGAAACCTTCAGTTTTTCATTTCATAACATTTGGCTGTGGATGTTATGTGCATATTCCATATGCATTTAGGACCAAGCTAGATGCCAAAAGCAAGAAGTGTATCTTTCTTGGATATAGTCAAGAGTCAAAGGCATATCAGCTCTATGATATACAGGAAAAGAAGACTGTGGCCAGCCGAGATGTGGTATTTGGAGAACAGCCACCCTCAGTGGAGGAAGGAGTTCCATCCACTCTATCATCAGTCAGAAAAATAGTCCACCATGAGCCCACCAACCCATCAATTAGGTTTCCTCTCAAGGAGGAGGAGTTTTCAGAGGATGAAGACTCTCACACATCACAATAGCCTGCTTCTACACCACAAGGAAGGCCACTTCCTAAGTGGGCACAACAACTATTTGATGAGCATAATCCAGTACCTAAGAATCCAGAATCTTTAGCAAATAGACCATGCAGATCAAGGAGAATAAAGGAGCAGAGAAGAGCATCTGATCTCATTGTTAATATAGCCTTGATTGCGGCTGAGATGATGGGAATAGTGAGGAGCTAACCACCTTGGATGAAGCCTTAGCAAAACCAAAGTGGAAAGCTGCGATGTAGTTTGAGTATGACAACATCATAAAGAACAACACCTGGAAGCTAGTTGACCGACCACTAAAGAGAAAGGTTATTGGTACCAAATCGGTTTGGAAAGCTAAGTATAAGGCTGATGGCTCAATTGAAAAATACAAAGCTAGGTTGGTTGCACAGGGATTTGCATGGGTAGAGGGTTTCGACTTTGATGAAACCTTTTCTCCCACATCTTGTATGACAACTGTCAAGGCGGTACTTGCCTTGGCTAGTCATAAAAAGTGACCAGTCTTTCACATGGACGTCAAATCAACATTTTTGAACGACCATATTAAGGAGGAGGTTTATGTAGCTCATCAGCCACCAGGTTTTGAGATGCTCGGATTAGAAAACAAAGTTTGTAGGTTGAAGAAGGCATTGTACGGACTGAAACATGCCCCAAGGGCATGGTGTCACACGATAGACCAATTTTTCAAAAATATAGGGTTTATAAGAAGTCCTTCTGATGCTAACTTGTATGTTCTAAAAGACACGACAAGATTGTTTTTGTTGTCTTGTATGTAGATGAGTTAAACATTTCAGATGATCCAGCAGACAATTGATATGCTATGCCATGAGTTTGAGATGACAAAATTGGGTCATGCATTTCTGTTTGGGGATTGAGGTCTTCCAAGAGTCAGGTAAAATCTTCATTTTGTAATATGCTTGGGAGATTCTCAAAGCATTTGGGATGACAAACTGTAAGCCTTTCTCTATGCCAATGGAAGTGAACATGAAGCTTTCCACAGAGGATTCTTCATCACTTGTTGACATCAAGAAGTACATGAAGTTGCTAGGGAGTTTGACTTTTCTCACTAACACTAGATCTGATATCAACTTCACAGTTGGTGTGTTGAGCAGGATTTCCAACAAGCCATGAAAGAGTCATTGGAAGGATGGGATGAGGGTACTTAGGTACATCAGAGGTACTCTTGAATATGGCATGACTTATAGAATGGGTGACACTTTGACAAGTTATTGTGACTCAAATTGGGTAGGAGATTGTGATTCTAGGAAATCAGTTTATGGATATTGTTTTCCTCTTGGTTTCGGTGCTTTCTCTTCGACCGGTAAAAAAAAACCTATAGTGGCACTTTCTTCCATAGAGGCTGAGTATAAGGTAACTTTCTTTGCTGCATGTGAGGTAGTATGGCTGAGGAGAATCTTGGAGTTCAGATCAGGGAGGCTATAGTCTTGTGGTGCAACAATTAGAGTTGCATGGCTATCTCCAAGAACCTTGTGTTTCATGCTCACACAAAGCACATTGAGATGGAGTATCTTGGTGCAAGAGTTGATAGAGGATGAGATAGTGGAGCTAGAGTATTTCTCTACAAAGAAAAACTTTGCGGAAGTCTTTACCAAGGATCTTGGGAAAGACCAGCTTACTCGACTACTTCATCAACTTGGCATTGGGCCAAAAACCTAGTTCATCTTTGAGGGGGGATGTTAGTATACACTCAATGCCTGCCTCTTAACATGTATCTCACTTTGATGTATAATTCACATTTGTTAGGCCCCCATTATGAGGAGTAGCCATGGTGGATATGTCTTTAGGAGGAACCCCAGCTTAGACGCCGATGGGGTCATTATTGTGACCATTGATGATGGTTAGGAGATGGTCATGGGGACGAGTGTTAGCTGGAGCCTGGGGAAGTGCCCTAGTTGGGGTTTCCCAAGGAGGCTAGTAGCCCTCCTGATGGGGGTTATGGGGCGGGAGCCCCTGAGGCAACGATATAAGGAATATTATTTGAAATATTTCCTCGGATACCAGGTCCATCATTAGTGGGCGATGGTCGGTAGTCTTTGGTGATCTGCGTTCTCGATATGCGGGTGGTGATCATGTCTATACAGTGTAACTACCCTCATTGTATACGTATCTACCACACCAGCTGAAGTACTATATATGGACATGGGTGCAATGAGCTAAGGTATCCAATGCTTGTGAGTATCCACCCCCTTCTACACTTCGTATATCCTCCATCCAGAGTCTCTCTAGATCATCTTGTAAGCTCCACTTGAGAGCACAAGGGTGGACAGCACCATCACTTGTACCTCTTTAGTATAATCAGAATTTTTGAATTCTCTCCATTGTGTATTCTATTGTGCTTTGTCTTGCTATATTTTTCCATTGTGCCATATTCTTATAAACCTTTCTTTCCTTGCTCTAGGACAACAACATCTTTGTGTAAACTACATCTTTAGTACCTAGATATGAATCCTTCCCAGTAGTATCAAGTCTCACCCATCCCTATGTGGCTAGATCACTATATGGCTTTCTATTTCTTCACGGCTTAAGGATACACACCAATTTGTCATCAACTTTTTGCATCTTAGGATTAATCTCCTTTGGAATCCACACTTGTTTAGGCTTTCTGTTCCTAGGATTTGGTTGTTTGGTGGGCACATAACTTGGCTTCTTTGGTGTCTTTGGTACCCACACTTGCCTCATTTGGTTTTTTGGGGCTTTTTGAGAAACTGAGGTGCCAAGACTAGAAGGTAGCCGTTGGTTTCTCCTATGGTGCCACCTTGGTTTTTGATGAAGTTTTTCCTATGGTGCCACCTTGGTTTTTGATGAAGTTTCTCCTCCTTTGGTCGGGCTTTTGGCTCCTTAGCTTTCAGTTTTAAAGGATGTGTTGACGATTAACTAGATGAGGCCTTAATTTTATGGATGATTTCACTTACCGGCTTGATGGAAACTTTATTAACCTTTGGATGTCGGTAGAGATATCACCTCAATGAGAAGAACACTCATTGTCCATTGTGCTAGCTTGATTGTGGCCATGATCATAGTCCAATCTATGCTATAGTCGTCTTTGTTGGTAAACCATTCCCTTTCAAAAGGGTAATATCTTTCGGCATTGTACCTATAGTCATAAGATAAATACTACCTTCTATAGGGTAAGAATTGATGTGGAAGGTAAGATTTAACATCCCTTTACATTTATTATAAAGGCCTGAGACTGTTCATAGAGCAGGGCTTGGGTCAGGCTTGGGTCAGATCAAGGGAAGGTTTTCTTGATAAGACCCAACCTCATACGACATATTAAGTTTCTCTCTACTGCCATATCCAACAAAGCAAGTTTGGTTATGGTTTGTGTGTTCACGGGGAAGTCCAAGCAAAGCCTTGTGAGCTTCACCTCTTCCTCATCATTTGTGGTAGCTACAGGTGAAGAGAAGAAGCTGTCAAATGTGCTATATGTACCCCACATAAAGAGAAATCTAGTATCAGTTGTGTTGCGATGACAGATAGTGGGCTTGAAGTACACTTCAAGAAAACTGAAGCAAAAATTCTAGATGATGTTGGCAAGGCAGTCGACAAAGGAGTAAGGCGCAATAATCTCTACGAGTTGAGTTCCTTTATAGTGTCTGTAAGAGCACAAGCAAGCTTTGGCACAAGCGAGTTGGTCACATTGGATTCGTAGTGCTAAAGGAGATGCAGAAAAAGGTTATGGTAGCTACTTTTCTTGCATTTTCAGAATTGTAGGAACCATATGAAGCTTGCATTATGGGCAAGCCGCAACGCAAGGCATTTACATAGGAAAGCAGCTCAGGGGGTGCACTACTAAGAAATCCTATGTATCACGTGCGTTCAAGGGATATTAAAAAAACCCCTTACATGTAAATTTTTCATGAGTAAAATCACCTCTTTTCCTTTATGGACTTATGGGATTTTTTTCAAAATCAATATAAAACCCCGCATCAGATTATGTCCTCAATCAGAGCTACACAAAGGCACTCAAGGATGTTACACCTCAAGAGGCCTACTCTAGTAAGAAACCTTCAGTTTTTCATTTCATAACATTTGGCTGTGGATGTTATGTGCATATTCCATATGCATCCAGGACCAAGCTAGATGCCAAAAGCAAGAAGTGTATCTTTCTTGGATATAGTCAAGAGTCAAAGGCATATCAGCTCTATGATATACATGAAAAGAAGACTGTGGCCAGCCGAGATGTGGTATTTGGAGAACAGCCATACTCAGTGGAGGAAGGAGTTCCATCCACTCTATCATCAGTCAGAAAAATAGTCCACCATGAGCCCACCAACCCATCAATTAGGTTTCCTCTCAAGGAGGAGGAGTTTTCAGAGGATGAAGACTCTCACACATCACAATAGCCTGCTTCTACACCACAAGGAAGGCCACTTCCTAAGTGGGCACAACAACTATTTGATGAGCATAATCCAGTACCTAAGAATCCAGAATCTTTAGCAAATAGACCATGCAGATCAAGGAGAATAAAGGAGCAGAGAAGAGCATCTGATCTCAATGTTAATATAGCCTTGATTGCGGCTGAGATGATGGGAATAGTGAGGAGCTAACCACCTTGGATGAAGCCTTAGCAAAACCAAATTGGAAAGCTGCGATGTAGTTTGAGTATGACAACATCATAAAGAACAACACCTGGAAGCTAGTTGACCGACCACTAAAGAGAAAGGTTATTGGTACCAAATCGGTTTGGAAAGCTAAGTATAAGGCTGATGGCTCAATTGAAAAATACAAAGCTAGGTTGGTTGCATAGGGATTTGCATCGGTAGAGGGTTTCGACTTTGATGAAACCTTTTCTCCCACATCTTGTATGACAACTGTCAAGGCGGTACTTGCCTTGGCTGGTCATAAAAAGTGACCAGTCTTTCATATGGATGTCAAATCAGCATTTTTGAACGGCCATATTAAGGAGGAGGTTTATGTAGCTCATCAGCCACCAGGTTTTGAGATGCTCGGATTAGAAAACAAAGTTTGCAGGTTGAAGAAGGCATTGTACGGACTGAAACATGCCCCAAGGGCATGGTGTCACACGATAGACCAATTTTTCAAAAATATAGGGTTTTCAGATGATCCAGCAGACAATGGATATGCTATGCCATGAGTTTGAGATGACAAAATTGGGTCTTATGCATTTCTGTTTGGGGATTGAGGTCTTCCAAGAGTCAGGTAAAATCTTCATTTTGTAATATGCTTGGGAGATTCTCAAAGCATTTGGGATGACAAACTGTAAGCCTCTCTCTATGCCAATGGAAGTGAACATGAAGCTTTCCACAGAGGATTCTTCATCACTTGTTGACATCAAGAAGTACATGAAGTTGCTGGGGAGTTTGACTTTTCTCACTAACACTAGATCTGATATCAACTTCACAGTTGGTGTGTTGAGCAGGTTTTCCAACAAGCCATGAAAGAGTCATTGGAAGGATGGGATGAGGGTACTTAGGTACATCAGTTGAATATGGCATGACTTATAGAATGGGTGACACTTTGACAAGTTATTGTGACTCAAATTGGGTAGGAGATTGTGATTCTAGGAAATCAGTTTATGGATATTGTTTTCCTCTTGGTTTCGGTGCTTTCTCTTCGACCGGTAAAAAAAAACCTATAGTGGCACTTTCTTCCATAGAGGCTGAGTATAAGGTAACTTTCTTTGCTGCATGTGAGGTAGTATGGTTGAGGAGAATCTTGGAGTTTAGATTAGGGAGGCTATAGTCTTGTGGTGCAACAATTAGAGGTGCATGGCTATCTCCAAGAACCTTGTGTTTCATGCTCACACAAAGCACATTGAGCTGGAGTATCTTGGTGCAGGAGTTGATAGAGGATGAGATAGTGGAGCTAGAGTATTTCTCTACAAAGAAAAACTTTGCGGAAGTCTTTACCAAGGATCTTGGGAAAGACCAGCTTACTCGGCTACTTTATCAACTTGGCATTGGGCCAAAAACCTAGTTCATCATCTTTGGGTGGACATTGAGGGGGGATGTTAGTATACACTCAATGCCTGCCTCTTAACATGTATCTCACTTTGATGTATAATTCACATTTGGCCCCCATTATGAGGAGTAGCCATGGTGGATATGTCTTTAGGAGGAACCCCAGCTTAGATGCCGATGGGGTCATTATTGTGACCATTGATGATGGTTAGGAGATGGTCATGGGTATGAGTGTTAGCTGGAGCCTGGGGAAGTGCCCTAGTTGGGGTTTCCCAAGGAGGCTAGTAGCCCTCCTGATGGGGGTTATGGGGCGGGAGCCCCTGAGGCAACGATATAAGGAATATTATTTAAAATATTTCCTCGGATACCAGGTCCATCATTAGTGGGCGATGGTCAGTAGTCTTTGGTGATCTGCGTTCTCGATACGCAGGTGGTGATCATGTCTATACAGTGTAACTACCCTCATTGTATACGTATCTACCACACCGCCTAAAGTACTATATATGGACATGGGTGCAATGAGCTAAGGTATCCAATGCTTGTGAGTATCCACCCCCTTCTACACTTCGTATATCCTCCATCCAGAGTCTGTCTAGATCATCTTGTAAGCTCCACTTGAGAGCACAAGGGTGGACAGCACCATGACTTGTACCTCTTTAGTATAATCAGAATTTTTGAATTCTCTCCATTGTGTATTCTATTGTGCTTTGTCTTGCTATATTTTTCCATTGTGCCATATTCTTATAAACCTTTCTTTCCTTGCTCTAGGACAACAGCATCTTTGTGTAAACTACATCTTTAGTACCCAAATATGAATCCTTCCCAGTAGTATCAACGGTCTCACCCATCCCTATGTGGCTAGATCACTATATGGCTTTCTATTTCTTCACGGCTTAGGGATACACACCAATTTGTCATCAACTTTTTGCATCCTAGGATTGATCTCCTTTGGAATCCACACTTGTTTAGGTTTTCTGTTCCTAGGCTTTGGTTGTTTGGTGGGCACATAACTTGGCTTTTTTGGTGTTTTTAGTACCCACACTTGCCTTGGGGCTCTTTGAGAAACTGAGGTGCCAAGATTAGAAGGTAGCTGTTGGTTTCTCCTATGGTGCCACCTTGGTTTTTGATGAAGTTTTTCCTATGGTGCCACCTTGGTTTTTGATGAAGTTTCTCCTCCTTTGGTCGGGCTTTTGGCTCCTTGGCTTTCAATTTTAAAGGACTGGTTGAGGATTAACTGGATGAGGCCTTAATTTCTTGGATGATTTCACTTACCGGCTTGATGGAAACTTTATTAACCTTTGGATTCGATAGAGATATGTCCTAGCTCACCTCAATGAGAAGAACACTCATTGTCCATTGTGCTAGCTTGATTGTGGCCATGATCATAGTCCAATCTATGCTATAGTCATCTTTGTTTTGGTAAACCATCCCCTTCCAAGGGTAATATCTTTCGGCATTGTACCTATAGTCATAAGATAAATACTACCTTCTATAGGGTAAGAATTGATGTGGAAGGTAAGATTTAACATCCCTTTACATTTATTATAAAGGCCTGAGACTGTTCATAGGACAGATCAAGGGAAGGTTTTCTTGATAAGACCCAACCTCATATGACATTAAGTTTCTCTCTGCTGCTATATCCAACAAAGCAAGTTTGGTTATGGTTTGTGTGTCCACGGGGAAGTCTAAGCAAAGCCTTGTGAGCTTCACCTCTTCCTCGTCATTCCCCTCACATTCAGAGGTGCTACTAGGTTTATGGCCTCAGTTGAAGCCTTGGATTGGTGCTATTGTGACTTCATTTGAGTACCTTTCTCCATTTTTGACTCTCCTTCCTCCACATTGCTCTCACTTTCAAGGGTGCTACTAGGTTTAAAGCTTCAACATTGCCCTCACTAGAACCTCTTCCTCCACATTGCCCTCACTTTCAAAGGTGCTATTAGGTTTAAGGCCTCAACTAAAGCCTCATATTGGTGCTATTGTGTGACTTCATTCAAGGACTTTTTCTCCATTTTTGACTCTCCTTTGCTTGTTGGGATATGGTCTGTTTCGAGAATTTCTAGAATTGGGGTTTCAATAAGCATCATGACATTTCCATTCTCTTCATAGAACTTGATTCCCATGGTAGATACTAGCTCTACACCTTCCTTGATATCTTTCTATGAGACTCTTATCCTTGGATGGTCATGGTCATCTTCCATTCTTATTCCTCTTGGCAGTGTAACCACAAATGGAATGGTGCCTATAACTCTAGTCGCTTCCTTAGGAATATGAGCACGAGCTCCCTTGGTTACACTAGGTGGATGTTGAATCTTTGAAAAATATGTTGTAATTAGGATCTACATGCAATCTCAACATAGGCCTCAAGCATAGGTGGTACACCGAATCAAGCATATGTAAGAATTTCCTGGGCACATACATGCATATTGTGGCTATCTAGTCCCCTTATAATTTGGTATGATTGAGTGATACGAGACCATGTATTGATATGTTTGTCTAAGTGGAGTTTCTCCATCATCTTGTCATTGCTCCTTTATAGAGCTTGTGGTGCATCAAAGAACGAATGGTTACATGTAAGTAGAATTGAACTCGAATGGCATAAGGATTGCTTAACTAGTTTGAAGGAAATTTGAACATCAATTGTGAACAATTAGGGGTTTTTGTTGTTGTTTGGGATAGATACGTAACGGAGAGCCCTCATTCACACCCACTACTTTAATTTGCAAATAGTTACAAAATGCACAGCCTCACAATGGGGTTAGTGCATGCATGCATGTGTGTGTTTGTATAGTATACATGCATGCATGCATGTGTGTTTGGGGGGTGTGCATGCATGCATGCATGTGTTTGTATATTATACATGCATGCATGCATGTGTTTGTATATTATACATGCATGCATGTGTGTGTGTGTGTGTGTGTGTGTGCGTGCACGTGCACATGCGCGCATGTGTGTATGGAGAAATCATTGCATGAGAGAGTCAACGACCTCAAAGAAGATAAGACTTGAGTCCAATGGCGTGGAGGGGGACAGTAGAAGTCATGCATGAGCCCCAAGAGTAGAGATGTCCTAAGCCCTGAAAGCTACATTTTAGTAGAGCAGAAGTCATGCATGAGCCCCAAGAGTAGAGATGTCCTAAGCCCTGAAAGCTACATTTTAGTAGAGCCTTGAGATCACTTGCAACTTTTGTTATTAAATTTTGTTGTATTGTTTATGATAGAAGCGAAAGTTATTACATTTCTCTTTCTTCAAAGTTGAAGGAACTACATCAGATTAGATCGGTTAGACATTGAGAGATTATACCATGTTCTGGTCTTTCAAACTCTTGCATGAGAGGCCATTGCCCTCTTGCCTACTATTGCCCCAAATGCTATGGCCTTCTCTACTTCCACCCTTTTGAATCGAAGATTTTAATTGATTCTAACATTTATGCATGGCTAGACATGGCATATGGGACCAACATAACAAAGATAATTCGTGGTCTAGGCTTGTATTTGTCCCTCACGTCACATTTGGTTTGTTCAACAGTTTGAATCTAAATCCAATCGGTGGATCTCTCTCTCTCTCTCTCTCTCTCTCTCTCTCTCTCTCTCTCTCTCTCCCCACTAATAGCCTACAACAATTGTTGCTCTCCACTAATAACTTGGTGGCACTAAACATTGCGAGCAAGTTACGTTGTCTTGCTCCATTATTGAATTACCATTACAATTAATCCTTCGTGATCAACCAGGATGAAAAAAGTAGAATCTTTCCCTATGTTTTCAGAACATAATTTTCCTCTCACCTGGTTCAAATCAGCAGAGCACCGATATGTTTGAAAGGAGGAAGAACGATTTCCCAGTCATTTAGTTAACACATTGCTAACGGGCTCGGTCTTTTGCACTGTTGTCTACTTGAGAAGATGATTTGACTGAAGCTTTTATAGCTTTCAAGGGGGAAGTATACCTACAAGCAAGAAAACACTCTTCATGTGTAGACGCTTAAATCCTGGTTTGATTAGAAAGAAATGATACTATAATAACAGACAGACAGCGAGTAGAGAGGAGGTACAATTCGGCTTACCTGACGTAGACATGCAAGGTACTTGCAATTTTGTAGAGCAGATCAGCTGGAGGTTAGGTGATGATACATGCGAATTAGTATTTTAACGCACTTAAGGGATAATACAAAGAGGGCATTCTTGTGATTAGCATTGTTAATTAGCGAAGAATGCAATCCTGTAGGTGTTCATCAAAAGCTGGAGCAGGAAGAGGGGGTAATGTAAAAGAAATTTGTTGGGGCTCTTGTTATACAGAATTTGTGGGTTTAGGCGTGCCGACTGTGTGATGCGATAGGCAGGCTTAACAGGTGTGAGAGGCTGAAAGCGAAGCAGCACACAAGAGAGTGTAAGAGAGTTAAGTCCTTGCACGCATTTCACGTGGTGGTGATGATTGTAACCAGCTGGGCTTATCTCAAAGTACGACGGTGTGCAGTGCGGTTGGACTTCAAACTGTGCGAGCAGCAAACTGTGCGAGAGTAAGAAGTGGGGCACATTGCAGCCTCCTCGGTTTGTACTATATGCCAAATTGCAGAGCAAGCAGCGGACTCCGCTCATCCTCTGGTTGGGCCGAGTTGCACTGTGCTGCAGCATGGCTGATCTCGAGCCTTGGGCCTGATGATTTCGACCAATTGTTAAATACTCTACATTTCGATCTCAACACGGCTCTTGAGACTCGTGACTCTGTGAGTCTTTGACACGAAGGTTATCAGGCGGAAAATATACTAAATTATATAGTTGCTGGTGGTGATGAGAAATTATTCAATTCAAAAACCCTAGGAAGCTCGCGAGGTGATTAATCTGATCAAATATTGGTCAGATCCAGCTATATATAATATGCGCTTGTCTCAGCGGTAGAAGAGAGGAAGCACAGCCCTAAATCTATCTTGAAACTAGCCTAAGATACGCATCGTGGGCTGTGCTCTCTCTCTTCTGCACCTGAACCAAGTGTGCTCTGATCAGCGTCTCTTCGACTCTCAGCAGTCAGGACTAGGAAACTCTGATTTGGATTCGATGGTTTAGACATATGTATAATGTATAACTCGGGGCCCTACTAGAAAGTAGAAACCACGACAGATATGCTAAACTTTCCAGTTGGTCCACTGTCAAGGTACGTATGTGTGCAGCTATTCTCTCTCTTGCGCGCGCGCGAGCGAATCTGAGAGTGTAGAGAGAGATTGAGCCGTGTTGAAGGCCCGGGGGTTACACATACTTGTGTGTTCAGCCGTTCTCTCTCTCTCTCTCTCTCTCTCTCTCTGTCTCTTGCGAGATATGCCAAACTTTCCAGTTGGAATTCGTTTCCACTGTCAAGGTACGTATGTGTGCAGCTGTTCTCTCTTGCGCGCGCGCGCGCGCGCGACTCTGAGAGTGTAGAGAGAGATTGAGCCGAAGGCCCGGGGGTCGTTCTCTCTCTCTCCCTCTCGCGAGATATGCCAAACTTTCCAGTTGGGATTCGTTTCCACTGTCAAGGTACGTATGTGTGCAGCTGTTCTCTCTCGCGCGCATGCGCGAGTCTGTCTGAGAGTGTAGAGAGAGATTAATCCGTGTTGAAGACCGGGGGTACATATACTTCTCGCGCGAGTCTGAGAGTGTAGAGAGAGATTGAGCCGCGTTGAGGGCCACAAGTCTGCGCGCTATCATATCTCACACACTTGCAGGCTTGTTTTGCAAGTTGCAGCCTGTTATGGATTCCTCAATCTTGGAAAGATCACTCCAAGTCTCTAACCAATCAAAAGGAACGTAATCTGCTTAAAACTGAAAGATGTAAGATGTATCATGTACTAGTAGAAACAGATGATTCTCGTGCCTTGAAAATAATGGCAAGGCCAAATTCAACCCGGAATCTTTTTAAGCATTGCTCTATAATGAAGAGCACATGCTCGGGTGTAAATATTCATTTCCTGTTAATTTTAAGTATTGTTCTAAAATAAAGAGCACTTTTGCAGGTGTAAATATCTATTTCCTCTTAATTCCCAGCTTTCCTCCCTCCAAAAAAAAAAACTCGGCTACAACTTGCCTCTCGAGCTATTGCCCAACGATAGTTCTCTTGCCTCCCAAAAAGGTGGTACCAGTTGGAATCTACTCTAGTGGCATCTAAATTCGGTACCATTTTCACATCGAAAAAATGAGTGTGTAGTACTAGTGTGCACCAAAGACATTTTTTACAACAAATACAAAAATGTTCTACACACAAGATTTCAAGTTTCGACATTTTAAAAATCCCATGCACATTTTAAAAAGCTTCATGTAAAACTATGCCATCAAAAACCTTTCAGCATGCAAATTCAAACTTTTAAAAATATCCTAGGAAAAAAACAAAGTTCTTTGTCTTGCAACCATCTCTTAATAAATCATACACCTGACTACATAAATGCCACATGCACATGCACACACAAATACTTGCACCCACCCACATAGCCCGAAAAGAGACTTTAACAAGTACAAGCTCATCATCACAAATTGAAGTAAGGTTTAGTAGTAGCCATTATCTTAAAGGTCATGATCATAGGTAAAATTTATCATGCACAAACATAATGAAAAAGAAGTTAAAGAGGAACCATGGCCATACACAGTGCTTGCAAAAGAAGATAATTTTAAATTCAATTTGCAATGCATGTGTAGGACTCACGCTACACCACCTTTCTCCTAAAGAAATAAGCTCCTCCAAAAAGCTTCACGAACTAAAACATGAAAAAAATGATCCAAAATAAAAATTAACGCTTGAACAAAGAGATGGAGAAGGATGGTAGGAAAGGATATTAATGGGTCTGAGAAGATAGAGGAAGAGAAAAAGGAAGGAAGGTGGAGGACAACCTTGCAAACATAGGCATGGAAAGTCTTAAGGACTTATCAAGATTCTTGTGACCAAGTACAAGGAGGGAGAATGAGAAAGAGGCTCCATAAACGAGCTTTGGCGAGAGGGAGATGGAGATATCGAACATGCATGCGTGCATACATGCATTCAAGAAAAAAGGAGAAGAAGATGCCAACCTCCTCTCGTGAGAGAGAGAGAGAGAGAGTGTGTGTGCAAGCTTTCTCTTACCTCATCCTTGCTTTGTGATACTAAAACCTAAATCAAGGACGTCTACGCAAAGCAAGAAATAACTCAAGGTAGAAGAGGAGGAGGAAGAGAAAAAGAACTCATAAAATTTTTATTGCATGTAGCTAGGCCATTAAGTTTTTAAACATGGTCATATGGACATTAAGTGACTAGCCAATGGGGCTACCTAGGCAACCCCTTTACTTTAATTCTTAGATTATAGGATTTAAAAATTCTACAAATATTATATTAAAATTCAAAGAAATTGCACGCCTCCAATTAGATTTAAAAATCATTATTCTTATTGATGAAAAAGATTTATAACACTAGAATTTGCAATTTAAAAAGCTTTCCCTTGTATTTTGAATGGTCAAGTCTCCAAATTTGCCATGCACCTAGAAGAAAAACCTCATTTTTTGTGTGAATATTGGTAGTACCCTTGTATTTTGAATGGTCAAGTCTCCAAATTTGCCATGCACCTAGAATAAAAACCTCATTTTTTTGTGTGAATATTGGTAGTACCCAGGGACAAAAAAACACAAAATTGATACCATTAATGTCAAGAATTATGGTGCACACATTATTCTACTCTAGTGGAAATAAATAAAGGCAAAAAGAGTTAGGAAATCGAGTGAGAGAGAGAGAGAGAGAGAGAGAGAGAGAGAGAGAGAGAGAGAGAGAGAGAGAGAGAGAGAGAGAGAGAGTTATAATTACAAACAATCTTTGAATGTGGTAAGGATGGAAGAGAGTCGAACTTAGAGATAGAAGGAAAGAGTTCATAATGTGGTAAGACTAAGACTACAGTTAAATCTAGAGTCGAAGGAGGGGAGGCCATTCTTGTTGTCATTTGCATAGGGCCCAGTCAAACAATGGATCATGTACATATCTAAATAAACATGGTTCAAGCCAAAGAATAAATCTAATAAGTTCTTACTTATGAAGAGATAAAGGAGGGAGGAATAATATAAGTCATGCTTGGAGGTGCCCATGATGGAAGATATGGGACCAATAATGGGACTTATGTACGAAAAATGAAAAGCCTTGCATCAATGAGTGCATTAGGCATCAATTTATATTTACAAAGAGACACTTTAAAAGCCTTGAGTGAAATCCATAGTTCTAACCTTCAATTGCACATTTCTCAAGGGCATGTTTAAGTCTATATATTGTGAGATTAATGATATTTTAATGGTGCTTACACTATAGCTTCTTTCCATGCAAAAGAATGATGTTTAAATCTATATGTTGTGAGAATTATTATATTTTAATGGTTCTTACACACTATAGCTTCTATAGACAGAAAAGAATGACATAAATAGCATGCCCATAATGTATACTTCTAAGGCATCAACACGAGCACATTCCACAAAAGAATGATGCAAAACAACATGCCCATAGTGTACACCTCTAAGTGTACACCTCTAAGGCATCAACACAAGTACATACCGCTCAACAAAAAAGAAAAGGAAAATGAAATTTATCTCTCTCTCAAATCTTCCTTTGAATCAATCACTTAAGGTGTCTTTAATTCTCCTTGATTATGTTGGTGAATTTTCAAAGTTCTCTTTACACACTTCAATGGTGCTTCCCTAGACTCAATGTGAGTGTGTTGCTACTATAATAAAAAATGCCTTAGAGGCTATGTGAACGGCATCATAAAGTCCTAATATAATGGCAAAAGTGGATGGTTAGAAACTCTCTTAGGTAAGAGTACTCTGACATAAGAAATATGAATCTTCAAAATTTGTTAAAAAAGAGAATAAGGGTACTCTACTACTTAAGAAAATATGTATTATAAATCTTTAAATATTTTTAAAAACAAAAAAAGGGAGTTTACATGTCTGCATTATAGAACTCAAATTGTAATCTATGTATCATTTGTTTTCTTGGGTGTGTGAGGGATGGATGGGTGAGACTCCCCATATATGAGCACAAAAAATAGATCTAAGTCATTTTCTACCAAAATTGTAAAGCCCCTAATCTTGAAATGTGACTTTTACAATTTAATGTAGTTGAGTGGAAAATGTGATTTTAATAAGACATTAGTAATCCTTGTATTGATATATCCTAAATCTGGAGATAAGCTTTGATGTTAAATACATATCATCAATCACGAATGACCTATCTTCTAGTCAAACAAAAGTTATTTATGCAAAGGTTTAGTGAGTTGATATATCCTAAATCTGGAGATAAGCTTTGATGTTAAATACATATCATCAATCACGAATGACCTATCTTCTAGTCAAACAATAGTTATTTATGCAAAGGTTTAGTGAGTTGATAATTATTGTTGAAAGAAAATAACTAATAAGTATCCTTTAATTTTTTATTATAGTTACGTGATATCAATAGAACCTCTAGCATTTAGTGAGGGGCTTTACTAATTCAATCTGGAAATTGTGGAATTATACTCTCTAGAGTACCACCTTTCTCCCAAACATGGCAAAAGGGTTATTGAGGAAAGTTACTTTTTTTGAATGTCCATATTTCGTTTTTCTTCAAGGGATTCATACATAACATGTGCATTGAAAGGGTAAATTTAAAGCCCCTTACATATAAAATTTAACCCCTAATAAACGATTAATCCTCAATCTATAAAGACATGTATGATTCATTTTTTATCACATATCTAAATAACCCTTATGCTGTTGATTTATTTGAGTTTTTGAATTATAACTATTGGAATCCCCTTTTGTTAAATTGTTATTGTGGGATTAAATATCCATAAGTTACTCCCCCTCCCCTCCCAAGTGTTCTACATAGCTATAATATAGTCATCCTTTGTATGGCTTTATATTGGTCACTCAAATAATAAAGATTAAAAATATGTGGTTTATTTTCTTTCACCCATGTGGCTAGCATGACTACCTTAATAGACTTTACTATATAATAATGCATTTGTGCTTGATATTTTTGTCACTTTAATATATATATGTTATTGATCCTTTTGTAAAATTAAATGTCATCTCATCTCAATAATATTTAATTTTTCCTTATCTAAAATACTATTGTGCACATACACGACCAAGAGTTGTGTGCTCACAACATGTTTAAAAATATTAAACTGGGAAGTAAATTTGTAAATATAGGCTAGATAAAGACTGGGTTGTTTTAAGTGGAAATCCTTTCTCTTGTTCAATATCATGGATTAGTACTTTTACGATTTTACCTTTTAAAGAATCGAGCAACCCTTTTGTTAGACACCTCCTTCACTTGCAATTTAATTATATGTAAAGGAAATTTGAAGGATACTCATTCAATGGACAAATTGGTTTTACATTTGTATGATCACTTTGTTCCTTATCAAAGTATTACATACACTCAAAAGTTATTTGTAATCTTCACCTATCTCTAAGCTCCTAACCGTGCCTGAGTTAGTATTTTAAGCATAAAGAGACATAAATTTACTACCATAGTGATGACTTTTCTCTAGTACGAGATCCATGTCACAATTATGGTGCAAATTATGCTTATTTTACATAGAAACAAAGGACCAGGGCATCAAAAAGTTAATAGCTTGAAATAGTATTTAATATAATACCTTTAGTCTTTTAATATCTTAATGGTAGATCCTTCAGCTGCTAACATAGAAAATGCTAACAATGTAGGTAAATAATCAACTCCATTAAATCATGTACTTGATCATGACAGATATGAGGCATGGGCTAATGCTTTAGCATGCTATGAATTATATGTTTGTCAGAAGCCTTGGCCAATATCTTCAAGTAATAATAATGCATAAATTATATGTATGTCAATAATTCTTGGCCAATATGTTTAAGCAATAATAATGCATAAATTATTATGCTCACAACAACATGATTATAAAATCTCAGTCAAGGCCACTTGTTTGTCTGAAAAACAATTCTTATTTTTTGATCATGAGAGGGATCTAATGACACTTTAAGAAAATACACAGTGTACTAGAAAAAGGAAAATGTTCTTTTACCTACCTTACTCTTGCTAGGAAAAGGTAATTAGATCTTTCTTTTTTTTGAAAAAGTTACTCATTTGAAATTTACAAAATAACTCTTGCTTTTTAGAGAACTCTTGGTTTCCAATACTTGAACCTTTTTCACAATAAAAGATAAAGTCCGTGGGGTGGTAGCTTCAAACCATCAATAAAAGTGACATATATATCGACTTCAAAAGAAGAAAGAATCTAGTCTTTGTTGTCTTTTCAAATAAAATTTAAAACTTTAAAGTACATAAAGTATCACTGCTTTGTGAGAATAGCATCGTAATGCAAATAAGATTCTCTGCTAGCATCATCATGTTATTATGACATATTATGAATGACTTCTTTCAGCTTGATTTTAAAATTTAGGGAATCTTAGTGTATAATATCACATTAAAAGTTCTTAGTTATGTGTAGATAAAACACATTTTCAAGCACATACTTGGCATAATGTTAACTTTTATATGGAAAATCAATGAGCATGGACATGTACCTATTAAATCTAGCAATTTTTTGTGATTTTCTTTCCGTAGATTACATGTTGATGGGTTATGAGAATTATACATGCTCTACCCATATAACTAACAAAAGAAGATACTCTAGAAAATTAATTTAATAATAAGAAATGATTTTTTATTCTTAGATTGTTCATTTTAGTTGTGAATTGATCAATAAAATTGGCTTAAGACACACAGTTAGAACTTTTAAAAAAGTCATATATATTGTAATAGTAATGGAAAATTAAAAACTACTCTTTGAAGCTGTTCAAGCCAAGAGCTTACCTTAGCACCAAAATAGCTTTTTTTAATCTTTTCTTTGAGCCATAAATGCAACTTCCCAATGTGGGTGTGCTAGCATGTCCATTGCATCCCTTTGATACAAAAATGCTCCATGATATGAGGGTGAAGGAAGAGCTCTCTTTGCCTAGATGGAGGCGAGGGTAAAAAAATAAGGAGCATATCCTATGTTCAAAGTAGAGATGGATTGGAGAATCTTTTTTTAGTAGAAGGTAGAGTCTATAGGAAACTTTGGAGAATCTTTGAAAATTTCAGGATATGTGCTCACTTTTAGTGTAAATTTGGCGATTTCTCCTCTAAAATTTACCCAAAAAATACTACCTTGGTCTAGTATATTAAAAAGTCACCATTTTTTGGGTCTAAAATAGCCTAGGATTTTTGGAAGACCCTTGAAAATTAGCCTTTGGGATAAATTTTGCCCATAATTGTTTCCTTGATGTAGGTATGATGACGAGAATGACCTTCACATGCTTCTCCCTCATAAGAGTTGGATGGAGAAGAAGCTAATGAGAGGGAGAAGACTTCAATTAAACATATTCAAGAAAGCCAACCATCTACCATGCAAGAATACAATTAGAACACAAGCAAGCAAGTACATCTAGCATACAAGATTCTAATTGGAACATAAACAAGAAAGAGTAGAGAAGAGGTGGATGGAGAAGAAGACAATGAGATGGAGAAGCCTACAATTAAACCTATTCAAGTAAGTCAACCATCTAACATGAAAGAATCCAATTAGAACACAAGTAAGAAAGTATAGCTAGCATGTAAGGGGTGTGCTTTGTCTCTGCGAGCTTTTTGAGAAATCTACGTAATCTGTGAGCTTTTGCCAACATCTCTGTAACCCACATGTCAATTCCAAGATCTATTGCAGAAAGTCCAACCAATAGCTTCTAAACTAGAGATTTGAAGCTTACAATGTTCTCCATCAAGTCTATACACACAATCTTCATAACATAGAACTATCATGGTCAACATGCAACAACTACATTGCATAATATATCGAAGGGTTTTAGTTACATCATGCACTTCCTCCCATAAGTTCCCACCATGCACTACCTTCATGCCATAATTGCCAATACCAACCTTCATGGGATATGTCCTTTAGAAAAGAAACAATTTACCACCACACAAGATCTATTGACCAAGAAATTTCTATACATAGATATGATCGACAAACAAACCCATTGTAGCATATAAGCATTCATTAACCTCCAAGTCATCACCTAGCCTTTCGTTAACTCATGTAATAGTCTTCAAAGTTGTGAAAGCCTATACGTAACATGTAGAATACCACCCTTAAAAGTTATGAAAACCTATACATAACATGTAGAATACCACCCTTCCACATATACACCACCAAGAATTAAGTCATTAAAAGCATACACCACTGTGTAATATACCACAAAATAATATCCATATATATCAAGTGTAGGATAAACATCCCATAAAGTGTTACTATCCAGAAGTGATGAAAAAAGTATCTAGCCCATACATATCAAAAAGTAACCCTTGTCCAAGTGAAACCTACTTGGATATCACATGGAACATCCTGAAGAACAGTGTGAGGCATGTACTCATCTTCTTCAATGCGGAGACAACACCTTAGCATTTCCTTGACACAGAAGCACTAGAGGCTAACATGCGAGTGCATGTGCATATAATTAATGGAGAAAGAAACTGTAGATCCTTGAAATACATAATTTAGCAAAGATAGCAAATCAACAAGTTCATCCAATGGAAAACCCTAGTCAAAATCCAGCACAAAGATCAACACATATACTACAGATAAAAAATTATAGTGTGGTAGCATATTGCCGCTAATTGGCCTCACAAGGAAGGTATAAGAGGTGAGTATGGACTATGTTAGCATCCTTCTCAATGCAGAGACAATGGTGCAGTAAATCCCTTGATGCCCGTCCCATTCCTCCATAACTTGCAAAGACATCGATCGCTGAATCCCCTAGCTCGGTGAAGGTGCGTAGTAGCCACATGGCATAGTAAAATACAATATTCATATCTCTCACATGCTACATATCCAGATCATGATAATGATGTTATAGAAACACTATAGTGGAATCCACTCACCTATGTATGTTCTTGGATCTCTCACAACCTCCCTGGACATAAGATCTACCTTGAATCATGCATTCTGTCATTCCATGATAACTCTCTCTCAAAACACTACTTTGAGCTGGAAAAAATTGTTTGTCTATCTCTTCTCTAGCTTCTGGATTCATATCTAGGACTAGGTATCCCTCTCGCCAAAAGAGAGTTAGGAGAAAACTTCTCACTTGGAACACATATCCATTAACAAAATTCCACAACACATAGTTAATAGGCAAGAAAGTAATAATGGGAGTTTCCATGTTACCTGCTCCCCATCCTCATGCACATATCTTTGGAGATATTCTGGAAAAAGTGAAGAGGTGGAGAGAATCAGGCAAAAGAGATGGAGTGAATCAAGGATGAGGTGTCCCCCCAGGTGGCACAAATCAAGGAACAAATCAAGGAGCAGATCATGGATGTAAACACTATAAATTGAGGCATTGGCCTAATGAGTATTTGCTGGTTTTTGAGTATCCATGCCTACATTAAGCTATCAGTTAATTGCTCACTAATCTCGTCCTAATCATCGTCTAATCACTCACTAATGATGTTGATTCTTGCATTTCATCCACCATAGCTCATCACTTTGTTGTAAATTTAACTGTTTCAACAAGACGAAAGATTATTATATTGTAAAAGTGTATACAAGCTTTGAAGAAATTTCCAGCCCTGACACATTTTCCATTAGAATTTTAACTTTGGCTGACTAAACTATGGCCTCATATATGAAGGGCCATTCCTCCTCTCCCAAAAAACACAAGCTAACAATCATGGATGGTGTGAACACTATAGACACGGGGGGACACCGGAATGTAGAGGAGAAATGCTTGTGCCCTTGCAATCGGTGCAAGTACCAAATCTCTTGATGACGAATAATTTGCAAACAATGACCATGTAAAGAAAAAGGGTATATTTCCAGTTGACCATCTAAATGCATTACTTGGTGTTGCAAATGTGTGTCCTCAAAATGAGCAACAGATCGATTACTTGGACCTTAAACCCGAGTGGAGTACTAGATGGATAACGACACAACAAAGTACTAATTTGCCTCATGGTGAAGAAGAAAATATGGTGGACTCTCTGATGTATTTGGTGCAAGGTATGGATGACATGATAGATGCCCTACATGACACAGGGGATATTGAGCAAGAAACAATGAAGGAGACAAGCGGTGTCCATTGTACGAAGCAGGCCTCAAGACAAGAGCAAGAGTTGCATAGGTTGGCCCGTACGCCTTTGTATCATGGTGCACGTATATCTGTTTTGTGTACATGCCTCGCAATGCTAAACTTGCAACAATCAAGATTTGGATGGTCCGATACTAGCAATCAAAACTTTTTGCGTAAGTACTTTTCACCCTTTCCATTTTTAATCTCTTTCTTTTACCTTTTTTACATCATCGTTTGTGAATTTGACAAGTCATTGAGAGATCAAATATTGCTAGAAGGCAACGAGATGCATGTGGACCGTACGCGTGCAAAATCCATTTTACAATCCATCCGTATGGACTACAATTTCTACCACGCTTGTGCAAATGATTGTGTTCTTTATTATCAGCACGAGCATGCAGGCATTGCACAATGTCCACAGTGTGGAGAATCCAAATATAGGAAAGATGTCCAAGGATAAAGGGTTCCTGCAAAAATACTCAGGCATTTCCCTATCATTCCACGAATTCAAACAATGTTCAAGTGTAAATCCATGGTGTCTATGATGTCTTGCAATCGAACCACTAGATCCACGGATGATGTTATGTGTGTGCCCGCTTATTGCCCTGCATGGAGACACATTAAAGAGAAGTGGCCAGACTTTAATGAGGAACCTCGTAATATTCACCTCGGGCTAGCTATGGATTGTGTGAACCTATTTGGTCTTAGAAGTTTAACATGGAGCACATGGCCATGTTAGCCACCTTGTACTTCCTAGGGACTATTAATGAGAGAAAACGATTGTAGTTCACGAGACAATAAATAAGGGACATCGCTTGTCTTGTGATGTACAAGGTGGCTAACATGGATGTGCTCCATGTTGAATAGTCCCTCATTAATACGATGTCTCTCATTAATAGTCCCTGGGAAGTACAAGGTGGCTAACATGGATGTGTACTTGGCCTCGTTAATAGAGGAGCTACAAAGTTTGTGGGAAGAAATTGATGTTCATGACATGTCAAAGAGGTTTGGAGAAATGGAGTTCTCATTAACGAGAGGAATGCTAATGTGGACTATGCATGATTGGCCAGGCTACGGAGAATGTAGTGGTAATCTATTTTTTTACTATGTAATAACTATTGATATATATGTGGATGGTTGTGTAATATTATTTGTTTTAATACAGGACTATCAATCTCTAGATACAACGCGTGTCCTTTGTGTGGACCTAGACTAGATTCTCGTCATTCAAGAGGCTTGAAAAAGATGGTGTATGAGGGTCACAATAAGTATCTACCAGAGGACCATGAGCTACGTGAGGGCTATTTGGGTTGACTTCCTGCTACACTAAAGGCAAGCGATTGGAAGAGAGCATGGGAGGATAATGAAGGGTCTCCACCCCCTGGAATGAAGTGGCTATCCATATTCTATCGACTACCATATTGGGAAGATCTTCTAATTAACCATTTTCTTGAACCTATGCACATTTTTAAAAATATAGCCATAGTGCTTTGGAAGACTATTAATGGGGTCATAGAGAGCAAGGGCCAAAGGGAGGATTTACCTAAAGCTCCTTGGGTATTAAAAAAAGAAGATAAAGTTCAAGTTAAGAAATGCATTTCAGAATTTAGTACTCCGACTCGATGTTTACAAAGAATAACGAGCTATCCAGCTAAAAATCACATGATTAGCACAAGTTCTTGCAATTTGTCTTACCTGTGGCCACCATAAAAGGTTGCCTCACCGACAACATAAGGGATACAATATACAAGATTGGCATCGTGGTCCATTGGATTTCATTGAAAGAGATAAGAAAAGACACTGTGGAAGTAGCCCACTTAAATGTCATAGAAGTAATTACATTAGTGGAGAAGTTTCTCTCAACCAACATCTTAACCATACAAATGCATCTTCTAGTTCATGTTGTGGATGAGGTGGTTGTGGCAGGGGTCGTCCATTCATGTTGGATGTTCTTTTTGGAGAGGTTCATGAAGACGCTAAAAGGGTTTGTTCATCAAAGAGCTCACCCAAAGGGAAGTATGGCAATGGGATGGCTTGTGCAAGAATACCTCGTGTACATCACAGAGTTTCTTAGTACCATAGACCCTAAAATGCCTAAACTATGGTCAACGGAAGAGGATGATAGGGTAGTTGGAGAACAACCACAAGGACAAGAGATTGAGAGAAGCATGGATGTGGCCTTATGAGATAATATCAATAAATTTTACATCTTAAAGTCAAAGAGTATGCAAAAGTGGATCGAGTAGTATGGAGAGGCCAAGAATGAAAGGAATCAAGCTCATCAAGCTTTTCGAAGTAGTTGGACTACAGCTCACCAACCATACCCTTCATCTCTTGCTATACTTCCTAACTTTCCATCAAGTATATGGCTCCAACAAACCTTACAAGAAGCAATTTACTTCGTGAGTGATGAATTTATTACATAGATGAGGAAGAGGAGATTGCATACGGTTTTGACTACCGTGTAGGTGATTTCATTCATTCTAAGCCTCGATATGTTCTCATGTTTTCCAAATGTTGTTCATAACTTCTCCATAATCTAACGATGTGTTAGTTTCTTTTAGTTTCAAAAATGTACAGTATTGTGGTCACATGGATGCCATTTTCAAGTGGGGCAGATCAATAAGAAGAGAACAACATCCGAGCAAATTTCATGCAAGAAAGCAGGATTAGTGCAAGTGATTCAAATATGGATGGATGTAAACATGCTCGATTACTTTGGAACCATCCAAGATATCATCAAGTTTGGCTCTAGAAAGTTTCATATGTTTATCTTTGATGTTAAATGGTTCAAGGTAGTCACAACAACAGGAGCACATGCAACCATACGAAGAGACAAATCCGGATTAATTCAAGTGGACTCCACAAAGATATGGATAGACTAAAAAGACACATTTATGCTACCAGAGCATTACGAGCAAATAATATTTAAGGAGAACCCAATAGATCTAACATGGTGGTTTGTAATCCAAGTGGCACCATGTAATAAACAAATATATGAAAACATGGAAATAGACGGAGATGAAGCAGAGATTGGTGTGGGGGGCCATCAAGATCAAGTTCCACTACATATTGAAGTACAGCAAGAGCAAGGGCTAGACGAAGGTATAGAGATCGAACAATCAGACACAGGAAATGTTTTAGACACAATAGACGATGATCTTGACAAAGAGCCAGCAACATTAAATGAGGAACCAGAGCTAGAGCTAGAAGATTTAGAGGCCAACATAGATGCATCGTCTATTCCCACACGATTTGAAGATGGAGGGATTTTCCTTAAAATATATATTTTTGGAGCTAATGATCTTTTTGAAGATGAGAGGGTTGATAATGATCAACTTTGATTTTGTAAACATGCATAATCTCACATGTTATGATTTGATGGTAATGTATTTATTAGTTTCATTTGATTTTACAAGTATTTTAATATACTAAAAGTGAAAAAGAAACATATATATTGGTAATGATACAAACAAGGAAAAAAAGGAAAAAATAAATTTTTGACTTTAATTCCGTGTATAGCGACGATTTTTTCACCATCTATAGAGACATTTTTTCAGACGTTTATATAGACACCTATATATGTAGACGTTTATTCTGACGCCATGACAGGCCTTAGAAAATGTCGTCGGAATGTAGGCATCATGTAATAGTGATGTAAACATTATTCTTACCTAAAAGGAGAGATCATGATTAAAGATATTCCATTCCAAAACCTCCTTTGAATCCAATAGCTCAACCCGCAAACCTATGGGGAAGTTAGCCCATACTAGGTTCACTACCTCTCGACTAGGTGAGCCATCGTATGATAGGTCCTTTGCATCCACCTTGTCCAAGAAGTAAGATATCTTGAAACAGAAAAGCATTTCATAGCCTACATGTACTATGATCAAGACAATAATTCATGTACAAACATCAATCCTTACATGTCATGTTGTCTGTCTACTAGTATAGACAAATCTTCTGCAAAGCACATATATGTATGTAACAAAATTGCACACCTTCTTCAAGATACAATCAAATCATGAATGTGATAAATTAACAAGCCTTACTAATACTTTATAAATAAAGTATTCATACATGTTGACCTTGTAATCTTTCCACTTTTACTTGCAAAGTCTAGGGATTTTTTTGTACGACACTCTCGACAAGAAGATAAAGCTACATACAAGTAAAAATACTCAATAACTAACTGTATGAGACCACAAAATGATAGCATGGAAACTTAAATCATAAATTTTTCTATCTACTCTTTTCTTTGCAGATCCATCGTCATTAAGTTGGGGCTCGTTCTCCCCTGTTATCTCCTCCTCATTAATTTGCTCATGATCTACATCTTCTTGTTCATTTTCTTGATGGGCTATCATATTTTCAATGAAGCTTTGATACAAGAGTTCAAATATGAAGAATATTAAGAGATGCAAATAATGGGTGGAAAAGAAATGGAGGTCTATGGATATGACACTCGCTTGCATGCAAGTCATCTTCCGTTGGATGTCGTTTTCCTATTGGGTAATCCACCCACCAATGACAAACATTGAGTTCCCATCGAGAAAGACCAAAGTCCTTAAATCTAGGTGATTACATGCTCTCATCACACTGGGAATATTAGCCCAAGCTCTCACAATCTGGGGCATCACATGGAAGATTTTGTCCCTGCACAACACCCTCATCCACCTACCATGGGTAGGAATGTGATCATGAGTCACACAATGTATTCTTTTTTATCAAAAACAAATTTCTTTATATATGAGAAATACCTATAAACCAGTCGTAGTGTCGATTTGTATAGTTCAGGAGGCTGCTTGTCTTGTCCACAAACACTCCTCATGTCCTTCCATAGATCAAGGAAGGCATCACGCATATGTAATCACTTTTTCTCCTTGTAGAAGGTCTCAAATGTAGCAGGAAATGGAAGATCATGTTGCACACATAGTTCTTCCGCAAGTGTCTTTCCTACATCAAGCATAAATCCTTAATATGTCTCTTTCTTCATGTATAAGCAGAACCTGTTAGCATCACTAAGTTGAAGAGAAAGATCCTCTATTCCATTCATCTCCTTCGCCACTTCCTTGCCTTCTCCCTTGCCCTTTTTCTTCTTGTCATCTTTCTAAGTGGTGATCAAGAGATGGAGCACCTCTTTTTTGTTGATCAAGAGACCAAGAGATGGATCATTTTAATTTAAAAGAACATATAATTAGGCATACTAAACCAGAACAACAATGTTTATGTGAGTCAACTAGCTAGATTTTTCCAATCTAGTCAAGAACAGAAGATATGTAAGCTTGTGAAAGATTTATATGGTTTGAAGCATGCCCCCAAGGCTTGGTACTAGAAAATAGTTAGACAAAAAGCACTTTATATGTCAAAAAGGACAAACATGATTTTCTTGTTGTTGTCATTGTTTATGTTGATGACATGCTGGTGCAAGCACTAATGAGGATTTGATTATAGCCTGTGACCTTGCATCAAATTTTAAAATGTTAGATCTTGGTTTTTTTCACTCCTACTTGGGTATGCAGTTTACGTAGCAAGATGATGGTATAGTCATTAAGTAGTCCAAATACATTAAGGCATTGATGAAGAGGTCCAATATGGAAAGTTACTAAGCAATCTCTACACCAATGATGGAACCTATTATAAAGCTCAATCTACAAGATCTTAATGAACCATTTGATATAACCACTTATGATCAAGCAATTGGATGCCTAACATATTGTTTAAAAAACATGGGTCTTTATCTCTCGATATCCATGGAGGTGATGATGAATCAAGTGAGCTAAGGTGGATAGAAGTGAAGGAATTTCATCATTGTGTGAGCTCATGAAGGTCTTGACTCAAGTTTAGTTAGGCTATTTGACACTTATACTCATAGAAAGACTTGAGATATGATTGCTCGATTCATTACTTAGAAATGACCAGTTTTACATGTGGGAGGTACATATTGCCTTTGCTTGCTCATGTGGGATTATTCTTTCTTGCTCATGTGGTAGCACACTAGGTTGACGCTAACTCCCTACCAACCCTTGTGCTCCATGGCACCATATTTCTCAACACCCCCCCTTGGTGCCATATTCCTAGGCTATTACAAGGTGGTTGGATGTGAGTGGTATAAAATGTCATCACCCCGATTTGGTGTCATATTCTTAGGCTACTATGAGGTGGTTGGTTGTGAGTGGTATAAAATGTCATCACCCCCCCTTAGTGCCGACATAGCTACTGAAGGTGTGGTAAGGTGTGATCATATTTTTCAACACCTGCCCTTGGTGTCATATTCTTAGGCTATTACAAGGTGTGGTAAGGTGTGATCATATTTTTCAACACCTGCCCTTGGTGCCATATTCTTAGGCTATTACAAGGTGGTTAGAAGTGAGGTGTGCCAACATAGTGCCAACATGGCTACTTAAGGTGGTAAGGTGTGATTGCCTAAGCCTCCTTAGGTGCCAACATGGCTACTTAAGGTGGTTAATTGTGGTGGATAAAAATAAATGAGATGAGATAGGTGTCTACTCATATGGTGACCCCTTTCAAAACAGTGTAAGATAAAAGATGTAGCTCTTAGAAGAGTATATCTTTGGGAATCTCCTTTTTGCTCAATGAAGCCTTCATATAGTTGGCTTCATGGTTCTTGAATCTGCACTCCTCTTCTTTGTGTCCCAACTTCTTGCAATGGTTGTACTTTGGCTTGTTCTTCAGTCTCCATTCACTTTGGTAATGTCCCATCCTTCCATAGTGGAAGGATTTCCTGGTTATCTTGTTGAAGGGTTCTTATTCCACAATTGTGCTTCCTTGATTTAGCTCCTTTTCTTCTTCAAGGAGAGAGGAGACACATCCTTCAAAGGTTGGTTCTTGATAATTTTTTAGTGTAGTTGCCATGCATTGTACTCTTTTAGCATGATTTTTAAGAGAATGGCTGATGCATCTTTATCTCCTATCTTCACATCTATGCCATCTAGTTGTCATTATGCTTTTCATTGGCAAATTGTTATAGTGACTCACTAAAGTTCATTTCTAACCCACAAAATTCAAATTTGAGATGAATTTCTTGATTCTTGGATTTAGCCCCAAACACTTAACTCTTCCCATTCATCTTTAGCATTTTCCTTGGAGTCTATGTGATGGACACGGTGAGGACCTAGGTGTAACCTAATGAGTGAAAGTACTTGCTCAAAAACCTTCCAAATTGATGCAAATTGTTAGTTCTCCCCAACTAGGGCCTTTGTTCTCTTGGCTTGTCTACTAAACCAAATGCTTCAAGACTTGGTTTGTGGATAGCTCATAGCATGTATAACACACCCCTAAAAGGGTTTGGGTTGATTGCAAGCAAGGAGGAGAAATGGTCTAAAAGACCAGCCAACACTACAACATGGATTTCTACGCTACTCTATGACGGTAAAATTGTCCAAAACCCATGGTGAAGGGAAGTGCCTAGATGAGAGGAGAATCATCCTAAAATGATTTGCCTAATTATGGAGGGAATGAGGAGAATTAAGCTTGGCAATTTTGGACCACTATACGATAAGGGTGGATTAGTAAGCTTAATACTAAGATTAATGCAGGTGTAGCTAGGGAATACTGATGAGAGCTAAGCCTAAGATAATCTAGCTATAAGAGAGCTTAACCTTGCTTTGATAATATGTTAGAAAATGGATCTAGAGCTTTCCACAACCATGGAGGTGATGAATAAAGCGAGCTAAGGTGGATAGAAGTGAACGGAATTCATCACATGAATGTGTGTGTGCTAATGAAACTCTAGACTTAAGTTCAGTTAGGCTACAAGATTGAGACTTGTACTCATAGAAAGACTTGAGATGTGATTGCTTGATTCATTACTTAAAAATGACCCATTTTATATGATGGAGGTACATATTGGCTTTCCTTGCTCATGTGGGATTATTCTTGCTTGCTTATGCGGCAACATGCTAGGTTGACACTCACTTCCTAGCAAGTCTTGTGTGCTCCATGGCACCATATTTCTCAACATATATTTATGTAACTCATCACAACCAGACATTCAATTTGGTGTGTCTAAGCTTTCAAAGTATATGCATTACCCATGTAGTAAGCATTGGAAGAGATAGTTAAACATATTTTTAGATACTTGAAACATACTCAAGCCTTGGATTGGTGTATGCCAAGGGGGTTATTTAGAACTGCAAGCCTTTTTTAATTCTGACTAGTTAGGTGACTATGATACATGACAATCCGCATCTAGAAATTACTTCTTCCTTGGAAAATCATACATCTCTTGGTTGAGTAAGAAGCAACTGACTACTTAAGGAAACCTCATCCTGTGAAGCAGAATACAAAGAAACTTTCACTATGATAATTGAATATGTATGGTTGAGAAGATTGATCACTCCTACTCCAATTCTCAAATTGATAGTCAAAATGCAATGGAAGGAGCCAATAATCTTGTCTTTCATGCTGGGACCAAGAAAATTGAAGTGCACTACAACTGTGTGAGAGAGAGAGACTCCATGCACGTGAGATCATCCTAATCTATTATATAGTACACATGAAAATGCGGCACATCTTTTTACTAAAGTATTATCTTGTGAACAATTTGAGACCTTTCACAAAGATTTGGGACTAATATCATTTAGAGACTAATTTGTAATCTTTGTAAACCTCACATTTATACTAGAGAGGGGTTTGATTAGAGGATGTGTACTTATGCCACGGACACTTTTATCCCATCGGGTTTTTCCCCATGGCCAACCAAGTGTGAACGAACACCTTCGGGTTAGATAGTATATGAGTAACCTCACCCTTAGTTTATGGTTACTATTCATTACTACTCTCGTACCCTTAAGCTCTTGGTTCACTAAACAAGCCTCTCTCTTCTCTCACACTCCTTGTTAACCCATTCCTAGGGTTAACAATAGCTACCACCATTATCTTACATCAAGGAGTTAAGGTAGATACACCAAAAGGTCATACAGTCAAGATATGAAGCAATGGTGTCCAAAGCTACAATTTGGACGGGCGCCCAGAATGGTCTGATGGAATACTTAAGGAGGTGATTCCCGCTTCAAGAGCATGTGGTAGCACGTAGGATGAAGTCCCAAGTGATGTAATTCATGGATATATTATGAGTGTAGTCATTGTAATAGCATTAGGCCTCTTATGAGCAGGGATTTAATATTCACGTGATCACAAGATTTTTGGTGATAATAACACATGTGAACAAGTTATTCACATATTCTCATGTTACCGTTCACAAAATAACAGGTCACTTGCCATTTGGGAACCCCTTAAAAGCTTGGCTACACATGGGAATAAGCTATTCACATTTTCTCATGTTACCATCTTCACATAATAGCAGGTCAGTGGCCACCTAAGAAGATTTTTTATGCCCGACAAAGATAAATTTTTTGGGCCCTTGTGAAAGCTTTGTGAATATAACATGTGACCACAAGATTTTTTGTGTTATTAACATATGTTATTAACATGTTCACATATTCTCGTTTACGTCAGTGAAATCCCTGCTTATGAGCCTAAAGTACTCGGCCAGCCACAATTTAAGTGAGTGTGAAAACTTATGGCCATGTATATAAGTGAATTTCTCTCATAATACAAGGGACTCTCCCATTGTGTAATACAGTCTTGCTCTTTCTAATCCTCTTTCTAATCTCTCTCTCTAATGCATGCTAGTGAGTGTGTGAGTGAAGTGAGGTGAGAGGAGGGACGAGTACTCATGGTGCAACGTGATGGTGTGAGAACATACACGAGAGGCATGGTGGAATTGATTCTCAAGGAGTTGTAGAGTTTGGACCTCAAAGGTTACGAGCTTGGCCATTGGAAAACTCCCCACGATAGTTGCGGTTCACCAGGTATCTCTTGTTGGATGTGTTTCGCCATAACATTTTTGGCGCCGTTGTCGGGCACTAATACCTTGGCTTTTTCCATCATTTTTCTGTAATCTACGCATTAACCATTGCCCATTGAACTAGAGTGTTAGAAGTAGGATCATTAATTTCAGCTTAATTTGTGTGTTTTTTGTTGGAATTGTATGCAATAGAGTGTTAGCAAACCATTAGGAGTAGCTTAATCATTGAAAAAATTTCTCAAAACATCAAAAAACTCTTGAATATGAATTTCTCTTAATTGACTGGTTTTTGTCATTAAGGGTGATTAATCCACATCAAGAGACAAAGAAATTAGAAAATGTGTTATTTGGGGTCCAAATTGATCATACAAGTAGTTGAAATTAGTGTTTTTGAGTGTTTTGAGAGCATCTAGATACTTCAAAACACCTAATTACATCAATTTCTTCATCAATTGGAGGATTTTGATTGTCTTTTGCTTAATTTTACCTTAAAAGAAGACCAAAATTAAGATTCTGATTAATATCTAATTATAAATTAATTTACACATTAGTTAATACACATAGCTTAGAAATTCCTTGCTCTATCCAATGATGTGCTCAATTGTGTGAATTAATTAGTGATTAGGAGTTAATTAGAGCCTTTGATTAGTGTAAAAGAGGAAAAGATTAGTGAAAGATTAATCCTTGATTAATTCTTAATCATTTTTTTACATAAATAATTAAGGCTAATGAGCATTGGGTAGATGGTCTTGAGTTGTCAAATTGTCCATTTTGGGGGTCATTTATGAAGGGTGTAAGGGGGTGTCATAAAAGGGATAACTTTTTTCATTCCCATTTACCTTTTTCGGATAAAGCCCATATCCCTTTCATTTAAAATTCAAAAAAAAATTTCCCCAAACAAGGAAATTCTAATTTTCCACTAGACTCCAAAATAAATAAATAAAATTCAAAAAATGATTCACACGTGAACCATTTCTACACACACCTTAAGGGCTCACATCCTAGGGTACCGCGCCAAAAAAATCAAAAATCGGTTCACGTGTGAACCATTTCTGCACTCATGCCTTAAGGGCTCATGTCCTAGGGTACCGAGAAAAAATAAAAATAAAAATAAAAATTAAATTCGAAAATCAATTCATGCGTGAAACGATTTCTGCACTCTCACGCCTTAGGGGTTCACCTCTCCCAGGGGTCCGCGCAAAAAAAAAATTCAAATTTAATTTTTTCGTGAAGTCTGGTTCACGGCATGAAACACTAAGCATCTCACAGCGTGAAATAGTCCGTGGGAAAAAAAACTGTGAGATACGTGTCTCACGGTTCATGGCCTAAGTGTCTCATGGCTTAAGTGTCTCACGTCCTAAGCATCTCACGGCCTAAGAGTCTCATGCCTTAAGACTTCACATGAAAAAAAATTCAAAATTGATAAAATCCGTGAAGTCCACTTCACACCGTGAACTGCACCCTGCTAGTTCACGACTTTAGAAAACAACCCTGTTTGGAGGCTTGTATCTCCTAAACCATGAATTTGATGAAGGCGCTCGTGCTCATTAGAAAGCTAACATCGAGCTCTTTAAATTTAGTCTTGACCGTCCGAAGTCAAAAATTGATCGTTTTGGCCTTCGACCAGTAGCCTCAAAATTCGACCTGAAAATCGAGGCAAACAATGGTCCTTACGGCACTTGGGGGGGTCACTATATGTAAACTTTCTATATCACTTGCGTTCAAGGCCTAATTTGAAAACCCCTTATCTGTACATTTTTCATAAATAAAACATGCCCTTTTTCTATTCAATCTGTAAATACCTCCTTTAAATGGTACCCTTTGTATGTAAATACCTCCTTTAAATGGTACCCTTCTGTATGTAAATAATGTGTAAAAAAGCGATTGAAAAACCCCTTCTGTTGAACCCACATGCTACGCATACATATTTATGAGTGACCCCCCCTCGCTCCGAGTAACAACACTAAAACCCCCCCAAAACAGTGCGAAAATGATTGCGGACCATATTCAGGCTACTTTTTGAGGGTCTAAACGACAAAATCACGAACGACTCAGGAAGACAAAGTTATAGTCGAACTCTAAAAATACCACAACTCTCTCATACAGAGTTTGTCCAATTCCTTTTGAAACACCTTCAAAAACGGGCTGCAAAATAGGAAAAAAAATTCCTAGAAAAAAATTCATCTTGAGACAACGATGGAAAATAGGTTTTAGACCTCCTATTCCATTTGGGAAGTTACTAGCATGCACTTTTTTTGAAAAAATATCCCTAAAAGGGCGTTCACGTACGTATGTGGCACCTAAGTTAATTTGGGCAAATGGATACTTGGTTGACCCAACAATGAAGGGTACAGCAGGCCTCCTAACGGGCTGTCATAAAACATTTAAAAAAAACACGTGTGCTTACTCATTAAGGAGTAATTGACAACGTAAGACATGCCAATGATAGAGGGACTATCTGGGTCGACACCCTCATTGAACCCAATGGCTGACATCTTTGAGCTATTGAGATCCATGCCCCAGCCCGCCGTAACTCCCAATACCATTTTCCATGTCGACAACAATCGTGTCATCAGGTTTTATACCCCCTGTCACTTCAATCCCACAATCGTGTCAACAATCGTGTCATCAGGTTTTATACCCCCTATCACTTCAATCCCACACCGAACTTTGATCCTTTACCTAACATTCCCACAAATCCTATAGGTACCAACTCTTTCTAACCCCTGGATGCCCACACCTTGGACATATTAACTAATCTAGGAAGGGGGGTTGCCCAAGGACTAAGTGAGTCCCTACCCACAATATCACACACATAAGGCCTCAATGACTCTTGCAAAAAATACGACTATACAGATTTCCAAAATTATGGGCAAATACGATGGAACAACGGATCCTATTCAATTCATACAAATGTTTGGTGAACAGTGATGCGATCCTTTGGGAATCCCAACTGCCCCACCAAGGTACATGCGTTGAATCTATGCTTAGTGGGAAAGGCTAGTCGATGGCTCGTCACATTGATGCCGGCAATCAAGTCAAACTTTAGAACCTTGAAATCTGCCTTTATCCATGGCTTTTCAAACAAGGTGATCGATGGAGTGCAGTGACAGAACTCTATTCAATTGAGCGTAAACCAAACAAAACCATTAGAGACTTTATCCTTTGCATAAAACTCTTGGACTCACGATGTGAGTCATGGGAAAAACTAAATGATGCTCAATTGAAGAGATGTTTCATGATGGGCTTAAAAAATAACATCTTACACAACTTGATCATTGTATCCAATCTAGCAACATTTGATCAATGCTATGTAAGGAAGCAATACGTTTAGATGACAACATGATGGAAGATGATTATGCTATGGGATGTTCCTCATCTAAAACAAGTGAAGCAATGGAAAAAGGATGATCGATCTCGAAATTGTCATTCCCTGAATTCTATGCAGCCTTGCTTAAAAACTTTCAATAGATATCTCTAAGAGAGGATGAAATCCTTCAAAGCTAAACATCCTTAATGTCTCTACAAGTGAGAAGCGAAATGCTTTAATCACTACGACCATCCCAATTCCCATTGTGCATACAAGGCACTTGTTTTTTTGTATTGCATAGATTGTAAATCCTTTGGTCATGATAGTACAAAGTGTCCCAATTCATCAACAATTGACTCAAAATCTCCATCTCCCGTGCACCAAACAGAAACACGACAAAGGGTAGAAACCACTCAAGTAAGTCACCATTTAAGAACACTATTTTGATGTTCAATCGGAGCACTTTCCATCCATGATGGGCTACCAAAGCAGTAACAAACCTAAAAGTGGTCATTTAGGAAGTAGGTGCAAAGGTTCTATCATAGTTAATCCCTTTTTCTTGGGCATAACCTTTGGCAATGATTCCATCTTTGACTCTATCCACATATCCATTAACCTTCCTCTTTATTTTATAAACCCACTTACTACTAATGGTTTTCTTGCCAATAGGTAGATCCAGTAAATCCCAAGTACCATTTTTATAAATGGCATGGACTTCATTGTGCATTGCTTTCACCCAATTTCAATCTTCTTGAGCCTTTTAAAAAGACTCGGGCTCATCTAGATATTGCAAAGAACTAAGAAATATAAATTCAACAATAGGTTGAGCAATGTATTTGGTTCTACTATGCAAGGAGCAAGCAATTTGCTATCTTGTAGCAAGGTGTTTCTGACCCATTCAGGCATGAGCCTTTCATTAATAGTTGATCTTTCAATATTTACTATATCTTCTAGCTAATTTAGAGTTGGAGGTGCATCAATTTCTTGAGAATTTGGAGGTAAAATCTATTGTGAATCAATAGAAACTGGCACTAGTAAAACCTCAATAAAACAACCCATCAAAATGTCCGAGGAAGTGGCATAGGCATGTATGCTTATTGAATTCCATCATTGGATAGTCAAAATCCTTAGCAAAAACAACATCTCTACTAAAAATAATTTTCTTTGTAAGAGGGTTGTAGAGACGATAGCCTTTGGTTTCTAAATTATAGGCAATAAAAATGTATTTTACTGCTTTAACATCAAGCTTACTCTTACGTTGTGCTGACACATGTGCGTATGCCAAAAAAATGAATGTGGCCAACCTTAGGTTTTCTTTTGAACCAAGCTTCAAAAGGAGTGATTATTTTTAAAGATTTAGTGGGGCACCTGTTGAGCACACATAGGTAGTACAAAGAACTACTTCCATCCGAAACTTGTGTGGAAGATGTTGACCCTTAACCATGCATCTAACCATCTCTATGAGAATCCTATTTCTCCTCACAATAACACCATTTTTCTATGCCAGTGTATAAGGAGTTTTACATTGATGTTTAAGGCCTTTTGGTGCCAAAAACAAATTTGAATGTATTAGACAAATATCCCCCCCTTTATCTTTAGTACGAAGGATTTAACTTTCAAACTATTTTCATTTTCAACCAAAGAAAGAAAGTGTTGAAATGATAAAATAGGTATGATTTTACTTTCATGGGTAAGACTAGCCGAATTTATTGAGTGCATGAGGGCTTAGGTAAATATGCCATGAGGTAGGTCCATAACCGCGTCCTCAAGGTAGGAGATCCAACTAGGAGGACAAGTAGTGCAGCATAAGATCGTAGGGTTGGTAGCGTGAGGTGGCCAAGAGGTTGCCTACATGAGCTCACGAAGCGCATGGAGACTATAGAAATTTTAAAATTAAAAAAAACACAAGGATTATGTCTCGATTATGTGCCAATCATCTCGTTTGTAGTAGCAAGCAATATAGAAGTTGGCACAAATGATGAGATCGAGCTTGACGTGCTACATATAATGAAAGGTTAACATTAAGATTTTTAAACTGTATGTAAAATTTCTCAACTTGCAAATTTCTTTATGAGAGTTTCCTCAAGATATTGATTTGGGGATGCACAATAGTAGCTACTAAGAAGGCTTTTTCAAAAAGCTTTCCAAAAAGTATAAAAAATGTCTCAGCTTGCAAAACACCTTAAACACCATATTAGATAAAATGGGAAAAAACCCATTGCTAGATTGGCCCATTTTTTATTTTTTAAAGGTTTTACTTCTTTCCCAATAAGAAATTGGAAAAAAGGCAACTCAATCTATAGAGTCGTGTACTAAAAAAATGTTCAAATCAATAATGTCTTTATAGAACTTGTCTCTTAGGCTAGGAAGGGGAAAATTACAAACAACATTTGGTTTTATAATTAATAGGATATTAAGAATGTCCCTTCTAGGGCCACTCTACATCTACCATGTATGCCAGATTATTGAATAACCCTATGGCTATTCTACCATGCACATGACTCTTTCTTGAATGTAGCATAAAGGATATGAAATGGCCCTAGGGGCACTCTACCATGCGCATTGTTTTTCTTGCAAAGTCAAGGGGTTAGATAATGGCCATAGGGCCATTCTACCATGGGCATTGTGTTCTAAAGAAGCACCAGGTGTGTCAAAGTGCCATAGGGCCATTCTCTAATGCAAGAAAACAAGACAGATAGAACATGTTATAAAATGTTTCCAAAGTTGTACATGGCCTCAAATGAGTACACAATTATAGCAAATCATAATGGATGTATAGTCCATATATATATGTACAAATCTCCATAAAGCATCTTTGCATTTCTTGACAAGTGAAAATCCATTACATAATCAATGGGTCATTTAGCATGGGAGCTATTTACAGAAGCACAATGAGCTGGAAGGCAAGATGGACAAGTGGCGGCTTAAGGAGAACAGGGTTCTGAAGAGATTGTAGGGTACTTCTACCATGGGGTCGATTCCTGGCTCGACTACCTATAGCAACCAAGTGCAAGTTATGGTGGTTTCTCTACAAAAGTGTTCCTTACCAAGGAAAAAGAAGGTCCCCTTAATGAAATGGTGGTCTCCATGGGCCAGAAGATATCGGATTTGGTGTCAGAGAGATCGAAGAAGCGAGAGGATCACTGCAAGAGGCAAACAATGCCTTACACCTGGACAAAGGTTCACTCAGCCAAAAGAGCAATTTCGAGGAGATCCAGTCATTGCTTGCTTGAATGCAAGCTGTCTTTCATATAATCTCAAGGGTCCAGCATTTGTTTCCAAATGAGGATGAGATATGTGAGCTTGAAATGAAGTTTACAGCTTCTAAGGTACCATATCTATCTCTTCTTTTTGTAGCTATCTTTCCTTAGTTGTATTTAAATGTCAGTTTAGACTACACTTGTTTTGCAAGATGATCAATATACATTGAGCTTTGAAGCATTGATGCACATATGTTTGATTTGGTGCTTTGAAGCACTACACATGCAAGATGATGTGCTGGATAGTGCTTTGAAGCAATGCTGGATAGAGCATGGTGCTTTAAAGCACAACACAGGACCTTATTGATGTGCTTTACTCAATTTGCATGGTTCTTTGAAGCATGGCATGCCTCAGTCAATCTGTTGTGGTTCTTATGCTTTGCAACACTACACATATGCTTTCTTCTTTCTACATGGTGCTTTGAAGCACTATACATGCAAGATGATGTGCTTGACTCAGTATGCATTGTGCTTTTGAAGCACTACTACATATATGCTTGACAATGTGCATGGTGCTTTGAAGCACTGCACATGCAAGATAACGTGTTGGATAGTGATTTGAAGCACTGCACACATGCTTGTTTTAATGAGCAGGTTGTTTTAAAGCACATCACATGAGCTCAATGATATGCTTGACTCAATTCGTAGGGTGCTTTGGGGCACTGCTATGTAGATATGCTTCCCTACTGTATGGTTCTTTGAAGCACTACACATATGCTTCATTTAGTCTACATGATGCTTTTAAGCACTACACATGTAAGATGATATACTAGATGGTGCTTTGAAGCACTGCACAAATGCTTGTTACAATGGGCATGGTGCTCTAAAGCATAGCACATTAGCTCAATGCTGTGCTTCACTACTTCTGCATGGTGGTTTGAAGCTTTGCACATATGCTTGATTCAATCACATGGTGCTAATACTAATGCGCATATAGATTTCATGTTTCTCTAATTATGGTGCACTCTATGGACGGCTAATTTGAAAGCCAGAGAGAGAACTCTGGAAAAAGAAAGATTGAATTTCAGCTTTACGTCAGAGCTACAGAATAAGGCTAATGGAAGCACTCGTATCCTGGCTCAGCCTCTTTTGTCAGCTCCCCATGTGGAATGGTGGGAGGGTATAAGCATTTCTGGCTTTAGTGATTGCTGTGGGTGTGGTCATGCCTTCAACGCATGTGCACTCAAGGTGTTTTCCTTGCCTTGACAACACATTTATCATTTCATGTGCTTTATGCACATGTGTGTGGAGGTAAAGAAATGTGTAGCTCTAGAGTGTGACCAGATTGTTCCCGCGACCGACAGGACCTTGAGGATGTTAGGTCTTGATGCTGTGGGCAAAGAGTGTGCCAATGCTTTAGGTATTGAATAATTTCTTTTATGCTTGTTTGTGTGGATGCACATTTAGAATTCTTGAATTTTTATGTTTGCTTATGTGTTTATTCTTCTCTTGCACATTACAGGCAAAACATGTATGCCTAAGGACTTCAAGGAAAACTCTGGTGATAAATTGGATGAAACTCTCACACCATTCAAATGTATGTGAACTAATATGTTTTGATATGTTGTTGTTTTGAAGGATTTGAAGATTAATATGTTGTCTTGAATTTTTTCATTCACATATTCTCATGGAAGTGTAGTGGGAGATGGCAAGATGATGGAGACAAGTGACACAAGGAGACAGTCTATCAACAAGGTTGTGCATGTGAAGACCCCTGAACCAGGTGACATGCTCTGTACATTGGCAGTCTTCTCATTTGTTTCTTTCCCTATCATGTTTGTTAGCTTATATTAGATATGAATATTGTTGTATGCAGTCAAGGAGGTCACAGATCTAGGAGAGGGGGATATTGTCCTTGAGGAGGTTTCTCCTAAACCAATAAAGAGGCTTACAAAGTCTAATCTAGGTTTTTAGGATGATGGAAGTGCTTCTAGTGGGACACCGACTAAAGCTGAGAAGAACATACCTCCAGATACACCCAAACGAAGGGGTACATGCGATCCAGAGTAGATAGAATTGGATATACAGTTGCAACCACCTGTGAGGTCACCTCAAAGCACAGATGTATAGATGCAAAGTCCCTTAAACCAGGTGACATGCTCTGTACATTGGCAGTCTTCTCATTTATTGCTTTCCCTATCATGTTTGTTAGCTTATATTAGATATGAATATTGTTGTATGCAGTCAAGGAGGTCACAAATCTAGGAGAGGGGGATATTGTCCTTGAGGAGGTTTCTCCTAAACCAACAAAGAAGCCTACAAAGTCTAATCTGGGTTTTCAAGATGATGGAAGTGCTTCTAGTGGTGAGATATCGACTGAAGCTGAGAAGAACAAACCTGCAGATACACCCAAACGAAGGGGTACATGTAGCGATCCAGAGTGGATAGAATTGGATATACAGTTGCAACCACCTGTGAGGTCACCTCCAAAGTGCAGATGTATAGATGCAAAGTCCCCTGCAAAGTCCACTTTTAGATCACTTGTTAATCGCAGATCCACAAATGGGACATCCTCATGCAACACTCACAGATCAAGGCTTGCAAAGACCAGAAAAGTCCCAAGTGAAAGGAATTAGGATCCTCCCAAAGAAGCACCTAATGGTAATGAGGATGAAGAAGATGTGTACTTGTCATCTATGGTTGCAACTGGGAGATGCAAGTCATCTAGGAAATATGTATCCTAGTGTGTGATTGTCTATGCCTGTGTATGGGGGTGTGTGTGTTGGCATCGTTGACACCTCTTATCGTCTCTAGTTGCAACCTCTAGGAATCGTGCATCCTCTACCATGGAATCATTTCCACCTCATGTACTGACAATTTGTCTTCAATGTATTAATCTTTTGCAAAATCATGTGTCTTTATGCCTCTATTGTGTATTTGAAACATGTCTCTTTTTTTGTATTTGCTAATGACCTAATTTTGTGAATTACGTAGTAGTTTGTCGATGTTCATATGTAGGTTCAACCGGGATTGCAGAGGTTCAAGAGCAGCATGAGGAGCATGTTAGTGCTACCAATATGTGTAGGTCATCAGTTGGTGCTGAAGTAATTAGTGCTATGGAAGAGCTCTCAATTCATCTTGAAGTGAGCAGTCATGTTATGAAAGATATAGTTGATGGTTTCCAAATAAGAGGAGACTGTTTGTGGTGGACATGAATGGGCTACTGAGATGAAAAGGGTGTGGGGCACACGGCCATGTCATTCAAAGTTTCAGAATTTGAATGAATTCATAGTACACAGGGTGGAGAACAAGTTATGGTGTGTATCAAGAGTGGATTGAGGGAGTTTTCTAAAAGGCTTAAAAGAGTTGGGGGATATTGTTCTATGGAGCACTTGCACATACCACAATATTACATCTGCTATGACCTGCTGCTTTATCAACTTTATGGAATGAAAATGGTTTTTTTCAAGTATGGACTCTAAAGTTTTAGTAGATTGTACTTAATCTAGCCTCTTAATTATGTCTTGTAATGTCAATGGCTAATTTCATATTGTGTTGCTATAGCGGTGCTGTCATCTCGCAGAAGGATTGTGAGATGTTATATTGAACTTCAAGTGTGTGCTTGGTGCTCCTCAAAACTTTTATCATAGAAGCCAATGTTTTTGAAGAACTTATCGGCTATTTGGCATAAGCTGCCCCGCAATAAGACAACAAAAACACCCTGTTGGTGGATGATAGTAGATACAAGAGCTGCGGAATTCGGACAACACCTACGTTTTTCCAGAGGAGTTTGCTCCCGAAGATGATGCACAAGATCCAAAGTACTTGACCAAAACCTTGTTACCTTGGCTAAGTAGAGGGGCGCAATCGTCGTTCCCAAAGATGTGGCTCTTTTTCAATCCCGTACACAAAATCGTCGAGATCACATCAGTCAACTTGTAATTGGCTACAGTAAAACTTGCAGATCTTAGTTGTCGAATGAATCGCCTTTTGTCCAAAAGTTTTGAGAATCCATTTTTGTCCAATTTTTTTTGTAAAAACGATATTATGTAAAAATTGTCGATATTGTGACTCTCATGGGGCGAGAATGTGCAAAATTTTTGATAATGCAAAGGATATCTATATTTACACGTGCAAAATATTTTTTTAATATCAATATCTTTATATTGACCATGCTGCTTTTAAGCACCTGTTTTGGTGCACCAAAGCACGCCGGGGTGGGTTCTTTTTGAAGGGCTACAACCTATGTAGTGGCACCAAAGCACAGCAAGATGGGTTCTTTTTTGAAGGGCTACAACCTATGTAGTGGTAGCATATGGTGATTTAGATACATAGCTACACACTCACACACACGCATAGTTACACACAGTTACACTTGCAGAGCTACACACACATAGTTAGACACACAGTTAGAGGGACACACACACACTCACTTACTCACAGTTACACATAGTTAGACACACACACACTCACACACAGTTAGACACACAATTACACATGTGTACATTTACAAACACAAAGTTAGACGCAGTTACACACACAGAGTTATACACACAAATAGTTACACACACATAGAATCACACATCCATTTACACACACACACACACACACACACACACAAAAGCTTGTCAAACACAAAGATGCTTTAAAGCTGCATTAATTTTAATGGCAATTCATGGAGCTTCAAAGCTGCATAGCGTTTTCATCTACATAAGGTAGTGAATAGTATATAGCCTCATGCACGCTCGATGACAAGAAGTAGATATTATTTGTCTCATCTTTTAGGGGCAGTTCAAACTTGGCAGCATATGGTGATTTAGACACATAGCTACATAGTCACACACATGCATAGTTAGACACACACAGTTACACCTGCAGAGCTACACACACACACAGTTAGACACACAGACACACTCACTCACTCATAATTACACACAGTTGGACACACACACACACACTCACACACAGTTACACACTGTTACACCTGTAGATTTACAAACACAAAGTTAGACACAATTACACACACAGAGTTATACACACATAGAATTACACATCCATTTACACACACACACACACACACAAAAAGCTTTTCAAACACAAAGCTGTATTAATTTTAATGGCAGTTCATGGAACTTCAAAGCTGCATAGTGTTTTCATCTACATAAGGTAGTGAACAATATATAGCCTCATGCACACTCAATGATGACAAGAAGTAGATATTACTTGTCTCATCTTTTAGGGGTAGTTCAAACTTGGCGCACCTAACAAGATGGGATTGGATGATAGCTTCAAGCTCTTTATCCAACAAAGTATAGTGTTGTGCATCTGTAGCCTTGTAATAATGTCCAATAACATAGTGGAAGCCCCGAGAACACTCATTTCCCCATGCATCTCTCATTTTGCGTGTAGCTTCTTGCATCTCACGAAAACACCTCAGAATGTATTTAAGTCCACACCCTCTTCATTATCCTTTTCTGAGGTACAACAAAATTGTCCCCTACTTGTAAGTTCCAATAAATTCATCTAGTCCCTCAAACATAGGTTCATCTATAGCAGCATCTTCAATAGGATCATGTCATTAGGGAAAAACGGAGCTCATTTTGGGGCCCTGTAAGAAATTCACTATTTTTCGATTTATTTCTCTCCTAAAAGATCTCAAAAATAATAAAATATGGAAACGTGGCTCAGAACTGTCAGTAAGGACCACTGAACTGTCAGTTCAGAAAAGAATAAGATAAACTTTTTTCTAACTAACACGATTTTGCATTAAATATCTCCTTAATTTTTTTTGTTTCTCGAAGATTTCGCATCTCTTTTGACGACGTGTGCAGGCCTCTCATAAAGAATCCATCACTGAACTTAATGATTGTATGGATACCGCCACACTTCCACAATTCATATTACAAAAAGACTATGAGATTGACAAGCCAACTTTGCAACCTCAGAAGCACAAAAATGGCCGATACTAGTGAAGTACAATCTCAGAAGAAGCGATTATATCATCTTCACATTGACTTAGAAGAACAATATGCTCCAGCACAAAAAAGACGAAAGGATACGGTGCTAAATGCTCAACAACGGGAAAATATGAGAAGAGAAGGGCTCCAACATATTGACTTATGGTGTGATGGAAGTATATATCCAAAATGTCTAGTACAAAACTCTACACCTCCATTTGTCAATCCAACCACACTATTGAGGTTTGCGGGCGATGGACAAAATGGACTTCTTGGTTATATTTCAGCACAGTCTGCATTTGCAGAAACATATAAAACAATGTACCTACAAGAAAAGGGAGCCAGGATTCAAGAGATAGCTATTCGTGCAAAATTAGAGCAGCAGTTTTGCAGAATGAAATTGAGGAGCATTCAAAGAGTAAAAAAGAGTTAACAAGATCAAGAAGGAAGAGAACCATGCTTGGAGACAGACAACGAAGTAGGAAGATTAAAAACATTGCAAATTTGAAGGCTGGGACTGGTGGATGCAAGCGAAGAATTCAGGAAGCAAGGTTAGTTTGTAATTTTTTATTTTTTAAACTCAAAAATACTCTCAAATGACTATATGTATTTTGTCCATTAATGCAAAACAGGATTGGAAGTGTTGAATAATATAGGCATATTGTGTTGTTACTATATTGTTACTATAGAAAATTATTGGAGCCTGCAAAAGAAAATATGGATCCCAACCTTCTTCCAGTTAAACAAATGAAAGGATTGCTTTCTTGTGGTGTAGCAAAAGGTTTGATTGAAGAAAAAAAATACAAAACAATCAAACGCAATGTTGTAGAGGACTTTATATCCAATAATCAAGTTGATGGTACTACAATCCAAGAGGCTCTTGATGTTAGTGGAGTTAGCAGGAAGGGATATAGTTCGATTTTCCATGCGATATCCTCAACTTTGAGAGATCAAAGGATTAAACGAGTTTTACTGCCAAATCCAGCAACAGTGTGGAAGATAAGAGGTCATTTGAATGAAAGTATAGATGAGTTTATTGGACCATATATCCATATTGAAGATATATTTCATGGTGCTAAAGGAACCACTGTGTATGACCCTTGGAACAATATATTTGTAGATCTACAACAACTTCAAAGAAGAATGGTCGAGTTTTATGGAATAACATTTGAAGAGTGCAAAGGCATTTTGAAATTTGTTATCAAACTGGATGAGTGTGAGGTTGTAAAGGAAAAGAAAATGGAAAGGATTACTATCACATTGATGAATGGAGCACTTGATACATCATTGAATGAAGCGAGTTCGAAGTATTTTAGTGTGCAGTCGGAGAAACACATATGGTGGTTGGGCTCATTCCAGGTATGATCATTTTTTATTTCGTACTTGATTTTAGTCAATGTTTTCAAATCTTTTATAGTAAGACTTTTGTTTTGTATAATCACAGGTAAAGACAGAAGACCATGAAACACTAGATTGGGTGTTTCACCACACGGAAATACCAAGAATAATTAAAAGACAGGTGCAAGGAGAGAATCTCCATGTTGCAGGAAAAGGTGATTTTCAAGTAGAGTGGCACATGGCGGGGGATCTTAAAACACTTAAGTGCATGTATAACGTTAGTAAAGGAGGTAACTCAAAGTCTCCTTGTCTTTACTGCAAAGAATCAGCGCAAGTAATGGATTCTAAATGGTGGAAGAGAGCACCTAATAGAGATAAAGTTGACCCTGACTTCAAGGCCATTCTTGACATTCCACTATGTAATGTTCACATATGCACATTGCATGCTCTATGTCGAATTATTGAGAAATTGGTATTTTGGTATATTGGATTTGCTTGGAAACTCCGTCCCGAAAGAAATAGAAAGGATGCTCTTCATGCATTGGAAAAAGTGTTATCCGATATAGGTCTGCATGGAGGTGATGTTCATATCACAAAGGATTTTAAAAAGTCTAGCAATGGCAAGGAGGTACCAATCAAGCCCTCTATTGGTGGTGTTAAGGCAAGAAGATTCTTGTCTCGACCCAAACACAATAGTAAGCAAGTAAGGCAAGGTAAAACAGTTTCAAGGATTAGTTATGGATTGTGGAAGCAAGTCCATAATGCCGTGAAAGATCATGAGGCAGATGGGGAAGCACGAAATGTGAAGGCAGAGGTGTGGAGGTCTCTTGATCAACTCTTCATGTTCTGTGACAATGTAACATGGACAAAGAGTGATTACAAGAACTTTGAAGAGGCAATAAAACATTTTGGGAAGTCAATGAAAGACGCATGGACAGCCTGCAATATAACTCACTACATGGTAAAGTGATGTCTTCTTCTTTTACTTAAGTGTGATCCTCTTTTCTTTTATAACTTACTATGCATTCTTATGTCTTTGTGAAAACAGCATATCATCTACAACCACCTTCCCTATTTTGTCAAAAAGTATGGATGCCCAGCAATTTGGTCTACCCAAGGCATGGAGAAGTCTCACTACATGGCACGTAATGCATTTTTCAGACACACACAACACTATGGAGGGAGTCAAAAGGCAAATAGTCTGAAGGAAGTCTTCCAATGGTTTTACCGAGGCATTCTATAAAGGCTGCATGCTAAAAGAAAAGTTGCTAGCTCCAAAGTCAAGCTTGCTTTTATTCTAGCCCAAAAGCAAAGACGAAGACAAACTTTGGACAATTCAATGGCAACAGAGAGACATAGACAGTGGAGGGATTCGAAGATATTTAGAAACCATAAATGGACAAGTAAACATGAATAGCAGTTTGTAACTTATTGGTGTTATGTCCACATGTTTTCAAACTCAATCAATAGATTTTTATTCTGTGGAACAAGTGACTCTTGGTGTAATGCCAATATGTTTTGAGACTCCATCAAAAGTAAGTCTTTTGTGAAACATGTGATCTATATTAACAAGCATCAATACATCCATATATTAACACACAAAAAATTCAATCAATACTACTTAATTATGCTAGACATACTGTTGATCCTTACCAATAAAATACTGAGTGTCAAACACTTTTAGAAGCTTTTGAGTGTGGGAAGAGTACTGAAGTGTCGTACGGTGATGGGACAAATGCAAAAGGGTACTGATCGTCCGTACGGACAAGGAACTGATGAGGATCAAAGACTTTGTACAAATCAGTTCAACTTCAACATAATGTTTGTGCTATATTTGATGACTAAATCCTATTACTCCCAAGGCTTGCGAGTCGGAACTCTCTTTTTGAACTTGATTGGACTCTTTTTCTTCCTTATTGGCTTGATGTCGACTTTCTGTTTATCAATGCTTGCCTCTGTTGCTTGTCTGAGAGGGGTATCCTTGTCTTCAGCTATCTCCACGTGTTCTTCTTCTTGGATTGTGTGGCCTGATGCAATCATGGGTGGCTCTCGAAACCTTATGAGCTTGTGTTTTCCATAGCCCTCTAGACATTTGGGCTCCTTAACACCACATGCTAATGCATAAGAAGTGTAAGACAAAAAGTAAGAGGCCCTAGAGGCCTGCTTATTCACATAATCCCCAAATATATCTATGGCGGACAACCTCTCTATTAAAATGATCTTTTCCTTTTGCCATGGAAGATCATCACCACCTAATACCCTAGACAAACATTTAAAGAAGTAAACAATGGCTTCTCCATTGTTGCTCAACTGCCTATGGTAAATCAAGATCTTAGCACTTCCTAGATCATGAATATAATGAGCTAGGCTTGACATTTTGCCAAACCCAGCTGGCCTGCTTCCACTTGATCTCTGGAGGAATGTGTCATCCTCAATTTGTAGCTGCCATGTATCAAAAGATTATAGTGAGACAATGATACATAACTACAAACATTTAAACACAACATAAAGTATTTGATTTGAAGTAATAATATCATACCCTCTCATTTTCATCAGCAACAAGAAGTTCATCTTTCCAAAGATTTATTCCTCTCCCCTCCAGTCCAACCTCTTCTTTAAGTTTTTCCTTATGAAGTGATGAGAGATTCATAGCTTCCTGGGTGAGCTGGAAGGCAGCTTCATCTGGCTCTTGGAAACTTTCAGCCTCTTTGAAACAAATAGTAAGGGCCTCTGCAGGATCAAAGGTTGTTTCCAAAGCTAGCAGTGAATGGTCATCCTCTATGCCAACCTCCTTGTCAAGCCTTGAAGCCTGGGCAATAAGGGAAATGGCATAGTCCTCCCTCAAATTGAACATACACTCTATATCATGGAGGAAAACATAATCTTTACCACCAATCAAGACACCTGGAAGCATGGGCACTGCATAGTTGCTGCTCTGAACATCAAAGTCTTCAACTGGCTGTGCTGCCCTAAGAGTTTCAATCCTTAGTTGAACAAGGTCAAGAGCAGCCACTTGCAGCCCCTCATCCTCGAGGTTGATATCTTCTTCCTGCTCTGCTATATCTGTTGCCATAGGAATATCCTCTTTTACCTCTGCTACAGATATATCTTCTTCTTCAGTCTCCTGCCCTTGCTCTTCTAGAGATTGCTGTTGAAAGACAATGTACATAAGGAATGCCATGTTTTCCTCAAGCACTCTACACTTTCTGGTGTGCAAGTTACAACTGAATTTATATTCCTCAGGCAGGCTGTCAAACCTTCTATTCACATGGTACCTCAGCTTGTCAATGGAGACAATATGATTTAAATGCACAAAAACCTTTTCACCTTCCACAATCCTTCCTGCCTCTGTCAGTTGTTTGAAGGTATCCCAATGGTCTGAAAGGAAATCTCTGTGATGGTCCAAAAGAGAGCTCATAGTGAACTCCCTGTTGAAAATACTGTGGTATATGTGGAAGTTCCTTTGAGCCTTGCACTTGTGAAGAAAGTCAAATAGGAGCAAATCTGGAGATTTGTCCTCTTCTGGTTCCCTTTGTTTTGAAAGGGAAGACTCACCTCTCTGCTCTAGTCTCTTGCTTTTGCCTGAAGCAAAATTTATATAACATGAATTCTATATGCTCACATATGCAATCAGATAATGTATAGGATATCACCAAAAAAAACTCTTCATTAGCACACATGAATCACCTGGTGATTGCTGTGGTCTGAGTATAGCAGCAGAGAAGTCCAACTTCCTCTTGAAAGGAGGGGCCTGAGGATCAACTGTTCCAAAGCAGAAACATTTCTCATCATCAAGAAAGACATCTCCATGGACATAGAAAGCAAAACAATGAGCAAACAGTAAAAACCAAAAGAGACACAAGACTTTGCAACAAAACGCGATGCAGATCCATTTGAAAAATGTAAAGTGCTCTCCTCGCATTTTGTTGCAAATTCTGAATTTCTACTGACATACATTTCCAATCAAATGCTATGGATATCTCACAATGTTCAGGACAGTAAATGATGCAAGGAGGAATTCCCCAGTGCAAAAGAGATTAAAAGAAGGAGAAAAAATAAAAACTAAAACAAATATCAAAATTTGCAGGAAAACGCGATTTGGAGCATTTGGAAAACATAAACCTCTCTAATCGCATTTTGTTGCAAAATTCTAAATCCTACTCATATCCATCTCTAATCAAATCCTAGGGTGATCTGCCAGATTTCTAGGCACTGAGATTTAAGAATTCTACAGATGGAAGAAATATATATCAGAAAACATTGGAAAGGGTATAGATCTCTGACCTTTCTTTTCCTCTTCCATACTGATGGAATAGCCCTGGAGATTGTCCTGCTCTCTTCCAAAACTGAGCTGTAGCACTGGTAACCTGGAGATCTGGTAATGGTAGTAGTCTTCAGACAGGTTGCAGAGTGGATGGAGTGTGTTGGGTAGAAAGTGGTCAAAGTGGGAGAGAAGAGGATGATGGGAGGGTGCTGGCAGGGATGGAATACGGAGAGGGAAAAGTGTTAATGGATCTAATTATGAAATCATGATTGGCACAATTTCCAAGGCAAAAAGTGACCCACAAATTTCAAATCTCAAAAGATTTGGTGGGACCCACACGTGTTAAAAAACGACTATATCTCACACGTGTGATATTTAATAACTCCATTATTTGTATTTTGTAATAATCTACTCTCCTAACTCAGTTCTCTTGCATCTCTACCTCCCTACTCCACACCATCAGCATCCAGGCCAGCAGCAGCAGAGGTTCATACCCAGCACAGGATACTCATCATCAGCACAGAACACTTGCAGATAGCTTCCAGGTTAGTAAGAAAATCTTTTTCCTTCTCTTCTTGTTTAATAGTATATTAGGGTAAGGAATTGATTGATGTGATGTAGGTTACATATTATGATAAATATTATATGCATTTTTTAGATTTTCTCCACTGCATGTAGAAGCAGGAAGACTTTTTATTTGGGCCTGTTGAATGAGAGTTTGATCACTTCTTGATGTCCATAAGCTCAATCCATGTTGCACCAAGCTGCATACACACTGAAATGACTAAAGGCATGCTGAAGTATGTTGTCTCTAGAATTTGCAGCAAAACGCGAGGAGAGGATTTTAGAAATCTCAAAATAGTTCAAATCGCATTTTGTTGCAAATTTTAAAATGCTTCTTCATCCACCCATTTCAAGCCTGCATAGTTCTTCTATAAACACAATACATATTGTTTATAGTTGGAAAGATAGAGAATTCATCATATGAATGCAATAGCATGTTGTTTCAAGCATTTGCAGAAAAACGCGATTATGAGCTGTTACAAATTTCAAATCTTCATAATCGCCTTTTGTTGCAAATTGTTCAATTTTGCTTCATCCAATTTGTCATCACCTTCTTTAATCATTCTATGTTCTCCATGTTTCTAATCTTTTACTATTGCTTTGTATGGACCTTTTCAGAGTGATGGCAAGAACCAAGGCAACTGCAAGGAGGTCTGGCAAGGGGCCAGGGCTTGCAGCAGCAGCAGCTGGGGCTGATGTCAAGGAATCTAGTGTGCCTACAAAAGGAAGAGTTGCACATGGCAGGAAGGGGAAGCCAATGAGCATGCTACAGCAAAAGTCCAAGAGGTTAAAGCATTCTGCTGGTGTGCTAAAGGAGATCAGGAAACAGCAAAAAGCTATAGGCTTTGCAATCCCCAAGGCACCTTTTCAGAGGCTAGTGAGAGAAATTTGTGATAGCTGGCACCTTGGTTTCAGGTGGAACAGGACTGCCATTCTTTCCTTACAGGAAATGGCAGAGGATTACTTGGAGAAGTACTTTGAAGATGCAATGCTTGTAGCAGCCCATGCTCACAGGGTAACTCTGATGGCCAAGGACTTCAACACATTGTCCAGAGTGAGGTGGAGGTATGACAAGCTGGTCCATCCTGTGGAATGGCAGGACATTAAAATGAGAGACATATTATTAATTCCACCTACAAGGAAAATGAAGGCAGACAAGGTGAAGGTTGTTGAAGTGACCCACTCAATGAGCACCAGAGGGAAAGCTGCTTATGAGGAGTCACTGAAGCAGCAAATAGAGGAATCCAAATCTGCTATAAATGTGGAGACTGTACAGATGGAGCTACAGATACAGAGAAGGTTGCAGGAGCTGGGCCCTAACATAGGTGTCCATATTGAAGATGATTTTTCAGAGAATAATTTTGACTTGACAAGAGCATGCTTGGCAGCATTGGCTCATAAGAATGAGTATTGCTCAGATACTATCATTCTTGCAATGCTCTAGTAAGTGTCTTTTATTTTACATTTGTTTGCAAAACAATCCTTATTGTACCTCCTCCCTTACACCTTACCCTAATTATTGTTTTGTCCAATGTAGCATGATGAGAAGCTGGCTGAACCATGCTGTACAGCATACAGTTTATATTATTGATCCTGCAATTTCCTTCAAGTTAAGAGATCCAAAGGAAACTCCCATGGATATTTCCAATTGGTTCAGACACTGTGATTTTAATCATGTTGATATTTTGCTACTTCCATACCATAACAAGTATGTGTGTGGCTGCTTCTTTTGGGATTTTCCTTCAAGATTGAGTACTCTTGTAGCCTTTGATTTCTTAATGCTTTTTTCCTTATGCAGTGACCACCTGGAGCTTTGCTTCTATTGACATCCAGCAGAAGCAATGCTTTTTATTCAACTCTCTTAGAAACACACACAGAGAGGTTAAATTGTAAGTGGTTTGTGTGCTATTTTTAACTTTAAACTTCATTATTTGGATTTAATGCACACTAACTGAATTATATGTATTGCAATTGTATTAGAAGACTTCTAGATGCATTGGATCAGTGTCCTCCTAATGTCAATCTTTTGGATTCAATAGAGCCAATAGATTTAGAGGTAGAAAGTTGCTCCCTCTACTGATGTCTATTTCATGCTATGCCTTTGAACTTATTGAATAATTTTATTTTGTTCAGACATTAACAGTTTCTAACATATCTTTCCAACTATCCAGACACCACAACAAGATGATTCAAGTAGCTGTGGCTGGAGAGTGCTGATTAGTGCCAAATATATACTTTCAAGCTATTTTGAGATAGGACAGCCAGAGCTTGTAAGAAAAAAAAAATTCATTTAGCTTCAAAAAATTTGATATTGGTACAAAGTGTTCTAAATCATCATATCTCATTGCAGATGAGAGAAGATAGCTTCAACTCGAGCTATGTGTATAGTTTCAGAGCTGATATAATTTGGAAGTTTTTGAAGTATGCCTTCCCCAAACCTATTGTACCAGCTACTGTCGAGTTAGGTGAGAGCTCTAAAGTCCGAGAAGGTGTCATACACCTTGATGACACAGATGATGCAGATGTGGTGCCACAAGAACAAGGACCTAGTGAGTGCTGATGAGGAGAAGCCACAAGAACAAGGACCTGTTGCTGCTGATGTTATTGAGGAAATGATGGAGCAACAGCAAACAGATGCTCCAAGGGTAGTAGAGGAGACAATGGAGCAGCACCAAGAGACTGTACACGACAAGATGGAGCAACAGAAAGTAGATTCTCCAAATAAAGATGATACGGTGAGCTTGGACCATGTAGAGCAGCCTCTAGATCAACCTGTAGATAAATAGAAAATTGTTGTCAAGAATATGTTCTACATATGTAATTAAACACTTCTATACAGAATTTTACATTTCTGAATATAATACCTTTGTTTATGGAGTCTGTGTTATCTCAATTTTAAAATTTTCAATGTCTTTGCATTTTATTGATCTCTCTCTTCTTTTGAGCACCTGCAAAAAAGCAATATGAAACAATAGGGTAAAGTAAACTAATAGCAGTGCTTAATGAGACTAGGATAAGTCACATGGTATACCTTCTTATTGTTGTAGATAAATAAAAAGTCCTTTGAAATAGAACCTTCTGTCTCAAATAGAATGTCATTGCGCAATTGAGCTAGGGAGCAACATTGTCTTAATGTGATATTGACTAGCACATCACCATTCTCAACAACATCAATATCAAGAAGTTTATTTTCTGCACCAAAAGAATCTTCATCTTGATCCATAGGGACTAGTTTTGTACCTAGCATTCGACTGCGCTTATAATAAAAAGAAAAAATGAAATTTTGTGATGCAACCATGTACTTCAGTTGCATAGAAGGTTGGACAACCTCACAAAACACTGAACTACATGTCTTCTTATCCCAACCTTTATCCAAAAATTGTGGCATGCATTGCATGCAAAAGAGAGTGGATGAAATCACGAGGACTATGAGGCAACTCTCTATGCCCACTAAGAGAATGGAACACATCATAAAAAAGTTTGAACTCAACATGGTAGCGACAACAACATGTGTCACGCTCACGTGAGTACCTCACAAACCAAGGCTTACACCCCTCAAATGACCTTTGCCCAATTTTAAGCTCTGAATACGAAGCCACAAACTGAGAATACAACTCAGTTTGGGTAATTTCAAGAAAGCAAGCACTGTGCTCAATGAACACTCCTCTTGTCACTCTCTTATGCAAAGCTTTCTTGAAAACTGGCGAGGCACGACAATTCTCCTCCCAAAAACTTTCTATCAAGGTTCTAGTGGTTTCATCTAGTAGGCGATCATGCCTAGCTACATGACCACTACTCGCCCACAAAGCACCAACCTCATTGGCATCTAAACTTTGTCGTCTAATAGACCCAACTCTAAGTGTGTGTGGTGCTATGGAAAGGATGCGAGATGTGGCACTAACCTTACCCTTCATTTGGGAGCTACTTATGGTGGCTGCCACAATAGCCCGTCGAGTAGCCAAAGCGTCCGCAGAGTTCCCCTTCTTGTTAACTATATAGGAATGACAAACACTTTGTAGCACCGCCATGCTAGCTCTCCTCTCTCTTTGACCTCCAATGTCAGAAAGCACCCTGCAGTTGGCCATGTTGGGAAGATCAATCAAAGCATCAAGATCACATGCATGTGATGAAGGCATGAGGTCTTTGAAATAGGAATGGAAGATTGCATGGGCACGATGATGTGCCCCTGACTTTGATAGTTCTTTCCTATCCACACGATGGGCGCCCAAAGGAGGGGGGGTGGGTTCTTGTTGTAGAAGAGAATGGGACTTAGGAAGGGCAGGTTCATGTGGATTATCTAAACTAAGGGGGGGAAGAGGGCAGAGGGAGAGGAAGTGGAAGAGGAGGAGCAAGGCTTGGATCATCGCCAACGGAAGGCGTTGCTCGTTGACGTGCTCTCCACTCTCTCTTTCTCTCACGAGCTACCCTTCTCCTCTCCTCCTCTTGAACTTGGTGGACGGGGGGAAGTCTAGTCCTATCACGTTTCTGACTCCTATGACTTTGAGAACCCATTCTCAAGGAAGCTAAGAGAGAAAAAATTATAAAGGCTCAATGATGGGATAGTACTAGAGATAAGTGTGGGATAGTACTAGAGATGTGTGATTATATAAGAAAAATAGGTTATCCACTTCAAATCTCATTGGATTTCTTATCTAGGATTGATTGGATAGTTAAGATAAACATAAAGATAATTAAAGATAAACTATTATCCACTAAAAAATTAATATTATTAACAAGTCTAAATATTTATCATTACTAGATATATAAATATATCTTTTATTTTATAATTATATAAGTGCTTTTTTTAATAATGTATTTTTTTAAAATTTTATTCAAAGGTTTATTCTACATAAAATATTTTCAAGAAATATTAAACTTAAAAATTTATTTTTTAAAATTGAATAATATGAACTTTAATAATAATATTATTGATCTAATTCCAAAATATAATCCTTTAAAATTAGTGATTTTAAATTCTTTTATTTAATAAGTTATATATATTTTATTATTTAAAATTCTATATTCTATTTGTCTAAATTACTAAATTATCTTTTTCAAAAATATATTTTTGAAAAAAAGGGGAGGTGGATGCCATGTGTCACATGCGTGCATGACACATGGCATTCTCTTGACATGTGGCACTATTATGGTTGATGTGGCATGCCATGTCACCAAGTGCGAGGTGGCATGCAAAGGTGGCAAGAAGATGTGGCATTAATGATGACTAGGATGATGAGGTGGGGAGTCAACTAGGTTGACCATGTTGACATGGAGGGTGGAGGTGGCAAGGTGAGGTGGCAAGTTGCTTATGTGGATCCTCTCTCGAAGCTCATGTGGACATAAAGTGGCATGCATATATGAGATTTGTGCCTACCCAAGCCTCACACATGGAATGATATCTAAGCTTTGAAGTTTACCAAGCCTAGATTTCCAAACCTAACTAGGATTGGTTTTAGACTTGAAAAGGGGAGAGTGGACACAATATGGAAATTTTCACTTGGGAGAATTGAAAATGGACCTTCCCATACTCAAATTAAGCCATTTTTTTTTAATAAATTCATGGCAACAAGCGTATTGATCCCTAGAGTTTTTAGATTGAAAGATTCAATATATAATTTTCTAGAATTAAATTACAATTGATTTAATGGGCCTCTAACAGTCATAACAAATTTTCCAAAGTAAATCTACAAAAATCCAACCGTTAGATTTGTAATTTTACCTTATATCCACATTATACTAATCGTTCCCAATCTAATCATCACTAGGTCCATACAATTTGAGCATTTTAAATGGTAGATGTGGTGGGAGGATAAAATAGTATGTTTTTTAACAATTCTAATACCTTTTAAATAATATAGAAAATAGTACAACACATAAAAAATTACTCGATAAATCAAGCTAAGCTCTATGTTATTTGTATTTGTGATATGCAAAGTGGGAACATCATATGAGTAATAATGTAAAAGTTATAGGCAATTTACTCACATTCGCTATACCTCTCTAAACCTTCGACAGGGCCTGTATACAATTTTGGTTCCCAAAGAAAAGGGGATTTGCAATTATTGGATATTCGATCAGATTATAGTTTTAGGTGCCCAACTTTGCATATGATGTTTCATTAGAAGACCTTGAGGTGAAACTCCTTGGCTAACTAGGAGAGATTGGCTATTCTTCTTGAAAAAATGCCTTTTTTCCGGCTAAAGCCAAGGGTGCCCACTACATGAAACTAGATAACCTCATCTTGCAACCACCTGGACCCCCATCTTCTCTATTCCAATTGGTGAGATGTTTGAGATAAATAGTGTAGCATTTATGGTCCATGCATTAACTATACAAGGTGCTGGTTTGGGATATTTGTGCACACTCCTGTCACAAAGAGGTGTAACTACTCTCCACTACAGAGGAGATAAGTATTGTCAGATGATTGGAAGGAGTTGTGAAAGGTGTATCCTAGGGCTCTGAAGTACTCATTTCAAGAGGATCCTAAGGTAGATAGTCCTAATGATATGGCATACATTGCTGGTGATGTAGAGGATGGAAATATGGTAGGATATATAAATAGCTCTTGTAGCATGAAGATGAGACCAAATGTATGCTAGAATCTTGTCCCAAAATTACAACCTTAGTGTATAGTAGACATAAATGTCAATTCAGTTGAGTATGGCTACATATGTGTTGAAACCTTATGTGACATTCATGTTGAGGAGGAGCTATTTGCTGACTACGATTTTCTCTTACACTATGTACATTCTACATTGGGGTCAAAGAAATGGAGGAAGCACTTAAAAAGCATTGTCGGAAAACATGCTGAAAGCACCTCATTTGTGCTTTGAAGGGATTTTCTTATGTTCCAAAAAAGTGCATATAAGTTAGTTGTTTGTTATTCCAACCGTTACAATAAAAGAGAAGTGACGTTTCGTGTCCCTCTCTCTCTATCACCAGTATTCTCTCCAGCATAGTGATCTTTTTGAGCAATTAGGCAATTGCTTCTCTCCACTGTGAGTAGAGCTCTCTCTCTCACCCCCCCTCTCTCTCTCTCTCTCTGGCACACACACACACACACACACACACACAGTAATTAGGCTCAATTTGAAACACTGAAACACAGCTCTCTCTCTCTCTCTCTCTCTCTCACACACACACACACACACACACACACACACACACAAACACATCTCTCTCTCTCTCTCTCTCTCTCTCTCACACACACACACACACACACACAAAGCAATTATGCCTAATCTCTATCTTTCACTCTCTCTTTGTCTTTCACACACATGCACACAAAGAAATTATGCCTAATCTTTGTATCTGCCTAATATTATTTGAGGACCTATTGTTCTCTCTCTCTCTCTCTCTCTCTCTCTCTCTCTCTCTCTCATATGGAGAGTGTTGAAGCAATAAGGCTCGAGAGCAGATTGAAGCAGAACCGATTTCAGATTTACAAATGCAAGGGCAACCACACTCTCAAAATGGATTTTCACGTCTCTAGAGAAGAGCATAATTAGATCCTGGGAGGCTTTTCAAAGAAGGGAGCAAAGAGTCGCGTCCAAACATAAGACCAAAATGATAATGGTATTAGATGAAGATCGAAGGAACGTAGCAAAAGAGAGAATTTGTGTTTACTTGGTTAAGAAATTGTCATCTTTTGGGAAGAAGATGGGCTCTGAAGTTATGGATGAGGTCTTATAGGATGCACGTATTGCAAAATACGTTGAGGGATGGCATGCCAGCTCAGATATGGTTCATGCATTCAAAGATTCTATGTACTTGATTAAGGCTCCAAAATCAAGTGATGAACGTTTCGTAAAGCGAGGTGCGTTGACTTGTTTGACAAGTGCAATAAATTGTTATGAAGATATTACCATTACACGCACTGCAAAGCTACTAGATATACATCCTAGAAATTTTTTTGAAGTCCAAAGAGGCTTTGTTCCAATGAATGTAAAAATCTTTGAGGACATTATTGTGGGTGTTGATGATGAGGGTAAAGTAAAAGTAAGAAAGGTCCTCTCTCAAAAAGACATGCTTGTCTGATGTATGGAAGATGTTTAAAGTTCACACTAAACAGTTAATTGCACACAATTTTGTGTACAGGTGGCAAGCCGAGCAATTTCGACAATGCATAAAGAACTTTTCGCAAGATGTTATTGTGTCAGTTGTGGATTTTACAGAGAATTACTCGTTCAAGGAGAAAAATGAGATACAACCCATGCATTGGCACACCGATCAAGTCACACTATTTGTACACATAACCTATCGTGTCGCAAGGTTGAAGATGACACAGTGATTAAAGAGGTGCACTTTTATGTCTCAGATGATAAAGCTCATGATACACTCTTTGTGCAACATTGCTTCTTGATGCATTCAAAGTGGTTACAGAGAAAGAAGGCTTGGAATTCAAGAAGCATTGGGTTTGGTTTGATGAATGTGTTGCTCAATTCAAGGCTAAACATCCATTTTATTTTGTGAGTAGGTACTATGCCATTACCAATATGGAGATGACATGGAAATTTTTTGAGTCCGACCATGGTAAAGGTGAGCATGACGGATCAGGTGTGGTAGTCAAAAGGGCACTTACTCTCATGAGCAATTCAAGACATATGGTGTGGATTTGAAGTGTGCGAGTGATGTGGTGGCATTCTTGAAAGACACCATGAGCACTGCAGCAAGTACTAGCTATATTAAGGAGAGTATTGTAACAAGATTTTTTTTGGATTGTATAGATTGGTGATGTAGATAGGTCAAATCCATGGCATTGTGTAGCAATTATCGTCGGCTCTGGTTCACTCCTCCACAACATTTGTGGATACAACAAGGTTGACTCAACCCAGCTCAAAACCAGGAAGTTATCTTGCTATTGTGATGCTTCCACGTGAAATGCAACTAGGATGTGTGTGAACAAGGCCTATGTAAAGAAATGGAGTCACATAACATTCATTCCTAAAGACATTAGGGAAAAAGGGAGCTCATTTTGGGGCCTTTTACGGTTTGGAAAAATAAGCTCTCAACCAATGAACAGAGGGCCAACGTAACGTTGGAAATTCACAAAAATAAAAGAAAATAGATAAAAGAAACAATATTTTATGTAGGTACAAGCGTGCTACATTAATGTGGAGATTGGTTTTTTATTCTCACAAGATCTTTGGACATGAAGATAGAATCTAGTCTGACATTTTCTCTGACAAGGGCCTTCCCGCTTCCACCTCCCTTTGAACTTTGAATTGTTGTGCTGCCTTTCCTTCGAAAGGTCTACCATTCTACACCACTACCTCATTGTGCAGTAACCTCTTCTTTTCCAAAACTGCTCCCTTGATCCAGTTTGGCTTAGAGTAAGATGTTTCTTGTCAACTATCTGTCTGCCTACTTTCTCTTTCTTGAAACTTCACTTTGTTATCTTGTTTACATTACTTTGCTGTGGTTATAGATTCACAAGGTATCCATGGTGAATAAAAACTATGGTCGTTCTTGTGGAAGACGCTCTGTGGATGATAATGCTATGAAGGCAGAATTATACCACACATCCTTACCCCGTCGACCTGCTTCTTCTATTTCTTCGGTAGAGAATTCAAGTACAGTCAAAACGGAAGGAACTTGGGAAAGGTTTACTGTTTCGAAAGGAGCATGGGTGCTCATGCAACCTAGTAAAAGAAAGAGACCCCATACAAAAAATATTTTCTTGGCATCATGGAAGGGAAGAGTACGAGATTTTAAAATCACCAGAGGAAAGATATCGGTGAAAGAAGTTTTGATTCAGCATGTGTACATGCATAAAGAACTTGTCTTGCGAGACTATCCAAATGATCTTCCGCAACACAGCCCTAATTGTATATTTTTCTATTGTGGTTTTGTTCTTTATGAGGTGCATGGATTTTTAAGACAAAGCTTTCTTTCTTTGCTTATTGATATTCTTGTGTTATTTTATTTCAGATTTATACCCTTCATCGTATGAGACATGGCAAAACATCGATTGTATTCTGGGATTTATAGATGTTTTGCATGGATCGATAGGAGAACAACAATACGAAGGTCGATGTGCAACAGAGCTAGCTCAATCCGGTATATTTTTTACTGATCATTTTTATCAGTTGTTGCTGGACAATGCAAACACACATGGTGTGTTAAGAAAACAAGACCTTCCAGCATGGAATTCAATGGATTGGCCTCTCCCACATTTTAGTGTTACAGAGGCATATAGAGCCAAGCTTTTCAAAGAAGTACAGAAAGCTCTTAGGCCCAATATTGCCACAAGGATAATAAAAATTTCTTTGTGCATGCCTCTCACAGTTTTTGTAGACTTGTTTAATACCTTTCCAGTGAAGGTTTCAAAAACAATGTTCACAGTTAAAGCAACAAGTCACGGAGGATGTCCAGTTCCATAGGATGCCTTGTGTGGAGAGCAATTACACATCATGTGGTTCACTTGCACATCTACAGATGGTAGATCTTGATGCAAGTGACCAAGAGAGTGCCATGGCAACGTTATGAGTATGTGACACACCAGCTCCAGAGTGGTTGGACAGTCCAGGAAGTTGCAGCTCGTGGACAAACATACACCACGTTGTCACTTCACAGCCACATTTAGGGAGCAGATCTTCCCCTATATACGGCACAGTCATTGTGCCAAGTGGCAAGATCGTCAGTTCCGAGCATGCCTGGCAGAGTTTCCTATTGGTGTGGTTGTCTCTGTGATTGATTTTACAGAGAACTACACCTTCACACCTTTTCAGGAGATACAATCTGAGTATTACTTCTCAGAGCAGCAGGTAATGGTTATATTTCATAATATTTATTTCGTGTTTGAGCCATATTACTTATTTGATTTTTTGTGTCCAAAACGTCTGTATTGCTTACCTCACTAGGTTGCTATTATGGTCCACATTAGCTATCGACATGCAGAGGCTTATGTAAATGGGATAGCGAGTACCCCCGAGACCCGTGTCATTATTCGAGAGTATCATTTCTATATCAGTGATGATCGTTCACATGATGCACATTTTGTGCAACACTGTTTTCGTCTCCATGATAATTTTTTAGGAGATTGTGGGATCATACGTGGCCAGCGATGGGTTTGGTCAGATGGTTGTGGCGCATAGTTCAAGTCGTCACTCACGACAATTCTATTGGCTCTATAGGTAGTACTTATGGTTCTCTTATATTTACAATAAAACTAAATTCACTAGAACATCTTAAAGAAAACAATAACTAAGACTATCTTTTATGGATTTATAGGTGGCATGTGCAGTCTAGTATCCCAGTGATTTGGTCATTCTTTGAGACTGGTCACGGGAAGGGAGAGCATGATGGTGCGGGTGCGTGTTAAAAGTGCCCTGAGACGTCATCAGCTGTGCAGTAGGATGCTCAGCGGTTCAGAGATGCAGGCCACGTAGTCGAGTGGTGCTCCCAACATTTGTGTGGGAGTGCAGCATCATCGTATCCCAAACATGGTGCTCGAATTGTTAGGAGATTTTTTTGGCATGTGGATGGTGGCATGATTGACCATAGAGCCTCCCATGATTGTGACATAGTACCTGGCACCTTGGGCTTACATTCCATCAGAAGCACGTGCATGGCGGCCCCCACGATTTACACACGACGGTTTGCATGCTTCTGTGGAGCATGTATGGATGGCGATTGGTCACATTGTGCCTCGAGAGGATGGGCAGATGCATGGATACAGGCATTCCTCTCCCCCGAGCATCCTTCACATCCACAGTGTTGTCTAATGAGCACACAGGTCCTGCGTTCATGGTCAGTTATGATGACCTGACAGATTTGCTATAGGAGGCTGATGTATTTGCTATTATTGCCATTGAGGGAAATAATGAGGGAGTAGACTACTATCTGATGAGTTGCACCACTAGGCCAAAGTGCATCCTTGACCACGATACAGTGGATGATCATGGGTTTTCTTTTGACGCCCATAGCATGATTGTGGCAGGTCGGTTCTATAGCAGATTCGACTTCATCGGCGGGGGAGTCTTGAGTTCCAGTAGTGGAAGTGGGAGTTAGAGGCATTTCAGTTCTCTCATCTAGTGGTTGCCAGGCTCACTCTTGATCGAGTATAGAGCTGAATACACAGTTCTCACCCTCGTTTTCGGCTTCGAGTGGATGACCATGAGAGCACTCTAGAGCAGTTGAGAGCTAGAGAGGGTGCTGCTGACTAGATCTCTATCTTGATAGTGACTAAACTCAGACTAGCTGGGTTAGCTCACTTACATTGTACTTAGATTTTTTGGGAGTGACTAATCTCAGAATAGCTGGGGTAGCTCATTTTCAAAATACCTTGATCTTTTGAGTTAGTGGCTAAACCTAGAGTGGCTGTGTTAGCTCACATTTTGATGTACTTAGTTGATGTTTATATCATTATGAGTTTTCTCATTATTGAGGATCATTGCATTTTAGTTAATGTTCATGGTTTTCTGATTTTTAAACACTTTGGCTATCATATAGTTTGTTGAAAATCACCATCACCATATTGTTTGTTGAAAATCACCATCACCATATTGTTTGTTGAAAATCACCAAACTTTCCAAGCACTGGGCACTAATTACTAACCGGAACATGCTCCGATCATGACCAAACTTTGCAAGCATGTGGGGGTGAGACTCTCCCACATGCTTACAAAGTTTGGTTCCCATCGGAGCATGTTTGGGTACGATGGTATGGGGAAGGCCCGGATTTTCCATGGCCTCTTCGGCACCAAGAGACTTGAAAAATCCACACTAGCCGCTAATTACCAATCCAAACATGCTCCGATTGTGACCAAACTTTGCAAGCATGTGGGGGGTGGGTCCCCCCAAAATGCTTGCAAAGTTTGGTCCCCATCAGAGCATGTTTGGGTGTGATGGTATGGGGAAGGCTCGGATTTTCCATGGCCTCTTAAGCACCAAGAGACTTGAAAAATCCACACTGACCGCTAATTACCAATCCAAACATGCTTCGATTGTGACCAAACTCTGCAAACATGTGGGGGTGGGCCCCTCCCACATGTTTGCAAAGTTTGGTCCCCATCGGAGCATGTTTGGGTACAATGGTATGGGGAAGGCCCGGATTTTCCATGGCCTCTTAAGCACCAAGAGACTTGAAAAATCCACACTGGCCGCTAATTACCAATCCAAACATGCTTCGATCATCATGACCAAACTTTGCAAGCATGTAGGGGTTCGCGCCCCCCACATCATGCTTGCAAAGTTTGGTTCCCATCGGAGAATGTTTGGGTACAATGGTATGGGGAAGGCCCGGATTTTCCATGGCCTCTTAAGCACCGAGACTTGAAAAATCCACACTGGCTGCTAATTACCAATCCAAACATGCTCCAATCATGACCAAACTTTGCAAGCATATGGGGGTGGGCCCCTCCCACATGTTTGCAAAGTTTGGTCCCCATCAGAGCATGTTTGGGTACGATGGTATGGGGAAGGCCCGGATTTTCTATGTCCTCTTAAGCACCAAGAGACTTGAAAAATCCACACTGGCAACTAATTACCAATCCAAACATGCTCCGATCATGACCAAACTTTGCAAGCATGTGGGGGTGGGTCCCCCCCACATGATTGCAAAGTTTGGTCCCAATCGGAGCATGGTTGGGTATGATGGTATGGGGAAGGCCTGGATTTTCCATGGCCTCTTAAGCACCAAGAGACTTGAAAAATCCACACTGGCTGCTACACTGGCTGCTAATTACCAATCCAAACATGCTCCGATTGTGACCAAACTTTGCAAACATGTGGGGGTGGGCCCCTCCCACATGCTTGCAAAGTGTGGTTCCCATGAGAGCATGTTTGGGTACGATGGTATGGGGAAGGCCCGGATTTTCCATGGCCTCTTAAGCACCAAGAGAATTGAAAAATCCACATTGGCCGCTAATACCAATCCAAACATGCTCCGATTGTGACCAAAATTTGCAAGCATGTGGCATCCGGGCCTTCCCCATACCATCGTACCCAAACATGCTCTAATGGGAACCAAACTTTGCAAGCATGTGGGAGGGGCCCCTCCCACATGCTTGCAAAGTTTGGTTCCCATCAGAGCATGTTTCGGTACGATGGTATGGGGAAGGCCCGGATTTTCCATGGCCTCTTAAGCACCAAGAGACTTGAAAAATCCACACTGGCTGCTAATTACCAATCCAAACATGCTCCAATCATGACCAAACTTTGCAAGCATATGGGGGTGGGCCCCTCCCACATGTTTGCAAAGTTTGGTCCCCATCAGAGCATGTTTGGGTACGATGGTATGGGGAAGGCCCGGATTTTCTATGTCCTCTTTAGCACCAAGAGACTTGAAAAATCCACACTGACCGCTAATAATTACCAATCTAAACATGCTCCGATTGTGACCAAACTTTGAAAACATGTGGGGGTGGGCCCCTCCCACATGCTTGCAAAGTGTGGTTTCCATTAGAGCATGTTTGGGTGCGATGGTATAGGGAAGGTTTGGATTTTCCATGGCCTCTTAAGCACCAAGAGACTTGAAAAATCCACACTGGCCGCTAATTACCAATCTAAACATGCTCCGATCATGACCAAACTTTGCAAGCATGTGGGGCTGGGTCCCCCCGACGTGCTTGCAAAGTTTGGTCCCCATCGGAGCATGTTTGGGTACGATGGTATGGGGAAGGCCTAGATTTTCCATGGCCTCTTAAGCACCAAGAGACTTGAAAAATCCACACTGGCTAATTACCAATCCAAACATGCTCCCATTGTGACCAAACTCTGCAAACATGTGGGAGTGGGCCCCTCCCACATGCTTACAAAGTTTGGTTCCCATCAGAGCATGATTGGGTACGATGGTATGGGGAAGGCCCGGATTTTCCATGGCCTCTTAAGCACCAAGAGACTTGAAAAATCCACACTGGCTGCTAATTACCAGTCCAAACATGCTCCGATTTTTGACCAAACTTTGCAAACATGTGGGGGTGGGCCCCTCCCACATACCAAAGCTTGGTTCCCATCGGTGCATGTTTGGGTATGATGGTATGGGGAAGGCCCGGATTTTCCATGGCCTCTTAAGCACCAAGAGACTTGAAAAATCCACACTGGCCGCTAATTACCAATCCAAACATGCTCCGATTATAACTAAACTTTGCATGCATGTGGGGGTGGGTGCCCCCCACATCATGCTTTGCAAAGTTTGGTTCCCATGTTTGGGTACGATGGTATGGGGAAGGCCCAGATTTTCCATGTCATCAAGAAAAGAAAAGATGTCAGCATCATCACAAGAAGGAAGACAAGGACTATAATCCAATTGGAGAAAAAGCTCTTCATGGATGTAAAGACACAAAGAAGACCAAGAGCACAAAGAACTACACCAAAACAAAGAAGGATAAAGCACACTTGGTTGAGGAAAAAGAAGTTTTGGCAAAGGAAGAAGAAGCAAATTTTACTTCTATTGACTCTGATTGGGCTTTTTGAAGTCTTTTTGATGTATGTTACCTCTGAGCACCACATGATGTAGCTCATGTAACTTTCTTAGTAGTAGTAGTGGGACTTTTGGATAGTTACCTCTAAGCACCACATGATGTAGCTCATGTAACTTTTTTAGTAGTAGTAGTGGGACTTTTGTAGGTTACCTCTGAGCACCACATGATGTAGCTCATGTAACATTTTAGACATTTGCCTCCTGGGACTTCTTTGATAGTCCCATAGTTAGTGTTTGGAACATGGGAGGGTATTTTGGTATTCCTTCACACTTCTTGGCCATGTTGAGGTCCAGGGAGGGTATTGGAATTTATGGCCCCTCTACATGGCTTTAGTAGTGGACCTTAGTAGATTATTTCTCTAAGGTTTAGTAGCATGGCTTTAGTAGTGGACCTTAGGAGATTATTTCTCTAAGGGTTAGTAGCTCTTTTTTGGATGGTCCTATTTTCAGTTTTTTATATGCCTTAATGGAGAATCTCTATATCTTGCACTCTACTCTAGGCTTTGGGTGCTCACTTCTAGGCAAGTGATAAGCATCTTGATTAGGATTAGATCCTAATCTCCTCTTTAATCCTTTTGTACTTCAGCCTATTTAAAGGCTCCTCATCTAATTAGGAAAACACCAAGCTTTCGTCCTATTCACATTGTCATTATGCTCATATGATTTGTCTTTAGCTAATCTCATAGTCTTGCTTCCTAGTTCTTAATCCTTGCTCTAATCATGTGCTCAATCCATCCTTGAGCTCCCATGTTTTCTAACAAAAGATGCATATTGATTATTTTTTTATTATTATAAAAGAGTGATTTTCAATAGAATTAAGTCCTATGCATAGAAAGATGCATATTGATTATTATTTTCAATTAAAAAAGAGTATTTTTAATAGAATTAAATTCTATGCAAAGAAAGATTCATATTGATTATTTTTTTATTATAAAAGAGTGATTTTCAATAGAATTAAATTCTATGCATACAAAGATGCATATTGATTATTATTTTTTTACAAAAGTGTTACTTTCATCAAAATGGATTTTTATGCCTAGATAGATGCATAAAAGAATATTTTTATTATAAAAGTATTACTTTCATTAAAATGGATTTTTATGCATAAAATGATGCATAAAAGAATTTTTTTTATTGTAAACGTGTTACTTTCACTAATATTGATTTTTATGCATAATAGAATTTCTTTATTACAAAAGTGTTGCTTTCACAAATATTGATTTTTATGCATAAAACGATGCATAAAAGAATTTTTTATATCAAAATAAGAGTTCACTTTAATCCTATGTTTAAATCCCATAAATATTGGAAAAATGAATAAGTAAATACTCAGTGAAGGAAAATTATACCGTTTTATATTCTCTAGGATGGTAATGAGAAAATTCAAAAAAACTATCAAAGTCGAAATTTTAGATAAATGACTAATTTATTTCTCATAGGAATTCGTGTTTAGTTTTGAATTTCGTAAAGTAGTAATTGAAATATTACCTTCAAGAAAGATAGTTCAGGGAGAACCTTTCGAAACTCAAACCCTGAATCGGACTATGACCAAGACGTAACTCCTTCGTCAGTTTCAAGAAATGACGATGTTACCAGTTCATTAATTTGCACTCAAATCACCCACCAAATCTGAAACTAAGTTGAGACCTTTGATTTTGATGTGAGGATCAAGATTACTGAACTCGAGGAATTCTTTCTGGGAATCCATACCTGTGATCTAGAAGTCTTGGGATACGGAATTAAGATATACTCATTGTATTCAAAAGAAAATCAAAATTGAAAACTTGCATAAAAACCCTGTTTTCTTAAAGGATTGTCTTATGCCAGAATGCTGGAGGGAGCATTTGGTATATGTGTGTTCTAAGGAAAGTTCGGTTGCAAACAGCTGGCGAGGAGTGTTCAAAAGACGGCTCACGCGGCAAAGCCTCGGTATGGTTAAAATGGTGCGCTTTCGATACTACGATGGATGAGGGCCGACGAAGCGGTCCCTGAGTGAAGTGCCAGGACATCTAAGGAGGATCCTGGAGGGTTTTGACTAGGCGATGCACGGGCTCGCGGTGCTGAGGACACCCATGCATATGTCATGGAAGATATATATGTATGATGACGAGAAACCTATTGTAATCTGTTACTGGATCTCGTTGTTGACCTTCTGGTCTCAACGGAGAGTCTAGAGTGATACTGTTTTGTGAGAAACAAGGATTGAATGAAAATTTTGAGTTGTGACATCTGTACCCAGTAATTGTTTGTCAATGGATTGTTTTATAGATTAAAGTTTAAAGAGGAGTGTGTGAGTATCTGTATTCTAAAGCAAAAGTTAAGAAAGGCTTTCAATTATGGGTGGGTGAGTACTTGTCTGGTTCTATTATTCCAGTGGTTGGGCGGTGGCTAACCCATGTGGGCCGGGTGGGGTTAGGCTGGAATCAGTAGAGTTTTAATAATAAAATTGATCAATAGGAATACGCTTAGAACTCGAATAATTAAATAATAACTTGAAGACTTCTCAAATGAATAGATCAACGACTATGCGTAATTCAATTAGGAAAAAAGCGTTGATTCCTTCAAGTTAAGTCTGTTATAGTTTCCCTTCTATCTGGTTTATTAAGATGAAGGCTACTTCAGTCTTGACTTCGTTAGAAAAATTTGTTAAGAAATTCAAAATGGTGGAATCGTCCCCGTTTTTCGGGCATGGAAAATTCTCCCGGTTTCGGTTTTCAGAATGACCACCAGCTTGGTCTTGTGCCTGGACATTCGAGGGCAAGGCCCCGAGTGGGAAACCCTGCCCCGCGCAAGAGGGAGCTGCTTCCGCTGCCATCAATCAAGAATCTGGTGCACGGAGGGGGCAGTGGGATCTCAGAGCTGGTATTAGAGCACTGTTATAATGTTCGTAACAGCAATAGAAATTGCTTAAGAATTTTAAAGTAAATCTGAAAAAAAAAATTTGCTTGTTAATATTATGTTGAAGGAACTTCAAAAATTAAAAACTCATAAATTGAATTGGAAATTTATAGATGGATACCCCGAATCTATTTGGCATTCCTAAACTCTCCCAAAGTCAGGATATGATAGCCTTTGCATTCGACCACCTCATCAACTCTGCCACGACTCGAGAGTAAGCAGAGTGAGACTCGCACAATGGCATGTCTCCTTCGCAATTTCACTTCTTTAGACGAATACAATTGAGGCAATGATTTTGGGAGCCGTGATGCTCTATGTATATATCAAAAACTTTTGATAATAAATGATGTTTTGCAAAAAAAATTCCAAATTGCTTTCATGATTATGAATATGGTTAATCTTGTTTCATGAAGTATGATGAAATAATTATCTGTTTAATGAATAAATCGTAAAAATTAAAGTATGGTTAATCTTGTTTCATGAAGTATGATGAAATAATTATCTGTTTAATGAATAAATTACAAAAATTAAATAATCATAAATCTGTTGTCAAAGTTAAGTTGACGAAAATCTCGTTTTGTCAGAGTCATGAGATGCGCGGCCCGTGTAAGGCAAGCGGATCCTCTAACCGATACAAAGAGTTAGATCCAGATGTTTGAAAAGCCCTGCACATATCCCAACACCTGGTCCCTTCAAGGGTGAAACAATTAGGTGAAGTAGTGGAAAAGTGGATTGAAGCAATGGAGGAATACTTTGATGTAACTGGCTACAATGAGAGAAGCAAGATGGCTCTCGCCAGGTTAAAGATTGTGGAAACGGCCAGGGTCGCTTGGAGGAATCACTGTAAGACTAACCATCTCGATCGGAATACCCAGACCTGGATCGATCTTAAAGCTTACCTCAAAAAGAGGTTTTGTCCTCTGGGCTTCCTTGAAACTAAAATGAATGAATTCTTGGAATTAAAGTAGGATAGCCGGACAACTGAAGAGTACCATCAAGCTTTTGCCCTTCTCCTCAAATATTCCCCTCAGTTGGATGAAGAGCAGCAGATGGCCAGGTTCATTCGAGGAATGAACGAGCCATTGGACACCTTAGTAAAGAATGCCAAACCTGTCTCAATGGCCGAAGGAGTAAGAATGGCAAAGGACTTTGCCAAAGCCTTTGTTGTTAAGGTCCCGCCAAAGCCTGCACCCTCTAACTTTAAAAGATTCCAAACCTCGGGAAGTACTTCAAACTTTCCTCCCCCTAAGAGGCAGCAAGGCCCAAATCAGAATCAGGATGCAAGAAGATTCAGGAGTGAAGGAAGACCCTTCCCCCAGAACACTTTCTCAGGAGCCCCAACTGCCCTACTCCTGCCATGTTAAGGGGACAGGGAAGTCAAGGACCGAGAGTGCAAAGACCAACCCCTTCCTATGAGTCAAATCAAGGTCCATCTTGCCCAAATCAGGGAAATCCCAGAAGAACTCCAAATCAACCGTCTACCTCTCTCCAGAGTAGCCTCAGAACTCCTTCCCAGACTTGGGGCAACCAAAGAGAAAGAGTCCTGCCCTAGACTGCAGACAGCAGCCAGAGCAATCACAATTACAGAAGTAGTGGAAGAGGAAAGAGGACAAATTTATGCTACAATGGAAAACAGAGGGCCAAACTGTCAATTCTCCGTCATTCATATTCCAGCTGAGTATCAAGGTAAGCCTTTTAAGCTTTTGATTGATTTAGGCAGTAATCATTCTTTCATTTCCCCTGGATGCTTGCGTAAGCTAGTCTTAGATCAGAAATTAAGGAAACCTATGCAAGTTGAACTGGCAAGTGGGAAGATTCTTTTCACTCACCTTGAGATAGATTGTATTTAGTTCAATCTAGATGGAAATTTAACTGACTGTCAGTTCAGAATTATACCTTTGGGAGTTTTCGACGAGATCCTTGGAATGGATTGGCTCCACAAAAATCAAGCTGACATTCACTATCATAAGGAACCATCTCCTGCCGTGACCTTCACGGAAACAAAGTTCAAGGAACTGGAATTTCTAAAACCCCTAGTCTGCTAGTAAAAGCTTCTAAGTTACTAAAAGGACTTAGAAAGAAGCAGCACATTTATGTTGTCAAAATGAATCCGGTAGACTCAAAGTTAAAAGCTAAAGAACCTAAATGGTTAAGTGAATATGATGATTTATTCCCAGCAGAATTAACAGAGATGCCCCCAATTAGGGAAGTAGATCATGTCATAGAATTGACCCCCAGAGCTCAGCCCAATAGCCTTGCGCACGTACAAAATGCCAGTTCGTGAAGCCATCAAACTCAAGGAACAGCTTAGACAGCTGTTTAGAACAAGGGTTTGTAAGACCCAGTGTTTCACCTTGGGGTGCACCAGTTCTCTTTCAGAAAAAGAAAGATGGAATGCTAAGACTCTGTGTGGACTATAGAGGTCTCAATCAGCTGATAGTTAAGAATAAGTATCCTATCCCCAGAATTGATGAGCTTCTAGACAGGCTAAGTGGAGCCCAGATCTTCACAAAGATAGATCTCAAATCAGGGTATTATCAGATCAAGATTAATGAGCAAGATATCACGAAGACAGCCACCATCAATACTCGGTATGGGCATATTATGAATTCACTGTCATGCCGTTTGGATTGACAAATTCCCCAGGTACATTCAATTTCTTAATGCAAGACATTCTCAGAGAATACTTGGATGATTTCGTTCTTGTTTTCTTTGATAATATTCTGATTTACTCAAAGAATGCAGCTGACCATGAAGCTCATGTCAGAAAAGTTCTTGAGATTCTAAGGAACCACCAACTCTTTGCAAAAAAGAGCAAATGCACTTTCTGTACCGACCATGTTGAATACTTGGGCTTTCTGGTATCCAAAGATGAAATTTCTCCAGACTCCGCGAAAGTCCAAGCAGTCATAGATTGGCCTAAACCAAAGACAGTGAAAGAAGTCAGAGGATTCTTGGAATTGACTGGTTGGTATAGAATTTTTATACCAAAGTATGCTCTCATAGCTTCCCCCCTGACTAATCTTCTCAAGAAGAATATCCCGTTTCAATGGTCTGCCAGGTGCCAGAGTGCTTTTTATAAGCTGAAGATTGCCTTGGTAACCAATCCCGTTCTGAAGCTGCCAGATTTCTCTCTACTCTTTGAGGTAGTAACTGATGCCAGTGGTTTTGCCCCCCTGGGAGGTGCACTCATGTAGGAAGGTCATGCAGTGGCCTATGAATCCCGAAAACTCAGAACGCATGAGAGGAATTATGCTGTCTCACGACCTGGAACTACTTTCAGTAGTATATGTCCTAAAGTTATGGAGACATTACCTACTAGGTCAAAGATTCCCTTTGATGAAACAGATCATCAGAGCTTAAAGTGGATCTTCACTCAAAAGGATCTCAACATGCGTGGAATTATGTATTATAATCGTAGGCTATACATTCCCAATGATGAGGGAACTAAGGGTCGAATTCTGAATGAAGCCCATGACAGTCTTATTCCAGGTTTCATCAAAACCTACATGTCTATGAAGAAAAGCTTCTTTTGGCATGGTCTAAAAAAGGATGTGCTTAATCATGTACATCAATGTCTGACCTATCAAAAAGTCAAGGCCGAGAGAGTAAAAATGCCTGGGAAATTACATCCATTAGACATCTCCCAGATGAAGTGGGAATGTATCAGTATGGATTTTATTACTAGATTACCTTCAGTGCAATTAGGTTACAACTCCATCTTCGCGGTAGTTGATAGACTAACCAAAGTTACCCATCTGATTCCAGTAAAAGAAACCTACACTGCAACGGATGTGGCCAGAGTGTTTCTCAAGGAAATCTTCAGATTGCATGGCCTACCCAGAAAAATAGTAAGTGATTGAGATCCCAAATTCACGTCAAGATTCTGGACTGCATTTTTTGAAGTAGTAGGAACTTTCTTGGATCTCAACACAGCTACCACCCTGAGACCAATGGTCAAACTGAAAGGGTGAACCAAGTAATTGAAGATATACTTTGGTCATGCTATGGCAGGGAACCCAAGAAGTGGCTAAGCTATCTGCACCTAGTCGAGTTTGCCTACAATGCTTCTTATCACAGAAGTATTGGGATGAGTCCTTTCAAAGCTCTGTATGAACAAGATTGCTTAACTCCATTAACTTGGTCCGCCGACCCATTAAATAGAGTCGAGATGTCCAGACAGATGCTTGACGACATGGAGCAGCAGATGCAGTCAATTCGCAAAGATATAAAAGTTGCCCAGGATAGACAGAAGCAGTATGCAGATAAGAAGAGGACAGACAGCGAATTCGAAGAAGCAGATATGGTCTTCATTCGAGTACGCCCCAAAAGAAGTTCTCTATCTCTTGGGAAGTACAAGAAGTTATCCCCCAGATATTGTGGGCCATATCTGATTACAAAGAAAGTAGGTGACTTAGCCTATGAGCTTCTTTTGCCTCCTCATCTCAAAGTACATAATGTATTTCATGTCAGCCTTCTTAAAAAGTATATACTAAGCCCAAATCATGTACTTGATAATGAAATCTTAACTTCTTCAACAACCCAAGGGCAGATGGAACTCCAACCTAAAGAAATCCTTGATATTCGAGAAAAGGTTCTCACGAATAGAATTCTGAGAGAATTATTGGTCAAATGGAAGTTCTATCCTTTTGAAGATGCCACCTGGGAGAAAGAAGCGAAACTGTTGGCGGGACTACCCCCAGTTTGCCAGATGAGGACATCTCGTGTTTTTCAAGTGGGAGAGAATGTAAGATTCCTCCCCAGCCTCTCAAGATGTCCAGTATCTTCCCCTGTAATCAATCCCCTCTTCGAAAATATGAAAGATCTTATTTCTACCTATTTTGGCCTAGAGAGAGAAATTATTCTAGAGAGAGGTTATTTAGATTTTGAATATTTTTGGATGGAAAAATATCTCTTCTTATTAAAATAAGTTCCCCCGAAATAGAAGTTCAAAAAGATTTTCAGAAGGTGCATTAGAAATCAAGTATAATCTGTTCACGAGGCCTTATCCTAGGGGTCCAAATTTTCGAAAAATTTTAAATTAAGATTTTGAGGGGCCAATCAGATTCATCCAAATGTTTGGAGAAGATAAATAGAAGAAATAAATAAAATCCCCCCAAAAATGAGTAAATACTCATATAAGATGAAGAGTGGACTAAGGACCAAAGGAATTACTAAAAAAATGGATTTTTGACACGTCACAATGGGAATTCCCCCCTCATGAAGGAGGCGCCTACTTCACGTGTGGTGGAGTTTAAAATTGTCAAAAATTGAGATATTTCATCTCTCCTCTCTCCTAATTCAAGTCTAGTTTCAAAAAGTAAGCTAAACTGACTTAAAAATGGTCAAAAATTGACCAAACTGATCTGAAAAATTCTAGAATCAGTTTGCTTGGTTAGAAGCTCACTTTTTCCTTTAAATAGAAGCCTCCCCCTTTGTTGAAGCTTAATAGTGTTTTATGCACTGTTACTCCACTCCTCCTCCCAAGAGCCAAGAACTGTGAATTTCTTAATAATTCACTAGTTTTTGACCATTCCCTCTTCTAAAGAATTGGTGGCCACTCTTGTTGCAAACAAGAGTAGATCCCTCAAACCATCAAGCCAAAGGAAAGCTCCCAGAATTTCATGTAAGTAAGAAATCTTACTTTTTCTTATTCTTTTAATGGTTTTCTAAATTGTTTGTTATCTTAAAATGATAAACAGATGCTATGCCTTCTTGGAAAGGTTTCCCCCTCTCTCATTCTTAAAACCAGCCCTTCTTTATCCTAGTTAGGTGATCTAATTGTTGGAATTAAACTTTTCATATTGTTTCTCTCTTAAAAGTGAAAATTGATTAGTTTAGAATGCTTTAAACCAATTGGGGATAGTTCCTAAATAGATTAAGGTTAGAAAATTTGAAAAATGGTCAGCCATACAAAGGAAGGTTATGGCAAAATTTTCTAAAAATTTGTGAAATAAATTTCATCTTTTATTAATCAAAAAGAGTAATCCCCATCGTTTGTGTATTCTAAAAGTGTCATTTTCATTCATGCATAGAAAGATGCATATTGATTATTATTTTTAATTATAAAAGAGTGATTTTTAATAGAATTAAATTCTATGCATAGAAAGATGCATATTGATTATTATTATTTTATTATAAAAGAGTGATTTTCAATAGAATTAAGTCCTATGCATAGAAAGATACATATTGATTATTCTTTTTAATTAAAAAAAGAGTGATTTTAATAGAATTGATTTCTATGCATAGAAAGATGCATTTTTTTATTATAAAAGAGTGATTTTCAATAGAATTAAATTCTATGCATAGAAAGATGCATATTGTTTATTTTTTTTACAAAAGTGTTATTTTCATCAAAATGGATTTTTATGCCTAGATAGATGCATAAAAGAATATTTTTATTATAAAAGTGTTACTTTCATTAAAATGGATTTTTATGCATAAAATGATGCATAAAAGTTTTTTTTTATTGTAAACGTGTTACTTTCACTAATATTGATTTTTATGCATAATAGAATTTCTTTATTTACAAAAGTGTTGCTTTCACCAATATTGATTTTTATGCATAAAATGATACATAAAAGAATTTTTTATATCAAAATAAGAGTTCACTTTAATCCTACGTTTAAATCCCATGAATATTGGAAAATGAATAAGTAAATACTTAGTGAAGGAAAATTATACCGTTTTATATTCTCTAGGATGGTAATGAGAAAATTCAGAAAAACTATCGAAGTCAAAATTTTAGATAAATGACTAATTTATTCCTCATAGGAATTCGTGTTTAGTTTTGAATTCAGTAAAGTAGTAATTGAAATATTACCTTCGAGAAAGATAGTTCAAGGAGAACCTTTCTAGACTCAAACCTTAAATCAGACTATGACCAAGACGTAACTCATTCGTCAGTTTCAAGAAATGATGATGTGACTAGTTCAGTAATCTACACTCAAATCACCCACCGAATCTAAAACTAAGTTGAGACCTTTGATTTTGATCTGAGGATCAAGATTATTGAATGCGAGGAATTCTGTTTGGAAATCCAGACCTGTGATCTAGAAGTCTTGGGATACGGAATAAAGATATACTCATTGTATTCAAAAGAAAATCAAAATTGAAAACTTGCATAGAAATGCTGTTTTCTTAAAGGACTATCTTACGCCAGAATGTTGGAGGGAGCATTTGGTATCTGTGTGTTCTAAGGGAAGTTCGGTTGCAACAGCTGGCGAGAGGAGTGTTCAAAGGACGGCTCACGCGGCAAAGCCTGCCTCGGTATGGTTAAAATGGTGTGCTTTCGGTAGTATGATGGATGAGCGCCGATGAAGCGGTCCTTGAGTGAAGTGCCAGGACACCTAAGGAGGATCCTGGAGGGTTCTGACCAAGCAATGCATGGGCTCACGGTGCCGAGGACACCCATGTGTATGTCGTGGAAGATATAAATGTATGATAACAAGAAACTTATTGTAATCTGTTAACTGGATCTCGTTGTTGACCTGCTGGTCTCAACGGAGAGTCCAGAGTGATACTGTTTTGTGAGAAACAAGGATTGAATGGAAATTTTGAGTTGTGATATCTGTACCCAGTAATTATTTGTCAATGGATTGTTTTATAGATTAAAGTTTAAAGAGGAGTGTGTGAGTATCTGTATTCTAAAGCAAAAGTTAAGAAAGGCTTTCAATTATGGGTGGGTGAGTACTTGTCTGGTTCTACTATTCCAATGGTTGGGCGGTGGCTAACCCATGGGCCGGATAAGCTGGAATCAGTATAGTTTTAATAATAAAATTGATCAATAGGAATATACTTAGAACTCGAATAATTAAATAATAACCTGAAGACTTCTCAAATGAATAGATCAACGGCTGTGCCTAATTCAATTAGTAAAAAGGCATTGACTCCTTCAAGTTAAGTTTATTATAGTTTCCCTTCTATCTAGTTTATTCAGATGAAGGTTAGTTCAGTCTTGACTTTGTTAGAAAAATTCGTTAAGAAATTCAAAATGGTGGAATCATCCCCGTTTTCCGGGCATGGGAAATTATCCCGGTTTCAGTTTTCAGAATGACCACCAGCTTAGTCTCGTGCCGGGACATTCGAGGGCGAGGCCCCGAGTGGGAAACCCTGCCCTGCGTAAGAGGGAGCTGCTTCCGCTGCCATCAATTGAGAATCCAGTGTGCGGAGGGGGCAGTGGGATCTCACATTTACCTCTATTTTTCAGTTAGTAAGAATTCACGGGGGGGACTGCGGGTAAGTTTCGATTCTTTGCATAATTCTATCTTTGGTACTACAAGAAGGGAAATTGGTTGTGCAAACACTGTGTGTACTACAAAGAGGTCTTTCAATTGCCATTGGGTATATGTATACGAGTTGAGGTCATTGGCTGTCACAGTTTAAGTGTAGCATAGTACCATTAATAAAGAATACAACAGTTTATGCACGTCAAACAAGAGTCATGTTTTTGGTGCGTCTATGATGTAGATAAGATGTCAAATAATGGAATTAACTAGATCGTTGTAGAGAAGCTTGATAAGAACAACTTCTATGCTTGGAGGTTTAGATTAACAAATTTCCTGATAGGAAAAGGCTATTGGGACGAACTTGAGGAGGCACCAGAGATACCAAAGATTAATCCAACTACTGCAGATATAAAAGAATACAAGGATTGGAATCAAGGAGTAAGGAAAGTCATGTATTATCTTTCTATTAGCATACAAGAAACTATGATTGGGTATATCCAAGATGCGAAGTCACTCAAGGAGGCATGGAATACCTTGGTGAAGATGTATGAAACTAACACCAAGGCACGAAAGATTCAATTGAAGAATGAGATCCATACTGTGGAGAAGAAAAACATGTCTGTGAATGATTATGCCTTGAAGATCAAGGGCATTGTGTAATCCCTTGCATCTATTGGAGTTTCTATTAATGATGATGAGAAGGTGGAAGTATATCTACGTGGTCTCGAGCCACAATGCAAGGCATTCAAGATGTCTATTCAAACTCGAGAGAACATTCTCAACTTTTTAGATTTGGTGTTAATGCTGATCATCGAAGAAAAGAGTTTTGGTGAAGACCACTCTTCACAAAACAAAGGCAATTCAGAGCAACATGCCTTCTACACAAGTGCAGGTAGAGGACGAGGTCATGGCCAAGGTGGTGGCTGAACAGGTAATCAAAATTATGGTCTCAACAACAACAATCCCATGAATTATAACAACACACAGGTGGAAGAGATCAGCTTAGAGGCAGGGGGAGTCAAAGAGGTCGTGGTAATTGGCAAAGGCAACATAATGATACACGAGACTCTTTTCACTCTAATAAGCCTGGACATGTGCAGGCATATTGCTATAAGAAGCAGAATCACATGCGAAATGGAAAAGTGCAAAAAAATAACTATGCATCCTCTAGCAAAAATAATGAGGATAATGAGAGGTTATTTGTTATGAAACATGTAGTTAATGTTGTGTCTAGAAATGATGTAGAGCAGCATGTAAGGATGATGATGTTGGTATGTTGATTCAGATGCTTTGAACCATATGACAAGTCATGGTGAGTGGTTCAAGGAAATGAAGAGTCTTGAAAGACCAAGTTTTGTTGAAACAGAGGATGACACTGCTCATCCGGTTGCCCATGCTGGAGACATGCTATTGTCTATGCAGGATAGTAAGGTGAAGTACCTTGCAGATGTACTTCATGTTCCAAACATTACAAAGAATCTAGTTTTTGTTGGTCAAATAAGTAAGGAGGGTTTGCAGGTGTGGTTTTAACCCTGATGGTTTTTATGTACAATACTTTAAAGATAAGTGCACGTTGGTTGCAAAAGGTAAGAGAGTGGGCAGAATGCTTACACTAGATGTAAATATTCCTGAAGTGAAAGGAGGATTCCCAAACCCCGAGCAAGATACGAACCCCAAATTTCAAGAGAAACATTCCAAAATACACCAAAAAGGAGACATTTGGTTTTCTACCAATATTAAACTTGTTATAATTTCATTTCACAAAAAACTAGAGTTCAGAACGATGAAGTTGTACAATGATTTTCATACAACAATTTTGCATATGACGTAGATGCCACAATAAAAAATAGTTCATCACAATATTACATTGTCACAAAGAAAGTAGACGCAAATAATACAGACGGCACAACAAAAGATATGCAATCACAAAAGGCACACTCCATCAAGCATAACACCGGAGTTGCTGACTAAAGAAGAATTAACCATACCACCATGCTTTCCGACCAAAACTATAACATATGATTATGCCGCCACAACAAAATCTACTCAACAATAGTAGCTGAATCCCATATCAACTCTATCATGCTTGCACATTGCATCTTCTCCCACTCAGGGTGGCTTAGTACAATTCAACCTTGGTGATGGCTGTCTGGTGCATGAATTCATGAGCAAGAGAATCCAACCCCGAAACTTGTAAGAACAGATAGTAGAGATGTTTACACGGCACATATGTCAAGTGTTTGCTATGTTGTGGTGAAAAGCTGGATAGGAAGAACTTCCAGGCATGGAAGTACAGATCAAAAGTTTCTTGAAGGGATAAGGTTTTTGGAATCATGCTTTGTGGAATAAGTACAGATCATGCTAAGCCAGAGCCGGAACTACCCCGACAACCTACACAGCAGCAGGTTATAGCTTATAAGAAATGGTCAGAAAGAGCATTCAAAGTGTTGCATTATCTGTCTATATGTATTTCGGATGCTATGCTCATACACATACATGATGCTGAGAATCCCAAGGATGCATGGGATACATTGGTGAAGTTGTTTGATACAGACATGAGTGCTCGCAAGAAATAAAGAAGTTTGCAAATGCATTGGCAACAATAAATGCCCCCATGCCTGATGATGATTTGGTAGACATTACCTTGCGTGGTCTTGGCAAGGAATATAAATCTTTTGATACATCTATCTCGGTTCGGAGTACAGGTTTACCAGACTTTGATGAGTTGGTTTCACTCTTGCTTGTTGAGGAAATCAAACTCAGTGATTCTTTTCAGGATGCATCTACTAGCCATGATGATAATGGCAGAAATCAGGCATTCTATTCCCAAAGAGGATTTAGAGGCAGGGGGAGATTCGCATCACATGGCCGTGGTAATGGTCGTGGATAGCAGGACACAGGTCATCACAACAGAATTTTCAGCCTTCATATGGTGCTAGAGGTGGTCGTGGATATACACCTCAGAGAGGCAGAGGTAATCCTCGTGGTAGAGGACATTGGCAAGGCCAACAAACATCTATGCAAGATGTTGAATGCCATTACTGTGGAAAATTTGGTCATATGGCAAGAGATTGTTTCCGCAAACAGAATCATTTGAGAGGGGGTAGAGCACAACATCGTGGAAATTATGCATAACATGGTGGTGGAAATTATGCATCAAGCAGTAATGATGGCACTGCAAATCACTTGTTTGCCATGAAACATGTTGTGGGATCTATGATGACAAATGTTGAAAATGATGACACTTGGTATATGGACTCTGGAGGAGCATCAAAACATATGACTTGTCATGGTGAATGGTTTGAGCATATGAAGCCTATGAAAGATGTATTGTATGTGCCTTCAAAAGCTTGGCCTCAGTTGGTCAAATGGTGGAACAGGGATTACAGGTTCGTTTCAAAACGAGCATGGTTGCTTCGTTGAGGATTTCAAACATGGATGTAGAGTCATTGCTAAAGGCAAGAAAGAAGGCAGGTTGTTTAAGCTGGATGCTGGGATTCCTGAGTTAAAATCAGCTATGTTCTCTAAAAGTAGAAATGTGGTACAGGACATTGATATGTGGCATAAGAGGATTGGACATGTCAATATACAAAGGTTAAAGAACATGTAGGCAAGAGGCATTGTTAGTGGGCTGCCTAGATTCAAGTATGATGGGCATATGCATGTTTGTGAAGCCTGTTAGTTTGGAAAGCAGGCAAGGTTGCGGTTTCCTAGAGAAGGAAATATGAGTAGCAGGCCACTTGAGATAGTACACAACGATGTATGGGGTCCTGCACAAAACCCATCTATCAAAGGTAGTTTATATTATGTGACATTCATAGATGATTTCAGCAGGATGACATGGATATACTTTCTCAGAGAGAAAAGTGAAGTGTTGGAAAAGTTTATGGATTTCAAAGCTTTTGCAGAAAAGCAATATGGTTCTTGGATTAAGTGTTTGAGGACAGATGGAGGTGGTGAATACACCTCAAATGCTTTTGAGCATTTCTTAAGAAAGCATGGAATAAGAAGGCAATTGACTTGCAGGTATACACCTCAACAAAATGGTGTGGCTGAGAGAAAGAATAGAGTCATTTGTGAAGTGGCTAGGGCAATGCTCAATGAAAAGAGCATGCCAGATTATTACTGGGCAGAAGCTTGTGCTACCGCAGTGTATATACTGAATACAACACCTACAGTAGCCATACATGGAAGTACGCCAGCGATGCGGCTTACAGATTTTAGGCCAGACATTGGACACCTCGAAGTATTTGGATACATAGCTTATGTACATGTGCCTGATAAGGAGAGAAGGAGGAAGTTGAATCCTAAGGCAAAAAAGTGTGTGTTTGTTGGATATGCACAGGATCGAAAGGCATACAAATGTTACAATCCACAAACTAGACAAGTGGTTATCTCACGAGATGTGGTGTTTGATGAGCTTGCTAGTTGGTACAAAGCAAAGGATGAGGGTGTCATTGAGTCACTTGAAGCTGATGTGCCTGTGAACTTGCCACAAGCAAGTTCAAGTTCTACTTCTATGTCTGGGCCAGCAAAGGCTGAGAGTAGTATGGTACGTCCATGGTCAGGACATTTGAGGCATGAGAGTGTGAGCACTGGGAGTAGTGCTATGGATAAAGGAAAGAAGAAGGTTGAAGGAATTGGAATTACAGGTTATGAGTCATCAAGTTTAGAGAGTTTGGATGAGGAACTTGGCATACCCGTTTTACGCACACCTGGTGCTAGGCAGGATAGATATGTGCCACCACATGCTAGAGTGACAGGTGTTCAGAGTGATCAGCATGCATTAAGGAGATCCCAAAGGGTCAGATATCCAGTTGACAGGTTGACATATCAAGATTTTGCTATGCATTATGCATATATGACATCTTTGGTGAAGCATGTGGAACCTACATGATGCTATACAGAAGCTATTGGAACGCATGTATGGGAGAAAGCAATGGATGTTGAGATGGACGCATTGGTTCATAATGACACATGGGATTTAGTTGCATTACCACAGGACAAAAATGTCATTGGTTGAATGGGTTTACAAAGTGAAATGCAAGTCAGATGGTTCCATTGAGTGACATAAAGCAAGATTGGTAGCTAAGGGTTATGCACAAACCCAAGGTTTGGACTATGATGAAACACTTAGTCCAGTGGCAAAGATGGGAACAATGAGAGCAGTCATTGCTATGGCTGCAGCTAATGGTTGGGAAATGCATCAAATGGATGTCAAAAATGCATTTCTAAATGGAGATCTACAAGAGGAAGTGTATATGGCACAGCCAAAGGTTATGTACACCCAAGATATCCCACTCATGTATGTAGATTGAAAAAGGCATTATATGGTTTGAAGCAAGCACCTCATGCTTGGAGTGATAAGATGTGCAGATATCTTATCTCCCTTGGATTTCAAGTTTCTACAGTAGATTCTTCACTCTATGTGAAGAAAACATATCATGGGATTGTCTTACTTGTCATCTATGTGGATGACTTGATTATCACAAGTGATCATGTTACAGATGTGATGCATGTCAAGAAAGCATTGAGTGGGCAATTTGACATGAAAGACTTGGGTGAGTTGAGATACTTTCTTGGAATTGAAGTGATCAAAGACCATGCAGGTACATGGTTAGTGCAACGCCAATATGCATTGGATATGTTGGCAAAATATGGCATGACAGGGTGTAAGCCTATGAGTACACCTTTGGAGCAGAATGTGAAGTTGCGGGCTGATTTTGGTGAGGAGTTGGATGATCCATCTATGTACAGAAAGATGGTTGGTAGTCTCATTTACATGACTATCACACGCCTAGATTTGAGTTATGATGTGGGGCTAGTAAGCCAGTTTATGCAAAGCCCCAGAAAACCTCATTTGGACGCAGTGAGACGCATTATGCGATATGTAAAGACCACTGCACATTATGGTCTTCTATATGGGAATGGTAAAGGCTTGGATAAACATGGCTACACAGATGCTGATTGGGCAGGTAGCTCATATGATAGAAGGTCTACTAGTGGTTATGCCTTTACACTTGGAAGTGCCGTGGTGAGTTGGAGTAGCAAAAAGCAACCTACAGTTGCTTTGTCTAGTACAGAGGCTGAATACAGGGGTGCAGCCATTGCTACTTGTGAAGGAATATGGTTAAAGAGTCTCTTGGCAGATTTGGGTGAGCCTATTGATGGCAAAGTTGTCATTCATTGTGACAACATGAGCAGCATACAGTTGGCAAAGAATCCAGTGTTTCATGCGAGGACCAAACACATAGAGGTCCATTATCACTTTGTCAGAGAGAAAGTGCTGGATGGTACAGTTGATCTATAGTATGTGAAGATTGATGAGCAGGTGGCAGACATCTTTACAAAGCCACTTAGCAGGGAGAAGTTTGAGTACTTCCGTACTATGTTGGGAGTACATGGGATGAGCTTGAGGGGGAGTGTTGAGAGCCTTGATATCCCAAGCTCATCTACATCTTCATCTATGGCAGTACATCATGAGCTTGAGAGGGGCTGTTGAGATTCAAACTCGATGTCAGTGTGTGCCAGCTATGCTATGTGCTGGCATGTTAGGTAGGAACATGTGTGAGACATAAATGACCGCGTCCAGCTGGTCATACCGTGTGGACATTAGCTAGGGTTAGATGTGTGTGGACACAACTCATAGTGAGTTGTGTGTATTATGGATTATGGCTTTCTGAATTGTGTGAGAAGGGAGATGGCTTCCCTCTATGGTTAGGGTTTGCAATATACATTAGGGTTTGCTCATGTGTGTGTCCTCTCCCTCTACCTATTTTTCAACATGCACCACAAGTAGAAACACACTCCGACATTAACCACAATGTGCACATGCAATGTTCCCAAAATCTACAGTCATCAATCATACCAGGTTAACGACCTTTCCATTGTATCTCATTATGAAACCACAAGCTAGAGTAGTAAGGGTAGTCAATATTAACGCAGTGCAAATGACCAAAGCATCTACAAATCACACAACACCAGAAAAATAATCACTAGTGAGTAACATACTCTAACCACCACAAGTGTCCATCATTTTTTTGCTCCATACCAGACATTCGGGCCTTCCCACCACATGGTGGAAGCTCGTAAAGCAATGTAGCCATCATGCCACTTAGGAAGCTCATCTACCTTAGTGATTTCTCTAACACTTTGTAGAGCAGCATGTAGACTACTGTTCAAAGGCATTACCCTAATCATATCGATGACACTCCTCATCCTCCATGTTACAAAGGATTGCATTCATCATCCAGATAGATAGGTGAGTCCTTTGACCCCATGCCATAGCTTCAAGATGGAGGGACGCGACTCTTTCTAGGGGAGTAGCAGAGACATCCACCTTGTAGAAACGTATGGCTTCATGATCAAGCAAGAAACCTTCTTCATTGCCATTGAGAATCAATGGCTCAAGTTTCACTTGAACACCAATACCTCAACATCAATACATTCAATCTCCAAATGGAAATCAACAAGTGACACAGCAACACCCATTATTTATACTTATCCTCAAAAGACTTATTGTCATCTGGTGACTTATTGTCATCTAGTGACTGAAGGAAAAGATGCATCTTGTGTATTTTTTTACCATTGCGATAGTAGAAGTCCATGTACCACTTCTTTGGCTCACCACTCGCCATGTCAACATTTGATGGAAAAGAAATTTTCCTCTTTGGAGCCATCCATGTACCTAAAATGAAATAAAACAAAAATAAGTGAGTCGTATAAAAAACAATCATACTTACATCCAAACAAAAACCTTCCATAATGTGCTTTACAACCATCCATAGCATGCTTTAGAATTTTATGCATGCCATTTTGGAATTCACAAACTGTTGATACAAGAAGGTAGAGAATGAACTTAGGGCTATTTTACCACCCACATTATGATTTCGAATGGCAAGCTAGGGCCATTATAAAGCACATCATGGATGCTAGAGTGGCCTTAGGGCCATTCCTTCCAGCATATTGTGCAAATAGAATGGCCCTAAGCCCATTCAAAACCACATTTTGCTTGCAAGAATGGCCCTAGGGCCATTTTAACATGCACATTGTGCAAGTACAATGGCCCTGAGGCAAACAAAGACATATGATTTATCAATTTTACAAACACAAGATAGAGTGGTCCTTGGGCCATTCTAAATTTACCTATAGTTGAGAGAATGGCCCTAGGACCATTCTTGCAAGTATGATGTGCTTTTTATAATTGACCTATGGTCATTCTACAATGCAAAATGTGCTTAAAAGAATGGTCCCAGGGTCATTCTTAAGCACATCCTGGATGGTACAATGGCCATGGGGCCATTCTTTCAAGCTCATTGTGCAAGTACATTCTCAGGCAAACAAAAACATAAGACTTATCCCTTTTACAAACATAAGGTAAAATGGCCCTAGGACCATTCTAAAGAACATCCTACCTACACAATGGCCCTAAGGTCATTCTCTCAAGCACATTGTGTAGGTACAAAGGGCCGTAGCACATTGTGTAGGTAGAAGGGCCGTAACACATGTAGAAGTTGGCCTTAGGGCCATTCTTCCAAACACAATGTGCATTGAAATGGCCCTAAGGCCATCCCAGCATGCGCAATGAGCTTGAAAGAATGTCCCTAATGCCTTTCTAAAGAAAATCATGGATGGTATAATGGACCAGGGTCCAAGCTTTCAAGCCCATTCTGCATGGTATAATGGACCTAGTGCCATTCTCTCATGCACGTCATGGATGGTAGAGATTGGCCATAGAGAAATGACATAAGGGAGTGGAGAATGGCCCTATGTCCTAAAATTAAACACATTTTTTATGGTAGAATGGCCCTAGGGCCATTCTAAAGCACATTATGCATGGAAGATCCTAGGGCCATTCTCTATACACACACATGCGAAAATCAATCAAGATTTGCCGTAGGGCCATTATCTCAAGCACTTTGAGCATGGTAGTCCAAAGCATATCATGAATATAAGATTATCCCTAGGGCCATTCTCTCTACACATACATGCAAAATATATCAAGATTGGCCATAGGGACATTCTATCTACACATGCATGCGACATACATCAATATTGGCCTTACAACCATTCTACCATGCACAATGTGCTTGGTAACAATGGCCCTAGGGCCATTCTAGGTAACATGGTAGATTGTACCTAAGGCCATTCTCTCAAGCAAATTGTCCCAGGGGATTCATTCATAGAAAACTTATGATATCACATGAGTGTACAAGCATGGGGTTTATTAAAATGAGGCATAATCTTATAAGGTAGGGGTAAGGCCATATATTTAGGTGAATACTAAATATTAAATTAGCGTAAGATTCCTCCCTCTGGCTTTTGAGGTGTGCAGGTGTAAGAACCTCCCCTTCTGATCTTATGATTATTCCCCTCTCTCTCAAATAAAAGAAAAATCCTGTTTTACCCTTTTTTGGCCTAGAGAGATAAAATGTCTAGATGGAGGTAATTCAAAATTAAGATATTTTTGGATATAAAAATCCTCCTAGTGTCTAAAATGGTTTCCCCTGAAACAAAAATTCAAAAAGAACTTTCAAATGTGCAATTGGAATTAATTAAAAATAGGTATAAAGGACCTTAGCCTAAGGGTCCTGATTTTCAAAAAAATTTGAACTATGCTGCAATTAAGGTTTCTATGGACCAATAAGATTAATCCAAATGTAGGGAGGAGATAAATTGAAGAATTAAAAAAAATCTCCCAAAAATGAGTAAATGAAGAGATATTTAGAGGAAATGATGCATTTTCGACACCTCATTGTGGGGATCTCCCCTCATGAAGGAGGCACCTATTTCACATGTGTGGAGGAGTTTTAAACTCATAAATAATGAGATATTTTCATCTCTCCTATTTCAACTAGATCCAAAAAGTAAGCTAACCTGACCCAAAAATTGACCAAACTGATCTGGAAAATTCTAGAATCAGTTTGCTTGGTTAGAGGCTCATTTTTCCTATAAATAGAAGCCTCCCCCTTTTTAAAAGGTTTGTAGTGTTTATGCAATGTTACTCTACTCCTACCCAGAGCCAATTACATTGAATTCACTTGATAATTCAATTGTTTTTGACTAAATCCTCTCCAAAGAAATTGGTGGCCACTCTTGATCCAAACAAGAGTAGAACCCTCAATCCCTCAAGCCAAGGGAAAGCTTACAAAACTCCATGTAAGCTAAAGTTTCTACTTTTTAATTTCAAATCTATGGTTTTCTAATTTCCTTGTTTTTTTTTATAGTTGATTCACTACAAGAGCTTGAGGGCATACCGACGCTAAAATACTGACGCAAATGTCGAACGTCGGTATGCCCGTCGTAATGTTGGAGGAGACAAGTCGGGCGGGGTATTTTCAAATTTTCGTTTCCCGACGCGTATACCGACGCTTATTCCGACGCATATACCGACGCACATTCCGTGGTATATACCAACGCATATTCCGACGTATATTCCGTAGCATATACCAACGCTCGTAAGTTTTTTACAGCCGAGAGCCTATTTTCTGATTTTTTCGCAGAGAACAGCGCGTTACAGAGAAGGTCTCTTTCTCTCCCTCTCCTCTTTTTTCCTCTCTCCTCTTTTCTCCTTCTTTCTTCTTTTCTCCTCTTCTCCTTCTCCTAATATGTTCTTGCAATTGCTTTTACTTTTTAATTTAAGAATTAGGACGTTTAGGGTTTTGTGTTTTTTTGGCTCTCTATGCATGTTGAGAGCTCTCTATGTATGCATAGATCTCCTAATGCATGCATAGAGATTTTAGGGTTTTGTATTAGTTCTTATTCTTGTGTTTAATTTACTAATTATTTTGTTTAATATTTTGTTTTGCAGCTCTTTCACCTCACCAATCTTTCACCAATCCTCTCCTTCAGCTTCGCAAAAAAGAGGTAGATCCTCTTTCGATTTTTCTTGTTTATGCTATTTTCTATGAATTATTGCATCCCTGTTTTATGGTTTAGGGTTAGTTTTGGGTTCTTGTAAGCTTATACATAGGATTAATTTAATATCTATGCATAAAACCTATCATAAGATTGCAATCTCTATGCATAGCCTTCTTGCAAGCTTTATGCATAAGCTCTATTCATAGAGCTTGCGAGCTTGTGAAATCTCTATGCATAAGCTCTATGCATAGGCTTTATGCATAGAGTTTGCAAGCTTATAAAATCTCTATGCATAGGTTTCTTGCAAGCTTATAAAATCTCTATGCATAGGTTTCTTGAAAGCTTGCATGGACATTGTACATAGAGCTTGCGTAGCCTTCTTGTTGAAAGCTCTATGCATAGCCTTCTTGTAAAAGCTCAATGCATATGCTCTATGTATAGGCTTTATACATAGAGGTTGTAAGATTATGAAAGCTCTATACATAGGGCTTGTAAGCTTATGCAAGCTCTATACATAGAGTTTATGCATAGAGCTATATGAATCTAGCTGAATGCATGAATTAAGATCTATGCATAAAGCTTAATACATAATGTTTTATGTATAAATCTTATGGATGAGCTTTATGCATAAGGCTTCACATGCGTTATGTTTTTTTGCATAAACCTTTTTTTGATGTAGAGTGCCTTGCATGGATGGAAAGCATAAGCTTTTTGAATGTTTATACTCTCTTATACATATAACATATAAGTCTTATGCTCTGTTTTTCTATGCATAAGGTATTCTCTTTATTCATAAAGTTTATATATGTTATCAAGGTAAGATCTCTTATCCATGTAAAACAAGATCATGTTTATTACACCATTGGGTGATGGGATTAAGGGTTAGCATAGTGCATAAGGCTTATAGCATAGAGCTTATGCATAAGTCTTGCATAGAGCTTATGCATAAGACTTATGCATATGGCTTATGCATAGAGCTTATGCATAGAGCTTATGCATATGGCTTATGCATAGAGCGTATGCATAAGACTTATGCATAGAGCTTATGCATAAGACTTATGCATATGGCTTATGCATAGAGCGTATGCATAAGACTTATGCATAGAGCTTATGCATATGGCTTATGCATAGAGCATATGCATAAGACTTATGCATAGAGATTATGCATAAGACTTATGCATAGAGCGTATGCATAAGACTTATGCATATGGCTTATGCATAGAGCTTATGCATAAGACTTATGCATAGAGCGTATGCATAAGACTTATGCATATGGCTTATGCATAGAGCGTATGCATAAGACTTATGCATATGGCTTATGCATAGAGCTTATGCATAAGGCTTATGCATAGAGCTTATGCATAAGGCTTATGCATAAGACTTATGCAATTGGCTTATGCATAGAGCTTATGCATAAGTCTTGCAGCCTTATTATGCAAGCTTATACTTATACTATGCATTTAGATTTTTGCATAAGGCCTTTATAAATAGCTATTTATGAATAGAGATAGCTTCTCTCTCCATCCTTGTTCAAATTCGAGTTAATTTTGTATGGAGAGGAGATAAGCTAATGTATGAGTTATTTTTAAAATCTCCCTCAATGGCTGGGGAAAAGAAGCCCGTTTGACGCTTTTTTAAATATTTTTAAAGTCTCCCTCAACGGCTGGGGAAAAGAAGCCCGTTTCACGCTTTAAATGTTATTTTTTAAAATCTCCCTCACAGCTGGGGAAAAGAAGCCCTGTTTTATGGTTTACATAGTGCTTTGTGTAATGCATAATGATTTGTGTGTAATGAGCTGCATATACATGTTATCCTGCTAGATGGAGCCTCTCAATCTTGAAGAGAGAATAGCGTGTCCATGCATGCGATGTAAGTACCAAATCTTTCGAAAACAAAGGATTTGCAACCAGCATGTTCATGACGCTGGCATATTTCCAATGGAGCGCTTGCAAAATTTACGGTTTCAATCGTACAACCAAGCAAGTGTGCAGCCGCATCTTGATAACATTGCGCCTGTGAATTCTCGTCCCCAACAAAGGATGAGGATATCGCAGGAGGGAGTGACAGATGGAGCTCAATTAACAGCACCCGAGGGAATGGAAGAAGGTCAGGAAATGGAAGAAGGTCCAATGGAAGAAATGTTGGATGCCTTCATCGAGCAACAAAAAGCTCTCTTCGAGGAGCATGAACATGAAGATCATCAACCACGACATTCTCAACGGTCAAATTATGAACCAGAGGAAGAGGCCATGCGTAAACTTGCACGCCTTCCATTATACAATGGTGCCAACATATCTGTATTACGTGCATCTCTTACGATGCTAAATTTGCAGTTAGTTTTTGGATGGTCTAATACAAGTGTCACTGAACTATTCAAGTAAGGACTTTTTTTGGAGATTACACCTACTGTTGAAATGATAAATTATCAACTTGTATTTGAGAAAATCTTAATAGTAACGATCAGATATTGCCATACTTGCAGGCTTTTGAAAGATCAGATATTGCCCCCTGGCAACGAGATGCCTCCATCTCGTGCAGATGCGAAGAAGTTATTGAAATCCATAGGCATGGATTACAATAATATTCATGCTTGTCGCAATGATTGTTGCCTCTTCTGCCATGAATATGAGCATTTGCAAGAATGTCCCCATTGTGGCTCTAACAGATATAGAGAAGATGTTTAGGGGGAAGCTGTCCCGGTAAAGGTTCTCAGGCACTTTCCAATCATCCCAAGAATAAAAAGCATGTTCAGGTGCAAATCTATAGCAAGCTTGATGACATGGCATGCCACAACTCGATCCACAGATGAAGTGATGCGTGTGCCTGCTGACTCACCCGCATGGAGACACATTGAAGAGAAATGGCCGGCTTTTAAGGAAGAACCTCGAAACCTCCGTCTTGGCCTAGCAATGGATGGTGTAAACCCTTTTGGTTTAAGGAGCTCTTCATGGAGCACATGGCCTGTTTGCCTTGTGAATTATAATCTTCCGCCATGGTTAGCAATAAAGAAAGGTCATTTGTTGCTCTCATTAATAGTTCCAGGAAAGTATAAGGTGAAGAACATGGATGTATATTTGGCACCACTTATTGATGAGTTACGCACCTTGTGGAATGGAATTGAAGTGAAGGACATGTCAAAGCAGCAGAGTGGCCAAAGACTTACACCTGTGCAAGGTATTCTCATGTGGACAATGCATGATTGGCCTGGCTATGGAGAATGCTCAGGTTTGTCTATATCGGGTTACAATGCATGTCCTGTATGTGGTCCTCGACTTGATTCAAGATACTCAAAAGCATTACGAAAGAATGTCTACCAAGGACATGTTAGGTATCTTCCAGAAAATCATGAATTGCAGGATGGTAATCTAGGAAGAACTCCTCCAAGTGCATTGAAGGCAAGCGATTGGAAGATCAAATGGGAGGAATGTGGGAACTTGGCATGTCCTGGGATGAAGAGGCTCTCTATCTTTCACCAACTCCCCTATTGGGGTGATCTCCTTATAAACCATTTGCTTGACCCGATGCATATTTTCAAGAATGTAGCTGACATTCTGTGGAAGACCATGACAGGAAAAAAGGAGACTAAAGGCCAAAGGAATGACTTGGAAGAGATTGGTTGCATGCAAGAGTTGTGGGCTCGCACTAGACCCAATGGAAAGGTGCTACTTCCAAGAGCCCCATGGGTTTTTAGCAAGATGGAGGAACAACAAGTCAAGAGGACAATTTCAGAGTTTCGGACTCCTACAGGTTGTATGCATTGCTTGAAAAGTGCATTTACAAAGGATGATGATCTTAGTGGCCTCAAGAGTCATGATTGGCACAAGTTTCTACAATTTGTGCTACCCATAGCAATAAAAGATTGCCTCACTGTAGACATTAGAGCTACTATCTATAAGATTGCCTCACTGAAGACATTAGAGCTACTATCTATAAGATTGGCACATTGGTGCACTGGATTTCTTCAAAAGAGATAAAGAGAGACACTTTGGAGACAGCGCGTTTAAACTCCATAGAGGCAGTCTGCATGGTAGAGAAGTTTTTCCCTACAAGTTTATTAACAATCCAGATGCATCTGCTAGTTCATGTTGTAGATGAGGTTGCAGTTGCTGGAACAGTCCATTCAAGATGGATGTTCTTTTTGGAGAGGTTTATGAAGACATTAAAGGGATTTGTTCGCCAAATGGCTCGCCCAGAGGGTAGTATGTCAGAAGGGTGGCTGATACAAGAGTCCCTTGTTTACATCACTGAATATTTAAGTTCCTCAGATCCAGAGATACCTCGACTATGGTCTCAAGAGTCTAACAGGCGAGTCATTGGTGAGGAACCTCAAGGCCAAGGCATTAAGAGAAAGATGGATAACAATTTAAGGGAAAAAATCAACAAATTTTGCATCTTGAACTCTCATGTAATGGAGAAGTGGATTGAGACATATGAAGCTCTCAAGCGACAGCGAGTACAAGATCGTTTAAGTTTCAGAAGGAATCGCACTACAAGAAATCTCCCATATCCAGAAGGTATGCAAGCTCTTCCGGACTTTCCCACAGGTAGATGGCTAGAAGCTACAATTTTAGAAGCCAAACGTGCTGGTTTAACTATAACAGAGGAGGAGGAGGAGCTTACAAAAGGATGCGATTGGCATGTAAGTGTTTAAGTTCTACATGTCTCTCTTTTTTTTCTCTACATGTCTCAGTGTTTGATTCTCCATCAACAATCTTTTTGTGCTATTTGTAGTATCACAAATATGGGGCGTTTTGGTCACATGGACGTCATTTTCGAGTAGAACGAATAGACCAAAGAAGAGCAACCTTTGATTGTGGTGTCACAGCACAGTTTGTTCAAGAAAGTCGTGCAAGTGCAAGTGATGATAACACAATTAGTGGAATGCTTGATTACTTTGGAACCATTCAAGATATATTAAAGGTTGGCTTCAGAAGTTTTGAGTTGTTTATCTTTGATGTGAAGTGGTTCAAGGTAATCATGAATGGGCCACATGCAACTGTACATAGAGACAAGAGTGGCCTCATCCAAGTGGACTCCACAAAGGTATGGACCGATCAGCAAGATACTTTTGTGCGCCCAGAGCATTGTGAGCAGGTTGTCTTTAAAGCGGATCCAAAAGATCCACGCTGGCTGTTTGTGGTTCAAGTCGCCCCCCACAGTAAGCAAATTTTTAAAGAATTTGAGCTACAACAAGGTGATGTGGATGCACAGGGTAATGGAGAGCAGCAAGAACAAGCCGATATCAACAATGAAGAGGAGCAACTAGAGCAAGATCCAAATGAAGAGGTGCAAACCAAGGAAGCTGAAAAACATGTTGAGGAAGAAGACATAGATGATGAAGACATCCTTCATCAAGGGACTTTTAATGATGAGGATGCTGAAATGTACATAGACATAGATCTCTTTGGGGCTACTGATCTTAATAAGGATGATAGAATAGATAATGATTTTTAAAATGATGTATCTTAATGATTATGCAAATAGTTATGACATATTTGTAATGGTTTTATGACATTGAAGGTCCTTTCATTGTTTACCATTGTTAATGTTTACCATCATAATCACTACTGTAGGAGCAAGTTGATATAGTTTTACCAATGTTGTTTATCATTGTTAATGTTTGTCATATGGTTCTTTCATTGTTTACCGTGTAATTTTCATTTCGCACAAGTTTGTCATATGGTTTTTTGTCCAACAGGCCATGGGTGACTCACCACCCTACGACTACAGTCCAGATTTCTCATTTAATCCTACACCACAGGGCATGAGTCCCCAGCAGTTATATGGTTTTCTTTCGTCCATGACTCCAGAGCAGAGAGCCATGGCTCAAAGTTATTGGGGTTCTGGAGCAGGGACATCTGCCTCACCATCTGGCTTCCCGACGCCAACTCCCACACCCGTGGGTACGACAGCAGCTCCCACACCTCATACCACACAGCCTTCCACTCCTCTTACAGCTCGATCCACCACCTCTTCACATAGACGGCGCTCACGTAGTAGGTCTTCAGGGGGAGGTTGTTGTGGTGGTAGTGCCACAGATGCTGTGACACCACCACCACGTGAGCGTCGTCCTTCGCTCTCATCTGTTGTTGATAGCACACCCATAGGGTCACCTTCCACTCCCTGGGGTGCACATGACCATGACAACAGCAAGATTTACACAATTAGGGATGGGGCACCAATAATGGATAGTGCAGGGAAGGCAATGAAGACACGCATTCGATAATTGTGCACTATACAGTTTCACGACTCTGTCATGACTAAATGGGATCAGCAAGATAAGGGGAAGAAAAATTATATAAATACAAAGATAAAGCAAGAGTTTCAGCCATCTGACCCTATGAATGTCGTCTGGGCAGCCATTGCTCAGGAGCTCACCGAGACACCAGAGAGGTTTCAACAACAAAGAGAGGCGGCAAGGGCAAGACTCCAAACAGTAGGGGCTTCTCATCTTGGGAGTGGTGGTTACGAAACCATGCGCCATGAATTCATAAGTGTTTGTAGCAATTTTATTTATGTAAATGTATGTATGTGGGCTAAATGTTGATTTCTAAAAGTTATAATTGTTAATCGTTTGTGTAGGAGTTGGCCATGAATCGCCCACCAAGTAGGCAAGAGGAGAAGTACGCTCACAAACATGGCCTTGTGGCCTTGTTTGAGATGCTTGAAGAAGAAGGAGAGACCGTCAATTGGGAGGCATTACCATGATGTAAGACCTTCAAACTAATGAAATATGATCAAAACATTCTTGAATATTAATGTTTAATTTAATTTCTTGTTTGTCGATCAGGAAAATAAAAAAACGAGCACGGTTGTTTTTGTGCTCTATTTTAGACAGAATGGTGTTGTCTGTTTGCTGTTGTTGATCCTGCTCATTGCAGGCAGCCAGGCAGCACTATTCTGCCCAAAACAAAATTTCTGCTACAGCGTCGGTATATTCCCCGGTACTGGCATCGGTATATTCATTGGTATATATCTCGGTATTTACGTCGGTATACACCCCCGGTATACACCCCGGTATACAACGCGGTATATGCACCGGTATAGACGCCGGTTTAGCCATCGGTACTACCCCCCCGGTGAGTGTCGGTATAGATAACGGTATAGGCGCCGGTATTGCTACCCGACGCTTATACCGACGCTGTGGTTCCGGCGCTAATACCGACGTTTATACCGATGTGACGGGGCTTTTTTAGACCCCGTTAAATGACGCCGGTATAAGCGCCGGTATTAGGCTAACATGTAGTAGTGATTAAAGTGAATCCTAATGTTTTGCCTTGATGAAAAGGCTACCCCTTTCTCTTCCTTAACACTAGTTCTGTAATTGGACACTTAAGTGTCCTAAGACACTTAAGTGTCCTGAAAAGTTCTTGAATTTTTGTGGGCAATCTATTAAGAGTTTTGAAATGCTTAACATCCACAGATGTTCCTCAAGACCCAAAAAATCCTTGAGATTTTTTAAATTGCACTTTTCTTAGCTTTTGCAAGGCAATATTTTAATTTTCTTAGACACATGCTGATAAAATGCATGATTTTTGCTGTTTTCAAAATAGTAGTAATTTGGACATAACTTTTAGAAGGGACATAGTTTGATCATGAAACTTGGCTTGATGGAACGCCCATGATGTAAACTAAATCCTAGAATCATCAAACAACAATTATTGGATAAATTTTTGACTCGCTAATATTGAAATGACGTTTTTTACATAGGTGGAGCATGAATTTTTCTCCTTCCATATGCAAGCTAATAATGTAAAACTTGAGGTGCACCCATGTTATATAGGGTAAATACTACTTTGTTTTGAATTTTCCAAAACTTTAGAGCCACTTTTTGGGCCTCTTCTCATACATGGCCTTTTGCGCAACCTGTTTTTAATACATAAAATGTCTAATTATGAGCCTAATTTTGATTTTCATCAAAGGGGAAAGCTGTGTAAGTGCATTATTTGTTGTAACTATAGGTTTAGACTACTTGTGCAAGCATAGTTATGATTAGTTTTTGATAAAAGATGATCAAATTTTGCATTTTTATTTTTTATAGTTTTTTTAGAACTAGGCGATAAGAACCTACTTAAGTGGAGGCTAAGTTAGTGTCATACACATCAAACTATGGCTTATTTATCTCATCTCAAGCATGAAAACCAATAATCAACATTCTCATTGATAGGGCTACATTATTTTTTAGTGGCGTGATTGAGTTTTGATAATACGCGTTACTTTTGCTGATTTTATGCAACTTTTTTGGAAAAAATTCTAGAAAAGAAAAATGATTTTTTTGGTGAACTTCTACCTCCTTGGACTGATGTATGCTATCAAAATATCTTGGGAAAAATGCTATTGATATCATTGGATTTTTTTTTGAGAGAATGATACTTGCATATTTGGAAAAATCCTGAAAAAATGTTCATTTTCAAGACATATGCTACTTTGTTGCTTATGTACTTCCGAATAAAAAGGTATTTTATATGTTTAGCATTTTTTACATAAGCATAGGGTTATGTTCTACATGCCCAATGAAGCATTTTCGTTTTTAAAGCCTACATTAGGAGTTTGATTTTTTTTTGCAACCCCAAAAAAGGACACTTAAGTGTCCTGTTTTGGTACCAAACTAGTGTTAAGAATTCAGCCTTTTTATCCTAAAATGAGTAACAAATAAATTGATTAAAATTTTCTTATTGTTTACTCACTAGAAAGTGAAAATTGAGTAGATTAGAGTACTTTACTTCAAATTGGGGTTAATTTTAAACTAAAAATAGAATGTTAAAAATTGAGAAATGGTCAGCCATACAAAGGAGTTTATGGTAAAATTTTCTTAAATTTTGTGGAAAATAAAGTTTATTTTTATGTTATTCTAAAAGAGTAATTCCCACCGTTTGTGCATTCTATAAGAAATATTTTTATTTACTCCATGTACATATTCACCTATGAATATGCATGGATATCATTGATATTAATTATTGAAATTAATTTCTATGCATAGAAATATGCATATTGGAATTGGAAATCTTTTTATTATAAAAGTGTTGTTTTCATTGAATTTTAATTCTATGCATAGAAAGATGCATATTAGAAATTTTTTACTATAAAAGTGTTATTTCATTGAATTTAATATCTATGCATAGAAAGACGCATAATGCAAATTTTTATTATAAAAGAGTGGTTTTCATTGGATTTAATATCTATACATAGAAAGATGCATAATGGAATTTTTATTATAAAAGTGTTGTTTTCATTGAATTTAATTTCTATGCATAGAGAGATGCATAATGGAAATTTTTATTATAAAAGTGTTGTTTTCACATTGAATTTAATTTCTATGCATAGAGAGATGCATAATGAAAATTTTTATTATAAAAGTGTTGTTTTCACATTGATTGAATTTAATATCTATGCATAGAAAGATGCATAATGGAAATTTTTATTAAAAGTGTTATTTTCATTGAATTTAATTTCTATGCATAGAAAGATGCATAATGAAAATTTTTATTAAAAAAGTGTTGTTTTCATTGAATTTAATATCTATGCATAGAAAGATGCATAATGGAATTTTTTATTAAAAAATTATTATTTTCATTGAATTTAATTTCTATGCATAGAAAGATGCATAATGGAAATTTTTATTATATATAAAAGTGTTGTTTTCATTGAATTTAAATTCTATGCATAGAAAGATGCATAATGGAAATTTTTATTATACAAGTGTTGTTTTCATTAAATTTAATTTCTATGCATAGAAAGATACATAATGGAAATTTTATAAAAGTGTTGTTTCATTGAATTTAATATCTATGCATAGAAAGATGCATAATGAAAATTTTTATTATAAAAGTGTTGTTTTCATTGAATTTAATATCTATGCATAGAAAGATGCATAATGGAAATTTTTATTATAAAAGTGTTGTTTTCATTGAATTTAATTTCTTTACATAGAAAGATGCATAATGGAAATTTTTATTATAAAATTGTTGTTTTGATTGAATTTAATATCTATGCATAGAAAGATGCATAATGAAAATTTTTATTATAAAAGTGTTGTTTTCATTGAATTTAATTTCTATGCATAGAAAGATGCATAATGGAAATTTTTATTATAAAAGGATTGTTTTCATTAAAATTGATTTTATGCATAGAAAGATGCATAAAAGATTTATTTTTATTTCAAAAGTGTTATTTTCATTGAAATTGATTTTATGCATAGAAAGATGCATAAAGGATTTTTTTTATTTCAAAAGTGTTATTCTCATTAAAATTGATTTTATGCATAGAAAGATACATAAAGGATTTATTTTTCTTTCAAAAGTGTTATTTTCATTAAAATTGATTTTATGAATGGAAAGATGCATAAAGGATTTATTTTTATTTCAAAAGTGTTATTTTCATTAAAATTGATTTTATGCCTATAGAGATGCATAAAGGATTTAATTTTATTTCAAAAGTGTTATTTTCCTTAAAATTGAATTTATGCATAAAAGGATTTTTATAAAAGTGTTGGTCCCACACTGAAGTTGATATTTATGCATAAATAGATGTGTAAAGAATCTTTATATCAAAAATTAGAATTCTCTTAAATTCTATGTTTAAATTCTATGAATAGATGCAACGAGATGTGATGAGAATCAGAGAGACGTGAATCAATGGGGATGAATGTGATGTGAATAGAGGTGATGAGATGTGAGGTGAATAAATGTAATGTGATGTGATGTAAATCAGATAGATGGGAATGGATGGATGGATGTGATGTGAATAGAGGTGATGAGATGTGAGGTGAATAGATGTGATGTGAATCAGATAGATGTGAATGAATGGATGGATGTGATGTGAATAGAGGTGATGAGATGTGAGGTGAATAGATGTGATGAGATGTGATGTGAATTAGATAGATGTGAATGGATGGATGGATGGATGTGATGTGAATATAGGTGATGAGATGTGAGGTGAATAGATATGATGAGATATGATGTGAATCAAATAGATGTGAATGGATGGATGGATGTGATGTGAATAGAGGTGATGAGATGTGAGGTAAATAGATGTAACGAGATGTGATGAGAATCAGATAAGTGTGAATGAATGGATGGATGGTTGTTATGTGAATAGAGGTGATAAGATGTGAGGTGAGTAGATGTGATAAGATGTGATGTGAATTAGATAGATGTGAATGAATGGATGAGATGTGATGTCATGTGAATCAGGATGTAAATGAATGATATGGGATATGAGTGGATGATATGTGATAAAAATGGATGTAAACGTATAAGTGAAGAGTGGATGTGAATGTATATGTGAAAGAATTGATGTGAAGGAGTATGTGAAAGAATGGATATAGATGTGTATGTGAAAGAATGTGATGTGATGGAAAGAGATGTGATATGTCATAAATATATGTGGATGATATGTCATAAATATATGTGGATGTGAATGTGATGGATATGAATGAATGTGAATGTGATGGATATGAATGAATGTGAATGTGATGAATATGAATGAATGTAAATATGATGGATATGAACGAATGTGATGTGATGGGATGTGAATTGGGATAGATGTGAATGAATGAGATGTGAGGTAAAATGAATAAGATGTGATAAGAGTGAATGTGATGTGGTCTGAATGGATGAGATGTGAATGAATGTGATGTGATGGGATGTGGATATGGATAGATGCGAGTGTATGAGAAAAGATGTGATGAAATGGAAATTGATGTGATGAGAATGGGAATACACATGAAATAAATGAGAATTGATGTGGAACAATGTGGAAAGACGAGAGTTTGTTATAGAAACTGTATTTATTGTTGAGAGGTAGCGATTGCGTTTGTGCAATGCTACATTGATATGGGTGATGGATGATGGGTGAGTTGTGGAACACCTCGATTAAGAGGGGGTGTTGAGAGATGTAATTGTGGTGTTGTGTGTATGTGGGAAAGCACCCTAGAGGTGCAAGATATTGTGGTGAGATAGGAATGCCACATGTAATATTGAATGGTGTGTGAGTGTTGACCAAAAGAGTGGAAAAGGAGTTGCCACATGGATGATGATGTGTAAAGTGGGATAAGGCTAGGGAGCCTATATCATTGTATGGTTCATTTGAGATATGCAAGCAATAGAATTAAGTGTTGAGTGTGCAATCTCCCTCTCTCTCTCTCATGGAGTTTTTAGTGTGGTTTAATCCACCTTAATTATGTTGCTTAATCATTTTCTATCACCATGATCAATCCCATTTTAGGATTGTTATCATGGTATCAGAGCTTGGGTGGGCTCTTGGTCATGGTGATTATTATGTATATTAGCTTGCTTATGTGTTCATATGATTAAGCATTATTTTCAGTTTATCTCATGAAAAAAATTATGCACCCTCATATTATCATTTGGATTTGCATTTTTGAGGATTTGAGAGGAGATTTGCAACAAGGAGGTTGCATAGAAGCTGCCCAAGAGTTGCAAATGGGATTTTTGCAACATGGAAAACCTGCTCATCATCAAAGAAGCTAAAAATGGAGATTTCAGCAAGTGTGAAGACTATGGAGTCTTTGGTGTCATCAAGGAGAAGCTGCCAAGGAGATTTGTGAAGGTATTTTGGTGTTTTTGCCTCTAATTTGGTATTTGAGCATGGAGTAATGTTAATATTTGAGAAGGGTTGCTATATGTGGGATTTGTGTATCCCATGGTTTTTGCATTTGGGCAAAGTGTAAGAGGTGCAATGCTTGTCTAAGAAGGGACAAGCAGTTATGGGCTTGGAAGAAGTCCATGGTTGAGCACATTGGAAAGGGAAGATGCTCATTGGTATGCTCATCAAGTATGGGCAAATGTTGGGAAAGCAAATGGTCATGGAAGACCTCAACTTGGAGGTCTTGGAGAGGCAAAGTAGCAATGGGAGATGCTATGGAGTTTTTGAAGCTCATATGAGAGCCAAAAAGCATGAGAAGGTACAACAAGAGGAGTTGCACACACAACTCATTTGGAGCTGAAATGGAAGCTCACAGAGATGATAGTGGAGCAAAGAAGTTGCAGCTCATGGAGGAGCTGCGTTTCAAGCTTGCATAATCATTTGAAGAACAAGACTAAAGGTTGCTTGGATGAAAGAATCCACCTCAAAATGGAACATGTAGAGCAGTGAAAAAGAGCTAAAGGATGCAGTACAATGATGATGGGTGAGTCCAATCAAAGTATGCACCAGAGAAGTTTGCATAGAAGAGCAACTAGTGAGCTTAAGACCAATAGCCGAGACCAATCTGGCTATCGTGAAGTTGATAGTAGTCACCACTGTGTGTGTAGAGAAGATGACTCGAAGGTCCCAAAGCCGCAACATGGCATAGCAAGAAGCTCATGGGCTTCAGCTATGGAGGAAAGCAAGGCTATCAGCATGAGCAAAAAGGCTAAAGTCCAGCTATGGCGATAGTAGCACAGGAGCAAGCAAAGCAGTAGCTACACCTAGTGCAAGAGAGAGGCAACACAAGCATAGGCATCGTAGTAGCCAGTAAAGAAGAAGGCAAACATAGAACAGGAAGTCAGGCGATGCAGTTAGAGAAAAGCTTCAAGCTGTGGCTATGGCGAATATCTGCAGCATAGAGTCAACCCAGAAGAACAATCGAGAGAAAGGAGAAGAAGACCCTGTGTGTGTGTTCAGGAAATCTGACGATGGCAGAACTGGCTCGGTGCCACAAAAGCGCATTCAACGTGCAGAGCAGTCGTGCAGACATTTCAAAGAATTGTTAAAAAAAAGAATTAATTTAACCCTTATTGGCAGTAAGGGTACATTCACACAACACCATATCATTTATTTTTAAAAGGATAAGCCTTGTTCACATGCCTTTAAAAGGCATTATATGAGAACACATTCACACACAACCAATTTCCAAAGTTTTTTTTTTGAAGATGTTCACACACACATCGAGGGTCCCCTGCCACCCAATTGCGACCAAGGGGTTTGTAATTTTATTTTTCACCCAAATATGATGATGGACAATCGTCCACGAGCATGCGTGCTCAAAACAACAAAATTTTGTAATCATCCATGGTATGAGGGTTGCCTTGCCCGAGCTCACCTAGAAGCTTGAAATGGTTATTGCGTGATATGTGCATGAGCGATGCACGTGTGAGGTGCATACGCATGGGTTGGTTCCCACCCGAACTTCCATGGTCAAATCGGACTTAGTGGTTCCGCTGTGAGCGAGTCGGTTCAAAATGGACTTGGTGTCTAACATGGTAGATACGTGCACACATGATTGGTTGATAAACACTCCAATGTATCGTTGAGGGGGGGGGTGTTGAGAGGTAGCGATTGCGTTTGTGCAATGCTACATTGATATGGGTGATGGATGATGGGTGAGTTGTGGAACACCTCGATTAAGAGGGGGTGTTGAGAGATGTAATTGTGGTGTTGTGTGGGAAAGCACCCTAGAGGTGCAAGATATTGTGGTGAGATAGGAATGCCACATGTAATATTGAATGGTGTGTGAGTGTTGACCAAAAGAGTGGAAAAGGAGTTGCCACATGGATGATGATGTGTAAAGTGGGATAAGGCTAGGGAGCCTATATCATTGTATGGTTCATTTGAGATATGCAAGCAATAGAATTAAGTGTTGAGTATGCAATCTCCCTCTCTCTCTCATGGAGTTTTTAGTGTGGTTTAATCCACCTTAACTATGTTGCTTAATCATTGTCTATCACCATGATCAATCCCATTTTAGGATTGTTATCATTTATGACCTATTTTTAAATAGTTATTTTATGTCAAGGATGTCGGGGAAGCATTTTGACCATCTTGTGAATGAGGTGTGGAGACCTAGTCTAATAAAGTTGCAACAGCTGACGGAGAGTCAATGGAGGACGTCTCGCGTAGCAAGGACCAACCTCAGTTCTCGATTAAAATGGTGAGCTTCCGGTATGATGGATGAGGGACCAAGGGAGCGGCCTATGAGTGAAGCGCTAGGTCACCTGCGAAGGATCCTAGAGGGTGCTATCCATACGATGCTCGGGCTCTATGTCATCGATGATACCCATGCGTGCATCGAGGAAGATATTGGAATGGAGTAAGTAAGAGTTGTTTTCTGAATTCGGGCATGGATCTAGTTGATTGACCTTGCTGGTCCTCAATGGATGAGTCCATGGCTCTTTTATATGGATCTATTGGTTGACCTTGCTGATCTTCAACAGAGATTCCATTTTGATATGTGATTATATTGCCAGGTACTATGAGCTAGGATGAAGGAATGATTGGAATTAAGGATTCAACCGGAGATTTTAAGGATTATAATCAGTGACTATGATTTCATTAAATGATTGTTTTAAAGACAGTTGATTCTGTGAAAAAGGCAATTTCATATCGGGTGTGTAAGTGGTGTGACTAATTTAAAGTTTGCATAAATACCCGACGAGGGGGCCTGGAAACTCTTTTCCCTAGTACCCGGGACAAAACCTAACCAAATTCTTAATTGGATCCCATCACTACAGTGGTTGGGCGATTGGCTAACCCACAGGACTGGATGGGGTTAGGCTGGATGGATCCCTAAATTGGCTAACCCACGGGACTGGATGGGGTTAGGCTAGATTGATGGATCCCTAAATTGGCTAACCCAATTCTATTATGGTACGATAGATGAAGTAAATCCCAGATAAAAATTGTTCTATGGAAAAGAATCAATGCATGTGCCTCTCAATGAGGAAAAAAGCGTTGGTCTCTATGATCCAAGTGCAATCTTTTCCCTGATCTGACTATGGGACTTACAGGTTCGGTCAGATCAGTTCAGTTAGTTAAGGCTTTTGAATATGTTAGAGAAAAATTATCTTGGAGGAATCGCCCGTGCTTTCCTGGCACAAGGGAAGTTTTTCCGGGTTCGGTTTTGGAAGAACCGATGGATTAGTCTCTTGTCTATATACCCGTGGTGGTTGGGCGAGGCCCCGAGTGAGGGACCCTGCCCCACGCAAGAAGTGCTACTTTCGCTGCTAGCACCCTTGAATTCATTGCGCGGTGGGGACATGGATCTTACAATTAGGGGGAGGGGAGGGGTATCGCAACATTAAGGATATGTCATAATTGTACAAAATTCTTGCAATGTTGTACAAAAGTCTTGCAATGTTTTACAAAATTCTTACAATGTTTTTGTATCATTCTACCAATACTGTGTTAGCATGCATGGAGTATTTATGTTCACTCAGTAAAGTCAAAGTAACATACTTTAATCTAAGGAGAGGGGGTGTGTAAATGCTAGAGAAAAAACATAGATATAAGGAACAAGGTGACATAGTCATTTTTTAAAGGTATCCTTATAAGCTTAAATAGGGGGTGTTATCATCTTATGAGCATCATATATAGGGAATTTTATTGAGGTTCATGCATGCAAGTGATGTCCCCCTTTACTGTGACTAAATCCCTAGGAAATTTGCACATGGTAGAATGGCCCTAGGTCCAATCTTTCAAGCACATCGTGTATGGTAGAGTAGACCTACAGTCATTCTCTCAAGCACATCGTGTATGGTAGAGTAGACCTACAGTCATTCTCTCAAGCACATCATGGATGGTAGAATGACCCCATGGCCAATCTCAAGCACAGTATGTAGGTAGAATGTCCCCAAGGCCACTTTAGAGCATTTTGTTCCTACAAGAATGGCCAGAGGGCCATTCTACCATCCACAATCTTGATATTTTATGCATGAGCATGAAGAGATTGGCCCAAGGGCCTATCTAAAATTCACCATCACAGATGCTAGTATGGACATAGGTCCAATCTTTCAAGCACATTATATTATGTATGCATGTGTAGATATGGCCCTATGGCCATTCTTCAATGGAAAATCTTGATGTATTTTTCATGCATATGTAGAGATTGGCCATAGAGAGTTGACAGAAGGGAGTAGAGAATGGCCCTAGGGTCATTCCACCATGCAGAATGTGCTTGAAAGAATGGCCCTCTAAAGATCATCATGGATGGTAGAATGGACCTAGGTCCAATATTTCAAGCACATTCTACATGGCGGAATGGCCCTATGGCCATCCTAAAACACATTGTGGATGGTAGAATTGTCCTAGGGAATTTCTAAAGCACATCATGGATGGTAGATTGGAACTAGGGCCATTCTCTCAAGATATTGGCCCAAGGATAATTCTCCAATCTCATTGTGTCAACCAATGGTAAATTTAAAATTATTCTTGGGACAATCTCTTGAGAGAATGGCTCTAGGGCCATCTTATCATGAAATATTGTGAGAATGGCCCTAGGGAACAAAAGAGAATCTAAAGTGACCCTTGGACCAAGCTGCCACACACATAACAGAATCTATCTTGGCCCTAGAATCCAGCTACCACACACAAGATAATCTACATTGGTCCTAGGGCCAAGCTACCATGAACAAATATGTACATCATCTTAGCAAGTAGCTTGGCCCTAGGACCAATCTACCAGTAAAGATGGTATTTCTTTGTTGATGGTAGCTTAACCAATCTACATGCAAATATGATGTAGATTTGTTCATGGTGGCTTGGCCCTAGGGAAAAGTTAGATTCTCTTGCAAGGGTCACTTTAGATTCTCTTATGTTCCCTAGGGCGATTCTCTTAAGATTGCATGATATAATGACCCTAGAGCCATTCCCTCAAGATATTGACCCAAGAACAATTCTAAAATTTACCACTGGTTGACACAATGAGAGTGGAGAAAACCAGGAACATTCTTGCAAGTCTTGATATTTTAAAATTTTATGCAAGCACATGTAGAGATTGGCCCAAGGACCAAAAGTTGATACAAGGGAGTGGAGAATGGCCCTAGGGAAATTCTCAAGTAGATTCTATAGGTAGAATGGCCCTAGGCTATTCTAAAGTACATTGTGCTTCCAAGAATGGCCGAAGGGCTATTCTACTATGAAATCTTTATGGAATGGCCCTAGGGAACATAAGATAATCTAGAGTTACACTTGGACCAACCTACCACACACAAGAGAATCTAGCTTGGCCCTAGGGCTAAAGCTACCATGAACAAATCTACATGATCTTCCAGTGGTAGCTTAGCTCTAAAACCAATATACCAACAAGGATGGTGTTTATTTGTTGATGGTAGCTTGGACCTATGACCAATCTACCAGCAAAGATGATGTAGATTTTTTCATGGTATCTTGGCCCTTCAGCCAAGATAAGCTAGATTCTCTTGCAAGGGTCACTATAGATTCTCTTGTGTTCCCTAGGACCATTCTCTCAAGATTGCATGATAGAATGGCCCTAGGGACATTCTCTCAAGATTGCATGATAGAATGGCCCTAGGGACATTCTCTTAAGAGCTTTTCCCAAGGACAATTCTAAAAATTACCAATGTGGTTGACACAATGAGAGTGGAGAATGGAGCCAAGACCATTCTTGCACGTCTTAATATTTTAATGTATTATGCAAGCACATATAGAGATTTACCCAACGACCATTCTAAAATTTACCTAATAGTTGATACAAGGGAGTGGAGAATGGCCCTAGGGAACACAAGAGAATCTAGAGTGACCCTTGCAAGAGAATCTAGCTTGGCCTTAGGGTCAATCTAGATTCTCGTGCAAGGGTCACTCTAGATTCTCTTGTGTTCCCTAGGGCCATTCTATCATGATTGCATGATAGAATAGGCCTAGGGTCATTTTCTCAAGAGATTAACCCAAGCACAATTCTAAAATTTACCAATGGGGTTGACACCATCGGAGTGGAGAAAACGGAGCCAAGACCATTCTTGCAAGTCTTAATATTTTAATATTTTTTTGCAAGAACATGTAGAGATTGGCCAAAGGAAGATTCTAAAATTCACCAAAAATTGATACAAGGGAGTGGGGAATGGCCCTAGGGCCATTCTTAGGCACATTGTGTAGGTAGAATGGCCCTAGGGCCATTCTAAAGTACATTGTGTAGGTAGAATGGCACTAGGGCCATTCTACCATGCAATATTGAGAGAATGTCCCTAGGGAACACGAGAATCTAGAGTGACCCTTGTAGCAAGATACCACATAGGAGAGAATCTATCTTGGCCCCAGGGCTAAGCTACTTTGAACAAATCTACGTTATCTTTGCTAGTAGCTTATCCCTTGAACAAATCTACCAGCAAAGATGGTTTAGATTTGTTCATGGTAGCTTGGAACCAAACTACTAGCAAACATGTTGTTCCTTTGTTGATGGTAACTAGTTCCTATGACCAATCTACCTACACAAATGATGTAGCTTTGTTCATGGTAGCTTGGTTCTATGGCCAGCATATATTCTCTTGCAAGAGTCACTCTAGATTCTCTTGTGTTGCCTAAAATAATTCTCTCAATATTGCATGATAGAATGGCCCTAGGGCCATTCTCTTAAGATTTTTTCTCAAAGAAAATTCTAAAATTTACCAGTTTGGTTGACACAATAAGAGTGGAGAATGGGGCGCATATTAGATAATAATTAAGATGTGATTAGTAAGAAATTAACTAATAGCTTAATGTAGGTATGGATAATAAAAAACCAGCAAGTTCTCATTAGACCAATGCCTCAATTTATAGAGTTTACATCCAAGCACCTAATCTCTCCTTTTAATTCACTCCACCTCTTTTGCTTGATTCTCTCCACCTCTTTTGCTTGATTCTCTCCACCTCTTCCCATAATATCTCCACACCTCCTAAATCTTCTCATGCTACCCTTTATTCTCTCCCAATAGATACTTCCCATCTTTTCATAATTTCTTACTCATTTACAGCCTCTTTCTAGGGGCTTGTTCTTACAGCCTCTTTCTAGGGGCTTGTTCCCGCACACATCCTATTCACTTGTTATTTCAACACCTCCTGTAAGATCCCTGTTCCCACCGAGCAACCGATTCGGGGTACTAGCAGCGGAAGTATCACTTCTCGCGTGGGACAGGGGTCCCACAGTCAAGGCCTCATCCCACGGATATCCGGACAAGAGACTAATCCGTCGGTTTTTCCAAAACCGAACCCGGAAAAACTTTCCTTACCCGGAAAGCACGGGCGATTCCACCAGGATAACTTTTTACTCTAACGTAGTCAAGATCATTACTAATCACGCTGATCCGACTGCACCCATAAAGATACTCGGTCAGATCAAGGAAGAAACTTGCACTTGGATCATTGGGATCAACTCTTTTTTCCCCATCAAGAGGCACAGCCATTGATTCCTATCCATAGAACAATTACTATCCGGGATTTACTTTATCTATTGTAATAACAAAAATTGAGTCTCGATTTACGGATCCATCAGTCCAGCCTAACCCCATCCAGTCCCATGGGTTAGCCAACCGCCCAACCACTGTAGTGATGGGATCCAATTAAGAATTTGGTTAGGTTTTGTCCCGGGTACCAAGGAAAAGAGTTCCAAGGCCCCCTAGCCGGAAGTTCATGCAAACATAAAATTAGTCACACCACTTATACACCCAATATGAAATTGCCTTTTTCTTAGCATCAGCTAACTTTAAAACAATCCTTTAATGAAACCATTATGTCACTAATGACAATCCTCAAAGTCTCTGGTTGAATCCTTATTTTCAGTCATTCATTCATCGGGTTACTTATGGCATCATTGGCAACCAGAACGCTCACCACCTGTTCACTCAGGGGCCTTTTTCATAGTTCCTAGCTCATAGTAACCGGTAATATATTCATATAATAGAATGGAATCTCCGTGGAAGATCAGCAAGATCAACCCACAGATCCATATAAAAGAGCCATAGACTCATCCGTTGAGGACCAGCAAGGTCAATCAACCAGATCCATGCCCTGTTTCAGAAAACAACTCTTACTCCTTGTTCCAATATCTTCCACGACGCACGTGTGGGTATCTTCAGTGACCCAGAGCCCGAGCACCGTATGGTTAGCACCCTCTAGGATCCTTCGCAGGTGACCTAGCGCTTCACTCATAGGCCGCTTCCTTGGTCCATCAAACACCGTACCGGAAGCTCACCATTTAAATCGAATCGAGGCTGGTCAAGACCTCGGTCGACCTTGCTATGCAAGACGTCCTCCGTTGACTCTCCGTCTCAGCAGTTGCAACTTTAACAGTTAGTTCTTCATGACCTTAATCCACAAGCAAAGACAGTCAAAATGCTTCCCCAGCATTCTTGACATAAAACAGTCATTTACAAACAGTCACAAAATACAGTTTCTAAATCGAACTCTCGTCTTTCCACATTATCCCTCAGTCCACATTACTTATTCCACATTCCATTCAGTGTGTACTCATTCTCATCCATTTCCTCATATCGACGACACATTGATTCACATACACATTCACATTCACATTCATATATCCACATCTACATGCATACATTCATTTTCACATCCTCATTTATACACCCACATCCCATATCCACATTTATACATACACATCCATATCCACATCCATACATCCACATCCACATCCACATCCACATTCCCATTCACAACTATACATCCACATCTACATCCACATACATACATACATCCACATCCGTATCTACATCCATACATCCACATTCACATCCACATCCACATACATACATACATCCATTTCCACATTCCCATTCATATAACCCCATATGCCTTCACATCTAATCTTTTACATCACATCCATTCTTGCCCTATCACAACCCATATACATCTTATCCTATCATATACACTTCTTACCTCATCTCATACACATCTTATCACATCTTAATTCATCTTATCACCTGCTAACTTATTTTATAAGCATCTTATCACCTCTTATCACATCTTATACACCTCTTATAACATCCTATCACATCTCATATCTATTTATAGAATACAAGAGAATTCTTATATTTGATATAAGATTTCTTTACACATTTATTTATGCATAAATTCCATTTAAGGAGATTAATACTTTCGAAGTAGAATCAATCTTTTATGCATCTTCCTATGCATAAATTCATTTTAAATGAAAATGACACTTTTGAATTAAAATTCAATCTTTTATGCATCTTCCTATGCATAAATTCAATTTAGATGAGAATGACACTTTTGAATCAATCTTTTATGTATCTTCCTATACATAAATTCAATTTGGTAGGAATTACACTTTTAGAATAAAATAATTTCTCTTATGCATCTAAGTTATGCATAAAATCCATTTATGATGAAAATCACACTTTTAGTATAAAAACAATATCTTCTTTTTTTTGCATACTTCTATGGATGAAATCCAATTATGATAAAAGTAACACTTTTATAATAAAAAAATCAACTCTTATGCATACTTCTATGCATGAAATTCAATTGTGATAAAAGTAACACTTTTATAATAAAATAATCAACTTTTATGCATACCTCTATGCATGAATTCAATTGTGATAAAAGTAACACTTTTATAATAAAATAATCAACTTTTATGCATACCTCTATACATGAAATCCAAATATGATAAAAGTAACACTTTTATAATAAAATAATCCACTCTTATGCATACTTCTATGCATGAAATTCAATTGTGATAAAAGTAACACTTTTATAATAAAATAATCAACTTTTATCATACCTCTATGCATGAAATCCAAATATGATAAAAGTAACACTTTTATAATAAAATAATCAACTCTTATGCATACTTATATGCATGAAATTCAATTGTGATAAAAGTAACACTTTTATGATAAAATAATCAACTTTTATGCATACCTCTATGCATGAAATCCAAATATGATAAAGGTAACACTTTTATAATAAAATAATCAACTTTTATGCATACCTCTATGCATGAAATCCAAATATGATAAAAGTAACACTTTTATAATAAAATAATCAACTCTTATGCATACTTCTATGCATGAAATTCAATTGTGATAAAAGTAACACTTTTATAATAAAATAATCAACTCTTATGCATACTTCTATGCATGAAATTCAATTGTGATAAAAGTAACACTTTTATAATGAAATAATCAACTTTTATGCATACCTCTATGCATGAATTCAATTATGATAAAAGTAACACTTTTATAATAAAATAATCAACTTTTATGCATACCTCTATGCATGAAATCCAAATATGATAAAAATAACACTTTTATAATAAAATAATCATCCTTTATGCATACATCTATGCATGAAAATCAATTATGCATAATATAAAAATCAATTTCCCTATGATTACAATGAATATCTTCAATTAATCTAGGATGATCATTCCTAGAATATGGTAGGAAGTCCTCTTTTCATGCTTTGAATGAAATTATTTTATGCATAATTTTTATAAAAATTTTGCCATAGCTCCGCTGCTATGACTGATAAATCTCAATTTTTCTAAGGGATAAAGCTTATCATTAAGAAATAATTAGAATGATCCCTAATTGGAACAATAATCCATAATGGATTGAATCATCAATATTCATGAAATACATAAACTAAAAGCATAGAAAAAAACCATTAATTTGGCCTCAAGTATAGATTAATCTTGGATTAAGGAAAAGCTTTATGAAAAGTTTCATTTGGATTGAGAATGGGTCATGAGTATGACCATTTCTTGAGTGAGAGAGAGAAATTACATAAAAACCATTTGAATTAAGCATAAATGGAAATTTATGTAATTCTTAACTATCATTAATCAATTAACTTCAATAGCATTCATCAAATTATGTAACTCTTCACTACCATTCATCAATTAACTTCAATAGCATTCAAAAACCATTCCAATTAAGCTTCTCAAGCTTGAGAGGGGTTGAGAAGAGAGAAGCATTGAGAAATTATAGAAAAGATCAAAATTCACCATTTACCTTACAAATTGCTTGATTCTTTGTTCACGGTAGAGGCCCCCAACCAATCAATTGGTTAAGTATGTTGATGGAGCCACCAATGGGGATTGAAGAAAGAGGGAAGCTCCAATTTCTTCAATTTGGAGAGAATTTTAGAGAATAGTAGAAATTAGCATTATTTCAGCATAACTCTAGTATAGTAAAATTCTTCTAGTTTTTTCAAAGGACTCATGTTCTATTTATAGGAGAGGGAAGCTCTAACCAAAGCTAACTCAATTCTAGAATTTTCTAAATTCAGTTTGGTTGAATTTAGACTAGATTTGGATCTAGTTTGGTTCCTTTTTGATTCGGTTTGGTTCCATTTTGATTTGGTTTGATTCAAGAGAGAGGAGAGATAAAAATATCACATTATTTTTTTGTTTAAAACTCATTCAAGCATGTGAAATATGCACCTCCTTTAATGGACTCCCCTTCCTTACATATGTGTCAAAATGGAATGATTATACCCAAAATATCTCATATTTTTAATATTGCTCATAGTTTTTTACTAATAAACCTTGTACATTTTCAACTCTTCATCTTATGTGAGCATTTACTCATTTTTGGATACCCAAAATATCTCATATTTTTTATATTACTCATAGTTTCTCACTAATAAACCTTGTACATAGTCAACTCTTCATCTTATGTGAGCATTTACTCATTTTTGGGTATCTTCTTTTACAAATTGGATTTATCTCCTCCCTACACATGGATGGATGCTATTGGCCCATAGGAACCTTAATTGGACCATAATCCAAAAATTTCTGAAAATCTAGACCCTTAGGCTAAGGTCCTTTATACCCATTTCCAATAAATTTCAATTGCACGTTGGAAAGTTCTTTTTGAATTTCTGTTTCGGGGGAACTTATTTTAATAAGATGAGTTATTTTTCTATCCAAAAATATTCATAATCTGAATATTATCTCTCTAGAATATTTTCTCTCTCTATGTCAAAACAGGCAGAGACGAGATCTCTTATATTTCTGAAGAGGAAATTGATTACAGGGGAATATGCTGGACATTTTGAGAGGCTGGGGAGGAATCTTACATTCTCTCCCACTTGAAAAATGCGAGATGTCCTCATCTCGCAAACTTGGGATAATTTCGCGAGATGCACGAACATGAGACTTAGAGAAAGATTTAATTGAGATTAACCACCAAATAAAAAAGTCTTAAAGAGAGTAAGGGTCAAGACAAGAACAAGATTTGAACTTTATTCATTCTTGGAACATATACAGTAAGGATAGAAGAACTCTTTACACTTCCATAAGCCCGTCCATCATATGATCACAAAAGCAGCACTCACAAGCTACGCACGTATAAGGTAACTCATCTATGGAAATAATTCTGTTGGTTATTACCGCACCTATCTCAGTGGTATGAGGTGATCTAACAAAAGGACCTCTGAGAGGCAAGCCAAAAACGGGATAAAGGCATATCTTTTGATGACAAAGAAAACACGCCAGTAAGAAGACCCGCTCAGAAAACCCAGGATGTCTTGATCTCATGACGCAGTAGTATCGGGGACCCAAACCCAAGGCTTCAAAAACCATGGCCAAGCGGACATTGTTACGAAAGTGCTGCTCACCCCAGGGTGTTACCCTAGTTATATCTTGATAGGTCCGCCATTTGGTCTAAGCTACAGAAGTTCCCAAGTGAGGAAAAAGTGAGCGCTCATACTGTTCTATAAAATCCTTCTTCACAGACTCGCTTGCGTCTTGAAGGTGAGAAATCATCATGGATAAAACTAATTCCTGTTGCCAAGCCATGAAGGAGATTAAGAAAGAAAGGAGATCGATGGAAGTAAGATTACTATGAGCGACAAGTAAAAGTTACGACTTATATAAAGGAAGGAGCTAGCGTAACTTAGAAGCCAATGGTATCTTGCCACACTGAAGTTTTACCGGCTTTCCCTGATTTGGATTTGGCACATTTTTCTATAGAAGGCATTAAGAACTTTGAGATGAAGAGATAAAAGAAGTTCGTAGACTAAGTCACCTACTTTCTTTGGTCCACAATATCTGGGGGATAACTACTTATACTCTCCTAGAGATAAAGAAATTCTTTTGGTCCGTATTCAAATGAAGACTATAACTGCTTCTTTGAATTCTCTGATTGTCCTCTTCTTATCTGTATATTGTCTCTGTCGATCCTGGGCAGCGTTTATGAATTGCCTGCATCTGTTGCTCTATGAATTGCCTGCATCTGTTGCTCTAAGTCGCCAAGCATTTGACTGGTCATCTCGACCCTAATCAATGGGTCGGACCTAGTTAATGGAGTTAAGCAATCTTGTCCGAGACGGACCCTGATTAGATTAGTATGAAGGAATTGGTCTCTGAATTTGGGTTCTAGACTTTCCTGTGCCCTTTTCATGGTAGGAGTCGGGCAGTCTTTTAACTGATGGTCAAAACCTTGGCATCCAAAACACTGGTTCTCACTTCTCAATTCATCGTTCTGAATCTTTAAAACAGGTGGGCTCCTGAGAAGGTATTCTGGGTAAAGTGTCTTCCCTTTTTAAACAGAATATTTCTTTTATTTAGAGAGGGAATAATTATAAGATTCTTACTCCTGTATACCTCGAAGGCTGGGGGAGAAATCTTACATTCTACCCCACTTAAAAAGTGCGAGATGTCCTTATCTCGCAAAGTAGAGGACAACTCTTTTTCTTAAGATCCAATTTATTCTGGGGTTCCTTATATTCTGGTCAACCTAATAGAATACGGGAATAATTATCCCTTAAATAGAACTCATCATTACATAACAATTTTATTCAATTCATATCATTCATATCTTTAACACGATCATGGTCCATCAGACCGAAAAAAATTCCTTCTGAACATTCCTCCACGGGAATTTTAGTTAAGCAAGTTCTCAATTTGTCATCCCTTCACTTGATCTACCGTCACAAGTATTAACAATAGCAATTTGACAGTACAATCCACTAATCTCATAGTGATTTGCTGAAATCATTATCATCATTTATCATTACAAGGACTCGTCCCAATCATCCACATTGTGGTTTCGCTCAGCTTATTACATTTCAATCAATTTTCAGGGATCATCATTTTTCAATCAGAATCCAAATCAATTCATCAGTTCCCAAACAGAATTAAAAATCATATCAACCACATTCGAATTCATCAACTGGATAGCATTAATGCTTATAATTTCAAGTCTTAGATTTACTCGTATATACTGTCGGTAAAGAGCTGCAGTTATACCCTCGGTATATACGGATAGTCATGATACTCGAACTATAAGGTAAATACCATCATGTCTAGGCCTCAAGCAAGTCAAGGTTCCATACAATTACGGTACTTCTAATTGAAGACCCAACTACTAATTTACGAATTTCAATTTGAATAACAATTTGTATGAATTATATCACACAATTACAACCTTTTTGTGCGTCTTGATAAACTTTTGACATAATTGGCTCCTCAGTCGATCTTATTGGAGATCTATGACATATGTCTGATAAATAGATTTTTCTTTATCCGAAACAATCACTTAAATTAAAAAAACATTTGTATATTTATATACAAGTTGCAATAAGTACATAGAGTGACTCGGCTCCAAAATTCAAAATCTCCTCGAGAGACGCATAAGACGACGGTACTGGGCCATAGTCATGCCCTGTTACATAATTTCTCTAATTGCGAAGGGAGCTATTATTTTCTCCTTAGGGATAAATCGACTAAAGAGTCTATAAACTCGGCAAGCAAGTCTGAAATTTTGAGGCGTTGAATGATATAGAATGACACCACGCGTCGTTTTCAGCTTTATCAAAATCATGGCCAATGAGAGGTTCTGCCTCAGCATTGCATGCCGGTTGAAAGAGGCATGGATATATAGCCCTGCAAACCACTTATGCTGTTGTCTCTCCACTAGGTTAGGAAAATATAATTCTTCAAAATGGCGTGCGAGTCTTGCTCGGCTTGTTCGAGTTGAAGCGGAAGAGATGAGATGCTCGAAGGCAAATGCAATCATATCTTGAGACTGGGTGAGGTCGGTAATACCAGATAAATGGGGAACTTCCATCTATAAAAATAATTTCTTTGATTAAAGAATTTCTTCATTAAAGAAGCTTACGGAATGAAAATACATTATGAAAATGCTGTTTCTGAATTCTTATTACCAATTTCAGATAAGAATTTAATTATCCTTATTAGCTTTCAATTTGGCTCTGATACCAACTGTAAGATCCCTGTTCCCATCGAGCAACGGATTCGGGGTACTAGCAGGCGGAAGTAGCACTTCTCGCGCGGGACAGGGTCCCACAGTCGGCCTCGTCCACGGATATCTGGACAAGAGACTAATCCGTCGGTTTTTCCAAAACCGAACCCAGAAAAACTTCCCTCACTCAGAAAGCACGGGCGATTCCACCAGGATAACTTTTTACTCTAACGTAGTCAAGATCATTACTGATCACACTGATCCGACTGCACCTATAAAGATACTCGGTCAGATCAAGGAAGAAACTTGCACTTGGATCATTGGGATCAACGCTTTTTTCCCCATCAAGAGGCACATCCATTGATTCCTATCCATAGAACAATTACTATTCGGGATTTACTTTATCTATCGTAATAACAGAAATTGAGTCTCGATTTACGGATCCATCAGTCCAGCCTAACCCCATCCCCAGTCCCATGGGTTAGCCAACTGCCCAACCACTGTAGTGATGGGATCCAATTAAGAATTTGGTTAGGTTTTGTCCCGGGTACCAAGGAAAAGAGTTGCAAGGCCCCCTAGCCGGAAGTACATGCAAACATAAAATTAGTCACACCACTTACACACCCAATATGAAATTGCCTTTTTCTTAGCATTAGCTAACTTTAAAACAATCCTTTAATGAAACCATTATGTCACTGATGACAATCCTCAAAGTCTCTGGTTGAATCCTTATTTTCAGTCATTCATTCATCGGTATACTTATGGCATCATTGGCAACCAGGACGCTCACCACCTGTTCACTCAGGGACCCTTTCCATAGTTTCTAGCTCATAGTAACCGGTAATATATTCATATAATAGAATGGAATCTCCGTGGAAGATCAGCAAGATCAACCCACAGATCCATATAAAAGAGCCATGGACTCATCCGTTGAGGATCAGCAAGGTCAATCAACCAGATCCATGCCCTGTTTCAGAAAACAACTCTTACTCCTTGTTCCAATATCTTCCACGACGCACGTGTGGGTACCTTTGGCGACCCAGAGCCCGAGCACCGTATGGTCAGCACCCTCTAGGATCCTTCGCAAGTGACCTAGCGCTTCACTCATAGGCCACTTCCTTGGTCCCTCATCCACCGTACCGGAAGCTCACCATTTAAATCGAACCGAGGCTGGTCAAGACCTCGGTCGACCTTGCTACGCGAGACGTTCTCCATTGACTCTCCGTCAGCAGTTGCAACTTTAACAGTTAGGTCTTCATGACCTTAATCCACAAGACGGTCAAAATGCTTCCCCAGCATTCTTGACATAAAACAATCATTTACAAACAGTCACAAAATACAGTTTCTAAATCGAACTCTCGTCTTTCCACATTATCCCTCAGTCCACATTACTTATTCCACATTCCATTCAGTGTGTACTCATTCTCATCCATTTCCTCATATCGACGACACATTAATTCACATACACATTCACATTCACATCCATATATCCACATCTACATGCATACATCCATTCTCACATCCTCATTTATACACCCACATCCCATATCCACATTCATACATACATATCCATATTCACATCCATACATCCACATCCACATCCACATTCATGCATCCACATCCACATTCCCATTCACATCTATACATCCACATCTACATCCACATACATACATACATCCACATCCGTATCTACATCCATACATCCACATTCACATCCACATCCACATACATACATACATCCACATCCACATACATACATCCATTTCCACATTCCCATTCATATAACCCCATATGCCTTGACATCTAATCTTTTACATCACATCCATTCTTACCCTATCACAACCCATATACATCTTATCCTATCACATACACTTCTTACCTCATCTCATACACATCTTAATTCATCTTATCACCTGCTAACTTATTTCATAAGCATCTTATCACCTCTTATCACATCTTATACACCTCTTATCACATCCTATCACATCTCATATCTATTTATAGAATACAAGAGAATTCTTATATTTGATATAATATTTCTTTACACATTTATTTATGCATAAATTCCATTTAAGGAGATTAATACTTTCGAAGTAAAATCAATCTTTTATACATCTTCCTATGCATAAATTCATTTTAAATGAAAATGACACTTTTGAATTAAAATTCAATCTTTTATGCATCTTCCTATGCATAAATTCAATTTAGATGAGAATGACACTTTTGAATCAATCTTTTATGCATCTTCCTATGCATAAATTCAATTTGGTAGGAATTACACTTTTAGAATAAAATAATTTCTCTTATGCATCTAAGTTATGCATAAAATCCATTTATGATGAAAATCACATTTTTAGTATAAAAACAATATCTTTTTTTTGCATACTTCTATGCATGAAATCCAATTATGATAAAAGTAACACTTTTATAATAAAATAATCAACTCTTATGCATACTTCTATGCATGAAATTCAATTGTGATAAAAGTAACACTTTTATAATAAAATAATCAACTTTTATGCATACCTCTATGCATGAATTCAATTATGATAAAAGTAACACTTTTATAATAAAATAATCAACTTTTATGCATACCTCTATGTATGAAATCCAAATATGATAAAAGTAACACTTTTATAATAAAATAATCAACTCTTATGCATACTTCTATGCATGACATTCAATTGTGATAAAAGTAACTCTTTTATAATAAAATAATCAACTTTTATGCATACCTCTATGCATGAAATCCAAATATGATAAAAGTAACACTTTTATAATAAAATAATCAACTCTTATGCATACTTCTATGCATGAAATTCAATTGTGATAAAAGTAACACTTTTGTAATAAAATAATCAACTTTTATGCATACCTCTATGCATGAAATCCAAATATGATAAAAGTAACACTTTTATAATAAAATAATCAACTTTTATGCATACCTCTATGCATGAAATCCAAATATGATAAAAGTAACACTTTTATAATAAAATAATCAACTCTTATGCATACTTCTATGCATGAAATTCAATTGTGATAAAAGTAACACTTTTATAATAAAATAATCAACTCTTATGCATACCTCTATGCATGAAATCCAATTATGATAAAAGTAACACTTTTATAATAAAATAATCAACTCTTATGCATACTTCTATGCATGAAATTCAATTGTGATAAAAGTAACACTTTTATAATAAAATAATCAACTTTTATGCATACCTCTATGCATGAATTCAATTATTATAAAAGTAACACTTTTATAATAAAATAATCAACTTTTATGCCAAAACAGGCAGAGACGAGATCTCTTATATGTTTGAAGAGGAAATTGATTACAGGGGAATATGCTGGACATTTTGAGAGGCTGGGGAGGAATCTTACATTCTCTCCCACTTGAAAAATGCGAGATGTCCTCATCTCGCAAACTTGGGATAATTTCGCGAGATGCACGAACATGAGACTTAGAGAAAGATTTAATTGAGATTAACCACCAAATAAAAAAGTCTCAAAGAGAGTAAGGGTCAAGACAAGAACAAGATCTAAACTTTATTCATTCTTGGAACATATACAGTAAGGATAGAAGAACTCTTTACACTTCCATAAGCCCGTCCATCATATGATCACAAAAGCAGCACTCACAAGCTGTGCACATATAAGGTAACTCATATATGGGAATAATTATGTTGGTTATTGCCGCACCTATCTCAGTGGTATGAGGTGATCTAACAAAAGTACCTCTGAGAGGCAAGCTAAAAACAGGGTAAAGGCATATCTTCCCATGACAAAGAAAACACGCCAGTAAGAAGACCCGCTCAGAAAACCCAAGATGTCTTGATCTCATGACGCAGTAGTATTGGGGACCCAAACCCAAGGCTTCAATAACCATGGCCAAGCGGACATTGTTACGAAAGTGCTGCTGACCCCAGGGTGTTACCCTAGTTATATCTTGATAGGTCCGCCATTTGGTCTGAGCTACAGAAGTTCCCAAGTGACGAAAAAGTGGGCGCTCATACTGTTCTATAAAATCCTTCTTCACAGACTCGCTTGCGTCTTGAAGGTGAGAAATCATCATGGATAAAACTAATTCCTATTGCCAAGCCATGAAGGAGATTAAGAAAGAAAGGAGATCGATGGAAGTAAGATTACTGTGAGCGACAAGTAAAAGTTATGACTTATATAAAGGAAGGAGCTAGCGTAACTTAGAAGCCAATGGTATCTTGCAACTGAAGTTTTACCGTCTTTCCTTGATTTGGGTTTGGCACATTTTTCTATAGAAGACATTACGATCTTTGAGATGAAGAGATAAAAGAAGTTCGTAGGCTGTCACCTACTTTCTTTGGTCCACAATATCTGGGGGATAACTACTTATACTCTCCTAGAGATAAAGAAATTCTTTTGGTCCGTATTCAAATGAAGACTATAACTGCTTCTTTGAATTCTCTGATTGTCCTCTTCTTATATGTATATTGTCTCTGTCGATCCTCGGCAGCGTTTATATCTTTATGAATTGCCTGCATCTGTTGCTCTAAGTCACCAACCTGGTCATCTTGACCCTAATCAATGGGTCGGACCTAGTTAATGGAGTTAAGCAATCTTGTCCGAGACGGACCCTGATTAGATTGGTATGAAGGAATTGGTCTCTGAATTTGGGTTCTAGACTTCCCTGTGCCCTTTTCATGGTAGGAATCGGGCAATCTTTTAACTGATGGTCAAAACCTTGGCATCCAAAACACCGGTTCTCACTTCTGAATTCATCGTTCTGAATCTTTAAAACAGGTGGGCTCCTGAGAAGGTATTCTGGGTAAAGTGTCTTCCCTTTTTAAACAGAATCTTTCTTTTATTTAGAGAGGGAATAATTATAAGATTCTTACTCCTGTATACCTCGAAGGCTGGGGGAGAAATCTTACATTCTATCCCACTTAAAAAGTGCGAGATGTCCTTATCTCGCAAAGTAGAGGACAACTCTTTTTCTTAAGATCCAATTTATTCTGGGGTTCCTTATATTCTGGTCAACCTAATAGAATACGGGAATAATTATCCCTTAAATAGAACTCATCATTACATAACAATTTCATTCAATTCATATCATTCATATCTTTAACACGATAATGGTCCATTTGACCGAAAAAAATTCCTTCTGAACATTCCTCCACAGGAATTTTAGTTAAGCAAGTTCTCAATTTGTCATCCCTTAACTTGATCTACCATCACAAGTATTAACAAGAGCAAATTGACAGTACAATCCACTAATCTCATAGTGATTTGCTGAAATCATTATCATCATTTATCATTACAGGGACTCGTCCCAATCATCCACATTGTGGTTTCGCTCAGCTTATTACATTTCAATCAATTTTCAAGGATCATCATTTTTCAATCAGAATCCAAATTAATTCATCAGTTCCCAAACAGAATTAAAAATCATATCAACCACATTCGAATTCATCAACTGGATAGCATTAATGCTTATAATTTCAAGTCTTAGATTTACTCGTATATACTGCCGGTAAAGAGCTGCAGTTATACCCTCGGTATATACGGATAGTCATGATACTCAAACTATAAGGTAAATACCATCATGTCTAGGCCTCAAGCAAGTCAGGGTTCCATACAATTACGGTACTTCTAATTGAAGACCCAACTACTAATTTACGAATTTCAATTTGAATAACAATTTGTATGAATTATATCACACAATTACAACCTTTTTGTGCGTCTTGATAAACTTTTGACATAATTGGCTCCTCAGTCGATCTTATTGGAGATCTATGACATATGTCTGATAAATAGATTTTTCTTTATCCGAAACAATCACTTAAATTAAAAAAACATTTGTATATTTATATACAAGTTGCAATAAGTACATAGAGTGGCTCGGCTCCAAAATTCAAAATCTCCTCGAGAGACGCATAAGACGATGGTACTGGGCCATAGTCATGCCCTGTTACATAATTTCTCTAATTGCGAAGAGAGCTATTATTTTCTCCTTAGGGATAAATCGACTAAAGAGTCTATAAACTCGGCAAGCAAGTCTGAAATTTTGAGGCGTTGAATGATATAGAATGACACCACGCGTCATTTTCAGCTTTATCAAAATCATGGCCAATGAGAGGTTCTGCCTCAGCATTGCATGCCGGTTGAAAGAGGCGTGGATATATAGCCCTGCAAACCACTTATGCTGTTGTCTCTCCACTAGGTTAGGAAAATATAATTCCTCGAAATGGCATGCGAGTCTTGCTTGGCTTGTTCGAGTTGAAGCAGAAGAGATGAGATGCTCGAAGGCAAATGCAATCATATCTTGAGATTGGCTGAGGTCGGGAATACCAGATAAATGGGGAACTTCCATCTATAAAAACAATTTCTTTGATTAAAATTTCTTCATTAAAGAAGCTTACGGAATGAAAATACATTATGAAAATGCTGTTTCTGAATTCTTATTACCAATTTGACATAAGAATTTAATTATCCCTATTAGCTTTCAATTTGGCTCTGATACCAACTGTAAGATCCCTGTTCCCACCGAGCAACGGATTGAGGGTACTAGCAGCGGAAGTAGCACTTCTCGCGCGGGACAGGGGTCCCACAATCGGGGCCTTGTCTGCGGATATCCGGACAAGAGACTAATCCGTCGGTTTTTCCAAAACCGAACCCGGAAAAACTTCCCTTACCCGGAAAGCACGGACGATTCCACCAGGATAACTTTTTACTCTAACGTAGTCAAGATCATTACTGATCACGCTGATCCGACTGCACCTATAAAGATACTCGGTCAGATCAAGGAAGAAACTTGCACTTGGATCATTGCGATCAATGCTTTTTTTCCCATCAAGAGGCACAGCCATTGATTCCTATCCATAGAACAATTACTATCCGGGATTTACTTTATCTATCGTAATAACAAAAATTGAGTCTCGATTTACGGATCCATCAGTCCAGCCTAACCCCATCCAGTCCCATGGGTTAGCCAACCGCCCAACCACTGTAGTGATGGGATCCAATTAAGAATTTGGTTAGGTTTTGTCCCGGGTACCAAGGAAAAGAGTTCCAAGGCCCCCTAGCCGGAAGTTCATGCAAACATAAAATTAGTCACACCACTTACACACCCAATATGAAATTGCCTTTTTCTTAGCATCAGCTAACTTTAAAACAATCCTTTAATGAAACCATTATGTCACTGATGACAATCCTCAAAGTCTCTGGTTGAATCCTTATTTTCAGTCATTCATTCATCGGTATACTTATGGCATCATTGGCAACCAGAACGCTCACCACCTGTTCACTCAGGGGCCTTTTCCATAGTTCCTAGCTCATAGTAACCGGTAATATATTCATATAATAGAATGGAATCTCCGTGGAAGATCAGCAAGATCAAACCACAGATCCATATAAAAGAGCCATGGACTCATCCCTTGAGGACCAGCAAGGTCAATCAACCAAATCCATGCCCTGTTTCAGAAAACAACTCTTACTCCTTGTTCCAATATCTTCCACGACGCACGTGTGGGTATCTTCAGTGACCCAGAGCCCGAGCACCGTATGGTCAGCACCCTCTAGGATCCTTCGCAGGTGACCTAGCGCTTCACTCATAGGCCGCTTCCTTGGTCCCTCATCCACCGTACCGGAAGCTCGCCATTTAAATCGAACCGAGGCTGGTCAAGACCTCGGTCTACCTTGCTACGCGAGACGTCCTCCATTGACTCTCCGTCTCAGCAGTTGCAACTTTAACAGTTAGGTCTTCATGACCTTAATCCACAAGACGGTCAAAACGCTTCCCCAGCATTCTTGACATAAAACAGTCATTTACAAACAGTCACAAAATACAGTTTCGAAATCGAACTCTCGTCTTTCCACATTATCCCTCAGTCCACATTACTTATTCCACATTCCATTCAGTGTGTACTCCATTAATTCACATACACATTCACATTCACATCCATATATCCACATCTACATGCATACATCCATTTTCACATCCTCATTTATACACCCACATCCCATATCCACATTCATACATACACATCCATATCCACATCCACATCCACATCCACCTCCACATCCATATCCACATCCACATCCACATCCACATCCATATCCACATCCATATCCACATCCACATCCACATTCATACATCCACATCCACATTCCCATTCACATCTATACATCCACATCTACATCCACATACATACATACATCCACATCCGTATCTACATCCATACATCCACATTCACATCCACATCCACATCCACATACATACATCCATTTCCACATTCCCATTCATATAACCCCATATGCCTTCACATCTAATCTTTTACATCACATCCATTCTTGCCCTATCACAACCCATATACATCTTATCCTATCACATACACTTCTTACCTCATCTCATACACATCTTAATTCATCTTATCACCTGCTAACTTATTTCATAAGCATCTTATCACCTCTTATCACATCTTATACACCTCTTATCACATCCTATCACATCTCATATCTATTTATAGAATACAAGAGAATTCTTATATTTGATATAAGATTTCTTTACACATTTATTTATGCATAAATTCCATTTAAGGAGATTAATACTTTCGAAGTAAAATCAATCTTTTATGCATCTTCCTATGCATAAATTCATTTTAAATGAAAATGACACTTTTGAATTAAAATTCAATCTTTTATGCATCTTCCTATGCATAAATTCAATTTAGCTGAGAATGACACTTTTGAATCAATCTTTTATGCATCTTCCTATGCATAAATTCACTTTGGTAGGAATTACACTTTTAGAATAAAATAATTTCTCTTATGCATCTAAGTTATGCATAAAATCCATTTTATGATGAAAATCACACTTTTAGTATAAAAAGAATATCTTTTTTTTGCATACTTCTATGCATGAAATTCAATTATGATAAAAGGAACACTTTTATAATAAAATAATCAACTCATGCATACTTCTATGCATGAAATTCAATTGTGATAAAAGTAACACTTTTATAATAAAATAATCAACTTTTATGCATACCTCTATGCATGAATTCAATTGTGATAAAAGTAACACTTTTATAATAAAATAATCAACTTTTATGCATACCTCTATGCATGAAATCCAAATATGATAAAAGTAACAATTTTATAATAAAATAATCAACTCTTATGCATACTTCTATGCATGAAATTCAATTGTGATAAAAGTAACACTTTTATAATAAAATAATCAAATTTTATGCATACCTCTATGCATGAAATCCAAATATGATAAAAGTAACACTTTTATAATAAAATAATCAACTTTTATGCATACCTCTATGCATGAAATCCAAATATGATAAAAGTAACACTTTTATAATAAAATAATCAACTTTTATGCATACCTCTATGCATGAAATCCAAATATGATAAAAGTAACACTTTTATAATAAAATAATCAACTCTTATGCATGAAATTCAATTGTGATAAAAGTAACACTTTTATAATAAAATAATCAACTTTTATGCATACCTCTATGCATGAAATCCAAATATGATAAAAGTAACACTTTTATAATAAAATAATCAACTCTTATGCATACTTCTATGCATGAAATTCAATTGTGATAAAAGTAACACTTTTATAATAAAATAATCAACTTTTATGCATACCTCTATGCATGAATTCAATTATGATAAAAGTAACACTTTTATAATAAAATAATCAACTTTTATGCATACCTCTATGCATGAAATCCAAATATGATAAAAATAACACTTTTATAATAAAATAATCATCCTTTATGCATACATCTATGCATGAAAATCAATTATGCATAATATAAAAATTAATTTCTTTATGATTACAATGAATATCTTCAATTAATCTAGGATGATAATTCCTAGAATATGGTAGGAAGTCCTCTTTTCATGCTTTGAATGAAATTATTTTATGCATAAGTTTTATAAAAATTTTGCCATAGCTCCGCTGCCATGACTGATAAATCTCAATTTTTCTAAGGGATAAAGCTTATCATTAAAAAATAATTAGAATGATCCCTAATTGGAACAATAATCCATAATGGATTGAATCATCAATATTCATCCTTACAAATTGTATCCTTGTATCTTTACATGGTCAAGATGTTGATGAGTAGGAGTTTTTTCTCGAGTTAGACTTAGTAGACTATCTAATGGTTTCCCCTATTTAGGAAGAGGGGAACCTTACACTTCCAAATAGGGTACATGCTACATTGAACCACTATCTCATAAACAATCCACACATGGAGTATGTAGAGTTTATTTTTGAACACCCTATCTTAGCATAGTGGGCCTTGAATGGGGCCCAAGATGAGCCCTATTAACTACTCAGGGCCCTGTCCATGCATCTTCCTATGCATAAATTCATTTTAAATGAAAATGACACGTTTGAATTAAAATTCAATCTTTTATGTATCTTCCTATGCATAAATTCAATTTAGATGAGAATGACACTTTTGAATCAATCTTTTATGCATCTTCCTATGCATAAATTCAATTTGGTAGGAATTACACTTTTAGAATAAAATAATTTCTCTTATGCATCTAAGTTATGCATAAAATCCATTTATGATGAAAATCACACTTTTAGTATAAAAAGAATATCTTTTTTTTGCATACTTCTATGCATGAAATCCAATTATGATAAAAGTAACACTTTTATAATAAAATAATCAACTCATGCATACTTCTATGCATGAAATTCAATTGTGATAAAAGTAACACTTTTATAATAAAATAATCAACTTTTATGCATACCTCTATGCATGAATTCAATTGTGATAAAAGTAACACTTTTATAATAAAATAATCAACTTTTATGCATACCTCTATGCATGAAATCCAAATATGATAAAAGTAACACTTTTATAATAAAATAATCAACTCTTATGCATACTTCTATGCATGAAATTCAATTGTGATAAAAGTAACACTTTTATGATAAAATACTCAACTTTTATGCATACCTCTATGCATGAAATCCAAATATGATAAAAGTACCACTTTTATAATAAAATAATCAACTCTTATGCATACTTCTATGCATGAAATTCAATTGTGATAAAAGTAACACTTTTATAATAAAATAATCAACTTTTATGCATACCTCTATGCATGAAATCCAAATATGATAAAAGTAACACTTTTATAATAAAATAATCAACTTTTATGCATACCTCTATGCATGAAATCCAAATATGATAAAAGTAACACTTTTATAATAAAATAATCAACTCTTATGCATACTTCTATGCATGAAATTCAATTGTGATAAAAGTAACACTTTTATAATAAAATAATCAACTCTTATGCATACCTCTATGCATGAAATCCAAATATGATAAAAGTAACACTTTTATAATAAAATAATCAACTCTTATGCATACTTCTATGCATGAAATTCAATTGTGATAAAAGTAACACTTTTATAATAAAATAATCAACTTTTATGCATATCTCTATGCATGAATTCAATTATGATAAAAGTAACACTTTTATAATAAAATAATCAACTTTTATGCATATCTCTATGCATGAAATCCAAATATGATAAAAATAACACTTTTATAATAAAATAATCATCCTTTATGCATACATCTATGCATGAAAATCAATTATGCATAATATAAAAATCAATTTATCTATGATTACAATGAATATCTTCAATTAATCTAGGATGATAATTCCTAGAATATGGTAGGAAGTCCTCTTTTCATGCTTTGAATGAAATTATTTTATGCATAATTTTTATAAAAATTTTGCCATAGCTCTGCTGCTATGACTGATAAATCTCAATTTTTCTAAGGGATAAAGCTTATCATTAAGAAATAATTAGAATGATCCCTAATTGGAACAATAATCCATAATGGATTGAATCATCAATATTCATGAAATACATAAACTAAAAGCATAGAAAAAAACCATTAATTTGGCCTCAAGTATGGATTAATCTTGGATTAAGGAAAAGCTTTATGAAAAGTTTCATTTGGATTGAGAATGGGTCATGAGTATGACCATTTCTTGAGTGAGAGAGAGAAATTACATAAAAACCATTTGAATTAAGCATAATTGGAAATTTATGTAACTCTTAACTATCATTAATCATTTAACTTCAATAGCATTCATCAAATTATGTAACTCTTCACTACCATTCATCAATTAACTTCAATAGCATTCAAAAACCATTCCAATTAAGCTTCTCAAGCTTGAGAGGGGTTGAGAAGAGAGAAGCATTGAGAAATTATAGAAAAGATCAAAATTCACCATTTACCTTACAAATTGCTTGATTCTTTGTTCATGGTAGAGGCCCCCAACCAATCAATTGGTTAAGTATGTTGATGGAGCCACCAATGGGGATTGAAGAAAGAGGGAAGCTCCAATTTCTTGAATTTGGATCTTCAATTTGGAGAGAATTTTAGAGAATAGTAGAAATTAGCATTATTTCAGCATAACTCTAGTATAGTAAAATTCTTCTATTTTTTTCAAAGGACTCATGTTCTATTTATAGGAGAGGGAAGTTCTAACCAAAGATAGCTGAATTCTAGAATTTTCCAAATTCAGTTTGGTTGAATTTAGACTAGATTTGGATCTAGTTTGGTTCCTTTTTTATTCGATTTGGTTCCATTTTGATTTGGTTTGATTCAAGAGAGAGGAGAGATAAAAATATCACATTATTTTTTTATTTAAAAATCATTCAAGCATGTGAAATATGCACCTCCTTTAATGGACTCCCCTTCCTTACATTTGTGTCAAAATGGAATCATTATACCCAAAATATCTCATATTTTTAATATTGCTCATAGTTTTTTACTAATAAACCTTGTACATTTTTAACTCTTCATCTTATGTGAGCATTTACTCATTTTTGGATACCCAAAATATCTCATATTTTTGATATTACTCATAGTTTCTTACTAATAAACCTTGTACATAGTGAACTCTTCATCTTATGTGAGCATTTACTCATTTTTGGGTATCTTCTTTTACAAATTGGATTTATCTCCTCCCTACACATGGATGGATGCTATTGGCCCATAGGAACCTGAATTGGATCATAATCCAAAAATTTCTGATAATCTAGACCCTTAGGCTAAGGTTCTTTATACCCATTTTCAATAAACTCCAATTGCACGTTGGAAAGTTCTTTTTGAATTTCTCTTTCAGGGGAACTTATTTTAATAAGATGAGTTATTTCTCTATCCAAAAATATTCATAATCTAAATATTCTCTCTCTAGAATATTTTCTCTCTCTATGTCAAAACAGACAGAGACGAGATCTCTTATATTTCTGAAGAGGAAATTGATTACAAGGGAATATGCTGGACATTTTGAGAGGCTGGGGAGGAATCTTGCATTCTCTCCCACTTGAAAAACGCGAGATGTCCTCATCTCGCAAACTTGGGATAATTTCGCGAGATGCACGAACATGAGACTTAGAGAAAGATTTAATTGAGATTAACCACCAAATAAATGTCTTGATCTCATGACGCAGTAGTATCGGGGACCCAAACCCAAGGCTTCAATAACCATGGCCAAGCGGACATTGTTACGAAAGTGCTGCTGACCCCAGGGTGTTACCCTAGTTATATCTTGATAGGTCCGCCATTTGGTTTGAGCTATAGAAGTTCCCAAGTGAGGAAAAAGTGGGCGCTCATATTGTTCTATAAAATCCTTCTTCACAGACTCGCTTGTGTCTTGAAGGTGAGAAATCATCATGGATAAAACTAATTCCTGTTGCCAAGCCATGAAGGAGATTAAGAAAGAAAGGAGATCGATGGAAGTAAGATTACTGTGAGCGACAAGTAAAAGTTACGACTTATATAAAGGAAGGAGCTAGCGTAACTTAGAAGCCAATGGTATCTTGCCACCGAAGTTTTACCGTCTTTCCCTGATTTGGGTTTGGCACATTTTTCTATAGAAGGCATTAAGAACTTTGAGATGAAGAGATAAAAGAAGTTCGTAGGCTAAGTCACCTACTTTCTTTGGTCCACAATATCTGGGGGATAACTACTTATACTCTCCTAGAGATAAAGAAATTCTTTTGGTCCGTATTCAAATGAAGACTATAACTGCTTCTTTGAATTCTCTGATTGTCCTCTTCTTATCTGTATATTGTCTCTGTCGATCCTGGGCAGCGTTTATATCTTTATGAATTGCCTGCATCTGTTGCTCTAAGTCGCCAAGCATTTGACTGGTCATCTCGACCCTAATCAATGGGTCGGACCTAGTTAATGGAGTTAAGCAATCTTGTCCGAGACGGACCCTGATTAGATTGGTATGAAGGAATTGGTCTTTGAATTTGGGTTCTAGACTTCCCTGTGCTCTTTTCATGGTAGGAGTCGGGCAATCTTTTAACTGATGGTCAAAACCTTGGCATCCAAAACACTGGTTCTCACTTCTGAATTCATCGTTCTGAATCTTTAAAACAGGTGGGCTCCTGAGAAGGTATTCTGGGTAAAGTGTCTTCCCTTTTTAAACAGAATCTTTCTTTTATTTAGAGAGGGAATAATTATAAGATTCTTACTCCTGTATAGCTCGAAGGCTGGGGGAGAAATCTTACATTCTACGCCACTTAAAAAGTGCGAGATGTCCTTATCTCGCAAAGTAGAGGACAACTCTTTCTTAAGATCCAATTTATTCTGGGGTTCCTTATATTCTGGTCAACCCAACAGAATACGGGAATAATTATCCCTTAAATAGAACTCATCATTACATAACAATTTCATTCAATTCATATCATTCATATCTTTAACACGATAATGGTCCATCAGACCGAAAAAAATTCCTTCTGAACATTCCTCCACGGGAATTTTAGTTAAGCAAGTTCTCAATTTGTCATCCCTTAACTTGATCTACCGTCACAAGTATTAACAGTAGCAATTTGACAGTACAATCTACTAATCTCATAGTGATTTGCTGAAATCATTATCATCATTTATCATTACAGGGACTCGTCCCAATCATCCACATTATGGTTTTGCTCAGCTTATTACATTTCAATCAATTTTCAGGGATCATCATTTTTCAATCAGAATCCAAATCAATTCATCAATTCCCAAACAGAATTAAAAATCATATCAACCACATTCGAATTCATCAACTAGATAGCATTAATGCTTATAATTTAATTTGTATATTTATATACAAGTTGCAATAAGTACATAGAGTGGCTCGGCTCCAAAATTCAAAATCTCCTCGAGAGACGCATAAGACGACGGTACTGGGCCATAGTCATGCCCTGTTACATAATTTCTCTAATTGCGAAGGGAGCTATTATTTTCTCCTTAGGGATAAATCGACTAAAGAGTCTATAAACTCGGCAAGCAAGTCTGAAATTTTGAGGCGTTGAATGATATAGAATGACACCACGCGTCATTTTCAGCTTTATCAAAATCATGGCCAATGAGAGGTTCTGCCTCAGCATTGCATGCCGGTTGAAAGAGGCGTGGATATATACCCGTGCAAACCACTTATGCTGTTGTCTCTCCACTAGGTCAGGAAAATATAATTCCTCGAAATGGCGTGCGAGTCTTGCTCGGCTTGTTCCAGTTAAAGCGGAAGAGATGAGATGCTCGAAGGCAAATGCAATCATATCTTGAGACTGGGTGAGGTCGGGAATACCAGATAAATGGGGAACTTCCATCTATAAAAACAATTTCTTTGATTAAAATTTCTTCATTAAAGAAGCTTACGGAATGAAAATACATTATGAAAATGTTGTTTCTGAATTCTTATTACCAATTTCAGATAAGAATTTAATTATCCCTATTGGCTTTCAATTTGGCTCTGATACCAACTGTAGGATCTCGGTTCCCACCGAGCAATGGATTCGGGGTACTAGCAGCGGAAGTAGCACTTCTCGTGCGGGACAGGGGTCCCACAATCGGGGCCCCGTCCCCCACGGATATCCGGACAAGAGACTAATCCGTCGGTTTTTCCAAAACCGAACCCGGAAAAACTTCCCTTACCCGGAAAGCACGGGCGATTCCACCAAGATAACTTTTTACTCTAACGTAGTCAAGATCATTACAGATCACGCTGATCCGACTGCACCTATAAAGATACTTGGTCAGATCAAGGAAGAAACTTGCACTTGGATCATTGGGATCAACGCTTTTTTTCCCATCAAGAGGCACAGCCATTGATTCCTATCCATAGAACAATTACTATCCGGGATTTACTTTATCTATCGTAATAACAAAAATTGAGTCTCGATTTACGGATCCATCAGTCTAGCCTAACCCCATCCAGTCCCATGGGTTAGCCAACCGCCCAACCACTGTAGTGATGGGTTAGCCAACCGCCCAACCACTGTAGTGATGGGATCCAATTAAGAATTTGGTCAGGTTTTGTCCCGGGTACCAAGGAAAAGAGTTCCAAGGCCCCCTAGCCGGAAGTTCATACAAACATAAAATTAGTCACACCACTTACACACCCAATATGAAATTGCCTTTTTCTTAGCATCAGCTAACTTTAAAACAATCCTTTAATGAAACCATTATGTCACTGATGACAATCCTCAAAGTCTCTGGTTGAATCCTTATTTTCAGTCATTCATTCATCGGTATACTTATGGCATCATTGGCAACCAGAACGCTCGCCACCTGTTCACTCAGGGGCCTTTTCCATAGTTCCTAGCTCATAGTAACCGGTAATATATTCATATAATAGAATGGAATCTCCGTGGAAGATCAGCAAGATCAACCCACAGATCCATATAAAAGAGCCATAGACTCATCTATTGAGGACCAGCAAGGTCAATCAACCAGATCCATGCCCTGTTTCAGAAAACAACTCTTACTCCTTGTTCCAATATCTTCCACGACGCACGTGTGGGTATCTTCGGTGACCCAGAGCCCGAGCACCGTATGGTCAGCACCCTCTAGGATCCTTCGCAGGTGACCTAGCGCTTCACTCATAGGCCGCTTCCTTGGTCCCTCATCCACCATACCAGAAGCTCACCATTTAAATCAAACCGAGGCTGGTCAAGACCTCGGTTGACCTTGCTACGCAAGACGTCCTCCATTGACTCTCCGTCTCAGCAGTTGCAACTTTAACAGTTAGGTCTTCATGACCTTAATCCACAAGACGGTCAAAATGCTTCCCCAGCATTCTTGACATAAAACAGTCATTTACAAACAGTCACAAAATACAGTTTCTAAATCGAACTCTCGTCTTTCCACATTATCCCTCAGTCCACATTACTTATTCCACATTCCATTCAGTGTGTACTCCATGAATTCACATACACATTCACATTCACATCCATATATCCACATCTACATGCATACATCCATTTTCACATCCTCATTTATACACCCACATCCCATATCCACATTCATACATACACATCCATATCCACATCCATACATCCACATCCACATCCACATCCACATCCATATCCACATCCACATCCACATCCACATCCACATCCATATCCACATCCATATCCACATCCACATCCACATTCATACATCCACATCCACATTTCCATTCACATCTAAACATCCACATCTACATCCACATACATACATACATCCACATCCGTATCTACATCCATACATCCACATTCACATCCACATCCACATACATACATACATCCACATCCGCATACATACATCCATTTTCACATTCCCATTCATATAACCCCATATGCCTTCACATCTAATCTTTTACATCACATCCATTCTTGCCCTATCACAACCCATATACATCTTATCCTATCACATACACTTCTTACCTCATCTCATACACATCTTAATTCATCTTATCACCTGCTAACTTATTTCATAAGCATCTTATCACATACACTTCTTACCTCATCTCATACACATCTTAATTCATCTTATCACCTGCTAACTTATTTCATAAGCATCTTATCACCTCTTATCACATCTTATACACCTCTTATCATATCTTATACACCTCTTATCACATCCTATCACATCTCATATCTATTTATAGACTATAAGAGAATTCTTATATTTGATATAAGATTTCTTTACACATTTATTTAAGCATAAATTCCATTTAAGGAGATTAATAGTTTTGAAGTAAAATCAATCTTTTATGCATCTTCCTATGCATAAATTCATTTTAAATGAAAATGACACGTTTGAATTAAAATTCAATCTTTTATGCATCTTCCTATGCATAAATTCAATTTAGATGAGAATGACACTTTTGAATCAATCTTCTATGCATCTTCCTATGCATAAATTCAATTTGGTAGGAATTACACTTTTAGAATAAAATAATTTCTCTTATGCATCTAAGTTATGCATAAAATCCATTTATGATGAAAATCATACTTTTAGTATAAAAAGAAAATCTTTTTTTTTGCATACTTCTATGCATGAATTCCAATTATGATAAAAGAAACACTTTTACAATAAAATAATCAACTCATGCATACTTCTATGCATGAAATTCAATTGTGATAAAAGTAACACTTTTATAATAAAATAATCAACTTTTATGCATACCTCTATGCATGAATTCAATTGTGATAAAAGTAACACTTTTATAATAAAATAATCAACTTTTATGCATACCTCTATGCATGAAATCCAAATATAATAAAAGTAACACTTTTATAATAAAATAATCAACTCTTATGCATACTTCTATGCATGAAATTCAATTGTGATAACAGTAACACTTTTATAATAAAATAATCAACTTTTATGCATACCTCTATGCATGAAATCCAAATATGATAAAAGTAACACTTTTATAATAAAACAATCAACTCTTATGCATACTTCTATGCATGAAATTCAATTGTGATAAAAGTAACACTTTTATAATAAAATAATCAACTTTTATGCATACCTCTATGCATGAAATCCAAATATGATAAAAGTAACACTTTTATAATAAAATAATCAACTTTTATGCGCATACCTCTATGCATGAAATCCAAATATGATAAAAGTAACACTTTTATAATAAAATAATCAACTCTTATGCATGAAATTCAATTGTGATAAAAGTAACACTTTTATAATACAATAATCAACTTTTATGCATACCTCTATGCATGAAATCCAAAAATGATAAAAGTAACACTTTTATAATAAAATAATCAACTCTTATGCATACTTCTATGCATGAAATTCAATTGTGATAAAAGTAACACTTTTATAATAAAATAATCAACTTTTATGCATACCTCTATGCATGAATTCAATTATGATAAAAGTAACACTTTTATAATAAAATAATCAACTTTTATGCATACCTCTATGCATGAAATCCAAATATGATAAAAATAACACTTTTATAATAAAATAATCATCCTTTATGCATACATCTATGCATGAAAATCAATTATGCATAATATAAAAATCAATTTCTCTATGATTACAATGAATATCTTCAATTAATCTAGGATGATAATTCCTAGAATATGGTAGGAAGTCCTCTTTTCATGCTTTGAATGAAATTATTTTATGCTTATTTTTTATAAAAATTTTGCCATAGCTCCGCTGCTATGACTGATAAATCTCAATTTTTCTAAGGGATAAAGCTTATCATTAAGAAATAATTAGAATGATCCCTAATTGGAACAATAATCCATAATGGATTGAATCATCAATATTCATGAAATACATAAACTAAAAGCATAGAAAAAAACCATTAATTTGGCCTCAAGTATAGATTAATCTTGGATTAAGGAAAAGCTTTATGAAAAGCTTCATTTGGATTGAGAATGGATCATGAGTATGACCATTTCTTGAGTGAGAGAGAGAAATTACATAAAAACCATTTGAATTAAGCATAAATGGAAATTTATGTAATTCTTAACTATCATTAATCAATTAACTTCAATAGCATTCATCAAATTATGTAACTCTTCACTACCATTCAACTTCAATAGCATTCAAAAACCATTCCAATTAAGCTTCTCAAGCTTGAGAGGGGTTGAGAAGAGAGAAGCATTGAGAAATTATAGAAAAGATCAAAATTCACCATTTACCTTATAAATTTCTTGATTCTTTGTTCACGGTAGAGGCCCCCAACCAATCAATTGGTTAAGTATGTTGATGGAGCCACCAATGGGATTGAAGAAAGAGGGAAGCTCCAATTTCTTCAATTTGGAGAGAATTTTAGAGAATAGTAGAAATTAGCATTATTTTTTTGTTTAAAAATCATTCAAGCATGTGAAATATGCACCTCCTTTAATGGACTCCCCTTCCTTACATATGTGTCAAAATGGAATCATTATACCCAAAATATCTCATATTTTTAATATTGCTCATAGTTTTTTACTAATAAACCTTGTACATTTTCAACTCTTCATCTTATGTGAGAATTTACTCATTTTTGGATACCCAAAATATCTCATATTTTTGATATTACTCATAGTTTCTTACTAATAAACCTTGTACATAGTGAACTCTTCATCTTATGTGAGCATTTACTCATTTTTGGGTATCTTCTTTTACAAATTGGATTTATCTCCTCCCTACACATGGATGGATGCTATTGGCCCATAGGAACCTTAATTGGACCATAATCCAAATATTTCTGAAAATCTAGACCCTTAGGATAAGATTCTTTATACCCATTTCTAATAAATTCCAATTGCACGTTGGAAAGTTCTTTTTGAATTTCTGTTTCAGGGGAACTTATTTTAATAAGATGAGTTATTTTTCTATCCAAAAATATTCATAATCTGAATATTCTCTCTCTAGAATATTTTCTCTCTCTCTATGTCAAAACAGGCAGAGACGAGATCTCTTATATTTCTGAAGAGGAAATTGATTACAGGGGAATATGCTAGACATTTTGAGAGGCTGGGGAGGAATCTTACATTCTCTCCCACTTGAAAAACGCGAGATGTCCTCATTTCGCAAACTTGGGATAATTTTGCGAGATGCACGAACATGAGACTTAGAGAAAGATTTAATTGAGATTAACCACCAAATAAATGTCTTGATCTCATGATGCAGTAGTATCGGGAACCCAAACCCAAGGCTTCAATAACCATGGCCAAGCGGACATTGTTACGAAAGTGCTGCTGACCCCAGGGTGTTACCCTAGTTATATCTTGATAGGTCCACCATTTGGTCTGAGCTACAGAAGTTCCCAAGTGAGGAAAAAGTGGGCGCTCATACTGTTCTATAAAATCCTTCTTCACAGACTCGCTTGCGTCTTGAAGGTGAGAAATCATCATGGATAAAACTAATTCCTGTTGCCAAGCCATGAAGGAGATTAAGAAAGAAAGGAGATCGATGGAAGTAAGATTACTATGAGCGACAAGTAAAAGTTACGACTTATATAAAGGAAGGAGCTAGCGTAACTTAGAAGCCAATGGTATCTTGCCACCGAAGTTTTACCGTCTTTCCCTGATTTGGGTTTGGTACATTTTTCTATAGAAGGCATTAAGAACTTTGAGATGAAGAGATAAAAGAAGTTCGTAGGCTAAGTCACCTACTTTCTTTGGTCCACAATATCTTGGGGATAACTACTTATACTCTCCTAGAGATAAAGAAATTCTTTTGGTCCGTATTCAAATGAAGACTATAACTGCTTCTTTGAATTCTCTGATTGTCCTCTTCTTATCTGTATATTGTCTCTGTCGATCCTGGGCAGCGTTTATATCTTTATGAATTGCCTGCATCTGTTGCTCTAAGTCGCCAAGCATTTGACTGGTCATCTCGACCCTAATCAAGGGGTCGGACCTAGTTAATGGAGTTAAGCAATCTTGTTCGAGAGACGGACCCTGATTAGATTGGTATGAAGGAATTGGTCTCTGAATTTGGGTTCTAGACTTCTTTGTGCCCTTTTCATGGTAGGAGTCGGGCAATCTTGTAACTAATGGTCAAAACCTTGGCATCCAAAACACTGGTTCTCACTTCTGAATTCATCGTTCTGAATCTTTAAAATAGGTGGGCTCCTTAGAAGGTATTCTGGGTAAAGTGTCTCCCCTTTTTAAACAGAATCTTTCTTTTATTTAGAGAGGGAATAATTATAAGATTCTTACTCCTGTATACCTCGAAGGCTGGGGGAGAAATCTTACATTCTACCCCACTTAAAAAGTGCGAGATGTCCTTATCTCGCAAAGTAGAGGACAACTCTTTCTTAAGATCCAATTTATTCTGGGGTTCCTTATATTCTGGTCAACCCAACAGAATACGGGAATAATTATCCCTTAAATAGAACTCATCATTACATAACAATTTCATTCAATTCATATCATTCATATCTTTAACACGATAATGGTCCATCAGACCGAAAAAAATTCCTTCTGAACATTCCTCCACGGGAATTTTAGTTAAGCAAGTTCTCAATTTGTCATCCCTTAACTTGATCTACCGTCACAAGTATTAACAGTTGACAGTACAATCCACTAATCTCATAGTGATTTGCTGAAATCATTATCATCATTTATCATTACAGGGACTCGTCCCAATCATCCACATTGTGGTTTTTCTCAGCTTATTACATTTCAATCAATTTTCAGGGATCATCATTTTTCAATCAGAATCCAAATCAATTCATCAGTTCCCAAACAGAATTAAAAATCATATTAATGCTTATAATTTCAAGTCTTAGATTTACTCGTATATACTGCCGGTAAAGAGCTGCAGTTATACCCTTGGTATATACTGATAAGTCATGATACTCGAACTATAAGGTAAATACCATCATGTCTAGGCCTCAAGCAAGTCAGGGTTCCATACAATTACGGTACTTCTAATTGAAGACCCAATTACTAATTTACGAATTTCAATTTGAATAACAATTTGTATGAATTATATCACACAATTACAACCTTTTTGTGCATCTTCATAAACTTTTGACATAATTGGCTCCTCAGTCGATCTTATTGGAGATCTATGACATATGTCTGATAAATAGATTTTTCTTTATCCGAAACAATCACTTAAATTAAAAAAACATTTGTATATTTATATACAAGTTGCAATAAGTACATAGAGTGGCTCGGCTCCAAAATTCAAAATCTCCTCGAGAGACGCATAAGACGACGGTACTGGGCCATAGTCATGCCCTGTTACATAATTTCTCTAATTGCGAAGGGAGCTATTATTTTCTCCTTAGGGATAAATTGACTAAAGAGTCTATAAACTCGGCAAGCAAGTCTGAAATTTTGAGGCGTTGAATGATATAGAATGACACCAGGCGTCATTTTCAGCTTTATCAAAATCATGGCCAATGAGAGGTTCTGCCTCAGCATTGCATGCCGGTTGAAAGAGGCGTGGATATATAGCCCTGCAAACCACTTATGCTATTGTCTCTCCACTAGGTTAGGAAAATATAATTCCTCGAAATGGCGTGCGAGTCTTGCTCGGCTTGTTCGAGTTGAAGCGGAAGAGATGAGATGCTCGAAGGCAAATGCAATCATATCTTGAGAGTGGGTGAGGTCGGGAATACCAGATAAATGGGAAACTTCCATCTATAAAAACAATTTCGTTGATTAAAATTTCTTCATTAAAGAAGCTTACGGAATGAAAATACATTATGAAAATGCTGTTTCTGAATTCTTATTACCAATTTCAGATAAGAATTTAATTATCCCTATTAGCTTTCAATTTGGCTCTGATACCAACTGTAGGATCCCGGTTCCCACCGAGCAACGGATTCGGGGTACTAGCAGCGGAAGTAGCACTTCTCGTGCAGGACAGGGGTCCCACAATCGGGGCCTCGTCCACGGATATCCGGACAAGAGACTAATCCGTCGGTTTTTCCAAAACCGAACCCGGAAAAACTTCCCTTACCCGAAAAGCACAGGCGATTCCACCAGGATAACTTTTTACTCTAACGTAGTCAAGATCATTACTGATCACGCTGATCCGACTGCACCTATAAAGATACTTGGTCAGATCAAGGAAGAAACTTGCACTTAGATCATTGGGATCAACGCTTTTTTTCCCATCAAGAGGCACAGCCATTGATTCCTATCCATAGAACAATTACTATCCGGGATTTACTTTATCTATCGTAATAACAAAAATTGAGTCTCGATTTACGGATCCATCACTCCAGCCTAACCCCATCCAGTCCCATGGGTTAGCCAACCGCCCAACCACTGTAGTGATGGGATCCAATTAAGAATTTGGTCAGGTTTTGTCCCGGGTACCAAGGAAAAGAGTTCCAAGGCCCCCTAGCCGGAAGTTCATACAAACATAAAATTAGTCACACCACTTACACACCCAATATGAAATTGCCTTTTTCTTAGCATCAGCTAACTTTAAAACAATCCTTTAATGAAACCATTATGTCACTGATGACAATCCTCAAAGTCTCTGGTTGAATCCTTATTTTCAGTCATTCATTCATCGGTATACTTATGGCATCATTGGCAACCAGAACGCTCACCACCTGTTCACTCAGGGGCCTTTTCCATAGTTCCTAGCTCATAGTAACCGGTAATATATTAATATAATAGAATGGAATCTCCGTGGAAGATCAGCAAGATCAACCCACAGATCCATATAAAAGAGCCATGGACTCATCCATTGAGGACCAGCAAGGTCAATCAACCAGATCCATGCCCTGTTTCAGAAAACAACTCTTACTCCTTGTTCCAATATCTTCCACGACGCACGTGTGGGTATCTTCGGTGACCCAGAGCCCGAGCACCGTATGGTCAGCACCCTCTAGGATCCTTCGCAGGTGACCTAGCGCTTCACTCAGAGGCCGCTTCCTTGGTCCCTCATCCACCGTACCGGAAGCTCACCATTTAAATCGAACCGAGGCTGGTCAAGACCTCGGTCGACCTTGCTACGCGAGACGTCCTCCATTGACTCTCCGTCTCAGCAGTTGCAACTTTAACAGTTAGGTCTTCATGACCTTAATCCACAAGACGGTCAAAATGCTTCCGCAGCATTCTTGACATAAAACAGTCATTTACAAACAGTCACAAAATACAATTTCTAAATCGAACTCTCGTCTTTCCACATTATCCCTCAGTCCACATTACTTATTCCACATTCCATTCAGTGTGTACTCCATTAATTCACATACACATTCACATTCACATCCATATATCCACATCTACATGCATACATCCATTTTCACATCCTCATTTATACACCCACATCCCATATCCACATTCATACATACACATCCATATCCACATCCACATCCACATCCACATCCACATCCACATACACATCTATATCCACATCCATATCATACATCCACATCCACATTCACATTCACATCTATACATCCACATCTACATCCACATACATACATACATCCACATCCGTATCTACATCCATACATCCACATTCACATCCACATCCACATACATACATACATCCACATCCACATACATACATCCATTTCCACATTCCCATTCATATAACCCCATATGCCTTCACATCTAATCTTTTACATCACATCCATTCTTGCCCTATCACAACCCATATACATCTTATCCTATCACATACACTTCTTACCTCATCTCATACACATCTTAATTCATCTTATCACCTGCTAACTTATTTCATATGCATCTTATCACCTCTTATCACATCTTATACACCTCTTATCGCATCTTATACACCTCTTATCACATCCTATCACATCTCATATCTATTTATAGAATACAAGAGACTTCTTATATTTGATATAAGATCTCTTTACACATTTATTTATGCATAAATTTCATTTAAGGAGATTAATAGTTTCGAAGTAAAATCAATCTTTTATGCATCTTCCTATGCATAAATTCATTTTAAATGAAAATGACACGTTTGAATTAAAATTCAATCTTTTATGCATCTTTCTATGCATAAATTCAATTTAGATGAGAATGACACTTTTGAATCAATCTTTTATGCATCTTCCTATGCATAAATTCAATTTAGATGAGAATGACACTTTTGAATCAATCTTTTATGCATCTTCCTATGCATAAATTCAATTTGGTAAGAATTACACTTTTAGAATAAAATAATTTCTCTTATGCATCTAAGTTATGCATAAAATCCATTTATAATGAAAATCACACTTTTAGTATAAAAAGAATATCTTTTTTTTCATACTTCTATGCATGAAATCCAATCAACTCATGCATACTTCTATGCATGAAATTCAATTGTGATAAAAGTAACACTTTTATAATAAAATAATCAACTTTTATGCATACCTCTATGCATGAATTCAATTGTGATAAAAGTAACACTTTTATAATAAAATAATCAACTTTTATGCATACCTCTATGCATGAAATCTAAATATGATAAAAGTAACACTTTTATATTAAAATAATCAACTCTTATGCATACTTCTATGCATGAAATTCAATTGTGATAAAAGTAACACTTTTATAATAAAATAATCAACTTTTATGCATACCTCTATGCATGAAATCTAAATATGATAAAAGTAACACTTTTATAATAAAATAATCAACTCTTATGCATACTTCTATGCATGAAATTCAATTGTGATAAAAGTAACACTTTTATAATAAAATAATCAACTTTTATGCATACCTCTATGCATGAAATCGAAATATGATAAAAGTAACACTTTTATAATAAAATAATCAACTTTTATGCATACCTCTATGCATGAAATCCAAATATGATAAAAGTAACACTTTTATAATAAAATAATCAACTCTTATGCATGAAATTCAATTGTGATAAAAGTAACACTTTTATAATAAAATAATCAACTTTTATGCATACCTCTATGCATGAAATCCAAATATGATAAAAGTAACACTTTTATAATAAAATAATCAACTCTTATGCATGCTTCTATGCATGAAATTCAATTGTGATAAAAGTAACACTTTTATAATAAAATAATCAACTTTTATGCATACCTCTATGCATGAATTCAATTGTGATAAAAGTAACACTTTTATAATAAAATAATCAACTTTTATGCATACCTCTATGCATGAAATCCAAATATGATAAAAATAACACTTTTATAATAAAATAATCATCCTTTATGCATACATCTATGCATGAAAATCAATTATGCATAATATAAAAATCAATTTCTCTATGATTACAATGAATATCTTCAATTAATCTAGGATGATAATTCCTAGAATATGGTAGGAAGTCCTCTTTTCATGCTTTGAATGAAATTATTTTATGCATAATTTTTATAAAAATTTTGCCATAGCTCCGCTGCTATGACTGATAAATCTCAATTCTGTTGGGTTGACCAGAATATAAGGAACCCCAGAATAAATTGGATCTTAAGAAAAAGAGTTGTCCTCTACTTTGCGAGATAAGGACATTTCGCACTTTTTAAGTGGGGTAGAATGTAAGATTTCTCCCCCAGCCTTCGAGGTATACAGGAGTAAGAATCTTATAATTATTCCCTCTCTAAATAAAAGAAAGATTCTGTTTAAAAAGCGAAGACACTTTACCCAAAATACCTTCTCAGGAGCCCACCTGTTTTAAAGATTCAGAACGATGAATTCAGAAGTGAGAATCGGTGTTTTGGATGCCAAGGTTTTGACCATTAGTTAAAAGACTGCCCGACTCCTACCATGAAAAGGGCACAGGGAAGTCTAGAACCCAAATTCAGAGACCAATTCCTTCATACCAATCTAATCAGGGTCCGTCTCGGACAAGATTGCTTAACTCCATTAACTAGGTCCGACCCATTGATTAGGGTCGAGATGACCAGTCAAATGCTTGGCGACTTAGAGCAACAGATGCAGGCAATTCATAAAGATATAAACGCTGCCCAGGATCGACAGAGACAATATACAGATAAGAAGAGAACAATCAGAGAATTCAAAGAAGCAGTTATAGTCTTCATTTGAATACGGACCAAAAGAATTTCTTTATCTCTAGGAGAGTATAAGTAGTTATCCCCCAGATATTGTGGACCAAAGAAAGTAGGTGACTTAGCCTACGAACTTCTTTTATCTCTTCATCTCAAAGTTCTTAATGCCTTCTATAGAAAAATGTGCCAAACCCAAATCAGGGAAAGACGGTAAAACTTCGGTGGCAAGATACCGTTGGCTTCTAAGTTACGCTAGCTCCTTCCTTTATATAAGTCGTAACTTTTACTTGTCGCTCACAGTAATCTTACTTCCATCGATCTCCTTTCTTTCTTAATCTCCTTCATGGCTTGGCAACAGGAATTAGTTTTATCCATGATGATTTCTCACCTTCAAGACGCAAGCGAGTCTGTGAAGAAGGATTTTATAGAACAGTATGAGCGCTCACTTTTTCCTCACTTGGGAACTTCTGTAGCTCAGAACAAATGGCAGACCTATCAAGATATAACTAGGGTAACACCCTGGTGGGGTCAGCAGCACTTTCGTAACAATGTCCGCTTGGCCATGGTTATTGAAGCCTTGGATTTGGGTCCCCGATACTACTGCATCATGAGATCAAGACATCTTGGGTTTTCTGAGCGGGTCTTCTTACTGGCGTGTTTTCTTTCTCATCAGAAGATATGCCTTTACCCCATTTTTGGCTTGCCTCTCAGAGGTCCTTTTGTTAGATCACCTCACACCAGTGAGATATGTGCGGCAATAACTAACAGAATTATTCCCATAGATGAGTTACCTTATACGTGCGCAGCTTGTGAGTGCTACTTTTGTGATCATATGATGGACGGGCTTATGGAAGTGTAAAGAGTTCTTCTATCCTTACTGTATATGTTCCGAGAATGAATAAAGTTTAAATCTTGTTCTTGTCTTGACCCTTACTCTCTTTGAGACTTTTTTATTTGGTGGTTAATCTCAATTAAATCTTTCTCTAAGTCTCATGTTCGTGCATCTCGCGAAATTATCCCAAGTTTGCGAGATGAGGACATCTCGCGTTTTTCAAGTGGGAGAGAATGTAAGATTCCTCCCCAGCCTCTCAAAATGTCCAGCATATTCCCCTGTAATCAATTTCCTCTTCAGAAATATAAGAGATCTCGTCTTTGCCTGTTTTGACATAGAGAGAGAAAATATTTTAGAGAGAGAATATTCAGATTATAAATATTTTTGGATAGAAAAATAACTCATCTTATTAAAATAAGTTTCCCTTAAACAGAAATTCAAAAAGAACTTTCCAACGTGCAATTGGAATTTATTGGAAATGGGTATAAAGAACCTTATCCTAAGGGTCTAGATTTTCAGAAATTTTTGGATTATGGTCCAATTAAGGTTCCTATGGGCCAATAGCATCCATCCATGTGTAGGGAGGAGATAAATCCAATTTGTAAAAGAAGATACCCAAAAATGAGTAAATGCTCACATAAGATGAAGAGTTCACTATGTACAAGGTTTATTAGTAAGAAACTATGAGTAATATCAAAAATATGAGATATTTTGGGTATCCAAAAATGAGTAAATTCTCACATAAGATGAAGAGTTGAAAATGTACAAGGTTTATTAGTAAAAAACTATGAGCAATATTAAAAATATGAGATATTTTGGGTATAATGATTCCATTTTGACACATATGTAAGGAAGGGGAGTCCATTAAAGGAGGTGCATATTTCACATGCTTGAATGAGTTTTAAACAAAAAAATAATGTGATATTTTTATCTCTCCTCTCTCTTGAATCAAACCAAATCAAAATAGAACCAAACCGAATCAAAAAGGAACCAAACTAGATCCAAATCTAGTCTAAATTCAACCAAACTGAATTTGGAAAATTCTAGAATTCAGCTAGCTTTGGTTAGAGCTTCCCTCTCCTATAAATAGAACATGAGTCCTTTGAAAAAAATAGAAGAATTTTACTATACTAGAGTTATGCTGAAATAATGCTAATTTCTACTATTCTCTAAAATTCTCTCCAAATTGAAGAAATTGGAGCTTCCCTCTTTCTTCAATCCCCATTGGTGGCTCCATCAACATACTTAACCAATTGATTGGTTGGGGGCCTCTACCGTGAACAAAGAATCAAGCAATTTGTAAGGTAAATGGTGAATTTTGATCTTTTCTATAATTTCTCAATGCTTCTCTCTTCTCAACCCCTCTCAAGCTTGGAAGCTTAATTGGAATGGTTTTTGAATGCTATTGAAGTTAATTGATGAATGGTAGTGAAGAGTTACATAATTTGATGAATGCTATTGAAGTTAATTGATTAATGATAGTTAAGAATTACATAAATTTCTATTTATGCTTAATTCAAATGGTTTTTATGTAATTTCTCTCTCTCACTCAAGAAATGGTCATACTCATGACCCATTCTCAATCCAAATGAAGCTTTTCATAAAGCTTTTTCTTAATCCAAGATTAATCTATACTTGAGGCCAAATTAATGGTTTTTTTCTATGCTTTTAGTTTATGTATTTCATGAATATTGATGATTCAATCCATTATGGATTATTGTTCCAATTAGGGATCATTCTAATTATTTCTTAATGATAAGCTTTATCCCTAGTATCAAAGGAGGAAATTTTTTATTTTACTCTCTTTTGTTCCTTCTTTGTTAACGTCTATGGTATTAAGTGGTAAGGTCATTTTGCCATTATCATCTTCTCTTGCCTAAGTCTAAGGGAGATGACCAATGAATCTCAAGTCATCTTGCACCCCAAGCAAGTCTCGAGCACCAAATCAAGTGGTCCCAAATGACCGGAACCACATTCTTGAATATGTGCATGGGATCTAGAAGCTGATTGATTTCTAGTTGAGTCCAATATGGGAGACAAAAGGAAATTGAGTACCTTGTCATCCCCCTTTGTTGGGGGGACATCGACACCTCTCAAATACACATGCCAATGCTCCACACTTTTAGTGGGTGTGGTGGAACTCCTTTTCCAAGATGGAACAAACTTGTCATGATCATATAAAAGAAAACAGTGGTGGTTTCCATATACCACTTGAGCACAAGTCTAAACTCAAAAACACATCAAATGGCACTCTAGAAATCAGTCAAAATTCTTTGTATGCAGGAAAAGGAGGAGTGAACGCAAGTGATATATATGATTTTTATATAGTGACCTCCCCAAGAACAAACCCTTCTCTTGTGGATTACATGTATTTGGAAACCAGAGCAAGGAAAGTTAAAGCTCTCCATTGAAGCTTGCAAGTGGAAATTTTTGCAAATGAAATGTGCTGATTTACAAACTATGCGGAAAAAACTACAATTTATTTTAACAATGCGATAACTTTGGCTGTACTACTCAAAAATCGACTGTACCATGACGAGACGGAAAGCTTGTTTTGGTAGATGTGTTAAGACTACTCAAATATTGGATTTGAAGTTCTGTAGCTCAAAATGAACATAACAAGATAAGGGTATAGATTTGGGATGCCTGCTACAACATTTAGTTGAAGTGCTGATGTATGTGAAGTTTTCCCACAAGCTTGGTAAAAGCTTGATGTTATAGGGCTAAACTTAACAAATTGGAATTATGTATGCATTGTGATTGGTAAAAGCATTTTCTATTGCTACATGATATTGGAAATCACATGAGAAGATAATTTTTAAGGGGGGTTTGATTTGGAGCTTGTAAAAATTTAGCAAGACAAGTTTTAGGCTTCTACTTGTTGATACCTAATACAACTATATGTGTATGTATGGATCAAATGAGCATATGGGAGTGTAATGTGTGGACATGTGCATGGTTTAAGAATGATTTCTCGAATGCTTTTTCCTTGAGCACAAGTGAATGTATGAGTGGTGTTGACACTATATTGATGGGATTTATGCATGTATAATTTGCAATAGGGGTTTGATTTGGAGCTTATAGAAATTTATAAAGGATAATTTTTAGGCTTTTACTTGATACCTAATATAACTATTGAAAAGATGCAGGGGAGAAGAGAGCTTGAGCTCTTGCAAGCACACACACACTCACAAAACCTTAAAAGAGAACACACAAGGTGAGAGGCTGAAAATCTTCTTCTTCTTCACACAACACTCAACACACCATATACAAAGATAAGAGTACACACCATATGAAATGGTACTCAACCAAATACATACTAGGGTTCTCTATAGTGTGAACCCAACTAAATGAGCTGGCGCTATAACTATGCCAGTCTCTAGAATGGCTGTCACATAGCCTGTCATCCCACTGGCCGTATATCACCCATGATCTCACCAACCATGCCAGTGGTGTAAGTGTGGGGCCTATCCCCCATCATTAGTGTCCACCGCATCACTAGATGAGCTCGATATCTCAACACTCCCCCTCGAGCTCAACTCCATCTCATGTACACCAAGCGAAGCCTTGAATCTGCAAAGCTTCTCTGTACCCAATGCTTTGGTGAAGATGTCAGCGACCTGATCCTGTGTGCTGACATAAACAAGGTCAACGTCTCCTACCATACACCTTCTCTCTGACAAAATGGTAGTGGACCTCTATATGCTTCGTGCGAGTATGAAAAATTAGGTTCCTAGCCAACTGTATACTGCTAATGTTGTCATAAAAAATGACAAGTTGTCTATCTGATAGATCCAAATCTTCAAGTAGCTTTCTCAACCAAGCTACCTCACATGCTGCCAATAGACTTCCACCTTATCATCATCTACTAAAACACCAATAGATGTAAGGGATTCCACATTGTACCCTTGATCTTCAATGCATAGTCATTCACAGACATACTCTTTTTCTGCATAGTATGAAGTTCATTCTTCAACTGTATCTTTCGTGCCTTAGTATTCATTTCATAGAGTTTTACCAAGGTGTCCCACGTCTCCTTGGGGGACTTGGCATCCTGTATGTGTCTAATCATGGTGTCTTGTATACTGATAGAGAGCCAATACATAACTTTTTTGGCTCCTTGGTTCCAATCCTTGAACTCTTTCACATCTATAGCAGTCGGATTAATCTCCGGTATCTCCGGTGCCTCTTCATGCTTGTTGAAAATACAAGTGAATAGAGTGTGTGCGGGAACAAGCCCTTGGTTAGAGGCTCTAAAAGAGGATGAGTAAATGTGAAAGAACCTGTGAAAAGGTGAGAAGAATCTACTGGGAGAGAATAAAGGGTAGCATGAGAAGATTTAGGAAGTGTGGAGATATTCTGGGAAGTGTGGAGATCTTCTGGGAGATATTCTGGGAAAAGTGAAAAGGTGGAGAGAATCAGGGAAAAGAGGTGGAGTGAATCAAGGAGAAATCAGTGGGATTAGATGCTTGATGTAAACTCTATAAATTGAGGCATTTTCCTAATGAGAATTTGTTGGTTTTTGAGTATCCATGCCTACATTAATCTATTTGATAATTACCCAATTACATCTTAATTATTTGCTAATCACTTTGTTAATGATGTTGATTCTAGTGTTTGATCCACCATAGCTCATCACAATGCCCTAATTTCAACATGGTATCACAGCCATGCTAATTTGTGAGCCCATTATCTTGCTAATTATTTTGCTAATTAGGATTAGTAGAAAATTATAATTTTTCCTCTTTTTTCAACTCACCTCTGTACCCCCAGCCAGTGGAGGAGCTCCCACTCCTTGCACACATAAAATTAGGCCAAACCCTTCTAGCGCATGATAGGTATCTCATAGCTCTTCAAGCTTATCCAAACAACGTAGCAAACCGCCGTCGGATGAAGGAGAAATCGCTGTTTTAGTAGGCTCCATTTTTCAGCAGAAGATCTCAGATCTACACTCACTCGGGGTGAATCACTCTAATTCCTCTTAGCCCAAGGTGTTTTCAAGCATGCTCTACAAGCTGGTGAAGACAGAATTCAATTTCATCAAGTCTACAGTGAGATCCAAGCTCTTCATCAAATCTGCAGGTGACTTTGGTAAAACAGAGATTAAGCTTTCAATATTTGGTCAAATCTTATGTTTCTTGGATTAATCTCATTGCTATTGATGCCTTTGAAAGCATTTGAGCTCATTTGAAGTCTAAGGCACCAGATCTGGACTCCTCGCATACTCTATTTTTTGCACATAAAATAGTAGATTAATTTGCTAATCAGTGCTAATCACTATATTTTGGTACAATTGAGGGCTTAAATCAACCATTAGGTATCTGATATAGATCCCTATAACTTCAGATTTCAATTCGGAGTTGGTTTGATACTCCAACCATCCCGTATAAGTTGGTTACCCTTAATTTAATGTAATTTATGGTGATTTTATGCTGATAAATTTATTGTAATCATCTATTAAAAACCAGATTGAGTTGTAAAAGGGTAAACACTACCCTTGAATCTTGAAATTGGATCAAGAGGTAAGACCCCCTTCACATTACCATGAGTTCAACACAAGAAATAGCCAAATTTAATGGGGAACAGTTTTATACATGGCAGACAAAAACCATGTATTTGATCATGAGGAAAAATCTGTGGGGATTAGTTGAGGGAAGAGATGAATGCCCAGAGAGAGGAGAAAATGAGTAGAAGGGTAGGAATGAAAAAGCATTGGGACTTATTGCACTCAGTTTAAATGATGAAATCATTCATCACATAACAGGGATACAATGGGCAAAAGATGCATGGGATGAACTTAATAAATTATTTGGCACACAAGCAAAAAATTCAAAGATAAATCTATTAATGCAATTCTACAAATTGGACATGAAGGAAAGTGAACTTTTAATCACACACTTGAACAAATATAAAAGCATTAAGTAGCAGCTATTGGCAAAAAGGTAGAAGATGATGAAGTACTAGCTGTACTTCTGAAGAGTGTGGACAAAGGTGAATATGAAAATATTGTAGCAACACTAAAGAATGTACCTGAATTGAAGCTACACGAGATAGAAGCAGCTCTACTAGAGCAAGAGAGCAGAGGCAAAGAGAAGAAATGGCTCGACTCAACAGCAGGAGAAGAAAAAGCATTCTTCACCCGAGGAGGATTCTCTCGAGGACGAGGACGAGGAAGAGGCAGAGTAGGAGGAAGGACCTTCACTTGCCACAAATGTGGAAAGCTAGGACACATGGCGAGAGACTGCTACAGCAAACCCAGTGAAGAAGGAACGACATCAGCAAACTTCATGGAGGCTCCAAAGGAAGTGGAGTCGGATCATCTTTTCTGAGAGAGAGAGAGAGAGAGAGAGAGACCCCACAACCCAATGTAACCTGCCCCAACAAAGTGTGTGAGCACTTTAGTCAAGGTCATGGGCACTTATAGTAGCCTTGGACACATAGAGAGAGAGAGTGTCAAGGACTATGGAGTTTAGGGACTTGAGGCACTGGTCACGGGCTATCAAGTAAGAGGGAAACTTGGTATAGGGTCCAGGTGTGCTAGAGAGTATTCACTTGAGGGGAGGTGTTGAAAATACAAGTGAATAGGGTGTGTGCGGGAACAAGCCCTTGGTTAGAGGCTGTAAAAGAGGATGAGTAAATGTGAAAAAACATGTGAAAAGGTGAGAAGAATCTACTAGGAGAGAATAAAGGGTAGCATGAGAAGATTTAGGAAGTGTAGAGATATTCTGAGAGAGATATTCTGGGAAAAGTGAAGAGGTGGAGAGAATCAGGGAAAAGAGGTGGAGAGAATCAAGGAGAAATCAGTGGGATTAGATGCTTGATGTAAACTCTATAAATTGAGGCATTGCCCTAATGAGAATTTGCTGGTTTTTGAGTATCCATGCCTACATTAATCTATTTATTAATTACCCACTAATTATGTCTTAATTATTTACTAATCACTTTATTAATGATGTTGATTCTAGTGTTTGATCCACCATAGCTCATCACAATGCCCTAATTTCAACAATGCTCACCTTCTATGTAGTCCCAGCAGTGACACTTTCCCATTAGGAAATTTGTCAACCTGAACCTCCAAGAATGGAAGTTGTTCTTATCAAGCTTCTCAGCAACAATCTAGTTTATGCCATCATTTGACATCTTGCCAGATACACAAATTTACCAGAAACAGCACTCTGGTTTGTCCTGTACAAACTGCTGTATTTTCTGCAGCGATACTGTACTATACTCAAATGTCACAAACCAGTGACCTCAATGTGCATACATACACCCAATGGCAACTGTTGACCTCCTTGAGCAAACACAATGTCTGCACAACCAATCTGTCTTCCTGCAGTTCTTAAAATAGAGTTTTGCAGAGAATCAATGACTTACCCGCAGTGCTCGAAATCGCCTACTTTCTAAAAAACGAAGGTCCTAACGCACCCGAAACGCGTTTTTTCGTCCTGAAATTTTTTTTTCGATAGGAAAGTATAGTTGCCCTATAGCTTTACTCCCGCGAGAAGAAAGCTCCTCAATCAGAGATCATTTGCCGGTGCCTCCCATAGAGCTCCCTACAAGGGTGTAGTCGCCAACACAAATAGGGAAGAGTAGCTGAAGCTCTTACCCTCGTACCGCTTCCTATGCTTCTCTTACTTGCAGCTCAGCCCTTAGCATGAACCAGGCTCTAATACCATGAAAAGATTCAGGGGAGAAGAGAGCTTCAGCTCTTGCAAAACAAGCACACACACACACTCACAAAACCCTAAAAGAGAACACACAAGGTGAGAGGCTGAAAATCTTCTTTTTCTTCACACAACACTCAACACACCATATACAAAGATAAGAGTACACACCATATGAAATGGTACTCAACCAAATACATACTAAGGTTCTCTATAGTGTGAACCCAACTAAATGAGCTGGCGCTATAACTATGCCAGTCTCTAGAATGGTTGTCACACAGCTTGTCATCCCACTGGCCGTACCCATGATCTCACCAACCATGCCAGTGGTGTAAGTGTGGGGCCTATCCCCCAGGCTGTCACATAGCATGTCATCCCATTGGCCGTATATCACCCATGATCTCACCAACCATGCCAGTGGTGTAAGTGTGGGGCCTATCCCCCAGGCTGTCACACAGCCTATCATCCCACTGGCTGTATATCACCCATGATCTCACCAACCATGCCAGCGGTGTAAGTGTGCGGTCATCTCAGTGTCCACTGCCTCACTAGATGAGCTCGATATCTCAACAACTATATGTGTATCTATGGAGCAAATGAGCATATGGGAGTGCAATGTATGGACATGTGAATGGTTTGAGAATGATTTCTTGAATCCTTTTACATTGAGTAAAAGGATTATTACAAGTTGTGTTGACACTAAATTAATGGGATTTATGCATGTATATGTGTTGACACTAAATTAATGGGATTTATGCATGTATATGTATTAACAGTAGTTTACAGTATACTGCATTAGTTACATTGATTGGTTGACTGTGCTTTATTGAAGCATTTTGTTTGTCCAAGATGAGTCATGGTCTAGATAAAATTGTTGGTAAAAATCTTGATAAGAAAAACTTTCAAATTTGGAATAAAAATATGACAAACTTCTTGAAAGGAAAGGGCTTTGAAAATGTGGTGATGAGACAAGTGAAGAGATGGAGCCAAGGTTTCTCACAGTTAATGCAACTCAAGAACAACTTATAGCACATAGGATCTAGAAGGAAGATCATTCAAGATGTTGCACTATTTTTCAATTTATGTGACAGATAGAATGCTATACCATATCTAGGATGCAGATAATCCCAAGGATTCATGGGATACATTGGTAAAGATGCATGAAATTAACACAAAGGCAAGGAAGATCCATTTGAAACAAAAGATACATAGTGTAACACAGAACAATAGGAATGCACATGATTATGTGCAGGAGATAAAAGCATGTGAAGATGCATTGGCATCTATCAATACACCAATGAATGATGATGATTTGTTTATTGTTACATTGAAAGGTTTGGGCAAGGAGTGTAAATTATTTGACACTTCTATCATTGCGAGAAGTGGTGATCCCCCAAATTTTGAAGAGTTGATTTCATTGCTTATTATGGAAGAGTTGAGCTTGGATTAGGTACATCATCAAGTAGCAAAGGGCATATAAGGGACCAACCATTTTACACACATAAAGAGGTGTAAGAAGCAAGAGGAGATCCTCATCTAGAGGATGTATAGGTGGATTTGGTTGGCAGGATAGACCACCATAACAACAACAAAAATTTTAGCCCTTGTATGGTGCACGACGAGGAGGTAGAGAGTCATACTTTTGAGGCAAGGAGCGATTGAATTCCTAAGGAAGAGGTAGATGACAACCTTAATAGGTGTGGAAGTGGCATTTAGTGTTACTATTATGGTGAGATTGGATATATGGCCAAGGAATATTACAAGAGGAAAAATAATTTACGAGGTGGCAAAATTCAACATAGTGGTTATGCATCCTCTAGCAATGCAGGTCATGGAAATGAAGATCATGACTTCACGTAGTGAAGGAGATGATACTTGGTACATGGATTCTGGTGCATTAAATCATATGACATACCATAGTGAATAGTTTGATAGGAGGTTACCCACCCAAGCATAGGGATATGTGGTTACTATGGAGATGATACACATCATTTCATTACTCATGTTGGTAGTGTACCATTGAAGATGCATGATGGGAGAGTGAAGAAAATGTTGGATGTATTGTATGTGCCATCAATCACAAAAACTCTTATATCCATAGGTCAAATTAATGTGTACCCACATCAAACATTTGACCCACTACCTGTATTCCTTCTCAACATATGCTTCCCTCAAGACATATATCCATGTCATTCTACTATAGTCATCAATGAAGGTGTTATAATACTTGAAACCATTTATGAATGGTGTTTGTTCTAGACCTCAAATATCACTATGAATGATTTCCAAAGGCTTCCTTCCCATTTGAACATCCTTTGGAAATGGTCAAATGGTCTTGCCTGCTCCCAAACTAACATGCATCACATACATGATTGCTTCCATCATACTTGAACCTTTGAAACCTATCAACAAACCCTTTAGTTTTGCATAGACTTTAGCTTTTTAATATTCACATGTCTAATCCTCTTATGCCACATATCAATGTTCTACACAATGCCATGGCTATGTGAAAACATGGCTAATTTTGACTCTGGAATACCTGCATCCCAAAGTTAATAGTCTTTCTCCCTTTTATCCCTTTGAAAATAGCGTGGTGTTTAAACATTGGGTTTCTTCAGGGTAATGTGTAAGCTTATATGTATGTGTGTGTATGTGTATGTATTCTTTCATGCTTATGGCATACATATGTGTGTGGGTGTGGGTGTGTGTGCGCATATGGTTTGCTTGTATGCCTTATGTGTATGTGTATTTGTATGTATGCTTATATGCTTAGATATGTGTATACATATGCGTATGCTTTATGTGTATGTGTAGGCTTCTATGCATGTGTGTGTATGTATTCTTGTATGCTTATATATGTGTATACATGTGTGTGTGTGTGTATGTTTGTGTGTGTGTGTGTGTGTGTGTGTGTGCTTCTATGTATACATGTGTATTTATGGATACATGTGTATACATGTATAAGTTTGTATGCTTCTATGTGTACTTGTATTTATGGATACTTATATGTATGTCTATGCTTCTGTGAATGCACTTGCATATGTATGTGTATGCTTGTATGTGTCTATAGGCTTACACCAATTTTCTTGTACAACCTAGTATCGATTGGCTCTACCAAATTTTCATGTGCAACCAAGTATCAAATGGAAAATATTACTACAGCATCACTTGTTTTTACAATTATATGTACACTTGGCAATCATTACCATGGCATCACTTGAGAGAATTTGTCGATAAAGAGATTTATTGTTATCAATCCTAGCCAAACCTTCCACCCCCTATTGAGATTCAAGCTCTATGTCAGCTTGTGCCAGTTGCACTATGTGCTGGCATGTTAGGTAGTAACATGTGTGAGACCTAAATGACCGCATCCAGCTGGTCATAGTGTGTGGACAGTAGCTAGGGTTAGCTGTGTGTGGACACAACACATGTAGCTGTGTGTGGACAGTAGCTAGGGTTAGCTGTGTGTGGACACAACACATGTAGCTGTGTGTGGACAGCAGCTAGGGTTAGCTGTGTGTGGACACAATACATGTAGTGTGTTGTAGCTTATGGATTATGGATTTATGCATTGTGGGAGAAAGGACATGGCTTTCCTCTATGGTTAGGGTTTGATTAATACGTTAGGGTTTTCTCCTCTGTGTGTGTCTCCTCTCCCTCTACCTGTTTTTCATCATGGTATCAGAGTCGAGTGCTCTCTCGTAGGGTTTATGAGTGAGTGAGTGAGAGAAGAGGGAAAAGAATCTATGAAGAAAAGCTATGGAGCTTGCCATTGGAGCTGTGAAGCTTGGAGCACACCGATTTTCACCAAATCTGAGAGCTTGGCCTACTGAGTAAGGAATACTAAACATCCTTGAGTGGATTGCAGGTGCAAAAACACAAACATCAGATTTGAGTTGCCCAAAGCAAAGAAAAATTTTTGTTTTACAAGCTCTCCATTGAAGCTTGACTGTGGTGAATGTATGAGGCAAATGGTTGCAAATCTAACAAAGATTCATGTATCTGACAAAAGGGAATGTGTTGGCAACTCATGTGCAAGCCCTACAATGAATTTTGATGCATTTGAGTGATTGGAAATTCACTGTTTTGAAGCCCTCACAAAAATAGAGAATAGAGGCCCATTGTTGATGCAATTGAAGTCGGTCTTTTGCAAAAATCAACACATTGGTGGATTGTGTGCATGCCTAGGAGTGTTGGAAACCTACATATGCCTTCAATAGCCACAACAAACTAGCAAATCCTCTCCTACAGCAAGCGGCGTAGCCTCTTGAAGGAAAGAAACAAAGTAGAAATTGCATCACATAGCAAAGTGGAGGCCAAATTCAAGCTTGGTGATTGATTAATATCAAAATAGTTTTAGCAATTTGTGATATTACACACAGATGAGAAGGTTTCTATGTGGTTGATTGGAGCAATTATGCATTTTGGAGCTAATTATGAGCTAATTAAATAGGCAGTGATTAGTGAAACAAAGGGTCATTAATTGTTTAATTACTGTATCAACTTTTACAATGGTCTAGTTCCTTTTACATGGAGTTAGTAGACATCATTGCTAAGCTAATGAATGCCTGGTCTCTCAATTTACTACTGGTTTTATTGGTTTTTCTCAAAACAAAGAAGGGGATTTGATATTTTTGGTATGTATGCACATTGAGCTTGTTTAGGTGTCAATGCAAGTTATCCACACTTGATTGAACTACTACATTACAATTTGAAGCCTTAGAAAACATGCCAAAATAGGGTACTTTGGACTGTGTATGCCAATTCAATTTGAATGCAATCAGTGTGATTTTCTTCATCAACAGTGAAGTTTGTTGAGTACTTTGGAGTATCTGGAACACTTATTAGAGCGTGGTTGAGCTAAGGAAGGCTCATTTATAGAATTGGACATGTGTGAAAGGTGCATTTGCATTGAGCAAATACATCAGACAACCCAGTACTACAGATTGTGGGTGAGAAGTTGGATAGAAAGAACTTCCAGGCATGAAAGTACAGGATCAAAAGATTTCTGAAAGGGAAAGGATTTCGGAATCTTTATAGGTGCGGAGCTAGAGCCGGTCGGATCTACCCCGACAACCTACACAACAACAAGTTGTAGCTCATAAGCAATGGTCAGAGAGAGCATAAAAAGTTTTGCATTACTTGTCTACCCAGAGCCGGATCTACCCCGACAACCTACACAACAAGTTGTAGCTCATAAGCAATGGTCAAAGAGAGCATAAAAAGTTTTGCATTACTTGTCTATATGTATCTCGGATGCTATACTCATACATATACATGATGCTGAGAATCCCAAGGATGCATGGGATACATTGGTAAAGCTGTTTGATACTACAGATACTAGTGCTCGTTGTGAGGTGAAAAAAAGAAAGAAAAGCCTGCCTCTATAGCTCTTCCACCTCCCAAACTTGGAAAAACTACCACGAACGGGGCACCACCAGCCACCGGCTGGAACACTCTCTCAACATTCGCCACCCACCCACACCATAAGACAACTCAGAACCACGAAGGACAGATGATATATTCAGCAAACACACAACACCATACACACTGTATAAACACAGCAAATACACCAAAGACCAGGACTCTGGCCAGGATTTACTGCCAAGGGAATACACCCTTGCGTCTGACGACCAAGCCTCTGTCTCCCGATCTGTAATCTCCAGAGGGCGCCCACACCAGCAACCCTTTTTCAGTTTCTCTGTTGCCTGGCTACTCTCTGTCTGCTGCTACCTGCCAATTGTCGTAGGCGAGCCCCACTGTCTCCTCTGCTTCTTTACTGCGCTCCCTCCAGACTTCCTCGCCAGCTCTACGCTGTCAGCCAGCCGTCGCCTCCACTCTCCAACCTGCAGTGCCTCACACTAAACCATACGAGGCCCCCACACACAAAGGGCAGCCACTCTTCTGCACCTCAGGCTCTTCATGGCAGCAAGGCGACAAACCTCTTCTGCAACACCTCCTCCGGGCACTTTTTTTACAGCAGCGCAACTCCAGCTCTTGGACCCCTCGTCCGTTGCAGCCCACTCGCAAGGCGACTCTTCTTCGCACGCCTGCAGCACTCCTTTGGAGTAGAGAAACCCAGTCGCCAAGGCAGCCTCTTTCTCTGCCTCCCGCAGCTTTCAATCTCTGAGCCCAGCGACAGCGACAACGCCTTCTCTTCTCACCGGCGACCAGAACCTTGCAGCCCTTTTTGTTCACGTTCCCGCCACCTCCTCGAAGCAAAGCTGGCCGCCAACCCAAGCTCCACGTGGCCTTCTAAATTGGCCATAGTTATATATATTTTATGTTATTTTCCAAAAAGCCTTAAACCCACAATATTATGGCCACACACCATGCTAAAAGGGCCTCCTTCTCCTTATGCTTTTCCAGAAAATACCACCGCGCCGAATCTTCCAAAAAAATGCGAGAGTTGCCTACATTCTCGTCAGCTGCATCATTAACTTGCCAAACACGACGATTGCCCATCAATTTCTCAGTCGGTGCTCAGCTTAGTAACCACCCGCACACCACACAATGCAATAAAACTCCCAGATCACCAGCATTTTCTCCGGAAGTAACACGTGCATAATCCAACTTTCAACAAAACCACCCAGCCTGTACACTTGCCAGGGCATTCAGGGCAAAATTATTCACACACCACACGCACCATATGTACACTGACCAAAAAACCCTCTCAGATTTTAGCCTGACATACTTTGCCCAACCCCTAGCCTGCTGAATCATTTATGATCAGCAGTAAGCATATAACCATGTTTTCCTCCGATGACCACGTTTTCCTCCGTCAATTCTCTGAGCATCATACAGTGTAACTAGCACATCTCTGTTCCAGGTGATCCAAGAAACTCTGTCATCTTCCACAGGCACGATTTGCCATCCCGCATCCCACAACACAACACCAGAGCTTCTGGAGACAAAGCTCCTAACATACACACCATCCCGTCTCATCTCAATCCCAAAATCCCTGATACGATCAGCACCAATATCGGAGAACCAATGCAGCAGCTCCTGCTGAGGGTAAAAATTGATGAAAGCTTCATCAAGAAAAACCTGTTGTACCATAACACTTTCCTGTCCACCATCAGCATAAGAAGCTTCACCATCAAAACCAGCCACCACAGGCAAAACAAACTCCTCTTCAACAGGCACCATTGCCAAAGCATCCACTTCAGTTCCTGTATCCTCAATTTCATCAAAATCACCAAGAGATTCATCCATTACAGCATCCCTCTCATCTATAGCAGCAGCATCATTCAAAGCCTTCTGTTGTTTCTCTTTCTTCATAGCCTCAATTCTGGTCATGGCTTTTTTAACATTCATGCACATTTCATCATCCATCTCCAACTCAGGCTCATCATCCTGTAGACTGTCTATTTCCCACTCATCCCACACAGGTTCATTATCCAAAGATTCAAAAGCAAGCTCTTTCACATCACAAGCATACCTTTGCTCATGATCCACTTGCACCTCCTCGCATTCCTCATGTATGGCTTCTTCCTGTTCAGCAACTTCATCACCAAGCACTTCCTCATCAATAACCACGGCATCCATCTCTGCATCCTCCTCACTTGATGAAGTATCCTCTGTTCCCTCGCTAGTAGTGGTACTGCTGGTATCATCACTCGAATCAGCTTCACTCTCCTCTTCATCATTGACAGGCTTCTGGTTATCCATGTTAAACTGCTTCTTATCCCCTCTCCTGTCATACAAAGTAATAACCCCTTTCCTCCAATCCTGCACAGCTTTTACTGCTCTTAGCCATGGTCTTCCCAAAATGATGGGGAATGCACCCATTCCTGCAGGCATAACATGACAATCCACAAGCACCTTCACATCAAAAGCTTCCAATTCTAATTCCTTAACCATACCTAAGCATTTGACTTTTTGATGATTAGCCAGTCGAATTCGAAATCCAGATGCTTCAGTAAAATCAAGACCAAGCCTCTCCACAGCTGCCAATGTGATCACACAAATCTGTGCTCCACCATCTATGTATGCCTCTCCTAGATTCTTCCCTTTATACCACACATTCACCACAGGACATATGTCAGGTAACTCCTGGACAGATAGAACAGTCACTATCCCTTTGGCCGGCTCCTTCTCTCTCGGATTCACAAGTCTCTTCCACTGACGCTTCAAATTGGGAGCTAACTCTATCAATTGCCCAAAAGTAATGTTAGCCTTCCTTCCAGCCATGTCCTCCTGCAAACTGTAGCTCTCCTGCCCACCCCCTAGTGGAAAATCAGTTACCTGAAACTTCCTACGAGGCTTCCTCTTCTGCTTGACCTTCACATCCTCTCCTTCCTTCATTTTTCCTTTCTTCTTGCTGGACCCTGCAGCATCCTTGCTTTCCCTTTCCTGTGACGTCCGTTTCCCCAAAGGCATCACATCTGCTTCTGCTTCCTTCGTTTTCTCAAGGGTGACCACATCTATCACCTTAGTTTTTCCTCTCTCTTCAGCTGTGATTCCACTCGGACCTGCTTGATTCCTGATATCAATACCATAATCATTCGACCTGTCAGGTAGCTGTGAAGGTAGTGGGTACATATCACCACCCATACGTTGAGGCTTATCACAATCTGTACTCAGATGACCAAGTTCACCACAGTTCCAGCATGTAGGAATGAAATGACGGCCCCTACCGCGTCCACGTCCATATCCTGCTTGTCCATCTCCCCCTTCAGGAAAATTACCTCGGCCTCTACCACGTCCACCACCTGTACTTCCCATTAAATTTAAACTCAAATTCTTCATAAGATCAACCATCTGTTTCATATCCTGCCGCAATCCCTCATCAGAACCTGCAGAAACCATAGGTACTCCCTGAATAGCTTGAGGCATCATCTGCATAGCTTGACCTTCAGTGGGCTTCATCCTCTCGATCACTGCACTCATAGGTGTAGCCTCCACTCTCCGAATCTCCGGCTGTGCTACAACTGGAATCATCCCCAACTGATTCATCCGCTGCAATTTCCAATCTTTTGACTTAGCAATCTCCACCGCATCCTCAAAAGACCTGGGCTTCTTCAATTCCACTTTCGAGCGAATACTCCTTTTAAGTCCAGCTACAAACTTGTTCTTCTTCATCATATCAGGCGGCACCTGGTTTTCTCCCAAAGCCCTGCATAGAGTCTCCCATAGCAAAGAAAATTTCTTCATATAATCATCTATTGATTCAAACTCACCTTGTGTCAGAGCTTGCACCTCATGCCAAACCTTGTCGGGGTCTTCCACCTTTTTGAACCTGTTGCTGAGTGTTGTCTTCAATCCATCCTCAGTCATCTCAATGCGTGGAACAGCATCCCTCAACGACTCCTCAAAGGTTCTGTACCAGGTCCTTGCATCTCCCTTCAAACAGATGCTCAATAGCCGCAACACCTGTATCTGCTCACTGATGTGGTTGCTTATACATGCAACCTCCATCCTTTCCAAGAAGTCTGCCACATCCTCAGTCGGACCACCATAAAACTCTGGATAAGACATCATCTCGATCCCAAACTTCACTTCCAATCCCAAGCAAAAACCCAAAAACACCTTCCTTCAATCTCTCACTCTGGGGCATACACCCTCGTAAGAGAAATCCCTGAGCTATCCTCTGTCAACTGAGCCACTCCTCAGTCACACAATACCTGAGCAACTCCTCAGTGGGGGCACCAGAAGGATGTGAGGTGAAAAAAAGAAAGAAAAGCCTGCCTCTATAGCTCTTCCACCTCCCAAACTTGGAAAAACTACCACGAACGGGGCACCACCAGCCACCGGCTGGAACACTCTCTCAACATTCGCCACCCACCCACACCATAAGACAGCTCAGAACCACGAAGGACAGATGATATATTCAGCAAACACACAACACCATACACACTGTATAAACACAGCAAATACACCAAAGACCAGGACTCTGGCCAGGATTTACTGCCAAGGGAATACACCCTTGCGTCTGACGACCAAGCCTCTGTCTCCCGATCTGTAATCTCCAGAGGGCGCCCACACCAGCAACCCTTTTTCAGTTTCTCTGTTGCCTGGCTACTCTCTGTCTGCTGCTACCTGCCAATTGTCGTAGGCGAGCCCCACTGTCTCCTCTGCTTCTTTACTGCGCTCCCTCCAGACTTCCTCGCCAGCTCTACGCTGTCAGCCAGCCGTCGCCTCCACTCTCCAACCTGCAGTGCCTCACACTAAACCATACGAGGCCCCCACACACAAAGGGCAGCCACTCTTCTGCACCTCAGGCTCTTCATGGCAGCAAGGCGACAAACCTCTTCTGCAACACCTCCTCCGGGCACTTTTTTTACAGCAGCGCAACTCCAGCTCTTGGACCCCTCGTCCGTTGCAGCCCACTCGCAAGGCGACTCTTCTTCGCACGCCTGCAGCACTCCTTTGGAGTAGAGAAACCCAGTCGCCAAGGCAGCCTCTTTCTCTGCCTCCCGCAGCTTTCAATCTCTGAGCCCAGCGACAGCGACAACGCCTTCTCTTCTCACCGGCGACCAGAACCTTGCAGCCCTTTTTGTTCACGTTCCCGCCACCTCCTCGAAGCAAAGCTGGCCGCCAACCCAAGCTCCACGTGGCCTTCTAAATTGGCCATAGTTATATATATTTTATGTTATTTTCCAAAAAGCCTTAAACCCACAATATTATGGCCACACACCATGCTAAAAGGGCCTCCTTCTCCTTATGCTTTTCCAGAAAATACCACCGCGCCGAAATTCCAAAAAAATGCGAGAGTTGCCTACATTCTCGTCAGCTACATCATTAACTTGCCAAACACGACGATTGCCCATCAATTTCTCAGTCGGTGCTCAGCTTAGTAACCACCCGCACACCACACAATGCAATAAAACTCCCAGATCACCAGCATTTTCTCCGGAAGTAACACGTGCATAATCCAACTTTCAACAAAACCACCCAGCCTGTACACTTGCCAGGGCATTCAGGGCAAAATTATTCACACACCACACGCACCATATGTACACTGACCAAAAAACCCTCTCAGATTTTAGCCTGACACTCGTCTCGTAAGTCTCAGTTGAGACAACAGATTCATAATGTGAAGTGGAAAGGAAGGAGTATTCATGATTATGTACAAGAGATAAAGAAGTATGCATATGCATTGGTAACTATCAATGCCCCATGCCTGAGATGATTTGGTAGACATTGCCTTGCATCGTCTTGGCAAGGAGTACAAGTCTTTTGATACATCTATCTCTGTTTGGAGTACAGGTTTACCAAATTTTGATGAGTTGGTTTCACTCTTGCTTGTTAAGGAAATCAAACTCAGTGACTCTTTTCATGATGCATCTACTAGCCCCCATGATGATAATAGCAGGAATCAGGCTTTCTATTCACAAAGGGGATTTAAAGGCAGGGGGAGATTTACATCACGAGGTCATGGTAATGGTCGTGGATGGCAGGATAGGTATTATAGCAGGACTACATCTCCTTCTTCAAAGATCTTGAACTTTGTGTTTCTGTCCACCTGGAGGTTTCTCCTCTTTTGTATAATCTTGGCCGTCCTAGGAACCATGCAGTCTTCTTTCATCTAGATGAAGGAGTTGCTTAATTTTGTGCACTTCTGACTCTTCCAAAGAGAGGCTTTCTGCCATGGCTATCCTGAGGCTTTGTGTGAGGAACTCCATAGGCACTATTTCTTCTACTTCATACACCATGCTGAATGGCATAAGTCCCATTGCATTCTTGTAAGCTGTTCTGAATGCCCATAATGTTGAGTGTAGCTTCGTGTCCCAGTTCGTCCTATTTTCATTTACTATCTTGACCATAATTCCTTTCAGGATTTTGTTGGTGGATTCTCCATTGCCTACGGTGTGGGTAGTAGACTATTGATTTCTTATGTGTGATCATATGTTGCTCTGTTAGCTTCTTAATTACTTCATTGAGGAAGTGACTCCCTTGGTCTCGCTGACTATCTCTATTGGGCACCCGAATCTTGTCATGATAGTTTCATGAAGAAACTTCACTACTTACGTTGCCTTATAGTCTTTCAGAGCTTTGGCTTCTACCCATTTCGTGTAGTAATCTGTAGCCACCAGAATGTATCTATTTCCTATTCTTTGAGCTACTGGCTTGAATGGACCTACAAAGTCTAGACCCCATTTTTGGAACGGCTCTAGTGGTAAAATTGGGGTGTGAGGCATTCTGTCTGCATCACTGGCTGGCCCAACCTTTGGCATATGTTGTACTCCTTTGCAAACTTGTATGCATCTTTCAGTACCATCAACCACCATAATCCTACCTAGAATACTTTTGGCCTCGTTACTTCTCCACAAAAGTGCCCTCCACTTATCCCTTGATGTGCTTCTGCTAGCACAACCTGTTGTTCATGCTTGGGGAGACATCTTCTTAGGATATGGTCAATGCCCACCTTGTAAAGTTGACCTCCCACCACCATAAATGACTTTTTTTGGAGAGTCAGCTTTTTCCTTTGACCTCTGGACATATACTTTGGAAATGACAAGTCAGAGAGGAACTAAAACATCTCATCATACTAGCTCAGTTTTTCTCTATCTATAATGAAGAGCTGAGCATCTGGTAAGTCATCTTCCACCCATTCTAGATTTTCTCCTGACTCCAGCTGCCTCCAGTCTAGACAGGAAATTTGCTTTGCATGCTTGTTTCCTAGGATGTGCTTTGATAGGGAAATCAAACTCTTGTAATAGCGGCATCTATTTGGCTAATTTTCTTGCTAGGTCTGGTTTGTTCACCAAGTACAAGAGTGCTTTATGTTCCACATGAAATTCAAATAGATTACCTTAGTGCCTAAATTTCTTGATTGAGTAGATCATCCCCCCAATGATTCCTTTTTTGTGGTGGAGCAGTTCCTTTCTGGCTTGGACAACCTTTTGCTTGCATAGTAAACTGGTCAGAACCAGCCTTCTTGTGCGACTCTTGCATCAAAGCACTTCTAATGGCAAAATCAAATGCATCAACGAATACATGGAACACCAGATCAAAATTCATCTATTGAAGAATTGGTGCCAATGTAAGTATCCGCTTTTCAGATTCTAGAATGCCTCCTGATAGGATCCTGACTAGACATATTCTACATATTTCATGATGATTAGATTATAGAGGGGTATTGCCACATTCGCTTAGGAACCTCATGAATCTGCTATGACATTTGATCATCAGTACCAGGAATTTGGTAAGTTCTTTGGCGTTCTTAGGTGCTTGTAGTTTTATAATAATCTCAACCTTGGCCGGATCTATTGCCAGGCCTTCTGTAGATATTATGTGCCCTAATAGAGATTCGCTCATGAGACAGCAAAGGCGCACTTGACTGCATTAAGGCTCAATCTAGCTTTTCTACATTTCTCCATGCACATCATGAGGTGCTTTATATGGTCCTATTTCTTTCCAAACACACTAAAATCATCCACGAAGACCCTCATGAAGGTGGTTAAATATTCATAGAATATTTTTTAAACCATCCTCTCGAATATAGCTGGAGAATTCTTCAGCCCAAAAGTCATCACATTGGAGGAAAAAGCCTCCCATTCTATCACAAAGGCTGTTTTCTCCTTATCCTCTGGAGCCATCCGTACCTGGTTGTACCCATTGAACCCATCCAGAAAGGAGTATGTCTCATGTTTGGCTACCTTATCCAGTAGAGAATCTATGAATGGTAGTGGGAATGGATCTGATATGATGGAGGAATTTAGTTTGTGGTAGTCTATACAGACTCTGAGCTTCCCATTCTTCTTTGGGATAATGACCATGGGAGATAGCCATTCTGCTCTGTCAATTGGATAGATGAACCCTACTCTTAACAGCTTATCAATCTCCTCTTTGACTTATTTGGCATAGTTATAGCTCATTCTATACCTACTCTACTTGATAGGAATTGCATTCCTTTAGTTTGATCTTGTGCTGGTAAAAGCTAGGATCAATTCCTTTCAGTTAGTGATTTTCTCATAGACTCTTTGCTACCCTACCCACTGTTCTGGCTTCTGCTTCTGTTTGAGCTTGGAATCCTTATCTATCACCGTCTTGACAAGTCCTTGTGATCTTGTCACATAACCATCACCACTGGTGGCTTTTCTTATTGTTTTCTTGCCCATTGGTCCACTTTTACCATATTCACTTTTCTTCAGCATTTTGAGGTGTCTTCTCTAGAATCCAACTTGGAAGTTTCTTCCTCTTTCTTCCTTCTTTTATCCATATTTTTCTTCTTAGGGTCTTTTCTTGTTTACTTCAATATCCCTTCAGTTGGTTTCTCTTGCCACCACTTGTTCAAAGGTGAGGGTATCCACATCAGGCTACTAGGACACCGCCATTTGGAGCTTTTCCCTCATTCCTCTCACAAACCATTGACTCAGTGTGGCTCGAGCAAGTTTGTTGGGTTGATTCGGATGCCTTAACAGTGCTCAAAATTCTGTTGCATAATCCTCTGTTGGCCTCTTCTTCTGAGTTAGCCTCTGCAACTTTTCGAGTACTTCTGTGATGGTTGTATCTTGTGAATCTTTTCAAGAAGGCTTTCTTCAACTCTTCAAACATTTGGAAGTGCTCAAGAGACCATATTGTGTATACTAGTGGCCTTGCCACCCAAAGTTATCGCAAAGTACTATGTCTTTATGGAGCTTGGGTGGCCAAGAATGTGGTCTTGAAGGCAAAGACGTGAGCATTTGGATCCTCCTGCTCTTGCCCTTGAACTTTGAGTACTTGATAGACATTCTTCCCATAGCTCTATTGGTTCTTTTTTTTCTTGATCTTCCTGTCTCCTATTTTTAAGCTCTTGGTGCTCTCCTTCTTGGTTTCTTAGTGGTTCCTGATTTTGTCATTCTTGCTGGCACGGAATCCCTTCTGGAAGTTTTTTTGGATGATGCATTGCCATTCACTTCTTGCAGCTTTCGACTATCTGCGGTGGTACCACATTGCTTTATTTGAGCTCCCTTCATTCTCCATGCACTTTCCATTACATTCCTATCACTCCCTCATGAACATACTCGACACCAGTACGTGCACACTTCCTTTCTAGATCTACCCCAACTAGCTTTTCTATACGGAATTAATGTGCAAGATTGACCTTAGAACTAGCCTTTACCTTCCTACTCCCCTGCTTGGCATACCATTCCCCAACAGGATCGCCACCAAAAGTGTCAGTATCCCCGGTCAAGACCCAACACTTGCGTAGTTCCGGACCACCTAGTCGGCTCGTGAAGAGTGATGACTAATGCAACTGTGCCCAATATGCGATAAGCCAAATGCTAGCACATTGAGCTACCCATCTGCTTAACGTAGGGGAGTTAATCGTTTCTGTGTATGTGGGTTCATTCCTAGGCTCGTCATGATTTTGGATAGGAGTTCATGTCTAGACATGAATACACTTAACATGGAATGATGTAGAATAGACATCACTATGCAAAGTAGAGCAGAGGCAAGTTAGATACTAACCCCAACAACATTCTTTAGTATTGGTTTGAACAATACAATGCAGTATAATGGTAAATGCTCAACTCCCCCACATTTTATTCCACTATCCATTAATCCACACATATCTGAATAATTCTCCGTTTGCTACTTACATCCATCCGAGAGTTAAAATTATGAGAGGAGAGGAAACTAGAGCACACAAGCTCTTGCACACACACAAAGAGTAAACTCAACACAATGGAGTGATGAGGGAGAGAGAGAAGACATGTGGCATCTCACCAAAGTGGTGAGCTCTCTCACACCGTACAATAAAAGGATAGAACACCTTTGTACAAAGACAAGGCTCATACATGTGAGCCATGTGTCCTGCCATGTGTCACCATGCTAGACACTCCACTCTACCTTAGTCTAAAATGATTAAATCCACTACACTACTTAATACTTGGATTTCCTACCTTTAACACCCCCCCTGAAATACAACTATTTGTTATTCTTGGAATCTGAGTCCCCCCCTTAAGCTATGCCTGATCTCTCAAATACATATCCAGATGGATGGGCTAGAAATATGGGTATCATGAAAGTGTCTCTCTTAGATAACAAGAGATGAAGGTGCAATGCTACATCAAGGTGAGGGTGAATGAGGGTGTTGGTGAAGACAAGGTTGATGCCAAACCATATGTTGATAAAGCACCAAAGATTGAGGGTATTCCCCCTCTCATGGGTCTTCTTCCAAACTTGGTGTATTCAAATACACCATACATCCATGTTGAGACAATTGAGTACTAAAAGCTTATACTCAATCCAAGTAGTGAGCTTTAAGATAATCTCATACTCCAATTTGTGAATGATATCCATACAGTCCATCTTGCCATTACAGGACCCAACATCATTCAATACATCATTGTTGCAAATCACATTGTCACATGCATCATTTTGCATCATATTTGTGCCAATTTCATGGTCATCATCTAGACCATCAACAAATGTTATAGCTGCATTCCTATCGTTATACACATCACTCTCATCAAAGAGAATGTCATACCCTCAATGATTTTTATCTCACCATCTTGTGTAATTTCCCAATCAATTTGCATGCCCATTGCTTTCAATTCCTTAAGTGGATTTAGGTGAATTTCCAAAATTTTCTCTTTTGTCAACTTGGGTGCATCATCCCCACGCAAATGCATTATCATCAATGCATACATCATCCTCTTCAACATCAAGCCAATATGGGTCATCATAATGCCCATCATCATAAAAATATGCATCATCATAAAAATATGCATCATCATCATTCATACATGCAACATTTGCTTGTTGTTTTTCCATAGCATGAATTTGTATCACATTATCTTGCCCAAAACACGTGCATCACATACAAACATCCTCCTCAAACAAATCTATGTGAACAGCCCCAATGTAAGATAATTTACACCTAAAATAATAATAATAATAATGAGACTAAGACAATGTAAGACAATTTACACCCATAATAATAATAATAATAATAATGAGACTAAGGGTTTAACCCTACCCTCAGCCCTTAGGGCTTCTTAGAGCCGTAAAAAAAATGAATAGACTCGGCCGATGCCATTGTCTCTTAACCATAGAGGTCTTCGAACATCACCCCGCAACCCGGTTTCCTTGCCCAAGTCTTCTTGTCCCACAAGCACTGGTAGCATAGTCTACCACAAGCTCTTCTTGGCTATGGCCTTTCTTCCTTTCTATGCATTGTTGAAGGATTACATGACCTTTTCTTCTGCTGTGCAACTGTAATTGTATTTGTTGTTGGGCTGTGCTATGTCTACTCATCATTGGCTGCTATACTGTCAAACTTATCACCTCAACAAACGGGATACCACCTTGTAGGAAACAATACACCAAATCATCCATGTGACATTGGAAATTAAGGCATATAGTTCATATGGTCACTTAACCTTAGGACTTTTTGGTAGACTATGGTTTATGACATATGTTAGAATATATGGAGCATATTCTAGGCTCCTAGAGCAAGTGGAAGGAGATCTCCTTTGCACTCCAATCTAGTTTTTTGGGTGCTCTCTTCTAGAGATAATTAGGGTTTTTCTTAGGGGTTAATCACACCACCCTAATCCATTATACTCCAGCCTATATAGGAGGCTCTCATCTAATGCAAGAATACACAACCTCCATTATCCCATGTCTTGTATCATTATGCTATCCATTTAGTCAATGATGTGATTAGTATTAATCTTCATCTTATCTAGTTTGTCTTATGCAATTATCATGGTGTCTCTCCATCCACCCTACTATTTACATGGTATCAAGAGCTAGGTTATCATCCTAATCTTACATTAGCTACTCCTAATCACCTTCTTCCAAAGTACGATTAGTCATGACTAATCTAGCCATGGCAACATTGTTATGGAAATCATCTCCACAGCCACTTGCTAGTGGAGGGTAGAACTCACTCCACACACTCAACCAAAGCCCACATTGCCTCTTCTGGCTTCTTCCCAACTCAGAGGCAAAGAGGTGGACCACTTTAATGGCTGCAATGGAGCTCAGGACCGCCGGTGAACTGCAGTGAAACCGGTGCCAAAAACGTTGGGGGAAAGGATAAATTCGATGTTCTTAGGCTGACATTGTGTAAATCCTTTCACCCACGGGGGTTTTCAACCACTGCGAAGCGAGTGGTGGTCTCACAATTTCAAAAGAACAAGTGTAGAAGGTGGCCTGGCTCTATGCACCCTCCAAAAGGGTTCTTCACTTAAGCAAAGATTAATCTCTATTTATCATGGCTAATCCAAAGTTTTTATGGCTAAAAATCTTCTTAATCTATTGCTAATGCATGTGGTTTAACCCCTTGGCCTCATGGTTTGTGAAAACACATCATTTTTATCCACCAATATTCTACACATTGGCTGTCCTAAAATAGTGAATTTATTCACGAAATCCCAAATGATTGCCCTTGATTAACCTTGTTAATCATGCCCTCACAGAATCCTCAAATGTAAAGCATTTGAAGCCCACGAAAAAGGGAAAGAAGTCAAAAACAAAAAAAAACCCTCAGCAAAAAGGACATGGTACTATCATCTTGCAAGAGGTCAGGGGTTTTCAAAGTTTTTGTCCTCCAATATGCATCTCTATGGTGATGGGGGTCTTTAGTTTCTAGCCTCTTGCATCTCAATTTTGTGTAAGGTTTTAGACACTATCTTTTTGGTCTCTAGTGTCAAGAGAGGTAAGACCTACCCAATCATAATGGCTAGTACATATAAAGTAGACAAGTTTGAAGGGTATAGCTTTCATATATGGCAAACAAAGATTAAATTTACTCTCTTGAGAAAAGGGCTATGGGGTATAAAAAATGGGAAAGCAAAAATGCCAAACACCAGGGACGAGAAAACTCTATGGATTGGGAAGGATGAGAAGGCTTTGGCCATCATAGCCTTGGGACTAAGTGATACCTATATCCATCACATAGATGGAAAGGACTCATCCAATGAGGCTTGGAATACCCTCACAGTTAAATAACTCTAAAATCATCCTCCTAATCAAAATTTTCAAGCTAAAATTGAGTTCAAGGGAGTCACTCCTAACCCATCTGAACTACATGAAAAGTATTCTTGTTGGGATCAAGAAGATTATTGAAGAAATTGTAATCATAGCTTTCCTCCTCAATAGTTTACCTCAAGAGGAGTATGGTAACATAGTTACCACTCTCACTAACTTGCCCTCACCAAAGCTTCTAGATGTGGAAGCATCTCTCCTAGAAGAAGATGCAAAAATTAAGCAAAGGCAAGGTAATACAGATAGTGCTTTCTTCAACAAAGGCAGCTACAAGAAGAACATGAAAGGATTTGGATCAAATCCAAAGAAAGAGTTCCCCAAGAAGTCATGCAACTTTTGTGGAAAACCAGGGCATGAAGAAAAAGACCGTTTCTATAGAAACAAATCTTAGAAAGCTCTACGTGCTGGAACAGCTGACAGCTCAAGCGAAGACATAAATGACAACAAATCTTAGAAAGCTCTACTTGCTGGAAGAGCTGACAACTCAAGCGAAGACATAAATGACAACAAAAAGGAAGGAGCCTCAGTGGAGGCTAACTTCATCGAAGATGATTGGGCTTTTTAGGCCATTTAGGATCTGCCCACATGTGGTCACCCCTCTATCCTAAGAGAAATGTAAACATAACTAGTATCCTAGCATCTGTCATCATCAACTTCTACCATTGTAAACCACCATGAGTAACACCTATGGGCACTTGGATGGTCATCATAACTGGAGTTGTAATTAAACAATAACTAGATCTAGCATTGTCATATTAGTAGTAGCCATTGGATATTTTGTTGAGGGAGGGTGTTGGAAACAATACACAAAATCATCCATGTGACATTGGGAATTAGGGCATATGGTTCATATGGTCACTTAACCTTGGGACTTTTTGGTAGACTACGGTTTATGACATATGTTAGAATATGTGGAGCATATTCTAGGCACTTAGAGGCAAGTGGGAGGAGATCTCCTAAATTACACTCCAATCTAGGTTTTTGGGTGCTCTCTTCTAGATATAATTAGGGTTTTGCTTAGGGGTTAATCACACCCTAATCCATTGTACTCCAACCTATATAAGAGGCTCTCATCTAATGCAAGAATACGCAACCTCCATTATCCCATCTCTTGTGTCATTATGCTTCCCATTTAGTTAATGATGTGATTAGAATTAATCTACATCTTATCTAGTTTATCTTATGCAATTATCATGAGTATGATCATGGTGTCTCTGCATCCACCCTAATTTCTACACACCCGACACACTTTTGTTTGCAAAGAGGATCCAAACCTCCTGTAACCACTGCTCTCCTCAAATTTATGTCACAACAATAGTAGCAAAGTTGAGTAGATATCTTTATCATTGCCAAGTTAATGTTCTTTGCACTTGTCTCTAATTTGGCCATAAAGAATTCACCTTGATTTTCTTTGATTCTCCCGAACTACTGTAATTGATATTTCTCAACGAACCACTTGTTTTATGGAGATATTCTTTCTTTGTTGTGTTAGAAGGATTCTTTGGGTCTTCCTCCTACAGTTCTAACCTCCTTTGGAAAGTCTTCCATAAGAATCGGGTCCTTCTCAGCAACAGCCACCTTTTTGGGCACACAATGTTTTCTTTACAAAATCTACACATAGCATGGCATAAAACCAGTTCTTACCTTCTCTGACCAAGGCAACAAACTCCCCACGAAATTTTAACACACTTTGCCTACTTCCAAAAAACCAAAAGCTGCAAATAATTCATAATTGAACAAACTCCCAAACCAAAATTTCATATTCAATTTGATGATAGTTGAAGAATTCTCCTTCGAGCTTTTGATGTTGACTTGCCAGGCTTCTTGTTTTGCTGGAAAAAATTTCTACACTCCTTGTAGCATACACCACTGCAAATCTCCACAGCATAGACTTGCGCTCTTTGAGCTTTTGATGTTGACTTGCCAGGCTTCTTGTTTTGGTGGAAAAAACTGCTACACTCCTTGTAGCATACACCACTGCAAATCTCCACAGCATAGACTTGCACTCTTCCTCCCAAAATAAGGAGAGGTATGGAGGAATAACCTTAACCTCACAGTATCTCTAGGAAAGCGGCTCTCTTACCAAGTTAAAATTATGAGAGGAGAGGAAACTAGAGCACACAAGCTCTTGTACACACACAAAGAATAGACTCAACACAATGGAGTGAGGAGGGAGAGAGAGAAGACATGTGGCACCCAAATCATGACCTAGATAATATCTCACCAAAGTGGTGAGCTCTCTCACACCATACAATAAAGGATAACACACCTTTATACAAAGACAAGGCTCATGCATGTGAGCCATGTATCCTGCCATGTGTCACCATGCGCCTAGACACTCCACTCTACCTTAGTCTAAAATGATTAAATCCACCACACTACTAATACTTGGATTTCCTACCTTCGTACTACCCATTTCCAATTATGATTTTGTTATAAAACAAGAAGGCTCAACCCATAATAGTTTGTTGCATAATGGGTCAGTCTGGGTGATGACCTGGGTGGCCAAATAGGCTGGTTGGCTATGGAGCACTAAGGATAGAACCAACAGCTTTTAGATTTTAAACAACGACAAAATATTAGGGTAAGTATTTAAAAATTTTAGTTTATTTTGGTAGTATTTATTCATTCATATCGCCTAAATACATTTGTAAGTTAATTTTAAAGTAAGCCACCAATGCAAGTTGAACTGGCTAGTGGGGGAAAATCCATTCCACCTGCCCATGAGACAAATAAGATTAAGATTCTATTAGGTGTGAATGCCATAGGAATGCCAATTTAAGGTCTTACTTTTATGACTGTATGGTGGAATTCTTGGAACGGACTTGCTCACCCAAAACCAAGGGAATAATCGTTGTCACAATGGAGCCATTTGCTTCCTAGATAGGTACAAGGAATTAGAAGGAGAGGATCTCCACATCCGAAATTGCTAAAATCTACTAAGTTGTTTAAGAGGCTTAGTAAGAAACAAAAAAATTATGTTGTCAAGCTAAACTTGGCTGGCAAAAGGAGGAAACTACCAAAGAATCACAATGGCTAAGTGAGTATAAATACTTATTACATGCCACCTACTTGGGATGTAAATCATGAAACAAAAGTGACTCCTAGAGCTCAGTCAACATCCAAGAAAGCTTATAAGATGGCTGTTTCAAAGGCAATTGAACTCAAGGATTAGTTAAAGAAACTTCTAGAACAAGGGTTCATACATAGCTGTATATTATCATGGGGTACACCAGTTCTCTTTCAAAACTTCTAGAACAAGGGTTCATACATAGCTGTATATTATCATGGGGTGCACCAGTTCTCTTTCAAAAGAAAAAGGATGGTATGTTTAGACTGTGTTTTGATTAAAGGGGATTGAATCAATTGATTAAAGGGGATTGAATCAATTGAATATTGTAAAAAATACCCTATCCTGAGGATTAATGAGCTTATTGTGGTAATAAGAACAAAGATATGGATAGACATATAGCAAATTTTGATAATATATGGGTGGTGAATAGCATGCATCCTACAGTTCCAACAATATCAAAGCGTAATGCATTCAATGGTACTTTTGATGAGCAAGAGACTAATTGGCATGTATAGTATGGCCATAATCACTGCCCCACCTATACAGCCCTACGTGGTGCAATTTTGCACCGATTCTAGAAGGATAAGACATCCTCATAGGTGCTGGAAAAATTCTGTTACCTAGAGCATAAAAGATTATGTAGCTAAATTTTTTACCTTGTGGATTTATATGGATCCTATAGATAGGAAACAATTGAAGCCTATAGTAGCAACCATTCACCTCACAATCATTGGATTTCAAGGGTTGGTGGAAGTTGCTTGAAGATCGGAGCGATATATAGGGAATACTTTAACTTCTAAGAAGGGGAAAAAGAAGCGGAATAAAGATTTCTCTGAAGATAAGCAAGAGGAAGACATTTTGGATAATGCCTCGAATGTGGAGTTGGATTTGGAAACCAAGAAAAATAACCTAAGAAGAAAATCTAGAAGCTAAAAAATGACTATTGGCAGCATGGGATAAGCTTCAAGGTGGAAGTGTAGGAGAATTTAGATCTAGACTATGTCTGGATATGTTATGAGGAGTTAATTCATGGAATATATATTCCCATGTTTTCTATTACTATTATGGATTGGAGTTAATACATGGAATATATATTACCAAGTTTCCCACTTTTATATGAAATCTCCTAGATAGGTTTAGATTGGGATGCCTTTCTAAATCCGAGCGATTGTAGCTTACTTTTTACACGTACGCGAGTGAATCGTACATGTGTGGGAGTGCTAGTATCATCTTGATGATATGAAGTTTTGTATAGTTTTTTATTTTTAATCAATTGATTTGTTAATTTATTAGCTTAGTTGATGCAAGTGCAGATCATTGGCCCAGATAATCGAGGCGAGCTAGTGTTGGTTAGGAATATCTTGAGATGATCAATTTTGAATGTTGAGACGAATAATATTCGATTTTGTGAAAAAAGTGCCATTAATGTATCTACGGTGCCATTCATATTTACTAGCAATGTGTATACATTATTTAGGACATGTGAAAGCTTCCTTGTGCATATTTGATTTTTCAAGATATGTACATTCTTATAAGATTCAAGGTCACATCTATTTTTAAAGAAGCCTAGCTTGCACGCTCAAGAAAGATATTTTTAAAGCAAGCTACTTTAAGCAAGCTATTCTTCATAGGGGATTCACTCACAATAAAGGGGAATGTCACCTGCATGCATGAACCTCAAGAAAACCCCCTATATATGATGCTCAAAAGATGATAACACCTCCCTATTTAAGCTTATAAGGATACCTTTAAAAATGACTATGTCACCCCCTTCCTTATATCTATATTTTTTCTCTAGAATTTACACACCCCCTCTCCTTAGATTAAAGTATGTTACTTTGAACCTTATTGAGCGAACATAAGTACTTCATGCATGCTACCAAGAAACAGATGTTAAGTACTAGGAAATCATCATTATAAATCACCACTACCCCCTAGGCCCCATCCCCCTATCTTAAATTTAAGATTTAGTATTCACCTAAATACATGGCCTTACCCCTACCTTATACGCTTATGCCTCATTTCAAAAAACCTCCCTCTTGTACACTCACGTGATATCATAAATTTTCTAAGAGAATCCCTCGGGCTATTCTTGAAAAAGTAGACATATTTGTAAAACACACTATTTTGAGCCCCAAAAGCTATCCTAAGAAATATATCTTTAAGTACATCAAGAGGAAGCAGGGGCTCACTCGTGTCGTGGAAAATTGGACCCAATATTGTTTCTTGAGTATTCGTTTGTTCTATTTGTTCTCAATATTTTATTTATTGCAATCACTATTTTGGGTTCATATTAACCTCCCACAATAGGATGCTTGGTGCACAAAGTGTTTGAATCAAGATCATACTAAGGAGGAATGTAGGCTCACACCCTAGTGTGCTATATGTAAGACCACCACTCATTTTATGGAGGCTTTCCATTGCAACATTGGAGTTCAAAAGTTCAGTGTTTGTAGTGTGACAAGCAAAGCAAACCTAGGCTATGGTCCAATTTAATAGATGTCACTAGTCATCCCTGTGAACACATGCATATCATAGGTTCACCCTTTGGCTAAGGTTTTGGTGGTGTTAAGGTGTGCCCTTTTAGTGTTGCTATTGCAAATTAATTGCTCATAATAAGATGGAGTGTCCTGGTGTGGGCAACACCATCAACAAAATCTCTAGACAACACAATCAAAGGTGATAACTTTGGTCAAACCTCTAGTAATAAATTTAGTAAAAATTGAGCCATATCAGGTGGCATCAAAGCCACCAAAGTCAGTTATGTCAGTCATAAGGGCGTACCCATAGAATGTAAAATAGACAAAGGATGAATAAAAAACTTTAGAAGTCCCCCAATTAAATGGAATACAATAAACAAGAGGAGAAAATGTAAAAAAAGATCATAAAATTTATGGAATTGTAAAAAAAAGTCAATAAAAAGCTCACAAAAAGATAATCACACCCTTGTGCAAGCACCAATGCTTGGGATCGTAGATCTAGCTACATCGCATATGATTAAGAGCCTCTCAGTACAACTTCACAAGGCAAGAGTTGAGCTCCAATAGGAAAAATCTTTAACGGTTGAGAGAAAAGATGGAGGAGATGAGAGAGAGATTTTTTGATCAAAATGGGGTGGCATATTGATAAATTAGAGTTTTAAGTAAATGCGGCTAGTAGTTCATGGTAGTGGACTTCTAACATAGCCTTATATCCTCATTTAACAACTAACTCCTCAATAGAGCATGATGATCATGATTTTGCACCTCATGCTCCACAAATTCTATGTGAGGGCATGTTTTTTAGTTAGCATGGTTACTTTTTAATGCCACACGTTGCTAGACTTGGATGTGGTGTAAGGTTCCTCCATCTCCTCTGTATCTAGTGACCTCAATCATTTTGCTTTACTATACTCCTATGTTATAAAAATTAAATTTGTGAATTTTACCCTGATAGAGCTAGCTAGGAAAATTCCTAAGCTCCTTATTATAATGAGGTACAAAATTAATTTTTTATTTTGAAACTTGAAGATAGATATCCTAAAAATTTTACACTACAAACAACAACGATGTGGTAAATATTAGACAAGAGAATCTTTACTAATGTAAAGAGTTAGAAAAATTCTTAAGCAGATCATTTATCAAGAGGTATGCTGATAGATCTTGATTTTAAGATGGGCATGGTGCATTAGCAAAAAATCAAATTATTTTAGAAAATTAGGGAAAATTTATTTTTAGTAATTTTCCTAAAAAAGGAAATTTTGGTCTCATGTAAGTGACCATTCATGCACCACAGATTATAGCCTTAGTTAATTGGACCTTAGTAGTATGGATCCTTCTTGGGAAATTTGATCAAGGGGCTTTCTTGCCCATCCCCTAGGAATGTGTCCACCATACCTCCCTTTCAAAAGGACAAGATGCTTCTCACCGTACCTCTCACCATTCCCTTTCCTTGTGTGACCACATCCACCATATTATTGCTATATTTGGGCTCTCTTAAGACTTCTTCTTTCCACTTCCACCAAGATGAAAAATATGCATGGACTACTTGCTAGGGCTTTGTGAGTTTCTTTTTGTCATAAATTAACTCTCCCTCTTGCTGCCTTACTACCTGGTATTGGAGCAGTTTTCTAGAGCTCAAAGGTTAATTCCCACTCTCTCTAAGTCAAGCCAAGTGTTTTGTAAGTAATTTTTTATTTTTCATCAAAAATTTATTCTAACTTAATCTTCCCTAGGGCTTAATAATGCTACTAATGTGTTATGGAGTGTCATATAGTGCTAACGTGGGAGGCCCTTCCTTAGAGTTTTCTACTATTCTCTCTCTCTCTTTTGCTCTCAATTTAATAATTAGAGAGATCTTTCTTAATAATATAACCTTCTTTGATTTGATATAATAGTAAACTTTATAATAGTAATTAACTATAAAAGTAAATTATAAAAGTAAACTACACATAATAGTAAACTATACATATAAAAGTAAACTATACATATAATAGTAAAATATAAAACAGTACATATACATATACACACAAACACATACTATCTTCCTTGTATAGAAGAATACATATTTATACATAGGAGCAAAGAATTCACATGTACACACATCCTTACATACATACATAAAAGCAAAGCATTCACATTTATATAGGGATCCCTAAATACAAGTTCATACCTAGAAGCATACACATTTATACAAGGAAGCATGCACACTCAAAATGATGGTGTTGGAATGCTATAATGCAGTGGAAAAAGTACAACGAATCAGCTTATGAGGAAATGCTAGCATGAGTTCATGCTTATGTGTAAGTGCTTTCTCTCTTATGGTGTAATTTTTTTTCAAATTTACATTATAACCAACTCTCTTTCTTTTTTCTTAGAAATCTATAATGGGAAGAGGGAACCCTTGGCATTCACAGGAGAGGCCAAGGGGGAGTGCATCTTGAATCCACCTTGTTGCTATAGTGAGAGTGCCACGGTAAGGTGGAAGATTAGGTACCCAAAAGTGAAGAAAATCCAACCTTTACCTTGGATTTTCAAACTTAGTAAAGGGGTTGATGAAAAATAGGTAGAGGGAGAGGAGACACACACACAGGAGAAAACCCTAATGTATTAATAAAACCCTAACCATAGAGGGAAGCCTTGTCCCTTCTCATACAATGCATAAAGCCATAATCCATAAGCTACAACACACTACATGTGTTGTGTCCACACAACTAACCCTAGCTACGGTCCACACACTATGACCAGCTGGACGTGGTCATTTATGTCTCACACATGTTACTACCTAACATGCTAGCATATAGTGCAACTGGCACAAGCTGACATCGAGCTTGAATCTCAAAACAGCCCCTCTCAAGCTCATGATGTACTGCCATAGATGAAGATGTAGATGAGCTTGGGCTATCAAAGCTCTCAACACTCCCCCTCAAGCTCATCCCATGTACTCCCAACATAGTACAAAAGTACTCAAACTTCTCCCTGCTAAGTGGCTTTGTAAAGATGTCGGCCACCTTCTCTTCAGTCTTCACATACTGCAAAACCATTGTACCATCTAACACTTTCTCTCTGACAAAATGATAGTGGACCTCTAAATGTTTGGTCCGCACATGAAAAACTGGATTCTCAGCCAATTGTATGCTGCTCATGCTGTCACAATGAATGACAACCTTGCCATCAATAGGCTCACCCAAATCAGCCAAGAGACTCGTTAAACATACTCCTTCACATATAGCTATGGCTGCACCCCTGTATTCAGTCTCTGTCTAGAGAAAGCAACGGTAGCTTGCTTCTTACTGCTCCAACTTACCACTACACTTCCAAATGTAAAGGCATAACCACTAGTAGACCTCCTGTCATATACGAGAGCTACCTACCCAATCTACGTCTGTGTAGCCGTGTACATCCAAGCCTTTACCATGCTCATAAAGAAGACCATAATGTGCAGTGGTCTTTACATAGTGCATAATGCATCTCACTGCATCCAAATGAGGTTTTCTAGGACTTTGCATAAATTGGCTTACTAGCCCCACACCATAACTCAAATCCGATCGTGTGTGATAGTCATGTAAATAAGACTGTCAACAACCATCTTTCCATACATAGATGGATCATCCAACTCTTCACCAAAATCAGCCCCCGCAGCTTCACATTGTGCTCCAAAGGTGTACTCATTGGCTTACACCCTGTCATCTAATATTTTGCCAACATATCCAATGCATATTGGTGTTGCACTAACCATGTCTCTGCATGGTCTTTGATCACTTCAATCCCAAGAAAATATCTCAATTCACCCAAGTCTTTCATATCAAACTGCCCACTCAATGCCTTCTTGACATGCATAACATCTGTAGCATGATCTCCTGTGTGACAATCAAGTCATCTACATAGATGATAAGTAATAATACAATCCCATGATCTATTTTCTTCACATAGAGTGAAGAATCTGCTGAAGAAACCTGAAATCCAAGGGAGATAAGATATCGACTTATCTTATCACTCCAAGCACGAGGGGCTTGCTTCAAACCATATAATGCTTTCTTTAATCTGCATATATGAGTGGGGTACCTCGGGTGTACATATCCTTCTGGCTATGCCATATAAACTTCCAATTGTAAATCACCACTTAGAAATGCATTTTCACATCCATTTGATGCATTTCCCAACCATTTGCTATAGCCATAGCAATGACTGCTCTCACTGTTCCCATCTTTGCAACTGGACTAAATGTTTCATCATAGTCCAAGCCTTGAGTTTGTGCATAACCCTTAGCCACTATCAACCGCGCTTTATGGTGCTCTCAATATGGAACCATCTAATTTACATTTCACCTTATAAACCCATTTGCAACACCAATGACATTTTTGCCTTGTGGTAAGGCAACCAAATCCCAAGTTTCATTATGAACCAATGCGTCCATCTCAACATCCATTGCCTTCTCCCATACATGCTTCCCAATAGCTTTTGTATAGCATGTAGGTTCCACATGTTTCACAAAGAGGTCATATATGCATAATACATAGCAAAATCACGATATGTCAACCTGTCTCAATGACATTTTTGCCTTGTGGTAAGGCAACCAAATCCCAAGTTTCATTATGGACCAATGCGTCCATCTCAACATCCATTGCCTTCTCCCATACATGCTTCCCAATAGCTTTTGTATAGCATGTAGGTTCCACATGTTTCACCAAAGAGGTCATATATGCATAATACATAGCAAAGTCACGATATGTCAACCTGTCAATTGGATACCTAACCCTTTGGGATCTCCGCAATGCATGCGGATCACTCTTCTGAACACTTGTCACTCTAGAATGTGGAGGCACATATCTATCATGCCTTGCACCAGGTGTGCATAAAACTAGTATACCAAGTTCCTCATCCAAAATTTCTGAACTTGAAGACTCATAACTTGTAATGCCAATTCCTTCAACCTTCATTTTCCCTTTATCCACAGCACTACTCCCAGTTCTCACACTTTCATGTCTCAAGTGTCTTGACCATGGACATATAGTACTACTCTCAGACTCTGCTGGCCCAGACATAGAAATAGAACTTGTTTGTGGCATGTTCACATGCACTTCAGCATCAACGGAATCAAATGACACCCTCATCCTTTTCCTTGTACTACCAACTAGCAAGTTCATCAAACACCACATCTCGTGAGATAACCACTTGCCTAGTATGTGGATTGTAACATTTATATGCCTTGCAATCCTGTGCATACCCAACAAAAATACACTTTTCTACCTTAGGATCCAACTTCTTCCTTCTCTCATTTGGCACATGCACATAAGCTATGCTACTAAACACTTTGAGGTGTCCGATGTTGTCTAGCCGAAAACCTGTAAGATGCATCTTTGGCATACTTCCATGTATGGTAGCTGTGGGTGTCTTATTAAGTACATACACCGTTGTGGCACATGCTTCTACCCAATAATAGTCTGGCATGCTCTTTTCATTGAGCATTGCTCTAGCCACATCACCAATGACTCTATTTTTTCTCTCAGCAACACCATTTTGCTAAGGTGTGTACCTGCAATTTAGTTACCTTCTTATGCTGCCATGCTTTCTCATGAAATTCTTAAAAGCATGTGAGGTGTATTCACCACCTCCATCTGTCCTCAAACATTTTATCCAAGAGCCATATTGCTTCTCTGCATAAGCTTTGAAGTCCATAAACTTTCCCAACACTTCACTCTTATCTCTGAGAAAGTAAATCTAAGTCATTCTGCTGAAATCATCAATGAATGTCACATAATACAAGCTGCCTTTAATAGATGGGTTTTGTGCACAGGACCCCATACATCACTATGAACTATCTCAAGTGGCCTGCTACTCATGTTGCCTTCTTGAGGAAATGGCAACCTTGCTTGCTTTACAAACCGACTAGCATCACAGACATGCATATTCCCATCATACTTGAATCTAGGCAGCCTACCAACAATGCCTCTTGCCTGCATGTTCTTTAACCTTTGTATGTTCACATGTCCAATCCTTTTATGCCACATGTCAATGTCCTGTACCACAGTTTGGCTTTTAGAGAACATGGCCGATTTCAACTCAAGAATCCCAGCATCCAACTTAAATAACCTGCCTTCTTTCTTACCTTTGGCAACTCTACATCCATTTTTGAAATCCTCAACAAAGCAACCATGCTCGTTGAAACGAACCTATAAACCTTGTTCAAGTTGGCCTTGCCAACGTCGTCTTCCACGAGGATTACCTCTACCTCCCATGACCACCTCTAGCACCATATGAAGGCTGAAAATTCTGTTTCTCATCAAGAATGGGATCTCACCCAAGAAAGCTGAAAATGAGATGGACACGCCCATTCAAACCTTTCAGCTAGCCAGTCTGGATGGTGAAAGGCTAAATAAAATGGTGAATGGAGGCTGACGCCTTATCATGGATGCATGCTAGAATAGGAAGGACCCCAACAGGAAAAGTGTGTCCAGATCTGGAGAATGTCTAACAAGAAGAATTCGCGTCCAGTCGGGATCAGGAATGGGAAGTGGGATAGGATTCTGGAATAAATGAAAATGGAAAAGAAAAAAATCTAAAATTAGGTACTACCTATGTAAATATGATTGCAGTGTGCACAAAGAATGAGGACCGAGCTGGCAATAGCGTGGAGGTGGCAGGAAAATCGATGTTGCCACCCTGAAAAAGGATACATGGATGGAAAGGGAGATGTGTCACACATCACTTTCGCCCCTCCTCAATCCAGCCATTTGGAGAGACGGAAGACTCTTTACACTTGTAGCAAGAGTAGCATGATCCGTGTGTAGCTCAATCCAATGGGATTTGCATCCCTTTCGGAGCTAGGGATTCAACCCGTACCGGTGCACGGAAGCTTATCCACGAATGGAGAAAATGCTATGAACACCACTACCTTGACATAGACTTTATACACAAGCTCAATCTTGCCATAGCTCATTCACTCATCATCCCACTCATTCATGCATCCAATACAAGAAGAAGGCTAAGCTAATGCTCACACAAGCTCAAAGCACACTTCATTCTCAAGCACTTACTTCCCTAGCATGCACACAAACCTTGAAGCTTAATGGAACTTGAAATAAACATGCATTCTCATTCACTACTCAAGCAATGCCTTGCCCATGGATAAGCTACAAGCTATGGAGAAGCTTAAGCTTGAATCTACTACCACACAAAGCCTAATAGAGAATCCACAAGCATCAACAAAGAAGCATGCACACTAGAGAATAGAGATGAGAAGAGAGAAAAACATCATCTCATTTCATTGAATTAGAAGATCATTACTCATACAATAGTGTAGATGGGGAGAGAGAAGAGCTTGCACCTCTATGAACAAGAGGGAGAGCTAGTCTCAAGAGAGCTCAAGCATGAGTTTAGCCCAATGTGTATGTGAGCTCTCAAATGAGCCACTATTTATACCAAAACTCCTAAAACTCCCAAAACTTCCCATGTGGGATTATTCTCAAGCCCACTCCCACACTCACCACAACTTGGAACTCTCTACAAGAGCCCTAAATAAGAATGTCAAGTCTCTCCTTTTCTTGCTTCCATCTTTGTGTTGCATCCTTGCATTGATCACCACTCATCACGCAACATTCCCCCCTTCCTATTTTGCGCATGTCCTCGAGCGCGTAGATGCCAAGGAAGAGTAGAATCTCCAGTGTGTACCTGCAAGCAAAATGATAGGTGGTTTGTGTGTTTTCTTTTTCTTTTTTTTCCTTTTTTTTTTCTTTTTTCTTTTTTTGAAAGAAAAAGTACTGACAGACAATAACAAAACAAGCCATTTTATTAAATAAGACATGGCAATAAACGTCCAATTAGCTAGAGGAAGGAAACATTGAAGCAGTGTAGAGATTGAATAGGTTAGTTCAAGCCTTAATAATTACTACCTACAGCTAACTAAAGTAAAGAATGTTTTATGCCAAATGTATTGTTCTTTTCCTAGAAGACAAAAGACAACAGTTAATCGAGGGACTATCAAGTAGTATACCTAGCCTATGCTAAGTCAAAAATGTTGGTTCAACACTAATAAATATAACATAATTATGTAGTGGCAGACTCTTGATATTGCTTAGTGTTAAGGTTTAATATTTTAAGCACAACGGCGACCATCCTGGATTAGACAAGCATTTCTCTTGGTGCCTTTCTGTCCTTTTTTTTGGACAAGGCTCTCTTCAAGAGTATGTTTGCGCACCCGCGGTATGGCTATTCCTTGGTTGCTACACAAGGCATTGGTCTAGGAAAGGTATAGACCTCCCTCGCCTACCATGAATAACAAGGCAATAGGCCACAAACATATACACTTTTCTTTTATTTTTGTCATGCCAATTTTTGTTATGGAATGTTTATTAGATTGTCCCTAAGCAATGTCCTAGTAAGGGCAAGATATCCACTGACGGTCCTATGATTAATTTAGTCTTTTTGTCCTAGGTCTTGAACTCTACCTTTGGCACAAAACACTAATTATTTTGTATTGCTAAATGGGTAAAAACAATTACGGTCAAACTTACACTATCAAGTCTAAAGCCACTAGAATGCTAGACCAAAGGAGATGCATATTGCCATGCTTAGTAAAGTAAAATTTATAAACAATTAGCAATAAGAAAAATTTATAAACAATCAAGCAATAAGAAAAATACAGAAAACATTAGAGATTGGCATGAGTTCACCTGTTTCTGTTAAAGTGCTGGTTGGTGAAGAATTGTTTGCACTTGATTGTATGACTGTCAGTTGCGGTACGGAAGATGTAGTTTGGTGCTTGTGTCTGTTTTATTCTGACAAAACAAACTAAAGAGAAAGAAAATTAAAAAGACAAAAAATAAGAAACATTGATGCTAAACACCAGATTTGGCCGAGGGGAAAAACCCAATGGGAAAAAGTGCCCTGGCGTCTAGTTCTTATTAAGAGAGTACAAGTGCTTGCACTGGGGGTGGATGTATGTTTGCATTCTCAGGTGGGTGGACATCAATAGCTTCAGGATGTAATGATAACCCAGAACGTAATCCTACCCATGGAGAAGATGGCAAGGGAAGAAGTGCATCATCACTAACATATGGTATGGGCACAGTAGGAAGGCTAAAGAGGCACCTATGGTTTTGAAACCGTTCTAAAGACTTACTCACATTGAGCCAAAACTGACATGTAGATTCATGGGGAAGAAGAACCTGCAAAATGGGAAGGGTTAGCAAACGAAGGGTGTCCTCACGCCATGTTTGAGCTGTTTCCTCTTCCAGGAGTCTTTGTTGGTTGGGTCCACATTGCGGCATCATAATTGCCCAAAGATTATGTCGTTGAGGTGTGACCCCCATGATCTATTGCATCATACCAGTGCCATAGCGACGGAAGTATGTGCGACACTGCCAACATATATGGGAAGCATTCCCCAATACCATACGAGCACAGTCGCGACAGTGTGGAAACGGATGATGTTGCTGGTAGTATAACTCCACAAATTGTTTTCCACAGCAATCCTCACCCACTAGGGCATAAAAATATCGAGAGTACATCTGAAAAGGTGCAATGCTATAGCCCCCTTGATGGTCAGGGTGAGTGCTATCTAGGTCCAAAGATGGACTGCATGTGTCCAGCCAAGTCTCCATTTGGTTATTCTACACAACACATAAGGAAGTGTTCAGATTTTTTTATTTAATGCAAGTTGAACAAAGAATGCTAGTATGTACAGGCATGACGGAAATAGAGCTAATAGATTCGATAGATGAATTGCCAAAAAGTAGCTCTTGTAGCATGATAGCTCTTTCAAGAATGAGTTTGTTTTTGGATGTAACATTATGCAAATTGTTTGTGGGGTGTTGACGTATGGCACAGGTTCCTTTTTGGTGGACTCTTTTTGGTACCCATTTCAGAGTACGTGCAAGAGATTGAAGTTTAGTCGGAGGTGAGATTTTAGCGATGGGCATAGGAAATGCATTGGGACAAATAGGAGGAGGTGTGAATGGAGATGTTTGAACACTTCTGAGCTTTGGCAACCATATGGCAACTGTGTTCTTGCCATCCCATTGGGCTTTCAAAATTTTCTTGGGTCTTCAGAGTGCCCAACTCTAACACCTATGCCTGTAGACTTATGGCTGGTAATGTAATTTGATTAGGGAAAGAGTAGAATACCGACGACATTCCAAATAGTTGGAGTTGTAGGAAGAACGCTCTTTCCTTGATATTCAGGGAGTGTAGAAGCCTAATTGAAAGTTATCGGCTTTGTAAGACAAACTTTGACATTGCTTGTGTTTTGAGGAATAGACTCCGAACTTTATTCGGTTGCAATATCCTTTTTTTGATGTGTTGCCTCTGAGATAGAAGTGAGTAAAGGTACCCACTTGCCTTTTTCTTCCCATGTCAGTTTGGAGTATCCCTTCCTATTCGAGACCTTCTGATGATGTCCGATTGATGCGTCAGCTTGTGTTTCGACCTGGACTCTTTCAGGCTTGGTAAGGCATGGTTTCCAGTATTGATTTGGTTTCTGTAAGTGAGGTGGTATTGACTGCTTTTGTTCTTGAGTAGATTCAAGAACATAATTATGTTTTGCTGCAGTAGTCCCTGCATTCTTCTTTGGTAGCCACAAGGTAGTAGTACCCTCGTAGTAGCCTTGTGCTTGCAGAACCTTCTTTGGGATCCACCGTTGTTGAGTGGTCTTGTTGGAGGTGGAACTATTGGTTTTGGTGAACCTCCTCTTTAGCTTTGTATTCCTTGGATGTTCCTTGGCAGCATTGGGTCTTGGCTTGCAAGCTGCTTTAGGTAACCAGATTTGAATTCTAAGTGCTTCCCCCCTTCCGTAGCCTTGTGCATATAAGAGAGATGTTGGCACATGCCATCCTTGTGTATTGTCATTGTCATTATTCACCCAAATCATTGGTTCTTTTGAGGTTATCTCTATCACAGTGGTGATGGTCTCCACCTTTTGAAAAGATGGGAGTGCCGAAGCACTTGATCCTGTAAGGTGAGTAGAATTTACCAACAAGGTGTATTGTCGGGAGTTCCAGTCCATACTGCATCTGGTGGTTCTAATCCATGATCTGCCTAGAACAACATCCACCACTGCTTGGCTCTTGTTAGCAACATAAAAAGTCACGTGCATAGATTGATCCTGAATGGACATATTAATATAGCACTTGCCTAGGTCTGGGGTTTCATCACCAGAGAAACTCTGGAAGTTCAATGATGCATTGGTGAGCAAAGTTGGCCTAATGATGTCCATGCTTCATAAGACAAAACATTGCAATCGGCTCCGGAATAATCTATAAGTGCAAACGCTGCAAAGATTGCTCTTTGAGTAGGGATCCTTACATCAATATGAAAGGGATCTACAAAGTCTTCATCATCATTCAAGTGGATGGCCATGATAGCTGCCTTGCGGCGCTCTCGTGCTAGTGCTACTCTAGCCTTAGCTTCTTCTTTTGTTTGCCTTTGTAACAAAGCTTGAGCTTTTTTACGTGTCTGACTAGCATGTATGCGTATTAGCATATCATCTGTTAGAGGTTCTTCATAGCGCTTCAAGCGGCTACCATTGATGAAGTTAGTCATTGGCTCTCCATCTAAGGTTTCCAACCTTACTGCACCACTCGCACTAAGCTCGTTGATCACAAATGGACCAAGTCCTCACGTTTTCAGCTTGCATTTTTGTTTTTTCAATGTGTAAAGCAACACTAGATCACCTCTCCTGAAGCGACCTTTCTTCACATGTGTATCATGCCAACGCTTTTGGCATCCTTTTTCAGCATACATGCCAATGACTGCCAATAGCCTGTCTTCATCTAGCCTCTCCAATTCATCGATCCGTGTAGAGAATTCATGATCCATCCACTCAAGTTGTTTTGCAACTCAAAGTGTAGGTACAATAAATTCTATCGGAAGGATAGCGTCCAATCCAAAAACTAGATTGAAAGGTGTCGTGCCTATGGACGTTTTGTAAGCAATTTGGTAAGCCCATAGAACTGAGTGAAGTTTCTGTTTTCCCAATCTGTTCTATGTCCCTCAACAATCTTTGTAAGCGCAGTGCAAAGAGTCTTGTTTGTGCTCTCAGCTTGACCATTTGCTTACGGGTGATAAGGCGTTGACCTCTTATGGATGACCATAAAGTCTTCCAAAAGAAAGGTAATGACTTCATTGATAAAATGCACACCTTGGTCACTCACAATCTCAATAGGTAAACCGTAGTGTGTAAACACATGTTCGTATAAAAACTTTGCAGTGGTCCTAGCATCGTTTTTTATTGTGGCTTTTGCTTCTACCCACTTTGTAAGATAATTTGTGGCTACAATGATATACTCAGCATGTGTATGGCGTGCTGGTGGTTTAATCGGTCCCACAAAATCAATTTTCCGTTTGACAAAAGCTCTAACCCCCATAATTGGTCTCAATGGCATGTCCTCATACTTGGTAGGAGGTTTGGCTCTTTGACATTGATCACATCATTTGAAATACTCTGTTGCATCATGAAAAAGCGTAGGCCACCATAGTCCTGACCATAGTATAAGTTTGGCAGTTGTTTCTCCACAGAAATGTCCACCCCCAACTCCTGAATGTGCATGAGTCAATACGCTAAGGTAGTCACTCTCACAAACACAAGTCCGTAGGTTTCCATCTTTGCCCCTTTTGTACAGCTGGCCTTCAATAATCTGAAAACTTGCTGCTTCTACCTCTATGGCTCTCTTTCTATGCCTAGGCATCTTATCGTCCGTATGACCCTGCGTCAAATACTTCACAATGTACGAACTCCAATTGGGTGTTGTTGAAATATAAAATAGAGTCACATGAGGAATGGGTTTCCTTTGTTGACAAATTTTACAATTCTGTACGTACTCTTCTGTATCAGCATGAAGTGTTGGCCACCAATATCCTTCCCACAAAACTCTTTTAACCGTATCCTTTTCAGAGACATGTCTGCCTCCTAAGCTCACGTGGACATATGAGATAATCTCATCATATTGATCAGGGTCAGGGCATAGACGAAGTATTCCATCTTTTCCTAATTTATACAATCGTCCAGAAAGAAGCTTATAAGGAGCACAATGCTCTATGTTCATTATCTTTTCATTTGTGGGACTAATGGAATTAACAAATCCTGTCGTTAAAACTTGAATGATGGGTTTTGCCCATCTTGGTGCTATCTCAAAACCAAGAATAGAGTAGCATCAGGAATATCATCATCTATACCAATGGGTGCTTCTCCTGAAGTTATCTTGGAAAGATGATCAGCCCGCTAATGCATTTTTTCCTTCTTTACCGCTACTTCAAATTCAAATTCAAGTAGAATAACAAACCAGCGCGTATAATCCTTCCGGTTGCACATGGCTTGTTCACAAGGTAAAGCAAAGCTTGATGATCTATGAAGAGTGTAAATTTGTTGGCCAAAAGGTAATGCCGAAACTTCTTCATAGCATAGATCATAGCTAAGCCTTCTCTTTCCGTGGTGGTGTAATTCTTTTCAGCACTATTCAACTGGCAGCTAGCATATGAGACTGGAAAGTCCATTTTGTTCTCGCCTGGTTGAGCTAAAATACAGCCAATTGCAAAAGCCAAAGCATCTATATGTACGTGGAATAAATTATCCCAATCCGGCGACCTAAGAATAGGTGCCGTCACTAATGCTTTCTTCAGCTTTTTAAAGGCTTCTTCACAATCCTTTGTCCATTCAAATACTTAGCGTACATGTAGATAAATCTACGATAGTAGCCGGCAATGACCCATGAAAACTTGTACCCCTTTTGCATTGTAAGGTCTAGGTAGCTCAACAATAACAGCTATCTTTTCCGCATTCGTGGATATACCATTCCTAGACACAATGTGGCCTAGAATCTTCCCTTGCCTAACCATAAACTTGCATTTATCAGGGTTAAGGCATATGCGATACACTCTGCATTTCTCAAAGATTTTTTTGAGATGCTCTATGTGTTCTTCTCTGTTTATGGAATGCACACACAAGTCATCCATGAATATTTCAAGAAATAATCGCAGGTATTCTTTGAATGCATGGCTCATCAACCTTTGAAAGGTGGCTGGAGCGTTAGTCAAACCAAAAGGCATGACTCTATATGCAAACACTCCCCATTCTGTAGCAAATGCGATTTTGTGTTGATACTTGGGATCAATAGATACCTGGTTGTAGCCCGAAAATCCATCAAGAAAACTGTATGCCTTCTTACCAACTACCCTCTCCAATACACGATGAGTGAGTGGAAGCGGATAGTGGTCCCGGACAGTAGCAGCATTTACTTTCTTTAGATTGACACATACTCGTAGTTTTCCATTCTTCTTAGGTACTACCACAATCGGTGAAACCCATTCTGTATGTTCAATCTCATAAATAAATTCAGCCGCTAACAGCTTGTTAATCTCTTCTTTTTTCTTTTTGGCAAAATTATCGTTATACGTGTAAGGACGCTGCTTGGACGGCTTGGCATCCTCTCGCATGGGAATTGTATGTTGGCAGATCTTTGGATCTACCCCCTTAAGGTCTTTGTAACTCCAAGCAAATATATCTCGATACTCTCTCAGAGTAGAGATTAGCAATTCTTCCTCCGCTTGGGTTAAGTCTGTGGCAATCCACACGTTACGTGGCTCTTCGCTTGGTTCTGCCAGGTCTATTTTCTTGGCGTCCTCAGGGCCATCATAGGAAACTCCTGGTTCCTCAGGTTTCTGTCGAATAGGTTGTTTTGCAAGACTATTTTCCGATCTTGTATGGTGAATTTCTTGAAGTTTGCTCTTTTCCAGCCCATCGAAAGGCGGCTTTGCCTCAGGCTCTAAAGTCTGAAACCATGATAAAGACTTACTCTCTAGCGTCAAGCCAAATCCTTCGATTTGCGTATGTGTATGCATATCCGTGACTTGCTCCGCATGTATAGCTTGCTTAAAAGCTGCTATATGGTCATATGGGTCACCGGATCCGTCATACTTCTTGACAAGCTTTTGCAGCGCAGATGGTCTCACTTTTCTAGAATATTCATCGTCATGTCTCCTATATGAGTCTCGGCCTCTAAATCTAGGCTCTTCAAATGTCAGTTCACTTGGTCTATGGGGTTCTCTTGGAGGTACATATCCACTTGCTCGTGGTCTTTCTTCTCTCCTAGATTCTCTAATAGCCCCGGGTCTCCTCGTAGGATCAATCATTGGAAAGACTGGTCCTCTAGCACAGTTGTTCGCATGGAAGTTGCTGGTCGAGCCACACTTGGGGTTCTAGCCCATGGTGGTGCTAGTGTTTCTCCTCGAAAGGCAGATTCATCTGGACGTGCCGTGTCTAAGGTAGACACCTCAGTGAAAAGGGGCCTTCCTTTCCATGTCATTTCCCTAACCTCTGGCCATTCAAGGGTCCTAAAGTCGTTCCCCCATCTATCATGAACACGCTTAGTGAAACCTTCTAGATGCTCTACAGTTATTGTATGCATGACTGGAAGCTCTAAGCTCGGGTGCTTAGCGGTTGCATAGTAGGTTTCTACCATATCCCTATACACCTCTTTAATTGGGTCGTCTTGATAGATTTTAACTACTGGAATTTCTTTTACTATGTCCCATGGTTTTTCTTGGTCTCTTTTTCTTTTCCCGTCCTTTCTCTATCCTCCGAATTCCTGTCAGAAAATAATTCTTCAAGTAAAGAAATGGGCGTACCAGGTCTGCGCAATGTTCCTGGCACATTTGGGTCCGATGGAAGCTCCTTTTTCTGCTTTGCTCACCCAAAGCATCCACTTGTTCAGGATTTTTGGTGACCTCGTAGCGTACTCCATTTCTACCCATGTACATATCGTCTTGGTAGTTTACCCATGGTGTTGGTTCAAATGCAGAATGAATGTCTGCTAGTGTTACGTCCCCCTAGTATTGTTCCTGAGCGTAGATGCATATGCTATTTTTAGCACGTTGCAGTGTCCAGTTTTGAAAAAAAAATTATGTTTTTTTAATATATATATATATATATATATATATATATATATATATTTAAACCCTACCTAACCACTAAATGCAACTAACATGAATATGTGAGTAAATACATATTTTATTTTATTTTTATTTTTTTTAATAATCACACAAAAATACGAATTATGCTAAAAATACTAATTATGCAGATTACACTAATTATGCAAAAAAGTACAAATTTTTTTTAAAAAAATACAGAATATGCAAAAAATGTGGACTCAAAATAAAACACATAATTTATAGATTTATTTTTTGAATTATTTTTATTTATTTATTTTTTTCTATTTTTATATTATTTTTTTAAAAAATAATGCAAAAAACATGAAAAATGCCTAGTATGCAAAAAATATTTAAAAAATTAAAATAAATTAAAAAAATAAAATACTAACCTGCGCCGACACCTTATCGCTTCGTAATTTGCACCGGTAATGCGCGGCCACCTTATCGCTTCTTTTTTTTTGCTTCGGCCTCCTCTGCTGCGCCTTCTTCACCTTCACTGACCCCACTGCTTCCGCTCTCTCTGCTCTGTCTTCAGTGGCCCAGCAGCCCCGGCGACACAGCCCACCTGCGCCCTCTCCTCTGCTGCGGCCCCCCAAGAGAGAACCTCCTATGGCCTGATGGCCTGTATGGGTGCTCCTTCACGTGTGTATAAGTAACGGGAGAGAGAAAGCGGAACTCCCTTCCCGTGCAGTAAGTGAACGAGAGAGAGAGAGAGAGAGAGAGAGAGAGAGAGAGAGAGAGAGAGAGAGAGAGAGATTAATCTCGCTTCACGGGTATACGCCAATAGGTAGTGGCGCTGTTGTGGTAGAGAAAAAGCACAGTAAGGAAAAGCTAGCCTGGCTGTTGTGGGTCAGCCGCCTCATGCCTTGGCTACACCTTGCCATGAGCACCAGCCCCACCTCGCTTGTTGCCTTATTTGCCCTTTCTTTGCGACTAAGAGCTGCTTCCACTTTCCTTGGTGTGCCAAGCGCCTCTCGTCTTCTCTTGCTTTGCACTCTGGCTGTCGTGCGGGTTGCCTCTTGTACGCTTTGATCACCTTCTCCTCCTCTGCTGACTTCAACGGCCAGCAGCCCCGACGACTCCGCTCTCCGCTAACACCACCTCACCTTCTGCTGTGCAGCCGCCCTTGCCTCCTTATTCACTAATCTACTTTTTCTCTTCTAATCACTAGCTCCGAGATTCCACACTTGTGCTAACCCTAAACCTAAAAACAAAAAGAATTAGTGGTAGTAATGCAAGCTTCTCAACCGGTTTTGAGTCTTCTCCCCGGCAGCGGCGCCAATGGAGAGACGGAAGACTCTTTACACTTGTAGCAAGAGTAGCATGATCCGTGTGTAGCTCAATCCAATGGGATTCGCATCCCTTTCGGAGCTAGGGATTCAACCCGTACCGGTGCACGGAAGCTTATCCACGAATGGAGAAAATGCTATGAACACCACTACCTTGACATAGACTTTACACACAAGCTCAATCTTGCCATAGCTCATTCACTCATCATCCCACTCATTCATGCATCCAATACAAGAAGAAGGCTAAGCTAATGCACACACAAGCTCAAAGCACACTTCATTCTCAAGCACTTACTTCCCTAGCATGCACACAAACCTTGAAGCTTAATGGAACTTGAAATAGACATGCATTCTCATTCACTACTCAAGCAATGCCTTGCCCATGGATAAGCTACAAGCTATGGAGAAGCTTAAGCTTGAATCCACTACCACACAAAGCCTAATAGAGAATCCACAAGCATCAACAAAGAAGCATGCACACTAGAGAATAGAGATGAGAAGAGAGAAAAACATCATCTCATTGCATTAAATTAGAAGAGCATTGCTCATACAATAGTGTAGATGGGGAGAGAGAAGAGCTTGCACCTCTATGAATAAGAGGGAGAGCTTAGCCCAATGTGTATGTGAGCTCTCAAATGAGCCACTATTTATACCAAAACTCCTAAAACTCCCAAAACTTCCCATGTGGGATTATTCTCAAGCCCACTCCCACACTCACCTACAACTTGGAACTCTCTACAAGAGCCCTAAATAAGAATGTCAAGTCTCTCCTTTTCCTGCTTCCATCTTTGTGTTGCATCCTTGCATTGATCACTCGTCACGCAACACCATTAATGACGTCACAATTCATGTAGTGAGCACTCATGGATTAATTTTGAAAAGAATTAGAGAGAATCATGGAGATATCAAAAAGTTACAAACATACCAAGGGGAGGCATGCACTACGACACGGCTGGAAATCATATCACTTTCTCTATCAAAGGCCTAATTTGCATGTCACTATTGTGCAAAAATTCTCTACTGTGTGGTGCTACTCTTTCCAATACGTTCGTGTGCTAAATTTTGATATCGTTCTTGCCTTCTGTCTCACCAGCCTAGCTATCTTGTATCTTGTATCACTTTCTCTATTGAAGGCCTAATTTTCATGTCCCTATTGTGCAAAAATGCTTTACTGTGCTACACTTCCAATACATTCCTGTGCTAAACTTTGGTATCACCCTTACCTTCTAGCTCTCAACCCTTGCTATCTTGTATCCTATAGGATGGTGGAATTCAAGTATCTCTCATCCACCCTATACAAGGAGGTAGATAAGTATGCTGAATGGTTGGATAGGATGGGAATAAAGCAATTCACTAAGCTGCCTTGGGAGGAGCTCCAACATAATTTTAGAGCTACGGAGTACTTGGAGCAGCTCCAGAAGTCGAATGTCATAATGCTACCATTATGTGACAAGAAAGTGTTCGACGCTCTATATGTTATTGAAGTGTTCAACTTGCTAGCTGAGGGAGAGGTGGAGATCAAGCCGCGGTGAAGGACGATGACATGATCAAGGAATTCAACCCAATGGAGGGTAGGGCTAAGGAATTCAAAATAACAGGCATAGCAAATGAAGATAGGCAAAAGAAGATGCGCTTTGTGGTGGAGATGATCGATCTCACCCATAAACCATATTGCATGTCCAAAAAGACCTTTAGGATGGTAAAGGCCGCTGAAGCTAGAACGAGGGTAGCCTGGGCTGCTGAAGTCCTATATCAAAATTTGAAGGAACAAATAGGGAAGCTCACTCGGCCCAATACAAAAACAAGGATTGGCCCATATCTGATGGCTCTATTTAACGAGAAGACACAAGCAGGAGTAGAAAAAGATAAGGAGAAAGGCCCCTAGGAGAATGCACCAAGAAAGCCTCAGGGCCAAGCAACAGATCCAAAACTCTAGTAATCCAATAGAGAAATAAAAAAGGAGATGGAAGAAATGAAGGAGGTGATGGCCAAGAAAGAACAGGTAACTATACAAATGCAAGAAGAATTGGATAGGGCCATAGAAAACCAAGCTAGAACTGAGGGACAAGTCACCTTGATCCATGAAGAGCACCTCAGAATCATAAAAGACATCCAAGATAGGGATGACAGAGATAAAGTGGAGCTAGTGAAGGTAGAAGCCAGGTTGGATGCAGCAAGAATGGAATAATGGGAGGGTCACGCGATGGATGACCTTAAGGAGGTGTGGGGAGCGTATGTGGAAAAGCTGATAGTAGCAGTAAAGCAAGCCCCCACACCTTCCTCAAATAGTTGGCTCCCCACCAGACAAGAGGTGAAAATCTGGACAAAGGGTTTGGAAATCCAAATCCGGCTCCCCGACACTGACCCAGAGCTGGCAAAGGCCTTGGAAAGCATCAACAACAACCAGACAAGTGAGCAAAGAAGTTGGTAGGCGAAGGAGGCGCCAGCAAAGAAGAAGAGCTGCAAAAGGAAAACAAGTAGATACGGTAAGAGATTAAGATCTAGAAAAAGAGATTCACCATCTTGAAGGGAGATGGGAAAAAGCTAGCCACACAATCAGAAGGGAAGGGGAAGGAGATAGTTTTATGGAAAGCATCAACCATGGATCTCATCCCTAATAATGAATTAAAACAAAATGCATGGGCAGCCAAACTGGAGGAACAAGAGAATGATGAGGTTGTACTCAGAGTCTAGATTGAAGAGATGGAGGCACTCATCAAGGAATTCAAATAACAATAGAAACAAGATGGTAAGACAATAAAGGCCTTGAAAAAGGAAGTGGAGTCAGCTACACCTATAAAAGAGTGGCTAGAGGCAAAGGCGAGAAGATGACAATAAACAAGCTGAACATCGCCTTGACGACAGCTAATGCTGACCTCAAAAAGAAAGTAGATCTGATGGAGGCTATGAGAAAGGCACATGCGGAGGAAGTACAATCCAAGGATAAAATGATTAAAGACTTCCAAAGCTAGGCCAAAAGAGAAAAAAGGGCACGGGAGGACCTACAGAGAAAAGTGCAAGAAGAAATGGGCCAGAAAAGCATGTGTCTGGAAGGAGACTACCCTTAAGTGTATGTAGAATCTGGTCCAGACAATAATGCAAGCGAGTGCCATAAGGCCTTCCAACTAGGAAAATATTACAAAATTCATGAGCCAGTTGGAAGTGCCTAAGGTGACAGGACATGGCTAGAGCAGCACCTAGGCAATAGAGTAACTAGACAAGGAAGAAGCCCCTCCGCGAGATCCAGAGCCGTGTGGGGAAGCAATGGGCTCTTATGACTCGTGGATCCAAGTGAGGAGGCAATAGCTCACTCAAAGAGAAATACTTCTAGTGCCCCTTGCCAACAAAGTCACCTAGCAGATAGAGAAAGGGGTGTGCCAAGGTAAGAACCATCACGCATATACCACCCTATGGGTGGAAATGGAGTTGAGGCAGGAGAAGAGGGCCAAGAGAGCTAGAACAGATAGTTTTTGAAGATGATGCCATCACTCCAGAGTAGCCAGAGGCCCACACCTTTGTGACAGACATGAACATAGACACAATGAAAAGGTCCAAGGAAAAGTACCCAAAGACGCATCACATAGACGTGCAGTTTCGATGGTAGACGAGACAACTAGATTGGGCCATGCATGGGTGAGCAGCAGGAAAAGTACCTATGAGCCAAGGTATGCCCAGGACTGCCCAGTCAAGTTCGGGGAAACACAACAGAAGCAAAAGCAGAAGAAGGCAGATGGAACAGGCTGTAAACGTTTGGACTATAGGGTCTAGAGTTAGGGCAATCCGGATGGAAACTTTTTTCATAACAACAACTATGGGCTTCACTATGCTAGTGCAGTGTCCCCACTGTTATTACTAGGTTTGGGTGTCCAACAAGCCCATTTGGTTGTCACCCAAGTCATCATCCAAACTGCACTATGCTAGTGCAATGTCCCCACTATTATTACTAGGTTTGGGTGTCCAAAAAGCCCATTTGGTTGTCACTATGCTAGTGCAGTGTCCCCACTGTTATTACTAGGTTTGGGTGTCCAACAAGCCCATTTGGTTGTCACCCGTCATCATCCAAACTAACCCGTTGTGCAACAAACTATTATGGATTGAGCCTTCTTATTTTATTGTAACGGTTTCTTAGAAACAGGTACTAGATGGATGTAAGCAACAAAGGGGAAATTATTCAGATATGTTTGGATTAGAGGATAAGGTATTGAGGGGATAGTGGAGTAGAATGTGGATAAGTTGATCCTTTACCATTTTACTGCATTGTATTATTCAAGCTAATACTGATGAAGAATGTTGCTGGGGTTGGTCTCTAAATTGTCTCTGCTCTATTTTGCATAGTTTTGTCTATTTTGCATCATTCCATGTTAGGTGCATTCCTGTCTGGATGTGAACTCCCGTTTGAAATCATGATGGGCCTAGGAACTAACCTACATGTAGACACAATTAACTCCCCTAGATTAAGCAGATGGGTAGCTCAACGTGCCAGCATTGGCTTATCGCATTGGGCACAGTTGCATTAGTCATCACTCTTCAGAAACCGACTAGGTGGTCTCAAACCATGCAAGTGCTGGGTCTTGACCAGACACTGACAAGAAATGTGCATTTCGCCTCTTTCCTGCTCTACCTTATTGGCGAGAGTGATAGCTTTAAAATCAAGTAAGGGTGAGGGGCTTATTCTCTTAGGTTTCCCCAAGTTTGAGGAGGTGGCCGTGATTATTCTAAATGAAAACAACAAGCCTTAGCTGGTTACGAGCGATAATCTCTCATTATTTGGCCCTATTGCAAGTACCAATACCATTTATTCTCATGCATAAGAAGTTGGCGGCGTTGTTCATCCGACACCGATGTTTGAGGAAAAGTCCTACCTCTTGACCCAATTGTTTGGGTCCTCTCCTTGATTCAAACCTCCCAGGCTAGGACCTTTGTTCACTTCCTTTTCAACTTCCATAGGGAAAGCCTTGGTAAAATCTTCTGCCATAATTACTACTTCCAAAATTGAGGAAGTCTTGACATTTTTGACTATATGATCCAGGGGTGCATAAGCTTGCAATAAAGTCATCTCATCCATAGTTGGAGAAAATGGAGGAAGGCTTAGTGTTTTTGACTATATGATCTAGGGGTGGATAAGCTTTCATACAAAGAGATGCAGCAAAGTCATCTCATCCATGGGTGGACAAGCTTTCATACAAAGAGATGCAACAAAGTCATCTCATCCTCCAGAGGAGACTAACAAAATCTTGATGATATTCAATCAATAGTCCCTCTTGATATCTCTGAAACCTCGTTCATTTTTTCCTCCTAGAATCATGAAGGGTAAAATCTCTATCAAAGATATTGGATCTAGGGTAGGTGGGAAAGATCCTTTGAAATCTCCTCTTGTACTCTTTCTTTCACCTCAAAGAATAAACTAGTTGGGTTAAAATGACTAGGTAAGGGGTTTCATGCCCATTGTGGCATGGTTCTCTATTCAGTGTCAAGTGGGACCTCACCTCCTTTTGTGGATTCATAACCTCTTGCAGTTGTGGTCGTTCCTCCAAAGCATTGGCATTAAAGTCTAGGAATTCCATCCCCCTGGCAGTTGGTCTTCTCTCTCTATAATAGTTCCTTGGCATCCTTAGGTTGCCCTCAGTACCCGAGGGTGGCTCCTTGTCACCTTCTTCTATACCCTTGTTGGCTGGTGTTCTCGGCCTCCTTGTTGGCTCCTTTGCTTGGTCCTCCAGGGCTTGAGCCTCTTGACTTCTCAGGCCTATCAAGATAATCTTGGTAATCCAACTCATCGAAGATAAAGTCAAGTGCCTCATCACCCTCCTCCAGGGATTGAGCCTCTTAACTTCCCATGCCTATCAAGATAATCTTGGAATTCTAGCTCATCGATAAAGGCAAGTGCCTCATCACCCTCCATATTGTCGAAGGTAGCGTAAGCCATTTACAATGTAGTGAAAAATAGCACATTGGCCTTTTGCTCCTCAATCTATGCAACAATGAAGTGGACTACTAGCCAATGAACTAGCTTGAAATTCCTCGTATATAACACTCATCATTGCCGACCAAGCCCTCTTCATAAATCCATTTCTCTGTAGGGTCCATAATTACGTCCACCATGGAAGTAGGCTCTGCTAATTGATATGCATTCAAAAATGATTTTCAAATCGATCTACATTTGGAATGCATTCAGAATAATTTGCTTTGCGTCAACCATTCAAACACAGATTCCTTGAAATTTCACACCATGCATGATAATTTGAGACCACCATATATATTTGCTGGCTGCTGGAGACACGTCCCCTTTAAATATCATCATATTTACTAGGTGCATGTAATCAGCTACTAGCGCCTTTTTACAAAGCTCGATGAACATGTAATCGGCTGCTCTGCTGGAGACACATGTCCCCTTTAAATATCATCATATTTACTAGGTGCATGTAATCGGCTAGCGCCTTTTTACAAAGCTCGATGAACATGTAATCGGTTGGCACCTTTCTACAAAGCTCGGTGGAATGTGAGAAAGTTCAATGGCTAGTCCAAGGCATATCCCTATATTTAAACATGAGTGACACAGTGTGCACTTGGACACTTTCCTTTGCTACTACAAGCTTCTTATGAGATAGCATCCTTTTTTGTTGATCCCAGCTACATGCAAGAAATTTGTAGATATCTTATGAAAAGATGCAGGGAGGAAGAGAGCTTGAGCTCTTGAAGCACACACACACTTACACAAACCCTAGAAGAGAACACACAAGATGAGAGGATGAAAATTGTTCTTCTTCTTCTTCTCCACAAAAGGGTTCTACAAAAAGGATAAGGGAAATACAACATAAGTACTAAAGTACTATGTACATGCGGTCCATAATGTGAACACGCTAAGTGAGTGAGCTGGCAAGATAAGTATGCCATAACTCAATGGTGGACTAGTAGCTGGTGTAGTCTAGCTGTAGAATCATTAGCAAAGATCTATCATGTCAGCATCCTACCAAACACGCCAATGATGTAAGTGGTGGAAATGGTCACCCACGCATATCAGAAGTGTCAGCTCGTGTTAAGCTTGACATCTCAACACTCCCCCTCAAGCTCAGCTCCATCTCTAGGACTCCAAGCATAGTCCGAAATCTACAAAGCTTCTCTGCTCCCAAGGATTTCATGAAAATGTCAGCTACCTACTCCTCTGTGCTAACATACTACATGAGATCAAAATCTTCTACTAAGACTCTCTCTCTGATGAAGTGATAGTGGACCTCTATGTGTTTGGTCCACGTATGAAAAATCAGGTTCCTCACCAACTGTATATTGCTAAGATTGTCACAATAGATGACAACTTGTCTGTCAACCTACAACCCCAAATCACCAAGTAGCTTGCGCAACCAAGCTATCTCACATGCTGCCATTGTAGCACCCCTATACTCTGCCTCTGTGCCCAACAAGGAAACTGTTGGCTACTTCTTCCTGCTCCATGTCACAGCACCACTCCCAAAGGAAAACATAAATCCATTGGTATATCTCATATCTGTTGCGATACTACCAACCCAATCTGCATCAGTGTATCCAAACACGTGCAACTCCATACCAGCCTCATAAAAGAAACCATAGTCTACTGTAGACTTCACATAGCGCAATGTGCACCTCACACCATCCAAATGTGGCTTCCGAGAGGAACCTACACAAACTAACTCTGCAATCCAACTGTATAGTTCAAATATGGCCTGGTGATCATCATGTAGATCAAGCTACCCAGTATCTTCTTGTACATAGTGAAGTTCTCCAAAATCTCACTCGCAACTACACTCAACTTGCCATTTAAATCTAATGGCATAGAAATTGGCTTACAACCAGCCATACCATATCTGGACAGCATGTGCATACTTCCTCTGTGATAGCCATATACCCTTGGCCGTCCTAATGACCTCAATTCCAAGGAAGTACCTCAGCTCACCCAAATTCTTCATGTCAAATTTCTACTTGAGGAGACATTTCACACTCTCAACTTTCTCTCCACTGTCACCCCCAACAATCAAGTCATCCACAATTATGATGACCACAAGGCCCCTATCACTCTTCCACACACAGAGTGAATGATCATAGCATCTGCTACATGAAAACCAATGGTGATAAGATATTGTGCTTTCTTATCATGCTATGCTCTAGGTGCCTATTTCAAGCCATACAAGGCTTTATGCAACTTGCATACAAAATCAGGGCAACCCACATCTTCATATCCTAGTGGCTAATCCATATACACCTCTTCTTGCAAATCACCATTGCAAGAACACATTCTTAACATCCATTTGGTGTAAAGCCCATCCTTTTGATGCAGCCACCACAATAACAGCTCTCACGGTTGCCATCTTGGCAATGGGGATAAATGTCTCTTCATAATAAATGCCATAAGTTTAAGCATAACCTTTGGCAACCAATCTTGCTTTATACCTACTAATACTTCCATCTGAGTTGTGCTTTATTTTGTACACCCACTTTCATCCAATAGCCTTCTTATCCTTAGGCAATGGCACCAATTTCCAAGTCTCATTTGCATCCAATGTAGCCATTTCTTCATCCATGGCTTTCTCCCAATCTAAATTCCCAAGAGCTTCTTCAAAACATGTGGGTTCAACATCTTGCACAACTTTAGCCATATATGCATAATGATTAGTGTGACATAACCATCATATATAACCTATCAATAGGTTTTCTAAATCTCCCTAACCTGTGTTGTCCATGATCACTACCTGGCATTTTTGCAGCTTCTCTTGCCTTTTTGCACCAAGTGTTCTAATAGCTGGAATCCCAAGCTCATCATCAAGACTCTGCTTGGAGCCACTAGACTCTCCATTAACATAAGAATGCCCTACTGAAATGTCAGGCATACCAAGAGGCTAACCAACCTTCTCTTTGCCTTTTTGTGATGTACCAACTAAATTTTTAGGACTAGTATTTGGATGCAGCCTGCCACTCCATGTCTATAAACAAACCCAACACAAGAGGACTCTCCAGTCCACTCAATGATTGTGATTTCTTACTTGCACTCTGTGCAATCATATTTCCAGTTACATCAATCCCAACGACATCTTTCTCAGCAGCATACTAGCTACTTCTTTCATCAAACACAATATCTCTGCTTACTCTCAACTCACATGTAGTAGGATTATAGCATCTATATCCTTTTTGCTTAAGGGAATATCCAATAAACACACATTTTTCTACCTTTGGATCCAGCTTCGTACACAACTCATCTGGGACATGCACATACGCAATACATCCAAAAACTTTCAAGTGAGACAAATCAGGTTTCTTGCCACTGAACTTCTCCTCTGGCGTTACATCATGTATGGCTGCAATTATAGGAGTCTTGTTCATGATATAAACTGCTGTAGAAACAGCTTTAGCCCAATAGCTATGTCATCAATGCTCGTGCTATCTCTATAATGTGCCTATTTTTTTGCTCAACAACTCCATTTTTATGCGGAGTGTATCTACATGTAAATTGTCTCTGAATGCCATTCTTCTACAAAAGAAATCAGAGAACTCCATTTTTATGCGGAGTGTATCTACATGTAAATTGTCTCTGAATGCCATTCTTCTACAAAAAGAAATCAGAGAACTCATTGGAGAAGTACTCTCCCCCTCCATCCGCCGACTTTAGGAACTTCACATGCTTTTCTGTCTGCTGTTTAGCCATCACTCTAAAATTTTAAAAATGATTGAAAACTTCATTCTTCTCCTTCATGAAATACTCCCACACTTTCCTTGTGTGATCATTAATGAATGTTACATATACTTGTAGCCACCCATAGAAATACACTCTTCTCCTTCGTGAAATACACCCACACTTTCCTTGTGTGATCATTAATGAATGTTACATAATACTTGCAGAGCCACCCATAGATGTAGTTTTTGCAGGAACCCATACATCTGAATGAACAACATTTAGTACATTCCTACTCACATTTCTGTCATGTGGAAATACATGCTTTGTCTGCTTTCCAAATTAGCAGGCTTCACATACTTTCTGCATACCATCAACCTTAAACTTAGGCAACCCTGTCACAATTTTTGTAGTCTGCATAGAGTTCATTCTTTATACATTTACATGCCCAATTCTCTTATGCCAAATGTTTGTATCTGCAACAACTCCTGAACCTTGTGCAAACATTGCAGCTTTCACTTCAGGCATATTTACATCTAGTGTAAACATTTTGCCCACTCTATTGCCTTTTGCAACTAACCTACACTTGTCTTTAAAGTCTTCGACATAACAACCATCAAGGTTAAAGCGCACCTGCAAACCCAGCTCAATCATCTGGCCAACAAAAACCAAATTCTTTATAATATTTGGAACATGAAGTACATCTACAAGATACTTCATCTTACCATTCTGCATAGACAATGGCACATTTCCAACATGGGCAATTGGATGAATAGTATCATCCCCTGTTTCAACAAAACCTAGCTTTTCAGGATTTTTCATATCCTTGAACCACTCGCCACCATGACTCGTCATGTGGTTCGAAGCACCTAAATCCACATACCATACATCATCATTGCATGTGGCTACATCATTTTCTGACACAACATTAAGCACATGTCGCATAATAAACAACCTTCATTGTCCTCATTGCTGCGGCTAGAGGACACATAATTATTTTGCTGCACTTTTCCACTTCTCATGTTATTTTGTTCTTATAGCAATTTACCTGCATATGCCCAGATTTGCCACAATAAAAACATCCTCGTGTGTCATTTTGTTGCCTTTGCCAATTTCCACGACCTCTTTGACTCCCCTTACCTTTGAACTCGCCTCTTCCACCCATGTGTTATTGTTGTGATTCATGGGATTGTTGTTTTGCTGACCATAATTTTGATTATGTGTTCGGCCATCACCTTGGCCACAGCCTCGGCCTCTACCTCATCCTCTACTTGCATTTGTGTAGAAGGCCTGTTGCTCCGAACTGCCTTTGTTTTTTGAAGACTGGTCTTCATCTAAACTCTTTTCTTCAATGATCAGCATTGATACCAAATCTATAAAGTTGGGAATGTTCTCCCGAGTTTGAATAGACGTCTTGAATGCCTTGTATTATGGTCCGAGACCATGTAGACATACTTCCACCTTATCATCATCATCAATAGAAACACCAATGTTTTTCTTCACCATAGTATGAATCTCATTCTTCAACTGAATCTTTTGTGCCTTGGTGCTAGTTTCATATAGCTTCACCAAAGTGTTCCATGCCTCCTTTGGTGACTTGGCATCCTGTATATGCCCAATCATGGTGTCTTATATGCTAATAGAAAGCCAATACATGACTTTCTTTGCTCCTCGATTCTAATCCTTGTATTCTTTTACTTCTTCAGTAGTTGGATTAATCTCCGGTATCTTTGGTGCCTCCTCATGTTTACCTTCAATGTAGTCCCAATAGCCTTTTCCCATTAGAAAATTTGTCAATCTAAACCTCCAAGCATGGAAGTTGTTCTTGTCAAGCTTCTCTACAACAGTCTAGTTAATTCCATCATTTGATATCTTGTCTGTAACACAAACTCACCAAAACAGCACTCTTGTTTAACCTGCACACAAACTGTTGTATTCTCTGCACAATGGTACTATGCTACACCCAAATTGTTACAACCAATGACCTCAACTTGTATACATACACCCAATAGAACATGTAAGACCTCTTTGTAGTACACACAGTGTCTGCACAACAAATTCCCTTCAGGCAGTTCCAAAAACAAAATTCTACAGAGAATCGAAACTTACCCGTAGTGCCTGTGAACACGTGTGAACTGAAAAATGGAGGTCCAGACGCACCCGAAACATGTTTTTGGCCGTAAATTTTTTTGTCCAAAGAACTATATAGTTGCCTTGTAGCTCCGCTCTCGTGAAGATAGCTCCTCAATGAGAGTTTGTTTGCCATTGCCTCCCAAGATCTCCCGATAAGGGTATAGTAGCCAACACAAAGGGAGAAGAGTAGGTGAAGCTCTTACCCTTGTACCACTTCCTGTGCTTGTCTTGCTTGCTACTCAGCTTCTTAGCATGAACTTGGCTCTGAAACCATGAAAAGATGCAGGGAGGAAGAGAGCTTGAGATCTTGCGACACTCACATAAACCCTAGAAGAGAACACACAAGATGAGAGGCTGAAAATTGTTGTTGTTCTTCTTCTCCACTTGAAAGGGTTCTACAAAAAAGATAAGGGAAATACAACATAAGTACTAAAGTACTCTGTACATATGCGGTCCATAATTTGAACACACTAAATGAGTGAGATGGCAAGATAAGTATGCCATAAGTACTAAAGTACTCTGTACATATGCAGTCCATAATTTGAACACACTAAAATGAGTGAGATGGCAAGATAAGTATGCCATAACTCAATGGTGGACTAGTAGCTGGTGTAGTCTAGTTGTAGAATCACTGGCGAAGATCTATCATGTCAGCATCCTACTAAATACGCCAGCGAGATAGAAGTGGCGGAAACGGTCACCTAGGCATATCATAAGTGTCAGCTCGTGTTGAGTTTGACATCTCAACATCTTCTGTTGAACTTGAGGTGATTGATCTCGGCCTGTTGCTCATGGAAAGCTTGCTCTCTTTCTCTTTCTTAGTGTCCTAATGGCTTTGTCTTTCTTGTTCAAAATGGCTTGGTTGGCCATGAGCTAGTTCGTGTGACCTTATCAAGCTTTGCACAACAGACTTCAAGTGCCTCTAAATGTATCCTCTCCATCTCCATGATGATTGCAATTAATACATCTTTTGGATTTTAGGGTTTCATGAATTTAAGCCTCCCACACAATCTTATATGCTCCTACAAAATTGGAATCTATTGTTCAGCTTTTGCAAATCTTTGTGTATGTACATTATGAACTTGGGAAAGCCGAGCAAAAAAGTGATGGATCAACTCAATACATCTAGCTTGAATGTTCAATTGCTCAATTGTTTTGTAGTTAGAGTGTGGCTTGCAACAATTACTCAGCTGTGCTTCCACCACTTACATCTTTGACAATTGATTCTATAAGATGTTTTGCATTAGGGGATAGTAGTCCCATGACTTGCAGCACTATATTAATTCTTTTGAACTCTCTTAGTCCTTGTACAATGCTTTCTTGCATGCCCTATCAAATGGTGGTTGTTTGTGTGGTGTTGGTAGAGGGGCCTTCTATTTCTTTGCCTTTGCCTTTATCATGTAGATGTGGCCTTGGGAAAGGGATTCTCTCCATGTCGGTATATCCAACTTTGAAGGGGAGCTAGTTGGAATTCACATCCTCAAGGACAAGTCAGTGGGTGGTAATCTGGGGATGATATTATGGCATAATATGATTTCTTAGTGTGCCCATCCTTGATGTGAAACTTAAACATGTAGCCGTTCACCCTATCTAGCTCTTCGGCTTTAAAGGACCCACCCTATGTTTGCAATGATTTGATGAGGAATATAAGGAGGAGTTCCCTCTTTGGGAGTAGGAGTTTGTTTCCTTATGGGCCTGCAGGTCTCGGGACCCTCGGTGATAGTCATTATGGTGCCCTCCTTTGGCACTGATGCACTAATCTGAATGTAATAGTTCTTCTTGGCTCTAGATTTACCAGTATACCTTCCTCCACCATCGGTGTCACCAGGACTGGTTGTACTACCATTACATCCGGCTCATATTGGGAAATAATTGGGTCCACATTCACCACAAACAAGGAAACTAGATCCAAACCTAGAGTGGTCATACTACTGACGGATCCACTTTTTCTTTGGAGAACTTAGACACCCTGACCACATTCTTCCCTTTTGCAGATGGTGAGCTAGTCTATTTGTTCCCAGTTATGGCAGATCTTTCCATGTGATAATATTATATACACCTAGATGAGACCACCTCTCGGCCATCTAATGGTTCTACTACTGCTAATAATTCATTATATTCCACTTTACTGCATGAAAACAAAAAACACAACCATAGGTATTTTTACAAAATTATGACAAAAATTCCTGTGGATGAAAGTTTAGCGAGACTAGCGCAATGGGTGTGAAAGTTTCATATTGTCGTTAAGAGGGATCTGGGAGAAGAAAAGAGGGTGCTTGCTTGCATTCGGTGTGTCGATCTATGAGAAGACGAGATGATGCTTGCATTGGATAGGGTCTAAAAGAAGAAGAGAGGCTCTTGTCTATTGCCATTCGGTGGCTTGACAAAGATCTGCGCGAGCAGAAGAAAGGTAGAGTGTAGCCATCCCAGAGCAGTGTTTCGTTGAAAAAAGATAGGCATTTTCACTCGTAGGTAAGCAAAAAAGCAATGTTTGGAAAGATCGCCTTAATTAATAAGGTTATTAAAACTTTAGAGAATCAAAGGTTGGAATGACTAATTAATGAAGTTTCAATTTTCCACTCGTCAAGGGGCCTATTTATTTATTATTGAGGAAATTAAACATTTTGATATGGCCGGTGCGTCGGTGTCTGTCTCTATCGGCTGTGTGGCTATGGTTGTTACGGAGCTCATGGTCATCAGCCGCGTTCACCACTGTTGGTGCTCATGCGCCAGCCGCCTTCCCCACCCCGCGCTTTGAATCCGCCGCCGTCCACCACTCTCCTCTATATCATCGATCTGCCCCTTTCCCTTCCCTCTCCCATGTTCTCCACCATCAGATCTTTCAATCCTTGCCCTTACCATCTCTCTGCACAGTTAGATACCAAGGCTTTCATCCACAGCTCCAAGGTCTCGTCCCCTGCCCTGACCTAGCTCTACCCCATCCTCTAATTATGCTATCACACCCTACGTCAAATTTCTGTGACGGATTTGGTTTTCGTGGAGACAGTCTTCGCAGAGATGATGCTGCGGCCGCGATGACAATGGCGGTGGCGGCGGGGACTACGATGCCCGCAAAGGAGCCGCGCTACCGAGGCGTCCGAAAGAGGCCATGGGGCAGATTTGCAGCGGAGATCAGAGACTCTGTTAAGAAGACCAGGGTTTGGCTTGGAACCTTCGACACTGCAGAAGATGCTGCCCGCGCCTACGACGCAGCGGCACGGGCTCTGAGAGGTGAGAAAGCCAAGACCAATTTCCCCATTTCTTATCATGATAGTCAAAGCACAAGCCATAGCAGTACTGTGGAGTCATGCAGTGGCCCTAAGGCCATCAGATACCATGTGGGAGAGGATAGCAAGAAGGGTTTGATCTTACCAGCAGAAGATATCTGCTTGGGTCCTCCTGCTGGAAGTGACCTAGCTTTACCTTGTAAGAAGAGGAAAAGGTCTTGGAGGAAACCATCAAAAACACAAGAAAACCTTTTATTCCAGAGAGAGGAACTCTTTGGATATCATAGTGATTGTGATTCTTCCTCTTTTGTGGTTGTAGAGTCTAAGCAGACCAAGCCCTCCATACCTTTCCTCGATCTCAACTTGCCTGCCCCTCTAGATGATGATGCCTACGACCACAACAGCATAACCCTCTTTCTGTAAACCCCCTTTCTTGCAATGTAATCTCTCAGGTTGGTTTCAAGCCACCGGCCTCAATGTGCATCCTGATTCCTCTCCATTTACAGGTATACCCATGTATATATCATGGTCCTTGTATTGCATCCTCACCATCTACATGTGTCATTTGAATTTAACCCTAAAGGTAGGGGATCCAAAGGCATTCGCAGAAGTACATGGCGTGAATTGTGAGGCATTGCACTTCAAATTGTGCATGTTACAGCATTATGGTGATCATATACCATTGCACAGTGAAGGGAATTTAATGTCTTACCGGGTTTACGGTGGTGTTTTGATAATACATCATTGCATGATGCGGGGAATGTAACGCCTCAGCCATGGATGGGGAGTTCTTTTCATGTCTAATTCTGAGCTCATGAAAAAGTTTGCATGAGTATGGTTTGGAAACTGTTCTCGTAGCAGTTGGATCGGCATTTATTGTTGCTTTGAACTCTGATTCTTTCGAATTATTTTCATCTATTGTTTCATTCAATATTCAAATGCAGTTTGAAAACATCTTGAAGAGTTTAGAGGTTAGGTGTCGTGATGAATGCCATCAAGATTTACTTATGAGCTACAATGACCATTCTGGTATGTTCGCTCGATGACAAAGTCTACTATTTCTAAATTTAGTGGGGATACCTTGCGAATATGGAAGGATGAACTCCAAGTAGATAAAAATAATGATGGCCTACGTCAGCTTTGTGAGAGGTCCAAAATACATAAACTTAATATGCATATTCCTGAATGTCCTATTCATTAATCTTTTCAGAAAGTACACGGGCGCATTGTAAAAATGTCAATGTGGAGGCTTCCTTCTAGATTGGGCATAAATAAGGCTTTGGGAAAACAATCCTTGGTTTATTCACCTCTTAATTGATTGAAATAATAGTTATTCAAGTAGTTGTGGGTCATATTTGGAGCTTTCTTTTTGCCTTCCAAGAACCTTAGCTCCTAGGTTGTTTGGAGGAGTTCAATGTTACAGCAGTTCCATGATCAAAAAAATATGGAGAAAATTCCTATGCAGAGATTTGTGATGTCGGGTAGGAAATAAACACCTCTGCCCTTGCTCTAGTGTTCTAAAATAGGTGGAACGTACCTGGTTGCTGCCCTTGCTTGTGCTATACACAACACTGCCGGTCCTAACTATGGGCATCATTTATGGCCCAAACGTGGTGAATAAAGGATCTTAAAAATTGCATGCAGAGGCAAAGAGAGGCAAAATAGAGCATTTTTAATCAAGGAAATGGAAATGGTTGCACTCAAAACCTTTTCGGACAAACAATAGCAATGTGTTGGCTTACTTGCTATGCAAAAACATTGAGCAAAGGAGCTCATCGATGTGGGCGAAGTGCAACCGGGACAGGATTGGTTCCATGACAATTTTACGTTTTTGACTCAAACCTGCAAATTTGTATATAACGCTAATGTGGAGGCATTAACTTGGTGAATATGTACACCATTCATTGGAGCAATGTATAGGTGAGTGCCCACAAATATTTGTGGACTAGAAGCAGGTTTTGAAATGCAGACGGGAGCCGCAAATTGAGTCTATTTATGGACTGCCTCAACTTTAAGTGAAAAATCAGAATGTCCATATGTTTGGCATTGCCCCGTTGATTGATTTGAGCAATTGTATGTGGTGCCCAACATTTTGATGTACTTTGGAAGTTTGACTTGGCAACAATGAGAGGCTAGGTAGTGAGGTGCTGCAAGGTTTGGTATGGTGGTCATGCTGTGACATTGTCTCTCTGAATGCAAAGTGAGATAAGAGTAGTAGCTGTGAGTAGAAAGCACGACAGTGAAGCGTTGCAACAAAAATAGCTCTGGTAATGGAAACCTGCTGATGACACACAACATCATGCAGTGGATGGGTCCAAGTACTAGCATTGCAATCACATGAGCTTGGACATTAGGATGACAACTAAGTGTGTGCATGCTTCTATTGGTGAGATTCAATATAAGGATAGGTCATCAAAAGTTCTTGTAGAAGATCTTATGTTATGATAATTTTTGTTAACCTCCTAAAGACAATAGTCCCTTTGGAAGCCTAGAAAATATTTACCATTGTGCCCGATACAAAAAGTGAAGATTGACTTCTTTCAAGTCTAGCAAAATCAATGAAAATTTAAAGAGTGAGATTAAATGGTATTGTATGTAAAGTGCAAGAAGCTTCTATGTCTTGCAAGTACATGAGTGGAAGCCAAAATTTCATCATGATTGAGTGGATGGCTCTAGTTCCACTTGATTAAGATCTTAATGAGGCAAATGACAAAATCCCATCATAGACATTGGCGTAAAGTGGGTGGCACTCTGGTTCTGCTCGATCATCAAGATCTTAATGATGAAAATGGCAATTACATCAGGGTAGTGATTACTTTAAAAAAGAAAAAGAGTATTAATGCAAAGATATACTGAACCACATTATTTACATCGTTCCATTTATGCTAATTTTTTATGCATGATTTTGACAAAGTAACGCAAATAGCTTTATTATGCATTGAGAACCAACAAAGAGTGGCTTGTAGCTTACACAAACACTTCTAAGCTTGGCTTTTGTTATAGCCATCCAAACACTTTTGCATTTGAGGTTGATCCTTTTTTGCATAAGCTCGCTATGTGGCTCTCCTTGAGTCTTCTCTTTTGACAAACTTGGTGAAGAATTTGAAGCCACAGTTTCATTGTGAACATCTTCTTGCTCTTTTCTTGTTTTTGGTGTTTGTGTTTGTGTTGAATGGGGAAAATGTCCTCATAAATAAGTTGAGATAGTTGAATCTATGATAAAAAAACATTTATTCTATTAATGACCTAAAACTAAAATAAACATTAGAAGAGTGTCGCAAAGCCATGCAAGTATAAATGATATATATACCTTAGACCACAATAGATTATAGAATCTAACAGCTCTCCAAACTTATTATGAAGTATCACAACATCCTTAGGTCTCATTGAAATGTAAACTTCACCTTCAAAATCAACTATTTGCACCTTCCTTTGCTTTACTCTTGTTGCATTGCTTGAAGATGTCATGTAAAAAATCTTTTTGAATTGTTGCTTCTTCTTTTTTTCTCTCTTAGCTAGCTCTTGAGATTTAAGTATATATATTTTCCTCTATATTAAGCCTTATATTTTTATCATGGACAATTTCAACAACGTTCACTTTATCTCTACCCTTTTCGAGGGGGGAAATAAGAAGAATGTCTCTCATTTTCTTTTGATAAAAATAAAATAAACTAAGAAAGTTGCTTTCTTGTAGGGGGAATAAGAAGAATGTATCTCATTGTTTTTAATTAAAAAAGTCTATTGGGTTGAACATTTTTTCCTTACTTTGCATCTTCTCTTCTATCAAAGTGTGCATGTCCTTATCCATCACAATGATTCCATGATCATAAATAGGTAAAATGAAGCGACCTTGAAACCAGTCAATAAAAAATTCTTGAGTTGCTTCTTGAACGTACAAGGTTGTCACTTTCCATCTCATACCTAGCATATACTCAACAAAGTCATCACTTTCCATCTCATACCTATACTACTTAACAAAGTTGTCACTTTCCATCTCATATTTAATATACTACTCAACGAGGTTGTCATCTCATACCTAGCATCTACTACTCAACAAAATTGTCACTCTCCATCTCATACCTAGCCTATACTGCTCAGCAAATTCATCACTTTCCATCTCATACCTAGCCTATAATGCTCACAAATTTCTCTCACAAGTCATTCAAAAGAAGCCCTTGGTATATAAAATTCTATACGTCTCTAAGAATACTTACCTTTTGTTGAAATCTTTGCGCTCTTCATTGTTTGGCAATTCTTTTTTGAACTTTGGGGATTTTTTTGTTGAAAACCTTGCTCTTGCCCATTTTTCTTATTGTTTCTTTTGTCCTTGCATTACCAAAAAAAGGGGTAGAAAGGGCAAAGACAAAAGGGAAAAATTAGGGGACTACCCTTTCACCTGTCTTAAAGGGAAAAATTCGGGGACTACCCTTTCACCTGTCTAGAATGGTAAAATTCGGGGGACCATCCTTCCACTCATCTAAAAGGGCTGGCAAGGGTCAAAAAGTGGACACATGGCCACCCTTTTTTCCATGTGGTGGTCAAAAGGGCGCACATGTTTGTTCTTTTAGACAAGGGATGGTCAAAAGGGTGAGAAGAATATGGGGGAGAGGATGAGCTTAAGCTCCTTGCAAGCAAACACACACATACACACACACACACACACACACAAGAGTAGACAGGAACACAAGAGAGATGGATGGCCAAATTTTCTTCTATTTTCTACAATTATAGAACTAGAGAGATAAGAGTATATACTATAAGGGAAAGTACTCTCCTACTAGAACATACAAAGGTCGGTCCATAGTGTAAACTTGACTACAAGAGCTAGCGGCATTATAGCTATGCCATAACTCTAGTACACCAAAGTGGCTATCACGCAACCTGTAAACCATTGGTGGCATATCACCCATAATGTCGTCAACCATACCAGTGGCATAAGTGTGGAAGCTATTACCCAAGCGGGTCATCAATGTCCGCAGCACTAGTTGAGCTTGCTATCTCAGTACTCCCCCTCGAGCTTAACTCTACATACTGCACTCCAAGTAAGGTTCTAAACTTGCGAAGCTTCTCTGTATCTAATGTCTTCATGAAGATCTTAGCTACTTGATCCTCTATGTAGATATATACCATATCCACATCACTTGCTAGGACCTTCTCCCTCACAAAATGATAATACACCTAAATGTGGTTTGTCCTAACATGATAGACCGGGTTACTCACTAGCGGTATGCTCATGTTGTCACAATAAATGAGAACGTTCCTATCCACGTGCTCACCCATATCACTAAGTAGCTTCTGCAACCAAGCTACCTCACAAGTTGCCATAGAATTACCCCTATACTTTGCCTCTCTTGCTGCTCCAGCTCATAATAACACTCCCAAATGAAAGCATAAAGCCACTAGTAGATTTTTATCCGAGATAGCCCAATCAACATCTGTATGTTCATGTAGTTGTATCTTTTTGCCAGCCTCATATAGAAAAGTCCATAATCATAGTGGACTTTATGTATTCGAGAATCCATCTAGCCACATCCAAGTGTGGATTCATGGGGTTGTATTAACTAACAAGTCCAACAACAGAGCTTAAATCTGGCCCCAGTAATGGTCATATAGATGAAGCTAACCACTATACACCTGTACATAATGGGGTCCTCCAAAAGCTTACTTGTGTCTACAAAAAGCTTAGTGTTCTGATCCAATGGTAGTGAAATAGGCTTATACTTGGACAACATGTCCAAGCCATACTACCGTATTAACAAAATGCCATCAGGTGATATCACCACCACAAAGAAAATACTGCAACTCACCCATTACAAATATTTCATCTCAAATTTTTCCTTCAAAATCATCTTGACATTGTGTTTGCATCACTATCACTCTATTGATAATCAAGTCATCCACATACATGACTAACATCATGATATCTCTATCTGTCTTTTTCACATAAAGTGTAAAATCTACATTGGATATTGGTAACAAGATACTCCTCGATCTTGTTTGACCATGTTTTGGTTGCCTACTTTAAGCCAAACAAGGCTTTGCGTAACCTACCCACAAAATCTAGATATGCAAGACCACATTCTTTATATCTATCTCATGTAAAGACCAACCCTGCAATCATAGCAATGAGAGCTCTCACAGTTGTCATTCTCGCAAATTGGGCTCAATGTTTCCTTTATATTCAATGTTGTATGTTTGTGCATAACCCTTGGCAACTAGCCTTGCCTTATACCTGTTTTCATAGATCCATCTGAGTTATGGTTGACCTTGTATACCCAATTACATCATATCCTTAGGCAAAAACACTAATTTTCATGTCGCATTTGTATCCAATGCTATCATCTCTTGATCCATGGCATCTTCCAATTTTTTATTTCTAATATCCAAGTGCCTGCTCAAAAAACTAGGCTATATCTCCTTTATTTTTTAATGTTGGATCGTCCAACCACAAACTTAATTTTATGGAGGGAAAAAAAGCTTGACCACATAAGGAAACCTCAAACGATGAATCATTACTTCTACTGAAGAAAAAAATTTGAAGACACATCCAGTCATATGTATTCCCATCGTCTTCATCCATTCTCATCCAATCACATCATATTATTACATCCAATCACATCATATTATTACATCTCATGTCACCCGCCGAGGAGCCATCATGTCCCGGGTAAGAACGTCGTCCCCAAAAACATGGCATAGACACACCAGCAGAGTGGTTCACCCTGTGGGTTAATAAAGGCATCGTAGCGCTGCTTTATGTCTTGCAGAAATCCAAAGCATGTAACTTTAGACTTAGGTTCTGTTCGTCTCACCCCCCATAGTGTTTTCACTAGTTTCTTCTCTTGAATGTTGGGCTGCCTGGATTTTAGAGGTGTCTGAACAGTCAGTCCTCTTTTGTTAACTGTCACAGTCATGTACTCTGGCCTATGGCTATCATTCTCTAGTACAACACCTAGAGATGCTAAGATAGGTCTTTTACGTCGCACAGATTTCTGCTCCTAGTCCACTTTTGGGCTACCCAGATTAGCCTCTTCCATTGCACTATGGGTCAAGTCAATCAGTCTTTTGCTTGTCGAAGCCCTAACATTATTGGAAAGGAAGCGCTCCTTGATATCTTGAAGTCCAGGTCTAGTCCTAGTATAGCCACCCACCAAGTATGCATTACTGTTGTGTGCACTCTCCAACACAGCCAGGGAACGATCAACTGCAGTAGCCTCATACAAAGACAATTGCTTCTTATAACCGATAGTTGCTCGCATGCTTGAGTGCTTGTTCTCAGAAAGGTTCGTGGTCGGCATGAAAGGACAATCTTTGTCTTGTGCCAAAACCAAAAACTCCAATTATGTAGTGCACACACTTCCCACCATTCAAGCCATGTTTCCATTGAAGGCAACTCACCCTCCACAACCTATCTATTTCTCCACCACTGCTGTAAAGCTTGTTGACAATTTATTTCCGCAATATCTGGAATTGCATTCTTCCACTTTCTACATAGGGCCTTGTGCTCCTCATGGAACGGTGGTCTAATACACTTTTTTGTATGATTCACCATGCTTTGCCCCCAATGAAAAGAACATGATCGTTATTTTTTTGGGTCATGCTTTCGAGAAAAATTAACAGAGCGCATTGCAATCCAATTTGCACCGGCCTCATCAGCCATAAAACCCCTGAACTGAGGTGTTCAACATAACCACATTCCTGCACAACAGCATTCAACATTTTTCAAAATTCTTTCTGAGCATATCTATCCTCCACCTTAAATTCACATGTAGCAATGGTTAGAAGTTCCTTTAGGAAAGTATCATAAACAAAAGCCCCCATTGTAGACCAACCTTGAACATGATGCACATGATCAAAATGCAACCACATCTCCTACAAGTTACCACCCAGTCTCATTCTATTCACCAAGTCTACTCCACTCCTAGGACCGAGAGTAGACATTTTGAAAACATGTGGTTGCATGTCCAAATCCAACTGCCCTGGGAAGAATAGCTTTGAGTCCTCTTGAGCCACACACACTGCTCTCTTTTGCTTTTTGAATACATCTCTGAATTCTCTTCTTATCCGACAGCAAAGTCACAGTCTTAAGTAGGTTATTTAGATCCTTGTCACCAAAATCTCCTTCTTTCCCTTCACGTTCTTTAATCAAAATGTCCAAGACTAGCTCTTCGGCCACACTCACTTCGACTTGCTTAGATGTAGCATGCGGACTCCCCTTTGCATGCGAGTATACTTTATCTTTAATTATTCTCTTTTGCACCCTACTAATACCCTCTACACATGGATGGTCATGGTAACCCAAATGCATTGCACATCTTGTATAATTCTCTTGATCTTTTAGAACACAATAATTTATGATAGCAGGAAACTGCCTCACACACTGTGGTGGAAGTCTATAATGACTACACACTGATAGTTCCGATATCTTCTCCCAGGCTAACTTGAGGCACCTTCCGCACTCTCCCAATCCAGTGAGACTCATTCACAATTGAAGCTGCCACAATGTGTGGGCACTCCAGATTGTAGCAACATAGGTGACCTGCACACTTGCTCAGTCGCACTGTATCTGTAAAGCAATCACTTGAACAAGTTACATAGTCTGCCCATACATGACCATCATGTTTATGATCCATTCCGTGCATTGAAGGATTGTGCCCACAAGAAGGGAGCTCAAAGGTAATATATCCATCATTATTAGGATACAAGAAGCTTATCAACAGAAACTATTTGATGCACACTTTCAAATGCAATATGTATATTGCTCCCTCTAGGTTGGCTATCCAAAGGTTTTTCTCCAAAATCAAAGAGGTAAAGAGACAGAATCACCCTTACGCATTTACTTCTTCCTTCCTTGCCTCTTGCTTACCTCTTGGGCACTTCACATGAACCAATGCTTTGATACCATAAGAAGAATGCTGGGAGAAAATGAGCTTGTGCTTCTTATAAGTTAACAAACACAAGGCTGGATTTTCTTCTATTCTCTATAATCATAAAACTAAAGAGATAAGAGTACATACTATAAGGGAAAGTAGTCTCCTACTATAAGATACAAAGGTTGGTCCATAGTGTGAACCATTAGTTGGTGCTATAACTATGCCATAACTCTAGTACACCAAAGTGGCTATCACACACAACCTGTAAAACCACTGGTGGTATATCACCCATAATCTCACTCTTAACCTATTCCTAGGGTTAACAAGAGCTAATGCCATGACCTTATATCAAGGAGTCAAAATAGATACACCAAAACGTCATACATTCAAGATATGAAGCAATGGTGTCTAAATCTACAACTTGGATGGGTGCCCCCAATGGACCGACGAAATACTCATGGTGATTTCTGCTTCAAGAGCATGTGGTAGCAAGTTAGGGGATGACGTCAAGTGATGTACTTCATGGAGTACTTCATGGATATATTATGAGAGTAGTCATTGTAATAGCATTAGGTCTTTTATGAGCCTAAAGAGACCGGTCGGCCACCACAGTTTAAGTGAGTGTGAACACTTATGGCCATGTATATAAGTCAATATCTCTCATAATATAAGAAACTCTCCCATTGTGCAATAGAGTCTTGCTCTTGCTAATCCTCTTGCTAATCTCTCTATAATCCATGCTAGTGAGTGTGTGTGAGTGAAGTGAGGTGAGAGGAGGGATGAGTACACGTAGTGCAATGCAGCGGTGTGACAACGCTCGTCGTGGGAGGTGCGGTGGAATTGCTTCTCACGGAGTTGTGGAGCTTGGAGACCTTAAGGGTTATGCTCAACCAATGGAAAGATCCTCAACGACACTTGCAGTTCACCAGGTAATCTTTTTGTTGGGGATGTGTTTCAAGGGGGGTTTGGGTAAGCCATAACATTTTTGGTGTTGCTTGCCAGGGAATCATCCCTTAGATTTTTCCATCATTTTTCTCTAATCTACACACTACCCATTGCCCATTGTCTTTATTAGTGGTTTACCATGAAAAAGATGTGGTTTTGATGGAGATTTATGTGTGTTTTTGTGAGAAATAGCTCTCTTTTTTGTTTTGTAAAGAATGTTTTTAACTTAATTTTTAGCTTAAATTGTTGTTGTGTTAATTTGGTTTTTAATAGAGCGTATTAGGCTTTTTTTCTTATTTTGCATCAAAAATGTAAAGTTTATTGATTTTTAGCTCTCTTTAGAGTTAAACATGGAGCTAAAATCATTAATTTTTATTTGATTTGTGTGTTTTTTGTTTGATTTGTATGCATTAGTATTAGGAGAAGCTTAATCATTTAAAACATTTCTCAAATACATTTAAAAACTCTTGAAATTGACCAATCTTTCTTAGTTGACTGGTTTTTGTCATTAAGGGGTGATTAATCTAGTTCAAGAGGCAAAAAACTAGAAAAGGTGTTTTTAGGATCAAAATTGATCATGTAAGAGGTCGAAATTAGTATTCTTGAGTGTTTTGAGAGTATCTAGATGCATCAAAACACCTAATTACATCAATTTCTTCATCAATTGGAGGAATTTTTCTCTCTTTTGCTTAATTTTGCATAAAGAGAAGAGATAACAATTAAGAGTTTAATTCAGATCTAATTATGGACTAATTTACACATTAGTTGATGCACATAGCCTAGCAATTTCATGCCCTATCTAATGATGTGCTCAATGGTGTGAATTAATTAGTGATTAGTGGTTAATTAAGATCCTTGATTAGTTCAAAAGGGAAAAGGATTAGTAGAAGGATTAATCTTTGATTAAGTCATAAGCACTTTTTTCCATAACTCATTAAGGCTAATGAGAATTGAATGAAAAGATGCCAATGAGTTGTCAATTTGTCCATTTTGGGAGTCATTTATGAAGGATGTAAGGGGGTGTCATAAAAATGTTGACTTTTCTTACTCCCACTTACCTTTTTGGAAAAATTTCCATATCTCCTCAATTTAAAATTTAAAAAATATTACCTCCACACAAGGAAACATGAATTTCCCACCACTAGACTCCAAATAAATAAATAAATTTTAATTCCATGAACTACCCAGTTCACGTCGTAAAACAGGTCCACGTAGAAAATATAAATAAATTCTGTGAACTACCTAGTTCACGTCGTGAACCGCACCTAGTTCACGTCATGAAACAAGCCCGCAGATAAAAAATAAATAAATCCGTGAACCACCCATTTCACATTCATGAAGCCCTTTGTTTCACATCCATAAAATAGGTCCATAGGGAAAAAAATAAAAATAATAAATCCGTGGTCTACCCATTTCACGTTCATGAAGTCCTTTGTTTCATGTTCGTGAAGAAACAACCCCCCACGCAGATTTTTTTTTTCATGAAACCCCTAGTTCACATCGTGAAACACGCCCGCGTTGTGCAAATAAATAAATAAATAAATCCGTGAACCACCCATTTTATGTTCGTGAAACAGGTCTGGTTCACGTCGTGAAACATGCCTACACGTAAATTTTTTTACTTAAATTTAATTAAGTCCTGAGATCCATTTCACATTCGTGAAACTCTCTATTTCACATCCGTAAAACAGGTTTATCACCACCCATTTTATGTTCGTGAAACAGGTCTGGTTCACATCGTGAAACATGCCTACACGTAAATTTTTTTACTTAAATTTAATTAAGTCCTGAGATCCATTTCACATTCGTGAAACTCTCTATTTCACATCCGTAAAACAGGTTTATCATTTTAATTTAAAAAAAATCCATGAAACACCAGTTCATGTCGTGAATCGCACCTACTGCATGTCATAAAATAGGCTTATGTAAAAGCTCAAAAACCAAAAATTTTCACTCATTCAAATGCTTCCAAATTGCTCCAAAATCACAGTAGGGCTTGCATATGAGTTACCAATACATTTCTCCTTGTCAGATACATGTGTTTTTTTACCAGATTTACATGTATTTCCACCATACATCAGTGCTTCCAAGCTTTAATGGAAAGCTTTCAAAAAACCAGAAATTTCCTTTGCTTTGGGTTGCTCTAATTTGCTTTGTTTTTGCCTGAATCTCCTGCAATCCGCTCAAGGATGTTTAGAAGACCTTAGCCGGTAGGCCAAGCTCTCAGATCTGATAGTAATTGGTGTGCTCCAAGCTTCACAGCTTCAATGGCAAGCTTCACAGCTTCTTCTCCCTCTTCTCTCACTCACTCATAAACCCTAATAGACAGAACCTGGCTCTGATACCATGTTGAAAAAGTGGTAGAGGGAGAGGAGACACACACACAGGATCAAACCCTAACCACCACTGAGGGAAGCCATCTCCCTTCTCACACAATGCATAAAGCCTTAATCAATAATACACACTAGACACACTATGAGTTGTGTCCACACACATCTAACCCTAGCTAATGTCCACACACAATGACCAGCTGGACACGCGGTCATTTATGTCTCACACATGTTCCTACCTAACATGCCAGCACATAGCATAGCTGGCTCACACTGACATCGAGCTTGAATCTCAACAGATATGGGTAGATGCGAGTGGATGAGATTTGATGAGGATAAATGAGGAAAGATGTGATGAGATGAAAATGATGTGATTGGATGAGAATGGGGATACATATAAAATGGATGTGGATTAAATAATGTGGATTGATGTGGAATAATGTGGAAAGACAAGAGTTCGTTATAGAAACTGTATTTATGACTTGTTTTTAAATGACTGTTTTATGTCAAGAATGCTAGGGAAGCATTCTGATCGTCTTGTGAATGAGGTCGTGGAGACCTAACTGATAAAGTTGCAATAGCTGACGGAGAGTCAATGGAGGATGTCTTGCGTAGCAAGGTTGGCCGAGGTCTTGACCAGCCTCGGTGGTTTGATTTAAATGGTGAGCTTCCGGTACGCTAGATGAGGGACCAAGGAAGCGGCCTATGGGTGAAGTGCTAGGTGACCTACGAAGGATCCTAGAGGGTGCTGACCATACGGTGCTCGGGCTCTGGGTCTCACTGAAGATATCCACATGTGCATCGGGGAAGATATTGGAACAAGGAGTAAGAGTTGTTTTCTGAATTTGGGCATGGATCTGGTTGATTGACCTTGCTGGTCCTCAATGGACGAGTCCATGGCTCTTTTATATGGATCTGTTGGTTGATCTTGCTGATCTTCAATGGAGATTCCATTTTGATTTTTATAAGTGAAAATATTACCGGGTACTATGAGCTAGGAACTATCGAATAGGCCCTTGAGCAGACAGGTGGTGAGCGTTCTGGTTGCCAATGATGCCATAGGTACACCGATGAAGAAAAAATTGAAAATTAGGATTCAACCTGATATTTTGGAGGTTTATGATCAGTGATACTTTAGTTTCATTAAAAGATTATTTTAAAGACACCTGAATCTGTGAAAAAGGCAATTTCATATTGGGTGTGTAAGTGGTGTGACTAGTTCTAAGTTTGCACGAATATCCGGCTAGGGGGCCTGGGAATTATTTTCCCTGGTACCCGGGACAAAACCTAACCAAATTCTTAAATGGATCCCATCACTACAGTGGTTGGGTGGTTGGCTAACCCACGGGACTAGATGGGGTTAGGCTGGACTGATGGATACATAAAATGAGACTCAATTCCGTTATGGTACGATAGATGAAGTAAATCTCGGATAAAAATTGTTCTATGGAAAAGAATCAATGACTGTGCCTCTCAATGAGGAAAAAAGTGTTGGTTTCTATGATCCAAGTGCAAGTCTTTTCCTTGATCTGACTATAGGACTTACGGGTTCGGTCAGATCAGTTCAGTTAGTTAAGGCTCTTAACTACGTTAGAGTAAAAAGATCTTGGATACCCCTTATGATGAATTGGGATTGTAGCATTAGTGTCAGCACTTTTGTAATAACGCCCCAATTAATTAACTAGTATCGTGACAACTCTGGTTGTTCTTTCCCTTGTGTGTTTTAAGGTTCTCTTTGCTAGAGGTTACATAACATCCTTTGTAGTGTCGGTTGGCCTTAGTCAGATTCTACCCATTCCTTTATGTTTGCCCATAATGCTGGTAAACTGCGTAGCAGTTGTCCCAATGGCATTTGCACAGAAGTGGATAGTACGACCATGAGGCTGCCTATGTCTTTGGGTTCGCTGGCAATTGAGGGTTCCTTCCATGTGTGTGTCTTGTATCCATCCCTAGGGAATTAATGGATGGACTCATCCTGCGCATCTTCCTCAAACATTCTTGACATTGTGTTTTGCACCATAGAAAGAGTGTATGAACAACTAATGTCATGGGGCTTTGCCCAACTACACTCGAGAGGCTCTTCTAAGTATCTCTGGTCTATGGGATGGTCCATCCACTTCATTCTGGAATGACTCATCATATCAGCCACCTTTGTACGCCTTTGCAGAATTAAGAGTTTCATGTCCTGTAGTAATGTGGGATGATTGATCATTTGCTCAATCTCCTTTTTGTTGTACAGGCGGTCTTCCACGTCGCCCGCTGCTCTTGGTAGATTATCCTCTTCATCTAGGGTTATAAACCCTTCCTCTGAGCTCTGGGCTCTTCATCACTCATTAGTGGGTTCTAAGTTTGGAATTTCTCCCTCACTTCTTTCCATGACTATTTATGGCTCTTTACCCCGTGATTGGATAAGTTTACACTTCCCATCTCCTTACGTTTGGCTCTAGCCCTTCGAATGTTGTGAAAAGCAATTGGTTCACGTCGTGAACTAAAAATGGTTCATGCTGTTAAGAGTTTTTTGAGTATGGTTTTCTGACATATGTACATGGTGTTTGATGCAGATATGTTTTTTGGAAGCAGTGCAAGACTATAACCATTGTAAGGTTACATCAATGGCATGATGTTTGGCAACAACATGGGGAACACATTGTGGAACACTACCAGAGTTATGTTCATCAATGATCAGAGTTGGGCTTCCTTAAATTCGGGATCTCGTGAGCTTATGTAGAAGAGCAGGAGTGGATCAGATCTTTGTAGATGCCACACATACAATTGGAAATGTTCACCACCAATATCAAGCTAAAGGTGTGTATGGTTGAAACCCAAAGGCTTTAATATATAGGTGACAATAATCAAAAACCTTAGAGTATGGTTGAAACCCAAAGGCTTTAATATATAGGTGACAATAATCAAAAACCTTAGAGTATTTACTCAAGGATGGCTAAAATGGAAATATCGACCAAAGAAATCTTCAACGCAGCATGGCGGGCATGTGATTGCCAAATGAAAAATGAAGAACATGATTTTTGGAGTTGCCGATTTTTCCTAAGAAAGCTTCAAGGCTTTAACAGTATTAAAGGAGTGGTTGGTGGCTGGTGACGACAAAGAGAGGGAGTTTTTCATTGGGGTTGCCACCTCTGGCAGCAGGAAGTTTTTTAGGTGTTGCTTTGTTTTCTTTGTCGCCGATGGCTGGTAGCAAGGGGAGAGAGCGTATTGCTGCCAGTGCCAGAGTTTCTTGTGTCTGGCGGCGCAGTTGGTAGTGCAGCAGCATACGTTTGCCTTGTTGGGGTGCAGCTCGTAGTAGAGGGTGCGTTGCTCTTTCTAGTGTAGCTGCAGCAGCTAGTAGCGAGCAGAGAAGGTGTGTTATTTTATCAAAGGCGTGTTTCTTTTGTTTTTTTTGCCACGCGTGGCTGGTCACTCCAGGGATGTGTGTGTTGTTTATATTTACTGCTACCAATTCACTGAGGCTGGCGATGCCAATGAAAGCTGTTTCGTTGGGTTTTTACCAACTGCTGCAAAGGAGAGAGGTGGTTGTTCTTGTCTGTATTATTGCCTCTGAGCGCAGAATGTGTGTGTGTGTGTTGTATTTGATACCACCGATGTCTGAGAGTAGAGCTCGAGTGTGTTTTTTTTTTTGTTGCTGTTGCGTTTCTCTATTAAGTGATCTTCTGGTCAATCTTGGGGGAAGAGGGCTAGCTGGTAGATACTGTGATGTTGTCCTCGTGAATATGGGAAAATACTAATGAAAGTGTTGGAGGGATGTATATATTTAAATGGTGAGATCTTAGCATAGGAGTGGATACACAAAAACAGAGGAAGTACAAGGTAAGGATCGAGCTTAGGAGAATTCTTTTGAAGGTCGCGAAGGTATCTTTACCTCAAATGAGGGTAACGGCAGGCATCAACGAGATAACCCATTTTGATATTGGTATATAAAAGATGAGCCTTTGTCTAGTTCACAATTGAACACCTACATTTGATGACAATATGAATTATCCTTGTCTCTCCATTGAGTTGGTGATGTCAAGAGATCATACCAGAGCTATGAAGGGTTGCCAGCATGTCTTGAAGACATATATCTCTTGTCTCTATTTTCCTTTGTGCAAGTCTGATGAATATTGTCCCTTGGGTGTGTATTGCATCATCCTATCATCTTGTAAAGATATATAGCATGGGCATGAGGGTATTGTGTGAAGATCTTGCATGATGAATATGATGATGAGTTCTTCTTTCAAAAGCCGTGTGTATTCAGTGCCAAATGATGAACAAAAGCCGTGTGTATTCAGTGCCAAATGATGAACAAAGAGCATACTTGAGTGTTAGGAGTTTATGCTATGAGAGTGATAGATGCTGCTAAGAGATGATCATGATGCTTTATTCAAGTGTTGGTGGTTGGAAACTGTGGATTGTAAGGATCTTGAGATTGTGAGCATGTGAGTTTCCCTTTTCCAGCTTTAGAAAAAGCTTGTGGTGCCCCTGTTTTGTTACTTGAGTGTGTTCCGACATGTGTGGGTGGATGCTGCTATAGAGGACTGCCCTTTTCCTTTCACCCCACATGTTTTGCTATGCCCACTGAGGAGCCCAAATCAAGTACTCACAGTTGGTATGCCAAAAATGGTGTACGCATACCTAGAGTTTCTGGGTGACAAAGGTGAAGATGTGGATGAGTTTTTGGAGCAAATGGAGGTTGCGTGCATTAGCAACCATGTGGAAGACAAAGCACGGATTCTACGATTGATGAGAATCTGTATTAGTGGAATGAGTATGAAGCAAAGGAAGCAATGGCAAAGCCGCCACAGAGAGTAACAATTGAAGGAGTAAGCAGGCATTTTTGTCAAAATTTTGGATGAAAGAAGATCCAAGTGTGGTGTGGCAGGAGCTCAATGGCTTGCAATAGCAAGAGTCTGAAAGTGTAGTAGTTTTTTTGTGAAAGTTTGAAGTCTTATGGAGCAGGTGGTGTGTAGTTCTTGGAAATGAGAGACCCCCTCTCATGTTTAAGAAGAATGCCTTCATTGATGGCTTGGTGACAACGCTAAGGGTGAAGGTTGATTTGAAGCGGCCAAAGGATTTTCAAGAAGTGGTGCTGATTGTGAAGGAGAAAGAATGGAAGATGCAGCGACAAAGGGAGCTCGGAATTGCCGTGAATGCAGATTTTGTGCCAGTTTTCGAGACCTATGAGGAGCCTCAGGACGAGGGGGATGCACTACACCCCTCCTGTGACAATGACAACTAGTACAATGAGGATTGAGGAGATCCATGAAGTACCCAAGGTGGAAATAGCTCCTTGTGTAGCTCTCATCAAGAATGAAGAAGAAGCAAAGACGGTGCCTATGCCAATAAAAGAGGTGAAGCCCGTGTGGAACCCTTTGAATCTTGATGTGGATGTCATAAAATCTGGTGGAATTAGACCGAAGCAAGTGAAGCAAGGGATGTATCAAGTGCCTCCCCATGTCTTTGCCAAAATAGAAGAAACGGAAGAGCCAAAGAATATTGTTGCAGTTTTGACGGTGGCTGTTGAGGCCAAGAGACGGAAGAATTTATTGCGGAGCCTACCCAAAGAAAGCCTACCCAAAGAGTGGACTATGAAAGTGTTGCCAAAGTTCTCTTGGGCTGATGAGCCTAAGGAGGCCGAGTATCTTGCTCACGAGGTCATGTTTGAAGACGAAGTGGTGGTTCAAGAAGAACAAATGCAAGAAGCAAAGGATGCGGTGGACCCAGTTCTTGTTGTTGCTGTAAGATTCCTCCTCAGCCTGAATAATGAATAAGCTTTTACCTCAATCCCCTATAATCATTCCCTGTTTCTAAATACAAGAAAATATTGTTTTTCCTTGTTTTTGCCTAGAGAGATTAAAAATTCTAGAGAGAGGTAATTCAATATTGAGATATTATTGGATATAAAAATTCTACAAATATAAAAAATATATTTCCTTGAAACAGAAGTTCAAAATAAATTCTCCAAGGTGCACTAGGAATCAATTAAAAATGATTTAAAAGACCTTAGCCTAAAAAGCGTCAAGATTTTCAAAAATTTCTGGATTATGGTTCAATTAAGGCTCCTATGGGCCAATAGGATTAATCCAAGTGTTGGGATGAGATAAATCCAATGAATAAAAGAAAATACCCAAAAATGAGTAAATGCTCACATAAGATGAAGAGTTGATTGACTACAAGGTTTATTAGTTAAAACTTAAGAGATATTACTAAAAAAATAAGATATTTTGGAGAAATGATGAATTTTTGATACCTTGGTAAGGAAGGGGAGACCTTTGAGGTAGGCGCCTCCTTCACGTGTATGGGAGGGTTTTTAATTCAAAAATATTAAGATATTTTTATCTCTTCTCTCTTTTGGATCAAACTGGATCAAAATAGGAGCTAAATTGGTCCAAATCTTGTCCAAATTCAGCCAAACTGAAGTTGAAAAATTCTAAAACTTAGTTGGACTCAGTTAGTGGCCTCCCTCACCTATAAATAGACCCTTATTATTTTGTATTCTCATCTGTGAACTATACCATGCCAGTATTACATTAAAATACTCATATTTTCTATTATCCCTTAAAAATCCTCTACTTTTGGAGAGATTGGAGCTTCTCTCTCTCTTCAACAATCCTTGGAGCTTTCTTCTCAACATACTAAAACAATTGATTGGTTAAGGTCTTCCTTCTAAGATAATGAAGCAAGCAAAGTATAGAGGTAAGAAGTAATTTCATGGTTTTCATTAATATTCTCAAAAGATTTCACTTCTCAACCCCTCTCAAGCTTGAGAAGTTTCTAAATAATTGTTTTCAATGCAAATCAAGCTTTCTATAAGAATTCTAATGATTAATCACAAAAAAGTTAATCTTTATGCTTAATTAGGATGCTTTTTATGTATATATCTCTCTCCCAAAAGAATAGTGATTCCTATGACTAATTCTTTATTCAAATGGATGCTTCTCATTGATAAATTCTCAATTCAAAACTCAAACTCTATGCTAGATAAGCTAGAGGTTAAGAAAATGATTTTATAATGCTTTTATGCTAATAAAATTATGGTAAACTTATGATTTAATTCCATAAATTGGATTTAAGTCTAAGGATGATAGTTATTATATCATAATTTTATTACAAAGTCTTATTCTTTCTAGAAATATTGAAAATTATCAGTAATAGCAGCAAAGCTATGGTAAAATTTTTAGAAATTAATACATAACTCATTTTTATGCATAATCTAAAAAAAGACTTCCTACCATATTCTAGGATTAGTCATCCTATGCTAAAAGAATGATTTTCATCACATTCATGGAATAATAATTTTTAGTATTTATGCATAAATAATTAATTAACGAAAAGAAAAATTTTTGGTATTTCTATTTTTATGCAAAAAGAGGAATTCCCATGATATTGGAGATCCATGTAATTAAATGAAAAAAGAGAAAATTTGATATATTAAAATAATTAATATATATTTTTTAATTTAAAAAGAAAATTTAGATAAATTTATTTTATACATGTGAAAATTTAAATGATAAAAGAGGAATTCTCATGACATTCGGGATTCAATCATTTAAATGGTAAAGTGGAATTCTTGGTATAATTAAAATAATGAATATTTTTATTTAATTTAAAGAGGAATTTTAGATAAATTTATTTTATGATAAAAGAGGAATTCCCATGACAATTGGAATCCAATCATTAAATGAGAAAAAGATAATTTTAAGCTTATTCAAAAAAATAGATATTGGTATTTAGTTAAAAGAAGAAATTTTATTGTATTTAAGTAGAGAAAGATTTGAATTAATTTTTAGTGACAAAAGAGGAATTTTCACCAAAATTCCACCTAGAGAATTAGAGTTGATAAATTAAAGTGGTAGAAAGAATATCTTTAGATATTTATGTGAATAATTCACCAAATTCCACCTAGAGAATTAGAGTTGATAAATTAAAGTGGTAGAAAGAATATCTTTAGATATTTATGTGAATAATTCACCAAATTGATATTTACCCAAAATTAGATTAAATGGAAGAAGAGTATTTTCATAAAAATCTGATATTCTTATATAAAACCATTTCTTAATATATTATGGTTAAGAAGGAATGAAATTTATAAAGTTGGAATTTTCTTCGGTTAGAAGTTTAGTAGATGTTCATCTGAAGAAAATATTTGTTAGAACTAAACCGAATGATTTTGGTTAGACCAGGACTATGAGAGGGACGGTCAGTAAACTACTTGTCCATCTCTTGATCTGAATCAAGCAAAAACTTCGTGACCAATTCCAGTTCTTAATACAAAGAATAGACTACTGTTGAATTAAGCTAGTTTTTCCTTGAGCAAAATCACCAAGAATCTAGTTGCACATTCAGTCAAATGATGGGTAGATTACCCTGATGAGAGATCAATGATTCTAATTATGAAAATATGGATTAAGAAAAAAGAGTTTTTTTGGAACCAATCTCAAACCAGGGATTTTTACTTGCATAGAACCTCTATTTTATTTTAATGGACTATTTTATGCCAAAATGTTGGGGAAGCATTTGGTATGTGTTTAAACTAAGAAGAGGCTCGTTGTTGCAATGGCTGGGGTGAGGAGTCGTCGAGGGACATCGCTCGTTCGCAGCAAAGCCTGCTGAGGTCTTGACCAGCCTTGGTATAGTTAAAATGGTGCGCTTCTGGTACGATGCGCGAGGACCGACGAAGCGGTCCCTAAGTGAAGTGCTAGGACACCTAAGTAGGATCCTAGAGGGTTCTGCCACAGGTGATGCATGGGCTCGCGGTTGCTAGGACACCCATGTGTGCATCGAGATTCGGATGGACTAAAAAGAATGACTTTTGTGAATCGAATTTTGATATTGGATCTCGTTGGTTGACCAGCTAGTCTTCAACGGAGAGTGCAGATGATATATTTTGTAATACAATGGACTCAATATTTTGAAGGATTATGATCAGTAATACTATGATTTTCATTGAAGGATTGTTTTAAAGACAATCGATTTTGTTATAATGGCAATTTCATATTGGGTGTGTACGTGGTATGCCTACCTTAATTTTTGCATGAAACACTAGCTAGGGGGCCTGGGAACTCTTTTCCTTGGTACCCGGACAAAACATAACCAAATCTTTTTAAAGGAATCCCACTAATACAGTGGTCGGGTGGTTGGCTAACCCATGGGCTGGCTGGATCGGGGGATTCCTGTAATACAATTAAGTTACGATTAGTTACGTTAGTTAGATTAAGTCCTAGGAAGACCCTTGTTCTCTGTGGGAGGGAATCAATGGCGGCTATGCCTCGTTAAAGGAGGAAAAAAGGCGATGATTATATGGACCAAGTGCAAAGTCTCTTCTTTGATATGACCATGTGACTTCAGGTTCAGTCGGGTTAGTTTAAATAGTTAAGACTTTGACTCGTTAGATAAATTCTCTCGTTAGATAATTTTCCTGGCAGAATCGCCCGTGCCTTTCGGGTGAGGGAAGTTTCTTCGGGTTCGGGAAACCGTTGGACTAATCTCTTGTCCGAATATCTGTGGGCAAGGCCCCGAGTGTGGATCCTTGCCCCGCGCGAGAGGCTGACGCTGCCTCCGTCTCACCAATGCCCTCGGAGGGGGCACCACGGAGGGGGTGGGGGTCTCACACTTGCCATGGATGAGCATGAAGATGAAGCCAAAAAGGAAGAAATGATACAAGAAGGGTGGCCAATGGAGGACCTAGTCTCTACCTCAGATGAGGAAGATGAAGACCAAGAAGACGAGGTGCTGGAAGCTGCTGTTGACCCTATGCATGATGGTATGCATGTAGAAGACAAGGGGGTGGGCAACTTGAGCCTTGATGACGGTTTGATGAATGACCTCCAAGATTTGCTTATTTCAAAGCAAGAGGTATGTGATGGTTGGTATGCTATGCTTGATGATGAGTTTGTTGATGAAACACAACAGATCATTGAAGAGGCCATAGTAGATGAGGACAAAGCTTTGTCTTTGAACCCTCCAAAAATGAAGAAGAAGATGAAGAGGATTGGGGCATTGATACTCCTCACGTGGACATGGAAGAGAGAATGTGAGTTCTTATTAACGAAGCTTTATGCAGGTTGCAAGAGCTGAAGGAAGGGCAACAAGGGCTGATGCTTGTGAAGCTGCGGGACTTGGAGGCTGATTACCGATGGAGAAAGCTGGGAGACTGAGAGTGCTACTAAGGACACAACACATATGGGAATGGAGATGGAGCTGTTATTTGCCAAGGTAAAGGCCCAGGTGTGTATGCAAGAAGCTTGGTGGTCACGCAAGCATAAGAAGATCATGCGAGTGGAATTTGGGGAGAATACTAATGCTGATGATAATAATTTGAATGAAAGCAATGTAGGCATGTTTGTGGATGAGATAGGAAGAGATAAGTGGGTGGTACGAGTGCAATATTGCTTGCATGAAGTGAATTTGGAGCATAATTTGTTTCAAAGCCAGCTAGAACCAGATGCAGATGAAGATGGACATATATGTTGGAAGGATTACCAGTGGGGAGAAGACAGCTGGTTTTGTTTTCATCCAAGAGGATGGTGGCGTGTGTTTGCATTGTGGAAGAGCAGTGAGTGCTTCCCTTTTGATCTAGGTGGACATCAGTTGTTTGAGAATTGCTGGACATAAATGTCCTAGCAAGCTGGGGGGTGGGCAAACTATGTTAAGAGTTTTTTGAGTATGGTTTTCTGACATATAATAGATGCATATTTATATAGCACTGGGATGCCCAATACTCCACCCAGTGAAGAGGCAATGAAGCCTTTTTAGCATGTGATGATGTGTTTGATGCGGAGATGTTTGTTGGAAGCGGTGCAAGACTATAACCATTGTAAGGTTACATCAATGGCATGATGTTTGGCAACAACATGGGGAACACATTATGGAACACCACCAGAGTTATGTTCATCAATAATTAGAGTTGGGCCTCCTTAAATTCGGGATCTCATGAGCTTATGTAGAAGAGCAGGAATGGATCAGATCTTTGTAGATGGCACACATACAATTGGAAACGTTCATCACCAATATCAAGCTAAAGGTGTGTATGGTTGAAACCCAAAGGCTTTAATATAGTTTTGACAATAATCAAAAACCTTAGAGTATTTATTCAAGGATGGCAAAATTGGAAATATTGACCAAAGAAATCTTCAATGCAGCATGGCAGGCATGTGATTGAGAACACAATTTTTGGAGTTGTCGATTCTGCCTAAGAAATCTTCAAGGCTTTAACAGTATTAAAGGAGTGGCTGGTGGTGACAGAGAGGGGGAGTTTTTCATTAGGGTTTCCACCTCTGGTAGCGAGGAGCTTTTTAGGTGTTGCTTTGTTGCCGACGGCTGGTAGCAAGGAGAGAGAGTGTATTGCTGCCGACGGCGGCTGGTAGCAAGGAGAGAGAGTGTATTGCTGCCGATGCCAGAGTTTGTTATGTTTGGCGCAGCTGGTAGCGCATCAGATGTTTACCTTGTTGGGGTGCAGCTCATAGCAGAGGGTGCGTTCCTCTTTCTATTGGAGCTGCAGCTGGTAGCGAGCAAAGAAGGTGTGTTATTTTGTCGAAGGCATGTTTCTTTTGTTTTTTTTGCTACGTGTGGCTAGTCGCTCCAAGGGTGTGTGTGTTGTTTATATCTAGTGCTGCCAGTTCACTAAGGCTGGCGATGCCAGTGAAAGTTGCTTCGTTGGGTTGCTGTTGCTACTTTGCAAAGGAGGGAGGTGGTTGTTCTTGTCTGTATTATTGCCTCTGAGTGCAGAATGTGTGTGTATGTTATATTTCCTACCACCACCGGTGTTTAAGAGTAGAGCTAGAGTGTGTTTGTTTTTTTTTTTGTGTTGCTGGTGCGTTTCTCTATTAAGTGATCTTCTGGTCAATCTTGGGGGAAGAGGGCTAGCCGATAGATATTGTGATGTTGTCCTCGTGAATATGGGCAGATAATACTAATGAAAGTGTTGGAGGGCTGTATATATTCAGATGGTGATATCTTAGCATACACAAAATTACAGGAAGTACAAGCTAAGGATCGAGCTCAGGAGAATGCTTTTGAAGGTCGCGAAGGTATCTTTACCTCAAATGAGGGTAACACCAAGCATCAACGAGGTAATCCATTTTGATATTGGTATATAAAAGATGAGCCTTTGTCTAGTTCACAATTGAACACCTACAACTGATGACAATATGAATTATCCTTGTCTCTCCATTGAGTTGGTGATGTCAAGATCATACCAGAGCTATAAAGGGTTGCGAGCATGTATTGAAGAAATATATCTCTTGTCTCTATTTTCCTTTGTGCAAGTGTGATGAGTATTGTCCCTTGGTGTGTATTGCATCATCCTATCATCTTGTAAAGATATATAGAATGGGCATGAGGGTATTGTGTGAATATCTTGCATGATGAAGATGATGATGAGTCCTTCTTTCAAAAGCCGTGTGTATTCAGTGCCAAATGATGAACAAAGAGCATACTTGAGTGTTTGGAGTTTATGCTATGAGAGTGATAGATGCTGCTAAGAGATGATCATAATGCTTTCTTCAAGTGTTGGTGCTTGGAAACTGTGGATTGTGGATCTTGAGATTGTGAGCGTGTGAGTTTCCCTTTTCCAGCTTTAGAAAAAGCTGGTGGTGCCCCTGTTTTGTTCTTTGAGTGTGTTCCGGCATGTGTGGGTGGATGCTGCTATAGAGGACTACCCTTTTCCTTTTGCCCCACAATGCCGTGAAGGGTTCTAAAATGGTTCACGTCGTGAACAATTTCCTACACGTTCACGATTCTTAATTTTGTCAGACCCCGTGGTGTCAGAGGTGTCAGGATAAGGCTACCTATTTTTGGCAAGGTAATCCTGTGAATTACGACGTTAATCACGGCATTGATGCCGGGAGAGGCTCACGGCGTGAAGTTGCAGAAAACGGTTCATGACGTGAACAATTTTCCTATAGTTTCATGTGGGAACTTTCCTCGTCTCTTAAGGTGATTTTGGGTGCAACATCCTTATCCAACTGCTTCGAAGATGATTGTGCCACGCCTAAGGAATGTAATACAACCTCAAGGCACAATCAATGGCTCCTTATTTTTTTTTATTTTTATAAATTTTTATAAAGAAAGAAAAATAGAACATCAACCTGCTTGTTCACATTGATGATTCTGGTGATGCAAACATCAAAACTAACTAGAAAAAATAGTGAAGCTCTCTTCCAAGACCACTCCACTGAAAAGATGCAGGGGAGAAGAGAGCTTGAGCTCTTGCAAGCACACACACACTCACAAAACCCTAAAAGGGAACACACAAGGTGAGAGGCTGAAAATCTTCTTCTTCTTCACTCAACACTCAACACTCAACACGTCATATACAAAGATAAGAGTACACATATATGAAAAGGTACTCAACCAAATACATAAATACTAGGGTTCTCTATAGTGTGAACCCAACTAAATGAGCTGGCGCTATAACTATGCCAGTCTCTAGAATGGTTGTCACACAGCCTGTCATCCCACTGGCTGCATATCACCCATGATCTCACTAACAATGCCAGTGGTGTAAGTGTGGGGCCTATCCCCCAGGTGGGTCATCAGTGTGTCCACCGCCTCACTAGTAGATGAGCTCGATATCTCAACACTCCCCCTCGAGCTCAACTCCATCTTGTTGAGATATCAAGCTCGTCTAGTGAGGCGGTGGACACTGATGACCTGCCTAGGGGATAGGCCCCACACTTATACCACTGGCATGGTTGGTGAGATCTTGGGTGATATGCGGCCAATGGGATGACAGGCTGTGTGACAGCCATGGCATAGTTATAGCGCCAGCTCAGTTAGTTGGGTTCACACTATAGAGAACCCTTGTATGTATTTGGTTGAGTACCTTTCATATTGTGTGTACTCTTATCTTTGTATATGGTGTGTTGAGTGTTGAGTGAAGAAGAAGAAGATTTTCAGCCTCTCACCTTGTGTGTTCTCTATTAGGGTTTTGTGAGTGTGTGTGTGCTTGCAAGAGCTCAAGCTCTCTTCCCCCTTTCATCTTTTCATGGTATCAGAGCTTGGTTTGTGCTAAGGGCTGAGCTGCAAGCAAGAGAACCACAAGAAGCAGTACGAGGGTAAGAGCTCCAACTACTCTTCCCTATTTGTGTTGGTGACTACACCCTTGTCGGGAGCTCTATGGGAGGCACCAAAAAACGATCTCTGATTGAGGAGCTTTTCTTCGTGGGAGTGAAGCTATAGGGAAACTATACTGTCCTATCAGACTACATTTACGGGCCGATAACGTGTTTCGGGTGCGTCTGGACCTCCGTTTTTCAGAAAGCAGGCGATTTCGAGCACTGCGGGTAAGTCATCGATTCTCTGCAGAAATTTGTTTTAAGAACTGCAGGAAGACAGATTGGCTGTGCAGACACTGTGGGTGCTCCAAAGAGGTCAACAGTTGCCATTGGGTGTATGTATGCACATTGAGGTCACTGGTTGTGACATTTGAGAGTACTACAGTACCGCTGCAGAAAATACAACAGTTTGTGCAGGACAAACCAGAGTGCTGTTTCTTGTAAAATTGTGTGTCTGGCAAGATGTCAAATGATGGCATAACCCAGATTGTGTGGCTGAGAAGCTTGATAAGAACAACTTCCATGCTTGGAGGTTCAGGTTGACGAATTTCCTGATGGGAAAGGGCTATTGGGACTACATAGAAGGTGAGCATGAAGAGGCACCAGAGATACCGGACATAAATCCGATTGCTGCAGATGTGAAAGAGTTTAAAGACTGGAATCAAGGAGCCAGGAAAGTTATGTATTGGCTCTCCATTAGTATACAGGACACCATGATTGGGCACATTCAGGATGCCAAGTCCCCCAAGGAGGCGTGGGACACCTTGGTAAAACTCTATGAAACAAATACCAAGGCACGTAAGATACAGTTGAAGAATGAACTTCATACTGTGGAGAAAAAGAGCATGTCTGTGAATGACTATGCATTGAAGATAAAGGGTATTGTGGAATCCCTTGCATCTATTGGTGTGTCAGTAGATGATGATGATAAGGTGGAAGTCTGTCTACGTGGTCTCGGGCCACAATACAAGGCATTCAAGACGTCTATTCAGACTCGGGAAAATATTCCCAACTTTACAGATTTGGTGTCCATGCTGATTATAGAAGAGAAGAGCTTGGGTGAAGACTAACAGTCTTCATAAAACAAAAACAGTTCAGAGCAACAAGCCTTCTACACAAGTTCAGGTAGAGGACGAGGTAGAGGAGGCCGTGGACGCGATCAAGGAGGTGGCCGAACAGGTAATCAGAATTATGGCCACCAGCAGCAGCAACAACAACAGTCCCAGAACACACAACAACAACATCAACAACACACAAGTGGAAGAGGCAAATTCAGAGGCAGGGGGAGTTAAAGAGGATGTGGAAATTGGCAAAGGCAATATAATGATGCACGTGAATGCTTTTATTGTGTGTGTGGTAAGCCTGGACATGTGCAGGTAGAATGTTATAAGAAGCAGGCTGACATGCAAAATGGAAAAGTGCAGTAGAACAACTATGCATCCTCAAGCAAAAACAATGAGGATAATGAAAGGTTGTTTGTTATGCAGCATGTCGTGAATGCCATGTTTGAAAATGTTGAAGCAGCACAAAAAGATCATGTATGGTATGTGGATTCAGGTGCTTCGAACCACATGACAAGTCAGGGGGGGTGGTTCAAGGAGATGAAAACCTTGAACGACCAGGTTTTGTGGAAACAGGGGATGACACTGCTCATCCAATTGCCCATGGTGGAGATGTGCCATTGTCTATGCAGGATGGCAAAGTGAAGTACCTTGCAGATGTACTTCACGTTCGGAACATAACAAAGAATCTGGTTTTAGTTGGCCAGATGATTGAGCAGGATTTGCAGGTTCGGTTTAACCCTGATGGTTGTTATGTTGAAGACTTTAAAGACAAGTGCAGGTCGGTTGCAAAAGACAATAGAGTGGGCAGAATGTTTACGTTGAATGTAGACATGCCTGAAATGAGTATTGCGATGTTTGCAAATGGTATAGGAATTGTTGCAGACACAGACATTTGGCATAAAAGAATTGGACATGTGAATGTGCAGAGAATGAAGTCTATGTAGACTAAAGGAATTGTGACAGGGTTGCCAAAATTTAAAGTGGAAGGTATGCAGAGAATATGTGAAGCATGCCAATTTGGAAAGCAAACAAAGCATGTATTTCCACGTAACAGATATGTGAGTAGAAATGCACTAGATGTTGTGCATTCAGATGTATGGGGTCCTACGAAGACCATGTCTATGGGAGGCTGCAGGTATTATGTGACATTCATTGATGACCACACAAGGAAAGTGTGGGTATATTTCATGAAGGAGAAGAGTGAGGTGTTCACTCACTTTCAGAATTTTAGAGTTTTGGTTGAAAAGCAAACAGGGAAATATGTAAAGTGTCTAAGGTCAGATGGAGGGGGAGAGTACTTCTCCAATGAGTTCTCTGAATTTTTGAAGAAGAATGGTATTCGGAGACAGTTTACATGCAGATACACTCCGCAGCAAAATAGAGTTGCTAAGCGGAAAAATAGGCACATTGCTGAGATTGCGCGAGCATTGATGGAAGAGAAGAATATGCTGCATAGCTATTGGGCTGAGGCTGTTTCTACAGCAGTATACATCATGAACAGAACTCCAACTCCAGCCATACATGATGTAACTCCAGAGGAGAGGTTTACTGGCAGAAAACCTGATTTGTCTCATCTGAAAGTCTTTGGATGCATTGCATATGTGCATGTGCCAGATGAGCTGAGAACTAAGTTGGATCCAAAAGCTGAAAAATGTGTGCTTATTGGATATTCCCTTGAGCAAAAGGGATACAGGTGTTATAATCCTACTACACAGGGTAAGCAGGGATGTTGTGTTTGATGAGATGAGCAGCTGGTATGCTGCTAAAAATGAAGCTGTTGGGGCTAATGTGAGTGGAAGTGTGGTTGCACAGAATGCAGGTCAGCAATCACAGTCTTTGAGTGGACCAGGAGAGTCCTCACATAGTGGGTCTGTTGATACACCATGGAGTGGCAGGCTGTGTGCGCATATCCTTTGGCTACCAATCTAGCCTTGTACCTACTTATGCTTCCATCATTGTTATGTTTTACTTTGTACACCCACTTGCATCCAATGGCTTTCTTGCCTTCGGGCAATTGTAATAAATCCCAAGTCTCATTTCCATATAGTGCATCCATCTCCTCATCCATAGCTTTCTCCCAACAGACATTTCCAACAGCCTCATCAATGCATGTGGGCTCTACATCAACCTGCACAACTTTTTCCATGTATGCATAGTGATGTGCCACATAACCATCATAGGTAAACCTCTGCACAGGATTCTTCACTCTTCTAGATCTTCGTAGCTTTGCATTCATGGCTTCCATAGCCTTCTTTACACCAGGTGTTCTCATAGCTGGTATCCCAAGATCCTCATCAAGGCTCATCTCTAAGCCACTAGACTCTCCATCAACGTGAGGATGCCACTTTCTCTTTGCCTTTATGTGATGTACTAATCACATTTGTAGGACTCTCATTATGATGCAGCCTGCCACACCATGGTCTATCAACTGAACCACTAGATGAGGACTCTCCTGGTCCACTCAAAGACTGTGATTGCTGACTTGCATTTTGTGTAACCACATTTCCACTCACATCAGCCCCAACAGCTTTTTTTTCAGCAGCATACCAGCTGCTCATCTCATAAAAAACAACATCCCTGCTTACCCTCATCTCACGTGTAGTAGGGTTATAACACCTGTATCCCTTTTGCTCAAGGAATACCCAATAAACACACATTTTTTAGCTTTTGGATCCAGCTTAGTTCTCAGCTCATGTGGCACATGCACATATGCAATGCATCCGAAGACTTCCAGATGAGACAAATCAAGTTTTCTACCAATAAACCTCTTCTCTGGAGTTACATCAGTATACACACCTAGAAGAAGAGACTCGAAAAGCAAGGGAAATACCAATCCAAGATATTCCTATAGCAAACTGATGTTCCTTAAGAAACTATCATTATAAGGGGACCATAGATAATTGTAAGACCTATCCTAGGAAGAGGAGGAAGGGGACAACGGATACACAAACCACCGTATATAAACACCTATGTTGACCATGCAGCAAAAATTCCCATAAACCTTGCATGCCTTGATGAGGCTAGTAATGGATCGTGGTGTTCCAGCACACCTGATGCCACCAGGAGTTGCACCTCTAATAATACTCCCTGGAGTGACAACACCTAATGAGCTTTTGGGAATAGGGAGAGAAGTAGAAAGGGGGGTAGCTACCAAACTTGTAACAGTACGAGATTTAAAAACTAATTAAGTGAAACCAATTCACACTGTCAAGCTAATGACCAGATTCATAGGTGATGGTGGTGACTCTATCCAACATTTGGAAATATTTGAGCAAATTTGTGAGATCCATGGGAATCTCGACAACCTTACCAAGGTTCATACCTTTGATTTAACCTTAGATGGAAGATATGGATAATGGTATTATGATCTTAGACCTGAAGAAAAAGGTAACTATCGTATTTTGAAGTCTCTTTTTGTACCAAGGTGGTTTACGCAGAGTGGGGCATGTTGGAGTGTTGTGATACAATTGAGTAATCTAAAACAAAACCAGGGTGAATCAATTAGATATTATATATCGTGCACCAAACACCTTAGCTCATGTTGTAAACCATGGGAAAGATTGAGTGATGAACAATTACCAAAGTTTTGATTAGGCCTCATAATAAGAAGTTGTATGATTGTTTGGTTCTCAAGCATTAGGAAAAATGTAAACTCAAAAAGAGTCATCTAAGAAATGCCATTTCAAGTTTTTCTTTAAAAAAGGGACCGATGGTTAAATTTTTACAAATCAAATGAAAATTTGTCGAAGAATGTAGATTGGGAATCTACTCTTCAAGATCTTTCCAATGATATATAGCATGATGAGCAATTTTGCATATTCAAGAAGTTCCCAAATTGGTGAGACGTGGCATGTTACATGGGCAATTTTGTGCATATTCAAGAAGCTCCCAAATTAGTGATGATGTGGCATGTAACATGCCATATCATAACAAATTTGGGAACTTCTTGAATATGCAAAATTTATTATCATGCTATATATCATTGGAAAGATATCAAAGAGTAGATTCCTAATCTAATCTTTGTTTGATTTGTAAAAATTTAACCATCAACCCATTTTTTTAGAAAAAGCTGACATGGCATTTTTAGAGGGCCCTCTTTTAGTCTAAATTTTACCTAATGGACCAGTAAACTTTGAGAAGTATTGTCGAATGGAAATTAGCATGGATGATAATATGATGAAGATAGAGGAATAAGTGAGTGAATCTTTTGATTCCATCAATTATGTCTTAATCAGATACATTAGACATATTTGCCTCTAAGGTAAATGGAGATGATGAACGAGTAGGACATATGACTGAAGAAGAGTTTACTAATGCTTTTCTCTATAGAATCAAAGTTTCTGAGGTGCAACCAGTTGGTAACCTCTATCCAACATGTGATTTGGTTTATTTTGCTATATATCGTCACAACCACACAAGCATAGAGTACTCACATTTCAAGGCTAGGCCCCAATTATATTATGCACATTGCCAAAGATATGGCAATCATGACACCAACCAATGTTGTAGTCACAAGTGCAAAATTATGGGCAAAGACTGTTGCATGCCCCTCCTCAAAGGCAGATATTAGCCCTACCTACTCCTAATGCTACACAACCATAAGCTGGAAATGTTGTGTCCAACTAGCACCGCGGCGGCTAACCAAAGAGGAGTAATTCATCTTCTTGATGAACCTCTACCATTGCCTGTCCTACCTCCACCTCCACCTGTTCCAAGAGTAACACTGATAAGGCATGTGGTTGTGGAAGAGTACCCAGAATATGAGTTTTCTGAGTCAAAAGATGTTGAGTACATAGAAACTCCTAAACCAAGCTACTACATGGTACATGACAAGTACTCAGAACCAATTTTGGTCAAGCAGGAAATTTGCTTCCAATGTTACCATTGCCAAGTCCATACAGGATTATTGAGTATCCAACCAGACCTCTTAGGTTCTTGAATGACCGAGTACTATCCCATGCACCTATGTAAAATGCTGCAAACCTTGCACACCTATGTGAAATGTGTTGGAGTCACTCATGTTTACAAAGATTACCCGCTCAAGGAAACTATTGCATTGATGATTGAATCTCATGTCTCTACAAGTTTAAACATTTTAAGTGTTAGCAATGGAGTCATCAAAGAAATTCCATTAAATGTTGTTACTAGACTACTCTAGGAAATCTCAATTTCGAGCTCAAGAACAAGTTTCTCAAGGAAATTTAGGGACTAGAAAAAATCCTAATTCTCCCAATCTAGAGTGAAGAGCAAGGATGCAAAGAGTGCCAAGCAACACATTACTAGAACAATAAGCAAGGAAAAAGAATTATAATTGTAGCTCTAAAAAGGCACACAACCATCCAAGAAAACTTGTGGAATACCTCAATCCAAGAAAACTTGTGGAATACCTCAATCCAATTGTTGAAAAGGAGCGGATCAAATAGGCACAAAATTTGGTCAGACAATTGCAAGAAGAAATTGAACCCTTACTTAAATAAGTGACTAAGTATGCCACTTATACCCCAGGAGATTGAGGAGATCCATGATCTATTAAAACTTGTATAAGAATAGAATCCACCTTTAACATCGGAATGAATTAGACAAGAGGACCAACAACTGAGGACCCCTTGAACTCACCCATAGCTCTTTTAGATGCAAGGGTTGAGGATATACTCAGGGGTTTCACTATGAACTTTGAAGAAATCCTCTATATCACATGCATTCAAGGATTATTTAAAAAACCCCTTATAATTACATACTTTTGTGAATAAAATGACCCCTTTTTCTTCATAAACTTATTGTATTTTTTTCAAAATGGTTTAAAAACCCCCTCTTGTAAATGTAATTTTAAACTTTTTAAATTAATATACCCCTCTTGATGAACTCATGTGCTACACTTACATATTTGTAGGTGAAGCCCCCAAGAGGATATAGAAGAAGGATCTAACAAACTGCCTACATGACACAGTCTTTTCTCAAGTGATAAGAGAGGATTTCGGATGGGAACACTTCCAAAGCTATGGGAACTCTCACTGATGTTAAAATTAAATTTTGGGAATGGGATTCAAACACATATTTGAACTCTCATGAATTTTAAAAGCCCAAGATTTTATAACATGATTCTTGGATGTCCTTACATGTGAGACCCTCCTCCCCTCTGCAGTGCCCACTCCAAGATTGCTGGCAGAGCGAAAGCAGTGTCACTCTCTCACGCGGGGTAGGGATCCACACTCAGGGCCTCGCCCATAGATATCTGGACAAGAGACTAGCCCGGTGGTTCCTCTGAAATCGAGCCCAAAAAAACTTCCCTCGCCTGAAAGGCACAGGCAATTCCGCCAGGAAAATCATCTAACGGGAGAATTAATCTAACAAGTCAAAGTCTTTACTATTCAAACTGATCCGACCAAACCTGAAGTCACATGGTTAGATCAAAGAAGAGACTTGCACTTGGTCCATAGAATCACCGCTTTTTTCCTCCTTTAACGAGGCACAACCACTGATTCCTTCCCACAGAACAAGGGTCTTCCTAGGACTTTATCTACTTAACATAACTAATCGTAACTTATTTGTATCATAGGAATCCCCCGATCCAGCCTACCGGCCCATGGGTTAGCCAACTGCCCGACCACTGTTGTATTGGTGGGATTCCTTTATAAAGATTTGGTTATGTTTTGCCTGGGTACCGAGGAAAAGAGTTCCCAGACCCCCTAGCCGGCATTTCATGCAAAAATTAAGGTAGTCATACCACGTATGCACCCAATATGAAATTGCCATTATAACAGAATCGGCTATCTTTAAAACAATCCTTCAATGAAAATCATAGTATTACTGATCATAATCCTCCAAAATATTGAGTCCATTGTATTATAAAATATGTCATTTGGACTCTTCATTGAAGACCAGCTGGCCAACCAACGAGATCCAATATCAAAATTTGATTCACAAAAGTCATTCTTTTTAGTCCATCCGTATCTTCCTCGACGCACGCATGGGTGTCCTAGTAATTGGGAGCCCATGCATCACCTGGTCAGAACCCTCTAGGAGCCTACTTAGGTGTCCTAGCACTTCCCTCTCAGGGACCACTTTGTCGGTCCTCGCCCATCGTACCAGAAGCGCACCATTTTAACCATGCCGAGGCTGGTCAAGACCTCGGTAGGCTTCACCCCACAACAACGTCCCTCGACGACTCCCCGCCAGCTGTTGCAAAATGAACCTCTTCTTAGTTTAAACACATACCAAATGCTTCCTCCAGCATTCTCACGTAAAACAGTCCTTTAAAAGAAAATAGAAGTTCTATGCAAGTAAAATTCCCGGTTTGAGATTGGTTCCAAAAAACCCTTTTTCCTTAATCCATATTTTCATAATGAGAATCATTGATCTCTCATCAGGGTAATCTACCCATCATTTGACTAACTATCCAACTAGATTCTTGGTGATTTCAGTCAAGGAAAAACTAGGTTAATTCAACCGTAGTCTATTCTTTGTATTAAGAACTGGAAGTGGTCACGAAGTTTTTTCTTGATTCAGATCGAGATGGACAAGTAGTTTACTGACCGTCCCTCTCATAGTCGTGGTCTAACCAAAATCAACCAAAATCATTCAGTTTAGTTCTAACAAGGATTTTCTTCAAATAAACATCTACTACTGAACTTCTAACCATAAGAAAATTCCAACTTTATGAATTTCATTCCTTCTTAATCATAATAGATTAAGAAATGGTTTTATATGAGAATATCGGATTTTTATGAAAATACTCTTCTTCCATTTAATCTATTTTTGGAAAATATCAATTTGGTGAATTATTCACATAAATATCTAAACATATTCTTTCTACCACTTTAATTTATCAACTCTAATTCTCTAGGTGGAATTTTGGTGAAAATTTCTCTTTTCTCACCAAAAATTAATTCAAATCTTTCTCTACTTAAATACCATAAAAATTCTTCTTTTAACTAAATACCAATATCCATTTTTTTTAATAAGCTTAAAATTCTCTTTTTCTCATTTAATGATTGGATTCCAATTATCATGGGAATTCCTCTTTTATCATAAAATAAATTTATCTAAAATTTCTCTTTAAATTAAATAAAAATATTCATTATTTCAATTATACCAAGAATTCCACTTTTATCATTTAAATGATTGAATCCCAAATATCATGAGAATTCCTCTTTTATCATTTAAATTTTTCTCATGTATAAAATAAATTTATCTAAAAGTTCTCTTTAAATTTAAATAAAAATATCCATTAATTCAATTATGCCAGAATTCCACTTTTACTATTTAAATGATTGAATTCCAAATGTCATGGGAATTCCTCTTTTATCATTTAAATTTTCTCATGCATAAAATAAATTTATCTAAAATTTCTCTTTAAATTTAAACAAAAATATTTATTATTTTAATATATCAAATTTTCTTCTTTTCCATTTAACTACATGGATCTCCATTATCATGGGGGGAATTCCTCTTTTTGCATAAAAATAAAAATACCAAAAATTTCTCTTTTCTCTAATTAATTATTTACTCATTAATACTTAAAATTAGTTTTCCATGAATGTGATGAAAATCATTCTTTTAGCATAGGATGACTAATCCTAGAATATGGTAGGAAGTCCTCTTTTCACATTATGCATAAAAATGAGTTATGTATTAATTTCTAAAAAATTTACCATAGCTTCGCTGCTGCTGCTATTACTGATAATTTTTAATATTTCTAGAAAGAATAAGACTTTGTAATACAATTATGATATAATAACTATCTTTAGACTTAAATCCAATTTATGGAATTAAATCATAAGTTTACCATAATTTTATTAGCATAAAAGCATAAAAAATCCATTTTCTTAACCCCTAGCTTAACTAGCATAGAGTTTGATTTTTTAATTGAGAATTTATCAATGAGAAGCATCCATTTGAATAAAGAATTAGTCATAGGAATCACTATTCTTTTGGGAGAGAGAGAGATATACATAAAAAGCATCTTAATTAAGCATAAAGATTAACTTTTTTGTGATTAATCATTAAAATTCTTATAGAAATCTTGATTTGCATTGAAAATAATTAATTTGAAACTTCTCAAGCTTGGGAGGGGTTGAGAAGTGAAGTCATTTGAGAATATAATAAAAAACCATGAAATTACTTCTTACCTCTAGATTTTACTTGCTTCTTTATCTTAGAAGGAAGCCCCCAACCAATCAATTGGTTTAGTATGTTGAGAAGAAAGCTCCAAGGATTATTGAAGAGAGAGACAAGCTCCAATCTCTCCAAAAGTAGAGGATTTTTAAGAGATAATAGAAAATATGAGTATTTTAATGTAATACTGGCATGGTATAGTTCACAGATGAGAATACAAAATAATGAGGGTCTATTTATAGGTGGGAGGCCACTAACTAAGTCCAACTAAGTTCTAGAATTTTTTAGCTTTAGTTTGGCTAAATTTGAACAAGTTTAGCTCCCATTTTGATCCAGTTTGATCCTAGGAGAGATAAAAATATCTTAATAATATTGAATTAAAAAACCTCCCACACATGTGAAGGAGTGCCTACCTCAAAGGTCTCCCCTTCCTTATTACCAAGGTGTCAAAAATTCATCATTTTGATCCAGTTTGATCCCAGGAGAGATAAAAATATCTTAATAATATTGAATTAAAAAACCTCCCACACATGTGGAGTGCCTACCTCAAAGGTCTCCCCTTCCTTACCAAGGTGTCAAAAATTCATCATTTCTCCAAAATATCTCATTTTTTTAGTAATATCTCTTAATTTTTAACTAATAAACCTTGTACTCAGTCAACTCTTCATCTTATGTGAGCATTTACTCATTTTTGGGTATTTTCTTTTAGTCATTGTATTTATCTCAACTCAACACTTGGATTAATCTTATTGGCCCATAGGAACCTTAATTGGATCATAATTGAGAAATTTTTGAAAATCTTGACCCTTGGGCTAAGGTCACTTGCCATTACCCCCCTGAACCAGTTCAACCTAGGCAGGAACGAACCAAACTAGCAAATATCTTGAAGGCTAATCACAAAGTTTGATGGAACAGATTACCCAATTACTCACCTAGAGATGTTTAATTAGATCTGCAAAGCATTTGGCCATATAGACGGTCAGACTAAGATAAGTGCCTTTGGCCTTATAGACGGTCAGACTAAGATAAGTGCCATTGGCCTTACCTTGGATAGCAAAGTTGGACAATGGTACAAATCTTTGAAAGTGGAAGATAAATCTTCCTTCAAGGCTCTAAAAGAAGCTTTCAAAGTGGGGTATTCTCATCAAGGTACCCGATGGAGACATGTTGAACAGCTCAATAATGTTAAACAAAATGAGGGCAAAACCATCAGAGATTACATAAGAAGAGTCAGATATCTCCACTCATGTTGTAGTATTGTAGACAAGTTCTTTTATGAGAGACATTGGGAGATTTGTGGAGGGACTTGAAGATATTCCCCTGCATAACTCCTTGTTTGCCTTGGGACACACCTCTTTTGAACAATGCTATAGGAGTGCTTTGAAGTTTGAGGATAACTTCAAGGGAACATGTTCCCGACAACTCCACGAAGGCGCATCAGAAGGCGCATCAGAAGCCTCCTTCAAGACCACTAGCACAAAGCCTAATGCAAAGGGTAAGGAGTCCACGTCTAGACAAAGTCTAGAGCAACTCCTACCACCCTAATGCAACAGATGACCCAACAATGGAGAATTGGATTCGAGGGGGCCATCCACATCTTTATCCTAGAAGGGAACTCGTATGGTGCCCGACATGTCAATAAAACCATACTGGCACCGAATGTCCTCATCTGAGACCCCACCCAAGTATTGATTGTACCTACTATGTAAAGTGGGGCAACCGTGAGATCTCCAACTTCTACCACTATCACAAGGCTGCTAGCTCAAGCTATGCCTTAGGTACTATCACCAACCCTAGGCAACCGCCGCTGGCTTTGCCACCTCCTATACATCACAACGCTCCTCAACCTGGCCAAGAAGTGGCCCAAAGAGGAATCCTTAGGGTACCAAAAATTCCCTTACCACCCGAGTTCTCCCACCATAGCCCCCGTTACCCAGAGTCACACCGGTTTGTCAGATAACCCTGATAGAACTCTTTGAGGATGGGAATGAGGGAGAAATCCTGGAGATTCCCACTTACAAAACCCAAGAGCCCATAAGCTCGCTCTCACAAATTCTTAGTCATTATGTCATGGAGGGTGATCAAATGGGCCCTGTGTACTTAGCTGCCTCGATATCGTTGAAAAGATGCAGGGGAGAAGAGAGCTTGAGCTCTTGCAAGCACACACACACTCACAAAACCCTAAAAGAGAACACACAAGGTGAGAGGCTGAAAATCTTCTTCTTCTTCACACAACATTCAACACACCATATACAAAGATAAGAGTATACACAATATGAAAAGGTACTCAACCAAATACATACTAGGGTTCTCTATAGTGTGAACCCAACTAAATGAGCTGACGCTATAACTATGCCAGTCTCTAGAATGGCTGTCACACAGTCTATCATCCCACTCGCTGCATATCACCCATGATCTCACCAACCATGCGAGTGTGGTGTAAGTGTGGGGCCTATCCCCCAGGCGGGTCATTAGTGTCCAGTGCCTCACTAGATGAGCTCGATATCTCAACACCCCCCCTCGAGCTCAACTCCATCTCATGTACACCAAGCAAAGCCCTGAATCTGCGAAGCTTCTTTGTACCCAATGCTTTGGTGAAGATCTCAGCAACCTGTGTGCTGACATAAACAAGGTCAACGTCTCCTGCCAAAACCTTCTCTCTGACAAAATGGTAGTGGACCTCTATATGGTTTGTGCAAGCATGAAGAACTAGGTTCCTGGCCAACTGTATACTGCTAATGTTGTCACAGAAAATGACAACTTGTCTAACCACTGATAGACCCAAATTTGCAAGTAGCTTTCTCAACCAAGCTACCTCACATGCTGCCATAGCAGCACTTCCCAAAGAAAACATGAGGCCACTAGTAGATCTTCTATCTGAGATACTACCAGCCCAATCAGCATATGTGTACCCATGTACACATATCTCTGTCCGAGTTTCATAAAATAGTCCACAATGCAAAGTAGACCTCACATACCTCAGTATGAGTCTCAATGCATCCGAATGCAGCTTCCGAGGAACCTGCATAAACTGACTCACCAACCCAATAGCATATCTCAAATCTGGCATGGTGATCGTCATGTAGATCAAGATTCCCACTATGCGCCTATACATAGTAGGATCCTCCAAAATCTCTCCTGAATCTGCACTCAACTTGCCATTCTGATCCAATGGCACTGAGATAGGCTTACAGCTTGTCATACCATACTTGGACAACATGTCCAAGCCATACTGTCTCTGTAGTAATCCAATACCATGTGGTGACCTAATCACCTCAATGCCCAAGAAATATCTGAGCTCCCTGAGATCCTTCATCTCAAACTTCTGTCTAAGCAAGACCTTTACATCAAATTTCTCTGCATCATGGTCCCCCGTAATGATCAGGTCATCTACATAGACGACAACAAGCACAACCCCTCTATCACTGTGTCTCACATACAGTGAGAAATCTACATTGGCTACATGAAAGCCAATAGTGACAATATATTCAGAAATCTTGTCAGACCATGCTCTTGGTGCTTGTTTTAAGCCATACAAGGCTTTCTTCAACCTGCAAACATGCTCGGGGTGACTCACATCCTCATAACCAAGTGGCTGCAACATATACACCTCTTCCTCCAAATCCCCATGCAAGAATGCATTCTTTACATCCATCTAATGTAAAGACCATTGCTTTGACGCAGCCAGTGCTATCACAACTCTCACTATTGCCATCTTGGAGACTGGGCTGAAAGTTTCCTCATAATCAATGCCATATGTCTGTGCATATCCTTTGGCTACCAATCTAGCCTTGTACCTGCTTATGCTTCCATCACTGTTATGTTTTACTTTGTACACTCACTTGCATCCAATGGCTTTCTTGCCTTCAGGCAATTGCACTAAATCCCAAGTCTCATTTCCATATAGTGCATCCATCTCCTCATCCATAGCTTTCTCCCAACACACATTTCCAATAGCCTCATCAATGCATGTGGGCTCTACAACCTGCACAACTTTTGCCATGTATGCATAGTGATGTGCCACATAACCATCATAGGTAAACCTTTGCACAAGATTCTTCACTCTCCCAGATCTTCGCAGCTTTGCATTCATGGCTTCCATAGCCTTCTTTACACGAGGTGTTCTCATAGTTGGTATCCCAAGATCCTCATCAAGGCTCATCTCTGAGCCACTAGACTCTCCATCAACATGAGAATGCCCTGCAATGTCAGGCATACTAAGGGGCTCAACCACTTTCTCTTTGCCTTTATGTGATGTACTAATCACATTTGCAGGACTGGTATTATGACGCAGCCTGCCACTCCATGGTCTATCAACTGAACCACTAGATGAGGACTCTCCTGGAAAGGCTCATGAAGCTAATCCCAGCACCAGCCTTAACCTATTGAGTGTTAGAAATAGTTTCATTCGAGCAGTCCCCCTCAACGATAACCAAGCTACAGAGAATAGACAAAGGGCCGCAACACATGGTACTGCAGAGGCATCAACCTCTCAAAACGAGGGCCAACTAGGAGCCCCTGAACAAGCACGAGTAACTCGACGCTCATGAAAGAAAGCCACTAAGGTTGGGAAGGGAGAAAGCTGTGTGATTATCAAAAGCAATTATGACTCTGGCACAACAACTCATCCTTCAACTTCTTCATCTGAAGAACAAGATATGCTATGTGTTGTCGCCGTTGCCCATGCCCAAGAACCCATTGATCCCCGTCAGCTACCCAAAAAGCTTATGGAATATCCAAATCCTATTGAGGAGACTCCTAAGATGCCCAAGATTTAGTTCATGAGTGCCAAGCTCAGTTGGAAGCTGATCCTCCTACTGCATACCTTGAACCATGCCCGTTTGTCTCAAACCAAAATACCTGTGCATGATGCTTAGGTTTATCCTTGTGAGCTTCTAGACTAACCACTCTTGCAAGAGTTAATAGAAGAATATGTACCCCCCAATAAAAAGGCACGGTGGCTAAATATCTTAGAGACGTGGGAGATGAACATCACAAGGGAACCAATGCAGAAATCCATGTTCCCATCCCATACACCTCAAAAACCTTGAGACAAAGTAGACCCGACCTTCCTTAATGGACAGCCTCCATTCTAAGAGACATTGTAGGTCTCTCTTCTTTCATCTCTTCTCAGGTCCAAATTTCTATTGACACTTTGCTCCGAGGTAGCCCAAGCCTATGGAACGACCTGAAAGACTGGATGGAGGGATGCCTTAGGGCACGCATGCACAATACCATGGAGCCCAATAGCTCTGATGAATTTGAGGAAGAATAATTCCACATACCTCTTAAGTTAAAAGGGAATCCTACCATTTGAGTGAACAAGCTTGGAAAATACTTTAAGGCGATGAACTTAATGCGGCCTAACTTTTGACGGCCACCAAGTTACTACAATCTTGGATGGAGGAGCTGGAGTGAGCATTGTAACCAACCACTACTAGAACCATTGGTCAACTAAGGGATCTTAAAATTAAGATTTTAGGAACCACCTACTGCCATACTTTTGTGGTGATGAATTTTGGATGTAAGCCAATTTCATATGACAACATCCTTGGGCAGACTCTTTATGTGAGAATCCAAGATAATCCTTGATTGGGATACTGACCACATCTACATTCGAAGGAAAGATCTTACCTTCAAGAGCAATCTACACATGTGGAAAGTATACCCCATGAGTGGCAGACCATTTGCAGATGACTCAGACCATGCTAGACGTGCCATAAAACACTGGAAGAGGAAAAGGAGAGTGAGGATTACGCACCACTTCCAGAGCCGGAAGACTCTCCAAAACTAGATGCATATCCTTGCTACCCTGGACATCTTGCCTAGAAAAATTGGTACAAGATTTACCACAACGGATGGGCAAGATCTTACATCATTATATATTGCTTAATTCAGCATATCTACCCACAAATATAGACAATATTTTTTGGGCCAAAAACGCGTTTCAGGCGTGTTTGGACCTCCGTTTTTCAGAAAGCAGGAGATTTCGAGCACTGCGGGTAAGTCATCGATTCTCTGCAGAACTCTGTTTTAAGAACTGCAGGAAGACAGATTAATTGTGCAGACACTGTGGGTGCTACAAAGAGGTCTACAGTTGCCATTGGGTGTATGTATGCACATTGAAGTCACTGGTTGTGACATTTGAGAGTACTACAGTACCGCTGTGCAAAAAATATAGCAGTCTGTGCAGAAAAACCAGAGTGTAGTTTCTGGTAAAATTGTGTGTTTGGCAAGATGTCAAATGATGGGATAACCCATATTGTGGCTGAGAAGCTGGATAAGAATAACTTCCATGCTTGGAGGTTCAGGTTGACAAATTTCCTGATGGGAAAGGGCTATTGGGACTACATATAAGGTGAGCATGAAGAGGCACCAGAGATACCGGACATAAATCTGACTGCAGATGTGAAAGAGTTTAAAGACTGGAACCAAGGAGCTAGGAAACTAATGTATTGGCTCTCCATTAGTATACAGGACACCATGATTGGGCATATTCAGGATGCCAAGTCCCCCAAGGAGGCGTGGGACACCTTGGTAAAGCTCTATGAAACAAATACCAAGGCACGCAAGATACAGTTGAAGAATGAACTTCATACTGTGGAGAAAAAGAGCATGTCTGTGAATGACTATGCGCTGAAGATAAAGGGTATTGTGGAATCCCTTGCATCTATTGGTGTGTCAGTAGATGATGATGACAAGGTGGAAGTCTGTCTACGTGCTCTCGGGACACAATACAAGGCGTTCAAGACGTCTATTCAGACTCGGGAAAACATTCCCAACTTTACAGATTTGGTTTATATGCTGATTATCGAAGAGAAGAGCTTGGGTGAAGACCAACAGCCTTCACAAAGCAAAAACAGTTCAGAGCAACAGGCCTTCTACACAAGTTCAGGAAGAGGAAGAGGTAGAGGAGGCCGTGGACGCGATCAAGGAGGTGGCCAAACAGGTAATCAGAATTATGGCCAGCAGTAGCAGCAACAACAACAGTCCCAGAATCAACAACAACAACAACCACACGCAGGTGGAAGAGGCAAATTCAGAGGCAGGGGGAGTTAAAGAGGATGTGGAAATTGGCAAAGGCAATATAATGATGCACGTGAATGCTTTTATTGTGTGTGTGGTAAGCCTGGACATGTGCAGGCAGAATGTTATAAAAAGCAGGCTGACATGCAAAATGGGAAAGTGCAGCAAAACAACTATGCATCCTCAAGCAGAAATAATGAGGACAATGAAAGGTTGTTTGTTATGCAGCATGTCGTAAATGCCATGTCTGAAAATGTTGATGCAGCACAAAAAGATAATGTATGGTATGTGGATTCAGGAGCTTCGAACCACATGACGAGTCATGGGGAGTGGTTCAAGGAGATGAAAAACCCGGAAAGACCAGGTTTTGTGGAAACAGGGGATGACACTGCTCATCCAATTGCCCATGTTGGAGATGTGCCATTGTCTATGCAGGATGGCAAAGTGAAGTACCTTGCAGATGTACTTCATGTACCGAACATAACAAAGAATCTGGTTTCAGTTGGCCAGATGATTGAGCAGGATGGCAAAGTGAAGTACCTTGCAGATGTACTTCATGTACCGAACATAACAAAGAATCTGGTTTCAGTTGGCCAGATGATTGAGCAGGATGGCAAAGTGAAGTACCTTGCAGATGTACTTCATGTACCGAACATAACAAAGAATCTGGTTTCAGTTGGCCAGATGATTGAGCAGGGTTTACAGGTTAACCCTGATGGTTGTTATGTTGAAGATTTTAAAGACAAGTGCAGGTTGGTTGCAAAAGGCAACAGAGTGGGCAGAATGTTTACATTGAATGTAGACATGCCTGAAATGAGTGCTGCGATGTTTGCAAACGGTTCAGGAATTGTTGCAGACACAGACATTTGGCATAAAAGGATTGGACATGTAAATGTGCAGAGATTGAAGTCTATGCAGACAAAAGGAATTGTGACAGGGCTGCCAAAATTTAAAGTGGAAGGTATGCAGAAAATATGTGAAGCATGCCAATTTGGGAAGCAAACAAAGCATGTGTTTCCACGTAACAGATATGTGAGCAGAAATGCACTAGATGTTGTGCATTCAGATGTATGGGGTCCTACGAAGACCATATCTATGGGAGGCTGCAGTTATTATGTGACTTTCATTGATGACCACACAAGGAAAGTGTGGGTATATTTCATGAAGGAGAAGAGTGAGGTGTTCACTCACTTTCAGAATTTCAGAGTTTTGGTTGAAAAGCAAACAGGGAAATATGTAAAGTGCCTAAGATCAGATGGAGGGGGAGAGTACTTCTCCAATGAGTTCTCTGAATTTTTGAAGAAGAATGGTATTCGGAGACAGTTTACATGCAGATACACTTCACAGCAAAATGGAGTTGCTGAGCAGAAAAAACAGGCACATTGCTGAGATTGCGCGAGCATTGATGGAAGAGAAGAATATGCCGCATAGCTATTGGGCTAAGGCTGTTTCTACAATAGTATACATCATGAACAGGACTCCAACTGCAGCCATACATGATGTAACTCCAGAGGAGAGGTTTACTGGCAGAAAACCAGATTCGTCTCATCTGAAAGTCTTTGGCTGCATTGCATATGTGCATGTGCCAGGTGAGCTGAGAACTAAGCTGGATCCGAAAGCTGAAAAATGTGTGTTTATTGGATATTTACAGGTGTTATAACCCTGCTACACGTGAGTTGAGGGTAAGAGGGATGTTGTTTTTGATGAGCAGCTGGTATGCTACTGAAAAAGAAGCTGTTGGGGCTGATGTGAGTGGAAGTGTGGTTGCACAGAATGCAGGTCAGCAATCACAGTCTTTGAGTGGACCAGGAGAGTCCTCATCTAGTGGGTCTATTGATAGACCATGGAGTGGTAGGCTGCGTCATAATACCAGTCCTGCAAATGTGATTAGTACATCACGTAAAGGAAAAGAGAAAGTGGTTGAGCCCCTTGGTATGCCTGACATTTCTGCAGGGCATTCTCATGTTGATGGAGAGTCTAGTGGCTCAGATATGAGCCTTGATGAGGAGCTTGGGATCCCAGCTATGAGAACACCTGGTGTAAAGAAGGCTATGGAAGCCATGAATGAAAAGCTGCAAAGATCAGGGAGAGTGAAGAACCCTGTGCAGAGATTTACATATGATGGTTATGTGGCACATCACTATGCATATATGGCAAAGGTTGTGCAGGTTGTAGAGCCCACATGCATTGATGAGGCTGTTGGAAATGTGTGTTGGGAGAAAGCTATGGATGAGGAGATGGATGCACTATATGGAAATGAAACTTGGGATTTAGTGCAATTGCCTGAAGGCAAGAAAGCCATTGGATGCAAGTGGGTGTACAAAGTCAAACATAACAGTGATGGAAGCATAAACAGGTACAAGGCTAGATTGGTAGCCAAAGGATATGCGCAGACATATGGGATTGATTATGAGAAAACTTTCAGCCCAGTTGCCAAGATGGCAATGGTGAGAGTTGTGATAGCAGTGGCTGCGTCAAAGCAATGGTCTTTACATCAGATGGATGTAAAGAATGCATTCTTGCATGGGGATTTGCAAGAAGAGGTGTATATGCTGCAGCCACCTGGTTATGAGGATGTGGGTCACCCCGAGCATGTTTGCAGGTTGAAGAAAGCCTTGTATGGCTTAAAACAAGCACCAAGAGCATGGTCTGACAAGATTTCTGAATATCTTGTCACTATTGGCTTTCATGTAGCCAATAGTGATTTCTCGCTATATGTGAGACATGTAGCCAATGCAGATTTCTCGCTGTATGTGAGACATGGTGATAGAGGGGTTGTGCTTGTTGTCATCTATGTAGATGACTTGATCATTACGGGGGACCATGATGCAGAGATCTTTGATGTAAAGATCTTGCTTAGACAGAAGTTTGAGATGAAGGATCTGGGGGAGCTCAGATATTTCTTGGGCATTGAGGTGATTAGGTCACCACATGGTATTGGATTACTGCAGAGACAGTATGGCTTGGACATGTTGTCCAAGTATGGTATGATAGGCTGTAAGCTTATTTCTGTGCCATTGGATCAGAATGGCAAGATGAGTGCAGATTCAGGAGAGATCTTGGAGGATCCTACTATGTACAGATGCATAGTAGGAAGTTTGATCTACATGATGATCACCAGACCAGATTTGAGCTATGCTGTTGGGTTGGTGAGTCAATTTATGTAGGTTCCACGGAAACCGCATTTGGATGCAGTGAGACGCATACTGAGGTATGTGAAGTCTACTTTGCATTGTGGACTATTCTATGAGACTGGGACAGAGATATGTGTACATGGGTAAACAGATGCTGATTGGGCTGGTAGTATCTCAGATAGAAGATCTACCAGTGGATTCATGTTTTCTTTGGGAAGTGCTGCTCTGACTTGGAGCAGCAAGAAGCAGCCTACGGTTGCTCTATCGAGTACAGAGGCCGAGTACAGAGGAGCTGCTATGGCAGCATGTGAGGTAGCTTGGTTACGGAAGCTACTTGCAGATTTGGGTCTATCAGTGGATAGACAAGTTGTCATTTTCTGTGACAACATTAGCAGTATACAGTTGGCCAGGAACCCAGTCTTTCATGCTCGTATGAAGCACATAGAGGTCCACTACCACTTCGTCAGAGAGAAGGTCTTGGCAGGAGATCTTGACCTTGTTTATGTCAGCACAGAGGATCAGGTAGCTGACATCTTCACCAAAGCATTGGGTACAGAGAAGCTCCGCAGATTCAGGGCTTCGCTTGGTGTACATGAGATGGAGTTGAGCTCGAGGGGGAGTGTTGAGATATCGAGCTCGTCTAGTGAGGCGGTGGACACTGATGACCCGCCTGGGGGAAGGGCCCCACACTTACACCACTGGCATGGTTGGTGAGATCTTGGGTGATATGCGGCCAGTGGGATGACAGGCTGTGTGACAGCCATTCTAGAGACTGGCATAGTTATAGCGCCAGCTCATTTAGTCGGGTTCACACTATAGAGAACCCGTGTATGTATTTGGTTGAGTACCTTTCATATTATGTGTACTCTTATTCTTGTATATGGTGTGTTGAGTGTTGAGTAGAGAAGAAGAAGATTTTCAGTCTCTCACCTTGTGTGTTCTCTATTAGGGTTTTGTGAGTATGTGTGTGTGCTTGCAAGAGCTCAAGCTCTCTTCCCCCCTGCACCTTTTCAGATGTATGGATGTAGATGTGGATGTGGATGTATGGATGTGGATGTGTATGTGAAAATGGATGTATGGATGTGGATGTGGATGTATGAATGTGGATGTGGATGTGGATGTATGGATGTGGATGTATGAATGTGGATGTGGATGTGGATGTATGGATGTGGATGTGATGTGGATGTATTAATGTGGATGTGAAAATGGATATATGGATGTAGATGTGGATGTGGATGTACGAATGTGGAATATTGAATGCGAATATGTATGTGAATGGATATGACGTCGATATGAGCGAATGGATGAGATGAGATGTCATGTGAATCAGAATGTGAATGAATGATATGAGATGTAATGAGAAATGGATGTGATGAGACGTAATGCACTTTAATAAAGATAGGAATGGATGTTATGTGAAGTGAATGAATTTGATGTGACGGGATGGAAAATGATGTATCTGGTTAAGAATGGATACGCATATGATTTGGATTTGGGTTAAGTAATATGGATTGATGTGGAACAATCTGGAAAGACGAGAGTTCATTATAGAAACTGTATTTGTAAACTATTTGTAAATGACTATTTTATGTCAAGAATGCTGGTGGGGAAGCATTTTGTTTGTCTTGAGAATGTGGTCGTGGAGACCTACCTGATAAAGTTGCAACAGCTGACAGAGAGTCAACGGAGGACGTCTCGCGTAGCAAGGTCGCGGCCGAGGTCTTGACCAACCTTGGTTCGATTTAAATGGTGAGCTTCCGGTACGGTGGATGAGGGACCAAGGAAGCGGCCTATGAGTAAAGCGCTAGGTGACCTGCGAAGGATCCTAGAGGGTGACCATACGGTGCTCGGGCTCTGGGTCACCGAAGATACCCACACGTGCATCGTGGAAGATATTAGAACAAGGCGTAAGAGTTGTTTTCTGAAACCGAGTATGGATCTGGTTGATTGACCTTGCTGGTCGTCAAACTGATGAGTCCATAGCTCTCTTATATGGATCTGGTTGATTGACCTTGCTGGTCCTCATGAGTCCATAGCTCTCTTATATGGATCTGTTGTCGAAAAGCCCCCTGAGTGAACAGGTGGTGAGCGTTCTGGTTGCCAATGATGCCATAGATACTTCGATGAAGGAATGATTGGAAATTAAGATTCAACCGGATACTTGGAAGTTTATGATCAGTAACACTATAATTTCATTAAATGACTGATTTAAATAAAGTTGAATCTGGGAAAAAGGCAATTTCAGTTGGGTGTGTAAGTGGTGTGACTGGAGTTAAATTTGCTTGAAAATCCGGCTAGGGGGCCGGATTTTCAAGCAAATTGTTGGCTAACCCATGGGACTAGGTTGGGCTGATGGATCCGTAAATCGAGACTCAATTTCTGTATAGTACGATAGATGAGGTAAATTCTGGATCAAAATTGTTCTATGGAAAAGAATCAACGGCGGCTGTGCCTCTCAACGAGAAAAAAAGCGTTGGTCTCTATGATCCAAGTACAGTCTTTTTCCCTGATTTGACTATGGGACTTATAGGTTCGGTTAGATGAGTTCAATTAGTTAAGGCTTTTGACTACGTTAGGAAAAAGTTATCTTGGTGGAATCGCCCGTGCTTTCCGGACAAAGGAAGTTTTTTTCCGGGTTCGATTTTGGAAAAAACCGCTGGATTAGTCTCTTGTCTGGATATCCGTGGGCGAGGCCCCGAGTGTGGGACCCTGCCCCGCGCAAGAAGTGCTACTTCCGTTGCTAGCTCCCCTGAATTTGTTGCGCAATTGGGGACAGGGATCTTACAGCTGGTATCAGAGCTATTTGGCTAATGAGGATCAACCGAGAAGCCAAATATGTCAAAAATTTATCAAGAAGCACAAAAAGGTTGTAATTGTGGTGATAAAATTCATACAATTTGATATTCCAACTGAAATTCGTAAATTAGTAATTGGGTTTTCAGATGGAAGTACCGCAGTTGTATGGAATCCCTGACTTGCTTGAGGCCTAGACATGATGGTATTTACCTTATAGTTCCAAGAACCATGACTACCCGTATATACCGAGAGTATAACTGCAGCTCTTTACTGGCAGTATATACGAGTAAATGTAAGACTTGAAATTATAAGCATTAATGCTATCCAGATGATGAATTCGAATGTGGTTGATATGATTTTTAAATTCTGGTTGAGAACTGATGAGTTGAATTGGATTCTGATTGGAATAAGATAACTCCTGAATTTCGGTTAAGAAGCGTTATGCTGAACAAAAACATCAATGAGGATGAATAGGATGAGTCCTTGTGATGGTGTTCAACTGGAATGATGATAGTGACTTCAGCAAATAGTGGATTGTGCTGTCAGATTGCTATTGTTAACACTTGACCCAGTGGATCAAGATAATTGGATGACAAATTAAGGACTCGTTTGACTAAAATTCTCGTGAAGGAATGGTCAGAAGGAAATCTTTTTTTGTCTAATGGACCATTATTGTGTTAAAAATAAGAATGTTGTGAACTGAATGAATTGTTATCTGATGATGAGATCTATATAAGGGATCTTTATCCCAGGATTCTATTGGGTTGACCAGAATATAAGGAACCCCAGAATCAATTGGATCTTAAGGGAAAGAGTTGTCCTCTAGTTTGCGAGATGAGGACATCTTGCATTTTTTAAGTGGGGTAGGATGTAAGATTCCTCCCTCCAACTTTTTGAGGTGTGCAGGTGTAGTAATCTTCCCATCTGACTTATAATTATTCCCCTCTTTGAAATAAAAGAAAGATTCTATTTTACCTTGTTTTGACCTAGAGAGAGAAAATGTCTAGAGGGAGGTAGTCCAAAATTGAGATATTTTTGGATATAAAAATCCTCCTAGTGTCTAAAATGAATTCCCTTGAAATAGAAATTCAAACAGAACTTTCCAATGTGCAATTGGAAAATTGGAAATGGGTATAAAGGACCTTAGCCTAAGGGTCTAGATTTTCAAAAATTTTTGGATTATGGTCCAATTAAGGTTCCTATGGGCCAATAAGATCAATCCATGTGTGGGGAGGAGATAAATCCAATTTGTAAAAGAAAAATACCCAAAAATGAGTAAATGCTCACATAAGATGAAGAGTTGATTATGTACAAGGGTTATTAGTAAAAAACTATGAGTATTACTAAAAAAATGAGATATTTTGGGTATAAAGATTCCATTTTGACACGTGTAAGGAAGGGGAGTCCCTTCAAGGAGGCACCTACTTCACATGCTTGAATGAGTTTTAAACTAAAAAATAATGTGATATTTTTATCTCTCCTCTCTCTTGGATCAAACCGAATAAAAAAGGAACCAAACTAGGTCCAAATCTGGTCCAAATTCAACCAAACCCAATCTGGAAAATTCTAGAAATCAGTTGGTCTTGGTTAGAGCCTCCCTCTCCTATAAATAGAACCTGATCCCTTTGTAAAAAAATAGGAGAATTATACTATGCCGGAATTATGCTAAAATAATGATAATTTTTACTATTCTCTAAAATTCTCTCCAAATTGAAGAAATTGGAGCATCCCTCCTTCTTCAATCTCCATTGGTGGCTCCATCAACATACCAAACCAATTGATTGGTTGGGGACCTCTACCGTGATCAAAGAATCAAGCAATTTGTAAGGTAAAGATTGAATTTTGATCTTTTTCTATAATTTCTCAATGTTTCTCTCTTCTCAACCCCTCTCAAGCTTGAGAAGCTTAATTGGAATGGCTTTTTAATGCTATTGAATTTAATTGATGAATGGTAGTAAGGAAATACATAAATTTCCATTTATGCTTAATTTTAATGCTTTTTATGTAATTTCTCTCTCTCACTCAAAGAATGCTCATTCCCATGACCTATTCTCAATCCAAATGAAGCTTCTCATGAAGCTTTTCCCTAATCCAAGAATAAATTCTATGCTTGTTTAATTGGAGGCCAAATTAATAGCTTTCTGATGCTTTTAAGTTAGTTATTTCATGAAAACTTATGATTGAAAACTTATGATTCAATCCATAATGGGTTAATGATCCAATTAGGGATCATTCTAATCATATCCATTATGATAAAGTTCATTCTTTTAGAATAAATTGAGATTTATCAGTAATAGCAGCGGAGCTATGGCAAAATTTCTGTAAAAATTACACATAAAACATTTTCATTCAAAGTATGAAAAGAGGACTTCCTGCCATATTCTAGGAATTATCATCCTAGATAAACTGATTGATTCATAGAAATATTGGTTTTTAGGTTTATGCATAATTAATGAATTGGACAAGAGAATTTCTTATCATATTGGAATTATGGGATAATTCATTTAATTTTCAAAGACTGATTTTTAGATAAATTTATTTATCTATAGAAAGTAATTAAATGTTAAAAGAGAAATTCCCATTACATTTGGAATTCCATCATTGGATGTGAAAAGAGAATTTCCTATCATATTGGAATTATGGGATAATTTATTTAATTTCAAAAACAAATTTTTAGATAAATTTATTTATCTATGAGAAGTAATTAAATGTTAAAAGAGGAATTCCCATTACATTTGGAATTCCATCATTAGATGGGAAAAAAAGAATTTCCTATCATATTGGAATTATGGGATAATTCATTTAACTTCAAAGATGAATTTTTAGATAAATTTATTTATCTATGAGAAACATTCAAATGTCAAAAGAGGAATCCTTATGACATTTGGAATTCCATCATTTAGATGGACAAAGAGAAATTTTTAGCATATTGAAATAATGGTTATTTTAAATCAATTTATTTTATAAGAAATATTTGATGGGAAAAGAGGAATTCCCATGGTAATTGGGATCCTAGAAATTAAATGGGAAGAAGAGGAATTTTTAGTATAAATTCGATTTATGATTATTTTACCATAAGAGGAAATATGGGTAGAATTGATTTCTATAAATCCCATGAATTCTTTTACTCAAAAGAAGAATATTGAACATAATTAAATTGAGGAATTGAGAAGCAATATAGAAATAGTCGTCAGAAAAGAATCTTTAATTTAAGCCAAGCAATTTGCAAAAATTCAGATAAAAGTCCTATTATCGATATCAATATGGAAAAAGCTATTAAATGGTAATAGCATGAAAATGGGATGTGATAAAATGTGTATGTGATGTGATAGGATGTGATAAGATGTGTAGGGGATGTGATCAGATAAGAATGGATGTGATAAGATGAGTATGTGATGTGATAGGATGTGATAAGATGAGTATGAGATGTAAAAGAATGTGATAAGATGTGATAAGATGAGTATGAGATGTAAAAGGATGTGATAAGATGTGTATGGGCTGTGATAGGATGAGAATGGATGTGTGAATGTGAATAAGAATACGAATGTTAATGTGAATGTGGATGTGGATGTGCGAATGAGGATGTGGATGTGGATGTGGATGTATGAATATGGATGTATGGATGTGGATGTATGGATGTGGATATGGATGTATAGATGTGGATGTATGGATGTGGATGTGGATGTGGATGTATGAATGTGGATGTGGATATGTATGTATGGATGTGGATGTGGATGTGGAAATGGATGTATGGATGTGAAAATGGATGTATGGATGTGAATGTGGATGTATGGATGTGGATGTGGATGTATGAATGTGGATGTGAAAATGGATGTATGGATGTGGATGTGGATGTGAAAATGGATGTATGGATGTAGATATGAATGTGGATGTATGAATGTGGATGTATGGATGTAGATATGAATGTGGATGTATGGATGTGGATGTGGATGTATGAATGTGGATGTGAAAATGGATGTATGGATGTAGATGTGGATGTGGATGTGGATGTGGATGTGGATGTATGGATGTAGATATGAATGTGGATGTATGGATGTGGATGTGGATGTCTGAATGTGGATGTGAAAATGGATGTATGGATGTAGATGTGGATGTGGATGTGGATGTGAAAATGGATGTATGGATGTAGATATGAATGTGGATGTATGAATGTGGATGTATGGATGTAGATATGAATGTGGATGTATGAATGTGGATGTGGATGTGAAAATGGATGTAGATGTGGATGTGGATGTATGGATGTGGATGTGGATGTGGATGTGGATGTATGAATGTGGATGTGGATGTGGATGTGAAAATGGATATATGGATGTAGATGTGGATGTGGATGTACGAATGTGGATGTGTATGTGGAATAATGAATGCGAATATGTATGTGAATGGATATGACGTCGATATGAGCGAATGGATGAGATGAGATGTCGTTTAGTTTAAAAAAAGAGTTAGGTGCAGCATCCCCAATCTGCCTAGCTCTTTTTTTATTGCAAAGAGCTTTTGCTACTGAGAGTAGTGCAAATAGCAGCGAACCCATTATAGCGAAAATAGAAGCATTTCTAGTAGCGAAAGTACCAAGCATCTGCCTACCCTTATAGTTATAAAAACACTACTATTTTTGTTGTTACACCCTCATTCTATTGTAGTGTCAGCGAGCGATGGATTGACACTGTAATATATGTTGAATGTGAGGTATAATAGGAAAGTGCCTCAATATCTTTTGTGGATTTTTTTCACTGTGTAAATCTTTCCTGTAATGATCCTCTCCACAAATTGGACATTGCATGACATTAGCAAAGGCACCCCTGAATAGTACACAATCATTAATGACATGCATGAATTTGATTGTAATCCATACCAAGCTTGGAAAGTATTCTTTGAGAATCATTTCTTTTTGTGGGCATCAAATTGTTTGTTGGGAGCATCTTCTTTAATAACCGGAGTAGGCTATCCACACTATTATCGCTCCTTCCATATTTTGTTTGCAAGTTGAGGATTTTCAGCAATGCCCACCAAATTGAATACTTTGCACCCTCATACAATGGTACCTTGGCCTTCTTGTGTAACACATCCTATCTTTCATGTGTTTTAAAGTTAGGTTTCTCTTCCTCACCCTTGCTTTGAAAAAAGTGAGTGATCATCTCCTCCATGACATCCTCTTCCTCTATCTCATGTGGAGGAAATCCTGGGTCTTCCAAATGTACTGAACATGCTCCACTTTCTAAGTGATCCTTACAACACTTGTATTCTTTCCTCAAGTTTCCCCTAATGACAGAATAATAAATCATATTGTGTAGTACTTGTGCATGAATGTTCATGCCCTCCTTATCCAGATGAACCATATTTAAAATTGACAGTCAACATTACATATGGAAAACCATGAGTTTACATTTCACGGCATAAGTTTATATACTAACCGAGAAATTGGCTTGCATCATCAAGTTAGCTGGCATTGGTTCAAATGATCCCCATTTTATAATATGCTCCAATGTCACTCGACGTTCACATACACACAAAAGTTCTTGCACTTGAACAAGGGATTCTTCTTCATAACCACTATGGACCTCCAATTAATGGTGACCTATCACTATCCGAACTAGTAGAAGACATCTGTACCAGGCACAAAAAGTGTGTATTAAAAAAATTGAATATGAATACATGCACTAAATCTAGCAGTGTTGTCAATGGTATATGCATAGGTTTGCTCTCTAGAACTTACTCAGCATTGCTAAGCTTTATTTTAGCGACGCTTATAGTGACACTAAGGAAATTGACTTTTCGAGCCTGTAGCACCGTCGACGCCTATATTTCTCTCCCCTAAAAAATTCCCTCCACTCCTTTCCTTAAGTTCCTACACCGACTCCTCCCTTCCATTAATCTAGATCCCCTCATATGCATTTGTACTCTATATATTCCCCTTTCTCTTCCCCTTTCCCTTCCTCTTCATGAGACTCTTTCTCTTCATCACCAAATGGCTATGGTGTAAGCTCTTGAAGGTATTTTTCTCTTATGTTTTATTCTAATGCATAGATTAAGCTCTATGCATAGAGCTTAATGCATAGATTAAGCTCTATTCATCGATCTTAATCTATGCATAGAGCTTAATCTATGCATTAAGCTATATGCATAGATTAATCTTAACGCATGAAGCTTTATGCATTGATCTTAATGCGTAAAGCTTATGCATTAAGCTTAATGCATAATCTTAATGCATTAATCTTATACATTAAGCTTAATGCATTAATCTTAATACATAAAGCTTAATGCATAAAGCTTATGCATTAAGCTGAATGCATAAGATCTATGCATGAAGATTAATACATGAAGCTTAATGCATTAATATTAATGCATAAAGCTTATGCATTAAGATTAATGAATTAATCTTAATGCATAAGCTTAATGTATATCTTAATGCATAAGATTAATGCATTAATCTTATGCATAAAGCTTAATGCATTAATGTTAATGCATTAAGCTTAATGCAAAATCTTAATGCATTAATCTTATGCATTAAGCTTAATGCATTAATCTATCCATAAAGCTTAGTGCATGTGTTTTCTACATTAATATTAATGCATTAAGCTTAATGTATAAGCGTTATGTATTAAGATTAATATATTAATCTTAATGCCATTAAGCTTTATGCATAAGATTAATGCATTAAGATTAATGCACTAATCTTATGCATTAAGCTTAATGCATTAATCTTAATATAGAAAACGCATGCATTAAGCTCTATGCATAGAACTTAATCTATGCATTAAGATTAATGCATTAATGTAATGAAGCGGTGGAACACATAATTGTGGGAGTGACTTGTGACTATGAGGCCAAGGGCCAAGCATAACTTGTATTAGGCCAACGAGTCAAGTATAAGTGGGGACATAGGATTATGGGCCAAAGGCCAAGTGGGGGTGGACACTAAGTGAGTGTGAAAAGGGGGCCATGGTATATAGGCCAATGTGAATAGCTAATCATAATTAACACATACTAATCAAATTTACAAGCTTTCATGGCAATCTTGCCCTTCTCCCTACTCATGGATGGTGCTCCTACACCCATGTTGTCACTCCATGCTTTGAGTGGCCATAGCTAGTTCTTTGTAGTGGTATCAGAGCTTTCCATTGATCCTATTTTTCCCAAATTTTCACCACGTCTTGCTGTGCAGAATTTTTAGACCCTTTTGTGCTCCAAGAAAACCCTAAAATCCCATGGATTTCATCAAAATTATTGCTCATACTTCATGTCCATGTAGTCAAACACCTAACCATGCACTAGTATGGATTCTTGGGCACATTAGTGATGTGATTTGAACCATGGAGAGGCCATAGCTGGGCAGCAATTTTCAGCATGCTGGCACCATTTTTTCGTGAGAAATGGGCCATGGAAGCTTCCAAACCAAGTCTAAATGCTTTGTTAAGCTTAGCAATGGTGTTCCTCATCATATCCAAGCTTTTTAGAGCCCTATGTCTTGAGATATGAAGCTATGGAACTCTCCAAAATCTAAAAAATAGAGGTCCATGTTTTTTTTCATGGCAAAGGTATTTTTTACCATACAATCATAAGCAAGGCCTTGAGGTAATCTTTGAATAATATCTAAGTTTCTCCTTGCATTTCTTGCTTGAATCTTGGAGTTCTTGAATCCTTCCTTAAGATTTAGGGCTTTCTTCCAAGAAACCCTAATTTCTTGACATTGGTCATTCCAACTTGCCATTAGCCTTGTCTAATCATCATTAATTACACTAATGATGCCATTACACAAGATAATGCTTCAAACAGACCAATTATCAAGCCATTTATTTCAAGTTTGGGGGTTTTTTTTATCAAATCCATACACCATTGGAACCATTTGATACTTCTTCAATCATTGGTGTGACATTCAAGCCATCTCTATGCTTGGAATGTCAAAATACATGCCAATCCATATGCATTTTGCTTCACCTTGTTTGTTGCATTGGCATTGATTTGTTTCCACATGAAGCCATGGGAATTGAAGAGATCAAGAAGCTCAATGTTATTCCCAAATAATCTCTTCTATGACATTAGCTTCTTATGTTGGATGATCATGGCATGCAACTATAAGTGCCGATTGTAAGTCGATTCACATATACCTTCAAGTTCATGTTTCACAACTCACACACACTTGTACTCACATCTCAATTCTTAGTAATCAAGTGATGTGCGAGGGTACCTTGGCAATTGGAGGAGAAGCCAAGGGGAGCATGTCTTGAATCTTCCTTATATTACTGTGATGAGTACCATGGGGTAAAGCGGTAAGGAAGAGGATTAGGTACTCGGAGTGAAGAAATGGCCCCAACTCTTGCCATCGGACTCTAAACTTTGGTAAGAGGGTGGGAAGGCTTGGCTAGGAGATTAGCAAGCAAATCTCTCCATCAATAAAAAAGCTCTTCCTCAGTAATCAATCTTCATCGGCTCCAATGTGAGGTCCCTGTTCCCACCGAGTAACAGATTCGGTATACTAGCAGCGGAAGTAGCACTTCTCGCGCGGGACAGGGGTCCCACATTCGGGGCCTCACCCACGGATATCCGGATAAGAGACTAATCCGTCGGTTGTTCCAAAACCGAACCCGAAAAAACTTCCTTTACCGGAAAGCACGAGTGATTCCACCAGGATAACTTTTTACTCTAACGTAGTCAAGGTCATTTCTGATCGAGCTGATCCAATTGCTTCTATAAGATACTTGGTCAGATCAAGGAAGAAACTTGCACTTGGATCATTGGGATCAACGCTTTTTTCCCCATTCAAGAGGCACAGCCGTTGATTCCTATCCATAGAACAGTTACTGTCCGGGATTTATTTTATCTATCGTAAAAACAAAAGTTGAGTCTCGATTTACGGATCCATCAGTCCAGCCTAACCCCATCCGATCCCATGGGTTAGCCAACCGCCCAACCACTGTAGTGATGGGATCCAATTTGGAATTTGGTTAGGTTTTGTCCCGGGTACCAAGGAAAAGAGTTCCAAGGCCCCCTAGCCGGAAGTTCATGCAAACATAAAACTAGCCACACCACTTACACACCCAATATGAAATTGCCTTTTTCTTAGCATCGGCTAACTTTAAAACAATCCTTTAATGAAACCATAGTACCACTGATCACAATCTTCCAATTTATTCGGTTGATTCATAATTTCCCATCATTCCTTCATCAGAGTATCTATGGCATCATTGGCAACTAGAACGCTCACCACCTGTCCACACAGGGGCCTTTTCAATAGTTCCTAGCCCATAATACTCGGCAATATAATCACTTATAAAAATCAAGATGGACTCTCGTTGAAGATCAGCAAGATCAACTAACAGATCCATAAAAAGAGCCATGGACTCATCCATTGAAGACCAGCAAGGTCAATCAACCAGATCCATACCCGGTTTCAGAAAACAACTCTTACTCCTTGTTCCAATATCTTCCTCGACGCACGCGTGGGTATCCTGGGCGACCCAGAGCCCGAGCACCGTATGGTCAGCACCCTCTAGGATCCTTCGCAGGTGACCTAGCGCTTCACTCATAGGCCGCTTCCTTGGTCCCTCATCCACCGTACCGGAAGCTCACCATTTTAATCGAACCGAGGCTGGTCAAGACCTCGGTCGACCTTGCTACGCGAGACGTCCTCCATTGACTCTCCGTCAGCAGTTGCAACTTTATCAGTTAGGCTCCACGACCTTAATCACAAGACGGTCAAAATGCTTTCCCAGCATTCTTGACATAAAACAGCCATTTACAAACAGCATTTACAACAGTTTACAAATACAGTTTCTATATTAACTCTCATTTTATTCACATTATCCCTCATTAATCCACATTACTTATTCCACATTCCATTTATATATGTACTCATCCAATCACATCATTTTCCATCTCTTCACTTCAGATTCCTTCACATCACATATCATATATTCACATCCATATCCACATCCACATCCATATCCATATCCACATCCACATCCATATCCATATCCACATCCATTTATATATGTACTCATCTAATCACATCATTTTCCATCTGTTCACTTCAGATTCCTTTACTTCACATATCATATATTCACATCTATACATCCATATCTACATCCACATTCACATACATCCACATCCACATTTCCATACATCTACATCCACATTCACATACATCCACATCCATATTCCCATTCACATCTATACATCCACATCCACATTCCCATTCACATCTATACATCCACATCTACATCCACATACATACATACATCCACATCCACATCCACATTCCCATTCACATCTATACATCCACATCTACATCCACATACATACATACATCCACATCCACATCCACATCCACATTCCCATTCACATCTATACATCCACATCTACATCCACATACATACATACATCCACGTCCACATTCCACATTCACATCTATGCATCCACATCTACATCCACATTCACATACATCCACATCCACATCCCCATTCACATCTATACATCCACATTCACATCTATGCATATACATCCTCATGCATACATCCACATTCACATTCACACATCCACACTCCCATCTCCACATCCACACATCCATATACATACATCCATTTCCACATTCCCATTCATATAACCCCATATGCCTTCACATCTAATCTATTTTAAATGAAAATGTCACTTTTGAATTAAAATTCAATCTTTCATGCATCTTCCTATGCATGAATTCAATTTAGATGAGAATGACACTTTTGAATCAATCTTTTATGCATCTTCCTATGCATAAATTCAATTTGGTAGGAATTACACTTTTAGAATAAAAGAATTTCTCTTATGCAATTAAGTTATGCATAAAATCCCTTTATGATGAAAATCACACTTTTAGTATAAAAAGAATATCTTTTATGCATACTTCTATGCACGAAATCCAAATATGATAAAAGTAACACTTTTATAATAAAATAATCAACTCTTATGCATACTTCTATGCATGAATTTCAATTGTGATATAAGTAACACTTTATAATAAAATAATCAACTTTTATGCATACCTCTATGCATGAAATCCAATATGATAAAAGTAACACTTTTGATATAAAAATTTTCCTTTATGCATACTTCTATGCATGAAAATTAAAAATGATAAAAGTAACACTTTTGATATAAATTTTTTTTCCTTTATGCATACTTCTATGCATGAAAATTAAAAATGATAAAAGTAATACTTTTGATATAAAAAATTTTCCTTTATGCATACTTCTATGCATGAAAATTAAAAATGATAAAAGTAACACTTTTGATATAAAAATTTTCCTTTATGCATACTTCTATGCATGAAAATTAAAAATGATAAAAGTAACACTTTTAATATAAAAAAATTATCCTTTATGCATACTTCTATGCATGAAAATTAAAATTTAATAAAAGTAACACTTTTATGTTAAAAAATAATCTTTTATGCATACCTCTATGCATGAAATCCAATTATGATAAAAGTAACACTTTTATGTTAAAATAATAATCTTTTATGCATAGCTCTATGCATGAAAATCAATGATGCATAATATAAAAATCAATTTCTCTATGATTACAATGAATATCTTTCAATTAATCTAGGATGATAATTCCTAGAATATGGTAGAAAGTCCTCTTTTTATGCTTTGAATGAAATTATTTTGGGCTGCCCTAGTGGCCTTTATGTTTCCATACTTAGGAAATTGTAGAAGAGTTAATCCACAGCAAGCTGCGAGGAGTTAATCCACAGCAATCCACAGCAGCTGGCTGGTATTGAACTTATCTATCCTTCACTAGCTACTTGTAGCCATACCATCTCGCTATACTTGTGCTCATATTAGAGCCTTACAATATCTTTAGGCATAAAGCAGGTATAAAGGGTATGAGCAGTTTTATACCCTCTCTCCCCTACTTGTCTCCGAAACCTCTCAAGTCCAGCCTTGCTAACTAGATGCTTGCACACCCTAACTAGATGTTGCTAATTTGCCACCTCAACTCTTGATGCCACATCAGCATCATCAGTTACATCATCAGCCACATCAGCTGCTCATTGCGCATTAGCTTCACAATCAGCTCTTTTCACAACACTTTTGCCTGTAAGACAAAACACACACATGCATAGTACATGGACTCATGACTATAGAACACGAGCCTAAGGGGAATCGAACCCCTAAGTAGCAGCATAAGGCCACTCTAAGACCAAGAGGCTCCCCCTACCACCCCACCCTATAGTTAGTATCATGTACAATCAAAACAAGCGATGAAAAAAAAGGATATCGAGATAGAAACACATTACCATTTTCTTTTGAATTGATGAGCCAAGCTGTTTATGAACAATTGGAAACTATGCCTCGCCAAAGATATCAATCTCTAAGAACACCTCGTCGCTGCCATAGCCTCTTGAAGTTCCATCTCTGTAAGGCATATGCCGAGTCCATCAGGGAGTGGAGCATTATTGATTGCAAAATTTAATTTATACTTACCGTAATCGATGTCGGCCATTGCTTTTTCAAAAGTCGATGTATGTCGATTCTTGGGTCTTTTGTCATACACGAATGCGCGTGCGTATGTGTGTGTGTGTGTGTGTGTGTGTGAGAGAGAGAGAGAGAGAGAGAGAGAGAGAGAGAGAGAGAAAGAGAGATTTTTTATGATGTTTGTATACATATGGATGTGTGTGTGATAAAGAGGAAAGTGTGTATGAGAGAGAGAGAGAGAGAGAGAGAGAGAGAGAGAGAGAGAGAGAGAGACCAATGTTGAAGTGTGTGTGTGTGTGTGAGAGAGAGAGAGAGGGAGAAAGAGAGAGAGAGAGAGAGAGAGAGAGAGAGAGAGAGAGAGAGAGAGAGAGACTAATGTTTATGTGAAGTGTGTGTGTGTGTGAGAGAGAGAGAGAGGGAGAAAGAGAGAGAGAATGTGTGTGCAAGAGACACAAGTGGAGATAATGTGTATGAGAGAGAGAGAGAGAGAGAGAGAGAGAGATGATGCGCATCGGCTAAAAAAAAACGTTCAGAACAAAGGTCTTTTAAGCGACCCCAACGGCTAAAAAAAATAATACAAATTGGGTCGCTTATGCCACCCAAACTTGGGTGTTTATGCCACTCAAATAGGGTCGTTTCTGCCACCTTTCGAAGGGTCGTTTATGCCACTCAAATAGGGTCATTTATGCCACCTTCGTAGGGTCGTTTATGCACTCAAATAGGGTCGCTTATGCCACCCAAACTTGGGTGTTTATGCCACTCAAATAGCGTCGTTTATGCCACCTAACAACGTGGTTTATGCCACCCTCAAAACGTCGTTTATGCCACCCAAACGTGATGTATATGCCACCTTGAAAACGTGGTTTATGCCACCCAAAAAGCGTCGTTTATGCATCTCAAAAACGTCGCTATAGAGAAACGATGGTCAAGAGCGACCTTTGGAACGACTTCTGTAGCGACCCCCGTAAGGGTCGCTACAGGTTTCTACTCTTGTAGTGCATCATGAGTATGGCACAAGAGATAGCCAAATTTAATGGGGAGCAGTTTTACACATGGTAGACAAAAACCATGTATCTGCTCATGAGGAAAAATCTGTGGGGGCTAGTTAAGCGAAGAGATGAATGCTCAGAGGTGAGAGGGAAATATGAGTGGAAGAGCAGGAATGAAAAGGCATTGGGACTTATCGCTCTCAGTTTAAATAATGAAATCATTCATCACATCACAGGGATACAGTGGGCAAAAGATGCATGGGATGAACTCAATAAATTATTTGGCACACAAGCTAAAAATTCAAAGATAAATATGTTAATACAATTCTACAAATTGGATAGGAAGGAAAGTGAACCTTTAATCACACACTTGAATAGATATAAAAGCATTAAGCAACAACTGGCAGCTATTGGCAAAAAGGTACAAAATGATGAGGCACTAGTACTGCTTCTGAAGAGTGTGGACAAAGGTGAATATGAAAACATTGTAGCAACACTGAAAAATGTACCTGAATTGAAGCTACACGAGATAGAGGGAGCTCTACTAGATCAAGAGACCAGAGGCAAAGAGAAAAAATGGCTGGACTCAATAGTAGCAGGAGAAGAAAAAGCATTCTTCACCCAAGGAGGATTCTCTCGAGGATGAGGACGAGAAAGAGGTAGAGTACGAGGAAGGACCTTCACTTGCCACAACTATCCCTTAAAATCCCAACTTAATTGCATAAATCTTTGCTTCTTTATCCTTTAATGTGTGAGCAGGCTATGTGAGCAAGCTGTAGGATTTGTCTCAATATTGACTTACGCTCTAGAATCAATGGAATTGCACCCATATTGCATATCTTTGGGAGCTGAATCCTTGTACGCTACATTGTAGCAAAAAGAGGGCTTAGTGATGGTTATAGCGTGGATCTTGTAAAAAGGATCTGGAAAAGTTTCGGGGTGTAAGTACCGCTATAAACGTCATTATAAGTACTGCTATAAATGTCTCTATTTTTTCGACGTAATAGCTGCCGCTATATCCCACGTTATAATCGCCGCTATATCCCATGCTATTTTCGCTGCTCTAGGGCGTTGTTAAAAAATATCAGCGTCACTATTTTCGTTGCTTAGCGACATTGTTAAAAATATTAGCATTGTTATTTATGCCACTCAATAGCGACGCTGATAAAAAACGTTAGCGTCGCTATTTTTGACACTCAGCAATGCTGATAAAAAACATTAGTGTCGCTATTTTCACCACTCCAGCAGCATTGTTAAAAACATTTTTTTTGGGAAGATAATGCCGCTATCTGCCCCAAAAAATAATTAATTCAATATATTGCAAACAGTTCTAATTTGTATAGATAGACATATCGACATATTAAAAGACAAAACGAAACATAGTAACTCCCGAAATCTTAATTGTATTAAATCCAAATGCTATAAAAGGTGACTTACATCCAAAATGCCATAACATGCAAGTTATTAAGTATGAAGTTATACAACATTAAACACAATATGCCGGTCTCTACTCCTCCTCCTCCTCCTCCTCCTCCTCCTCCACCTTCCCCTCACCATTATCATCCTCCTTCTCCTCCTCGCCTATTGCCTCTTCATCATCTTCCTGTATCACACAAGATCAAGTAATGTCAAAACACAAACTAGATAAATTTCTAAAAGCTTATAAAACCAAAATAATATAAAATTATAGCAGGCATAGCTACATAGTTCAATGTGACACCCTGTTGTCGCAACCATTCATATGTGTGGAAGAGATCCCATTGCGATAAACAAAGTCGTACTCCTCAAGAGAAGGAGAACGGTCCACCTCATTTTCCTACATTATTTAAAAAAGAAAAATTTATATAAGATTTAATTATTTGGAAACCAAAGTTTTGAATACAAAATGTTAAGAGTTCAAATTTTTACAAACTAAGCAAGGAAAGATGACCTTCCACTCGATCCAAGATGAGAAGCCCCTCTTTTAGCTAGGGCTGCTTATCTTTGTTACTTGAATAGATCGGGATTTTATCGATACATCTTTTTTGCCTTATTCTAATACTTTTTTTTTCTCCTGGTGGCTTGACACCACCACTCTTGATAGCCTTGGCAATCAATTATTTCTTGTGATTTACATGACCTTGCATACGATCTTAAATTGTAAGTTAGGGTGGGGCATAGGAAACTCTGTCTTCAATACTTGTAGAATGTATTGCTTCTTTGAATTGTCTGGAGTTCTCCAGTCAATGCCCCAAATGTTTTTGAGCTCAAGATTGACAAGGTGATACATGAGTGCTATGACATGCTTCCCCTTGCTATCCTCAATGATCGACACATTTGTCCTCCTCACATGGTAAGGAAGTGTCGCTGGGTCGTAGGACTGCGGATCCACCACTTTCTGTGCCAGCATATTCTCTGTTGATGGAAAATTGGAAGCATCCTTCTTCTTCACCAATAAAATGGGTGATGCAAATGGCTATTGACTAGGTTCCACCCAACCAATATCAATGAGCTCTTTAACTTGCTTAGCCACTTCATCTTTTTCCACTTTTGACAACCTATATGGAGGTTTGTTGACTGGCCTTGCATTTGGCTCCAACGCAATTGCATAATCAACCTCCCTCTTGGTGGCAAGCACTTGGGCATATGAAACACATCTTCATACTTTTTAAATAACTTCTTCATGCCCTCATGTGTAAATTTTCTCTCTTTTTCATTGTCTTCATCCTTACAAAGCTGCAAACCATACATATAGCCACTCTTCTTCAATTCCCTCTTGAGTTGTGTGCTATTGATCAAGGTCAACTTTGAGGTGCCACAACCATGCAATGTAATGGTCTCCTTCCCATGCATAAACTTCAAAAAGCCTTGTTTCAAATTCATGGAAAAGGTTCCAAGAGTTGATAGCCAATCACACCCCAAACCCATATCAATGGGTCCTATATCAAGCACTAACAATTCATCTTTGCAAGTGTACTCTTTTGCGAGCATCAATTCCACATTTCTGCAAATTATTGTGCAATCCATGCTATCCCCATTTTCTACTTCAACTTTTCTTTTCATTGCCAATGCATCTGGGTATAATTTCAAATTTTCCAATGACTTGTAGTTCACAAAACTATGTGTGCTACCGCCATCCACCAACACAAATGTATCTCTTCCCTTGAGCTTAGCCTTGAATCTCAATGTATGCGCCCCTTTACAACCAGCATAAGACTTATTGGATATGGAACAAAGAGAAGTATTGTGTTCATATACATTTGTAGCATCCAAAGTATGAGGTACGCCATCATCATAAACATGAAGATCACCAAGAGAACCATCGGGGTCAAAAGGAAACTCCCCATCCAGATCTAAAGAATAGTTAACATCCACAAACTCGCAGGGCTCTTCAAATGGCTCCAATTCTTTTTCATTAGTGTCATCTACCACCTCCAAATAAACCATATTAATGTTCACATTGTGGGCTTTGCACTCCTTCCAATGATCCTTGCTATACTTCCTACCACATTTGTAGCATAGGCTTTTGTCCCTCATCTCATTAATGCGATCTTTCTTCACAAATTTGGTCTTGGTAACCCCATCATTAGCTGGCTTTGCACCCACTTGTGAAGGCTTTTGAGAAGTATTTCCACCTTTGAAAGCACCCGCATTGTATGGTTTTCCACCACTACCATAGACAGTAGGAAATTTGGGTACATTTGGAGTGGTAGGAGATGGCTTTGTGAAAGCATTTGACCCATAATCCGGCCGACGGTTTACCCATGTATTTGCATACTTTTCTTCATATACTTCAGCCCAAGATCATGGCATCCTTGAGAGTTGTTGGTCTTTGTGCCTTCACATCCGTCCCAATTGCATTCTTTAAGCCCTTGATGTACTTGACTATTTTGAATTCCTCACTAAAACCTTCAACATGAAGCATAAGTTTGAGAAACTTATGTGTATACTCCTTCACACTCATGTATCTTTGTTGTAGATCATCCCATTCACAAACCATTTTGTCCTTGTGCATCTTGGAAGTAAATGTGTCCCTCATATATTCTTTGAAAGAATCCCAAATTGTGGCCTTATAACCTTGTGATTGGAGATGTCTCCACCATGCATGAGCATACCCTTCCAAATGTAAAGTGGGAAGTACACCATAAATTTTTCACTTTGAGGTTTCATCTCAAAATAGAGATCTAGGGCTCTATTGAAATCTCTGGAGGTATAGAATGCAAATATTCAAGAACATAAAATTTTTGAGTAGCCCTAATATTCTATGTTTTAGGTTTTTTTACAACACTAGCTGAAAATTGGAATAAGGCTATAAAGTACTCAAAAGTCATCGAATGTGGATGAAATTTGATGTGTGGGCTTGTGAAGTACTAACTATGCCTAAGAGGGTTTGACCAAAGTCAAAGTATAGATATCCTATGTTTGTAGACTTTTTGGGTGGGTCAAAGTCAATCATATAGGTTTGACCCCCATTCGGGTGTATTATGGATTGTTGGGAAGCCCTAATTATGTACATCCATCCTATCATGTTATTTGTCCCAAATAGTGTGCTGTTTCTAACTGGGCACAAGTTTGACCTCCAATGAAAAATGGCAAGTTGGGGATCCAAAATGATGTCTGAAAACGGAGAGGTTTAAGGCTTGTTTTGGGAAGGTGTAAGGGAGTACTAAGAGCCTATATAATCACCTAAACTCTAGCCCTAATATAATTTTACTAAATTAGGATTTTGTGAATCTGCAAATTTTGCACAAGATCTCCTTTGGTATCCATTTGCCTTGTGCATGTTCCACATGTACCACCCTTTGTTTCCAAGCATCTTTGGCATCCAAAAGAAACTTATATGTGTCAAAAATTACCCTCAATCGCAACCATGCATGTAAATTTTAAATTTTTTTGGCATGGTCTCCTTTGTATTAGTGACCAAATCTCAAATTTTTTATTTACTCAAACCACAACCAATGTTCTCTGGTAGGCAATTGGCATAGTATCAAGGCATATCTTCATTGCATAATGCATTGACCAATGGCATAATACATGTGATCTTGGATGTAAGATTCCTCCCCCAACCCCCTTTTTGATGTCTAGTATCTTCCCCTGTAATCAACCCTCTTCAGAAATATAAAGACCTTGTTGCTAACTATTTTAGCCTAGAGAGAGAAAAATTATTCTAGAGAGAGAATATTCAGATTTTGAATATTTTTGGATAGAAAAATATCTCTTATAATTCAGATGAGTTCCCCTGAAACAGAAATTCAAAAAGAATTTTTCAATGTGCAATTGGAATTAATTGGAAATAGGTATAAAGAACCTTAGTCTAAGGGTCTAGATTTTCAGAAATTTTTGGATTATGGTCCAATTAAGGTTCCTATGGGCCAATAGCATCAATACATGTGTAGAGAGGAGATAAATCCAATTTGTAAAAGAAAATACCCAAAAATGAGTAAATGCTCACATAAGATGAAGAGTTGAAAATGTACAAGGTTTATTAGTAAAAAACTATGAGCAATATTAAAATGATTCCATTATGACACATATGTAAGGAAGGGGAGTTCTTTAAAGGAGGTGCATATTTCACATAAGATGAAGAGTTGAAAATGTACAAGGTTTATTAGTAAAAAAACTATGAGCAATATTAAAATGATTCCATTATGACACATATGTAAGGAAGGGGAGTTCAGGAGGTGCATATTTCACATAAGATGAAGAGTTGAAAATGTACAAGGTTTATTAGTAAAAAAACTATGAGCAATATTAAAATGATTCCATTATGATACATATGTAAGGAAGGGGAGTTCTTTAAAGGAGGTGCATATTTCACATAAGATGAAGAGTTGAAAATGTACAAGGTTTATTAGTAAAAAACTATGAGCAATATTAAAATGATTCCATTATGACACATATGTAAGGAAGGGGAGTTCTTTAAAGGAGGTGCATATTTCACATGCTTGAATGAGTTTTAAATTCATAAAAATTGAGATATTTCATCTCTCCTCTCTCCTCATTCAAGTCTAGTTCCAAAAAGTTAGCTTAACTGACCTAAAAATGGTCAAATATTGACCAAACTGATTTAGAAAATTCTAGAATCAGTTTGTTTGGTTAGGAGCTCAATTTTTCCTATAAATAGAAGCCTCCCCCTTGTTGAAAAATAGATAGTGTTTATGCATCGTTACTCTACTCCACCTAAGCCAAGAACTATGAATTCATTAATAATTCACTAGTTTTTGAAGCTTCCCTCTTTCTTCAATCCCCATTGGTGGCTCCATCAACATACTTAACCAATTGATTGGTTGGGGGCCTCTACCGTGAACAAAGAATCAAGCAATTTTTTGAAGCTTCCCTCTTTCTTCAATCCCCATTGGTGGCTCCATCAACATACTTAACCAATTGATTGGTTGGGGGCCTCTACCGTGAACAAAGAATCAAGCAATTTGTAAGGTAATTAGTGAATATTGATCCTTTCTATAATATCTCAAAGTTTCTCTCTTCTCAACCCCTCTCAAGCTTGAGAAGCTTAATTGGTATGGTTTTTTTAAATGCTATTGAAGTTAATTGGTGAATAGTAGTGAAGAGTTACATAATTTAATAAATGATATTGAAGTTAATTTCCATTTATGTTTAAATTCTAATGGTTTTTATGTAATTTCTCTCTCTCACTCAAGAAATGGTCATACTCATGACCCATTCTCAATCCAAATCAAGCTTTTCATAAAGCTTTTCCTTAACCCAAGATTAAGCTATGCTTGAGGCCAAATTAATGGTTTTTTTTCTATGCTTTTAGTTTATGTATATTGATGATTCAATCCTTTATGGATTAATGATCCAATTAGAGATCATTTTAATTATTTCCTTAATGATAAGCTTTATCCCTTAGAAAAATTGAGATTTATCAGTCATAGCAGCGGAGTTATGGCAAAATTTTTATAAATTGTCTTCTGCTGTGCCGGGACTGAGGTCGTCTGCAGGAGTGAAATCCTTTGTGCCGGGACTGAGGTCGTCTGCAGGAGTGAAATCCTTTGAGCCAAGACTCTATATACTACGGGAACTGAATGACAAATGCTGCTAAAACTGCTTGGAAATACCTGAGTCACCCCTGACCTGCCTGTGAAAATCTTTCACCTACCATCTTCGTCGTTCCTGAAGCTTTGAACCTCCTGAGGCGATGTTGGAGCAAACTTCCGTCTTCTGTGGAAGAGAAACCCCCTGCTGCTTGAAGCCCAAAACTTATGTCCTCTTTTGATGATGGATGTCATTCTTTCCCAGAGAGTTCATGGGCAAACATGTATGCCTTGCAGATGCAAGATGGACTGCTAAGATGATTGCTAAGATATCTGCTATGCAAACCATGTGCAACCCTATATGCTGTGCAAGAATGTAGATGGATGGGTTACTAATGCATACCTGAGGGAAAATCCCTAAGGGTGGCCTGCTAGATTTTTAGAATTGGGTGTAACTGTGCGGAAGCGATTAACATGATGTCTGACTGAATGACTGATGGAATGAACATGATCTAAGACTGGTTACCCTGTAACGCTATGATACCAATGTGGCATGTGAGGCTTCGACCGTAGTAATCACAACCTTAGTCTAACTAAACTACACTTAATGATGTTTAAGAGATAGACAAATATGTGTCAATGCAATGCAGCTATATTAGATGATGAATGCGGTTACAATGAGATCCAAAGGGATCTATGCTGTCCTAGATGATGTCTACCCCTCGAAGAGAGGGAAACATGCTGAATAATGATGTCTACCCCTAGAAGAGAGGGAAACATGCTGAATAATAATGAAGGATGGCTGAAAGATGGCTGTCCTGACTCCAATGCTGAGTTCCACCACTTGTATGCTGGTATCCCTCTATGTAGGAGTTGGGAAGATGGCTGAATATGCTGATGCATGGATGCGCTGCTGTTCCCAGCCCTCTTGGTGTAGAAACGCTGAAGGAACACATTGTTGGATGCTGAACTGTATCCCCCTTTGCTCCTAGGAAGGAAAACGCTGAAGAGATCCAGATGTCTATGCTGAAATGATGCGTTTCTTTATATATGGGCAATCGGTGCTGGTTGGCCAGCTTGGCTACAGTCGGCCAGCTTTGAATATGCTCACGACTGCCATTTAAATGCCATAAATGCTTTAAAGGCTGGTCGGCTAACTTGAATGCTGTCGGCTGCCTCCACAAGCCCCAATGCTTTTGTCTAGATGGTTAATATGATGCTACAATGCTGAATCCAACCCATACCATGTGGTACATGCTGAAAACATTCATTTAAATGTCCATAAAATGCCTGATAAATCTTGATTAAATGCCTGATGATGCCATGCCATAAAATAATGCCATGTCACTGAACACCTGAATGGTGTGCACGTGACATTCCTCGCTGCTAAACTATTGCTGGGTGGTATACCTGGCAACCTTCGACTCCTCTGTGATCCTTCTCCTCCGAACCGCTGCCCCCTTCTGTCTTCTGCTGTGCCGGGACTGAGGTTGTCTGTGCAGGAGTGAAATCCTTTGAGCCAAGACTCTATATACTGTGGGAACTGAATGGCAAATGCTGCTAAAACTGCTTGGAAATACCTGAGTCACCCCTGACCTGCCTGTGGAAATGTTTCACCTACCATCTCCGTCGTTCCTGAAGCTCTGAACCTCCTGAGGCGATGTTGGAGCAAACTTTCGTCTTCTGTGGAAGAGAAACCCCCTGCTGCTGCCAGTTGAAGCCCAAAACTTATGTCCTCCTTTGATGATGGATGTCATTCTTTCCCAGAGAGTTCATGGGCAAACATGTATGCCTTGCAGATGCAAGATGGACTGCTAAGATATCTGCTATGCAAACCATGTGCAACCCTATATGCTGTGCAAGAATGCAGATGGATGGGTTACTAATGCATACCTAAGAGAAAATCCCTAAGGGTGGCCTGCAAGATTTTGAGAACTGGGTTTAAATGTGCAAAAGCGATTAACATGATGTCTGACTGAATGACTGATGGAATGAACATGATCTAAGGCTGGTTACCCTGTAACGCTCTGATACCAATGTGGCATGTGAGGCTTCGATCGTAGTAATCACAACCTTAGTCTAACTAAACTACACTTAATGATGTTTAAGAGATAGACAAATATGTGTCAATGCAATGCAGCTATATTAGATGATGAATGCGGTTACAATGAGATCCAAAGGGATCTATGCTGTCCTAGATGATGTCTACCCCTGGAAGAGAGGGAAACATGCTGAATAATGATGTCTACCTCAGGAAGAGAGGAAAACATGTTGAATAATGATGAAGGATGGCTAAAAGATGGCTATCCTGACTCTAATGCTGAGTTCCACCACTTGTATGCTGGTATCCCTCTATGTAGGAGTTGGGAAGATGGCTGAATATGCTGATGCGTGGATGTGCTGCTGTTCCCAGCCCTCTTGGTGTAGAAACGCTAAAGGAACACACTGTTGGATGCTGAACTGTATCCCCCTTTGCTCCTAGGAAGGAAAATGCCGAAGAGATCCAGATGTTTATGGTGAAATGATGCATTTCCTTATATATGGGGAATTGGTGCTGGTCGGCTAGCTTGTGCAGTCGGCCAGCTCTGAATATGCTCACAACTGCCATTTAAATGCCGTAAATGCTTTAAAGGCTGGTCGGCTGACTTGAATGTTGTCGCCTGCCTCCACAAGCCCCAATGCTTTTGTCTAGATGGTTAATATGATGCTACAATGCTGAATCCAACCCATACCATGTGGTACATGCTGAAAACATTCATTTAAATGTCCATAAAATGCGTGATAAATCCTGATTAAATGCTTGATGATGCCATGCCATAAAATAATGACATGTCACTGTACACCTGAATGGTGTGCACGTGACAGCAATGGCATGCCACATGGAAGCTCTGGAAGCAGAAGTTTGCGAGGCATAAACAGAGGCAAATTCCCAAATATCACCATTGACATCACATTGAATCACCATCCATTTGCCATCACAATCATTGAAGGCAAGCTGGGGGCTGCAGTTCATGTCTGACCAATATGCAAAGACCCGAGAAATGCTTAGTACCTGCATAGTGGATATCATAGCCCCCAAATAGCCAGCCTGGCCAGCCATAGAATGTTGGTTATGTTCTTGCAAATAGAGAATGCCCGGCTGCCTGGTTAAAACATAATGCCACACTAGCCGCCACTTAGAAGGATTGCAGAGGCCCTGTACATTAAGAGTGACACAATGGAGTTTGTCAAGCATGAGGATATATACAAAGGAGGAGACCAAGAATATACAACCAAAGAGTGCTTAAGCATCAGCCATCATGGGCTGCAGCCCTTCCTTCCCTGGGTCAAAGGATAGCCCTTACTCAGACTCACAAATAGGAATGTGTTTTTTGAGAATGGACCGTGGTTGTAGGGAGTCTGCCAAAAAGCCAAAAGTGTTTCCCAAAAAAAGAGTTAGGGAAATGAAGGCGAAGTAACATGGAAATTTTGCGGATGAAGGCCTTAGTGCTGGAGCACGTCCAAAACAAATGAGGCACCGTTTCAGAAGGGGCCATGCATCGAAGTAACATGGAAATTTTGCGGATGAAGGCCTTAGTGCTGAAGCACGTCCAAAACAAATGAGGCACCGTTTCAGAAGGGGCCATGCATCGAAGACAAGAAGCAGATGCAATCCTTCGTTTAGCAAGAGTAACAACCACAGATAAGGAACCTGTAAGACAATGCCATAGGAAAAGCTTTTGCTTGAGAGGCAATTTACTCCTCCATAAATTGCGAAGATTCTTTCGCCACCAAGCAAGTGATTTTGTCATATGCCAAAGAGAATTAGCATGTGAATGAATCCATGGTGATGGCTGGGGGAAAGAGTATGTCGTCCTAACCATTAGGTCAGAAAGAATAACAGGATGAGAATTTGAGCCCACCAGGTGTAACTGCCAATCCTATAATCTGTCCCTGTTAGATAAAGAAGGGATGGGAAGAAAAGGCTGCAGCAAGTCAGCAATTTTCCTCCAAATGAACCTGTGATGCATGGCTAGTGGATAGGAAGCCATAGCTTGAGGGAAGGAAAGCATTTGACCAGTAGCATCAACAACATCATTTATGCACCTAATCCCCAATTTGCTGAGATTGTATGCCCGAATCGGCTCTTGCAGGGCCAATGGAGAATAAAAAACAGCACTCCACTAAATGCTTTCCTGCCGAATGGAATTGGCATGAGACAAAAGGAAGGGTGCCCAATGAGCATGCGAAAGGACCTGTTTCCAATCGCAAAATAAGTGAAGTGGCAAAAGGGAAGCCCGGGATAGAACCTACAAATCTGCCCAAAATGACCTCCTAGTGTGATTAGTGATCCATGCACCATGTTCAAAAGTGCGTAAGGCCGTGCACATGGTTGCAAGCATATGAGTCCATGGTTGCGTCTGACGAAAAAAGGTGAGTAGGAGAGGAATTTTCCTTGCCAAGATATGATGCGCAATATTCAGCACATTCAATCCGCCATGCATCCTCGGGGAACAAACTTTTGCCATCCGCATAAGTCTTAAAGCTTTAGCACAGAAGACTTTGTTTTCCATAACAGCTCCATAGCCTGAGACATGAAAGCAGAATTATCCTGAGAGGTCCAATGTATCAAAGGCAAAGAGTACTGAACATAGGCCATGATAATCGACTGGACAATCCGGAGCCTAACATGGAGTGGCCAGGTGGAGAACTTCCAGTAGTGGAGCTTGGCATGAAGCTTGTCAAAAATCCACTTTAACTGTTGTTTCCTAGTGATGTACCAGCCAATAGGGTAACCAAGATGGCAGACCACATCATAGGGTTGCATAATGTGTCCGGGCCATAAAAGAGCATGCCAATCATATAAATGCAGAGGTATGAGGCTGGATTTGTTAAAATTGACATGCAGGCCAGCAGCCATGCCATATATAGAGAGAGTGTCCATAAGAGTCTTCAACTGCTGTGGAGAATTATGCTGCATAAAGAAGGAGTCATCTGCATATGCCTGAGCCATAAAGGGAGGGGCTCCAGGAATCTGAAGGCCAATGAGAAGGTCCTGCGCGGTAAGATGATCCAAGTATTTGAGAAGTGGGTGAGTGGCAATGGCATATAAGAGGGCACTGAGTGGACACCCTTGTCTGACTGAACGCCCCAAGGACCAACATTGAGAAAGATGATTGCCAAGGATGCATTGGGCTATAGAGTCAGCATACAAGCAGTAGATGACATTAGCCATTTTTGGCCCGAATCCCATCTGAGCCATTGTCTGTGAGATAAAATCCCAGTTGACCGTGTCAAAAGCTTTAGCAAAGTCCACTTGCATAATAAAAACATCCTGGTTAGAATATTTTCATATTCAATAGCCATGAGAGCATTGCCAATATTATCATGGATCTGCCGCCTAGGAACAAAGCCATATTGCAAGGGATGCAGACCCTCATAAAGCACTTGCAACAGGCATCAATGTGATGGGCCTCCAATCCATGAGATGCTCACTCAAATTTCGCTTGGGGATGAGTTTAACTATGCCATGCTTCCATGATTGGGGGAGTACTCCTGTATGCCAAGCCTCATTAATCATTTGCAGGATAACACCTTTAAGGTCTTCCCAAAAGTGTAAGAAAAATTCCACCGTGAGGCCATCATACCCTGGTGCCTTACCAGTGCTGAGATGGGACAAGGCATCATCAAGCTCCACATCAGTGAAAGGCATATCAAGTTTGAGAGCTTCCTCTGGGTTGATACTGGGAAGAACATGCTGTAAAAGAGTATCCCGAGCTTGTAATTCGTGCAAAGAAGTGGTAGCAGGGGGTGCAAACAGTTTCTGAAAATAAGAAAAGCATTCATGTTGGAGCTCTGAGAAAGACCGAGTCCATTCACCATCCAGTTTACGGACTGTGAGGCAAGAGGTCTTCCTCCTGGAAGCATGTAACCCTTGAAAGAAAGATTTTGAAGAGCAGCCTTTATCCATGAATTGAGTCATCCTTGCCCGAACCCTCCACTTGGCCAATTTCCATCAGTCATTAGCTTGCAAGAGAGCTGTTGACTGAGAGAGAGTGTCATGATTTGTTGAGAGGAGAGGGGCTGCAATTGGGAATGTGCAGTCAAGGACTGAACTACTGCTTTGGCATGCTGAACTTTAGCTCTCCAGTCAGGCATGAAATTACTCCCATATTCATGAATAGCATGCTGAAGCCTGGCGTTGCCATGCAAAATTACAGTCATAATGGACATGGGCTGTAAGAGGAATTATGGCATATCGGATCAATTGTTGAAATTGTGCATGCTGCAGGTATCTTTTATTGATATGTTTCATCCGAATGGAATGTAAAGGCATGTCATCCCAGGGCTGCCAAGCTGAATATTCAGCCATAAAGGAGCATGGTCAGAGAGACCAAGAGAGTGATCAACCTCAATATGAAGACTGAAATCTGTATATTGTTGAGCATGTAGTAAATACCATCTATCCAAGCGAGCCCAGTAGTTAGTAAAGGCATTATGATGATAGGTGTAGCCCACTATTCAAGTGTGCATGGCTGTCCATAAATCTTGTGTATGTGTCGTGGTAAGTAACTCCTCCCATGATCGCTTTTCAAAAGGGATCATATGAGATCTATGAGTAGTGTTGTCTGATGGCATGGGAGAGTTATTAAAGTCTCCGCCAAGAAGAGCACAAGATCGCCATGGGTAAGAAGCAATGGCATGCCACATGGAAGCTCTGGAAGCAGAAGTTTGCGAGGCATAAACAGAGGCAAATTCCCAAATATCACCATTGACATCACATTGAATCACCATCCATCTGCCATCACAATCATTGAAGGCAAGCTGGGGCTGCAGTTCATGTCTGACCAATATGCAAAGACCCGAGAAATGCTTAGTACCTACATAGTGGATATCATAGCCCCCAAAATAGCCAGCCTAGCCAACCATAGAATGTTGGTTATGTTCTTGCAAACAGAGAATGTCCGGCTGCCTGGTTAAAACATAATTCCACACTAGCCTCCACTTAGAAGGATTGCAGAGGCCCTGTACATTAAGAGTGACACAATGGAGTTTGTCAAGCATGAGGATATATACAAAGGAGGAGACCAAGAATATACAACCAAAGAGTGCTTTAGCATCAGCCATCATGGGCTGCAGCCCTTCCTTCCCTGGGTCAAAGGATAGCCCTTCCTCAGACTCACAAACAGGAATGTGTTTTTTGAGAACTCCAACCCAATTGAGAAGAACCGGGGGAGTGGCTGAGGTAGAGGCTTGGCCTGGAGTAGGAGTAGATGCATCCTAGTGGCGAGATTGAAGGGGTCTTTGCCTCAACACCCTCTTGGGCTGTAAAAAACCATCATTATCAGGGGCCTTCTCTTTCTCTTTACCTTTGTCCTTGCCTTTAGCTATGGCTAGCATTTGCAAAGCCACTTTCCCAACTTTGGAGGCATTTTTATCCAAATTCTTAGACCCAATAGTCTCTTGCTTATGAGTGGGCTGAACCAGGGGAGAAGGTATAGCAGTGGCTAGAGGGGGACGCAAGACAGTAGGGCATTCAGAGGCCAGATGCCCGTACTTATGGCATGAAAAACAAGCACCTGCAAAAATTTCCCATTTCAATTCAAAGTACTTTTGGCCCATTGGCAAACCTTCAACCTCGACTGCAATGGAGGGGAGGGTAGGGGTATCTGTGTCCCACAAAACAAAATCTATTACGATTCCCAACAGGGCGAGGGGGGCAGATAACTTGGCCCAGTGCAGCGGCCAATCCTGGCAATTCTTCTCGCATATAGTCTGGGAAATTAACCACCTCCACCCAGACAGGACAATGATGTCGTATGAGACTTTGATAGTCTTTATTGGGGGACCATGGCATAGCATGTACCATTCCTGCCATAAAATAAAGGAGAAAATTCAAGCACACGCTGCTTCTGCAAGGCATCGGTGAGGTGAACTTCATAAAACCCACGGGAGGCAAAGTACATCCCCTCCACAAAAGAGCCACCAAGGATAGACTGAATCCATTGCGCAACATCATTGGCAGATGGTATCTTTCCAAGAAAGAAGATAATGACCGCAGTTTGTGCAAGCTTATTAAGCGGTTGTACCAGAGATGGTAGCTGCAATTTATAAGTAACCTGAGGAACAGGCTTGCTCCAATCCTGGCAAGATTGATGGAAGTCCTCTTTCAGAGTATCAAAAACATATTGAGCCTCTGCATCCATACTTGCATCTGAAATCAAATCAGCACATCGTCTTTTGACCTCCTGAGTGCGCTCCTTGTGCACATAAGAGGTTAATCTATGGGTTTAAGAGAGTTTTAGGTAGCGTGAAAGGGTGGGTCTAACTAAGGTAGAGAGAGAGAGAGAGAGAGAGAGAGAGAGAGAGAGAATTAAGATAATTCACATGTTTGAACTTCCCTTCACAGCTTAATCATTCTCTTAAGTAAGAAGCCTCTATTTGGTTGCCCGCTCATCAATTTATGGTTTCAACATGAACCCACACACTTGGTTCATAATAATCAAAGTATTGTCAATCTATGAAATAAATAGTTAAAACCAAAACTAATGCTCGACATGACTAATCAATTGTGGGTCCTATGGACGCCCCTCTCCCAAGGTCTAATTGCCATAGAGGAACTCCCTTAAAACTAAGTTGCACCCCAGAATCCAAATCACACTAAAATCAACTATCTGGCCTCCATGCTAGCCTTGTTATGTCTAGACAATGGGACATAATATCAAGTAATGAATTCTTAAGGCAATCCAAAGAGTTTCAAAAAGGTGTTACAACCACTTGCTTAGTCAAATAAGTACAGTGTCGGAACTTGATGAGACAGAGATTGGTGTCAGGGTGACATGATTAAGACAGGAGAGAGAAGAGAGAGAGGAATGTATGTACATGACTGAGCCCTAGGTCAGCCCTAAAGGGGGTGACCCTTGGCCTTTCACATGACTTCTACTGATGGCTAGACTAATGAATGAATGAATTGACTTGCTTCTTGATGAAAATGACTTGTGCTATATATATGTGAGGAAGGGAGGTGGTCGGCTAGTCCAGAAGGCTGTTGGCCTGCTGTCGGGACAAGATACCTTGGAAAAATTCCTTAAAAACTGCGCTTAACTACCATGCTGTCCACACACTGTGCCTTTCCTTTTGGTGCCATCGATACCCCAACAACACACACCTTACCTGGCCGCCGTGAGCTTGGGATTGAGAGATGAATCGAATGTTGGAAGCTGCTACAGTGCGCGCCGCTGTGAGCTTGGGATTGTGAGACGAATCAAACGTTTAAAGCTGCTACAGTGCGCGCGAAACGGGCGAAAAGAAAATGAATACACGTTTTAGTTTTTTTAAAGATTTGAGATGCATAAACGACCCAAAAAAAAGGTGGGTTATGCATCGCAATTTCGATGCATAAACCACTCATTTCCAGTTTGCTAGGGTTGCTACTACGGTGGCATATACAACTGCATTTTAAAGGTCGCATAAGCATCCACGAAAGCGACCCCCACTATGTTCTTCATATTTATATGATGGTCACTATGTATAGACCATTCTTGTAGTGATGATGTGAAGGGGGTCTTACCTCTTAATACAATTTCAAGATTCAAGGGTAGTGTCTACCCTTTTATAACTCAATCTGGTGTTTAGATGATGATTACAACAACAGATTTATCAGCATAAAATCACCAAAAATTACATTAAATCAAGGGTAACAAATCTGTACGGAATGGTTGGAGTATCAAACCATCTCCTAATTGCAATCTGAAGTTATAGGGATCTGTACCTAATGGTTAATTTGTACCCTCAATTGTACTAAAATATAATTATTAGTACTGATTAATCATTGATTAGAAAATTAATCCTCTATTTTGTGTGCAAAAAACAGAGTATGCGGGGAGTCCAGATCTGAGGCTTTAGAGTTCAAATGAGCTCAAATCCTTTCAAGGCCATCAATAGCAATCAGTCTAGTAGAGGATTAAGCCAAGAAACACAAGATTTGACCAAACATTGAATGCTTAATCTCTGTTTTACTAAAGTCACCTGCAGATTTGATGAAGAGCTTGGATCTCACTGTAGACTTGATCAAATCCAAATCTATCTTCACCAGCTTGTAGAGCACCCTTGAAAACCCCTAGGGCCAAGAGGAATTAGACCCACCCATTGCAACTGGAGAAGAAGAGATATCATTTTCCCTCAAAAAAATGGTGCCTATAAAGTAGTGAAAAAGGGCAGTTCCAATAGGCGGTTTGGCAAAATGCTTGAATGGGCTGGAGCCCAATGAGTATAGCTAGCTATGGCTGAAAGCTTTTGAGCTAATGTTTCTCCTGGAGGGAGATCAAGCCCCTCCACTGGCTGGGGGTGTAGAGGTTAGTTGAAAAAAGAGGTTAAAAATCTAATTATCTACTAATCCTAATTAGTCAGGTGATCAGCAAGATAATGGACTCACAAATTGATGGATTCTAGGCTAGGCTCTGATACCATGTTAAATTTGCAGCAATGTGATGAGCTATGGTGGATCAAATGCTAGAATCAATATCATTACAAAGAGATTAGATAATAATTAAGACATGATTAGTGAGGAATTAACTGATAGCTTAATGTAGGCATGGATAATCAAAAACCAGTGAGTTCTCATTAGGCCAATGTCTCAATTTATAGAGTTTACATCCAAGCATCTAATCCCACTGATTTCTCCTTGATTCACTCCATCTCTTTTGCTTGATTATCTCTCCACCCCTCCCAGAATATCTCCACACCTCCTAAATCTACTCATGCTACCCTTTATTCTCTCCCAGTAGATACTTCTCACCTTTTGCTTGATTATCTCTCCACCCCTCCCAGAATATCTCCACACCTCCTAAATCTACTCATGCTACCCTTTATTCTCTCCCAGTAGATACTTCTCACCTTTTTACAGGTTCTCTCATATTTACAGATTCTCTTTTACAGCCTCTTGCTAAGGGCTTGTTCCCGCACACACCCTATTCACTTGTATATTTCAACACAAACTACCCACTTGTATAGTTCAACACAAACTACCCACGACATGTCTAAACTAACGCCACATGTCATTACATTAATACAAGTGATGAATGAGCTTTGCATTCAAAAGAGAATAGCACATGAGAATGGGTATTGAAGGACATAGGTTAAGTCTTTCTATGAATCTATAGAAAAGGGAACTCCATAAAATGTGCTCTCATGTGAAATTCTCCTTGTTTGTGGTTTACACAAACAAAATGGAAAGTATTTTGTACTACTGTGAGTACACATCTTCTACAAGTTACATCGAAGTGAGATGCCAATGTTGGTGACCCATTGTAAATTTGCCTTAGTGACCCATTCTAAATTTGCATTAGTGACTCATAGACGATAGGTGGGATAGGAGGTTGCAGGATAGCCCACTGATGGAGGCATTTCCGTATCTAGCCTTGATGACATTTGTTGGGTACTTGGAGCTTGCATTGGGTTGGTATACTCATCTCGTTTGTCCAATTGCACCTTGTGTTGTGTCTGTGGCAAAATATTTATTTAAAAAAAAGATAAAGTTTAAGGATTTATCAGCTAATTGTCATCTCAAGAGAGATATTAGAATAAATAGGCCAAACAATCATTAAGTTGATCACAAGCACCAAAATATTTTGAGCTAAAAAAAAATATTTTGAGGTAAAAATCCCAAAAAAATATTGAATATTGAAGGTTGATGGCCTTATTGAAAGGGATAAGGGTGATGTACTGCTCTTTGTGAGTACCTGCATGCAAGTACAAACCCTGCAATGCAATGAGCTTGATTTAGCAAGGCACATAAAGTGTAGGATACAAGTACCAAAAGGAAGAAAGCGTAGGGTGAAAATTAGTTACATCAAAAAAATTGCATATATTTTTGATTTGGTAAATGAGGTGAGAGAGAAGAATTGTGAACACTTTAAAATAACAATAATAGTAATAATTGTTGGCTTTCAAGCTGTACCCTTGAGTGAGAGAAATAATTGCCGATTCTATGGTTTAAACCTTTGAACTACAATTGGATTCTATGGTTTAAATGATTGGATTCCATGGTTAAACTTTAGAACTAGAATTGAATCTAGATTCCATGGTTTAAACTTTTGAATCTAGATTCTATGGTTTAAACTTTAGAACTACAATTAAATCTAGATTCCATGGTTTAAACTTTCGAATTACAATTGAATCTAGATTCCATGGTTTAAACTTTAGAACTACAATTGTACAATTGAAATATCTAGATTCCATTCTTTAAACTTTAGAAGTACAATTGAATCTAGTTTCCATGGTTTAAACTTTAGAACTACAATTGAATCTAGATATTACATGGTTTAAACTTTAGAATAAACCAAACTTTAGAACTAAAATTGAATCTAGATTCAAAGTTTAAACCATGGAATCGAGAATCAATTGTAGTTCTAAAGTTTAAACCATGAGATCCAATTGTAGTTAGAAGGTTTAAACCATGGAATCTAAAATTATCTCTCTCTCTCTCTCTCTCTCTCTCTCTCTCTCTCTCTCTCCAAAAGCCATGAAGCACACTTACCCCACGTATAGTCCCTCTGCCAAGCAATATGCATATTGTGCAAGTTGTGCTATATGGCCAGACCCTGTGATTCTTGCAAGACACCCTAGCATGCAAGCGGCTTGTTGCGCAAAGAACATCGCAGCCTGCGGGAATTAATTAGTAATTAAGTCTATAAGAAAGACTCTAATTAACACTTAGTCCCTTTAAAACATTAATATATATTCTCTTTGCCTCAATTGTAGTATATGTGCGCTTACAATCAGGCAATTGTCGCATTGTGTGTTTTGAATATTCAGTTCATCTTGGAGAATCGAGCGAGTTGCAATAACTGACGTTGGGAAGCAACATGTCACCTGTGCAATAGCCAATCAATATTAGAGGCCTATTCTAGACTTTCGTTTGATATGCATCAGTGTTTATTCTTGTTCATGATGTACTGCTGATCGTGGGTCCTGTGGGATGGCCATGAGCAGAGCAGGTAAAGCATCCAAGGGGACATGATTATTCACGAAGTGGATGCTCTCGATTTATGTATTCCGACGTTCTGTTTCAGTTGGCAAGACAGCTTTCTCGTTGCTCTGTTAGGTTCTGTTTCAGTTGGCAGATCCTTTGAATAAACAATCGAGGACAATTGAAGAGGGGGGTATGTTACAAGACTGAGTATTTTACCTCTTTGTCTTAAGCATTGTAATTATGTTTTAAGCATGTTTAAGTATTCACTAATCATGTTTAATCCAATAAATGCATGTGTAAGTCTGTACGAGGAAAGAGAGAGAGTGTTGTGTGTGTGTGTGTGAGAGAGAGAGAGAGAGGGGGAGGGAGAGAGAGAGAGTGTGTGTGCGTGTGAGAGAGGGAGAGAGAGAGAGAGAGTGTGTGTGTGTGTGTGAGAGAGAGAGAGAGTGTGTGTGTGTGTGTGTGTGTGTGTGAGAGAGAGAGTTGGAGGAAGCACCTCAGCACATAAGCATGCCTCAGGGGAGTGGCTTTCCCCACAATTCCCACTGCATGGAAAGTATCCTCCGCAGCATTGATATCTAATTAATTTCGATAATCATTAAACACAAAACTAATTAGTTACGCACACCTGCAACTTTCCGCTTCAATTTATTAATCAAAGGGCCGATCAATCAAAGATTAGCATTAAACACAAAACTAATTAGCTGCGCACAGTCAATTAAAGATACTTGAGCGCTCACTTTGTCATATCATCGTAAAGCGCTCTACGTCGCAGTTGATATGAAACACAAGGTGCACTGCCAAAAAGCCATAGCTCTCTCGTTAATCCATCTGAAAGCTGGATAATTAAGCTTAACTACTCCGGCCACACACGCAATACTGACTGTAGAGTAATTAATGCAAACTTATCGTGTTCAATCTAGCAGATAATCAACCCATTAGTGCTTACCACCATAGTGCTAAGCAGAAGTCTGTTGACGCAAGCACGGCGCAGATTTTTGCAATAGTTGCAGGCGAAACACAGCACCAGATTAGAGAGAAAAAAAGAGAGATTAAAGACAAAGTTGCGGGATTAATCATATGATTAGGTGGGTGATTTTACATGCCAAATCCCGCTTTGCTGTTTCCAAAAGTGGGCTCTCCCACACGTTCGTGTAGCTCTCCCGGCCTTTGAGTTTCTCAAGGCGAGAAGAGGCCGTCTGCTCATGCTCCATGTCAACAACAAATTAAACAACCCTAAGCTTCTCACTAATACATCTAATGATAAAAACTCGTTGATCTAAGCTTTGCCTTCTTGGGACATATGCGGGCATTCCGATGTGGGAAGCCGGCCGGCTTGTAGTTTCACATTGGTCCATCTACCATCATAGTGGTTGACGTTGTCTTTTCTTAGGTCCTCTCTACTCAACCCCCTACTATAGTGGTTGACGTTGACGTTGACGTTGATGTCAACAACAAATTAAACAACCCTAAGCTTCTCACTAATACATCTAATGATAAAAACTCGTTGATCTAAGCTTTGGCTTCTTGGGACATAAATAAAGGAAACCTTTGGGATGGGCCTTATGCGGGCATTCCGATGTAGGAAGCCGGCCGGCTTGTAGTTTAACATTGGTCCATCTACCATAGTGGTTGACGTTGTCTTTTCTTAGGTCCCCTCTACTCAACCCCCTCCTATAGTGGTTGACGTTGATGTTGTCTTGTATTAGGTCCTCTCTCTCTCTCTCTCTCTCTCTCTCTCTCTCTCTCTACCCCGCTACTCACACACCTACTCCTTAGCACCTTCCCTAGAAATCACTCCTTAAAAAATGTTAAAAAACCTCACACATTACATACACTAGTTCATTTACGTTTTCCGTTCACTTTTTTATTTTTAAAAAAGGGCTTGAGAGTAGATAAACAACCTATCACAATATATTTCAAACCACTATAGCATTTTCATCATCTTCATAGGAGCACCTTGTCATTTTGTCCAAGGCAATTTTTCTTCACCACTTCTTGGACCCAATCTTGCATTTATTTAATTATATGAGCATTGTTTACATTTAAAAACTATAGCCTATTCCAAATGTAAATATTTCTATTATTACATATATATATATATATATATCTTGGCATATATAAGGAATGTGGGATTGTTTTTATAGATTTCACCATATAAGGTGAGTAATAACCCTTTTAAGAATAAGTTTAGCAATCCAAGTCAAGGAGGGTGGGAATAATGGCTTAAATTATTTTGAATCGGGATAGTATTATAATTTATAATCCACAAAGAGGGCCCAAAGATTAGAATTTTTCACATGTGCACAAGTCTTACATCACCTAAGGAGAGGAGGTGAGCATTATGCCTAAATAATTCAAGATTCCAATTGATACTATATACATATATGTACACTTTTTCTTCCCATGATGGCTTGGCAAAAAAAGTCTTGAGACATGGGAGACCCACCAAAAGGACTTTTTTCAAGGTGTACATTTTTAAATTCAATTTTTGACCATCTTCCACTCAAAATTTAGGGATGAGATTTTTCAGTTCATAATATGAGACCGAAGTCAAATTTACAGAGCACACGGAGAACTTCAATTTTGGTTTTGGAAGCTCCTCAATCCGAGCTACACAGGAAAAGTTACAGCCAAAACAATGGACTGCTAAAATTCTGGACAGTTTATCCAAACCTCTTCCTCACTCATTCTCTTACCCACAATTACATTCACCACTTTGTAATGATTTCACCCCAAACCTATTTAAAATAGCCTTTGAAAACCTTGGCTCAAAAGAAAATTGTAATCATATCTTTTGAATTTTTCTCCACCATCTTGGACCTAGCAGCAGTTGAGACCTAGTCCAATTACAACCTCTTCATCGAATCATTTTCACACCACTTAAATCCTTTCTAAGGGAGTCCCTCTCCACCTATAAAAGGGACCATCTATCACCATCAAAGAAAATTGTAATCATATCTTTTGAATTTTTCTCCACCATCTTGGACCTAGCAACAGTTGAGACCTGGTCCAATTACAACCTCTTCATCGAATCATTTTCACACCACTTAAATCCTTGCTAAGGGAGTCCCTCTCCACCTATAAAAGGAGTCCCTCTCCACCTATAAAAGGGGCCATCTATCACCATCAAATAATAATGTTTCTCTTAGTCCTCAAGCTCATGCTAGCCTCTTCTTTCCCCATCACCCATACCTTCACCAAAGTCTTTGGTTTTCCTCTCTATGCTCACCGTATCATGTGGCTCTTGCCAACATCACCCTAGCTGTGTGAAATTTGTGATTAAGCCACTCTCTCTCTCTCTCTCTCTCTCTCTCCATTTACTTTGAGAACTAATAAGTAATCTTTGGTCTATTCCATATGTTTCAAGCCTTAGTTTCCATTAATGGGTTGTGTATTTATGACATGGATGCTTCCTTTTTTGTTCTTCCATTGAGTTGGTTTAGGATCAAGAGCTCTCTTCTTTTTTGTCTTTGTGAGTGTGTTTCTTTTGGGAGGTGATAGAGGCCACCTTTCAAGAAAATCACCCTCATAAATTGGTGCCCCCACTGAGGATTATTCTCTAAGCCCTTTCAATTTACAATTTTCCTACCACTTAGGTTTGTCTTAGGAGGATGAACTGCCCTAATTTGCCAATTAGGCCAAATCATCCTTAGTAACCTATTCAGCCTTGTCAATTCATGTGGTTCTAAGCCACAAAGCTAATTTCCAACAACGCCTTGCATTGCTCTTCGGGGCTGAGCGACTAGCAGAGATCAATGCATCGCAAGAACCATTCATTTTACCCCTTCTTAATTATGAGCTCACATTTGATGTATTTATATTTGTTTTGATGTCCTAATATCCACTTTTCCTAAGCTCTATAGTAAGTTTTCTTCCTTTATTTTCTTGAGCCCTCATCTTCTTGAAATTTTTCCAAATGGCTACTTCTTTTCCCACCTTTCCATGGGAGAGAAAATGAAGATGCCATGGAGTTTTTGGATAATCTAGAGATGGCCCATCTCATTTCTAGGTGAGACACTAAGGCCATAAAAATCAGGGCTTTCCCTCTTGTCCTAAAGGAGGAAGCCAAGACATGGTATGGTACCCTATCGCAAGCTACCAAAGATGGATGGGAGGAACTTTAAGAGGCCTTCATCAACAAATATGGAAGAGGTGAAACCCCTGAAGGATTATGGTAGAAACTACTACAACATCAACTCAAGGATCTTTGCAAGACTTTCAAAAGTACGAGGATAAGTTCCAAGATCTTTGGACCAGGTGGATCAACTCTTTATCTCAAGGTGAGGCAGCCGTGAATTTTCTTAAGAGGGATAGGTTTGTAGCCGGTCTTTTCCCACCCTTGAGAGAAAAGGTAGAGTCTAACTTTGAAGAGGCACTAAGAGTGGCTAGAGAGAAAGAAAGTTGACATTGCAATCACTTAGACCTAAGGTAGAATTGGACATGGGAAGAAGAGAGGAGGGCACTCACGAGGATCCTTTAGCTCATTTGGCACTAGGGGCATCTACAGTCTTAGGGATGGCACCACCACGAGCAGTTGAGGCTACACAACAAGAGCTTCTCCAAAGGATAACTCAACAACTAGAGAGTCTAAATCTAAATTTAATGCAAAATCCTAGAGCACAAGCACCACGAGAGGCTAGAAGGGGACCTAGGAGACAAGCACAAGAGTTAATTTTCTACAACTGTATTGAGTGAGGTCATGGGACGTATAATTACCCGTACCCAAGGAGACCTCGAGGGGGGATGTTCCCAACAAGGGATATGCCCCCACCCCAACTACCTGCAACCATTCCACCAGTGCCACAACCACAACCACCACCGCTGGGGCAGAGAATCGAGTGATGTCCTCGAATTAGGCGCAATTAAAGAACGCATGGAGGAATTGGAGGCCTTGCCAGCAATAAAAAGAACCAGAGCTCAGCACATGGATGACAAGATGGAAGACATAGAGGAGGCCATGAAGGAGCAAAAGAAGGAGGAAGGCGAGAGAAGCAAAGCGAGTCAAGAAAGCCAAGAGGTCCAAGTGAAAGATCACTATGGAGGACTTTCCTCTTAGTAAGGGACTCAAGTCTTATAACCTTTCCATTGATTTGAGTTCACAAAGACCCAATATTACTTATCCACAAATCTTAGAGCTGTCACCTCTATTAAGAATGCGGTGGGCTAAGCTGTCAAGCACTAGAGTCCCCAAGAAAAAGCATGTCAGTCCCATGAATCTAATTAGAAGCAACCCCCATAAAGATGTTGTCCTAGTTTTAGATGCTTGGGTTAAGGAGGGTCATAAGGTGTCAAGGGTGTATGTGGATGGAGGAGCCCATATGTGTGTAATGTCAGAGAGGACTATGCACAAGTTAGGTTTGGAGATTAATTCCCCATCTCCCTTTAAAGTAACCTTGGCCAACAACTCTAGCATAAAATGTTTGGGAGTCATTAAGGGTGTAATAATCACAGTTTGCTCCATTGAAGTGGAAGTTGACGTGTGTATTATCTGTAGCAAAAAGGGGGAGGGATATCCAATCATTTTAGGGAGGCCATGGCTTATTGCCACCATGAGTGCAGATAAAAAATGGGGAATATGAATGCTTGTATTAAATCCAAAAGGGTTGAAGGGATCCTCTAGCAAGAAGGTCAAAAGAAATTGATTTGAGATATGAGACCACTATAGATGAAGAGAGTAGTGAGTACTCCACCACACAGAGACTGAGGAAGAAACATCAAGCACTGAGGATACAAGCTTGTTTGATGTTATGGGCCTAGTATTTTAGAATAGGGAAGCCAATGAGGAGCTAAGGACATCACACAAAACAGATACAGGGAGAGAGGAGAGGCTGAGACAAATGTTGGCAGTAGATTTGACACCAGAAGAACAAGAAAGCTATCTTGACATGCGCAAGAGGTATTCTAATCTTTTCCTTTTTGATTACACTGGGGTAGAGGTAATTGAGCATCATATTGAATTGAAGACAGAATCAAAGCCTATTGTCCAAAAATTGAGAAGATTAGGGGTAGTACATAGAGAGGCTTTGTTTAACAGAGGTGAATAGACTTTTAAAAGCAGGGTTCATTTATCCTGTGGACAATTATGAGTGGGTGTCCTCCCAAAAAGTATGGTAAGTGGAGGGTATGTGTTGATTATAAACCTCTCAATGCAGCCACAAAGAGGGACCACTTTCCCCTACCATTCCAAGATGAGATCCTAAATGAGGTAGCTGGTCATGAAAGGTATACAGTTTGTGATGGTTATTCAGGTTATTTTCAAATCAAGATAGCTAAAGAGGACTAGAAGAAGACTACTTTCATCACCCCTTGGGGATATTTTGCTTACAGAGTGATGTCTTTTGGCCTCACTAATGCTGTTGCCACTTTCCAAAGATTCATGAACTATGTTTTTCAGCCATTCTTTGGATCATCTATAAGGGTGTTTGTTGATGGTTTTTGCATATACAGCAACACAGTTTCACATTGCCAAAAGGTGGAGGAGGGCTTGAAGAGATTATTTTAACTAGGTGGACAATTGAATCCAGAAAAGTGTCATATTGCTCAATGCAAGGTGTTGCCTTTGGGCCACATGATTTTTGCACAAGGAATTGAGTCAGACCCATCAAAGGTGAGGGACCTCCTAGCTCTACCATCTCCATCACAAGCACCAAACAACTAGTTACTTTTCTCTAGAGAAGGTGAGAAACTTGGCTAGATTCATTCATCTGCTTGCTCAAGTAGTGTCACCTCTACAACAACTTACTCAAAAGAATGTCTTTGCTTGGGACAATGAATATGAAGAAGTGTTTAATGAAGTCAAGGTTATACTCAGTTCTCTACCTGTTATTATGCCACCACAGTGCGACTTGGTGTTCTATGTATGCCCAAGTGTTGGTTCTCATGCAGTTGCTGCAGTTTTTATGTAGAAAGATCCAGATATAGCCTATATGAGCCTTGTTTAATTTGCCAGCAAAGTGATGATAGAAGTTGAGAAGAGGAGTTTCCCAAAAGTGGAGAAAATAATGCTGGCTCTTATGTTTGCAGTAAGAAAGTTCAGATCATACCTTTTGCCAAAACCTTTTATCATCCTAACAGTTGAAAACACATTTCCTTATGTTGTTTAGCATATGAACCTCTCACCAAAGATTGCAAAACGGATTTTGGAGCTACAAGAATTTGAATATACTTTTATGGTGGAGGATAGCACCCGTGCCGGTCTAGCAGATGTGTTGACTTACCGCTATCACGAGAAGAAGGTGGCCCCTAAAGAAAAAACCTCAGAGCTAGAGGAGCCCCTTACTGATGCCTTCACATTGTATTTTGATGGAGCCTATAGAAAGAAGACCAATTTGGCAGGAGGAGGATTCATCATTTTAAATCCCGAACAAGAGGTGGTTTCCCAAGTAAGTAAAGTTTTATCTGATGTCTCAAACAATGAGGCAGAATATGCCACACTCAAGTTGGGATTGGAAGCTTGTTTAGAGCAAGGGATTAGGTGACTTATTGTAAGAGGGGATGCCATGCTTTTAGTTAGACAAATTCAAGGTACCTAGGCTTGTAAGAATGCTAATATTTTGATCTGGTTGAAGCAAGTTAAGTGTTTAATGAGAAAGTTTGATGTTGTGAAAATCGAGCATGTGCCTAGGCATAAGAACGAGGGTGCAGATGCCCTAGCTAACTAGCAGTTAGATGTTTGTGCAATAAAACCGTAGGAGCCTAAGTTTCAAGGCAAAGAGCATCTTCAGGATATCACTTAGTTCCTACTCATAGGAGAACCTCCAGGCCATCTCACCAAAGTACAAAGACACAGGTTAATACAGAGTGCTTTATCTTATCAATTGATTGGATAAGATTTGTACCACAAAGGGAAGGACTTGGTAATAAGGAGGGTTCCCTCATCAAATGAAATAGGTGATATACTCCAATCTTGCCACCATGATGGAGTGTGTGGTGGGCACTTTGCATAAGAAATTACTAGAAGAAAAAGGTCCTCTTGACAGGATACACTTGGCCTAGTTTACACAAGGATGTCCAACACACTGGTGCAAGACTTGTAAGGCTTGCCAATTTGCAAGAGATAAGAGATTCACTTATGAACTAAGGAATCCCATATTCTCCTATGGCCCATTTGAAAAATGGGGAATTGATGCCATAGGTCCCCTCCCAAGGACCTAGTCAGGAACAGTTTACATTATTGTGGCTATGGATTACATGACCAGGTGGGCACAAGTGACAAGCACTAGGAGGATTATAGTCAAAGAAGTGGGCAAGTTTGTGTTTGACAATATTTGTTGTAGGCTTGGAACACCCTTGGAGTTGGTGTCAGATCATGGGCCAAGGTTTAGGGCAGATGTTCTCTAGGAGCTTTTGGTGGATAGTTTGAAGATCAAACACAGGTATTCTAGCCCTTATTACCCTCAATGAAATGGATTAGTAGAAAAAGTCAATGGAGTTCTATGCAAAATAATCACTAAACAGGTGGAGAGCCGACCTAAGGATTGGGACAAGCACTTGACTGCAGCCCTATGGGCTTACAGAACCTCATTCAAAGCAACCACCAATTTCTTGCCCTTCCACCTGGTTTATGGTGACGAGGCCTTGTTGCCTCTGGAAGTGGACATACCAACCCTTAGGGTCTTGGTGAAAAACCAAGTTGGGCCACATGAAAGGTTTGAGGTGCGGTTACTAGATCTACAAAGGCTTGAGTTTGACAAGGATGAAGCAATGAGTTTCTACATTCAGCAGATCACCAAGAAGTGAGATAAGTTTAATGAAGCACTCAAAGAGAAAGGCTTGGAGAAGGGAATGCTCGTTCTTAGGTATGATAGCAGATTGGATAACAGGTATGACACCAAATTTCTCCAAAGATGGGAGGGTCCTTTCATTATCCAGCAGAAATTTGCCAAATGGTAGTTACAGATTGCAAGATCTATCTGGAAAAGTACACAAAACTAGAGTGAATGGCTGGAGGTTGAAGCCATATTTCCAGAGGGTATTGGAAGCCTCTCTAATTTAGAAAGAGCAAGAGGAAGATCTAGATGACAAGAAAGAGGATCAATTCAACACATTTGATCCAGGAGAGTATACCTCCTCATTTGCCTACCTTTTCAGTTCACCATTAGAGGTATGAATACCTCTAATGAAGGGGGAGGGCTAAGTATTAGCCATATTTATTTGAAAACACTATTTTTGACCACATATTTGTAAATTCACCCTTTCACACACTAGTTTACACTTTTTCCAGAACCTCACTCCTTAAAAAATGTTAAAAAACCTCACATTACATACACTAGTTCATTTATGTTATCCATTCACTTTTTTATTTTTTAAAAAGGGCTCGAGAGTAGATGCACAACCTATCACAACATATTTCAAACCACTATCATCATCTTCATGTGAGCACCTTGTCATTTTGAGGATTTATCCAAGGCAATTCTTCTTCACCATTTCTTGGACTCCATCTTGCATTTATTTAATTCTATGAGCATTGTTCACATTCAAAAACTATAGGCTATTCCAAATGTAAAAATTTCTATTATTATTTTCTTATATATATATATATTGGTCATATGTAAGGCATGTGGGATATTTTTTAAGATTTCACCATATAAGGTGAGTAACAGACCTAGTAGAATAAGTTTAGCAATCCAAGTCAAGGAGGGTGGAAATAATGGCTTAAATTATTTTGAATTGGGATAGTATTATAATCCATAAAGTGGGCCCAAAGACTTGGCATTTATTGGAATTTTCCACATGTGCACAAGAATTACATCACCAAAGGAGAGGAGGTGAGCATTATGCCTAAATAATTCAAGATTCAATTTGATATTATATACATATATGTACACTTTTTCTTCCCAAGATGGCTTGGCAAAAAAAGTCTTGGAGACATGGGAGACCCACCAAAAGGACTTTTTTCAGGGTGTATTTTTTTAAATTCAATTTTTGACCAACTTCCACTCGAAATTTGGGGATGAGACCTTTTGGTTTATACAATGTATGAAACTAAAAATAAAATTTAGAGAGTACACGACGAACTTCAATTTTGGTTTTGGAAGCTCCTCAATCCGAGCTACACAAAAAATGTTACAGTGAAAACAGTGGAGCACTCATTCTCTTACGCCAACAATTACATTCACCACTTTGTAATGATTTCATGCCAAACCTATTTAAAATAGCCTTCTACATTACATCACATCCACATCTTATCACATCCATTCACATCTCATCACATTCATCCACATCCATCCATTCATTCACATTCACATCTATCCACATCCATCCATTCATTCACATTCACATCTATCCACATCCATCCATTCATTCACACGCACAACTATCACTTTATATCTCATTCTCATCCATTTACATCACATTACCCCCATTCACATATCATCACATCTCATTCACATCTCATCACATTCACATCCACATCCATTTACATCACATCACATCTCATCACATCCACTCACATCACATTCACATCTTATCACATTCACATCCACATCCATTTACATCACATCACATCTCATCCATATCTCATCATATCCACTCACATCTCCTCACATCACATTCACATCTTATCACATTCACATCCACATCCATTTACATCACATCACATCTCATCACATCCACTCTCATCTTATCACATCGCATTCACATCTTATCACATCGCATTCACATCTTATCATATCACGTTTATATCTCCTCTTATCACATTCACATCTCATCTAATCACATCGCATCCATTTACATCCCGTTACATTTATTTACATTCATTTGGCTCTACATCACATCTTATCACATCCACTTTTAGTACTCTTTTCTACTTTCGATACCGATGGGACTTTTCTAAGTTTCTTCCAACTGCTTGGCCTAGTTAAAGGTACTTTTTCTCGATGGATATTTTCATATTCTTTCTCAAATTTCTCAAGTGAAATATATTCAATATTCTTCTTTTGAGTAAAATATTCATGGGATTTACAAAATCAATTCTACCCATATTTTCCAATAAAATTAATAATGCTCAAAATTCCACTTTTGATAAATACTCATAATTTGAATTATGCCAAAAACTACTCTTTTACCATTTAATTACTTGGATATCAAATATCATGGGGATTTCTCTTTTTGCATAAAAATAAATTTACCAAAAATTCATCTTTTACCATTTAATTACTTGGATCTCAATTATCATGGGAATTTCTCTTTTTGCATAAAAATAAATTTACCAAAAATTTTTCTTTTACCATTTAATTACTTGGATCTCAATTATCATGGGAATTCCTCTTTGCATAAAATAAATTTACCAAAATTTACTCTTTTCTCATAATCAATTAATTATGCATAATTACAAAAAATTTATTTCTCATGAATATGATGAAAATCATTCTTTTTGCATAGGATGTCAAATCCTAGAATATGGTAGGAAGTCCTCTTTTGGCATTATGCATAAAAATAAGATATGTATTATTTTCTAAAAATTTTACCATAGCTTCACTGCTATTACTAATAATTCTTAAATTTTTCTAAAGAATAAAAACTTGTAATGGAAATATGATAGTAGTTCCTCTTTTATGCTTAAAATCAAATTATGAATTTAAATCATAATTTTAACCATAATCATAAACTTAATTATGATTATCTCACTAGATTAAGCTAATATCATTATTTCTCTTTTTCCAAATTGATAGGATAATCTATTTCTCATTTAGAATCAATCAAAGTAGTTTTTAACTACTTATAAATAATCTAAAAGAAATAACCATTATTTTGTTAACACAAAATCATAAAAATACCATTTTCTTAATCTCTAGCTTATCAAGTATAGAGTTTAGCTTTGAATTAAGAGACTATCATTGAGAAGCATCCTTTTTCAAAGGATTTAGCCATAAAGATGGCTATTCTTTTAGAGAGAGAGATTTACTTAAAGAAAGCATTACAAATAAGCACAAAGATTAACTTTCTCTTAATTAAGCATTAAGACTTTAAGGGAAAGCTTGATTTGAATTAAACAATTATTTAAGAAAGCTTCTCAAGCTTGAGAGGGGTTGAGAAGAAAAAAGTCATTGAGATAAATTCAAAAAAACCATAAAATTTGATTTTACCTCCAAGTTTGGCTTGATTCTCTATTAGCAGTGAAGCCCCCGACCAATCAATTGGTCCACCAAGAGGAGAAGAGCAACTCCAAGAGTTGTTGTAGAGAGAGAGAGAGAGCTCCAAGCTCCCAAGAGAGAGGAAAATTTAGGGATAATAGAAAATACAATTATTTGAATATAATACTGGCATGGTATAGCTTCCAATATTTTTTTACAAAAGACTAAGGGTCTATTTATAGGTGAGGGAGGCCACTAACCAAGTCCAACTGGTTTCTAGAATTTTCCAGGTTCAGTTTGACTCAATTTGGACAAGATTTGGACCAGTTTGGCTCCCTTTTTTATTTGGTTTGATCTAGGAGAGATAAAAATATCACAATTTTTTTGAATTAAAAACCCTTCCACACATGTGAAAAAGGAGCCTACCTCAAGAGTCCCCCTCTCCTTACCAAGGTGTCAAAAATGCGTCATTATTCCAAAATATCTCATTTTTTTAGTAATATCTCATAATTTTTAACTAATAAACCTTGTACTCAGTCAACTCTCCATCTTATGTGAGCATTTACTCTTTTTGGGTATTTTATTTTATTCTTTGGATTTATCTCATCCCAACACTTGGATTAATCCAATTGGCCTATTGGAACCTTAATTGGACCATAATCCAAAAATTTCTGAAAATGTCTTAGGCTAAGGTCCCTTATAACATTTTTAATTAATTCCTAATGCACATTGGAAAGTTCATTTTAAACTTCTATTTCAAGGGAATCCATTTTAGACACTAGGAGGATTTTTATATCCAAAGATATCTAAATTTTAGATTATCTCTCTCTAGACATTTTCTCTCTCTAGGCCAAAAAAAGGGTAAAACAAGATCTTTCTCCTATTTCAGAGAGGGGAATAATTTCAAGAGCAGAAAGGGAGGTTCTTACACCATTACACCTCAAAAGCTGGAGGGAGGAATCTTACAGAGGTAAGGGTTGAGGCCATGTCTTTACCACCTTGTACCTAGATTCCTTTTTGTACCACTTTTCCATAGCACTCACAACACGAAAAGTTCACGACACACTCTCCCTTGTCCAATAAAAGAAGGGAGGAAGAGAGAGACTTGTTAACGTGGAGTCAGGAACACGAGAAATTGTTTACATGGAGTCCATACATGGATGAAGATCACCCCATAGAATCTTGCATGAGAAGGCTTGATTGGTATTGAGTAAAAGTGAGAAAATTGATTATTTACAACGTGGCCTTATAATTATCTTATATATCCATTAGCAATTTTTTGGACCCAAAGAGAGCCTCTTGGATTAACTTTTGATTAGGAATGGACCAATAGGAAGAGGGCTGGGTGCACATTTTTGACTTCTTTGACCCTAGGGGGCCTAGGCTTTGGTTTGCTAATGGGGCCTAATTACTACTCTTGTCCCCCTACCTCTTGGGCCCAAACTTAGAGGTCCCCCTACCTAGAATCTCGTGGATTAAAAAACCCTAAAAATTAAAAATTTTAATTTTTTCCCAAAAGTGTGTTTTCCCTCTCAAACTTCCTCTCAACATACTCTAGGTTTGGAAAGCTCACTTTTTGAACCTCTTTCTTCCTCTTCTAAGCTCTCCATTGCTGTAGAAACTCCATACCTCTCAAGCTCTCCCTCCTTCTCAAGCTCCCTCCCTCTCAAGCTCCCTCTTCCTCTTTCTTCCTCTTCTAACCTCTCCATTGCTCTGCAAAAACTCCATCCCTCTCAAGCCCTCCTTCCTTCTCAAGCTCCCTCCCTCTCTCTCCCTCCTTCTCCATTACTGTAGAAACTGTATCCCTCTCAAGCTCCCTCTCCCTCTCAAGCTCCCTCCTTCTCCATTACTACAGAAACTGTATCCCTCTTTAGTCTACTCTAGGTTCAGGAAGCCTATTCTCAAACTCTAACCCTCTTTTAAGCTTTCCATTGCTGCACTGAAAACCCTGAACTTTCTCTCCTCTCCACTCCTCTAATGTAACAAGATTTTCTTTTCCCTTCTTCTCTTTTCTTACCACCATGGCCTCTTCCACTAATGTAAGAAGACCTAGGGAGAAGGTGGAAGAGCTGGTGCTGCATAACACAACAGATGAGCATGGAGTTTAGGATCCAACAAGATTCAGGGTTGGGGCTTGGGTCTACATGCAGCCAAGCTCTAAGGGACCACATCGAGTGCGTCAACTAGGGAATATGCTATATCATTGGAAGGGGTGGCTACAAGGCTTCAAGCATACTAAGAAGGAAGGTCTAGTTGCCATAGTGCAACATGTGTATACCCTTGAAGACCTTTACATTCAAGGCCAACGACTACGGTTTCCTTCAAATTGTCAGTGTAATATAAACACAGCTTTAACAACATGTTAATATTGGATTTTTTGTTTCAAATTTTCTTATGATTCTCCATTTTCTTATGTCTCGACCCTCAAACTCCCATCTTCTTAAATCCTAAATTTGTCCTGCAAAACATGAGAAGGATTAGCAACATAACTTTTCAATAAACTCACATGGAAAACAGGATGCACTTTTATATTTCTAGGAAATTGTAGTTCATAAGATAATTTTTCCACCCTCCTTAAGATTTTAAAAGGACTAGCAAAACGGGGTGAGAGTCTCCTATCCTTTCCAAGAATCAAGTTACTCTTCTTAAGAATGACTTTTGAAAAATACCATATCATTGACTTTGAACTCACTAGGTTCATGCTTCTTGTCATAATAGAGTTTTTGTCTATGTTGAGCCTTTTTGATACACTCCCTAATAGTCTTGACTTCCTCATCCATCCTCTCAAGCATCTCTTTAGAAACCTCCACTCGGTTCTCAGGGTTTGAAAAGTTCACCGGTGTATAACAATTTTGTCCATAAACGGCCTCAAAAGGTGTCATTTGGATGGAGCTATTATGCCATGAACTATTGTAAGCAAACTCGGCTAATGGTAAGAATTCAATCCAATTGGTTTTCTTTTCATTTACACAATCAAAGAATATTCTCTAACACTTGGTTTACTCTGTGAGTTTCCCCATGAGTTTGAAGATAAAATGTCATGCTCATCCTAAGCTCAGTACCAATGGCTCTAAATGTGGTTGCCAAAAACTAGATGTAAACTTTAAATCCCTATTAGACACTATACTTTGAGACATACCATGCAAACGAATAAAATAATTCACAAACAACTTGGCTACCTCAGCACCATCTGTCTTCTTCATAGGGAAGAAATGAGCCATCTTTGTCAAATGATCAACAACTAAAAATATAGTGTCATATCCTCCTCTCTAGTAGTGGAAAATTAAGTGATAAAGTCCATTGAAATTGATTCCCACTTCGTACAAGGAATGTATAAAGGTTGCATTTGACCTGGCATTCTATGATGTTCAATATTCACTTGCTGATAATGCAAACATTCTCTAATATAGAGTTGGACATCACTCTTCAAACCAGGACAAAAGTAAGCTTTTTCGAACCTTACTGTACATTTTGTTATATCCAACAAGTCCAAAAAATGGTGCATCATTACAATCATGAAGAATTTTGGCCTTAAAAGATGATTCACTAGGCACACAAAGTCTCTCATTATAGTATAAGTTTCCCTTGACCAAATGATATTTTCCCTCAACCCTCTTAGATGGAGTCTCAACCTCTCTAGGATGCTCCCATAAAAGAGATCTCTCTCAATTTCAGCTCGAATGTTTTTCATTATGTTCGAACGAACGACAGTTAAGGAATAAATCAAGGGTCACCTACTCAAAGCATCAGCCACCAAATTTGAATTCAAAATTAGAAAATTCTAAGAGAAACTAGCTCATTTTAAAAACACTCCAAAAATATTAAGTTTTGGGGAAAGCAAGAGAGGTAAACTTATGATGGAGTTTTGTAACAATTTGCATGTTCAACATCCAAATCACCACAATTTGGATGTCAAACATCCAAATTTCCTCAATTTAGATGCAAAACATCCATATGCATGTTTGAAGTGTTGATTGATATGATAAAGAGCAAGAGAGAAAGAGAGGTACATGAGACACGCTCCCAAAGTAGTAGTATATTATTTATAGTACATAGGTATATATAGGTGAGATCTAGGTCAAGCTAGGGTGAGCTATATTTAGTCCAACACCCCTGCTTGAACTAGGGTCTCTAGCTATGGATAAAAAAACCTTGGAGGGTGCAAGGAAAAAACCTGAGCTCCTATATACATCTTTGAAAATTTATACAAATGTGATAAACCAAAATGTGCATGAATGTGATAAATGCTGAATAATATTTATACAATGATGTCCATAAACCATGGATAAATGTGTTGTGTGGTGTATGTGTCTAAACTTTTGAATAAATATGTATAATGATGATCATAGATGAATTTCTAAGAAATTGCCACTGTCACTTTAAGTTCATTGTGTAGACAAGTGAATCAAGCTTCACCAAGTCTCTTTGTAAGAATGTCTACAACCATTTAATCAGTTGTTGGAAAATATTCAACCATGATAGATCCATTCTTCTTCACTTCATGAATGAACATGATGATAATGAACAGCAATGTGTTTGGTTTTGCTATGTTGCACATAATCCTTTGTAAGACTGATAGCACTTTGATTATCACATCGAAGAGGAGTGCTAGAAGGTGGACGATACCCAATATCTGAAAGTAACTAACGTAACCATATTATCAACTCATGAGCTATCAATGATGCTGCTCCATAATCCTTTGTAAGACTGATAGCACTTTGATTATCACATCGAAGAGGAGTGCTAGAAGGTGGACGATACCCAATATCTGAAAGTAACTAACGTAACCAGATTATCAACTCATGAGCTGCCAATGATGCTGCTCCATAATCTGCTTCTGTAGTTGAGACTGCAACACAATGTTTTTTCTTGCTCATCCAAGAAACCAAGAATCCATTGACAAAAAATCAATTTCCACTTGTAGATCTCATTGAAGAATGAAAACTTACCCAGTCAGCATCAAAATAAATAATTAAGCATAAAGGTGAAGAGTGAGATGAAGATTCATGTCGACGATAGAGGAGGCCATGATCTTTAGTACCCTTTAAATACTTCAAAACATGCTTTGCTTCAATCCAATTTCCATGAGAAGGATGCACAATATATTCACCAAGAAGATTTGCAGTGAAAAGAACATCAGGGCATGTATTGAGACCACCAAATTGTAGACATCCAACTAGGTTTACATATGGGCAATCATCCATTGAAGAATGATCATATTTTGAAGGTTGTTTCCTAGCAAAATACATAACAATAGGACTACCTACCGGATGTGCATTAACCAATCTTTTTCAAGAGCGTCATTATTGAATTTTGTTTGTCGAAGAAGTAAAATACCTTTCTCAAAATATCACTAAATTTGAATGCCAAGACAAGAATGAATCTCACCAAGATCCACCATTTCAAATGCTGAGGATAAGAGCTTCTTAATATGTAGAAGAAAGGATAAATCATTGGGCAACCAAGATGGTATGATCCACATATAAGGGCTGGGGGTACGTGTAGGGGGTGTGCCCCTGGGAAAGGATAAGACTGCCTACTATCAGGTGTTGGGACATCTCCCGTTACCTACAAAGGATGCCCGTGGTGGGTAATAAATACACGCAATTCAGTGAAAATGATAGTCCCAAGAAATTGAGAGAGGTGTGTGCATGGGTCGGGCCCATGACACGTGCCAGGGGTTGTCCGATGGGAGTGACGAAAATTGTTTTGGTGAAAATTTCCGGAGTTATCCTAGAATCCCAAGGACGTGCTCCGTCCGCTAGAATAGCGACTAAATTTGGTTGGAAGTTACATATTTTAAACTTTAGAGATTACCTAAAGCTACTCCGTTCCCCATTTTGACTCCAAAAAAATCCCTACCCAAGGTAAATCCATGCTAAAGATTTCAAATTTAAATTCAGAATTATAAAATTCCAATCGAAACTAGCTCATTTTAAAAACACCCCAAAAAATATTAACATTTAGTAAGGAAAGCAAGAGAGAGGTAAACTTATGCTGATGTTTTGTAGCCATTTGGATGTTCAGCATCCAACTGCCACTCAACATCCAAATTGCCTCAATTTTGATGCACAACACCTATATTCATGTTTGAAGTGCTAATGTAGGCCAAAACATCCATATTCATGTTTGAAATGCTAATGTGGTTTTAGGAAAGTGACCTCTAAATGACTACCAAAAACCACACTAACGGCTACATATAAAAAACCATATGAGAGCCATACCGTAAATGGCCCTTTGGCCGAGGTGTACGTGTAGGGGTGTGCCCGTGGTGGGAAAGGACAAGCATGCCTTTTAGGCATTGGGACACCGCTTGTTACCTCTACAAACGGTGCCTGTGGGTAATAAACACACGCAATTGAGTGAAAAATAGACTCTTGCGCCTTCGAGAGAGGTGTGCATATAGGTCGGGCGCTTAATGGGGGTGGGGACCATGGCGGGGCCCACAACACATGCCCGAGGTCGTCCCGACGGGCGTCGAATTTTTTATTGGGTGAAAACATCCAGGGTTATCATGGGACCCCAAGGGCGTGCTCCATCCTCTGATTGGCCACCTAGATAGCTGCTAAATTTGGTCAAAAGTTACATATTTTAAAACTTTGGACCTTAATATTCTCTATCAGGAGTTCCCTTAATGGACATCCTATGCAAAAAGAATGATTTTCATCATATTCATGGGAAATAAATTTTTAATATTTATGTATAAATATTTAATTAAAAGAAAAGAGAAATTTTTTGTAAAATTATTTTTATGCGAAAAGAGGAATTCCCATGATAATTAAGATCCAAGTAATTAAATGGTATTTGCCTTCATTGGTGCATTAGCAGCTACTCAACTCATCACAGATGATATCTCTTCTCACTTGCATCTCATAAGTGATAGGGTTATAGCATCTATAACCTTTCTATTCCAAAGCATAACCAATGAAGATGCGATTCTCTACCTTTGTATCCAAATAAGTTCTTACTTCGACAGGAACATACACATATACAATACATCCAAGCACTTTCAAGTGAGACACATTTGGTTTTATTCTTGTAAACTTTTGTTCCGGCATCATACCACTTGCAAGCATGCCACCTAGTTTTGACCAATGTGTTTCAATCATTGTTGACTAAGCTAACTTGACACTTATATCTATAGCTTCCTCATTCTAGAGGAGACAAGGCTACAAGGGCTATAAAGGTTTGACCTCCGTCAACTTCAAGGCATGAGCAACTTCTACAATGTGCTTATTTTTCCTTTCTCCAACACTATTTTTTCGGAGTGTACCTTCATGTTAATTGCCTCTTTATTTCTTCCTTTCTCACAAAATCACTGAGCTCATTGGAGAAATTTTCTCTCCCACCATCCGATCTTAGTGACCTGTATACCTTTTCCCTTCTCAACCAAGGCTTGAAAACTCTCCAAAAGAGCAAACACACTTTTCTCCTTCATGAGGTAAACCAAGGCTTTAAAACTCTGAAAGTGATCTAACACCTCACTTTCCTACTTCATGAAGTAAACCCACTCTTTCCTAATGTGACTATATTAATTAATGTAACATAATACATGCAACCTATAATTGCAGTCTTGGTCGGTCCTGTTGAGAAATGTGGTGCCAAAAAGAGCACAAGGAAGAGGTAGGGAGTGACTTGAGTAAGCCAAGAAAATGCAAAGCCTAGCATAAAGCCACATGAGTAAAGGGATTTATCCCCCATTGATGTACAAGACTAAGGGTGTACCTCCTCATATAAAAGGGGGCCATTTCAAGTAATGAATCACAGCACTTGCACTTATCTCAAGTCTCTTTACATATCCAAGCTAATTCATCTTGGTGTCTAATTGTACTTAAGTGCAACTTAATTAGGACACACTACTCATTATGAGTTTCTTTCATTTCTATCCATCGTAGATTAGTGTTGTGATTAGTGTAGCATTAGTACATAATTCGGTAGATGTTTTATGAGTAGGAGAGCTTGATCCATGATTCTTGTCAACATGGTATCATAGCTTAGGTTAACTCTCGTAGCTTAGTTTTTTAGTGATTAATAGGTTTGCTCATTATCATTAAGGTTTGATTAGGAAGTTATTTTTTCAATAAGATTCCTCATAGCTTTCCCTTCTTGTTTCAATTGAGATTAAAGAGAGTGAAGGCTCCATCACACATTTAAGGGAGAATTAAATAGGCATTAAACCTTTCCTAGCAACAAAGGGAAACATAACATCCTGCTTGCTCTTTGAAATAACGAGTGTCTTGGTAGCCAAATGTAGTGCATACAAGAGCTCAACCACCCCATCATTGAAAGGGTACATAAGTTCGCGAACAATAAAATTGGGAGCTGAAAAGAGTCGGACAACTACACCATAGAGTAGTAGACATAAGGAGCAAAGACGTAGTCTTCAATAGGTAGAAAAGCATTCCCTAGAAGAAGCCCGCACTACAGCTCTTCTAGAGCAGTTCGAATAGTAAACAGAGGGTGACTAACAAAAAGAGGATTGCGGTGAGGGAAGAATCTAGCACAAAAGAGGTTGCCATACTTGTCCGTGGTGGTAGACGGCAGTAGACTTTAGCGTGAGGATTAATTGTAGTCGTGGGTTCATCAGAAGGCTCCGTGCAAATAGTCCACACATAGCTATCACCTTAGCGGCATGTGAAGGGTAGGTAGTTGTGCAGCAAGAGCATAGAGAATCTCTCCTGAAGGATAAGGAGAAGGAGAAGAAGATGGCCTCCCCCTCCTCTGCACGTCCAGACACAGTAGCAGAAGCAACATGGACACTGTGGGAACGCTGTGAAGGGAAGAGATCAAAGGGGGCGTTGATACATGCCCAGAGAGAAGGTCGAGAGATGCCACTCTTGTAGTGGAATAGAAGTCGTCTGCAACACAAGCTCATCAGGCTCGAATCCAGAGCAGATGTGCACAGCGCATCAGAAAAAGAAGAAAAAAAAGCGCCGACCATCCGACCACAGCCACACATTTCTTTTTTCCTTTTTTTTTTTAAAGGAGAGAGATAAGGTTATCTCCTGGTTTAAAAGAGTCCTCCTTAAGGGCTTGTTAACATGGGCATGTCAATGTGGCTCATTGATCTCAAAATCTCATTGACAAAGTCTTCACCGACACAAATATCATGGATCTTAATAAAATCTTTAACAATCTTCATCAAAAGCCATTGTGCGACCCGACTTGAATAAAAAATTTCTCTTAATAAAAATCTTTTTAAAAGCAGCCAAGTGAGCATGCTAGTGTGTGAAAATGAAGAAGAAATGTAAACATGACCAAGTATCAACGAAGCAACAAAGAAGCTACAACCACTACCCAATTCTTAAACAAAACTTTATTGTAAAAATTTAAAAAAATCCTACTTCCTACAAAAAGTGCTTGTAACTACCCCTAGCACCTAAATGTAGCCAAGGTAGAACAAATAGCCAAAACTTTATTATCTTACTCTTAGAAGAGACCTCTAGACCTTAAAGATAGGTCAAAACTTTATCAAGGTGGGGACCTCACACTTAGAGATGACCTCTAGGCCTCAAAGATAGGTTAACTCACCATCAAGGGAGAGTGAAAATATGTTGTAAAACCTCGCATCCGAGCACCTTGAGTAGCCCAAGTATTTTGCACCAAGGGGAGGTGTTGAGAAATGTGGTGCCAAAGAGCACAAGGAGGAGGTAGGGAGTGAGTTGAGTAAGCCGAGAAACTGCAAAGCCTAGCATGAAGCCACATGAGCAAAGGGATTTATCCCACATTGATATACAACTTCTCATATAAAAGGGAGCCGTTTCAAGCAATGAATTACATCACTTGCACTTATCTCAAGTCTCTTTATGTATCCAAGCTAATCCATCTTGGTGACTAATTATACTTGAGTGCAACTTAATTAGGACACAATCATTATGAGTTGCTTTCATTTCTATCCATCTTAGATTAGTGTTGTGATTAGTGTAAGATTAGTCCATTATTAGGTAGATGATTTGTGAGTAGAAAAGCTTGATCCATGATTGTTGTCAACATGGTACTACCAGAGCTTAGGTTATCTCTGCTAGCTTAGTTTTTTAGTATTAACAAGTGATTAATAGGTTTGCTCATTATCATTAGGGTTTGATTAGGTAGTTGTTTTTTCATTAGGATTCCTTATAGCTTTCTCTTCTTATTTCCATTGAGATTAAAGAGAGGAAAGGCTGCCATCACACATTAAAGGGAGAATTGAAAAGGCATTAAACCTTTCCTAGCAACAGAGAGAAACATAATAGCCTGAGAGAAACATAACAGCCTGCTTGCTCTTTGAAATAAAGAGTGTCTTGGTAGCCAAATGTAGTGCATACAAGAGCTCAATCACCATCATTGCAAGGGTACATAAGCTCACGTGAACAATAAAATTGGGAGCTGAAAAGAGTCAGACAATTGCACCATAGAGTAGTAGACATAAGGAGCAAAGACATAGCACATCAAGTATATATTCAATAGGTAGAGAAGCATTCCCTAGAAGAAGCCTACACTATAGCTCTTCTAGAGCAATTCGAATAGTAAACAGAGGGTGATTAACAAAAAGAGGATTGTGGTGAGGGAAGAATATAGCACACAAGAGGTTGCCATACTTGTCCGTGGTGGTAGACGGCAGTAGACTATAGCGTGAGGATTAATTCTAGTCATGGGCTCAACAGAAGGCTCCATGTAAATAGCCCGCACATAGAAGCTATCATAGATATATAGTAGAGTTATGGCATAATTGACAAATAGGTCACCTTAGCGGCATGTGAAGGGTAGGTAGCTGTGTAGCAAGAGCATAGAGAAGCTCTCCTGAAGGATAAGGAGAAGGAGAAGAAGATGGACTCGCCCTCCTCTACATGTCCATACACAGTAGGAGAAGCAGCACACGGACTCTGTGGGAACGATGTGAAGCGAAGAGATCAAAGGAGGCGTTGATACATTCGCAGAGAGAAGGTCGAGAGACACCACTTTTGTAGTGTAATAGAAGTCGTCTGTGCAACACAACCTCATCAGGCTCAAATCCAGAATAGCGTGGTGGGAACCATCAGAAAAAGAAAAAAAAGCGTCGACCACAGCCACAAATTTACTTTTTTCCTTTTTTTAAAGGAGAAAGATAAGGTTATCTCCTGGTTTAAAAGAGTCCTCCTTAAGGGCTTGTTCACATGGGCATGTCAATGTGGCTCATTGACCTCAAGATCTCATTGACAAAGTCTTCCATCGACACAAATATCATTGATCTCAGTAAAAGCTTTAACAATCTTCATCAAAAGCCATTGTGCGACCCGACGAATCAAAAATTTCTCTTGATAAAAATCTTTTTAAAAGCAGCCAAATGAGCATGCTAGTGTGTGAAAATGAAGAGCAAATCACTTGTAGAAACATCGCAACCAAATGAGTATGCGAGCGTATGTGTGTGTAGACAAAGAAAGAGTACATTTACATCAAATGTAAACATAATCAAGTATCAACGAAGCAACAAAGAAGCTACCAAGCACTACCCAATTCTTAAACAAAAATTTGTTGTAAATTTTAAAAAAAAAATCCTACTTCCTAGAAAAAGTGCTTGTAACTACCCCTAGCACTGATGATGTAGCCAGGGTAGAAGAATTAGCTAAAAATTTATTATCTTACTCTTAGAAGAGACCTCTAGACCTTAAAGATAGGTCAAATCTTTATCAAGGGGGAGACCTCACACTTAGAGATGACCTCTAGGTCTGAAAGATAGGTCAAGTCACCATCAAGGGGGGGTGAAAATATGTTGTAAAACCTCGCATCCGAGCACCTCGAGTAGCCCAAATATTTTGCACCAAGGGAGAGTGTTGAGAAATGTGCTACCAAAGAGCATAAGGAAGAGGTAGGGAGTGAGGTGAGTAAGCCAAGAAACCACAAAGCCTAGCATGAAGCCACATGAGCAAAGGGATTTATCCCACATTGATATACAAGCCCAAGGGTGTACCTCCTCATATAAAAGGGAGTCGTTTCAAGCAATGAGTCATAGCACTTGCACATATCTCAAGTCTCTTTATGTATCCAAGCTAATCCATCTTGGTGACTAATTATACCTGAGTGCAACTTAATTAGGACACACTCATTATGAGTTTCTTTCATTTCTGTCCACCTTAGATTAGTGTTGTGATTAGTGTAAGATTAGTGCATAATTAGGTAGATGATTTGTGAGTAGGAGAGCTTGATCCATGATTCTTGTCAACATGGTACCAGAGCTTAGGTTATCTCTCCTAGCTTAGTCTTTTAGTATTAACAAAAGTGATTAATAGGTTTGCTCATTATCATTAGGGTTTGATTAGGTAGTTATTTTTTCATTAGGGTTCCTCATAGCTTTCTCTTCTTATTTCCATTGAGATTAAAGAGAGGAAAGGCTGCCATCACACATTTAAGGGAGAATTGAAAAGGCATAAAACCTTTCCTAGAAATAGAGAGAAACATAACAGCCTGCTTGCTGTTTGAAATAAAGAGTGTCTTGGTAGCTGCATACAAGAGCAGTTCCAATAGTAAACAGAGGGTGACTATCAAAAAAGTGGATTGCGGTGAGGGAAGAATCTAGCACAAAAGAGTGTTGCCATACGCATCCATGGTGATAGACGGCAGCGGACTGTAGCGTGAGGATTAATTGTAGTCGTGGGCTCCGTGCCACTCAGAAGCTATCATAGATATATAGTAGAGGTGTGGCATAATCGACAAATCGGTCACCTTAGCGGCATGTGAAGGGCAGGTAGCTGCGCAGCAAGAGCATAGAGAAGCTCTCCTGAAGGATAAGGAGAAGGAGAAGAAGACGGCCTCGCCCTCCTTTGCACGTGCATACACAGTAACAGAAAGCGGCACGGACACTGTGGGCAACGTTGTGAAGGGAAGAGAGAAAAGGAGGCGTTGATACATGCGCAGAGAGAAGGTCGAGAGGCACCACTTTTGTAGTCTGCAAAACGTGCTCATCAAGCTCAAATCCATAGCAGCTGTGTACAGCGGGGGGTCAGCATCAGAAAAAGAATTTAAAAAACGCCCGTTTTCCCTTTTTTTTTTTTTTGTGAAAGAGAGAGATAAGGTTATCTCTTGGTTTAAAAGAGTCCTTAAGGGCTTGTTCACAAGACATGTGAGTGTGGCTCATTGACACCAAGATCTCATTGACAAAGTCTTCACTGATGATGATCGATCTCAGTAAAAGCTTTAACAATCTTCATCAAAAGCCATTGTGCAACCCGACTTGAATCAAAAATTTCTCTTGATAAAAATCTAAAAGCGGCCAAATAAGCATGCTAGTGTGTGAAAATGAAGAGAAAATCGCTTGTACAAACATTGCAACCAAATGAGTATGAGAGCTTATGTGTGCATAAACAAAGAAAGGGTGCATTTACATCAAATGTAAACATGATCAAGCATCAACAAAGCAACAAAGAAGCTACCAACCACTATCCAATTCTTAAAGAAAAATTTATTGTAAAAAACCAAAAAAAAATCCTACTTCCTACAAAAAGTGCTTGTAACTACCCCTCGCACCGATGATGTAGCCAAGGTAGAAGAAATAGCCAAAAATTTATAACCTCGCTCTTAGAAGAGACCTCTAGACCTTAAAGATAGGTCAAGTCTTTATCAAAGAGAGGACCTCACACTAAAGATGACCTCTTGGCCTCAAAGATAGGTCAGGTCACCATCAAGGGGAGATGAAAATATGTTGTAAAACCTCGCATCTGACCACCTCGAGTAGCCCAAAGATTTCGCACCAAGGGGGGTGTTGAGAAATGTGGGGCCAAAGAGCACAAGGAAGAGATAGGGAGTGAGTTGAGTAAGCCAAGAAAGTGCAAAGCCTAGCATGAAGCCACATGAGCAAAGGGATTTATCCCACATTAATGTACAAGCCCAAGGGTGTACTTTCTCATATAAAAGGGGGTCGTTTCAAGCAACGAATCACATCACTTGCACTTATCTCAAGTCTCTTTATGTATCCAAGCTAATCCATCTTGGTGACTAATTATACTTGAGTGCAACTTAATTAGGACACACTCATTATGAGTTTCTTTCATTTCTATCCACCTTAGATTAGTGTTGTGATTAGTGTAAGATTAATGCATAATTAGGTAGTTGTTTTGTGAGTAGGAGAGCTTGATCTACGATTATCAACAAGTCCCCATACATCAAAATGTATAACATCCAAGTGTGGGAAAGCATCAAGTCCCCATAGATCAGTCTTGGTCGATCCCCATTCATTAGTCTTGCTCATTCCTCATACATCAATCTTGGTTGATCATGATGCATCAAAATTTATAACATCCAATGTCTTTCACTGATGGGCTTTCCATGTGCAAAAAAGCATGTTTGGCTTTTCACATACTTCACACATACCATCAACCTTAAACTTTGGTGTTAACCCTCATTGGAGACCTTTGTTGATGCCAGCCACTTCATCTCGAAAGGTAGAGTTCACATTAGACAATTGTAATGTATTATTTTAATGTGTGATCATGTCACTACTTGTGTATGAAAGGCATGCCATGGGATCGCTTAATTAAGATTAGGGATCTTATATTAATGTAATTACTCAAAATTTTTACATTATTAACGTGAGTAAATAAGTCAATAACACACCAACGTCATTGAAATTAAGAATGTTGATCTATTGTGTGGTTGACCTGTGAAACCTATTCGGCTTTTAATATTTCTCATCAGCTACGGTGAGAAATAGCAAAAGCCCCAACAAGGTTATAAATATATCGCCCGTCGGGTCTGCCAGGCTCATTTTCACTTTGTTAAAGATAGATAGATAGAGAGAGAGAGAGAGAGAGAGAGAGAGAGAGAGAGAGAGTGCTAGAGAGAGAGTGCTAGAGAGAGAGTGTGCACAAAGAGAGAGAGTGTAGAGCTCAGGTAATTTTTTTTATGTTTTATGTTTAGTTTTTTTTTGGAAACCTAGTCAAAAATTGATGGTGTGTTGTATTTTTGGCACGTAACATCGAGGACTAGCTAGACTTTAGAGTCATGTCTGTACCACCTTGTGCATGGTGTGGTGCTTATCTCACGGCATTATATCATAATTTTTGGTTGTATATGCCGTTAGATAAGTATGTTCATGCTAATGAGGTGATAGCTCAAGTGGTGTGTTTGCCTAGGACCAAGAGGTCTTGGGTTCAAAAACCTAGGACCAAGAGGTCTTGGTGTTTGCCTAGGACCAAGAGGTCTTGGGTTCAAAAACCCCCCTTGGTGCTTCCTCGACGGCATCCCCTATGGGTGGATAAATAAGCACCTATGAGTGGCTGTCTATGGACGGTGAAATTTGGTAACTATGGAAGGATCTTGGGCCAAAGTCCAGTTGAAAAAAAAAGGATAAGTATGTTCACCATTTTGACAATTAGTCGTATCACTCGGTCGTCATCATCGTAATGGATGAGACACCTTACCCTATTTTTGCAAAGTAAGATTGTCACTAGGTCATACTCCTCGTCTCTATACCATGTCATTTGTCAGCCATAGAGTGTGGTATATATGATTTGACTCTAAGTAGTATTTCTCGACTGTTTGGGTCATCTCTAGGGTTTATACATAGTGTGTTAGGGTTCGACACTAGATTATATTGCTTGGATCACATGTCATTCTAGTTCATATTTTATGTGCATGTAAAGTTTGACAGTGGGTCATATTTCTCGGCCATAACGAATCATTGTTTTAAATGTATATGAGTATATACTTCGACATGCGGTCGTATTATTCAGTCGTAATGTGTCATTGTTTATGTTGTGATTTGTATGTGTATGTATTCTATGTTGTTTGCCTAACATTCTATATTAAGGTACTTTAAAAATAAAACAAATGTTCATCAACCATAATGTTGAAATAACCTATCTAGATAAATAATCTTACTTTAAAACATGTCACAAATATAATCAATCTCTTTTGTCAAAAATACATCAACAATCGCTAATCTCCATGAGTATTCCAATCTTGTCCACGTATGATTTCTCTAGGTGGACATTTTAATCTCTATTCTATCTATGGTCATTATGGAAGTGGATATTCTAATTCTTAGTAAAATTCTTTGCTTTTAATATAGTTATACCCTAGGGTAAAGGTTCTAATGTGAGTTATATATCATACATTATTGGATACTAAAATTCCTACTCATGATACGGTATACCGTACAAGTGCTTATAAAAATGCTTTTGTTATTTAAATCTCCAATAGATTTTCAATATCTCAAATACATGAGATTGTTTTAAAAAAATTTAAATATTATTTCTCTACAAAGTATTCAAACAACTTATCTAAGGTAAAATATATAAATTCATTAGCTAGGATGCTATTTCAAAACATGGCAAAATATGATGTATTAGTGTGTTTAAATTACATAAATCAATTATCTGATGCACATCTCTCTCTCTCTCTCTCTCTCTCTCTCTCTCTCTCTCTCTCTCTCTCTCTCTCTCTCTCTCTGAGTTGTGTGGTTTTGAAAATTGTCAAAATTGTCTCTCTTTCTGGATGCCCTTTTGGAGAGGCTCCCAAATGTTATTCATGCATTAGTCAAGGCCATGGGATCTACTCATGCATGGGGGAATCATTCATAGTGATCTCCATGCATACAATATTGTGTTAGATTATACAAGGGAGCATTCATGCAAGGTGGGAGTCATTAACTGGGGGCTTCTAATGTTTGCAAGGGAGAAAAGAGGATCTATGAACTACTTGCAGCATCCTGTATGCACAGATGATGTAATGTGGGAGCTCATGTGAGGAATGAAGATAAAGACAAGAATCAATTATGCCCTTAGCAATCCTCACAAACTAATCAATCCTCAAAATCAGGATGCTTTTTATAAAGAGTTGGATATACATGCAATGGGTTGGTTAATTATCCAGCTAGTAGCCTTTTTTAAGGAGGAGAGCTTTGAGCATTACACTAAAGGAAATCTGAAATTGCATCCTAATTGGGATAAACTAGAGTGTATCCACTTTTTTGTAATGCATTATATGTTTGTAAAGGAGAAGGTAGCATTACTTGAGTTTTCTGAGATGTTAAAAAAGATTAATACTCAGGCTCAAGCAGCGCTTTGACTAGCCATTGAGCTCATTCCAACATTTTATTAAAATATAAATTTTTTATAAAATATACTTGATACAATCTAATGAGGATCGAGATGTTAAAAAAAATCCACAACCAATATTTAATACAATCTATTGAGATTTAAATATTTTGTCCTTGTTTGATTTTAAATTTAATTGTAAGTGGATAAGTTTTAATACTTGTGGGATATTAAGTTCTTATCCATTGTGCTAGAAATCCCCCAAGCAATGAGTGAATAAGTTTTCAAATATTCTTGCCAATCACTTGAGTCCATGCCATCCACTACCGTGATCATTCGTTACCTGATCTTAATTTTCTTATTTTTTAAGCAATTTCTAACCTTTTCTCTATGGTGATACTGACATGGGTGCATACTTTATGTTAACAGCCAGGGCCAAACAAGGTGGAGAAACATCACACCAAGCAATACAAGGGGATCAAGAAGACGATCCTACAAGACAAGCACACAACGAATAAGCACGAAAAGCCTATGAATGCATTCAAGCCCTGGCTGCCAATCTAGACACCATAACTGGTTTTAAATCAATATGAACATATATTGAACTCATACATCAAGAGTTTCAGGCTCTAATGTAAAGAGATGCCTTCTTTTTTGTACACATTATTCAATTTCTTGATCATCTACCTCCAAATTCTCATCTACTTCTTCTTGTGTACTCATCATAAATGAGGAATTGACATTCTGCAAATCCTCTTCTTTGATATCCCTATTTGCATCATCCGTGAATTTGTACATCCATCATCTTCTTTGTAATATTCACTCTATAAACGCGGCGGTATGTTTAAACTAAAAATAGCCCGCCTTCCCCAAATATAGATTTTGAACAAACAAATCAACACTGTTTGCGTTTTTCGCCTGTTTTCGCCTCTTCCAACAGCAAGGAGGGAGCAGAGAAAGGAGCACACACACGGGAGAAGGAGGGAGCAGAGAAGGAGCAGAGAAGACTCACTTTTTCAGAGGTGAGTCACTTTGTCCTGTGCCTTGTCAGATTTGTTTATGCTCTTTGCTCTTTGCTCTTTGGGTTTGTCTCCGTCCTTTTGTTTATGCTATTTGCACACGATTGGGTGAATGATCCTGACAGGGGCGACAATGGTCCTTTTATAAGGACATTCTGTCTTTGTCGGGGGTCGGTCTTTTTGAAAAAAAAATTTCGCAGGTCGCGTGTAGAAACGCGTGTAAAAGCGCGTGTAATCTGTCTGCAGAGTCTGTTCACGCGGATATACACGCGTTTCTGGACGAGTGTATACACGCATTTTTTGACGGGTGTATACACGCGTTTCTGCAGAGACTGCGTTTCAGAATTCATGATTTGCAGGCAACACAATTGACTTGAATGTGAGTCAAGAGATAGCCCATGATGTACATGAAGATGTTTGTTGCAGGTTCTTTATGGATATTCCAGGTTCTTCATCCGATCCATTTGCGTACTAGAGTAGGGAGGTAATTAGAATTCTTACCAGAACAATCGTTGTATCCTGGAAAGTCATGCATTGTCCACATCAACACTGCTTTTAAGTCGAAGTGTCGAGAGGAGGGAGGCCTACTAATGTCCACCACCGCAACACCTCTCCATAGTTCCTCCAACTCATCAATCAGTGGTTCAAGATAAACATCCATATGCTTGACTTTATGTTTCCCTGGAATTAGAAGGGATAACATAAGATGTCCCTTCTTGATCGCCATTGATGGTGGAAGGTTGTAATTCACCAACACAACTGGCCACACGCTGTATGCGGTGCTTTTGAAACCAAATGGATTCACTCCATCCATACCCAGGCCAAGTCTCAAGTTTCTGGGCTCTGTTTTAAAGCTGGACCACTCATCTTCAATATGCTTCCAAGCAGGAGTGTCTGCGGGAATTCTCCACATGCCATCATCCGATCGATGTGAGGAATGCCATGACATGAGCTCTGCTATGGATTTGCACCTGAACATGTGTTTGATGCGAGGAATTATAGGAAAGTGTCGCAAGACTTTACGAGGTACATCAAAACTCTTCATATCTGTTCAGTACCTTGCTTCACCACAAGTGGGACAATGTAGAGCCTCCTTATGCGTCCCACGAAACAGAATGCAATCATTGATGCATGCATGTATTTTATCATAATCCAGTCCTCCAAGAGATGTCACATAGCGCCTCGCTATGTCTCTTGAGGTGGGTAGCCTATTTTCCTTTGGAAGCATGTTTGATAATAGCCTGCATCCAATATCATCAATTATAATTAGTCTTAAATCCTAAACCTTAAACCACTAATTCAAATTTGTAAGTTAGAATGCTTACTTCAACAATGCATCAAGACTTGCATTGCTCCATCCATAAACTGTTTGTATATTAAGTAGTTCAAGTGAAGCACGTAAAACTGAGAATGTGCACCCTTCAAACACCGGTGTTGATGAAGCCTTATAAAGATGCTCTTGTTCCATATCATCGTCGTCCATACCTTTGGGATCATCCTTAAAAAGATTCCGCACCATATCATCAAGAACCTCCTCTTCCACAACTTCGTGGGGTGCAGGGCTATTGTCATCCCTTTCCCACTCATCTCTGACAATAGATCCCGAAGCTCCAGCATCATCTCGTCGACGCTTTACGTGCTCTTGTCGCGCGTAGGGTACCATGTTAGGGTGTGGTACTGCATCTTGCTTCAATTAGAGTTTATATATTACAACTCTATTATTTTAATTTGGATACCATGATTCATTTGAATACCATCAATTTACATCTACTCACCTCTAAACCTGTTTGATTCCATTCTCCATACATGGAGATGTGATTCATGGTAATTCAACGTGCTCGCACAATGCATCCTTGACATCGATTACACATACATTTGATCCGTTGTCCCAACCACACATTGTCTCATCTTCCCCAGAACTGCTTGAAGAGGTTGATGACATCCTGTGTACAAATCAGAAAACACAAAATCATAATATGTTTTTAATGAAAGCACAAAAATCGCGTGTATTGACGCGGCTATTTCCTAAAAATTGTGTGTATTAACGTGGCTACTTCCTAAAAATCGCGTGTATTAACGCGGGTAATTTCTGCAAAACACGTGTATAAACGCAGCTAAAATCCATACACGCGAAAATACACGCGTTTATAAACGCGAATATAAACGCGGCGGTATGTTTAAACTAAAAATAGCCCGCCTTCCCCAAATATAGATTTTGAACAAACAAATCAACACTGTTTGTGTTTTTTGCCTGTTTTCGCCTCTTCCAACAGCAAGGAGGGAGCAGAGAAAGGAGCACACACACGGGAGAAGGAGGGAGCAGAGAAGGAGCAGAGAAGACTCACTTTTTCAGAGGTGAGTCACTTTGTCCTGTGCCTTGTCAGATTTGTTTATGCTATTTGCTCTTTGCTCTTTGGGTTTGTTGCCGTCCTTTTGTTTATGCTATTTGCACACGATTGGGTGAATGATCCTGACAGGGGCGACAATGGTCCTTTTATAAGGACATTCTGTCTTTGTCGGGGGTCGGTCTTTTTGAAAAAAAAAATTCGCAGGTCGCGTGTAGAAACGCGTGCAAAAGCGCGTGTAATCTGTCTGCAGAGTCTGTTCACGCGGATATACACGCGTTTCTGGACGGGTGTATACACGCGTTTTTTGACGGGTGTATACACGCGTTTCTGCAGAGACTGCGTTTCAGAATTCATGATTTGCAGGCAACACAACTGACTTGAATGTGAGTCAAGAGATAGCCCATGATGTACATGAAGATGTTTGTTGCAGGTTCTTTATGGATATTCCAGGTTCTTCATCCGATCCATTTGCGTACAGCAATTGGCTGATGGAGATGCTGAATCATTTTGGGCACCATCCTGGTCCGGTTGAGCTTACAGAGTATATGTATGCCCATCCCCCTCCTTCCCTGCCTGGTGTCTATACCCCTACCGCGAGTATCCAGGGCACTCCAGTGCCGTCTATTCCTCCGAGTCCGACAAGACGGCATGCAGCTTCTCCTCTTCCATGTCCACCGAGGAGACATACCTCGTCCCAGACACACTCACGTACACCCTCACAGCCACCATCACGTGCTCCCTCAGAGCCACCGTCACGTCAAGGCTCACAGCCACCGTCACGTAGACAATCCCCCAGTCGTGACTCCACCCGCAGCAGTAGGAAGAGTGGGAGTGGAGGATGCGGCGGGTGCTTTGGTGGGGGAGGTGGGGGAGGTGGGGGAGGTAGTAGGGCACGCGGTGAGAGAGGAGATAGAGGGAGAAGAGTTAGAGGAGACAGTTCGGAAGAGGAGGAGATGAGAGAGATGGAGAGAGTGGTTTGCTATGATGTGACGGATAGGGGCGGGATAGTGATGGATGCGAGGGGGAGGGAGGTAATGGAGTACATGCGTGGGGTAGTATCAAACTCATATAGAAATTGTTTTATTAAATTTAAAGATCAAAATAGCCGATTAGTTGGGGAAGTGATAGAGGCTGTACATAGTCGGTACCCCAATCCCCCACATGCTACATTCTCGGATGTATGGGGAAGGACGCGAATAAGGGAGATCTTAAGTAATAAAAGATCTCACCTTAAAAAACTCGCGTACGATGACCGGCTAAATGTAGCTGCGGGTGGCTATCCTGCCGAGAAACCTGCCCCACTGCGCACAAACGCGAGTGGAAGGAGGCAAAGAAACGAGCAGAGGGTGGCGTGAAGAGCAGGCAGCATGTGGAGGCACGACGGATCCAGATGGAGACCATTGGATCTTCGCATTTCGGATCTGGCGGCGTCGAGTCATGGGAGGCAGAGTTCGTAAGTATCTTGCCACTTTATTTGATTGTTTACTTAATTCATTGATTCTATGATTGTTTTAATCTTACAAATTGTGTTGATTATGATACAGCGACGGGTTACGGGGAGGAAGCCCACAACCCACGATACTGCGTATGCTCGCCGGCATAGCAGACGTGACACGTGGGCCATCTTCAGAGCCGAGGGACGTATTACGGACGCGCAGTTTGAGATGGCCATGAGACCATACGGTCGACAGGTACTTGAAAATTCTAAACGAATGGTTTTGGTTTATTGAATTACATATATATATACTTATATACTATATATTACTTGAACAGGCACAAGCTGTTGATGATCCACCGGCCGCCGCTGCAGAGGGTGGACGTGAGCACTACTCATCGGACATTCCGACCGATGTGAGCTCATCTGAGCATGGAGGGAGCACCGAGTCATCATCTGGGTCTGAGTAGTACTCAGACTTATAGTATCACATTCCATATTGAGGATGTGATTGTATATATTTTTTTGTAAACTCAAGCCATGGGCTACTTCGAGATATGGACTCCCTTGTATACATGTATGAAATTTTGATAGTAATATTGAATTGATTGATCGATAGTATTACATTCATGTCTGTCTTGAATCGTGTATTGACAATGTATGCATTCATGTCGTTCTTGTCTTAATCTCCCTCGTGCATATGTTCTTCGTGGATGGTCTAATGGGATGGTCTAATGCACAAAAAAAAAATCCAGAGAGTGCTATTGGGTGCTGGAATGCTGGAACAGTATTCAGGCACCAAATAGCACTCTCTGGATTTTTTTTTTGCTCTCTGTTCGCGTGTATAAACGCGTCAAAACTGCTAAAACTCGCGTGTATCTACGCGGATACCCTGTAAAATACGCGTATATTAATGCATCAAAACTGGTAATTACGCGTGTATAAGCGCATCTAAATTAAAGAAACGCGTGTATAGACGCAGGTATAAACGCGTCTGAGACATCTGAACTGAACAGGACGCGGCTATACACCCATGTATAAGCGCGTCTAAAATAAGAAAAAGCGTGTATAGCCGCATGTATCAATGCGTCTGTAAAAAGAACGCGGCTACACACCCGTGTATAAGCGCGTCTGAGAGGTGCTATACACGCGCTTTTACACGCATGTCTGTGGCCGCGCTGATACACGCGCTGATACACGGGCCCGCTACTTTTTTTCACAAGTCATTTTTAGCGGCTAGGAGCGCGGGTATGAGCCCGATCCCTTGTAGTGTATTCAATAGGTAGAGAAGCATTCCCTAGAAGAAGCCTACACTATAGCTCTTCTAGAGCAATTCGAATAGTAAACAGAGGGTGATTAACAAAAAGAGGATTGTGGTGAGGGAAGAATATAGCACACAAGAGGTTGCCATACTTGTCCGTGGTGGTAGACGGAAGTAGACTATAGCGTGAGGATTAATTCTAGTCATGGGCTCATCAGAAGGCTCCATGTAACTATATAGCCCGCACATAGAAGCTATCATAGATATATAGTAGAGTTGTGGCATAATTGACAAATAGGTCACCTTAGCGGCATGTGAAGGGTAGGTAGCTGTGTAGCAAGCGCATAGAGAAGCTCTCCTGAAGGATAAGGAGAAGGAGAAGAAGATGGACTCGCCCTCCTCTACATGTCCATACACAGTAGGAGAAGCAGCACACGGACTCTGTGGGAACGATGTGAAGCGAAGAGATCAAAGGAGGCGTTGATACATTCGCAGAGAGAAGGTCGAGAGACACCACTTTTGTAGTGTAATAGAAGTCGTCTGTGCAACACAACCTCATCAGGCTCAAATCCAGAATAGCGTGGTGGGAACCATCAGAAAAAGAAAAAAAAGCGTCGACCACAGCCACAAATTTACTTTTCTCCTTTTTTTAAAGGAGAAAGATAAGGTTATCTCCTGGTTTAAAAGAGTCCTCCTTAAGGGCTTGTTCACATGGGCATGTCAATGTGGCTCATTGACCTCAAGATCTCATTGACAAAGTCTTCCATCGACACAAATATCATTGATCTCAGTAAAAGCTTTAACAATCTTCATCAAAAGCCATTGTGCGACCCGACGAATCAAAAATTTCTCTTGATAAAAATCTTTTTAAAAGCAGCCAAATGAGCATGCTAGTGTGTGAAAATGAAGAGCAAATCACTTGTAGAAACATCGCAACCAAATGAGTATGCGAGCGTATGTGTGTGTAGACAAAGAAAGAGTACATTTACATCAAATGTAAACATAATCAAGTATCAATGAAGCAACAAAGAAGCTACCAAGCACTACCCAATTCTTAAACAAAAATTTGTTGTAAATTTTTTTTTAAAAAAATCCTACTTTCTAGAAAAAGTGCTTGTAACTACCCCTAGCACTGATGACGTAGCCAGGGTGGAAGAATTAGCTAAAAATTTATTATCTTACTCTTAGAAGAGACCTCTAGACCTTAAAGATAGGTCAAATCTTTATCAAGGGGGGGACCTCACACTTAGAGATGACCTCTAGGTCTGAAAGATAGGTCAAGTCACCATCAAGGGGGGGTGAAAATATGTTGTAAAACCTCGCATCCGAGCACCTCGAGTAGCCCAAATATTTTGCACCAAGGGAGAGTGTTGAGAAATGTGCTACCAAAGAGCATAAGGAAGAGGTAGGGAGTGAGGTGAGTAAGCCAAGAAACCACAAAGCCTAGCATGAAGCCACATGAGCAAAGGGATTTATCCCACATTGATATACAAGCCCAAGGGTGTACCTCCTCATATAAAAGGGAGTCGTTTCAAGCAATGAGTCATAGCACTTGCACATATCTCAAGTCTCTTTATGTATCCAAGCTAATCCATCTTGGTGACTAATTATACCTGAGTGCAACTTAATTAGGACACACTCATTATGAGTTTCTTTCATTTCTGTCCACCTTAGATTAGTGTTGTGATTAGTGTAAGATTAGTGCATAATTAGGTAGATGATTTGTGAGTAGGAGAGCTTGATCCATGATTCTTGTCAACATGGTACCAGAGCTTAGGTTATCTCTCCTAGCTTAGTCTTTTAGTATTAACAAAAGTGATTAATAGGTTTGCTCATTATCATTAGGGTTTGATTAGGTAGTTATTTTTTCATTAGGGTTCCTCATAGCTTTCTCTTCTTATTTCCATTGAGATTAAAGAGAGGAAAGGCTGCCATCACACATTTAAGGGAGAATTGAAAAGGCATAAAACCTTTCCTAGAAATAGAGAGAAACATAACAGCCTGCTTGCTGTTTGAAATAAAGAGTGTCTTGGTAGCTGCATACAAGAGCAGTTCCAATAGTAAACAGAGGGTGACTATCAAAAAAGTGGATTGCGGTGAGGGAAGAATCTAGCACAAAAGAGTGTTGCCATACGCATCCATGGTGATAGACGGCAGCGGACTGTAGCGTGAGGATTAATTGTAGTCGTGGGCTCCGTGCCACTCAGAAGCTATCATAGATATATAGTAGAGGTGTGGCATAATCGACAAATCGGTCACCTTAGCGGCATGTGAAGGGCAGGTAGCTGCGCAGCAAGAGCATAGAGAAGCTCTCCTGAAGGATAAGGAGAAGGAGAAGAAGACGGCCTCGCCCTCCTTTGCACGTGCATACACAGTAGCAGAAAGCGGCACGGACACTGTGGGCAACGTTGTGAAGGGAAGAGAGAAAAGGAGGCGTTGATACATGCGCAGAGAGAAGGTCGAGAGGCACCACTTTTGTAGTCTGCAAAACGTGCTCATCAAGCTCAAATCCATAGCAGCTGTGTACAGCGGGGGGTCAGCATCAGAAAAAGAATTTAAAAAACGCCCGTTTTCCCTTTTTTTTTTTTTGTGAAAGAGAGAGATAAGGTTATCTCTTGGTTTAAAAGAGTCCTTAAGGGCTTGTTCACAAGACATGTGAGTGTGGCTCATTGACACCAAGATCTCATTGACAAAGTCTTCACTGATGATGATCGATCTCAGTAAAAGCTTTAACAATCTTCATCAAAAGCCATTGTGCAACCCGACTTGAATCAAAAATTTCTCTTGATAAAAATCTAAAAGCGGCCAAATAAGCATGCTAGTGTGTGAAAATGAAGAGAAAATCGCTTGTACAAACATTGCAACCAAATGAGTATGAGAGCTTATGTGTGCATAAACAAAGAAAGGGTGCATTTACATCAAATGTAAACATGATCAAGCATCAACAAAGCAACAAAGAAGCTACCAACCACTATCCAATTCTTAAAGAAAAATTTATTGTAAAAAACCAAAAAAAAATCCTACTTCCTACAAAAAGTGCTTGTAACTACCCCTCGCACCGATGATGTAGCCAAGGTAGAAGAAATAGCCAAAAATTTATAACCTCGCTCTTAGAAGAGACCTCTAGACCTTAAAGATAGGTCAAGTCTTTATCAAAGAGAGGACCTCACACTAAAGATGACCTCTTGGCCTCAAAGATAGGTCAGGTCACCATCAAGGGGAGATGAAAATATGTTGTAAAACCTCGCATCTGACCACCTCGAGTAGCCCAAAGATTTCGCACCAAGGGGGGTGTTGAGAAATGTGGGGCCAAAGAGCACAAGGAAGAGATAGGGAGTGAGTTGAGTAAGCCAAGAAAGTGCAAAGCCTAGCATGAAGCCACATGAGCAAAGGGATTTATCCCACATTAATGTACAAGCCCAAGGGTGTACTTCCTCATATAAAAGGGGGTCGTTTCAAGCAACGAATCACATCACTTGCACTTATCTCAAGTCTCTTTATGTATCCAAGCTAATCCATCTTGGTGACTAATTATACCTGAGTGCAACTTAATTAGGACACACTCATTATGAGTTTCTTTCATTTCTGTCCACCTTAGATTAGTGTTGTGATTAGTGTAAGATTAGTGCATAATTAGGTAGTTGTTTTGTGAGTAGGAGAGCTTGATCTACGATTATCAACAAGTCCCCATACATCAAAATGTATAACATCCAAGTGTGGGAAAGCATCAAGTCCCCATAGATCAGTCTTGGTCGATCCCCATTCATCAGTCTTGCTCATTCCTCATACATCAATCTTGGTTGATCATGATGCATCAAAATTTATAACATCCAATGTCTTTCACTGATGGGCTTTCCATGTGCAAAAAAGCATGTTTGGCTTTTCACATACTTCACACATACCATCAACCTTAAACTTTGGTGTTAACCCTCATTGGAGACCTTTGTTGATGCCAGCCACTTCATCTCGAAAGGTAGAGTTCACATTAGACAATTGTAATGTATTATTTTAATGTGTGATCATGTCACTACTTGTGTATGAAAGGCATGCCATGGGATCGCTTAATTAAGATTAGGGATCTTATATTAATGTAATTACTCAAAATTTTTACATTATTAACGTGAGTAAATAAGTCAATAACACACCAACGTCATTGAAATTAAGAATGTTGATCTATTGTGTGGTTGACCTGTGAAACCTATTCGGCTTTTAATATTTCTCATTAGCTACGGTGAGAAATAGCAAAAGCCCCAACAAGGTTATAAATATATCGCCCGTCGGGTCTGCCAGGCTCATTTTCACTTTGTTAAAGATAGATAGATAGATAGAGAGAGAGAGAGAGAGAGAGAGAGAGAGAGAGAGAGAGTGCTAGAGAGAGAGTGTGCACAAAGAGAGAGAGTGTAGAGCTCAGGTAATTTTTTTTATGTTTTATGTTTAGTTTTTTTTTGGAAACCTAGTCAAAAATTGATGGTGTGTTGTATTTTTGGCACGTAACATCGAGGACTAGCTAGACTTTAGAGTCATGTCTGTACCACCTTGTGCATGGTGTGGTGCTTATCTCACGGCATTATATCATAATTTTTGGTTGTATATGCCGTTAGATAAGTATGTTCATGCTAATGAGGTGATAGCTCAAGTGGTGTGTTTGCCTAGGACCAAGAGGTCTTGGGTTCAAAAACCTAGGACCAAGAGGTCTTGGTGTTTGCCTAGGACCAAGAGGTCTTGGGTTCAAAAACCCCCCTTGGTGCTTCCTCGACGGCATCCCCTATGGGTGGATAAATAAGCACCTATGAGTGGCTGTCTATGGACGGTGAAATTTGGTAACTATGGAAGGATCTTGGGCCAAAGTCCAGTTGAAAAAAAAAGGATAAGTATGTTCACCATTTTGACAATTAGTCGTATCACTCGGTCGTCATCATCGTAATGGATGAGACACCTTACCCTATTTTTGCAAAGTAAGATTGTCACTAGGTCATACTCCTCGTCTCTATACCATGTCATTTGTCAGCCATAGAGTGTGGTATATATGATTTGACTCTAAGTAGTATTTCTCGACTGTTTGGGTCATCGCTAGGGTTTATACATAGTGTGTTAGGGTTCGACACTAGATTATATTGCTTGGATCACATGTCATTCTAGTTCATATTTTATGTGCATGTAAAGTTTGATAGTGGGTCATATTTCTCGGCCATAACGAATCATTGTTTTAAATGTATATGAGTATATACTTCGACATGCGGTCGTATTATTCAGTCGTAATGTGTCATTGTTTATGTTGTGATTTGTATGTGTATGTATTCTATGTTGTTTGCCTAACATTCTATATTAAGGTACTTTAAAAATAAAACAAATGTTCATCAACCATAATGTTGAAATAACCTATCTAGATAAATAATCTTACTTTAAAACATGTCACAAATATAATCAATCTCTTTTGTCAAAAATACATCAACAATCGCTAATCTCCATGAGTATTCCAATCTTGTCCACGTATGATTTCTCTAGGTGGACATTTTAATCTCTATTCTATCTATGGTCATTATGGAAGTGGATATTCTAATTCTTAGTAAAATTCTTTGCTTTTAATATAGTTATACCCTAGGGTAAAGGTTCTAATGTGAGTTATATATCATACATTATTGGATACTAAAATTCCTACTCATGATACGGTATACCATACAAGTGCTTATAAAAATGCTTTTGTTATTTAAATCTCCAATAGATTTTCAATATCTCAAATACATGAGATTGTTTTAAAAAAATTTAAATATTATTTCTCTACAAAGTATTCAAACAACTTATCTAAGGTAAAATATATAAATTCATTAGCTAGGATGCTATTTCAAAACATGGCAAAATATGATGTATTAGTGTGTTTAAATTACATAAATCAATTATCTGATGCACATCTCTCTCTCTCTCTCTCTCTCTCTCTCTCTCTCTCTCTCTCTCTGAGTTGTGTGGTTTTGAAAATTGTCAAAATTGTCTCTCTTTCTGGATGCCCTTTTGGAGAGGCTCCCAAATGTTATTCATGCATTAGTCAAGGCCATGGGATCTACTCATGCATGGGGGAATCATTCATAGTGATCTCCATGCATACAATATTGTGTTAGATTATACAAGGGAGCATTCATGCAAGGTGGGAGTCATTAACTGGGGGCTTCTAATGTTTGCAAGGGAGAAAAGAGGATCTATGAACTACTTGCAGCATCCTGTATGCACAGATGATGTAATGTGGGAGCTCATGTGAGGAATGAAGATAAAGACAAGAATCAATTATGCCCTTAGCAATCCTCACAAACTAATCAATCCTCAAAATCAGGATGCTTTTTATAAAGAGTTGGATATACATGCAATGGGTTGGTTAATTATCCAGCTAGTAGCCTTTTTTAAGGAGGAGAGCTTTGAGCATTACACTAAAGGAAATCTGAAATTGTATCCTAATTGGGATAAACTAGAGTGTATCCACTTTTTTGTAATGCATTATATGTTTGTAAAGGAGAAGGTAGCATTACTTGAGTTTTCTGAGATGTTAAAAAAGATTAATACTCAGGCTCAAGCAGCGCTTTGACTAGCCATTGAGCTCATTCCAACATTTTATTAAAATATAAATTTTTTATAAAATATACTTGATACAATCTAATGAGGATCGAGATGTTAAAAAAAATCCACAACCAATATTTAATACAATCTATTGAGATTTAAATATTTTGTCCTTGTTTGATTTTAAATTTAATTGTAAGTGGATAAGTTTTAATACTTGTGGGATATTAAGTTCTTATCCATTGTGCTAGAAATCCCCCAAGCAATGAGTGAATAAGTTTTCAAATATTCTTGCCAATCACTTGAGTCCATGCCATCCACTACCGTGATCATTCGTTACCTGATCTTAATTTTCTTATTTTTTAAGCAATTTCTAACCTTTTCTCTATGGTGATACTGACATGGGTGCATACTTTATGTTAACAGCCAGGGCCAAACAAGGTGGAGAAACATCACACCAAGCAATACAAGGGGATCAAGAAGACGATCCTACAAGACAAGCACACAACGAATAAGCACGAAAAGCCTATGAATGCATTCAAGCCCTGGCTGCCAATCTAGACACCATAACTGGTTTTAAATCAATATGAACATATATTGAACTCATACATCAAGAGTTTCAGGCTCTAATGTAAAGAGATGCCTTCTTTTTTGTACACATTATTCAATTTCTTGATCATCTACCTCCAAATTCTCATCTACTTCTTCTTGTGTACTCATCATAAATGAGGAATTGACATTCTGCAAATCCTCTTCTTTGATATCCCTATTTGCATCATCCGTGAATTTGTACATCCATCATCTTCTTTGTAATATTCACTCTATAAACGCGGCGGTATGTTTAAACTAAAAATAGCCCGCCTTCCCCAAATATAGATTTTGAACAAACAAATCAACACTGTTTGCGTTTTTCGCCTGTTTTCGCCTCTTCCAACAGCAAGGAGGGAGCAGAGAAAGGAGCACACACACGGGAGAAGGAGGGAGCAGAGAAGGAGCAGAGAAGACTCACTTTTTCAGAGGTGAGTCACTTTGTCCTGTGCCTTGTCAGATTTGTTTATGCTCTTTGCTCTTTGCTCTTTGGGTTTGTCTCCGTCCTTTTGTTTATGCTATTTGCACACGATTGGGTGAATGATCCTGACAGGGGCGACAATGGTCCTTTTATAAGGACATTCTGTCTTTGTCGGGGGTCGGTCTTTTTGAAAAAAAAATTTCGCAGGTCGCGTGTAGAAACGCGTGTAAAAGCGCGTGTAATCTGTCTGCAGAGTCTGTTCACGCGGATATACACGCGTTTCTGGACGAGTGTATACACGCATTTTTTGACGGGTGTATACACGCGTTTCTGCAGAGACTGCGTTTCAGAATTCATGATTTGCAGGCAACACAATTGACTTGAATGTGAGTCAAGAGATAGCCCATGATGTACATGAAGATGTTTGTTGCAGGTTCTTTATGGATATTCCAGGTTCTTCATCCGATCCATTTGCGTACTAGAGTAGGGAGGTAATTAGAATTCTTACCAGAACAATCGTTGTATCCTGGAAAGTCATGCATTGTCCACATCAACACTGCTTTTAAGTCGAAGTGTCGAGAGGAGGGAGGCCTACTAATGTCCACCACCGCAACACCTCTCCATAGTTCCTCCAACTCATCAATCAGTGGTTCAAGATAAACATCCATATGCTTGACTTTATGTTTCCCTGGAATTAGAAGGGATAACATAAGATGTCCCTTCTTGATCGCCATTGATGGTGGAAGGTTGTAATTCACCAACACAACTGGCCACACGCTGTATGCGGTGCTTTTGAAACCAAATGGATTCACTCCATCCATACCCAGGCCAAGTCTCAAGTTTCTGGGCTCTGTTTTAAAGCTGGACCACTCATCTTCAATATGCTTCCAAGCAGGAGTGTCTGCGGGAATTCTCCACATGCCATCATCCGATCGATGTGAGGAATGCCATGACATGAGCTCTGCTATGGATTTGCACCTGAACATGTGTTTGATGCGAGGAATTATAGGAAAGTGTCGCAAGACTTTACGAGGTACATCAAAACTCTTCATATCTGTTCTGTACCTTGCTTCACCACAAGTGGGACAATGTAGAGCCTCCTTATGCGTCCCACGAAACAGAATGCAATCATTGACGCATGCATGTATTTTATCATAATCCAGTCCTCCAAGAGATGTCACATAGCGCCTCGCTATGTCTCTTGAGGTGGGTAGCCTATTTTCCTTTGGAAGCATGTTTGATAATAGCCTGCATCCAATATCATCAATTATAATTAGTCTTAAATCCTAAACCTTAAACCACTAATTCAAATTTGTAAGTTAGAATGCTTACTTCAACAATGCATCAAGACTTGCATTGCTCCATCCATAAACTGTTTGTATATTAAGTAGTTCAAGTGAAGCACGTAAAACTGAGAATGTGCACCCTTCAAACACCGGTGTCGATGAAGCCTTATAAAGATGCTCTTGTTCCATATCATCGTCGTCCATACCTTTGGGATCATCCTTAAAAAGATTCCGCACCATATCATCAAGAACCTCCTCTTCCACAACTTCGTGGGGTGCAGGGCTATTGTCATCCCTTTCCCACTCATCTCTGACAATAGATCCCGAAGCTCCAGCATCATCTCGTCGACGCTTTACGTGCTCTTGTCGCGCGTAGGGTACCATGTTAGGGTGTGGTACTGCATCTTGCTTCAATTAGAGTTTATATATTACAACTCTATTAATTTAATTTGGATACCATGATTCATTTGAATACCATCAATTTACATCTACTCACCTCTAAACCTGTTTGATTCCATTCTCCATACATGGAGATGTGATTCATGGTAATTCAACGTGCTCGTACAATGCATCCTTGACATCGATTACACATACATTTGATCCGTTGTCCCAACCACACATTGTCTCATCTTCCCCAGAACTGCTTGAAGAGGTTGATGACATCCTGTGTACAAATCAGAAAACACAAAATCATAATATGTTTTTAATGAAAGCACAAAAATCGCGTGTATTGACGCGGCTATTTCCTAAAAATTGCGTGTATTAACGTGGCTACTTCCTAAAAATCGCGTGTATTAACGCGGGTAATTTCTGCAAAACACGTGTATAAACACAGCTAAAATCCATACACGCGAAAATACACGCGTTTATAAACGCGAATATAAACGCGGCGGTATGTTTAAACTAAAAATAGCCCGCCTTTCCCAAATATAGATTTTGAACAAACAAATCAACACTGTTTGCGTTTTTCGCCTGTTTTCGCCTCTTCCAACAGCAAGGAGGGAGCAGAGAAAGGAGCACACACACGGGAGAAGGAGGGAGCAGAGAAGGAGCAGAGAAGACTCACTTTTTCAGAGGTGAGTCACTTTGTCCTGTGCCTTGTCAGATTTGTTTATGCTATTTGCTCTTTGCTCTTTGGGTTTGTCGCCGTCCTTTTGTTTATGCTATTTGCACACGATTGGGTGAATGATCCTGACAGGGGCGACAATGGTCCTTTTATAAGGACATTCTGTCTTTGTCGGGGGTCGGTCTTTTTGAAAAAAAAATTTCGCAGGTCGCGTGTAGAAACGCGTGCAAAAGCGCGTGTAATCTGTCTGCAGAGTCTGTTCACGCGGATATACACGCGTTTCTGGACGGGTGTATACACGCGTTTTTTGACGGGTGTATACACGCGTTTCTGCAGAGACTGCGTTTCAGAATTCATGATTTGCAGGCAACACAACTGACTTGAATGTGAGTCAAGAGATAGCCCATGATGTACATGAAGATGTTTGTTGCAGGTTCTTTATGGATATTCCAGGTTCTTCATCCGATCCATTTGCGTACAGCAATTGGCTGATGGAGATGCTGAATCATTTTGGGCACCATCCTGGTCCGGTTGAGCTTACAGAGTATATGTATGCCCATCCCCCTCCTTCCCTGCCTGGTGTCTATACCCCTACCGCGAGTATCCAGGGCACTCCAGTGCCGTCTATTCCTCCGAGTCCGACAAGACGGCATGCAGCTTCTCCTCTTCCATGTCCACCGAGGAGACATACCTCGTCCCAGACACACTCACGTACACCCTCACAGCCACCATCACGTGCTCCCTCAGAGCCACCGTCACGTCAAGGCTCACAGCCACCGTCACGTAGACAATCCCCCAGTCGTGACTCCACCCGCAGCAGTAGGAAGAGTGGGAGTGGAGGATGCGGCGGGTGCTTTGGTGGGGGAGGTGGGGGAGGTGGGGGAGGTAGTAGGGCACGCGGTGAGAGAGGAGATAGAGGGAGAAGAGTTAGAGGAGACAGTTCGGAAGAGGAGGAGATGAGAGAGATGGAGAGAGTGGTTTGCTATGATGTGACGGATAGGGGCGGGATAGTGATGGATGCGAGGGGGAGGGAGGTAATGGAGTACATGCGTGGGGTAGTATCAAACTCATATAGAAATTGTTTTATTAAATTTAAAGATCAAAATAGCCGATTAGTTGGGGAAGTGATAGAGGCTGTACATAGTCGGTACCCCAATCCCCCACATGCTACATTCTCGGATGTATGGGGAAGGACGCGAATAAGGGAGATCTTAAGTAATAAAAGATCTCACCTTAAAAAACTCGCGTACGATGACCGGCTAAATGTAGCTGCGGGTGGCTATCCTGCCGAGAAACCTGCCACTGCGCACAAACGCGAGTGGAAGGAGGCAAAGAAACGAGCAGAGGGTGGCGTGAAGAGCAGGCAGCATGTGGAGGCACGACGGATCCAGATGGAGACCATTGGATCTTCGCATTTCGGATCTGGCGGCGTCGAGTCATGGGAGGCAGAGTTCGTAAGTATCTTGCCACTTTATTTGATTGTTTACTTAATTCATTGATTCTATGATTGTTTTAATCTTACAAATTGTGTTGATTATGATACAGCGACGGGTTACGGGGAGGAAGCCCACAACCCACGATACTGCGTATGCTCGCCGGCATAGCAGACGTGACACGTGGGCCATCTTCAGAGCCGAGGGACGTATTACGGACGCGCAGTTTGAGATGGCCATGAGACCATACGGTCGACAGGTACTTGAAAATTCTAAACGAATGGTTTTGGTTTATTGAATTACATATATATATACTTATATACTATATATTACTTGAACAGGCACAAGCTGTTGATGATCCACCGGCCGCAGCTGCAGAGGGTGGACGTGAGCACTACTCATCGGACATTCCGACCGATGTGAGCTCATCTGAGCATGGAGGGAGCACCGAGTCATCATCTGGGTCTGAGTAGTACTCAGACTTATAGTATCACATTCCATATTGAGGATGTGATTGTATATATTTTTTTGTAAACTCAAGCCATGGGCTACTTCGAGATATGGACTCCCTTGTATACATGTATGAAATTTTGATAGTAATATTGAATTGATTGATCGATAGTATTACATTCATGTCTGTCTTGAATCGTGTATTGACAATGTATGCATTCATGTCGTTCTTGTCTTAATCTCCCTCGTGCATATGTTCTTCGTGGATGGTCTAATGGGATGGTCTAATGCACAAAAAAAAATCCAGAGAGTGCTATTGGGTGCTGGAATGCTGGAACAGTATTCAGGCACCAAATAGCACTCTCTGGATTTTTTTTTTGCTCTCTGTTCGCGTGTATAAACGCGTCAAAACTGCTAAAACTCGCGTGTATCTACGCGGATACCCTGTAAAATACGCGTGTATTAATGCATCAAAACTGGTAATTACGCGTGTATAAGCGCATCTAAATTAAAGAAATGCGTGTATAGACGCAGGTATAAACGCGTCTGAGACATCTGAACTGAACAGGACGCGGCTATACACCCATGTATAAGCGCGTCTAAAATAAGAAAAAGCGTGTATAGCCGCATGTATCAATGCGTCTGTAAAAAGAACGCGGCTACACACCCGTGTATAAGCGCGTCTGAGAGGTGCTATACACGCGCTTTTACACGCATGTCTGTGGCCGCGCTGATACACGCGCTGATACACGGGCCCGCTACTTTTTTTCACAAGTCATTTTTAGCGGCTAGGAGCGCGGGTATGAGCCCGATCCCTTGTAGTGTATTCAATAGGTAGAGAAGCATTCCCTAGAAGAAGCCTACACTATAGCTCTTCTAGAGCAATTCGAATAGTAAACAGAGGGTGATTAACAAAAAGAGGATTGTGGTGAGGGAAGAATATAGCACACAAGAGGTTGCCATACTTGTCCGTGGTGGTAGACGGAAGTAGACTATAGCGTGAGGATTAATTCTAGTCATGGGCTCATCAGAAGGCTCCATGTAACTATATAGCCCGCACATAGAAGCTATCATAGATATATAGTAGAGTTGTGGCATAATTGACAAATAGGTCACCTTAGCGGCATGTGAAGGGTAGGTAGCTGTGTAGCAAGAGCATAGAGAAGCTCTCCTGAAGGATAAGGAGAAGGAGAAGAAGATGGACTCGCCCTCCTCTACATGTCCATACACAGTAGGAGAAGCAGCACACGGACTCTGTGGGAACGATGTGAAGCGAAGAGATCAAAGGAGGCGTTGATACATTCGCAGAGAGAAGGTCGAGAGACACCACTTTTGTAGTGTAATAGAAGTCGTCTGTGCAACACAACCTCATCAGGCTCAAATCCAGAATAGCGTGGTGGAAACCATCAGAAAAAGAAAAAAAAGCGTCGACCACAGCCACAAATTTACTTTTCTCCTTTTTTTAAAGGAGAAAGATAAGGTTATCTCCTGGTTTAAAAGAGTCCTCCTTAAGGGCTTGTTCACATGGGCATGTCAATGTGGCTCATTGACCTCAAGATCTCATTGACAAAGTCTTCCATCGACACAAATATCATTGATCTCAGTAAAAGCTTTAACAATCTTCATCAAAAGCCATTGTGCGACCCGACGAATCAAAAATTTCTCTTGATAAAAATCTTTTTAAAAGCAGCCAAATGAGCATGCTAGTGTGTGAAAATGAAGAGCAAATCACTTGTAGAAACATCGCAACCAAATGAGTATGCGAGCGTATGTGTGTGTAGACAAAGAAAGAGTACATTTACATCAAATGTAAACATAATCAAGTATCAATGAAGCAACAAAGAAGCTACCAAGCACTACCCAATTCTTAAACAAAAATTTGTTGTAAATTTTTTTTAAAAAAATCCTACTTCCTACAAAAAGTGCTTGTAACTACCCCTGGCACTGATTATGTAGCCAAGGTAGAAGAATTAGCTAAAAATTTATTATCTTACTCTTAGAAGAGACCTCTAGACCTTAAAGATAGGTCAAATCTTTATCAAGGGGGGGACCTCACACTTAGAGATGACCTCTAGGCCTCAAAGATAGGTCAAGTCACCATCAAGGGGGGGTGAAAATATGTTGTAAAAGCTTGCATCCGAGCACCTCGAGTAGCCCAAATATTTTGCACCAAGGGAGAGTGTTGAGAAATGTGCTACCAAAGAGCATAAGAAAGAGGTAGGGAGTGAGGTGAGTAAGCCAAGAAACCACAAAGCCTAGCATTGAAGCCACATGAGCAAAGGGATTTATCCCACATTGATATACAAGCCCAAGGGTGTACCTCCTCGTATAAAAGGGAGTCGTTTCAAGCAATGAATCATAGCACTTGCACATATCTCAAGTCTCTTTATGTATCCAAGCTAATCCATCTTGGTGACTAATTATACCTGAGTGCAACTTAATTAGGACACACTCATTATGAGTTTCTTTCATTTCTGTCCACCTTAGATTAGTGTTGTGATTAGTGTAAGATTAGTGCATAATTAGGTAGATGATTTGTGAGTAGGAGAGCTTGATCCATGATTCTTGTCAACATGGTACCAGAGCTTAGGTTATCTCTCCTAGCTTAGTCTTTTAGTATTAACAAAAGTGATTAATAGGTTTGCTCATTATCATTAGGGTTTGATTAGGTAGTTATTTTTTCATTAGGGTTCCTCATAGCTTTCTCTTCTTATTTCCATTGAGATTAAAGAGAGGAAAGGCTGCCATCACACATTTAAGGGAGAATTGAAAAGGCATAAAACCTTTCCTAGAAATAGAGAGAAACATAACAGCCTGCTTGCTGTTTGAAATAAAGAGTGTCTTGGTAGCTGCATACAAGAGCAGTTCCAATAGTAAACAGAGGGTGACTATCAAAAAAGTGGATTGCGGTGAGGGAAGAATCTAGCACAAAAGAGTGTTGCCATACGCATCCATGGTGATAGACGGCAGCGGACTGTAGCGTGAGGATTAATTGTAGTCGTGGGCTCCGTGCCACTCAGAAGCTATCATAGATATATAGTAGAGGTGTGGCATAATCGACAAATCGGTCACCTTAGCGGCATGTGAAGGGCAGGTAGCTGCGCAGCAAGAGCATAGAGAAGCTCTCCTGAAGGATAAGGAGAAGGAGAAGAAGACGGCCTCGCCCTCCTTTGCACGTGCATACACAGTAGCAGAAAGCGGCACGGACACTGTGGGCAACGTTGTGAAGGGAAGAGAGAAAAGGAGGCGTTGATACATGCGCAGAGAGAAGGTCGAGAGGCACCACTTTTGTAGTCTGCAAAACGTGCTCATCAAGCTCAAATCCATAGCAGCTGTGTACAGCGGGGGGTCAGCATCAGAAAAAGAATTTAAAAAACGCCCGTTTTCCCTTTTTTTTTTTTTGTGAAAGAGAGAGATAAGGTTATCTCTTGGTTTAAAAGAGTCCTTAAGGGCTTGTTCACAAGACATGTGAGTGTGGCTCATTGACACCAAGATCTCATTGACAAAGTCTTCACTGATGATGATCGATCTCAGTAAAAGCTTTAACAATCTTCATCAAAAGCCATTGTGCAACCCGACTTGAATCAAAAATTTCTCTTGATAAAAATCTAAAAGCGGCCAAATAAGCATGCTAGTGTGTGAAAATGAAGAGAAAATCGCTTGTACAAACATTGCAACCAAATGAGTATGAGAGCTTATGTGTGCATAAACAAAGAAAGGGTGCATTTACATCAAATGTAAACATGATCAAGCATCAACAAAGCAACAAAGAAGCTACCAACCACTATCCAATTCTTAAAGAAAAATTTATTGTAAAAAACCAAAAAAAAATCCTACTTCCTACAAAAAGTGCTTGTAACTACCCCTCGCACCGATGATGTAGCCAAGGTAGAAGAAATAGCCAAAAATTTATAACCTCGCTCTTAGAAGAGACCTCTAGACCTTAAAGATAGGTCAAGTCTTTATCAAAGAGAGGACCTCACACTAAAGATGACCTCTTGGCCTCAAAGATAGGTCAGGTCACCATCAAGGGGAGATGAAAATATGTTGTAAAACCTCGCATCTGACCACCTCGAGTAGCCCAAAGATTTCGCACCAAGGGAGGTGTTGAGAAATGTGGGGCCAAAGAGCACAAGGAAGAGATAGGGAGTGAGTTGAGTAAGCCAAGAAAGTGCAAAGCCTAGCATGAAGCCACATGAGCAAAGGGATTTATCCCACATTAATGTACAAGCCCAAGGGTGTACTTCCTCATATAAAAGGGGGTCGTTTCAAGCAACGAATCACATCACTTGCACTTATCTCAAGTCTCTTTATGTATCCAAGCTAATCCATCTTGGTGACTAATTATACCTGAGTGCAACTTAATTAGGACACACTCATTATGAGTTTCTTTCATTTCTGTCCACCTTAGATTAGTGTTGTGATTAGTGTAAGATTAGTGCATAATTAGGTAGTTGTTTTGTGAGTAGGAGAGCTTGATCTACGATTATCAACAAGTCCCCATACATCAAAATGTATAACATCCAAGTGTGGGAAAGCATCAAGTCCCCATAGATCAGTCTTGGTCGATCCCCATTCATCAGTCTTGCTCATTCCTCATACATCAATCTTGGTTGATCATGATGCATCAAAATTTATAACATCCAATGTCTTTCACTGATGGGCTTTCCATGTGCAAAAAAGCATGTTTGGCTTTTCACATACTTCACACATACCATCAACCTTAAACTTTGGTGTTAACCCTCATTGGAGACCTTTGTTGATGCCAGCCACTTCATCTCGAAAGGTAGAGTTCACATTAGACAATTGTAATGTATTATTTTAATGTGTGATCATGTCACTACTTGTGTATGAAAGGCATGCCATGGGATCGCTTAATTAAGATTAGGGATCTTATATTAATGTAATTACTCAAAATTTTTACATTATTAACGTGAGTAAATAATTTTTTTTATGTTTTATGTTTAGTTTTTTTTTGGAAACCTAGTCAAAAATTGATGGTGTGTTGTATTTTTGGCACGTAACATCGAGGACTAGCTAGACTTTAGAGTCATGTCTGTACCACCTTGTGCATGGTGTGGTGCTTATCTCACGGCATTATATCATAATTTTTGGTTGTATATGCCGTTAGATAAGTATGTTCATGCTAATGAGGTGATAGCTCAAGTGGTGTGTTTGCCTAGGACCAAGAGGTCTTGGGTTCAAAAACCTAGGACCAAGAGGTCTTGGTGTTTGCCTAGGACCAAGAGGTCTTAGGTTCAAAAACCCCCCTTGGTGCTTCCTCGAGACGGCATCCCCTATGGGTGGATAAATAAGCACCTATGAGTGGCTGTCTATGGACGGTGAAATTTGGTAACTATGGAAGGATCTTGGGCCAAAGTCCAGTTGAAAAAAAAAGGATAAGTATGTTCACCATTTTGACAATTAGTCGTATCACTCGGTCGTCATCATCGTAATGGATGAGACACCTTACCCTATTTTTGCAAATTAAGATTGTCACTAGGTCATACTCCTCGTCTCTATACCATGTCATTTGTCAGCCATAGAGTGTGGTATATATGATTTGACTCTAAGTAGTATTTCTCGACTGTTTGGGTCATCTCTAGGGTTTATACATAGTGTGTTAGGGTTCGACACTAGATAATATTGCTTGGATCACATGTCATTCTAGTTCATATTTTATGTGCATGTAAAGTTTGATAGTGGGTCATATTTCTCGGCCATAACGAATCATTGTTTTAAATGTATATGAGTATATACTTCGACATGCGGTCGTATTATTCAGTCGTAATGTGTCATTGTTTATGTTGTGATTTGTATGTGTATGTATTCTATGTTGTTTGCCTAACATTCTATATTAAGGTACTTTAAAAATAAAACAAATGTTCATCAACCATAATGTTGAAATAACCTATCTAGATAAATAATCTTACTTTAAAACATGTCACAAATATAATCAATCTCTTTTGTCAAAAATACATCAACAATCGCTAATCTCCATGAGTATTCCAATCTTGTCCACGTATGATTTCTCTAGGTGGACATTTTAATCTCTATTCTATCTATGGTCATTATGGAAGTGGATATTCTAATCCTTAGTAAAATTCTTTGCTTTTAATATAGTTATACCCTAGGGTAAAGGTTCTAATGTGAGTTATATATCATACATTATTGGATACTAAAATTCCTACTCATGATACGGTATACCATACAAGTGCTTATAAAAATGCTTTTGTTATTTAAATCTCCAATAGATTTTCAATATCTCAAATACATGAGATTGTTTTAAAAAAATTTAAATATTATTTCTCTACAAAGTATTCAAACAACTTATCTAACGTAAAATATATAAATTCATTAGCTAGGATGCTATTTCAAAACATGGCAAAATATGATGTATTAGTGTGTTTAAATTACATAAATCAATTATCTGACGCACATCTCTCTCTCTCTCTCTCTCTCTCTCTCTCTCTCTCTCTCTCTCTCTCTCTCTCTCTCTCTGAGTTGTGTGGTTTTGAAAATTGTCAAAATTGTCTCTCTTTCTGGATGCCCTTTTGGAGAGGCTCCCAAATGTTATTCATGCATTAGTCAAGGCCATGGGATCTACTCATGCATGGGGGAATCATTCATAGTGATCTCCATGCATACAATATTGTGTTAGATTATACAAGGGAGCATTCATGCAAGGTGGGAGTCATTAACTGGGGGCTTCTAATGTTTGCAAGGGAGAAAAGAGGATCTATGAACTACTTGCAGCATCCTGTATGCACAGATGATGTAATGTGGGAGCTCATGTGAGGAATGAAGATAAAGACAAGAATCAATTATGCCCTTAGCAATCCTCACAAACTAATCAATCCTCAAAATCAGGATGCTTTTTATAAAGAGTTGGATATACATGCAATGGGTTGGTTAATTATCCAGCTAGTAGCCTTTTTTAAGGAGGAGAGCTTTGAGCATTACACTAAAGGAAATCTGAAATTGCATCCTAATTGGGATAAACTAGAGTGTATCCACTTTTTTGTAATGCATTATATGTTTGTAAAGGAGAAGGTAGCATTACTTGAGTTTTCTGAGATGTTAAAAAAGATTAATACTCAGGCTCAAGCAGCGCTTTGACTAGCCATTGAGCTCATTCCAACATTTTATTAAAATATAAATTTTTTATAAAATATACTTGATACAATCTAATGAGGATCGAGATGTTAAAAAAAATCCACAACCAATATTTAATACAATCTATTGAGATTTAAATATTTTGTCCTTGTTTGATTTTAAATTTAATTGTAAGTGGATAAGTTTTAATACTTGTGGGATATTAAGTTCTTATCCATTGTGCTAGAAATCCCCCAAGCAATGAGTGAATAAGTTTTCAAATATTCTTGCCAATCACTTGAGTCCATGCCATCCACTACCGTGATCATTCGTTACCTGATCTTAATTTTCTTATTTTTTAAGCAATTTCTAACCTTTTCTCTATGGTGATACTGACATTGGTGCATACTTTATGTTAACAGCCAGGGCCAAACAAGGTGGAGAAACATCACACCAAGCAATACAAGGGGATCAAGAAGACGATCCTACAAGACAAGCACACAACGAATAAGCACGAAAAGCCTATGAATGCATTCAAGCCCTGGCTACCAATCTAGACACCATAACTGGTTTTAAATCAATATGAACATATATTGAACTCATACATCAAGAGTTTCAGGCTCTAATGTAAAGAGATGCCTTCTTTTTTGTACACATTATTCAATTTCTTGATCATCTACCTCCAAATTCTCATCTACTTCTTCTTGTGTACTCATCATAAATGAGGAATTGACATTCTGCAAATCCTCTTCTTTGATATCCCTATTTGCATCATCCGTGAATTTGTACATCCATCATCTTCTTTGTAATATTCACTCTTTAATATCTTCTCGTTATAATACATGAATACCAATTTTTGTGCCCTATCTAAAAGAAGTCAATTGCAAATAGTACTATGCACATACTTGTATGGCTCTAATTTCTTTTAAGCTTGAGTTTGGTTGTGCATTATGCAAGCACTTTCACTGTAAAGGGCCTTAGAAATTCACAAGATGTCCCATTTAGAATCCACCACTTCCATGCAAGCTAATCTCTTGCTAGGTCCTTTTAACTTGTATTTCAACAATTCTTGAACACAACTCACTCGAACACAACTCACCCGGTGGCTGTCGAGTCGACATACAAACCTGTCACTGAACTCTCCCTCTTTTAACTTGTATTTCAACAATTCTTGAACACAACTCACCCGAACACAACTCACCCGGCCGGTGGCTGTCGAGTCGACATACACTGAATTAATAACATCATAGAAATCATCCGATACTTCTTCTTCGACATCCATATTCATGGACCAATATTTCGGGTCCAATAAAAAAGCCATGTTGTGCAAGGTGTTGTGAGCTGAAGCCCATCTAATACTCAAGTATCTCAGTAATACGAGTCATCGTTGCTTAGTAGATGGTGCCCTGCATTTAGTGACAATGAAGTCTGAGATGGCTTCTGGATTTAACAAGCTTTGCTAAACTGTCCACCATGTCGTCCACACTTTACCCGTATTTGCACCTCGTGTATCCAAAGCTCGAATGGCATACATAATGGGCATCATAACATGGTATGAATCTTCAATTCCATGCTAAAAAGAGCCCTGTTTGAGCGATCTACAAAGGGTTGTAACATTTGAGGACACCTTCTCTGTCTGCACTTCTCCCCACGTTCGAAATGTAATGCACGTAAACGTCTCTTGTAGCCTATCGTTATTTTGGAGGAGAGATTTTAATGTATAAAAGTTAGTGCAAATCCTTATTTCTACAGGCAACTTCAACATCTATGTTATACACACTCTAAAGATATCGAGCACTCTTTGATGCTTAAGCACAAATTTCACAATCCCCTTACATTCATCAAGTATCTCTCTAAACCAAATTGTATTTGCACTTTTATACCAATCATTTCATACGACATTCAAAGAGTGTGTATCACCCACATGCATGTATGTGTGTGTAATGAGACTCTAGTATTCTGCTATAGCAAATCAAATTTTTTTTGCATTATCCATGACAACCTAGACAACATTTATTGGACCCACGTCTTTGATTACCTATACAAGAACTTCAGTTAAATATGCACTAGATTTTATTGGCCAACGATAGTTAAGTCTCTTCTGGTGGTGTTGTTGCACGAAAGCATTCTTGCAACAACGAAGCTTGCCTCTTGACACTACTACTTCCACCATGTGACCCAAAGTGCCACGAGGATGTTGTGCTCTCCATTCCTCTATTACATTCTCTTTGATCCTAGCCACATACATTCACATTTATAGCTTCTTGCTCTATAACTACATCTCTAGTATTTTGACAGAATGACCATGAAGAAGCATGAGAAGGAGGTTGAGGTGCATGTGAAAGAGGATGAGCATTTTCAAAGAACACTTTGAGTCTTTTGCCCTTATCACTCTCCTCTATCAATTGTCTTCGTTGTTTTGATGCACCGGCTGCTCAGCCGGATGACCACATTTTCTATACGATTTCTTAATACTACCAAAAAAATGGTCCCTAATATGTGGGGCACTTCCTCATTTGCATACATGACAATAATTGCATTCCCACTCCATTAATTTTTTACACTAATTCTTACAAAATTTCCACTCAGGTTCTGTAAGGTCCCTGTCCCAACCGCGCAACGAATTCAGTGCCGCTAGCAGTAGAAGCAGCACTTCTAGCACGGGCCAGGGTCCCTCACTCGGGGCCTCGCCCACAGATATCCGGACAAGAGACTAATCCATCGGTTCTTCCAAAACCGAACCCAGAAAAACTTCCCATTGCCCAGAAAGCACGGGCGATTCCTCCAGGATAATTTTTCTCTAACGTAGTCAAAAAGTCTTAACTAACTGAACTAATTTGACTGAACGCGTAAGTCCCATAGTCAGATCAGGGAAAGATTACACTTGGATCATAGAGACCAATGCTTTTTTCCTCATTGCGAGGCACAGCCGTTGATTCTTTTCCATAGAACATTTTTTTTCTGTGATTTACTTCATCTATCGTACCATAATAGAATTGAGTCTCAATTTAGGGATCCATCAGTCCAGTAGCCTAACCCCATCTAGTCCCATGGGTTAGCCAACTGTTGCCCAACCACTGTAGTGATGGGATCCAATTAGGAATTTGGTTAGGTTTTGTCCGGAATACCAAGGAAAAGAGTTCCCAGGCCCCCTAGCCGGATATTCATGTAAACTTAAAACTAGTCACACCACTTACACACCCAATATGAAATTGCCTTTTTCACAGATTCAGCTGTCTTTAAAACAATCATTTAATGAAATCATAGTCACTGATCATAATCCTCCAAAAAATTTTGGTTGAATTCTAATTTCCAATCATTCCTTCCTCAGTGTACCTATGGCATCATTGGAACAACGAGAACGCTCACCATCTGTCCACTCAAGGGTCTTTTCGATGGTTCCTAGCTCATAGTACTCAGCAGCAATATTCACATATCAAAATGGAATCTTCATTGAAGATCAGCAAGATCAACCAACAAATCCATATAAAAGAACCATGGACTCATTTGTTGAGGACCAGCAAGGTTAATCAACTAGATCCATGCCCGAATTCAGAAAACAACTCTTACTCCTTGTTCTAATATCTTTCATGACGCACGTGTGGGTATCTTCGGTGACCCAGAGCCCGAGCACCGTATGGTCAGCACCCTCTAGGATCCTTCGCAGGTCACCTAGCGCTTCACTCATAGACCACTTCCTTGGTCCCTCATAATACTATTAAGCTTTTACAAAGGGGAAGGCTTCTATTTATAGAAAAAAATGAGCCTCAAACCAAGCAAACTGATTCTAGAATATTCCAGATCAGTTTGGTCAATTTTTGACTATTTTTGGGTCAGTTCAGCTTACTTTTTGGAACTAGACTTAAATTAGGAGGGAGGAGAGATGAAATATCTCATTTTGTTGATTTAAAATGGAAAGCAATGATGAGAAAAAAGATGCCTCCTTCATGAGGGGGAATCCCCATTTTGAGGTGTCAAAAATCAATTTTTTAACTATTTTCCTTGGTCCTTAGTCCACTCTTCATCTTATGTGAGTATTTACTCATTTTTGGGGGGTTTTTTTTATTTCTTCAATTTATCTCCTCCCTACATTTGGATTAATCTAATTGGTCCCTCAGAACCTTAATCCATAATTTTAGAAAATCTGGACCCTTAGGCTAAGGCCTTTTGAGCAGATTATAATTTATTTCTAATGCACCTTAGGAAATTCTTTTTAAACTTCTATTTCGGGAAAATTTAGTTTAATAAGAAAGGATATTTTTCCATCCAAAGATATCTAAAAACTGAGTTACCTCTCTCTAGAACATTTTCTCTCTCTAGGCCAAAACAGGTAGAAACAAGATCTTTTATTATTTTGAAAAGGGGATTGATTACAAGGGAAGAAACTGGACATCTTGATGGGCTGGGGAGGAATCTTACTACAGGTTCAGGCATTTTTTCTTTCTAGTGTTGTGCATCTAAGCGGATGTTCCCTGTGTCACTGGAAAGGCAGATATATCAATTGAAGAAACCTCATATTGCGACACATGTGGAGCTGAGGTGTTGCAATCCATTTTGTGCTAGATATATGTACTCATGTTTGCAAGCCGTATGGGGTTTACTAAAAAGTCTGTATGTTATAAATACAAGAGCAAGATTCATATGATATTTTACACACTAATCTTGTAGGTTGTGTTTTTAAAAAAACACTTTTACCATTTATACCTCTAAAAGACTTCCATAAATATACTACATACTCTTCATCAATTAAAATTTAGAAAACATTTCAACACTATATAACCAAGATGATGTAAGATAATATAATACAAAAGCATATCATACATGTCCGACAACCTACAAAAAATGAGAACATACCTCAAAAAAAAGATGAACAAGACATGAATCACCACTAGCAAGGTCCAGTATAGCCCAGCAAAGGACTCATAGTCCAAACTATACTCTTCAATAAACAAGTCATATCAAACAAGTAGCTTAGACTAAGGGAGTATCACAACCCATTGAAGGATCAATACTCCATGGCTTACACTTCAAAATAAAATAGAAATAACAAAAGACAAAAGGGCCAATGATGCCCAATAGCAGGATAAATGTTCCAATCAATCACGTTTACTTTTCCATGGCGAGAGATGCAACAGAAGAATGGACCACAACTGCCCAATAGTAGAACAAATTATCTAATCACTCACACACACAATAATATTTCTCTATAGTAAGGACTAGTACTGTCTAATAAAGGACTACTAGTCCAAGCTAAAGCGTAAAGTAGTCCATGTACCCTCACCCTAAGTCTGAACTAAAGCATGCACAAATATATACAAATATAAATTAGGAATAACCATCGCATGCCCAATGAAGTATAAGATGTCCAATCCATATAATGTACTCTATATGCGAAACACAAGCTGAGCTATCTGTATTAAGGGCTAAAACAGTCCAATAATAGGACTAATAGCCTAATCCACAAGAAGCACAAGGATTTTCTTAAGGATAGCACCTACCCAAGCTATCTGAACAAGGATTTTCTATCTAGGAGAAGCACCCTCTAGTGTGTCGCTACTATTAAAACACAAGATATGACACCGTGAAGGAACTTTATAGATTTAAATAATAGCATGCCGGGCTTTTCCTTTTTCCAAGCGGGCCCGTCGGGAAAAAGAAAAAGCCCACTAGGCTCGGCAGGAAATATGAAAATCCCATTGGACTTTACTTGTATTTCAGGTCAAATACTAACAACATTAATACAATATTATTTATATTTATTAGAGATATCTTGCTTTTAAAAAAGATAACTCTAAAAACAAAGCACAAGTACTTCTGAGTTTTTTAGTGTAAAAGCTTTATAAAAATATAGCAAGCAATAAATATAAAGTCTTGGACCTACCAAAAGTATAAAATACTAATTGGTATGTATAAAGGTTTGAGACCTTAGCCTTACAAAACATGTCTTCCAAAATATCTCATAGTGGTCCAACACATGTTCCAACCGCGATTAACACATAATCTGCCACTCAATCATCACCTATATCCAAAATAATATTAGTTAAAGCACTAAGTTGATTAAACACATTAATCCTGACTATATTGTATCAGTGCACATAACTGATTAAACATATTAATCGTGACTATATTATACCAGTGTACATAGATGAATAAACATTTTAATCCTAACACCAGCACACATAGTTGATTAAACACATTAATCATGTGGTAAACATCATACTAGTGCACATAACTGATTAAACACATTACTCCTAGTAGGTGATATAAATAAAAGGTGCATCTAAAATAAAATATCTTGAAATAAAATAATGGGCATCCCCATAGAGGTTATGACTAACATTTTTTTTTTGTAAAAGAAAAATTAGCAATTTGAATAGTTCTAACTACAAAAACAAACCAAACAACATAAACTCACTAATACCTAAACCCTACCAAAGTTAAATTATCTCGTTAACTCTGCCTCTGAAACTAAAAACACAAAACTCCATATAGCAATATCATATGCCAGATGCTTAAGCTCCTCACAAATACGTCTGTCAAATCTAAAGCATCAACCTGATCATGAGTCCAAATAATGAAAGAATACAGCTCATCTCTCCAATGAACAGGTTCACTTTGTGGCTAAACTATGGAAGGGTAAGGAGACCAAAGGTAAGCTTGACAAAAACTGGTAGCACAGATAAACCTCTACCATGTTGAAATTGGTCTAGATAGTCCCGCACTTGGCGGCCAATCTATGGAAGGGTAAGGAGACCAAAGGTAAGCTTGACAAAACTGGTAACATAGATAAACCTATACTATCTCGAAAAATTGGTCTAGATAGTCCCCCACTCTAGTTTAATATTCACATGTCTTCCAAAATATCTCATAGTGGTCTACCACACGTTCCACCCATGCTCAACACATAATCCGCCAATCAATCATCACCTATATCCAAGATAATATAAGTCAATGCACACTCTTGATTAAACACATTAATCCTAACTATATCATACCATCGCACACATAGCTAATTAAACACATTAATCCTGGTAGACATCATACTAGTGCACAAGTGATTAAACACATTACCAAAAGTATAAAATACTAATTGGTATGAGGCTCAACCTTACAAAATATTAATGCGAAAATGTCTTCCCATTTATTATGATCTAACACATGTTCGAAAATATCTCATAGTGGTTCAACACATGTTCCACCCGCGATTAATACATAATCCACCACTCAATCCTTGCCTATATCCAAAATAATATTAGTCAATGCACATGCTAAATTAAACACATTAATCTTAACTATATCATACCAAGGTATACAACTAATTAAACACATTAATCTTAACTATATCATACCAGGGTATACAACTAATTAAACACATTAATCCTAGTAGACATCATACTAGTGCACAAAACTGATTAAACACATTAATCCTAGTATAGATGATATAAATAAAAGGCACATTCAAAATAAAAAATATCGAAATAAAATAATAGACGTCCCCATAGAGGTTATGGCTAACAGAAAACCCCCCAAAAAAAACTTAAATTAGGACAACATTGTGTAGAGGTAATGTTTGTTTTGTGTGAAAGACATTTAGAATGAGCAAGAACGAATATGAAGACAATCTATGAGGGAGAGAAAGTTTAAGAAAGGAACACGGATCAATGGAGCACATTTTTAGCCAACTTATTATATTCAAAACTTATACTATTTTGTTGATTCCTTTTACTTAATGAAAATATATTAGAGTTATGGAGATTGATTAAACTTGTGTTAATTAAAATGTTTAAGAATGAAAGAGTGAATATATTAGAGGTATGGGGATTGATTAAACTTGTGTTAATTAAAATGTTTGAGTGAAACAGTGAATATGAGAGATAATGAGAGAGTTTGATTAGTCTTATGATCGATAAAGAATTGCTAATTAGATGACTTTAAAGTTATAACCTTTCCTCAGAGGCTAGTGTTATTTTCTTTTCACTTATATTATACTTAAGTTGTTTTTATGGAGGATGCTAAGATGCTCGTGCCTTATTTCTAGTAAGCTATTTGAGGCTGTTATTCTAGATTTATAGGTAAATTGTAAGTGAGAGTCAGTTAGCAAGGTTAAAAAAATAGAAGGGAGAAAGTACAAGATGGAGATTTGAAACAAAAAGAGTAAGGTAGGCTTTAACGCTCATCTTCATAGCATTCCTATATGGAGATAAACACCAATTTGTGCAGAGAGATGAGTGAGTGAGATTGAAAGAGAGCAAATTAGAGATACAATCAGTATTTATATTAGTGTAAGTTTTTCAAAGAGCAAATTACGAGTGGTACTATCTATATACAAATCTTAGGAGTGAGAGTAGCAAAACTATGGAACAGAAGATAAGATACAATATGCCCGCAACAAGGACACTTTGCAATTTAGTCTGGGGGGAATGATAAATTTAATTTTCAAGCTTAAATGGCCATTTTTTATAGTTTCTAGCAATTAATTATGCTATTTTTTATTTAAAATAATTATTTTTAGAAAATTAGATAGTTACCCATTTGTGGGTTTCAATAGGTTTTCATATCTTGGGAAAATGCAACGTGATGAGCAAAACAACTTGCTAAGGTTTCAAATGGTTATGGAAGGCTTGAATCAAAGACCCCAAGCTAATGTGCGAGATGATCAATTCTTTGATCACTTGGATGAATGGTTCGAAGGTATGGATCAACACTTTCAAAGAATTGGAAATACATTGCATGATGGCATTAAAGACATGAGGGAAGGGTTGAGTGGTCTATGTCAACATATGGGCAAAGATAAGAAAGTTCACAAAATGGACCAATGGTGTCTCAAGCTTTGGGGCCACAACCTATTGAGAATTCCATTGGTACTTCAAATGTCAAAGCAACACACTCACCTCAAGCTATTCCACATCAACATTAACAAAGTCAAGGTCCTTTGCTTGGGAAGGAGATATTTCCTCCTCCTAGGATGCACCAAGGTGGAACAAGCCATTTGGAATGTCAATGCAACAAGGTGGTTATAGGATACCTATGCAATCAAGTGGAAAAAATGTGCCAAACATGCTTATGCACCAAGTGAGTGAAAATATGTCAAATACATTAATGCATGGTTTGTCTCCAATGCGAGGGAGAAGTATGGAAAAGGGAAAAGGTATTACATTAGGTGAGCCAGATCTACATGGCACTTGGAATGCCACTCCAAGATTGCATGAACATTATTCCAATGAGTTGTGTGGTTGCATCATCAATGATTGAGGTCATCGTTTCAATGTTTTGGGACCCAATCATATTAGGCCACATTAATTTAATTACATGGTGCTCTTCATCCTAGGCCATGTGACCAGGATGATGATGAGGAGTTCAAGGGTGTTAAGGACAAGATTACTTTCACTAAGTTCAAAGGGGAAGGCTCATATAATGATGAACTTCAAGGATGGATCGACAAGATAGAGCTTTACTTTGAGCTTAGCCCTTGTAGTGATAGGGCCAAGGTGTTGTTTATTGCTACCTTACATTTGTAAGGTTATGCTCATGCATGGTGGAGACACTTGAATGCACATGGTTATGAAGTCACTATTTGGGAGGATTTCAAAGATGAGATGAGAAGGACATTCATTTCAGCCCTCAATCAATCAAATATGGTGGAAAAATGGGATGACCTTAGTCAAACAAGCAATGTCAAAGACTATATGCACAAGTTCATGAAGCTTTCACTTCATGTGGAGCGTTTGAGTGAGGACTACAAATTGAAGAAGTTCATCAAAGGGCTACAAAATAGAATAAGAGTTTATGTGCAAGCTCAAAGACCCAACACCATCAACAAGGAGGCCATGCTTCTTGCAGAGATCTATGAGGCAAAGTATACACATGGATGCAGAGCAAGGCATGGGTTTAGGGCTAGTTTTGGCACTTTAACTATGGGCAAGACTTCAAGTGATGTTGCATCTCACATGGGTCTTCCTAAATTCCCAACTATTTGGAAGAGGTGGTTTTTATATTTGGAAACTCTCTTTCTAGACCTTCAAATACTTATGGGAAGCAAGTTGATGTGAAAGCATCTTACAAGAGCAAGGTTATTAGTGAAGACTGCATTAATTACTTGGAGGACAAAGGCTTGTGCTTCAAGTGTGGTGACAAATGGAAAAAGGATCACTGGGAAGGTTTGCAAAGCCAAGAAGATGTCCTCAAGCATGATTCTCACCGAACCTTGCCATGAAGACACAAAAGAGGAAGATTATGCGGATTGCTTTAAAGATGCCAACAATGACGTTGAAGATGTAAAGAATGGTAGTGTATTTCCTTTTGACCCGGGTGGATCAAAGAGGAGTGAAGTGGAAGATGTAGAGAATGATAGTGAATTTCTTTTTAATCCAGGTGGATCAAAGAAGAGTGAAGTTGCCTTTGTGTGTTTTTTGTGACAAGGATAACACAGCTACCTTATGCAACATTTCAAGTGATGCTTATGTCGATTGCAAATGCCGATTGCAAAAGGTGCAATTGAAGGCATGCATAAATGGGAGGGTGGTGCATATTTTGGTTTGATAGTTGGAGCACATATAGCTTTATCAACATAATATCCAAGTGCACTCTCAAATTGCAGCCCATAGCTTTACATTTGTGACATGAAGTTCAAGTGGCTAATGGGGCAAAGATGGATTGGTATGCAAGGATTGAAAATTGGTATGCAAGGATGTGAGTTTGATACTCACAAGTGAGCTTCCACTAATGAATGAGGAAGGCATGATTGATTATGTTCTCTTCCACTAATGAATGAGGAAGGCATGATTGATTATGTTCTGGAATCAATTTTGGGTACAAGAGAAAGAGTTCTTTGTAGCCGTACATTAGTGATGTATTTGGTCAAATGGCGAGGACTACCTAAGGAAGAAGCTTCTTGTTGGCAGTCTGCTTCTACATTGGAAGGATTTGAAGGGTTGTTGGATACATTTTGGAAGTCCAATGAGGGTAAAGAATAGTGAATTAGCTTGTTGGAATTTCATGTAAATTCATTGTAGTAGAAGTCCTATACCCTTGGGTTATGGATGCAGCATAGTGTTTGGAAGCTACACAAGGCTCTTATGCCATTATGGGGTAGATGTTATGGCTTGTTTGTGAAGGTTCTTTTTGCAAATTTTACAGCCATATACATGAAATTTTGGCTTCCCATACATGGTGAGAGCATGATCTTAAGGTTTGACATGAGTCCATTAACATATACTCCATCCATGTGGATTGTGATTATACATATGAATGGTTTCGAGAAAGAAACCTCTTGGTGGGTGGAGATGGTTTATAATAAAGTGTGGTCTCATATGAATAATGGGCCCAAGGATAATAGAACATGCCCATGGAAAATATTAATGATAGTGTGAAAAGGGTGGTCATGTATATATACCAAAATAAGCCATAATTGGGGCTAATCACTCGATAATGAGAAATCTCTCTTTCTTTCCTTGAACCTTTTCTAATCCTTGCTTATCTTTGCTAATCCATGTTTCCTAGGCTAATGAGGCTAGTTTACTTTCTTTTAAAATTTAACTTTTGATTAGTGGTTAATGATTTTTCTTAATATTTTGGTAAAAATTTAGAAAATTAATATCTCATTATGGTTAAGGAATTAGGGAATTATTTGAATTGAAACTCATGTTTTTTCTCAATTAATTTTATAGTAAATTTTATTGGTTAAGTTAATTTATATTTGTAATGTTAAGTGGGGTTAAGTTAATTTATATTTATAGTGTTTAAAAGTGGGGTTGATCAATAATTTATTGGAGCGTTAATAAGTAGAGTTTGAGAAGGAATTTGTGAGTACTTTATTAAGATGAAATGTTTATTGTTATGTTTTCTCTGAGCTTGGAAAATATGAGTATAAATACTTTTAATAAGGATTTAGTTACTTTGTTGAATGGTTTAAATGATGAATCTTTAGAGGGGTAATAAATCAATAATTAAAAGGAATAAGGTCATAATCACAGAAAGAGAAAGTTAATTTTTTTTAATGAGAAAATAGTGTATGAAGTATGTAGTGTAATGGTGTTTATTTGTTAGTGTTTGCATTGTTAAATTAAGTGGTTTTTATGAAAGGAAAGTGGTCATCTGGGTTAACTGTTATTTAAAGGAAGATTGTCCATTGCATAATAAGAGTAGGATGTATATTATTTGAGTATCATGGGGTTATCCTCAATGCTCATATAATAATTTTAGCATTATAGAGTATCTAGGAAGGAAAATTTGTATTTAAGGGCTACAAAGAAGTGTCATATTAATGCATGAATCAATGGTAATTATCAACTAGTTAACCCTTACATAGCATAACAACCCAATACTAGGCTAGCTAGAACCCTATTAAGAGAGCTATTTAAGAGTAGAGTATTTGTGGATCAAATGCAAAATACTACTTTCTATGATCCATTGCCTTCTTTCTCTGAGTTGTTTGTTCGTCCCTATGCATTTTTTTTAATACCTTGATCATGTCAAGCTTTGAAATATTTTGCACTCTTTCTTCTCCTCTTCAAATTTGCACAAAAACTACATACACCCATTGTACTTTCCTAGATATGGATTATTCCATAGACTTGTAAAGTAAGAGTAGCTTGTGAATAGACCATATGCATTTAGTATATCCTCTTTGTAAAGTGAGAACACCTCTAGCATGATGAAATTATTTGACTTATTGAAGTTGTTTGCAAGATTAAGCTTTCCTATAGTTAGCATAGCATAACCACATTATCTAGTAAAAAATAGCCTTCCATCCATGATATACCCATTTGTCCAACATGACCAATTTCCCTAAAAGCATCAAGAAATCCTTGCTTTTCCCTTTGCATTTCACTCTCTCAAGGCAAACATTCCCCAAACTCAATGTAAGTAGTTTGTTGATAGTCCATGGTGTTACCAAGTCTATATTCAAACTTATCATATAGCAGTGGTATTAGTAGTTAACTAGAGAGATATACATCATGTTCCTCTCTATTCAAATAAAGACAAAAGATCTCAAACCTTTTGAGGTCCTTGAAAAACAATTAGTCTTACATCAAGAACATTGTATGGTCATCTTAATTTTCTATCAGAAGTTAAAAAAAATTATTTCATCTATTAAGGCTTCCTTTTCCCTAGTTGAACTACAAAATGTGAAATGTTATGGGTATCATTAGATTCTCAAAACCATTGCAAGATTCTACCAAACTAGAATTCTCAAAAAAAAAGAAACGAGTTTTGTCTTTATGACATATCTAGCAAAGGTGGAGAGTCAAAAGATAAGCTACTTAGACAAGCCATGGGATATGTATGTCTCTCGTGTAATAGATGGTGATTTTTTTAATACTTCATCATGAGTAAGCATTGATGTTGAAAAATTGTACCTTTTGATTACCTTGGAGAATCTAGCTAATCACTAGAGGTGTATATCTCCCCATGGTTGCTCTTTAAATAAATGAAGATGAAATATGAAATACCCTTCTTAGAGATATGTAATGCTCTTAGCGATTTAATGAGGGTTTTAGCACAAGGTTAGTAAAAAACCTTAGTATAACAACTTTTTTATCTTTCTATTTTTTGCCACCATGAGTGGAGTCATTGTTGGGGTTTTGTTCATTTCAAGAGTGACTCCACCATGAGTGGAGTCATTGTTGGGGTTTTGTTCATTTCAAGAGTGGGAAGATTTCTAAGAGTAGATAATTGCAAGGGAGAACACCAAAGGATCAAAGCCCATAAGCCAACACTCAAGGATGGCTAGGTAGGTATAACTAGTAAAGATTCTTATAGATGTTTTGATCCTATGCAAAATTTTCATAGTAAAACATTAGATTATAAATTAAGTTCTTAACAAGGGCCTTAAAACTCTCACTTAAATTGAAAAATAATAATAGTAATGAATGTGGTGTATATGCAAGGTAATCAAATGGTTAATCAAGACATTAAAAGAATTTTAGAAGATTCTTTCCATTGAATAAGCATAACGAACAACTTAGTAAAACTAAATAAGCATATGTATTAAATTTAAAGCAACACCTTGTGATTTTTAAAAAATTTGGAAGGCTCAACTCAATGTGGTGATTGAGTAGAAGGTTTAATACTCTCAAAAAGATTTCTCAAAATGAAAAATCACCTTCTCTAAGTGATTGAAACTCAATGTGCAACATCAAGTATAGAATGAAAATTAGGTCAAAAAAGCTTATGCTTTTGATATAATATACCTTTAAGTTTTTATGTTGTGGTTAACTTGATGTCACATATCAAAACAAAATCAAAAAGAACTTTTTAATTGATCTATAGAGCTTTAATGCTTTTAAGCCACCACCTTAAATGTGCAAAGCCTTTTGAGCCACCACCTTAATGCTTTTGACAGCATGCTGGAGCCTTTAACGCGATGTGTTACATCGAGTTGAGGTCTCACTTTTACTAAAGCTTGAGTACTGAACCTCCGACAACACCTCGAGTTGAGGTTTAAAATGACCCATGACTATTTTTACTCTTAAAGTGGTGACCCATTTCCCTCCTTTTTCATGTTTCCTTGTCGTGCATTTTACTCTCTCAAAGCATGCATTCCCCAAACTTAATGCACTTTTGAAAGTAGTACTCCAACAAACCATGGTGTTACAAGGCTATATTCAAACTTATCATGTAACAATGGTATTGGTTTGATTATTTTTATAGAAATAGCATTACATGGTCATCCTGATTTTCTTATTAGAAATTAAGAAAATCTTTCCATCCTATAATCTTATCTATAGGTTAAGTATTGTGGGTATATCCACTACAAGCTTTTACTAGACTATAATTCTCAAAATGAGTATCGACATGGGTCTATGACACCCCTAGCAAAGGCAAAGAGCTAAAAGATAAGGTATTTAGATAATAGGAGGAAAATACCAAGCTAGGCGATGTGCCTGTCATGTGATAGATGGTGATTTTTATTGAACATCATCATGAGTACACACTAATGTTGAAACATTATAAGAGGAAAATGAGAGACCTTTTAAATGCCTCTATAAAGTTGAAGGTGAATTTTCCTCTTACAATGTTGAAGCATTGTAAGAGGAAAATGAGAGATCTTTATAAAGCTGAAGGTGAATTTTATAGCCAAAGAATACATGATTTTTTGCATAGTAAAAAGTACCAATAAATATACCTAAATCACAGTTAACTTATATATATGATTTTGAAATATGATAAAAAATTTGAGGAGTTCAACTCTTTATTGCCTTCATGTTTGAATTAGACAAAGATTCAAGGAAGAGATGTGTGTTGGTGGGACTCTTGAAATCACCTTTAAGACTTAAAGAGCTATTAAAATGCAAGCAAGAGTGGGCTATGGTGGATTAAATGCTAGAATCAACATAATTAGTAAGTGATTAAGATGAGATTAAAATAAGATTTGTTAACAATTAATCTAATACGATAATGGAGGCATGCGTACTCAAAAACCAACAAATACTCATTAGGCCAATGCCTCAATTTATAGGGTTTACATCCACAAGATGCGAAGCATCTAATCCCATTGATTTCTCCTTGATTTGTGCCACCTCCCCTACATTGGGGACACCTTTTCCTAGAATCTTTCCACACCCCTATATTCACTCATGCTACCCTTAATTCTCTCATCAATAGATTCCTCTCACCTTTTCACTGCTACCCACTTAATTATAGACTCGCTTTTACAGCCTCTTGCTAAGGGCTTGTTCCCGCACACACCCATTCACTTGTATATTTCAACACCTCCCCTCAAGTGAATAACTCTAGCACACTTGGACCTATACCAAGTTTCCCTCTTACTTGGTAGCCTGCGACCAGTGCCTCAAGTCCCTAACTCATAGTCCTTGACACTCTCTCTCTATGTTTCCAAGGCTACTACAAGTGCCCGTGACCTTGACTAAAGTGCTCACACATACATCTACCACATGGCCTACATCATTGGTGTCTCAAAGGTGGTTTTACTTTGTTGGGGCAGGTTACATTGGATTGTGGGGGTTCTCTCTCAGAAAAGATGTCCTGACTCCTCTTCCTTAGGAGTATCCACATGAAGTTCGCCGATGTCGATCCTTCTTCATTGGGTTTGCTAGTAGTCTCTAGCCATGTGTCTTAGCTTCCCACAGTTGTGGTGGCAAGTGAAGCTCCTTCCTCCTCCCCTCCCTCTTCCTCGTCCTCATCCTCATCCTCCCGAGAATCATCCACGGCTGTAGAATGCTCTCTCCTCTCTAGTTGTAGGGTCCAACCCTTTCTTCTCTTTGACCTTGGTCTCTTGCTCTAGTATAGCTCCTTCTATCTCATATAGCTTCAATTCAGGTACATTCTTTAAGGTTGCCACAATGTTTTCATATTCTCCTTTGTCCACACTCTTCAGAAGCACTGCTAGTGCCTCCTCATCCTCTGCCTTCTTACCAACGGGGGCTGCCAGTTGGTTGCTTAATGCTTTTGTATTTGTTCAAGTGTGTGGTTAGAGGTTCACTTTCCTTCATTTCAAGTTTGTAGAATTGTATTAGCAGATTTATCTTTGAATTTTTTGCTTAAGTGCCAAATAATTTATTAAGTTCATCCCATGCATCTTTAGCTCGTTGTATCCGTGCAATGTGGTGAATGACTTCATCATTCAAACTGAGTGCAATGAGTCCTAATGCTTTCGCATTCCTATTTTTCCACTCATTCTTCCCATGCTCCTCTTGACATTCATCTCTTCCCTCAACTAGCCCCCACAGATTTTTCCTCATGAGCAAATACATGGTCTTAATTTGCCATGTATGAAACTGCTCCCCATTAAATTTAGCTATTTTTTGTGCATTGCTCATGATGATGTGAAGGGGGTCTTACCTCTTCATCCAATTCAAGATTCAAGGGTAGTGTCTACCCTTTTACAACTCAAATCTGATGTTTAATGATCATTACAACAAGTTTATCAGCATGAATTCACCAAAAATTACATAAAGCCAGGGGTAACTGATCTGTACTAAATGGTTGGGATATCAAACCATCTTCGAATTTCAATATGAAGTGATAGGGATCTGTATCAGATACCCAATGGTAAATTTAAACCATAAATTGCACCAAAATACAATGATTAGTGTTGATTAATCATTGTTTAGTGAAATAATCCCCTCTTGTGTACAAAAAATAGAGTGTGCGGGGAGGCCAGATCTGGTGCCTTAGAGTTCAAATGAGCTCGAATCCTTTCAAAGGCATCAATACCAGTTAGACTAGTAGAGGATCAAGCCAGGAAACAAAATATTTAACCAAACATTGAATGCTTAATCTCTGTTTTACCAAAGTCACTTGCAGATTTGATGCAGAGCTTGATGCCACTTCTCCTTGAGGAATTTCTAAAATCTGAGATCAGCAGCATGTAGAGAACCCTTGAAAACCCTTGGTGCTAAGAGAAATTAGACCAATTCCTCTTGTGTAAGAGTAGATCTCCAAATCGCTTTAGACACTTGGCATCAGCAAATTCACATTTTTCTACACTCCTGCGGTGCGGCGGTTTGATGAGCTGATGTGCTGGCCTAGAGCGTGGAGAGCTCACCTAGCTATGGCTAAGAGCATTGGGCCTATTGGTAAGGGTGGAGGGAGATCAAACCCCTCCACCAACTGGGGGTGCAGAAAGCTTGTTGAAAAAGACTAAAAAAATGTGATTATCTCTTAGACCTAATTAGCAAAGTAATTTATTGCTTAATGGCTAGATGGATCCTAAGATATGGCTCTGATACCATGTTAAAATGAAAGCAAGAGTGGGCTATGGTGGATCAAATGCTAGAATCAACATAATTAGTGGGCTATGGTGGATCAAATGCTAGAATCGACATAATTAAGATGAGAGATTAAAATAAGATTAGTTAACAATTAATCTAATACGATAATGTAGGCATGGGTACTCAAAAACCAGCAAATAGTCATTAGGCCAATGCCTCAATTCATAGGGTTCACATCCATAAGATGCCAAGCATCTAATCCCACTGATTTCTCCTTGATTTGTGCCACCTCCCCTACATCTGGGGCACCTTTTCCTAGAATCTTTCCACATCCCTATATTCACTCATACTACCCTTGATTCTCTCATCAATAGATTCCTCTTGCCTTTTCATTGCTACCCACTTAATTACAGACTCCCTTTTATAGCCTCTTGCTAAAGAGCTTGTTCTTGCACACACCCATTCACTTGTATATTTCAACAAGAGCATGAGAAGGGAGGATCTCTAATCTCAAGCCTTAACACAAGAACTCGATGTGTGACATCAAGTTTTGATGAAGATAACTACAAAGTTTTTATGTCCATCAAGTTAATGTAATAAAGTGCTAAAGTAATATGACGTTGGGCATGGCCCAATGTTGAGGCCAAAGTATTAATAGGTATGAAAAGGGGGCCAAAGCATTAGGAATTTTTTGGACCCAAAAAGGGCCTCTTAAGGATTCCTAATTTTAAGGAGTTAGAGCTTAAAAAGCTGGGCTTAAGGGAGATAAAGGCTATGATGACCCCTATTTTTTGCCTTGCCACATCAGCCATACCCCCCTAGTTTCACTTTTTAAAGGAAATATTCTCATACTCTCTCTCTTACTTTTTGACTTTTCTCATACTTTCTCTCTTACTTTTTGAATTTTTTATATTCACTCTCTACAAATTGAATCTTTCTTGTCAGTTTGAAATCTCTTTCCTCATTAACTCCCACCATATCTCCCTTCCACATCAGCAAAACATTCTTGTGTTTAGGTGGGCCCCAAAAAGTGAAAATTTTTAATTTTCCATTTTTTTACATTTTGAGGTGGGAAAAACACCACCCAACCAATATGTATGATGAAAATATTTTTTCCCCTCCAAAAAGCTTGTAATTCAAGGGTCACATCAGAAGCCTATCAGGAGCTAGTACATCCATAACTAACTGTCAGGTCCCCACAACCCCATAAACATAACTAACTGTCAGGAACCACTACATGAGATCCCGAAATTGTGGGGACCCCAAAATTAATTTTTTAATTATTTTTTTCATAAATGTAATTTATTGATGAAAAACTCCATGTTACTATATTTGTATATCAAAAATATCATTTTCTACTAAAAAAACGGATTTGTGTTAAACCTCCAACAATAAACCTCCAACGGCAAAGTTTTAACAGTCTCTCTCTCTCTCTCTCTCTCTCTCTCTCTCTCTCTCTCTCTCTCTCTCAGGATCTCTATGCTTTAGCGTCTTCCTCTGCTTATTTATGGAGCCTTTGCAAGCTGTCTGTGTCGCCCCTTGTGAAGCTAGAAAACGGAAGGTTGATTTACACATTCGTATTCTTGAAGAGTATGGCAACTCTAAAAAAACCCATCCTACTTATGCACAATCTGTCCAAGATCGTAGGATAGCTAAGGAGAAAAATGTAAATCTTTGGGTTAATGGGCATCTCTATCCAATCGACCCTCCATTAAAGAGCAAACCCTCCTTTTCGTGATTTATCATCTTTTATGCAATTTTTTGGTGAAGGAGAGCTTGGCTTGTTAGGATAATGCAGAAGATTGACTACATTAGCTCCAATTACCCAACAAATGTCATCAAGGCTAGATACGGAAATGCCTCCATCAGTGGGCTATCCTGCAACCTCCTATCCCACCTATCGTCTATGAGTCACTAATGCAAATTTAGAATGGGTCACTAAGGCAAATTTACAATGGGTCACCAACATTGGCATCTCACTTCGATGTAACTTGTAGAAGATGTGTACTCACAGTAGTACAAAATACTTTCCATTTTGTTTGTGTAAACCACAAACAAGGAGAATTTCACATGAGAGCACATTTTATGGAGTTCCCTTTTCTATAGATTCATAGAAAGACTTAACCTATGTCCTTCAATACCCATTCTCATGTGCTATTCTCTTTTGAATGCAAAGCTCATTCATCACTTGTATTAATGTAATGACATGTGGCGTTAGTTTAGACATGTCGTGGGTAGTTTGTGTTGAACTATACAAGTGGGTAGTTTGTGTTGAAATATACAAGTGAATAGGGTGTGTGCGGGAACAAGCCCTTAGCAAGAGGCTGTAAAAGAGAATCTGTAAATATGAGAGAACCTGTAAAAAGGTGAGAAGTATCTACTGGGAGAGAATAAAGGGTAGCATGAGTAGATTTAGGAGGTGTGGAGATATTCTGGGAGGGGTGGAGAGATAATCAAGCAAAAGGTGAGAAGTATCTACTGGGAGAGAATAAAGGGTAGCATGAGTAGATTTAGGAGGTGTGGAGATATTCTGGGAGGGGTGGAGAGATAATCAAGCAAAAGAGATGGAGTGAATCAAGGAGAAATCAGTGGGATTAGATGCTTGGATGTAAACTCTATAAATTGAGACATTGGCCTAATGAGAACTCACTGGTTTTTGATTATCCATGCCTACATTAAGCTATCAGTTAATTCCTCACTAATCATGTCTTAATTATTATCTAATCTCTTTGTAATGATATTGATTCTAGCATTTGATCCACCATAGCTCATCACATTGCTGCAAATTTAACATGGTATCAGAGCCTAGCCTAGAATCCATCAATTTGTGAGTCCATTATCTTGCTGATCACCTGACTAATTAGGATTAGTAGATAATTAGATTTTTAACCTCTTTTTTCAACTAACCTCTACACCCCCAGCCAGTGGAGGGGCTTGATCTCCCTCCAGGAGAAACATTAGCTCAAAAGCTTTCAGCCATAGCTAGCTATACTCATTGGGCTCCAGCCCATTCAAGCATTTTGCCAAACCGCCTATTGGAACTGCCCTTTTTCACTACTTTATAGGCACCATTTTTTTGAGGGAAAATGATATCTCTTCTTCTCCAGTTGCAATGGGTGGGTCTAATTCCTCTTGGCCCTAGGGGTTTTCAAGGGTGCTCTACAAGCTGGTGAAGATAGATTTGGATTTGATCAAGTCTACAGTGAGATCCAAGCTCTTCATCAAATCTGCAGGTGACTTTAGTAAAACAGAGATTAAGCATTCAATGTTTGGTCAAATCTTGTGTTTCTTGGCTTAATCCTCTACTAGACTGATTGCTATTGATGGCCTTGAAAGGATTTGAGCTCATTTGAACTCTAAAGCCTCAGATCTGGACTCCCCGTATACTCTGTTTTTTGCACACAAAATAGAGGATTAATTTTCTAATCAATGATTAATCAGTACTAATAATTATATTTTAGTACAATTGAGGGTACAAATTAACCATTAGGTACAGATCCCTATAACTTCAGATTGCAATTAGGAGATGGTTTGATACTCCAACCATTCCGTACAGATTTGTTACCCTTGATTTAATGTAATTTTTGGTGATTTTATGCTGATAAATCTGTTGTTGTAATCATCATCTAAACACCAGATTGAGTTATAAAAGGGTAGACACTACCCTTGAATCTTGAAATTGTATTAAGAGGTAAGACCCCCTTCACATCATCACTACAAGAATGGTCTATACATAGTGACCATCATATAAATATGAAGAACATAGTGGGGGTCGCTTTCGTGGATGCTTATGCGACCTTTAAAATGCAGTTGTATATGCCACCGTAGTAGCAACCCTAGCAAACTGGAAATGAGTGGTTTATGCATCGAAATTGCGATGCATAACCCACCTTTTTTTTGGGTCGTTTATGCATCTCAAATCTTTAAAAAAACTAAAACGTGTATTCATTTTCTTTTCGCCCGTTTCGCGCGCACTGTAGCAGCTTTAAACGTTTGATTCGTCTCACAATCCCAAGCTCACAGCGGCGCGCACTGTAGCAGCTTCCAACATTCGATTCATCTCTCAATCCCAAGCTCACGGCGGCCAGGTAAGGTGTGTGTTGTTGGGGTATCGATGGCACCAAAAGGAAAGGCACAGTGTGTGGACAGCATGGTAGTTAAGCGCAGTTTTTAAGGAATTTTTCCAAGGTATCTTGTCCCGACAGCAGGCCAACAGCCTTCTGGACTAGCCGACCACCTCCCTTCCTCACATATATATAGCACAAGTCATTTTCATCAAGAAGCAAGTCAATTCATTCATTCATCAGTCTAGCCATCAGTAGAAGTCATGTGAAAGGCCAAGGGTCACCCCCTTTAGGGCTGACCTAGGGCTCAGTCATGTACATACATTCCTCTCTCTCTTCTCTCTCCTGTCTTAATCATGTCACCCTGACACCAATCTCTGTCTCATCAAGTTCCGACACTGTACTTATTTGACTAAGCAAGTGGTTGTAACACCTTTTTGAAACTCTTTGGATTGCCTTAAGAATTCATTACTTGATATTATGTCCCATTGTCTAGACATAACAAGGCTAGCATGGAGGCCAGATAGTTGATTTTAGTGTGATTTGGATTCTGGGGTGCAACTTAGTTTTAAGGGAGTTCCTCTATGGCAATTAGACCTTGGGAGAGGGGCGTCCATAGGACCCACAATTGATTAGTCATGTCGAGCATTAGTTTTGGTTTTAACTATTTATTTCATAGATTGACAATACTTTGATTATTATGAACCAAGTGTGTGGGTTCATGTTGAAACCATAAATTGATGAGCGGGCAACCAAATAGAGGCTTCTTACTTAAGAGAATGATTAAGCTGTGAAGGGAAGTTCAAACATGTGAATTATCTTAATTCTCTCTCTCTCTCTCTCTCTCTCTCTCTCTCTCTCTCTACCTTAGTTAGACCCACCCTTTCACGCTACCTAAAACTCTCTTAAACCCATAGATTAACCTCTTATGTGCACAAGGAGCGCACTCAGGAGGTCAAAAGACGATGTGCTGATTTGATTTCAGATGCAAGTATGGATGCAGAGGCTCAATATGTTTTTGATACTCTGAAAGAGGACTTCCATCAATCTTGCCAGGATTGGAGCAAGCCTGTTCCTCAGGTTACTTATAAATTGCAGCTACCATCTCTGGTACAACCGCTTAATAAGCTTGCACAAACTGCGGTCATTATCTTCTTTCTTGGAAAGATACCATCTGCCAATGATGTTGCGCAATGGATTCAGTCTATCCTTGGTGGCTCTTTTGTGGAGGGGATGTACTTTGCCTCCCGTGGGTTTTATGAAGTTCACCTCACCGATGCCTTGCAGAAGCAGCGTGTGCTTGAATTTTCTCCTTTATTTTATGGCAGGAATGGTACATGCTATGCCATGGTCCCCCAATAAAGACTATCAAAGTCTCATACGACATCATTGTCCTGTCTGGGTGGAGGTGGTTAATTTCCCAGACTATATGCGAGAAGAATTGCCAGGATTGGCCGCTGCACTGGGCCAAGTTATCTGCCCCCCTCGCCCTGTTGGGAATCGTAATAGATTTTGTTTTGTGGGACACAGATACCCCTACCCTCCCCTCCATTGCAGTCGAGGTTGAAGGTTTGCCAATGGGCCAAAAGTACTTTGAATTGAAATGGGAAATTTTTGCAGGTGCTTGTTTTTCATGCCATAAGTACGGGCATCTGGCCTCTGAATGCCCTACTGTCTTGCGTCCCCCTCTAGCCACTGCTATACCTTCTCCCCTGGTTCAGCCCACTCATAAGTGGCAAACCCATATTCTCCACTCTTAATTGCAAGCATCACAATTCACTCTTTTACAATGTCAAGAAGGACTTAAAACATCATCAGATAAAAGGAAAGAGATCCTCACAGAGAATGTGGAGAAGGAGATTCAAAGGCTAGAGGAACTTATCAAACGACAAAGCAACGCCAAATGGTGCTCGTAAATGCAAAAAGACATTGGCTGGTATAGAATCTCTTATGTTTAAAGGTGGATCATGAAAGAAAAGGATTCGTACAACAAATGAAGTAGCGTAAACTTTCATTATGCACTCAGTGATTTAAACAAAATAGTCATGATTTGTGTTCTACCAATAATTTTCTACACAAGAGGTGTGTGGTTCTAACGAAGAGGGATGGAAGGATTTGGTCAAAGCCATTATGAATCCCAAATACCATATTACTGAATTTGGGAATCTTCCAATTCCCATTTTTGAATACTAAAAAAGTAGAACCAGGTTAACATGCCTATAAGTTTCTCAAAATCCTAGCATGTGACCTATCATTGGAAAGCGCTTGAAAAATGGGATCTAGTGAGCTATAGTGTGCTCAATTTGGAGTATTGGTGTTCAAGTTATGGCAAATCCAAAGTTTTGACCATGTGTCCCAAACTTGTGAGAAATTCCCATATTCCCCAATATAGTGTTACCAAGGATATTCTCTCAATTATTACTGACCCTCATCGTCCTAAAATATGCCAAGGTGTTGTCAGCAATGTGGTGAGTGAGATTACCACCTCCATCGATTCTTCATCAATTCAACATGCTTGTGATGTGGCTAGAATCAGCATGAAAGGGTACCAAGCAATCCATCAGGTTGTAAAAGATGCATTTCTAAGACAACGGATCATTGGCACTTTATTTCCTACACTCAAGGTGATTCACAATGTCAAGCGTATCACAATAATGATGATGTGTAGCGAGCTATAGGACAGTTTTATCACGTTGAGGGCACACTAACATTAGACACAAGGTCGAGCAGAAAGAAAAGCAAGACAAGTACAGAATTTCACTATGATATTTACAATAACATCTTTGTTCATATTGAGAGACTACAACAAGCTATGGTGAAGTTCTACGGTCTTTCACCAGAAGGTGAGAACTTGCAATTGTTAATATTCATGTTTTTCAGTATAAAATGAAGACAATTATTTTATTTTGAATATTGTAAATTACTGTTTCTTTGCAGTTTTGGGGAGCACACTTTCATTTTTGCTCAAGCTAGATGAGTGCCAAATTGTGAAAGGTTGGAAGCTAGAACGTATGAGCATTACGCTCATGAATGAGGCCATGATATGTGCATGGGAAAAGACTACCAAACCAAGTTTTAGTGTGCAATTTTAGTGTGCAATCTGAGAAAGAGGTCTCGTGGTTTGGTGCATTCGAGGTATCGAAGGAGACACATGAGGTATTGACATAGATGTTTGAAAGGACTCCCTAGATAACAGATATAATCAAAAAGCAAATTGATGGTCAACTTTTATTTGTAGAAAACATAGGAAAGTTTAAGGTGGATTGGCATCTTGGGGGAGATTTGAAGACAATTAATTGCAAGATGGGTTGTACTCAAGGTGCGACATCAAGATGGCCTTGTCCATACTGCAATGCTCAGATTGATATTCCTAGGCAGAAAAAGACAAATGGAAAAAGTATGTAGAAGGTTGGTTCTATTGGGAAGGATGCCTCAAAAGGTCCCAAGAAAGGGAAGAAGCAACATGAAGATGCAGTAGATCCAACCGAGTCAATTGACGATGAAGATGAGGAACAACCAAATGCAAGATGGGTGGAAGGTGTCATGTCTCCTAATATGCTAGGATAACCAAACAAGAATTCAAATTGGAGTCCCATCATTAGTTTTTCACCACTAAAGAATATTCACTTTTACACACTTCATGCATTCATGAGAATCTTCGATCGATTGCTTAAGTGCCATGTCGATTATGCATTCACAATGCCTACATAAGAGAGGAAAGTTGCAACCCTTGGCAAATTAGAGCATCTTTTGAATTCTCTAAACTACCATGGCGGAAACGTGAAAATTGAAGTGAATAAGCAGGCCTCTGGTATGTCATACGAGGTCGCTCAAAAGGTCTCCATGACTAGAGTAAAGCCAAGGCAATTTTTGGAGAAGCCAGTAAACATAGAGAATTCAAAGAAGACTTGGGGACTATGGAGAGACCTGTGTGCAATCACCACAAATGTAGATTATCCAATGCCAGCTCTTGTAAATATGCGCAAACAGCTTTGGATAAATTTCAATAACATGGTTTGCATTATGAATCAAAGTAGCACAACTGCCCAAGAACGAGCATCATTCCAACAACATATCGTAGAATTCACCAAAAGTGTGCTAGGTGCTTGGGGAGAGAGTAAAGTAACACACTATATGGTAAGTTATACAATAAAAAAATAAACTGGTGTTTTAACCGTGACTTTTTCTAATTAAATTGTATTGTCATGTGTACATCACATAGTTTATGCACATGGTGCATATTTCGTGAACAAGTATGGATCGCTCGACATGTGGAGTACCCAAGGGATGGAGAAATCACATTATAAAGCAAGAGGGAATTATTTTAAAAATACAAGACATGGAGGTGGAGCTTGTGCAGGAGGAACACATACAAAATACAAGGGAGGTGGAGCTTGTGTAGGAGGAACACATACAAAATACAAGGGATGGAGAAATCACATTATAAAGCAAGAGGGACTTATTTTAAAAATACAAGACATGGAGGTGGAGCTTGTGCAAGAGGAACACATACAAAATACAAGAGATGTTCAATTGGTTTTATCGCACAACCTTTGGAAGGGTATTGGTTAGGGAGTGGGCCCAACAAACAAAGCTTGTGCAAGAGGCACACAAGGCTGAAAAAAGTCATGCTCGGCTTGAATGGTTGCAAACCAATGATCCCCATAGGCATGGTGCTTAGCGTGCAGTACGAATGAGGAGACAAATGAGGCGTTGGGTTGTGCATGCACCAGCACAAATCTAGATGTAATAAGGCTAAGAAAATAAGTTTATTTAGGTTTTTTTTGCCCTTAAAAAAAACTATTAATAGTTTCTTCACTCACTTCATTTTCATTTCACTTTTTTAGAGAGCTTGAGCTCAAGATCTATGTAGGCACCCATGTAAGGACACAAGCACATCACCACGTTAGCACAGTAGGCATAGTCGTACATGGATATGGCACACACCAAGAACACTGCACGTGTTACCATGCCTTCACAAAACACAGTGCAAGGCACCCCAACAACCACATACCGGTAACACCATGAAAGAGAGTGCCCTTGGGATTCTAGGACACGCCCAATGGGATCACCAGAGTTCAGCCCTCCTCCCATAGCAACACCAATGCATACACATGCAGGCCCTTCTAGTGGGAGCAAGCCCGTGTGAAGGATACCCCACGACGTAGCCACCCAGAGATCAAGATAGAGACTTCGATGATGATGCAGTTTGATTGGATTGGTGAAAACATTCCTACATTATGCACCACCATAGGTGGTGGCAAGACCCTACTACCAGGACAGGGTCCCCTACCTGCCCGGGAGAAACTTGATACATAGGTACCACAGTACGAGGAGGAGGAGGATTGAGACTATGAGAGATCCAGGGGAGGTTACTACAAGTGCACACAAGCGTAAAAAGGTCAAGCTCTTCAAGCCAAGGAAGTCCCAACCTCGCCAATACACCAGCACAACACAGAGAACTTTAAGGAGAAGGATGCACCAAGGGCATTGGACTCTATAAGAAATCAAGTTTTATTAAAGGAACACTGAGTTGCTAATAAAAAGAGCACCTTTCACTCACACAATCAAGGAGATTCTCCAACAATATAGAACAGAGTTCCGTGTGCAAGGGATTGCCCTTGAAGCATTGCAAGAAGCCACCGAGGCTTACCTTGTTTGTTGGGCTTTTTGAAGACACCAACCTCTTTACAATACATGCAAAGAGGATTACCATTTTTGCCAAGGACATGCAACTAGCTCGGCGTATTCAAGGCGAGCACGATACGATCTAGAGATCTTGTTAAACTATTTTTTGAAGCAACTCTTTTGTTTCAAACCCCCCTTTGTAACAAGCCTATCTGGCTTTCATTTGTAACCTTCTGATAATTTAAATTTTAAGTTTCGCTTAAAATGTCTCGGTGTCATAATGTTTGTTTAACATGGAGTGTCTATCATGTGCCAGTTTGTCACCCAAGGCATCAAAAATTCTCCTGGAGGGCTGAGGAAGCTATGCCAGAATACTGCGAATTTGGCCTTTGCAGCAGCAGGCGATGTAGGCTAAAAATTCACACTGTTCTGGCACTTCCACATTTTCTTTCCCTGGCCGCCGATACTTGATTTTAAAATCGAATTCCTACCGGGTTTGCATCCATCTCCTTTGACGCATGTTGAGATCCCTTTAGGTGAAGATCCACTTCAAACTTTGATGATCTATCATCAAGGTGAACCTCTATCCCAAAAGATAATGTCTCCACAACTTCAGAGCATAAACTACTGAGAGTAACTCCAAGTCATGGACGGCATGATTTCTCTCATGTGTTTTGAGTTTTCTGGATTCATAGGCCCCTACATGACCTTCATGCATAAGAGCACCACCTAAGGCAAACCCACTGGCAAGCATCAGTACCTCAAAAGTTTTGGTAAAATCTGGCAATTTAAGGATAAGGTTGGTTACTAAGGCTGTCTTCAGCTTATCAAAGGCACTCTGACACACTGCAGTCCACTGAAATAGGGTACTCTTCTTGAGAAGGTTAGTTAAAGGGGATGCTACCTGAGCATACGTGGGTTTGGTACCCACACTTGTTGAGTTGCCGGAGTTCTTTGAGGAGATCACATAGGCTTTTGTGGACGTTGTTGTGGAGTACTTTTATTTTTCCTTGGCCTATGAGTGTTGCGTTGAGAAAGAGGCTTTGATGATCGAGGCACCCAAATTGGATTGGTGCCTTTGTAGTAGCCTTGGGCTACAAGTAGCTGCATCTTCACCCACATTTTGATACCATTGAGATATCTTAATCTTGGCTGTCTTGGTGGAATTTTCTTTGTGGATGAAGTGAAGGTTTTGGGCCTTCCTTGATGTTGGTTGGAGCTCAGGATTTGGTTTTGAGACTCATGGGTGTTGTTGACGATTTGGTTGGAGTCTCTTGTAGAGTGTCTATTGATGATGAGCCTTTTGAGCATGCATCCATCTCCTTTGGTGAGGTTGGTCGATGAAGAGGCGTTGGCTATGGAGATTTTCCCTTGAGTTCCTTGTTTGATGGTTGTGCTTGGGGAACTTCTTCAAGAATAGATGTGGATTGCGAGGTTGTGGCATTGGACTTTGTTGGTGGGGATGGAGTTGAGGGGGTAGATGCTTTATCAGAGTTGGTCATTATGTAGAGGGGCTTTCATGGAAGAGGCTTGTATCTTTTTGCGTTCAACATCATAGAAATCCATTAGTGGATGGAGTTGAGGGGGTAGATGCTTTATCATATTTCGTCATTGATGCAGATGGTAGGTCATTATGTAGAGGGGCTTTCATGGAAGAGGCTTGTATCTTTTTGCATTCAACATCATAGAAATCCATTAGTGGATGGAGTTGAGGGGGTAGATGCTTTATCATATTTCGTCATTGATGCAGATGGTAGGTCATTATGTAGAGGGGCTTCCATGGAAGAGGCTTGTATCTTTTTGCGTTCAACATCATAGAAATCCATTAGGGTTGGATCCTCTTCTTGGTAGTATGGTATTGTCAACTTTGTGTTGTTTGACCATCATGATGACCTTATCACTAGAGCAAAGCATAGTAGTGCTTTGTTAATCCAGTTCTAGGATTAACAAGAGCTACCGCCATTATCTTACATCAAGGATTCACGATAGATATACCAAAGGGTCATACATTCAAGATATCAAGATAGTGTCCAAAGCTACAACTTGGACGGGTGCCCGTAATGGTGTGACAGAGTATTTATGGCGATTCCTGCTTCAAGAGCGTGTGGTAGCAAGTTAGGATGAAGTCCTAAGTGATGTACTTCATGGATATATTATGAGAGGAGTTGTTGTAATAGCATTAGGCCTCTTATGAGCCTAAAGTGCCCGGCCGGCCATATTTAAGTGAGTGTGAACACTTATGGCCATGTATATAAGTGAATTTCTCTCATAATACAAGGGACTCTCCCATTGTGTGATTGAGTTCTTGCTCTTGCTAATCCTCTTGCTAATCTCTCTCCCTAATGCATGCTAGTGAGTGTGTGTGAGTGAAGTGAGGTGAGAGGAGGGATGAGGACCCGTAGTGCAATGCGGTGGTGTGACAATGCTCATGGCGGGAGACGTGGTGGAATTGCTTCTCAAGGAGTTGTAGAGCTTGGAGACCTCCAGGGTTACGAGCTCGGCCATTTGAAAGATCCTCACGAGTTGCGGTTCACCAGGTAATCTCCTTTTGGATGTGTTTCAAGGAGGGTTAGGGAGGGTGAGCCTTAACATGCTTGGGTAGCAATAGTTTATTTATGCCCTAATATCAAATCTACTTTCAACACATACTTAACTACAAAAAACTTGCAAGTAAGGGGGTTAGTTTCAATATACCTTGTATGTTCAAAGGACCCAAAACATGGCATGTTTAAGTCTTGTGTGAATGGAATTCTATCATGATGAGCCATGAGTGTTGGTTGACCTAACAAATCCCATAACTTGATGGTCATGAGATTGTGCTCTCGTGTTGGATAAAGCTGTGCTTGAATTGTGGTGATTTTATTGTAACGTTCTAATCCAACCATAATTCTTGGGATATGCTCAGTAAGATATGTTGGAAGTTCCAACTCCTCCAGGGTCTCTCCTCCCGTAGTAGCAATTGTACAATGCTTGCAAGAGTGTTCAAGGTGACTGTTTGCATGGATTCATCAATTGAATACAACGAGTCACTTACCCAAGTTCCACCAAGGATGACATCATATGCAAGGGAATCTGGGATAACATGGAATCTAAATTCCACATTTCCATCGATTGTTTGAGCAGCATAGCTAAAGTAACCTGGAACTTCAATTTTTTATCCATTGGCACCTCTTGCAAGACCATTGTTTTTAGGGATGATTTTAGGTTGTCCCAATGACACCCAAGTGTCTATTGTCATGATGTTATGACTAGCTTGAGGGCTGATCAATGCGTGTTTGTGCTTAACATCATTTCTCGTAGGAAAATCTAACCATACCATGATAGAATCTTCAAGTGGAACCATGAATGTTTCAGTTTTTGTTTCAGCTTCAGATCCCGTTTCAGTTTCATATTCCCATTCACTTTCATCCTCTTCTTGGCCTTTCAGCTTTTTCAATAGTTCCCAATGTGTACAATGGCACATTTGGTCCTATGACAATTCTACCTGAGGTCTGTTTGGAAACTTGTGAATTCTCATAGTCTTGTTCCATGTAGCTCTTTGTATCTTGGTATAACTCATGTTTAACCTTTAAAGGTGCAAGTGGTGATGCTATGCTGGCTTTGCCCATGAGAGAAGAGCACTCCTCCAAATGATTATTTGAGAGACTAATTTAATTTCATAAGGAAGTCATCAAATTCCTTACGTGCTTTTTCAACCACATCATTTGTGCAATCTATCTCTAATGACTCTTCTTGGCTTAATGAGTTCATTTCTGCAGCACAGGGAGTATGTCTTCCTCTTGGAAGGAGAAGCGATACTCCTCTGGTTATGGTATTTTGGTTGCTTTTGTAGATTTGACATTATGAGGTTCAACTAGGTTTGACATTATGAGGTTCAATCACAATCGGTGATCCTGTATGATACTCAACAATGCTAAGCATGCTCTCTTTTTTGTGTTGCACATATGTCATGTGATCATGATTTTCAATTTGTGCAATCTATCTCTAATGACTCTTCTTGGCTTAATGAGTTCATTTCTGCAGCAGTAGCCCGGGGGGTTCACCTAAAAGTATGTAAGTGTAGCACGTCAGTTCATCTAAGAGGGGTATTTAAATTCCAAAAAGTTACAGGTTTACATATACAGGAGGGGCTTTTTTATCCAATTTTGAAAAAAAGTTGTAAGTTTCTTAAGAAAGAGGGGTCATTTTATTAGCATGTGACATGTAAGTAGAGGGGGTTTTTTATTACCTCTTGAACGCACGTGATATGCAACATTTTTTAAAGGTGAACCCCCCGAGAGCAGTAGGGAGTATGTCTTCCTCTTGGAAGGAGAAGGGATACTCCTCTGGTTATGGTATTTTGGTTGCTTTTTTAGGTTTGACATTATGAGGTTCAACTAGGTTTGACATTATGAGGTTCAATCACAATCGGTGATCCTGTATGATACTCAACAATGCTAAGCATGCTCTCTTTTTTGTGTTGCGCATATGTCATGTGATCATGATTTTCAATTTGGGGTGGCTGTTTTAATCACTTGATTGGTCTGTGAGGTGCACTAAGTGATGAATCAAAACTTGTTTCATCATCACTAAGTGACGTACTAGAATTTGTATCATTTTTTGACTTTCCTTGGATCGTCAGGTTTTCATTATGTTTGCCCATGTGACGAGAACAAACCGTTTCTTTTTTGTTTTTTTGTTCTCTGTCTTACTCGTGGGTTTTGTTGTTTGAGTGGTAGCCTTTGAGGTGGATGCTTCTACATCATGTGTAGTTCTTGGCTTTATTGGCATTATGTCCTCCATAGGCTCTTTTCCCTTGTTCTTTATTTCAACTTGGGTGCTGACAGTTTGTTGCCCCTTGTTTTTCTTGGGTTTAGAAGGTTTTTCTCTTTTGTCTTCTTCTTTAATGCATACTCTTCTACCCATTTCTAAGTGTTTTCTTTTGCATTCTATTTGATTGTTTCTCATACCTTGGCTTGTAAGAGTGTAAGCACATTCAAGGGTACCGTGGACAATTGCCCGTTTTGTACACTCAAGATATTAAGAGTTGTATTCTATGAGACAAGTTGCAGGGAAGAAACTTGCCTTGGGAAATCTTGGAATATGTGATTGATTCCACATAGTTCACATTTGGGTTGTAAAGTGTCAGTGACTGTGGGCATGGAAGTATTCCAAATTGTGCAGTTTGCTACTTCGACTAGCCTTTCCCACTAAGCATAGGTTCAATGCATGTAGCTTGGTAGGGAAGTTTGGATTTCAAAAGGCTTCACACCGTTGTTTAAACATTTACGTGAATTGAATAGGATCAGTTGTTTAATCATATTTACCCATGACTTTGAAAATCTGTACGGTCGTGTTTTTGTATGAGTCACTTAGGCCGTGCGTGGGTGCTATGGTGGGTAGGGACTCACTTGGGTATCTAGGGGTTGTAAAGGGTTAGTACCTAGCATGTTTAAAGGCTTAGGACTTGTGACAGTGCTAGGCAAGGGGCCAAATCCTGGAGGGATTGATGTGATAGTGGGTATAAAACCTGATGACACACTTGTTGTAGGCATGGCAAATGGAATAGGGAGGTGCATTTGGGGCATGGATCTCAATGTCTTGAAGATATCAGCCCATTAGGTTTAGTCTTGGTGTGAGGCCACATAATCCCTCTATCGTTGTTGCCATATCTTGACGTTGACAATTTCTCCTTTAATGAACAAGCACATTATTTTTTTCTTTTTAGGTATTCTTACAGCTTGTTACAACCTCAGGAGGCCTGGCGTACATCCGCTGGGTCAAACGAGTGTTTGTTTGCCCTAATTAGCTTAGGCGCTACACATGACCTTTATTTTTTCAAAAAAAGTGCATACCAGTAGCATCCCAGATGGAAGAGGTCTCAAAACCTATTTTCAATCACAGTCTCAAGATGATTTTTTTTTCAAAAAGATTTTCTCTGTTTCTTAGCCTGTTTTTTAATGTGTTTCAAAAGGAATTTAGAAAAACTATGTATGAGAGAGTTGTAGTATTTTTGGAGTACTACAACTTTATCTCTTTGAGTTTTTCTTGATTTTGTCGTTTAGGCACTCAAAGCGCAGCCTGAATATGGTCCGCAATCATTTCCGCGCTATTTTGGGTAATTTTTAGTGCTTTAAGTACTGTTTTTAAACCTCGATTTTTGGGTTGAACTTTGAGACTGTTGATTGAAAGCCAAAATGATGGATTTTGCCCTCGGACGCTCAAGACCAATTTTGAAGAGTTCGATGCCAGCTTTTCGATGAGCACTAGTGCGTATTCATCAGGTTCATGATTTAGGAGATATGAGCCTCCAAACAAGGCTCTCTCTTTTTTTTTGCCGCGACGAATGGACCACCCTTCATGATGTGAACTAACAGGGTGCAGTTCATAGCATGAAACGGACTTCACAAAAAAAATTGATTTTTTAAATCCAGACCCCTTTTCTCACGACGTGAACTAGTAGGGTGCACTTCACGACCTGGAATGGACTTCACAAATTTTATCAAATTTGACTTTTTTGGCATGAAACCTTAAGGCATGAAATGTCAAAATATTTATTTTATTAATTTATTAATTAATTAATAATATTATTATTTGGCATGAAACCTTAAGATGTGAAACTTTTGAATATATATATATATATATATATATATATATATGACCACCCTTCACGACGTGAACCACTAGTGTGTAGTTCACAGCGTGAAACAGACTTCACGAAAAAAAATGTATTTTTTTGGGCTGATGAACTCCCTTTCACGACGTGGAACAAACCCTTTCACGACGTGAAACAGACTTCACAAATTTTATCAAATTTGAATTTTTTTCGGACGTGAACTGCTTAAGGCATGAAATGTCTATTTTTTTAAAAAATTTATGGAGTCTAGAAGGAAATTCAAATTTCCTTGCTTGGGGGGAATATTTTTTGAATTTTCAATTGGGGAGATATGGGCATTTTCCCAAGAAGGCAACTGGGAATTAAAAAAAAGTCAATACTTTTATGACACCCCCTTACACGCTTCATAAATGACCCCAAAATGGACAATTTGGCAACTCATTAGCATCTTTTCATTCAATGCTCATTAGCCTTAATGAGTTATGTAAAAAAGTACTTTGGAATTAATCAAATATTAATCCTTCCACTAATCTTCCTCACTTTTAGGGCTCTAATTAACCACTAATCACTAATTAATTCACACCATTGAGCACATTATTGGATAGAGCATGAAATTGCTAAGCTATGTGCATCAACTCATGTGTAAATTATTCTATAATTGGAGATTAATTAAACTCTTAATTTTAAGCTCTTCTCTTTATGCAAAATTAAGCAAAAGAGAGAAAAATTCATCCAATTGATGTAATTAGATGCTTTGATGCATCTAGATGCTCTCAAAACACTCAAAACACTAATTTCGACCTCTCACGTGATCAATTTTGACCCCAAAAAATATATATTTTCTAAATTTTTTACCTCTTGAACTGGATTAATCCTCCCTTAATGATAAAATTAAGGAAGATTAGTCGATTTCAAGGTTTTTTTGATAGTTTTAAGAATTTTTTTTAAGGATTAAGCTACTCCTAATACTTGCTAACAGTCTAATGCATACAAATCAAACAAAAAACACACAAATCAAATAAAAATTATTGATTCAAGCTCTATGTTTAGTTTAAAACAGAACTAAAAATTGCATTCTATTGCATTGCTTGATGAAATGGATGAAAACTAAACCTAACAAACACTATGTGTACACTTAATAAACACTAAAAACTAAATTTAAACTAACAAAACAACACATTTAAGCTTAAAAAATCATTCTTTCAAAAAATAAAAAAGAGCGTTATTTCTCACCAAATCACACACGTCACCATCAAAACTACATATTTTTCATGAGAAACCATTAAATCAAGACAGTGGGAAATGGGTAATGCATAGATTAGAGAAAAGCGATGGAAAAATCCAAGGGATGATTCCCCAGCAGTGGCACCAAAAATGTTATGGCGTACCCTGGCCCTCCTTGAAACACATCCAACAAGAGATTACCTGGTGAACCGCAACTGTCATGAGGATCTTTCTAATGGATAAGCTCGTAACCCTTGTTTCTACAACTCCTTGAGAAGCAATTCCACCACGTCTCCCGTGAGCGTTGTCACACCGCTGCTTTGCACTACGTGTACTCGTCCCTCCTCTCACCGCACATCACTCACACACACTCACTAGCATGCATTAGAGAGAGAGATTAGCAAGAGAAAGACTCTATTGCACAATGGAGAGTCCTTTGTATTATGAGAGACATTCACTTATATACATGGCCATAAGTGTTCACACTCACTTAAACTGTGGCCGACCATGAATTTTAGGCTCATAAGAGGCCTAATGCTATTACAATGACTGCTCTCATAATATATCCATGAAGTATATCACTTGAGACTTTATCCTAACTTACTACCACACGCTCTTGAAGATGGAATCACCATAAGTATTACGTAGGACTATTACAGGCGCCTATCCAAGTTGTAGTTTTGGACACCATTGCTTCATATCTTGAATTTATGACCTTTTAGTATATGTACCTTGATTCTTTGATATAAGATAATGGTAGTAGCTCTTGTTAACCCTAGGAATGGATTAACAGAGTGCTAAAGGCTTTGAAGTTAATTTCAAGGAGGGAACACGTTCCTGAGTACTGCATGAGGGCATGTCCGAGACTCCTTCAAAACAACCAGCACAAGATCTCACAGGAATAGCAAGGAGTCCATCTCAGGATAACAATTTGAATAGATGGCCATGGCCTTGTTGTTTTAGCAAATGACCCAACATTGGAGAACTGGCCAAGGTCGGAGTTAGCCAACCCCATCTTTACCCCAAGAGGGAACTAGTGTGGTACTCGATTTGTTAAGCTAACCATACTAACATGGAATGTCCACATTTGAGACCCCATCCCACTCTCTACTGCACTTATTTCCAAAGATGGGGCAATCATAAAATTGGAAATTGCAACCAGTAAAGAACTGCTCGAACTAGAGTCCTACCCCAAGCCTTGCCTACAAAACCCAGGCAACCGTTGGCCTTGCCAACATCCGCACTGCGTAATTCACCTCAACTAGGCTATGAAGTGGCCCAGAGGAATTCTTAGGGTATAAAAAATGCCCTTACCACCCCCTACATTTCCACCACAACACCCATTATCTCGAGTCATCCCTGTTTGTCAGTTAACCTTGACCGAAATCTTCAAACAAGGTGATGACGGGGACGCTACTAAAGGGACCACCTTTGAGCCCCTTGAATCAAACAGCCCACTCTCCTAAATTCTAAGTCACTATGTGATGGAGGGAGGCCAGATGTACCCCATCTACCTAGCCACCCCAAATCCATGGGGAAGCGACTTGAACAACGTGGCTAAATGACCACCCATGCAATGCTATCATTGTGCAGGACCTCACAGAGTAGCTAAGTGTCCAATCAAAAAAGGAATGGCAAGTACTCTAGTGAGTGCTTCCACCTTAAACCCTTTATATATAGGGTGCGGAATTGACCATATGTACAAGGACTGTCCATACTAAGAGCAAGCACAACGAGAATTGTCCATGAAGCTAATCCTAGCACTAGCAAGTGTAAGAGATGGATTCATCCACATGGTCCCTCTTAATGATGCAGTGAGACCAGACTGCAAAATCGAAGAAGGACCGCAGCTCATGCTATTATAGCCGAAGCATCAACCTTGCAAAATTAGGGACACCCAAGAAACACAAATGTTGTATCCTAGAGGAATGTCTCGAAACAAGCACGTGCGAGAAGGTGCTCGTGAAAGAGGACCACAAAGATAGGAAAAGGGGATAGCTGTGTAGTCCTAGAAAGTGGGTTTAAAGACAGAATGCCATCAATGCATCAGCCTCTTTATCTGAAAGAGGAGCAAGTGCTACCTTCAGTCCCCCTAGCCCCAGAGAGCCAATTGATCTTAACCAGCTGCCTAGGAAGTTAGCCGAATACCCTAACCCCATTGAAGAAAAGTAAAGGCTAAAGGTAGCTCAAGAGCTGGTTAGGGACTATGAAGCTCAATTAGAGGACGAGCCTACAACATTATACCTCGAACCATGTCCTTCGATTTCTGACATAAGACAGACTGAGTAAGCTTAGGAACAGAATAAAGGATTCCAAGACCTAGCACCCCCTCAGAAACCACCTTGAGTGGTCCACCAGGGAAACCCAGTTAGCAAAGTATCTCATAAACCTGGGGGATGGCTGCCCAAAAAAAGATAGATATAAAAGTCTAGATTTCGATACCCTCCACTTGCTAAGAGCCTCAAAATAGACAAAGATGATCTAACCTAGAAAACTACATCCGTTCCTAGGGACATTGTAGGTCTCTCCTCCTTCCTCTCTTCTCAAATCCAAACCCCCATTGGCACCTTACTCCAAGGTAGTTGGAGCTTATAGAGGGATTTAAAAGATTGGATGAAAGGATGCAGAGCTTGAAAGCTCTAATGAGACTGACAAAGATGAATTCATAGAGCCTCGTGGGATCACTAGCAGCCCAACTATTTGAGTTAACAAACTCGGGAAATATTTTAAAGGAGATTAAATCAACGCAGTACTACCTGTAACCTTCGATAGTCTTTAGGTCACCGCCATCCTAGATGGAGGGGTCGGAGTAAGCATTGTCACTAAACAATGCTGGGAAAAATGGAAAGCACCTACCATGGATGACACAACCTTATTGGGGGGTGAATCTTGTTGATGGAGCCACCGCAAGGCCCATAGGCAGGCTTGAGGGATTTAAAGATCAAGATCCTTGGAACCAATTTCTGCCATACCTTCATGGTGATGAATTTCAGCCAACAGCCTGTTTCATACGATTGCATCTTAGGATGTCTCTTTATGTGAGAGAAACAAAAATGATCCATGATTGGGACACGGATCATATCTATATCCGAAAAAAAGACCAATCATTCAAGATCAACTTGGGCACTTGGAAGGTCCATCCCATGAGTGGCCGATCTGGTCCACTGCAGTCCACTTATTCCAGGCTCATAGTGAAATTTTTGCAAATCAAATCAAAAGTTGGCGGAGATTGCACATTTGGAATCTGCTCATCAAGACCTTTCCAATGATATATAGCATGATGGAAAATTTTGATTAATCAAGAAGTCCCCAAATTGGTAATGACATGCACATTAGGAATCTACTCATCGAGACCTTTCCAATGATATATAGCATGATGGAAAATTTTGATTATTTAAGAAGTCTCCAATTTTGATGTCATCACCAATTTGGAGACTTCTTGAATCCATACACATTTCTTGCAAGAAGAGAGATTAATAGCATGCATGATTCTTTCTTGATTCTAGAATAACGCTTTTCTCAAAACCCCATGACAAGGGAGATTAGAATGCTTCTTGGTATTCTTGATATTTTGATCATGTTTCTTGATGTTCTCGATATTTTTTGTGCATCAGTAAGTGCTACAGTGGAGGGAAGGCACGATCTTCTTGTTGCAAGAAAGTATTAGTGATGGGAACATTCCTCTCAGCTTCCTGCATGTTGTGCAGCAAACCTTGTGCCACTCTCCTCCGACTCATCTTCTGAATACCCTCTTCTGCAATCAGTCCAGCGCTTGTTTGACGGAACCCTTGTGGAAACTGGCCTATTTTCTAGAGCCTGCATCGCTTGTCTTGATCTTGAGGGCAATGCTGGTGGTGTCCTCGTCGGCCAACGACGGAGAGGCACGGCGATTTAGCAGATGCAGCCATTACCTTGGACAGCTTGCAGGCCCTGATGATCCCTGTGGCAAGCTCCCGTAGTTTGCTCTTAATGTCCGCTTGCCTAACATCAAAATCTACACTTTGCTGCTCGCTTGCCTCTTCGTGTATAGCATCTTCTGGGTCATCTTTTCTGAGCGCTTCTTTGATGCGAACGTGATGGTGCCTATAGCCATGCAGTAGGTGTCCAACCCTATGCATACGATGGCCCGCTTCTTTGCTTTCAGGCGATAACAAAGAAGCTGGAATTTCCTATCTTTACTAGTTGGATCAACAAGCACTGGTACATAGTTTATGATGGTGGGTCTTGGTGGTGACATGGCAATTTCTGGCACTTGTGCTTTGTTTTGACAATAAAAAAAGCAAGGATGGCAGTAGTGATTTGAGTATTACATTCAAAGGCCATAAATATGTTTGGTATGCCATTTGGGGCTATTCTGCGGGTCTTATTGTTGCCCTTTTGCTACTACTGGGGTGCTTATGCATGCTCTACAACCACCATTGCTTTACCTGGCTGTATGGATCTGACTCGCCTTTTTGGGAGTTGTGGAAGTTCATTGGCTTGTTTCTTGCTTGTTTGATCATGTATGCCCATTATTGTAGCTGAGTCTTGATAAGCTTGGGAACACTCCACCACCTCACTTGCTAATGTTGTTTACCTATAATGATGTAGCCATGGCCGCCGATGATGCACATGGTCTACTCACCTTATCGAGGATGTAGATGTTTTACTTGATGTTGCCATGGCCAATGATACACATGGGGTACTTGATGCTATCCCTCACATAGTTGAGAATGATGATGATGTGTTCTTTGATGTAGATGTAGCCATGGCCGATGATGCACATGGGCTACTTGATGATGACCCTCACGTCATTGAGGATGATACACCAATTATGATTATTTGGGCATCTTGGAATGATGAGGCTATAATGCCTTTCCATGCAGGAGAAACACACATAAGCGTGGGAAATACAAAATGAACACTAAAAGCCAAGATCAAGCAGCCTTGCATGTGAACATCAACTTTGGTATTGCACCAAGCTCTACTTTTTGGGAGCACACTTGGTCTTGCACTAGTGTGGTGCACTAGTTGTTGCGAGGGCTTTGGTCAAATGCAACACTAGAAAGTGTGAGTTGTGTCTCACGGCAAGGATAACCACACTAAAAATTGTTAATTCTATTTGTGTAAACACCATCATTAGAGAATGAGTTTACGGGAATCTTGCATGCCTTGCACAAATCTAAATCACAAGGCAATGAAAAATCTAAAGGGTTTTATGAGCACATTAAAGCACACATATGGCATACAACATGTTGGCTTTGATGATCCAACTCATCTATGCCTATTGCATGGGGTACATGGAATTCATCCTTCACCTCCATGGAAAACTCGGGGTGGATGACCTAATGAACATAGATGGTGAATAAATTGCCAATTACAAATACATTGATTGTTGAAGTATTGTCTTAAAATATGGTGCCAATGGAAACATGATATTAATATTGAAAGAATGAGGCATGAGACGGCCAGAGGAGATACTCAATGAGGATACTACCAAGATGCCTATATGACCGAGTGAGAAGGTATGAAGTTTGGAGGAAGCCCATGCGAGGTCTCGATTGCGTCACCTATAAGTCCAAAAATGAGGCATGGGGGCCAGAGAAAGAGTCTCACTAGGATACTACCGAGATGCCTGTAAGACCGAGTGATAAGGCATGAGGTCCGGAGGAAGCCTAGTTGAAGATCCTTACTAAGTCACCTATAAGTCTTGGATAAAGAGGCATGAAAGCTGGAGGAGAAAGCTCAGCAAGATACCTGAGATGCCCATAAGACTGAGTGAGAAGGCATGAGGTTTGAAGGAAAAGCTCACTGAGGTCCCTACCAAGTTGTTGTAAGGAAAAGGAAAAAACATAATATAAACCAAAAGGAAAATGTTAAAAGCATAAGCCTAATAGAGGAAAATGATACCCCCTCTAGCATTTTGGCATTATCTTGGGTGTGAACACACCCCCTAGTATTACTAGCATTAGCTTAGGCTAATAAGTTGTTCGATTTGGTCCTTCAAAGATGTCATATCAACAAGAAGTGGTTACAAGAGGGCTAGTGGGGAGTTAGGATCTTCTGGAGGTTATGGGAGCCTGATCGTCACATGGGTATCCCAAGAGTCACATGGTTAGATGGCTATATAAAGTCCCTCTTGTATGCAAATCGGTTACACAATATTGGTTACACAATGTGATAGATGCATATGAAATACACCATGGTGTTTTTCTTGTATCTTTATCTTTATCTTGCATCTTTTATCTTGTTCTTGATCCATGTCTCCTAGTCCATGCTCATGTGTACATGTGTACTCCATGGCTATGTGTGTAGGAGCATGTGTTTTCCCCTATGTTAGCAAGGCTATGCTAACAAAAAGGAGGAAATTTGATCCTTCACTCTCTTCTCCTCATTCTTTGTCAAGATTCAAAGTGCTTTAGGTAAAATTATCTTTCTGTTCTCTTAAACTATCAGCCAAGTGGCAGGGGGACGTTCAATAAATCTCAAATCATACCAAACTGTTATAGAATCTCTCTTGCCAATTATGTGGTCCCAAATATTTAATGTTGCATTTTTTATGATGTGCATTGGATCTAAAACATTATTGATTCTTAGCTTTGTCCAATATGGGACGAAAAAAGATTGAGTATCTTGTCATTCCCGATGGTGGTGTATGGAATGATCCTCTCCACAATACTTCCCAATCTCCTACTCTTAGAGGATGTGACGAGAATACTTTTGTAGATGGAAAAAACTTGTCATGATCAAATGGAAACAATCGGTGATGGTCTTCATACATGACCTTCTTGAGATGCATAGGCCATGATGTGACAAGCGATGGCCCACAAATCACACAAGCATTGTGACCAGATATTGTGAGTCCTAATCATGCACAATGCATAAATAAAATATATTTATAGCCATCTAAGATTTGATGATTCAAATCAAATGGAAGGTGACTGATAAGAAAAAACGTACTACACATATTGCACTTGGATGCCATGCCATAGTGTCTCAAGCTCCTCGATCAAAGGTTCAAGGTACACATCCATGTTCTTGACCTTGTTCTTACCGCGCGTGAGAAGAGCTAGCATCACATGACCCTTCTTTATTGACTTCCAAGGAGGGAGATTGTAGTTCACTACTACCAGTGGCCATGTGGTCCATGATGCCAATTTGAGACAAAATGGATTGAATCCATTCATACCCAATTCATGTTGTAAGTGATGTGGATCATCCTTGAATTCCAACCACTACTCTTCTATGTGTTGCTATGCCGGTGAATCTGCAAGGACCCTCATTGTGTCATCGGTGGAACGATTGCGTGTATGCCATGTCATGAGTTTGGCAATAGACTTGCACCGGAACATGTGTTGAATGTGAGATATGATAGGAAAATGCCTTAACACCTTTTGAGGAATCATAGTAACTTAGAAATCACTTTGATGGCAAGACTCCCACATTTCAAACAATGAGTTGCATCTTTATGAGCATCCCAAAATATCACATAATCATTGACACATGCATGTCCATGCCATGATCCATCAATACTCTCCTAGCATGCACCCTTGTCCTTGGAATCTTGTTGTCAGAAGGAAGCATCTTCTTCATGAGCCTACAAAGGGTTTAAGAGAATTTCAAGTATTATTTATAAAGGGTATGTTATGTCAAAATTGAGAATTGCTAGCCACAAACTCTAAGGACTCACCGAAAGAGGCTTGTAACAATAGAATTGCTCCAACCATACATGGTTTGAAAGTTTGGTAACTCTAAGGTTGCATGAAGGGTGGAGTGTGCACACCCCTCGTATAGTGGAGTGCATGCAACTTTTCGTAATTTATCTTCATCAAGTGTGGCTTTGGGCTCATCCTCTCCTTTCTCAAAGAAGTAATCCATCATCTCGTCCATGCCCAAATATTCATCGACTTCATGCGCCATTGATGGAGGTCTTTCTTGCTCATGTTGAGCACATAGGCTCACCCCAATTGAATCATGGATGTCTCTAAAGCCTTTACGTAGTCATCCACTAAACACGGAGTAATGAGGCATATACTCCCTCATTCTACAATGTGTCTCCTCTTCATCCTCGTCCTAAAAAACATGGACTACCTTATGAATACCTAAATCATGTGCATAAGAACTTGCAATAGAGAATATATACACTCACTAAACTATCCGGATGTACATCTTCGAATCGACCATAATCGTGCACATGCTTTATTGTGATTTGTTGTAAACACACGATTTTTCCCTTGCATCTCTCTCTTGGACATGGAATCTTTTGATGTAATCACTCATGATGACTTCGCAAACGGGTGCGTCATCATCGTCAAACAAAGAAGGCACTGGTCGTCTATGCATGGTGGGCTCCTAAAAATCAACTCATGGAATAAAAGTGTGTAAACACTCCATTCCACTTCATGAAACACAAAATAAGCTCTCTAGAATCTCCTAAAAATAGCTCTCTGAATTTTTCTCGAGTATGCAGCTATAGGCACAGCTAAACCCGCACCTATAGCCATGTGCATAGGTGCATCGATAACTACGTACTTGGGAAAAAACTCGGATACCTCCCTCCCATGCACTACATCACGTGCTTTCGTATTCTTGAGTTTATTGCTCCTTGTTGCCGGTGATGGGCTATGGCGTAGGCTACCTAATCTCTTCTTCTCCCTTTCCCTTCACAAGCCCTTAACAATCCCTCCCTTGTGATTCACAAGTCCTTCTCCCTTAACAAGCCCTCCCTCACCTTCACAAGTGCCCCTTCTCCTCTTCTCCCTTCTCCCTTCTCCTCTTCTCCCTTCCCACCTTCACAAGCCCTTCTCAAAAGCAAACCCTTCACCTTCACAAGCCCTTCTTAGAACCAACCCCTTCACCTTCACAAGCCCTTCTTAGAACCAAACCCTTCACAACCCTAAACCCTTCACAACAAACCCTCCTCTCCATTCACAAGGAAGAAAGGCCCCATCTAAATAAGCATCATAATAAAAGCCATATCAAGGTATGTACCTATCCTTATCTTATTTGTTTTCTTTAATCTTTTATTTTTTGAAAGTGCATTAATTTCTAGGGTTTGAGACTTACCTCAAATGTATTGCTTGTTCTCTTATATACTTGCTTCTCTTGTATTCTTGCTTGCTCTCTTGGTTGCTTGTATGCTCTCTTGAATGCTTAACTGGTTGTATTAATAGATTTTTTTTAAAAAAAACTTTACTTAACTTTTTCTTTTTTGTGGCTAGATCAAGTCATTCTTTGGCTGAGTTAAGGAAATCTTCTCCAAAGAGGATCAACCATGTACAAGCCTCTTTCACGTGCATCCCGCACTTGGATGCCACGTAGACATATCTTTATAGGAAGGTGCAAGACTTGGGGTGGAAAACTAGTCCCATGTCAGCCAGGGTCCCACTCCAGTCCTCCAAGGTCAGATGTACATTGTCCTCTTGCACATGAAACAATGCCAGTCCGCACTATGAGTCTCCCTATAGAATGATGTCAGTGGTTTTGTGTATCTGATATGATATTGGATGCCAGACCACTGTGTAGACAATTAGGCTTTGCATATAGGAAAGGGGCCAGCCCATAGGGCTACCCTAAGTGTTGAGATATCGAGCTCGTCTAGTGAGGCGGTGGCCACTGATGACCCGCCTGGGGGATAGGCCCCACACTTACACCAGTGGCAGATCTTGGGTGATATGCGGCCAGTGGGATGACAGGCTGTGTGACAGCCATTCTAGAGACTGGCATAGTTATAGCGCCAGCTCATTTAGTCGGGTTCACACTATAGAGAACCCGTGTATGTATTTGGTTGAGTACCTTTCATATTGTGTGTACTCTTATTCTTGTATATGGTGTGTTGAGTGTTGAGTAGAGAAGAAGAAGAATTTCAGCCTCTCACCTTGTGTGTTCTCTATTAGGGTTTTGTGAGTGTGTGTGTGTGTGCTTGCAAGAGCTCAAACTCTCTTCCCCCCTGTATCTTTTCATGGTATCAGATCCTGGTTCGTGCTAAGGGCTGAGCTGCAAGAAAGAGAACCACAGAAAGCGGTACGAGGGTAAGAGCTTCAACTACTCTTCCCTATTTGTGTTGGTGGGACTACACCCTTGTCGGGAGCTCTACGGGAGGCACCGGCAACGATCTCTGATTGAGGAGCTTTCTTCGCAGGAGTAAAGCTATAGGGCAACTATATTATTCTATCAAACAACATTTTCTGGGCCGAAAACGCATTTCGGGCGCGTCTGGACCTCCGTTTTTCAGAAAGCAGGCGATTTCGAGCACTGCGGGTAAGTCATCGATTCTCTGCAGAACTCTGTTTTAAGAACTGCGGTAAGTCATCGATTCTCTGCAGAACTCTATTTTAAGAACTGCAGGAAGACAGATTGACTGTGCAGACACTGTGGGTGCTGCAAAGAGGTCTACAGTTGCCATTGGGTGTATGTATGCACATTGAAGTCACTAGTTGTGACATTTGAGAGTACTACAGTATCGCTGCAGAAAATACAGCAGTTGTGCAGGAAAAACCAGAGTGCAGTTTCTGGTAAAATTGTGTGTTTGGCAAGATGTCTAATGATGGCATAACACAGATTGTGGCTGAGAAGCTGGATAAGAATAACTTCCATGCTTGGAGGTTCAGGTTGACGAATTTCCTGATGGAAAAAGGCTATTGGGACTACATAGAAGGTGAGCATGAAGAGGCACCGGAGATACCAGATATAAATCCGACTGCTGCAGATGTGAAAGAGTTTAAAGACTGGAACCAAGGAGCCAGGAAAGTCATGTATTGGCTCTCCATTAGTATACAGGACACCATGATTGGGCACATTCAGGATGCCAAGTCCCCCAAGGAGGCATGGGACACCTTGGTAAAGCTCTATGAAACAAATACCAAGGCACGTAAGATACAGTTGAAGAATGAACTTCATACTGTGGAGAAAAAGAGCATGTCTGTGAATGACTATGAGTTGAAGATAAAGGGCATTGTGGAATCCCTTGCATCTATTGGTGTGTCAGTAGATGATGATGATAAGGTGGAGGTCTGTCTACGTGGTCTCGGGCCACAATACAAGGCATTCAAGACGTCCATTCAGACTCGGGAAAACATTCCCAACTTTACAGATTTTGGTGTCTATGCTGATTATCAAAGAGAAGAACTTGGGTGAAGACCAACAGTCTTCACAAAGCAAAAACAGTTCAGAGCAACAGGCCTTCTACACGAGTTCAGGAAGAGGACGATGTAGAGGAGGCCGTGGACGCGGTCAAGGAGGTGGGAGGTGGCCGAACAGGTAATCAGAATTATGGCCAGTAGAAGCAGCAACAACAGTCCCAGAATCAACAACAACAACACGCAGGTGGAAGAGGCAAATTCAGAGGCAGGGGGAGTCAAAGAGGCCGTGGAAATTTGCAAAGGCAATATAATGATGCACGTGAATGCTATTATTGTGGTAAGCCTGGACATGTGTAGGCAGAATGTTATAAGAAGCAGGCTGATATGCAAAATGGGAAAGTGCAGCAAAACAACTATGCATCCTCAAGCAGAAATAATGAGGATAATGAAAGGTTGTTTGTTATGCAGCATGTCGTGAATGCCATGTCTGAAAATGTTGATGCAGCACAAAAAGATAATGTATGGTATGTGGATTCAGGCGCTTCGAACCACATGACGAGTCATGGGGAGTGGTTCAAGGAGATGAAAAACCCGGAAAGACCAGGTTTTGTGGAAACAGGGGATGACACTACTCATCCAATTGCCCATGTTGGAGATGTGCCATTGTCTATGCAGGATGGCAAAGTGAAGTACCTTGCAGATGTACTTCATGTACCGAACATAACAAAGAATCTGGTTTTAGTTGGCCAGATGATTGAGCAGGGTTTGCAGGTTCGGTTTAACCCTGATGGATGTTATGTTGAAGATTTTAAAGACAAGTGCAGGTTGGTTGCAAAAGGCAACAGAGTGGGCAGAATGTTTACGTTGGATGTAGACATGCCTGAGATGAGTGCTGCGATGTTTGCAAATGGTTCAGGGATTGTTGCAGACATAGACATTTGGCATAAAAGGATTGGACATGTAAATGTGCAGAGATTGAAGTCTATGCAGACAAAAGGAATTGTGACAGGGCTGCCAAAATTTAAAGTGGAAGGTATGCAGAAAATATGTGAAGCATGCCAATTTGGGAAGCAAACAAACCATGTGTTTCCACGTAACAGATATGTGAGCAGAAATGCACTAGATGTTGTGCATTCAGATGTATGGGGTCCTACGAAGACCATATCTATGGGAGGCTGCAGGTATTATGTGATTTTCATTGATGACCACACAAGGAAAGTGTGGGTATATTTCATGAAGGAGAAGAGTGAGGTGTTCACTCACTTTCAGAATTTCAGAGTTTTGGTTGAAAAGCAAACAGGGAAATATGTAAAGTGCCTAAGGTCAGATGGAGGGGGAGAGTACTTTCAGATGGAGGGGGAGAGTACTTCTCCAATGAGTTCTCTGAATTTTTGAAGAAGAATGGTATTCGGAGAGTGTTTACATGCAGATACACTCCGCAGCAAAATGGAGTTGTTGAGCGAAAAAGCAGGCACATTGCTGAGATTGCACGAGCATTGATGGAAGAGAAGAATATGCCGCATTGCTATTGGGTTGAGGCTGTTTCTACAGCAGTATACATCATGAACAGGACTCCAACTGCTGCAGCCATACATGATGTAACTTCAGAGGAAAAGTTTACTGGCAAAAAACCAGATTTGTCTCATCTGAAAGTCTTTGGATGCATTGCATATGTGCATGTGCCAGATGAGCTGAGAACTAAGCTGGATCCAAAAGCTGAAAAATGTGTGTTTATTGGATACTCCCTTGAGCAAAAGGGATACAGGTGTTATAACCCTGCTACACGTGAGTTGAGGGTAAGTAGGGATGTTGTCTTTGATGAGATGAGCAGCTGGTATGCTGCTGAAAAAGAAGCTGTTGGGGCTGATGTGAGTGGAAGTGTGGTTGCACAGAATACAGGTCAGCAATCACAGTCTTTGAGTGGACTAGGAGAGTCCTCATCTAGTAGGTTTATTGATAGACCATGGAGTGGCAGGCTGCGTCATAATACCAGTCCTGCAAATGTGATTAGTACATCACGTAAAGGAAAAGAGAAAGTGGTTGAGCCCCTTGGTATGCCTGACATTTCTGCAGGGCATTCTCATGTTGATGGAGAGTCTAGTGGCTCAGATATGAGCCTTGATGAGGAGCTTGGGATCCCAGCTATGAGAACACCTGGTGTAAAGAAGGCTATGGAAGCCATGAATGAAAAGCTACGAAGATCAGGGAGAGTGAAGAACCCTATGCAGAGATTTACATATGATGGTTATGTGGCACATCACTATGCATATATCGCAAAGGTTGTGCAGGTTGTAGAGCCCATATGCATTGATGAGGCTGTTGGAAATGTGTGTTGGGAGAAAGCTATGGATGAGGAGATGGATGCACTACATGGAAATGAAACTTGGGATTTAGTGCAATTGCCTGAAGGCAAGAAAGCCATTGGATGCAAGTGGGTGTACAAAGTTAAACATAACAGTGATGGAAGCATAAACAGGTACAAGGCTAGATTGGTAGCCAAAGGATATGCGTAGACATATGGGATTGATTATGAGGAAACTTTCAGCCCAGTTGCCAAGATGGCAACGGTGAGAGTTGTGATAGCAGTGGCTGCATCAAAGCAATGGTCTTTACATCAGATGGATGTAAAGAATGCATTCTTGCATGGGGATTTGCAAGAAGAGGTGTATATGTTGCAGCCACCTGGTTATGAGGATGTGGGTCACCCCGATCATGTTTGCAGGTTGAAGAAAGCCTTGTATGGCTTAAAGCAAGCACCAAGAGCATGGTCTGACAAGATTTCTGAATATCTTGTCACTATTGGCTTTCATGTAGCCAATGCAGATTTCTCGTTGTATGTGAGACGTGGTGATAGAGGAGTTGTGCTTGTTGTCATCTATGTAGATGACTCGATCATTACGGGGGACCATGATGCAGAGATCTTTGATGTAAAGATCTTGCTTAGACAGAAGTTCGAGAAGATGAAGGATCTGGGGGAGCTCAGATATTTCTTGGGCATTGAGGTGATTAGATCACCACATGGTATTGGATTACTGCAGAGACAATATGGCTTGGACATGTTGTCCAAGTATGGTATGACAGGCTGTAAGCCTCTTTCTGTGCCATTGGATCAGAATGGCAAGTTGAGTGCAGATTCAGGAGAGATCTTGGAGGATCCTACTATGTACAGGCGCATAAAAGGAAGTTTGATCTACATGACGATCACCAGACCAGATTTGAGCTATGTTGTTGGGTTGGTGAGTCAGTTTATGCAGGTTCCACGGAAACCGCATTTGGATGCAGTGAGACGCATACTAAGGTATGTGAGGTCTACTTTGCATTGTGGACTATTCTATGAGACTGGGATAGAGATATGTGTACATGGGTACACAGATGCTGATTGGGCTGGTAGTATCTCAGACAAAAGATCTACCAGTGGCTTTATGTTTTCTTTGGGGAGTGTTGCTTGTGACTTGGGACAGCAAGAAGCAGCCTACGGTTGCTCTATCGAGTACAAAGGAGCTGCTATGGCAGCATGTGAGGTAGCTTGGTTGAGAAAGCTACTTGGAGATTTGGGTCTATCAGTGGATAGACAAGTTGTCATTTTCTGTGACAACATTAGTAGTATACAGTTGGCCAGGAACCCAGTCTTTCATGCTCGCACGAAGCATATAGAGGTCCACTACCATTTCGTCAGAGAGAAGGTCTTGCCAGGAGACCTTGACCTTGTTTATGTCAGCACAGAGGATCAGGTAGTTGACATCTTCACCAAAGCATTGGGTATAGAGAAGCTCCGCAGATTCAGGGCTTCACTTGGTGTACATGAGATGGAGTTGAGCTCGAGGGGGAGTGTTGAGACGTCGAGCTCGTCTAGTGAGGCGGTGGCCACTGATGACCCGCCTGGGGGATAGGCCCCACACTTACACCACTGGCATGGTTGGTGAGATCTTGGGTGATATACAAAAAGTGGGATGACGGGCTGTGTGACAGCCATTCTAGAGACTGGCATAGTTATAGCGCCAGCTCATTTAGTCGGGTTCACACTATAGAGAACCCATGTATGTATTTGGTTGAGTACCTTTCATATTGTGTGTACTCTTATTCTTGTATATGGTGTGTTGAGTGTTGAGTAGAGAAGAAGAAGAATTTCAGCCTCTCACCTTGTGTGTTCTCTATTAGGGTTTTGTGAGTGTGTGTGTGTGGTTGCAAGAGCTCAAGCTCTCTTCCCCCCTGCATCTTTTCACTAAGGACATAAATGTGGGCGTGGGGGAGGTGTAGAACCACCCCCGTAGGGGCCAAGAAGGCCTTGACTATGTCGACCAGCCAGGAGATGCGCTGGAAGGGTTGTAGGCCAGGGTTGTAGGCCAGCCCTAGGGCCCCAGGATAGGTAGTCCGACAGTGTAACTAGCCCTGAGATGGCTGTAGGCCAGGTGTGGAGGTAGCCCACACAGGCTGCCGAGCAAAACAGCCAGAAACTTGTACGCATGGTGGCCAGCACTATTGGTGTGATGTGCAAGCTTTTTTAGCATTAAATGCTGAATTTACAGGTCGTGAGGCTTTTATAAATAGCCGTTTGGATTTTAGAAAGCCGACCAGTACCATGGAGGGATACCCATTGCATATTTTTAGGTTGATGACCATTCATCTTATATTTCACCAAGTGCTGAAACTGATTAAGGGGCCAGGATAGCCAAGGATAAGCTAACAGAAGGGGTGAAGGATTGAAGGTCAAGAGCAGAGGATTCTCCTCAGCCAAGAAGGTTCAGGTTCAATCTTTTGTTTCAGTTTTGCATCATTCTAATAAAAGAAAATACACCATCTATGGTGGGGGCCCTACAGAGGGTATTCGAGACCCAATACTGTGTCCTCTTCTCCCTCTCTCTCTCTCTCTCTCTCTCTCTCTCTATTTTTCTGCACATCTACATTCAATTTTGTGCGTTAATTTCATCTCGAAAAGTGTGCTGATTTCTGAGCATTGAAGTTACCGATATCCCCCGAAGCTTCTGCATGTTACAATGGTATTAGAGCCTACTTCAAGTGTAAAGATTCAACAAGAAACCAGAAATTTTTCCTTGCTCGTATGGTTGGTTTTCAGACTCCAGTGGACTACCCCTTTCGAAGTGACTCCTGTCCCTCAAAGGACGGTTGGTTTTCAGTTTCTGAAATCATTTAGAAGTCTCCTACACACATAATGGATGGTCAGATTGCGCTTCGGAAAGGAAGTGTGTGCATCATGGAGAAGAGCTACCCTGAACGGCTTCATGGCACATAGTGGGCTTTGTAGAAAAGCCAACCATCGCGTATCAAAAAGTGGCATAGTCCTATGGCATCCAATGCATGTTCCCACTGTGTACCGAATTCCTCGGAATCCGCGTACGTGTGCTTCATGTCGTCTAGTCCCGTACCAACAACAAGGTCGAGTCTAGTGGTCTGAATCAAAGTCACTTGTCCCTTCCTGCTCAAAGCATCAGCCACAAGATTGGCCTTTCCTAGAAGGTACTCATTCATACCACCAAATTGTTGGAATATCTAGCTCCAGCAGTGATGTCGGTCACTCCATTGTGCACTTGGCATTGTCTGAATCGAGCGTAATGCCTAATGGTCAGTGCGAACCTCAAAAACACGACCATAAAGAAAATGTTTCCAATGTTTCAAGGCATGTATAACTGCAAGGAGTTCACGATCGTAGATTGAGTAATCCTTTTCTGCGGCCCGGGCAGTAACTTACGAGACATGTAAGCTACTGGATGACCATTCTGTTGTAATACACCACCAATTGCGATGTTACTCGCATCGATGATCACTTGAAATGGCTCGTCCCCACAAGGCAAGTGCTAAACAAGGTGCCTCTAATAAAGCCACCTTGAGGTTCTTGAACACCTCCAACGCTAATGGAGTCATTCGAATCCGTTGCCTTCTTGTCTTGACACTCTTTAGCAGATCAGTGAGATCTACCGAGAGGTCAGAAAACTTATCTATGTGGGTGGAGTATGCCTGGCATATACCTACAAAGAGATCTGATGTCATCAGCAGTTTGAGGTACTTCCCAATTGACAATCTCAGCCACCTTAGCCAGATCAAGTCAAATTCCTTCTGCACATTATATATCCAAGGTAATGACCCTCGAACAAATAAAAATCCAACTTCTTCATTGATGTAGAGCTCGTTGCTTTCCAACAACTTCAGGACTTTCTCCACATCAATGTTGCTACTCAACTGAGCTAAGAAAACTAGTATGTCATCCAGAAATATGAACACATACTTTCCAATTAATTCCCAAACACACGCATCATCATGTGGTTGAATGTAGCTGGGGCGTTCGTCAAGCCAAAAGGCATGACCATAAATTCATAGTGGGCCCATTCCATATGGAAGGTTGTATTGGGGATGTCCCCCTCCACAATCCTCACCTGGTGGTACCCACTCTTTAAATCAAGTTTTGAGAACACCTGAGCCCCATTTACCCTCTCAAGAATATAATCTATTCGAGGCATCAGGAATCTACTCTTGATAGTCAGCTTATTGAGTGCATGATAATCGACACACAAATGAGAACCATCTTTCTTCTTGACAAACAAGATTGGTCGTGCAAATGGCAACACGCTAGGGTGAATGAAGCTAGATTGCAACAATTCTTGGAGTTGCCGGTCCAATTTCGATTCCATTTCCTTGGAAAGGCGATATGGAAACTTGTTCGGGGGTTCCGAGCCTAGGAGGAGATCGATCTTGTGGTCCTCCCGGTCTCTGGACAGGGGGAGATGGAAAGGGAGATTATCCTGAAGAAAAATCTTATGGAACTTTTCATGGAGAGCCAAATACTTCTCGGAAGCACTGGCCACCATCTGGGCAATCTGGATGTATATCATTGCACAATGTGTGCCTTTCTTGATTGCTCGTTTAGCCTGCAAGTGGCTTATGAGCGGAAAGTTTGGAATTCCTGGCTCACACTTAATGGTCACTGGGGCATTTGACACATTCCAAATAATCTGGAAAGTGTGCTTGTCCCACTTGACATCAGGAAGAAACTTGTGAAACCACTGAATGCCCAATATTATGTCTGCTCCTACAAGAGGGGTAACCATAAAATCACTCACAAACTCTATGCCTTGAATAACCAATTTAGCACCTAGAGCTTCATACTTGATGCTCATTGTCATGCCGGTGCTAAAACCCTCAACTTGCTTGTCCACCAAAGTCAGGACAAAACGGGCACGCCGAGCGGCCTGTTCCGTGACCCGTGCTGCCACTGTCAAACAAGACGACGACTCTCTGGCCACTATGTAGCCAAAGGTCTTGAGCAATTCGTTGCGCTCATACTCCTAGTCATGGGTGCCCTTCTACTTATCTTCAAGCTCCTAGTAGCTAATGATTGCTCCAATTGAGGCATTGGGATTTGAAGAACTAGGGGGATTTGTGTGGGAGTTGGGCTCACCACAAAAACTGTGGAAGCTGAGGCGGCGGTCTTTGGAGCGGTAGTCTTCTTAGGACACTCCCGAGAAGTGTGGCCTTTTGTATGACAAAAGAAACACCTACCCTCCTTGTATTGAGCAATCTCCTCAACACTCAACTTGCCACCTGTCTTGCTTGCCTCCGCTTTTCTGGTCTATAAGCTTGGATGAATTGGTCGAGTTCTTGGAGCCAAAGGCTCCCATGCACTGTCCTAGGGAAGACCCCATCTAGTTTTGGCCTTTTCCCCCCGAGGTGCTAGCCTTGGGAGTAGCTGACTGGGAAGTCTTGTGCTTTCCACCATTGTGCTTCATTTCAGCACTCTGCGCAAGCGAGAGTGCGTCTTTGAAGGTGGCTGGCCTAAACATATGCACCTCCCACTGGATTTCCGTGTCAAGGCCATACAAAAATTGCCATTTCTTGTCCGTATTAGATAAGCCTAATTGCACAAACATAAAGTCGATATTCTATTCAAAAACTGAAGGACTGGTTGCGCGTTCTGACATGCTCCCCTGAACTCGTCTTCGAGTTGCTAAAGGTAAGGGGCAATAGAAACCGCTGATTAAGGTCACGGATAAACTCGTCCCAAACATAAGCTACCATACCTAATCTGGTGTGGGCATGAGTCCACTGGGTCTACCAACAAGGAATGGGCTCACCTTCCAAGTACCAAGAATTGGCTAAGATCACTCTATCTCAGTATCATTCTTTCTAACTGCGACAGAGTAAGCTTCAAACTGATGCAACCATGAATAAAGAGTTGTGGGGTCGAGTTTACCATTATACTTACTGAAATTCATTTTCTCGGGAAAATGATTCAAGGAAGCCGTTGGTGTCAATCTTGCATCGAAAGCCGCAAGATAATGCTCATGTTCCATGCATTAATGGCTTCTGCTATGCATTGTCGGATCTCCAATGCACGCATTTATAACTCAAGTATTGAACTCGGCTGTGGTCATGACCCATTGAGAGGGTCCCTGTGTGTAGAGGATATGAAATCTGGGATATGGAAGGAGAGGGAGGAGGAGATGGAAAATGTGGTGCTGGAGAACGGGTGCGCTCTTCTAGAGCCACTATCTGTGCCTTTTGCTCTTCCAACTTGGTACTTTGGTCTGCGATTGCTTGCATCATCTGTTAGAACATCTCTATAACACTCATGCCTGATGCCCTAGCTGGGCTGCCTGGTGCACTTTGGTCCCAAGGTTCTTGGTCTCTCTCATCGTCGAAGCTCACCATAGGTTATGTATTATTGCATTAAGCATTAGCATAAGCATTATGGCTTAAACTTTACTAATTTTGTGGCTAGGTTATCCTGTTTTTTGGCCAGGTTAAGGCAATCTTCTTCAAACTCCCTCAACTGCACACAAGCTTCTAAAAAGGATAAGATGTAAAGCCCTTGACTAAACTCTTTGCATTTTTTTGTACCTTTGGGTGTCGGGGATTATTTCTTGAGTTTTTTTGCGTATGTATAAACATAATGCGTAACGCATAAAGCTTAATGCATATTTCATTAGGCCTATACGTAATGCTTAATGCATAATGCATAATGCATTATGAATTAATTCATAATTCATTAAGCTTATGCATTATGTATTAATGCATTATGCATAATGCATTAACCATTAATGCATTACATAAAATGAAAAATACATTAAGCTTATGCAAAATGCATTAATATTATGCATTGATACATATTATGCATTAATGCTAATATACATATTATGCATTAATGCATTACGCGTAATACTTAATGCATTGTGCATAATGCAATATGCATTTAGCATTAATGCATAATGCTTAATGCATAGAGCATACACATGCTCTATGTAAGCTACGTATGCATATGTGAACTATGTAAGCTCTATGTGCAAGCTATGTAATATTTTTATACACAAAGCTTTTTATGTAATGTATGCTCTATGTGAGCTATATTTTTATGTAATGTTTTTATTCATATAGATGCATGGTGATTATGGGGTTCATCACCAATGGACCAATATCGGATATATGGAGGGGCATCCTCTAGGGTCGCACCCATACCCATTGATGACCCAGATTTGTAACGCGTTTTAGAAACACATTGAGCTTGGAGCTACCTGAACGCTAGGTACGGGGCTGAGCAATTGAGTCGCTCGGGCTTATCTCATGCCTATTAAGTACCTAACACGTTAGCTATCCCATAGTCAGACACGTCAGCTATCCCACAATAGTCGCCCACATCTATGCTTCCCACCACTCTCCCTGCCCCTCTCACTTCTACTTTGCCTACCCCTTATACTTCCACTTTCCCTACTCCTCGGCCTTCATCTCCTTCTAGTGTTCAATGCACTCCTATCCCATACACAGTGCCATCTCCCCAGCATGAGGCATCCTCAGGATGCCACTCAGGTGGTGGTGATAGGTCAAGGGATTCTCAGAGCTGTCGGTGATCAAGTAGTGAGGGAGCTGGGCACCTGTTTATTGAGATATCGACTTGTCTAGTGAAGCAGTGACACTGATGATCCGCCTGGGGGATAGGCCCCACACTTACACCACTGGCATGGTTGGTGATATCATGGACGTTCGCTATGGAGCTCCCACAGAAAGGAGGGTCTTCGGTGTCTCGAATCATGAAAGCACGCTCGCCGAACCGCCCGAGTTGCCCTGTAGGACAATCTTTTAGGTGCCGAAAACGCGTTTCGGGCGCGTTAGGACCTCCATTTTTTAGAAAGCAGGCGATTTCGAGCACTGCAGGTAAGTCATCGATTCTATGCAGAAGTCTGTTTTAAGAACTGCAGGAAGACAAATTGGTTGTGTAGACATTGTGTGTGCTGCAAGGAGGTCAACAGTTGCCATTGGGTGTATGTATGCACATGGAGGTCACTGGGTTGTGACATTTGAGTGTAGTATAGTACCGCTATAGAAAATATAGCAGTTTGTGCCAAGACAAACCAGAGTGTTGTTTATGGTAAATTTGTGTGTCTGGCAAGATAACAAATGATGGCATAAACCAGATTGTTGCTGAGAAGCTTGATAAGAACAACTTCCATACTTGGAGGTTCAGGTTGACAAATTTCCTAATGGGAAAGGGTTACTGGGACTACATATAGAAAAGAAGGTGAGCAGCATGAAGAGGCACCGGAGATACCAGAGATCAATCCGACTACTGTAGATGTGAAAGAGTTCAAGGATTGGAATCAAGGAGCCAAAAAAGTTATGTATTGGCTCTCTATCAGTATACAAGACACCATGATTAGGCACATACAAGATGCCAAGTCCCCCAAGGAGGCGTGGGACACCTTGGTAAAACTCTATGAAACGAATACCAAGGCACGAAAGATACAGTTGAAGAATGAACTTTATACTGTGGAGAAAAAGAGTATGTCTATGAATGACTATGCATTGAAGATCAAGGGTATTGTGGAATCCCTTGCATCTATTGGCATTCTAGTAGATGATGGACGAGGATAAGGTGGAAGTCTGTCTACGTGGTCTCGGGCCACAATACAAGGCATTCAAGATGTCTATTCAGACTCGGGAAAACATTCCCAATTTCACAGATTTGGTGTCTATGTTGATTATAGAAGAGAAGAGCTTGGGTGAAGGCCAACAGCCTTCACAAAACAAAAATGGCATTTTAGTAGATGATGGACGAGGATAAGGTGGAAGTCTGTCTACGTGGTCTCGGGCCATAATACAAGGCGTTCAAGATGTCTATTCAGACTCGGAAAAACATTCCCAATTTCACAGATTTGGTGTCTATGTTGATTATAGAAGAGAAGAGCTTGGGTGAAGACCAACAGCCTTCACAAAACAAAAATAGTTTAGAGCAACACGCCTTCTATACAAATTCAGGAAGAGGACAAGGTAGAGGAGGCCGTGGACGTGGCCAAGAGGTGGCCGAATAGGTAATTAGAATTATGGCCAGCAGCAACAACAACAACAGTCCTAGAATCCACAACAACAACAACACGCAGGTGGAAGAGGCCAATTCAGAGGCAAGGGGAGTCAAAGACATCATGGAAATTGGCTAAGGCAGTATAATGATACACGTGGATGCTTTGATTGTGGTGAGCCTGGACATGTGCAGGCATATTGTTATAAGAAACAGGCTGACATGCAAAATGGGAAATTTCAGCAAAACAACTATGCATCCTCGACGAGCAGAAACAATGAGGATAATAAAAGGTTATTTGGTTGTTTGTTATGTAGCATGTCGTTAATGCCATGTCTGAAAATGTTGAAGCAGCAGCACATAAAGATGATGTATGGTACGTTGATTCAGGTTCTTTGAACCAATGACAAGTCATGGGGAGTGGTTCAAGGAGATGAAAAGCCTTGAAAGACCAGGTTTTGTGGAAATAGGGAATGACACTGCTCATCCAATTGCACATGTTGGTGGAGATGTGCCATTGTCTATGCAGGATGATGGCAAAGTGAAGCACCTTGCAGATGTACTTCATGTTCCGAACATAACAAAGAATCTGGTTTCAGTTGGCTAGATGATTGAGCAGGGTTTGCAAGTTCGGTTTAACCCTCATGGTTGTTATGTTGAAGACTTTAAAGACAAGTGGTTGCAAAAGGTAACAGAGTGGGCAGAATGTTTACATTGAATATGTCTACATTGAATGTAAACATGTCTAAAGTGAGTGCTGCGATGTTTGCAAATGGTTCAGAAATTGTTGCAGACACAGACATTTGGCATAAAAGAATTGGACATGTGAATATGCAGAGAATGAAGTCTATGCAGACTAAAGGAATTGTGACAGGGCTGCCAAAGTTTAAAGTTGAAGTATGCAGAAAATATGTGAAGCATGCCAATTTGGAAAGCAAACAAAGCATGTATTTCCACGTGACAGAAATGTGAACAGAATTACACTAGATGTTGTGCATTCAGATGTATGGGGTCCTACAAAGACCATGTCTATGAGAGGCTGCAGGTATTATGTGACATTTATTGATGACCACACAAGGGTGGGTATACTTCATGAAGGATAAGGGTGAGGTGTTCACTCATTTTCAGAATTTCAGAGTTATGGTTGAAAAGCAACAGGAAAATATGTAAAGTGCCTAAGGTCAGATGGAGGGGAGAGTACTTCTCCAATGAGTTCTCTGAATTTTTGAAGAAGAATGGTATTTGGAGACAGTTTACATGCAGATACACTCCACAGCAAAATGGAGTTGCTGAGCGGAAAAACAGACATATTGCTGAGATTGCGTGAGCATTGATGGGAGAGAAGAATATGCCGCATAGCTATTGGGCTGAGGCCGTTTCTACAACAGTTTACATCATGAACAAGACTCCAACTGCAGCCATACATGATGTAACTCCACCCAGAGGAGAGATTTACTGGCAGAAAACCTGATTTGTCTCATCTGAAAGTCTTTGGATGCATTGCATATGTGCGTGTGCCAGATGAGATGAGAACTAAGTTGGATCCAAAAGCTTAAAAATGTGTGTTTATTGGGTATTCCCTTGAGCAAAAGGGATACAGGTATTATAACCTTGCTACACGTGAGTTGAGGGTAAGCAGGGATGTTGTTTTTGATGAGATGAGCAGCTGGTACACTGCTGAAAAAGAAGCTGTTGGAGCTGATGTGAGTGGAAATGTGGTTGCACAAAATGTAAGTCAGCAATCATAGTCTTTGAGTGGAACAGGAGAGTCCTCATCTAGTGGTTCAGTTGATAGACCATGGAGTGGCAGGCTGCGTCATAATACCAGTCCTGCAAATGTGATTAGTACATCACATAAAGGCAAAGAGAAAGTGATTGAGCCCCTTAGTATGCCTGACATTTTTGTAGGGCATTCTCATGTTGATGGAGATTCTAGTGGCTCTCAGAGATAAGCCTTGATGAGGATCTTGGGATACCAGCTATGAGAACACCTGGTGTAAAGAAGGCTCTGGAAGCCATGAATGCAAAGCTGCGAAGATCTAGGAGAGTGAAGAATCATGTGCAGAGGTTTACCTATGATGGTTATGTGGCACATAAAAAAACATCACTATGCATACATGGCAAAAGTTGTACAGGTTGTAGAGCCCACATGCATTGATGAGGCTATTGGAAATGTGTATTGGGAGAAAGCTATGAATGATGAGGAGATGGATGCACTATATGGAAATGAGACTTGGGATTTAGTGCAATTGCCTGAAGGCAAGAAATCCATTGGATGCAAGTGGGTGTACAAAGTAAAGCATAACAGTGATGGAAGCATAAGCAGGTACAAGGCTAGATTGGTAGCCAAAGGATATGCGCAGACATATGGCATTGATTATGAGGAAACCTTCAGCCCAATTACCAAGATGGCAACAGTGAGAGTTGTGATAGCAGTGGCTACGTCAAAGCAATGGTCTTTACATCATCAGCTGGATGTAAAGAATGCATTCTTGCATGGGGATTTGCAGGAAGAGGTGTATATGTTGCAGCCACCTGGTTATGAGGATGTGAGTCACCCTGAGCATGTTTTCAGGTTGAAGAAAGCCTTGTATGGCTTAAAACAAGCACCAAGAGCATGGTCTGACCAGATTTCTGAATATCTTGTCACTATTGGCTTTCATGTAGCCAATGCAGATTTCTCGCTGTATGTGAGACACAGTGATAGAGGGGTTGTGCTTATTGTTATCTATGTAGATGACCTGATCATTACGGGGGACCATGATGCAGAGATCTTTGATGTAAAGATCTTGCTTAGACAGAAGTTTGAGATGAAGGATCTGGGGGAGCTCAGATATTTCTTGGGCATTGAGGTGATTAGGTCACCACATGGTATTGGATTACTGCAGAGAGTATGGCTTGGACATGTTGTCCAAGTATGGTATGACAGGCTGTATCTCATTGCCATTGGATCAGAATGGCAAGTTGAGTACAGATTCAGGAGAGATTTTGGAGGATCCTACTATGTATAGGCGCATAGTAGGAAGCTTGATCTACATGATGATCACCAGGCCAGATTTGAGCTATGCTGTTGGGTTGGTGAGTCAATTTTATGCAAGTTCCTCTCGGAAGCTGCATTTGGATGCATTGAGATGCATACTGAGGTATGTGAGGTCTACTTTGCATTGTGGACTATTTTATGAAACTCGGACAGAGATATGTGTACATGGGTACACAGATGCTGATTGGGCTGGTAGTATCTCAGAAAGAAGATCTACTAGTGGCTTCATGTTTTCTTTGGGGAGTGCTGCTGTGACTTGGAGCAGCAAGAAGCAACCTACGGTTGCTCTATCCAGTACAGAGGCCGAGTAGTACAGAGGTGCTGCTATGGCAACATGTGAGGTAGCTTGGTTGAGAAAGCTACTTAGATATTTGGGTCTATCAGTGGATAGAAAAGTTGTCATTTTCTGTGACAATATTAGCGGTATACAGTTGGCCAGGAACCTAAATTTTCATGCTCGCACGAAGCATATAGAGGTCCACTACCATTTTGTCGGAGAGAAGGTTTTGGCAGGAGACGTTGACCTTGTTTATGTCAGCATACATAGGATCATGTCACTGACATCTTCACCAAAGCATTGGGTACAAAGAAGCTCCGCAGATTTAGGGCTTCGCTTGGTGTACATGAGATGGAGTAGAGCTCGAGGGGGAGTGTTGAGATATCGAGCTCATCTAGTGAGGCGGTGGACACTGATGATCCGCCTGGGGGATATGCCCCATGTTGAGATATCGAGCACGTCTAGTGACGCGGTGGACACTGATGACCCGCATGGGGGATAGGCCCCACACTTACACCACTGGCATGGTTGGTGAGATCATGGGAGATATGCGGCCAGTGGGATGACAGGCTGTGTGACAGCTATTCTAGAGACTGGCATAGTTATAGCTCCAGCTCATTTAGTCGGGTTCACACTATAGAGAACCCGTGTATGTATTGGCTGAGTACCTTTCATATTATGTGTACTCTTATTCTTGTATATGGTGTGTTGAGTGTTGAGTGAAGAAGGAGAAGATTTTCAGCCTCTCACCTTGTGTGTTCTCTATAAGGGTTTTGTGAGTGTGTGTGTGTGGTTGCAAGAGCTCAAGCTCTCTTCCCCCCTGCATCTTTTCATGGTAACAGAGCCTGGTTCGTGCTAAGGGCTGAGCTGCAAGCAAGAGAACCACAGGAAGCGGTACGAGGGTAAGAGCTGCAACTACTCTTCCCTATTTGTGTTGGTGACTACACCCTTGTCGAGAGCTCTACGGGAGGCACCGGCAACGATCTCTGATTGAGGAGCTTTCTTCGCGGGAGTAAAGCTATAGGGCAACTATATTGTCCTATTAGACAATATTTTCTGGGCCGAAAACGCGTTTCGGGCGTGTCTGGACCTCCGTTTTTCACAAAGCAGGCGATTTCAAGCACTGCGGGTAAGTCGTCGATTCTCTGCAGAACTCTGTTTTAAGAACTGCAGGAAGACAGATTGATTGTGTAGACACTGTGGGTGCTGCAAAGAGGTCTACAGTTGCCATTGGGTGTATGTATGCACATTGAAGTCACTGGCTGTGACATTTGAGAGTACTACAGTACCGCTGTGCAGAAAATACAGCAGTTTGTGTAGAAAAACCAGAGTGCAATTTCTGGTAAAATTGTGTGTTTGGCAAGATGTCAAATGATGGGATAACTAAGATTGTGGCTGAGAAGCTTGATAAGAATAACTTCCATGCTTGGAGGTTCAGGTTGACGAATTTCCTGATGGGAAAAGGCTATTGGGACTACATAGAAGGTGAGCATGAAGAGGCACCGGAAATACCGGATATAAATCCGACTGCTGTGCAGATGTGAGAGTTTAAAGAGTGGAACCAAGGAGCCAGGAAGGTTATGTATTGGCTATCCATTAGTATACAGGACACCATGATTGGGCACATTCAGGATGCCAAGTCCCCCAAGGAGGCGTGGGACACCTTGGTAAAGCTTTATGAAACAAATACCAAGGCACGCAAGATACAGTTGAAGAATGAACTTCATACTGTGGAGAAAAAGAGCATGTCTGTGAATGACTATGTGCTGAAGATAAAGGGTATTCTGGAATCCCCTGCATCTATTGGTGTGTCAGTAGATGATGATGATAAGGTGGAGGTCTGTCTACGTGGTCTCGGGCCACAATACAAGGCGTTTAAGACGTCTATTCAGACTCGGGAAAACATTCCCAACTTTACAGATTTGGTGTCTATGCTGATTATCGAAGAGAAGAACTTGGGTAAAGACCAACAGTCTTCACAAAGCAAAAACAGTTCAGAGCAATAGGTCTTCTACACGAGTTCAGGAAGAGGACGAGGTAGAGGAGGCCGTGGACGCGGTCAAGGAGGTGGCCGAACAGGTAATCAGAATTATGGCCAGCAGCAGCAACAACAACAACAGTCCCAGAATCAACAACAACAACAACAACACGCAGGTGGAAGAGGCGAATTCAGAGGCAGGGGGAGTCAAAGTGGCTGTGGAAATTGGCAAAGGCAGTATAATGATGCACGTGAATGCTATTATTGTGGGTAAGCATGGACATGTGCAGGGAGAATGTTATAAGAAGCAGGCTGACATGTAAAATGGGAAAGTGCAGCAAAACAACTATGCATCCTCAAGCAGAAATAATGAGGATAATGAAAGGTTGTTTGTTATGCAGCATGTCGTGAATGCCATGTCTGAAAATGTTGATGTAGCACAAAAAGATAATGTATGGTATGTGGATTCAGGCGCTTCGAACCACATGACGAGTCATGGAGAGTGGTTCAAGGAGATGAAAAACCCGGAAAGACCAGGTTTTGTGGAAACAGGGGATGACACTGCTCATCCAATTGCCCATGTTGGAGATGTGCCATTGTCTATGCAGGATGGCAAAGCGAAGTACCTTGCAGATGTACTTCATGTACCGAACATAACAAAGAATCTGGTTTCAATTGGCCAGATGATTGAGCAGGGTTTGCAGGTTCGGTTTAACCCTGCTGATGGATGTTATGTTGAAGATTTTAAAGACAAGTGCAGGTTGATTGCAAAAGGCAACAGAGTGGGCAGAATGTTTACATTAAATGTAGACATGCCTAAAATGAGTGCTGCAATGTTTGCAAATGGTTCAGGAATTGTTGCAGACACAGACATTTGGCATAAAAGGATTGGACATGTAAATGTGCAGAGATTGAAGTCTATGCAGACAAAAGGAATTGTGACAGGGCTGCCAAAATTTAAAGTGGAAGGTATGCAGAAAATATGTGAAGCATGTCAATTTGGGAAGCAAACAAAGCATGTGTTTCCACGTAACAGATATGTGAGCAGAAATGCACTAGATGTTGTGCATTCAGATGTATGGGGTCCTACGAAGACCATATCTATGGGAGGCTGCAGGTATTATGTGACTTTCATTGATGACCACACAAGGAAAGTGTGAGTATACTTCATGAAGGAGAAGAGTGAGGTGTTCACTCACTTTCAGAATTTCAGAGTTTTGGTTGAAAAGCAAACAGGAAAATATGTAAAGTGCCTAAGGTCAGATGGAGGGGGAGAGTACTTCTCCAATGAGTTCTCTGAATTTTTGAAGAAGAATGGTATTCGGAGATAGTTTACATGCAGATACACTCCGCAGCAAAATGGAGTTGCTGAGCGGAAAAACAGGCACATTGCTGAGATTGCACGAGCATTGATGGAAGAGAAGAATATGCCGCATTGCTATTGGGCTGAGGCTGTTTCTACAGCAGTATACATCATGAACAGGACTCCAACTGCAGCCATACATGATGTAACTCCAGAGGAAAAGTTTACTGGCAGAAAACCAGATTTGTTTCATCTGAAAGTCTTTGGATGCATTGCATATGTGCATGTGCCAGATGAGCTGAGAACTAAGCTGGATCCAAAAGCTAAAAAATGTGTGTTTATTGGATACTCCCTTGAGCAAAAGGGATACAGGTGTTATAACCCTGCTACACGTGAGTTGAGGGTAAGCAGGGATGTTGTCTTTGATGAGATGAGCAGCTGGTATGCTGCTGAAAAAGAAGTTGTTGGGGCTGATGTGAGTGGAAGTGTGGTTGCACAGAATGCAGGTCAGCAATCACAGTCTTTGAGTGGACCAGGAGAGTCCTCATCTAGTGGGTCTATTGATAGACCATGGAGTAGCAGGCTGCGTCATAATACCAGTCCTGCAAATGTGATTAGTACATCATGTAAAGGAAAAGAGAAAGTGGTTGAGCCCCTTGGTATGCCTGACATTTCTGGAGGGCATTCTTATGTTGATGGAGAGTCTAGTGGCTCAGATATGAGCCTTGATGAGGAGCTTGGGATCCCAGCTATGAGAACACCTGGTGTAAAGAAGGCTATGGAAGCCATGAATGAAAAGCTGCGAAGATCTGGGAGAGTGAAAAATCCTGTGCAGAGATTTACCTATGATGGTTATGTGTAACATCACTATGCATATATGGCAAAGGTTGTGCAAGTTGTAGAGCCCACATGCATTGATGAGGCTGTTGGAAATGTGTGTTGGGAGAAAGCTATGGATGAGGAGATGGATGCACTACATGGAAATGAAACTTGGGATTTAGTGCAATTGCCTGAAGGCAAGAAAGCCATTGGATGCAAGTGGGTGTACAAAGTTAAACATAACAGTGATGGAAGCATAAACAGGTACAAGGCTAGATTGGTAGCCAAAGGATATGCGCAGACATATGGGATTGATTATGAGAAAACTTTCAGCCCAGTTGCCAAGATGGCAACGGTGAGAGTTGTGATAGCAGTGGCTGCGTCAAAGCAATGGTCTTTACATCAGATGGATGTAAAGAATGCATTCTTGCATGGGGATTTGCAAGAAGAGGTGTATATGTTGCAGCCACCTGGTTATGAGGATGTGGGTCACCCCGAGCATGTTTGCAGGTTGAAGAAAGCCTTGTATGGCTTAAAGCAAGCACCAAGAGCATGGTCTGACAAGATTTCTGAATATCTTGTCACTATTGGCTTTCATGTAGCCAATGCAGATTTCTCGCTGTATGTGAGACATGGTGATAGAGGAGTTGTGCTTGTTGTCATCTATGTAGATGACTTGATCATTACGGGGGACCATGATGCAGAGATCTTTGATGTAAAGATCTTGCTTAGATAGAAGTTTAAGATGAAGGATCTGGGGGAGCTCAGATATTTCTTGGGCATTGAGGTGATTAGGTCACCACATGGTATTGGATTACTGCAGAGACAGTATGGCTTGGACATGTTGTCCAAGTATGGTATAACAGGCTGTAAGCCTATTTCTGTGCCATTGGATCAGAATGGCAAGTTGAGTATAGATTCAGGAGAGATCTTGGAGGATCCTACTATGTACAGGCGCATAGTAGGAAGTTTGATCTACATGACAATCACCAAACCAGATTTAAGCTATGATGTTGGGTTGGTGAGTCAGTTTATGCAGGTTCCACGAAAACCGCATTTGGATGCAGTGAGATGCATACTGAGGTATGTGAAGTCTACTTTGCATTGTGGACTATTCTATGAGACTAGGACAGAGATATGTGTACATGGGTACACAGATGATGCTGATTGGGCTGGTAGTATCTCAGATAGAAGATCTACCAGTGGATTCATGTTTTCTTTGGGGAGTGCTACTGTGACTTGGAGCAGCAAGAAGCAGCCTACGGTTGCTCTATCCAGTACAGAGGCCGAGTACAGAGGAGCTGCTATGGCAGCATGTGAGGTAGCTTGGTTGAGAAAGCTACTTGCAGATTTGGGTCTATCAGTGGATAGACAAGTTGTCATTTTCTATGACAACATTAGTAGTATACAGTTGGCCAGGAACCCTGTCTTTCATGCTCGTACGAAGCACATAGAGGTCCACTACCACTTTGTCAGAGAGAAGGTCTTGGCAGGAGATCTTTATCTTATTTATGTCAGCACAGAGGATCAGGTAGCTGACATCTTCACCAAAGCATTAGGTACAGAGAAGCTCCACAGATTCAGGGCTTCGCTTGGTGTACATGAGATGGAGTTGAGCTCGAGGGGGAGTGTTGAGATATCGAGCTCGTCTAGTGAGGCGGTGGACACTGATGACCCGCCTGGGGGATAGGCCCCACACTTACACCACTGGCATGGTTGGTGAGATCATGGGAGATATGCGGCCAGTGGGATGACAGGCTGTGTGACAGCCATTCTAGAGACTGGCATAGTTATAGCGCCAGCTCATTTAGTCGGGTTCACACTTTAGAGAACCCGTGTATGTATTGGTTGAGTACCTTTCATATTATGTGTACTCTTATTCTTGTATATGGTGTGTTGAGTGTTGAGTGAAGAAGGAGAAGATTTTTAGCCTCTCACCTTGTGTGTTCAACTATTAGGGTTTTGTGAGTGTGTGTGTGTGCTTGCAAGAGCTCAAGCTCTCTTCCCCCCTGCATCTTTTCACCCCACACTTACACCACTGGCATGGTTGGTGAGATCATGGGTGATATGCGGCCAGTGGGATGACAGGCTATGTGTGACAGCCATTCTAGAGACTGGCATAGTTATAGCACCAGCTCATTTAGTTGGGTTCACACTATAGATTACCCTAGTATGTATTTGGTTGAGTACCTTTTCATATGTGTGTACTCCTATCTTTGTATATGGTGTGTTGAGTGTTGTGTGAAGAAGAAGAAGATTTTCAGCCTCTCACCTTATGTGTTCTCTTTTAGGGTTTTGTGAGTGTGTGTGTGCTTGCAAGAGCTCAAGCTCTCTTCTCCCCTGCATCTTTTCAGGTGTGGCGGATGCTTTGGGGGAGGTGCATGGTCATCTTTGCCTATGGCGAGGAGAGCAAACCTTATATGGATGACATGGGAATGGAGGGTTTATTCTACCTTCTGTCATTTAGTCAACCAAACCTATAAGGACACCTTTAAACCATGGGGAGAATAAAAGACAAAAGGAGTTATGTATGTAGTTTAGTGCATGCATGAGCGGTGTCCAAATCCACCACACATATGTTTTTCCGATGAGTGGGCGAGGAATCACATTATATGCGAGAAGGCGAAGAGGGAAGCGAGGGAGAGTACTCAACACTCTCAAGAAAAGGCGATGCATGCAAGTCAACTGCTGAAGTATGGTAGGATGAAGTATGGATTTGGAGGAAAGACAAGCCGGCTCGCATGATTTGTAAGTTTTCTCTTTGCCATTTTTCACTAAATTTACTTGATGTGTCGTGATTTTCATATCTCATGCGTGTTGAAATTTATTGTAGGCAAGGGTAACAAGTCACCCCCAATGTTTGAGGAGAATAGAAACCGCAAGCACCACAATGAAGCATACACTTGGGAGCGGCTCAAACGCTACGGAGTGGGACTCACTAAAACAGATATCCAACGAGCTCGATAGGGCATCTTGGTGAGACTCTAAACTTGATTATTAATTATCACCCAGCTTGTTTTTCTTATGGCTAACGTGTTTGCAGTGTATCACTATTTAACGCAGGAAGACGACGATGTTGAAAGTGACAGTAATAATGATGAAGGTGGTGGTGCACATGGTGAAGATGCGGGCGAAGACGAAGATGAAGATGAAGACAATGCATGAATTTAATTAGTTTTCGATGTCTTCATGTTTATTCATTTTTGGACATAAACACCTCATGTATTTTGCAACTATGTATATAATTTGCAATAAAAACATGACATTGTTGTATTGTAATTATTTTTTGTGTTTTAAGTTAAAAAAAGTTTAAATAATGTGATTAAAAAAAGGGGACAGAATGGGTGAGATATGTGGGGACATGTCCCCACATATCTCACCCATTCTATCCCTGTTTATTTTTTTGTGGACAATCTGTGGCTATACATGCTGCTCTATTTGTGGTTATGTGTACACGTGGTTATTTACACAGTTATTTGCGTGGTTGTAGCCGCGTGCATAGCTGTGTGAACGATTTTTTCCATATATAGATTCTTTTAAATTTTCGCAGCTCTTCATGTGAGTGTGCTCTTCGTTTCTTGTAGTGGGAGGGACCTGGGTGAGCATGTGCAAAGGGGGCAATGGTCCCAAAACCTCACATCTCAACATTGGGAGGAGGTGTCCCTTGCGTTCTTCCATGTGTGGGGTGGTCCTTATGTCGCTAGGTGGCATGCGGAGGAGAGTCTCCACTCGCAGTTAGGGGTTTTGGGTTTGGCCCTTGGGCGACGAGTAGAGAGTCTCCACTTGCAGTTACGGGTCGTTCCACCTCAGTGCTCCATTCGAAGCTTTGGTTCCAAAATTTTACTAATCTATGCTTGGTAAGTTGTAGCATGATATCTTATATGAAGCATTGAAGCGACAGTGAACGAATGTGCATGTGAAGCGTTGAAATGATAATAGTAATCCTATACATGCATGCTTATAAAGACAAACCCCATTGACGGTAAGGCAAAGGAAGCATGATATCTTATGTGAAGCGTTGAAATGATATACATGCAAAGACAAACCCCATTGACGATAAGGCAAAGGAAACGATCCAAAAAAAAAAAAAAAAAAAAACTTTGCAAGGTGGGCGCATCTTCAATTAGACTTTAGCACGCATGAAGCTTTTATCGTTGTCCGGGGTTGTCGAGTCCGCCTCTGCTGCTCCGTCCGGCCACCTCCGCTTCGTGCACTCCTGTCTTGTTTTGCCGTCTCCTTGATCCTCCTTCACCCCCACCCCTTCTTTAGCTTCAACCAAATGCTCTTCCGCATATTAGCTTAGTCGCCCATCGCCCTTACATCATCTCCTCATAGTCCTGCGCGATGCTACCTGCACAGGCCTTAGTTAGATCACTCGCTCATTCATGCATTTCGTCGTTATCCATCCCAGAACTGACGAATAAATTCTCCCAATTTGTGTTTCCTCATAAGCTAAAGCGTCCATCAAGCAATTCATTGTAATCCGCTCTCATTAGCTTGATCGCCCATCATCCATTTAATCTCAATTAGCCTAATCGCCCATCACCCATTTCTTCATAAACCTCCCAATTAGCCAAACCGCCCAATCAGCTTAATCGCCCATCACCCTCTTCATGAACCTCCCAAAACGCACACGTTAGCTTCATCGCCCACTAACCGTTTCTTCAGAATCCGCCCAATAGAACTCATGATTAGCTGAATCTTTTACTCGTAATTCACCCAACACACTCACATAAATCCCTTGGAGCGTAATAATCTTTAGCATGTGCGGTATTTTGAAGCAGCCAACAGCAAGAACTGGCATTGCTCAGTAGCTCGGATAAGCTTTGATGAGCTTGATCGACAAGGTAGGAGTTTGAACCAAGTGACTAGAAAAATTCTGCGTGTGCGTGCGTGTGCGTGCGTGCGTGTGGAGAGAGAGAGAAAGAGAGTATAAGAGTAATTGATTTTAACTCTCATCTTCGTGCAAGAATGGGATCAGTCATGGAGGCACTCATTCGGCAGCTTCGCTGCCGCCGGTCACCCACCAACCTGCAGAATGGGTGCTCTCCGCCCAATCTGTGGTTCTTAAGCACATGCTAATTATTATGTATAGAAACAACCATTGAATGACTATGATTTCATTAATTACACACAAAAAGCCAGCAAATTCTCATGAAATCTGCATTTTGTGCAGGCATGCAAGTGTTGAGAACTGATTTAGATGCACCCAAACAATGGCTTCTATGGAAATTCTGGTTAACTGGAAAGGCAAGGGTCCATACATGGCCTATATGGTGGCTTATATGGTTTAACCACCTCATTGCTGTAGCTTACAAATTAAGAGATTTTAAAGAACAATTACTTGCCGGGTGCACCTACATTTTAATGAAGAGAGGAAGGTCACCGACTGTGACTGTGCACTATGGGCAAGATACCGGGCACAAACTTGATACCCCGGCAGCGGCAGCCTTGTGTAAGATCAGAAATGACTATTTTCCTAATACCTTCCATAGCACTGGAATACATATAGATACAAATGCTGCATATGGTGGTGGACTCGGCCCCCCACAACAAGCAACCTATGATGTGAACAGCCAAATGCTGGCAAGGTCTCCCTTGTCCCCTCTTTCCCCCCAGCAATCCTCTTATGGTTCAAATAACCAGTCCCTATACCACTTTGAATTCAGGTTAAGTGAGGATTCCAACCAAAGTTGCACTTCTCATAACAGAGAGCCATATCTACAAAGCCAGGCATCCTTGTATGAGCCTTCCATGATGCAGATCCCATCGCAAAGCTCATCTCTCTACAGAAACCTCTCTTCCACAAATGCTCTTGGTGATGTGGCTCCCATCAATCCTGATGACAAGCAACCCACTATCAAAGATTCAAATGTACAACGCATGCTACGACAGCTAGAGAGTGCATTATTGGGCCCTGATGATGACATTAATGATGATGATGATGGACCAGACATTGCACCATGTGTAGATCATCATGATGACCTAGGCTCCCAGCACAGAAGGTGCAGAAAGGAGAAAGGTGCTGCCAAGTTTGCAGAATTGCCAGCTTCTAGGTCACAAGTGCTCCCTAGTCTAAGTAATCAGCAACATTCAAAGGTGTGCATCTTTGATACCCGACGGTGTATGGCATCGGCAAAGAAGAGGCATGTACAGCTAGACCAAGTTAATGACCCATTCAAGTCACCACACTCACAGACCACTGTAGACTCCCGTGATGAGGGCAACAAAGGCCATGCAGAGCAGCTCCTGGTGGCATGTGCTGCGGCCATGGCTGATGAGAATTTGAGAGAAGCTGATATATTGATTGGAAAGCTGAAAGACTCAGTGTCAATCTATGGGAATCCTATTGAAAGACTTTCTGCCTACATGGCCGAAGGACTCATAGCACGGCGAGGATCATCCGGACCGAGAATTTACAAGTCTCTAAGACATATGAAGCCCCCAGGGCCTGGGCTCCTCTCTCCGATGGAGGTCATGTGTGAAATGTGCCCTTATCTCAAATTTGGCTGCATGGCTGCAAATGGTGCAATTGCAGAGGCCTTTAAGGATGAAAAGAAGGTACACATTATAGATTTTCAGATTGCACATGGGATGCAGTGGATGTCGTTGCTTCAAGCGTTGGCGAACAGGCCAGGGGGACCTCCTGATGTGAGGATTACTGGGATAAATGTCTGGGATGAAAAGGATACTCTTGACAGGAGTGTAGAGTTGGTGGGGCAGAAGCTAACTAAGCTTGCACAGTCAATAGGGGTTCCCTTTGAGTTCAACCCACTGTCCATACAGATGTCGGAGTTGCGAACGTCAATGATCGAGCAGAGGTGTGGAGAAGCCTTGGCTGTCAACTTTGCATTGCAGCTGCATCACATGCCAGATGAGAGTGTGAGCACAACAAATCCAAGGGACAGGTTGCTTAGAATGGTGAAAGGAATGAACCCTAAAGTGCTTACATTAGTAGAGCAGGAAGCAAACACAAACACTGCACCCTTCTTTTCTAGATTTCTAGAGTCCCTTGACTACTACTCTGCAGTCTTTGAGTCCATTGATGTTGCGCTACCCAGAGACAGCAGAGATAGAATAGCTATGGAGCAGCAATGCTTGGCACGAGACTTGGTTAACATCATTGCCTGTGAAGGGACCGACCGTGTCGAGCGACATGAGTTGATGGGTAAATGGCGATCTCGCCTCATGATGGCTGGTTTTAGGCCTCACCCTCTAAGCCCCTTTGTTAACACCACCATCAGAGCACTCCTTGAGCTCTACTCCAAAAATTACAGACTACAAGAGGAAGACGGCGCGCTCTTCCTCGGCTGGCTGAACCGGCCACTCATTGTAGCTTCTGCATGGTGCTAAGGAAGAGAGAGGCGGGGCGCACGTCCTCGGGTAGCTGAGAAGGCCGTTCATTGTGGCTTCTGCATGGTGGTATGGAAGAGAGAGGCCGAACGCTCTACCTCGGCTGGAGGCGCTAAGCAACAGGAAGGCGGCGCGCTCTTTCTCGGCTAGCGGAACAGGCCACTCGGGGGTAAAATCTATTGTTTATGAACCTTTTCCAAATGGGGAATGGCACTAAAGTTAGGTTTCCATTGGAAAAAATTCTAAGTGTAAACGACGAGAAGAGGGGTGTATCCTCTCGGCCATTTACAATATGATGCAAGCATTTCTCAACAAGTTCGTTTGACCTAACTAGAATGTCCAAGGTAACAAAATCTTGGAAAAAAAGGGTAATGCCTATTTAAAATTCATACTACTTAATACCAACTTCTAACTTTGTAGTTTTCAAATAATTCGTGTTTAACAACCTAAGATCAAGTCCCATTCTCCAGTCTCATGTGGGATGACAAGGTTTTGGATTTTAAACTTTGGCCATGTATAGGGTCATCCGGATCCGCAGGTTCTTTCAAAAGAGGTGCACACGCTAAAGCATGGCCAATATGATCTAGTTGCTACACAATGCCATGATTGCTCATGATTGCATGGTGAAGTTTGTCGATATGGCTTTTAACTAGATTCTGGTCTGTAAGTTTGAGTTTTAATCTTAAGGTATGAAACGACACATCTAAACTGATACTTTGTGTTATTATAATTCCATCAAATAACTGTCGACTTTGTAAAGTAGGCTAATTATTGTAAATTTAGCTTCAATACCAATAATCATGTAAAGTATAGCATCCTTTCATATAATATTATAACAAATCCTCAAATGTTTGGTTGGGACTAGAGTGATGCAATATGGTGTGGGAAAATTATATGGCTTGAGTTGGTTCAAACTGGTGGAAAATACTATTAAGTATGTAGCAATCAATTATAAATGAAAATAAGTACAGTGATGCCTACAACAAGCACTAAAAGTGGCCACCTTTCCACCTTAGCATGATTCCACCCAAACATTCGACATAACAATCATCAGGGTTAAAGCACACTTGAAAACCCTACTCAATCCTCCTCTACCCTGCACTTGTGTAGAAGACTTGTTGCTCCGAATTGCCTTTGTTTTGTGAAGAATGGTCTTCACCCAAACTCTTTTCTTCAATGATCAGCATATTGACACCAAATCTATAAAATTGGGAATATTATCCCGAGTCTGAATAGACGTCTTGAATGCCTTGTATTGTGGCCAGAGACCATGTAGACATACTTCCAAGTTATCATCATCATCAATAGAAACACCAATCGATGCAAGGGATTCCACAATTCCCTTGATCTTCAAGGCATAACCATTCACAGAGATTTTTTTCTTCTCCACAGTATAAAGCTCATTCTTTAACTGAATCTTACATGCCTTGGTGTTAGTTTCATACAACTTCACCAAGGTGTCCCATGCCTCCTTGGGTGACTTGGCATCTTGTATATGCCCAATCATGGTATCATATATACTAGTAGAAAGCCAATACATGACTTTCCTTGCTCCTTGATTTAATCCTTATATTCTTTTACATCTGCAGTAGTCTCACGTATCTCTGGTGCCTCTTCATGTTCACCTTCAATGTAGTCCCCGTAACCTTTTTCCATCAAAAAATTTGTTAATCTAAATCTCCAAGCATGGAAGTTGTTCTTGTCAATATTCTCTGCAACAATCTGGTTGATTCCATGATTCGACATCTTGTCTGCCACACAAACTCACCAAAAATAACACACTTGTTTAACCTACACAAACTATTGTATTCTCTGCAACTGTACTTAACTGCACCCAAATGTCACAACCAATGACCTCAACTTGCATACATACACCCAATAACACTTGTAAGACCTTTTTTCGGTACACACATTGTCTGCACAACCAAATGCCCTTCTTGTAGTTCCAAAAATAAAATTCTGTAGAGAGTTGAAACTTACCGGTAGTGCATGTGAATGCCTATGAACTAAAAAACAGAGGTCAAGACACACCCAAAATGCAATAACGTCCAAAGGACATCATAGTTTCCCTATAGCTTCGCTTCCACGAAGACATCTCCTCAATCAGAGTTTGTTTGCCGGTGCCTCCTGAAGAGCTCACGACAAGGGTGTAGTAGCCAACACAAAGGGTGAAGAGTAGGTAAATCTCTTACCCTTGTACCACTTTATGTGCTTCTCTTACTTGCCACTCAACTTCTTAGCATGAACCGAGCTCTGATACCAAGAAAAGATGCAGGGAGGAAGAGAGCTTGAGCTCTTGTAAGCACACCACACACACTCACACAAACCCTAGATGAGAACACACAAGATGAGAGGCTGAAAATTGTTCTTCTTCTTCTTCTCAACAAAAGGGTTCTAAAAAAAGATAAGTGAAATACAACATAAGTACTAAAGTACTATGTACGTGCGGTTCATAATGTGAACACGCTAAGTGAGTGGGCTGGCAAGATAAGTATGTCATAACTCAGTGGTGGCGGACTAGTAGTAGCTGTTGTAGTCCAGCTGTAGAATCACTAGTGAATATCTATCATGTTAGAATCACTAGTGAATATCTATCATGTTAGAATCCTACCAAACACACTAGTGATTTAAGTGGCAGAAACAATTACCAAGACATACCATAAGTGTCAACTTATATTGAGCTTGACATCTCAATAGCTAACTTTGTGTACTTTGTCACATAATTCTTATGCAGAATGCATGGGTGCAAACACTTTGAGGTTTAAGGCCAAAGCCACTGGTAGCATGCTCATGTTTTGGTGGATAGTGAAAGTACACATATCTTTGTGAACAAGAAGTCATTGTGTGGTCTCAATTCTAGCCCATACCTTTGGAAACTTTCCATGAAGTTCACGTGGCAAATGGGCCTAAAATGTATTGCACATTGATTTGTCAAGATGTAAGTTTAAAGCTCTCAAAGGAGTATACATGAAAAGATGATTTTATTGTTCTTGATATGGAACTCATCGACATGGTTCTTGGGTGTGATTGGCTCTCAATTATTGGTTCTTTCACTACTATGAATTTGAAGCAAAGCTTTATGCATGGAGCATTACATTGATAGGACTCAAAGCTTACTTTGATCAATGCTTTCCTTGGCATATAATTGATTGGCATGAAAAGCATCAAAACCATACACACATGCTTCAAATTCTTTCCTTCATCCTTGCTATACACCAAAATGTTGTCGAAGAAGAAGACTAACACAAACTTAAAAAGAAAGGGTTGGGGAACTTGTCTCATCAAGGCTTGAAAAGTGGCGGGTGCATTACATCCCAAATGGCATAACCAAGTAATGCAAGAGATCCCTCTTGGTCCTAAATGCCGTCTTATACTCATCACCACTCTTCATCCTTATTTGGTGGTACTCGGACCTCAAGTCATTTGTGAAGAAACAGACACCCTTCAACTCATCCAAAAGATCATCAATGCGAGGTATAGGGTACCTATTCTTGATGAAAGCCTTGTTCAAATCAGGGTAATCCAGACACATTCTAAAGGTTCCATCATTCTTCTTCACAAGAAGCATCAGAGATGTAAAAGGAGATTGAATTGGCTCCACCCATCCCATGTCCAATTCTTGCACTTGTTTTACCTAGTCCACTTTTTGGATCTAGTTGAAACAGGAGAGACTCGAGAGATAAAAATATCACATTATTTGGGAGTTTAAAACTCTCCCACACATAATCATTTGATGCTCCTGCCTCTTTTTGGTGGTAAACATTTAGGCATGTTAAATACATCCTTGTATTCATCCAACAACTTTTGCATGCCCTTGTGCACTTCCTTCTTAATGGAATCATTGCTCTCATCCTTGCAAAGCTTTAGTACATACAAATAACCCATATTCTTGAGCTCTCTCTTAAGTTGAGCAATAAGGGTGGATGCATGTGGAAGAGGCATTGGGGCCATATTGTATCAAGATCATGGGGTAATTGCATATGAAAGCTGCAAATTGGATGACAAGGAGCTGGAATTGTATGTCTATTATTAAGAGATGATTGCCATCTTATATGCAATCAAGAAATGGTAGCATTATCTCTATGGGAGTGATTTATATGTGAGAAGTGATCGTAGGGTGCTCCAATACTTTCTATCACAACTAACTCTATCTCCAAAGCAAAGAAGATGGTTGGCTATTTTGCAAAACTATGATTTTGAGATCACCTATAAAAAGGGAAAAGATAATTTAGTGGCCGATGCTCTTTCACGTATGTGGGCTTGTTCATTTATGCAGTCTTGGAGCTACATAAAGATTAGGTTATGTACATTCAAGAGAAATATATTCTTGGATGAAGAAGTGTCACAAGTGGTGCAGAAATTACAACAAGACACCCATGAAGATTTGCCTCATTGTGAGCTCAACAATGTTCTCTTATACTATATAAGGACAAGATTTATCTTGAATCTAGTTCATCATACAAGAGCAAGGTGATGGAGGAAATGCATGCAACCCCTATGGCGGGTCATTTGGATCTTTACAAAACCTTTGACAAGATAAGGAAGAGTTTCTTTTGGAAAGGGATATGGAGAGATGTGCATGCATATGTTACAAGGTTTTTGCCGTGTGTCAAGGATCCATCACATAAGCCGGGAGGTTTTCTTCAACCCTTGGCTATTCCCAAGAGAAACTGCACACATATATCCATGGATTTCATCACATGACTTCCTTGCAAAAGGAAGGGTTGGGATAGATTGTTTGTAGTGGTGGATTGAATATATGGCTGCAAGGAAATTTGTTCATTCAAGCAAAACTCCAAAGTAAGCAAGTGAAATGCATGTGTGTAGAACCCCTAGACACAAGTGATCTAGGAGGCAGCAGAATTAAAATTGATGGCCAACTCATCAATTCGGAGTATATGAATGTGGTGTCATTCAAGCAAAACTCCAAAGTAAGCAAGTGAAACGCATGTGTGTAGCACTCCTTAAAAACCCCTAGACACAAGTGATCTAGGAGGCAGAACCTGATGAGTCCATATAAAACTTGGAAACCATCTAATAAAATCCACCAAAACAACTAGATCAACTAACCCATGATAGAATTTGTCTTAAAGGATTAGGAAATTAAGCATAGACCCACACTTAAATAAGTGCAAAATAAATTATCATGGACAAGTGATAAAGGCGAGACACACTTGGAATGCAGATTCCAGCCATCATCAAAGAAAGCAATGAATAGGTCTAATAAGAAAGAATTCCACACGAGATAAATTTGAAAAAGAAACTCACATGACCAATGGAATCAAACAAAGGTTCAACCATAACACCATCCCATTCACCAACTGTGAATGTGTGTGCCAAAATAAAATTTGTGTACAAAGACACACATATATGTGGCACAAAAAATAATTTTACTTTGCTACCATGTAGCCTTGAAACCACTCGCTAACACAATGTTCGAAAAGGGAAATAATAAATCCTTTCCAATAACAAATAATGCCACCATAAACAAAGTCCACCAAAGAAGGCTAGGTTTTAAGAAAAAATAAAGGTGGCCTCTTTTGGCGAAATATAAGCAAATTAAAATGGTTTTTTTAACCCTTAGGCCTTTTAGCAAAGTAAGATGGTTTTTTTTAAATAACCCTTTTCATTAAAAGGTTAATAAAAACCACCCCCAACTGTAGAGCAACCGATTGTATGAGGGAGAGGGAGAGAAGCAACTCACTGTGGCAAGGCGTGTCATCATTGGGCGAGCGAAACGGAGAGGGAGAGGCCGTCAGCGCACAAGGGCAATCAAGGTGGCGTTGTTAGGTATGTGAGATTGTGTCTCCCCCGAATGACATCTTTGTGCAAGACTGTTATTAGTTGACCAACTCTCTCCTCCTCCAAGTTCTCATCCATCTTGATCTGTGCTTTTCTTCTTTTGTTGGACGTCCTAGACATTGAAAGCACTCGCATCTCTTTGGAGTTCTTCACTGGATGGACATGCGATCTCCAAAACCTGCTTGTTCTTTTCTTCAAAAAGCGGGTTAAAGTGTAGGGAGGCTTCAAAATATTTTTTCGAGGGGTCGGCAGTCTATAACTCTGCATGACTCGATGAGGAGTTGTGTTAAAATCTCATAGATCTCTCTAGATAATCACTATGCGTAAACACGTATATACTCATCCACTCGACCACCCTCGAGCCCAAGGGTGCACACATGAAAATAATGAAGAACCACATACCTAACCTTGGTGCCCTTACCACCAAGAGATATGACTTCAATCTAGCAGCACGTAGCTCTAGTGTGAAATGGCAAGATACCATGCTCTACACAAGAGAACCCCCTAGAAGAGTTTTCCATGCTCCTATTTATAGGAGAGCTCCAAAGTGACTCTTGACCTTCCAATTCCATGTGTGACCCTTGGTCACCTGACCCTAACCTTAACCCAAGGCTAGGCCTAACCCTTGTCCGACTAGAGTATCTTCCCATGCTCCCATGCTCACATGCCTAGGGTGGGTTAGCCTCCTAGTATATGCACATATAATGGGTACATAACATACTTCCCCTCTCTCAAAACATTGCACTCTTGCAATGAAAAGAAGGAAAACTGCGCTGAACGTTCTCAACTGACTCCAAAGTCGAATCCTTAATTTCCCTGTTTTTTCACTTAACTTTAACCTTAGGGATTAAGCGACTACGAAGTTTCCTTTCCCTGAATTCAAGTACCTTTCCAAGTTTATGTGGAACAACATAAGATAAATCCTAGACCTCAACGAGTTCTTGAGGACTAACTATGTTATCCTCACCTCCCAGTTTCTCTTTTAATCTACTGACATGAAAGACTAGATGAACTCTGACATGTGGAGATAGTTTTAGCTCATACGCAACTATGCCAATTCAACGTATAACTCGGAATGGACCACAATATCTAGGAGATAATTTTGAGAACTTTCATGTTGACAAAGTCTAAGAATCTTTAGGAACTCTCAAATAAACCAACGCTCCTAGCTCAAAAGACCGAGGTGAGCGCCTCCTATCAGCATAAAACCGTGCTCTATCCTAAGCACTCCTAATAGAATACTGAGCTTGAATCAGCATTTCTTGCATATCACGCAAGAAATCCCTCGATGCATCAAGCTCAATGTCCTTAAGAGACCGACATCAACAGGTGCCCTGGGTTGATACCCATACATAAGCTATAACCAGTAAAGTTTTGTATGCTTAGAAGTATTATAGGCAAATTCCATCATTGGAAATAATTTTTTCCAACTTGATGGTTTTCCAGAGACATATGTACGAAGCATATCCTCTACACGCACTGTTTGCCCATCAAAGTGCGTGTGATCAGTGGAACTCATACTCAAAGTAGTTTCCTCGTAAACCATTCGGAATAAAGCAGGAAGACATGGCATTATAACAGCAAGAACCAGGGATCCATCGGCGGCCCGACATACCCGCATCTACACATGGAATCATCAGCATCCCAAGCTACCCATATCAACATAGGGAGTCATCAACACCTCGATGAGTCACATATGTACATCTGTAAACCATCAGGTGGACTGTATAAATCACCTAAAGGACAGAACTAGAGAAGGAAATGCCAACAAAGGAAGAATCCAAATTTCTTTAATCCGAACAAAACAAGATAAAATCGTTGAACTCTAAAGAAAGAGATTTCAACAAGTGAAAATGCCCATGAGATTACACCCATCAAAACATGCAGGCTATAGATAAAATAAGTTTATCTAGAGAACGCCTACACTACAACTTCAAGCGAATTCAGAAATTGAGATTGTTTTTGAATGTTGGGGTCAACATGCCAAGTGATGTAAGCAAGGCAACAATTTTGAGCCCAAATTATCCGATAAGATAATATATGCGACTGTCTCATACCACCATGATACCACCCATTTATACCTTACCAATTTGGAACTCTCTCATATGTCATCTAGGAAATATGAATAAAATCCTGCATAAAAGGAATGAGATGGCCTTATTCCAGACTTTCACATACTAAAACCTATCTCTATATACCTAAGACCACATCAAGGAATAACTCTTTCTGAGTACATCATTAGAAAACAATTTGAATTATTGGCGCCTTTCTAATGATAACTACCCAATAAACACAATAAAGCTAGGGTATAAAAATAACAATTCACCTAGATACATAGGCAACTAAGTATTTAAGTTGGAATATGTACAAGAGTATAAGGAACACACTCCAAAATTATGTGCAAAAACGAAGGCAAACACTACCTTCAAAGCACATGATATTATCCAAAATATCCTCATAAAACCATGGATAGAAGCATAGAAGCACCTCGAATATATGAAGCAAAATTAAAATTGGTGGGCCAACTCATCAATTCGGAGTATATGAATGTGGTGTCATTGAAGCAAAACTCCAAAGTAAGCAAGTGAAACACATGTGTGTAGTACTCCTTAAAGCCCCTAGACACAAGTGATCTAGGAGGCAGAACATGATGAGTCCATATAAAACTTGGAAACCATCTAATAAAATCCACCAAAACAACTAGATCAACTAACCCATGATAGAATTTGTCTTAAAGGATTAGGAAATTAAGCATAGTCCCACACTTAAATAAGTGCAAAATAAATTATCATGGACAAGTGATAAAGGCGAGACACACTTGGAATGCAGATTCCAGCCATCATCAAAGAAAGCAATGAACAGGTCCAATAAGAAAGAATTTCACACGAGATAAATTTGAAAAAGAAACTCACATGACCAATGGAAACCAACAAAGGTTCAACCATAACACCATCCCATTCACCAACTATGAATGTGTGTGCCAAAATAAAATTTGTGTACAAAGACACACATATATGTGGCACAAAAAACAATTTTACTTTGTTACCATGTAGCCTTGAAACCGCTCGCCAACACAATGTTCGAAAAATGAAATAATAAATCCTTTCCAATAACAAATAATGCCACCATAAACAAAGTCCACCAAAGAAGGCTAGGTTTTAAGAAAAAATAAAGGTGGCCTCTTTTGGCGAAATATAAGCAAATTAAAATGGTTTTTTTAAACCCTTAGGCCTTTTAGCAAAGTAAGATGGTTTTTTTTAAATAACCCTTTTCATTAAAAGGTTAGTAAAAACCACCCCCAGCTGTAGAGCAACCGATTGTATGAGGGAGAGGGAGAGAAGCAACTCACTGTGGCAAGGCGTGTCATCATTGGGCGAGCGAAACGAAGAGGGAGAGGCCATCAGTGCACAAGGGCGATCAAGGTGGCGTTGTTAGGTTTTTGAGATTGTGTCTCCCCCCAATGACATCTTTGTGCAAGACTGTTATTAGTTGACCAACTCTCTCCTCCTCCAAGTTCTCATCCATCTTGATCTGTGCTTTTCTTCTTCTGTTGGACGTCCTAGGATAGTGAAAGCACTCGCATCTCTTTGGAGTTCTTCACCGGATGGACATATGCGATCTCCAAAACCTGCTTGTTCTTTTCTTCAAAAAGCGGGTTAAAGGGTAGGGAGGCTTCAAAATCTTTTTTCGAGGGGTCGGCAGCCTATAACTCTGCATGACTCAATGAGGAGTTGTGTTAAAATCTCATAGATCTCTCTAGATAATCACTATGCATAAACACGTATATACTAATCCACTCAACCACCCTCGAGCCCAAGGGTGCACACATGAAAATAATGAAGAACCACATACCTAACCTTGGTTCCCTTATACCACCAAGAGATATGACTTCAATCCAGCAACACGTAGCTCTAGTGTGAAATGGCAAGATACCATGCTCTACACACAAGAGAACCCCCTAGAAGAGTTTCCCATGCTCCTATTTATAGGAGAGCTCCAAAGTGACTCTTGACCTTCCATTTCCATGTGTGACCCTTGGTCACCTGACCCTAACCTTAACCCAAGGTTAGGCCTAACCCTTGTCCGCCGACTAGAGTATGTTCCCATGCTCACATGCCTAGGGTGGGTTAGCCTCCTAGTATATGTACATATAATGTGTACATAGCATACTTCCCCTCTCTCAAAACATTGCACTCTTGCAATGAAAGGAAGGAAAACTGCGCTGAACGTTCTCAACTGACTCCCAAGTCGAATCTTCAATTTTCCTGTTTTTTCACTTAATTTTAACCTTAGGGATTAAGCGACCGCGAAGTTTCCTTTCCCTAAATTCAAGTACCTTTCCAAGTTTATGTGGAACATAGGATAAATCCTAGACCTCAACGAGTTATTGAGGACTAACTATGTTATCCTCACCTCCCAGTTTCTCTTTTAATCTACTGACATGAAAGACTAGATGAACTCTGACATGTGGAGATAGTTTTAGCTCATACGCAACTGTGCCAATTCAATGTATAACTCGAAATGGACCACAATATCTAGGAGATAATTTTGAGATCTTTCATGTTGACAAAGTCTAAGAATCTTTAGGAACTCTCAAATAAATCAACGCTCCTAGCTCAAAAGACTGAGGTGAGCGCCCCCTATCAGCATAAAACCGTGCTCTATCCTGAGCACTCCTAATAGAATACCGAGCTTGAATCAATATTTCTTGCATATCGCGCAAGAAATCCCTCGATGCATCAAGCTCAATGTCCTTAAGACTGACATCAACAGGTGCCCTTGGTTGATACCCATACATAAGCTATAACCAGTAACTGTATGCTTAGAACTGTTATCGGCAAATTCCATCATTGGAAGATATTTTTCCCAACTTGATGGTTTTCCAGAGACATATGCACGAAGCATATCCTCTACAATCTGATTCACACGCACTGTTTGCCCATCAAACTGCGGGTGATCAGTGGAACTCATACTCAAAATTATCCACAATATCATGTGCGGAATTCTAATAAAAAATCCACAAAATGCTTATTTTACCCATGAAAAAGAGAGAAAAATAGCATTTACACTCACAGCATTCCCCCGCATTTGATACGTCCGTCCGTCCAAGTCGTGAAGCACGTTCCCAACGCGTCAGGCGCACCAAAATAAACCAAATAGCATTTTTTACTTAGTAAATGTTAAAATTTACTATAAAAATACTAAAATTTTGGTATATTGAGAAAATTAAGAGGAAAAAAACATAAAAAATTAACTAGAAACCGCTCTGATACCATTGTTAAAATCCCATATATCTCTCTAGCTAATCACTATGCATAAACACACATAATCCATGCATATACTCATCCACTTAATCACCCCTGAGCCCAAGGGTGCACACATGAAAATAATGAAGAACCATATACCTAATCTTGGTGTCCCATACCACCAAGAGATATGCCTTCAATCAAGCAGCACGTAGCTCTAGTGTGAAATGGAAAGAGAGTAGATACCATGCTCTACACAAGAGAATCCCCTAGAAGAGTTTCCCATGCTTCTATTTATAGGAGAGCTCCAAAGTGACTCTTGACCTTCCATTTCCAGAGTCTCTTGGCCTTCCATTTTCAAAGTGACTCTTGACCTTCCATTTCCATGTGTGACCCTTGGTTACCTGACCCTAACCTTAACCCAAGGTTAGGCCTGTCCGACTAGAGCATGTTCCCATGCTCCCATGCTCACATGCCTAGGGTGGGTTAGCCTCCTAGTATATGCACATATAATGTGCACATAACAAAGTTGGGAGAGGGGGTTAAAGCTACGATAAACTGGACATTAGATTGGGCTTGCTAGGATAGCTTTTGTATTAAAAGAAAAGATGCATGACTAAGTACATGTTGCGACCAACCAGGCGCCACGTGCCACACGATCTCCTGCATGAGGAAAAATTTATCATGTGAAGAGTCGAGGGGAATCTTGGTGAGTGCCCTGAGATTTGCTACATCCCAGTGACTCCTGAAGTAAGCCATCGGTGCGAAGTGAGGATGATGCAACAATTCCCACCTGGCACGTTGGAGTAGCCAACACAGAGGCTCCTCTCGTTGGCATCATGACAAGGGGGGAGAAATTTTTGTCCTGCCCTAGGTACTACCTACTAAATTAAATAGCGAACAAGGTAGAAAGGACACCTAGGGTTGCCATACATTCAATCATCCTCCATATTGCCATGAACTATGAACTTCACGATGTTTGATATTTTGTTAAAATAAAGGTGTAAAATGACTGTTAAGTGTTGAGATATCGAGCTCATCTAGTGAGGTGGTGGACACTGATGACCCGCCTGGGGGATAGGCCCCACACTTACACCACTGGCATGGTTGGTGAGATCATGGATGATATGCGGCCAGTGGGATGATAGGCTCTGTGATAGCCATTCTTGAGACTGGCATAGTTATAGCACCAGCTCATTTAGTTGGGTTCACACTATAGAGAACCCTAGTATGTATTTAGTTGAGTACCTTTTCATAGTGTGTACTCTTATCTTTGTATATGGTGTGTTGAGTGTTGTGTGAAGAAGAAGAAGATTTTCAGACTCTCACCTTGTGTGTTCTTTTTTAGGGTTTTGTGAGTGTGTGTGTGTGCTTGCAAGAGCTCAAGCTCTCTTCTCCCCTACATCTTTCCATGGTATCAGAGCCTGGTTCATGCTAAGGGCTGAGCTACAAGAGAAGCACAGGAAGCGGTACGAGAGTAAGTGCTTCATTTACTCTTCCCTATTTGTGTTTGCGAGCGATGACTACACCCTTGTCTGGAGCTCTACGGGAGGCACCGGCAAACGATCTCTGATTGAGGAGCTTTCTTTGCGGAAGTAAAGCTATAGGGAAACTATACTGTCCTATCAGACAACATTTTCCGGGCCGAAAACACGTTTTGGACGTGTTAGGACCTCCGTTTTTTGGAAAGCAGGCGATTTCAAGCACTGCGGGTGTTTCTGGTAAATTTGTGTGTCTGGCAAGATGTCAAATGATGGCATAAACCAGATTGTTGCTGAGAAGCTTGATAAGAACAACTTCCATGCTTGGAGGTTCAGGTTGACAAATTTCCTGATGGGAAAGTGTTACTGGGACTACATAGAAGGTGAGCATGAAGATGCACCGGAGATACCGAAGATCCATCCGACTACTGCAGATGTGAAAGACTTCAAGGATTGGAACCAAGGAGCCAGAAAAATTATGTATTGGCTCTCTATCAGTATACAGGACACCTTGATTGGGAACATACAGGATGCCAAGTCCCCCAAGGAGGCGTGGGACACCTTGGTAAAACTCTATGAAACGAATACCAAGGCACGAAAGATACAGTTGAAGAATGAACTTCATACTGTGGAGAAAAAGAGTATGTCTGTGAATGACTATCCATTGAAGATCAAGGGTATTGTGGAATCCCTTGCATCTATTGGCGTTTCAGTAGATGATGATGATAAGGTGGAAGTCTGTCTACGTGGTCTTGGGCCACAATACAAGGCATTCAAGACGTCTATTCAGACTCAGAAAAATATTCCCAATTTCACAGATTTGGTGTCTATGTTGATTATAGAAGAGAAGATCTTGAGTGAAGACCAACAGTCTTCACAAAACAAAAACAGTTCTTCAAAGCAACAGGCCTTCTACACAAGTTCAGGAAGAGGACGAGGTAGAGGAGGCCGTGGACGCGGCCAAGGAGGTGGCCGAACAGGTAATCAGAATTATGGCGAGTAGCAGTAACAACAACCGTCCCAGAATTCACAAAACAACAACAACACGCAGGTGGAAGAGGCCAATTCAGAGGCAGGGGGAGTCAAAGAGGTCGTGGAAATTGGCAAAGGTAGTATAATGATATACGTGGATGCTTTTATTGTGGGTAAGCCTGGACATGTGCAGGTAGATTGTTATAAGAAGCAAGCTGACATGCAAAATGGGAAATTGCAGCAAAACAACTATGCATCCTCGAGCAGAAACAATGAGGATAATGAAAGGTTGTTTATTGTTATGCGCAGCATGTCGTTAATGCCATGTCTGAAAATGTTGAAGCAGCATATAAAGATGATGTATGGTACGTTGATTCAGGTGCTTCGAACCACATGACAAGTCATGGGGAGTGGTTCAAGGAGATGAAAGACCAAGTTTTGTGGAAACAGGGGATGACACTGCTTATCCAATTGCCCATACTGGAGATGTGCCATTGTCTATGCAGGATGGCAAAGTGAAGTACCTTGCAGATGTACTTCATGTTCCGAACATAACAAAGAATCTGGTTTCAGTTGGCCAGACGATTGAGCAGGGTTTGCAAGTTTGGTTTAACCCTGATGGTTGTTATGTTGAAGACTTTAAAGACAAGTGCAGGTTGGTTGTTTGCAAAAGGCAACAAAGTGGGCAGAATGTTTACATTGAATGTAATCATGCCTGAAGTGAGTGCTGCGATGTTTGCAAATGGTTCAAGAATTGTTGCAGACACAGACATTTGTTGCAAATGGTTCAGGAATTGTTGCAGACACAGACATTTGGCATAAAAGAATTGGACATGTGAATGTGCAAAGAATGAAGTCTATGCAGATTAAAAGAATTGTGACAGGGCTGCCAAAGTTGAAGGTATGCAGAAAATATGTGCCAATTTGGAAAGCAAACAAAGCATGTATTTCCACGTGACAGAAATGTGAGCAGAAATGCACTAGATGTTGTGCATTCAGATGTATGGGGTCCTACGAAGACCATGTCTATAGGAGGCTGTAGGTATTATGTGACATTTATGGACCACACAAGGAAAGTGTGGGTATACTTCATGAAGGAGAAGGGTGAGGTGTTCACTCATTTTGCAGAATTTCAGAGTTATAGTTGAAAAGCAAACATGGAAATATGTAAAGTGCCTAAGGTCAGATGGAGGGGGAGAGTACTTCTCCAATGAGTTCTCTGAGTTTTTGAAGAAGAATGGTATTCGGAGACAGTTTACATGCAGATACACTCCGCAACAAAATGGAGTTGCTGAGCGGAAAAACAAGCACATTGCTGAAATTGCACGAGCATTGATGGGAGAGAAGAATATGCTGCATAGCTATTAGGCCGAGGCTGTTTCTACAGTAGTTTACATCATGAACAGGACTCCAACTCAGCCATACATGATGTAACTCCAGAGGAGAGGTTTAATCTGGCAGAAAACCTAATTTGTCTCATCTGAAAGTCTTTGGATGCATTGTAGATTACCATGTGCCAAATGAGCTAAGAACTAAGCTAGATCCAAAAGCTAAAAAATGTGTGTTTATTAGATATTCCCTTGAGCAAAAGGGATACAGGTGTTATAACCCTGCTACACGTGAGTTGAGGGTAAGCACGGATGTTTTTTATGAGATGAGCAGTTGTATGTTGCTGAAAAAGAACCTGTTGGGACTGATGTGAGTGGAAATGTGGTTGCACAGAATGCAAGTCAGCAATCATAGTCTTTGAGTGGACCAGGAGAATCCTCATCTAGTGGTTCATAGACCATGGAGTGGCAGGCTATGTCATAATACCAGTCCTGCAAATGTGATTAGTACATCACATAAAGGCAAAGAGAAAGTGATTGAGCCCTCAGTATGCCTGACATTTCTACAGGGCATTCTCATGTTGATGGAGAGTCTAGTGGCTCAGAGATGAGCCTTGATGAGGATCTTGGGATACAAGCTCTATGAGAACACCTGGTGTAAAGAAGGCTATAGAAGCCATGAATGCAAAGCTGCAAAGATCTGGGAGAGTAAAGAATCCTGTGCAAAGGTTTACCTATGATGGTTATGTGGCACATCACTATGCATACATGGAAAAAGTTGTACAGGTTGTAGAGCCCACATGCATTGATGAGGCTGTTGGAAATGTGTGTTGGGAGAAAGCTATGGATGAGGAGATGGATGCACTATATGGAAATGAGACTTGGGATTTAGTGCAATTGCATGAAGGCAAGAAAGCCATTAGATGCAAGTGGGTGTACAAAGTAAAACATAACAATGATGGAAGCATAAGCAGGTACAAGGCTAGATTGTAGCCAAAGGATATGCGCAGACATATGGCATTGATTATGAGGAAACTTTCAGCCTAGTTGCCAGTGCCCAACTTGATGCTACAGATTGTTTACCGGACTCATCAGCGGGTTGAATGGGTGGTTGAGGCACGCTATAGAATTTATGCAAGTTAGGGATATGCCGATCAAGAAGGGAGAGTCATCGGACACCTTGAGGAACATGGTGTTAGGAGCCTACAAGCCATGCATCCCGCTAACAACAATAACCATTGATTTCACTATTAGCTTTGCGGTAACAGTAAGCCCAAGCTTGCTTGTATCCAACAACAAGGCAATCGTAGTAGTTGCTCAAGCTCAAGTATGTGCAAGCCTCCTCAGTGGTGTTAGGGTTCTAGTGCAGATCCTAATCGTAGAAATCTAATCGCTCCACCCTGATAAGTTTGGATGCGCACTACAGGTGAGGGGTTTGGTTGCACATGCAACCTTGCAACCAATTCGTTTGCCGTCTTTTAGATGGAAACTAGGAGCTCACCTCCTCCCGCGTCCTCTCCAACACACGCATTCCATTCGTGCTTCTGCACTTGGCCTTCTGTCCTAGCTCATCCAAAGCCCCTCCACATCTCGCCTCTACCATCCCTAGCCACCTCCTCCCGGGGCAACCACCTGTTCCGGTCACTTCCTATGTGACCAGAAAGGAAAGCATAGGCAGTTGGTTGGCGTAGCTCAGCCAAGCACGGAAAGCATAGGCCAAAGCATAGAGCCAGTTGTCGGCTCAGCAGCCTAGAGGCGTAGAGGACTGAGAGTGAAGAAGAGGTGACTTAACAGCAAAGCGGGTGGGCATCTCAAGCAGCCGACTGATGTGGCGGAGCCCAACAGAGCATGGAGGAGGTAGCCCAGTGACTAAAACGGAGGGAAGGAGGAGGTTTCAAAAAAAGCAGGCGGCTCTGATAGGGAGTGATAGGGAGGTACACGACCGTCTTTTTGAAGCATAACAGAGGGGAGGGTATCATAATGGAGGTCAACCAAGAGCAAGTGGTGGCGGGTGTCATAGAAATCTACACGTGGCGGTATCATGCGAGGCTCAGGTAGGCATGTTCGACCTTCCTCTCGGCACTCAGATGTGCTCAGTGCCACCTATAATATTTGCAATTAAATACACTATCAAATTGATCGACTCATTCATACACCACTACTGCTGGACATAACATTCATACACACTCGGCATACATACCAGAGGCAATCAGTGCACTCTTCCCAAGAGACAATATCCAGAGAAAGAAGCTCCTCCAGCATGCCCTCTTTAGGCTTAGCTACTTGATCAAGCTGCCTCGATAGCCACTTCCAGGAGAAGATTTGCCTGCTCTTAATTTTGTTCCTAATTTGGATGTTTTTTAACAGATTTTGGCTTTGGTTCCGAGGTCGAAGATAACTCATAGGCGCACTGGTAGCGATTATAGGTCTACATAATGTGAAACAATATCACACGAGACTCGTCGCATCATCGACTTAAGTATTCTAGACTGACAAAAGTATTCCTATTTTTCCCTTTTTTTTACTGAAGCAAACTAATGGCCACTTTCAACACTGAAGGTGTATCTTTGGTCCACTTTCGATATCGAGAGTGTTATTTGGGAAACGGAAGATTCATATGACTTGAATAACGGCGTGTAGCTCAGATTTAGATGTGCTAACCAATTTGTAACTATCCTTTTTGTGAGGTACTTCAAGATCTCCATCGATCATAGGCGTAGGCATGCGGTTCACGATAGGCAGACGTGCCTCTAGCACCCTTTTCAAAAATGTTTCCAGATTCATGTTCGTTCGATCACTTCGAGATAAGTAAAACTGCATGGTTATAAGAAATACATGCATACAAGGAAGACGTGCTCTTTGAATGTTCCGAGTTAGTATGAATTCAACTTTATATTTGATTGATCACACTTGTGCACTTGTACAAGCTGATAAGGCTACCCAAGCATTCTATTTTAATTAAATGCAGAAAAAGATTTTGGTGGCATATTGAAAAGGAAAGGTCATTCATCAAAATGTGCCCTTTGTCTTTTTTTTTTTCCTTTTTCAAATTCAAATGCTTTGGAGCCAAGCGGCGCCGAAGAAAGGCCGGTACCTTCTCCAAGAACCAAAAACTTCCCAAGAGTAATTCCGCAATTCGCAGGAGAATTTTGCTCTCTGCAAAGGTACGATTCCTTGCTTTTTACCTGTTTTGGCAGATCGAAAGCTCTGAAACCCTGAAATTTTTTTCTTGAGAAATATTCCCATTTCGGCAACGCGAAGAGCCCTTTTTCTGATGCAACGCAAACCCTAACATTTTTCCTTTTTTCTCCGCCCTTCAATAAAAAAGTCTAGTCCTTGTGAATACATTTTTTTTTCTTCCATGTTTTGCAGACAAAACTCAGGCAACATTATCTCAAATGGGAAACAGCAGTAATCAGAGAAATATATGTATAGATACTCCTTGAAAAATTATCATTTGGTTATATTTGTTTGGCTAATGGAGGCAACAGGGCATCAAACACAATGGACATAGTTGTAAGGCCCAACCAAACCCTTGACCATGAGCTTTTGGGAGTTGAAGCCATTGAAGACATCATTGATGTGGAAAATGAGATGGGGTTTGGTGAAGGAGAGGACTGGGGTCATGAAGAGAATGTCGGGTACGGCAAACTAGCTACTCTGAAACGGGTGCCTCACAAAGCTGGTGTATACATTCGATCCCGAAGCAGCCCGCCGGCCCGCCGCTACCGAGCAGTAGAAGACGGTATCAGAGGACGGCAACAACCGAAGCGATTATCTGTACCACATGCTGTGAAGCATGTGGTTTCTTCACCCAGTGATGGTGATGAGAAGCCCAAGCTGCGGGTAACAGTACGTCATGGCGTAAATCATGGTATTTCCGCATCTAGTAATGATGACGAGAAGCCCAAGATGATAGCCAACAGTGCTGCACAAGAGGCCAGGAAGGACAAAAATGACATCCTGAGACTTCCAGGAGAAGCAAAAGTAGACAGTGAATGGCTCGTGCGGCATCCCCATGACCGTGATGATATGCAGGATTCAGACACAGAGACTGACTTCAGTAACTGTTCTCCACAAGCAAGTAAGAACGGTGGCATCAATGGAGGTGTTGAAGGCGATGACAACGGCATGTTGGATGATGCAAGAGGGACCAGCAAAGAGCTTGAGCATGAGCTTGAGCATGGCCATAAACAAACAACACTAGAGCCAAAACATGACATGGGCAAGCTTCAGGAAAAGGCCGGTAACTCAAATAGGGTTAGGTTTTCTTTGGATCTTGAAACGGCAGAGAACGCCAACAAGAAATGTGGTGATCTGAAGGAAAGAGCAAAATGCCGTGGACAGCCGGAGCATCCCTGGCGATATGGTAAAGCAACACAAGGTGAGAGCCCTGGGTATGGCACAGATAAGGGACCAGTGGGACTGGTCAGAGCAGCGAGCACTCAAAGGAGAAAAGAACCAGTTATTAGGGAGAACCGGAAGGATCCGAGCTTGGACTTGGAAAGGTCTATTGAGATGAGAGAGGATAAGAAGGCCATCAGATTAGCGCAGGAGAGAATAGAGAGACTGGAAGATGCCTTGCTAAAGCAGCAGGATATTGTGGCCAATATGAGGTTGTCCCTTGCACACGAGGGGGTGAAGGATTATGGCAAGCTCCGTCAGCTCTTGGATGCTTTGGACAGAAATACTAGGAAGCTGACCATCTCGAAGTCCCGACATATACCCGAAAGCTATCAGCTCCAGAGCAGGGCCGATCAGATAGACAGGCTCAAAGCTCAGTGTAACCTGCTGGAGACAGACAGGGAGAGGCTTAAGAAAAAGCTGAGACTTTTTCTTGAAAACTCGAAAGCGAAGGAGAGGGAGCTGGAAGCGTTGACGGCGGAGCGGGAGAGGCTTTTGGAGCGTAAAGTGAGGGACTTGGAGAGCTCTCTTGAAGACTGGGAATCCAAGTTGAGAAAAGTTGAAGCAGAGTTTACCATGGAGAAAGGGAGCTGGGCAGAGAACCTCAGCGTGTGCAAGCTTGATTGGAAAAATAAGAAGCAGAGATGGGCGACAAAGTTGAAGGAGAAAGAGGCCGAGCTTTCTAGCCTTAAAGTCTCTCAAGAGAGGCTCATCGACTCGTTGGTCTCATGCCGGCAATGTGTGGACGAACTGAAAAAGGTAGCTGCTGCCCATAAAGGAGACTTGAAAGCACAAGGGACACAGGGAAGAATCGAAGGTGATGCATTGGTGGAAGAACACGAAGAGAGGTCACCTGATTGCAGTGAGGAGATCGATGCTCTTGAATTGGCCCACAGCATCCAAGCTGACACTGAAAGCCTCAGAAATCTGCTCCAAGAGTCATCCTTAGTGTTGCCGAGGGAGCCGAGGTTTCAATCAGAGGCTCTTAGGGAGGAAAGCCAGACTTTGGAGAACAAAATCTCTCAGACATTGTCTTTGATGGATGAGCTCAGACAAGAAATGAAAGCAAAAGAAGATCAGATCAAGAAGGAAAATGAGAATTATGCACAGGTGGTTGCTGAGAAGGTGAAGCAAGTGGAAGCTTTGGAAAAGCAGCTTGCAGAAAAGGAGCATGACATGGAGGCCTTCGTGCAAGAGCTAAAAGATGAAGTCAGTCTCCTCAACAAAGAGCTCAAACGGGAACGCAGTGAAAGGTCACGGCTCTCAGACATGCAGGGAGATGTGAAATACAAGCTGATGAAAGGAGTGCGAAAAAGAGAGCAGAAGTGGGAAGAGGAACTGGAGGTGCTGAAAGGGGAACTGGATGAGATGACAGCTGCCATAGCTCTCAAAGATGAGAGGATTGAGGTGCTGGAAGAAGATGTTAAGGCAAAAGCTGCTCAGCTGGCCCAAGAGAAGCAGAAGTGGAACATGGCAATCAAGGAAGTAAAGCAGAAGGCTGCAAAGACGATTCTCCGCTTTGTGCACGGTAAAGAAAATGGCTTGCTAGAGCTTCTGAGAGAGAGAAAAAAAGGCTGTAAAACAGGTGAGGGTAGGACAGGTTTCACATGTAAGACTGATGAGGATGAACAGGACACCTGCGTGTACCAAGAAGCTTTTAGCAATGGGAGCATGAGAGACCAGTTCCATAACAAAAGGCATCATGTTAAAGCAAGGTCTATGGATTTGGGCAGTCCAAGAGAATTTCGACACCACTCGGCCAAGCACGGGCCCGAGATGGCTCTCCATGAAGACCAGTTGGGAAAGTCCTTAGAGTTGCAGAAAGCCAAGGTGAAGCAAGACTGTGAGCCGAGAAGAAGAAAGGAAAAATCTCTGGCCCAAGCCTACTGCACAGAAGAGGAGTTCTATCCAAAGGGGTTGAAGTGGGCTGGGCAGAACAGTTCATTGGAAAAGCAAGATGTTTTAAAGCTTTTGGAGAGGAAGAAGGGCAGTGGTGACAATACGTTCACATTACTTCAAGGCACAGTTCAAGACCTTGAATGATAACTCCAGGAGAAAGCAACTGTTTGGAGTAAGCATCAGGGCAGATGAGATTTGGGGACATTCATGTGCTGGTCTTATCCATTATAGACAGTTCTCCAAAGGGCAACACAAGGTGCTCTACACCCCTGCATTGGTTCGGCATCGATGGCCAGAAGTGTGCAAAAGGCTCTTTGTGGGGTAATGCAGGAGGCCAACCGGTTGTGGCTTATACCATCAAAAGAATAGTATCGGTACCTTCTGGAGTTCATGGTGCTCTTTTGGATCAGGATGCAGCATCATATGGCCATATCATGTTGGTATGCTTGGTTTTAAGTACCATGTCATGCTCGGTTCTTCTTGTGCACACGTGTAGGTTTTTGCACGTCTTCTTACTGAATACATGTATATATGTGTATACATGCACACACACACATAAAATTGGAGTGAAAAATAATAGGGGATTATGTGCAAAATAATAACAAGTGTAAGTTCACAAATCAATTAAATTGTGAAACCATACATCTAAGGGTTACACATTGAAATTGTAAGGTTAAATATAATTAATTTAGAGTAAGGTTAAATTAAGAAAAGGTTTACAAGGTTAAATACAGTCTTTGAATAAAAAAGGAGTGGTTTATATGAAAAGAGAGAGGAGTTGTTTACATCCAAGCTAGTTTTATGAGAAATGGATAAAAGCATGGTCAAAGGAGTGGTTTGCATGTATATGTAGAAACATTTACAAAAAATGAAGGAGAAAAGGGATCGAGGTGGATTATTATGAGACCAAAGGCTATTATAATCTCTCAAGCCGTCAGGAGGGGGGAGAGCTAATTTCCCACGCCTATTTTTGGATCACAAGGAAGTCAATTTTTGTATTATTTTATGGGCTATACCTTATAGATGAAGCCTAATTTACCTTACACTAAGTACTGTCATTACTTTTTCACATTGGGAAGAGCTTCTTCTAGGCCCATTGGGCTTTTGAGGAGGGAAGAAGGCCAGCAATACTCTACATTAACTCCCTATACATCCCCGAAGTCAATTTATTTAAGGTACTTCAAGTCTACATTCAAAAAGTGAAATTTATCCAATGTGATTAAAATTTAAATTTGAATAGTTTCTTTCAGAACTTTGTTTTTACTATTTAAATTTATGCCTTTGCACAATTTTTAAGAACGGAGATTGACCTTAGTTCATCCCTAGCTAATTTTTACATTTATAAACATTACTCTACCCTTCTAAATTAACTTTTATTATGCAAATGAGTGTAGAATTGGCCTTTTCCACATGAATGGGACTGATTCTTGAATTCAAGAAAACCCCGATAAATTTTTAATAAAAAAACATAATATTAAAAAGTAAAATTTAGAGAGAGAAAATATATTTATGCATGAGATTACTTCAGATATAGCATAAATTGATCATAAAAAGATATAGGGGGCCTAAATTATGATCAACTTTAATGTATCTAATTTCTCAAGAATCTTTTTAAAGAGAGAAGATTATGCCTAATTTCTAGAGAGAGAGAACACTTATTACATCTTTGCATGCATAAATAATAATTAGAGTCTCAAATAAATACTTATTGAGTATAATTGTTAAGGTCGTAATTGTGTTTTAATTAATTACACATACTTTTAGAGAGAGAAGGTTAGATTTTAGAGAGAGAAGGTTAAATTCTATAGGGATAAGGTTAGATTCTAGAAAAGGAAAGCTCGTATTTGTTGAAATCTAAGTTGTATTTACATTTACAAGACAAATTAAGGCTATTGTTGATATATATACTACCATAGCGAGAGAACTTATACTCTAAGAAGAGACATAGTAGGTTTATCCACTTTCCTTTCCTCTCAAGTACAAATACCAATTGGCTCATTGGTCCAAGGGAGTCGAAACCTATTAAATGAACTTAAAGATTGGATGGATTGGAGATTAACATGGACCAAAAATTGTTAACACAAGATTCTTAGATGAGTCCAAAGCTAAAGCACCTACTCAAGAGGTCAAGCAACTTAAAACTATTCCTAAAGTGCGTGTGTGAACAAATTGGGCCACTACTTTGGCAGTGACAACATGAAGGCGCTTATGAGGATGAATTGTAATGGACTTCAAGTAACATTAATGATCTTAGATAGTGGTGCTGCTACACCATCACTAAGAAGTAATGTGGTAAAAATGGGGACACCCACCCCTGGGATAACAAAAGTCTAATAGTAAAGCTTTTGATGGTTGCATTGTGAATCCCATGGGACTTTTATAGGATTTGAAGATAAAATTTTTAATGAGTTTTCAACACTCCTTTGTAATGATGAACTTCACCTAGTAGTCAAACTCTTATGACTGCATTCTTGGTCATTCATACATATACAAGAAAAACAAGATTATTCCATGCGACCCTATCTACATCAAGAAGAGAGACTTGACTCTTAAAGTTAATTTACAAACATGGAAAATACATCCCCATGAGTGGAGGTTATCTTTCTAGAATGATCAGTCAATCATGGACTACGCATTCAACAACAATCTCAGCATGTGCATTACATGCAACATTAATCTAATTTAAAAACAAGATTATTCCATGCGACCCCATCTACATCAGGAAGAGAGACTTGAATCTTAAAGTTAATTTACAAACATGGAAAATGCATCCCATGAGTGGAGGTCATCTTTCTAGAACGAAGAGTCAATCACGGACTATGCATTCCTCCACAACAATCTCAACATGTGCATTACATGCAACAAAATGCTAGAAAAAGAGCATGAGAGGTTGGAATTTACATCACTTCTAGTTTGGAAGACTTTGAGAATTAAATGCGCATTTTGGAAACTATGGACATTCTTTTTAAGAAAATTGTAGCCAGATATCTTACTATTGATGGGCAAGGAGATAGCTTCAGTTTAGAAAAGCTGAGTGTGTCACAACAATGTTGTGTATACCCGAGACTTAGGGGAGAATTGGACTCAATTTCGGGCCTTTTTCCTCTAGAGAGAGAAAGGGTTTGGACCAATAGGAAGAGAGCCTCCCTAATGAAACTTTTAATAATTAGATGTTTTTCATATATTCTTTATATGAATATATTATTAATAGAGAAAAAAGAATTGCATTTGCAAAATACTTAGACCACGCTTTATATTGATAGTTCATTAATGCACATGAAAACTAGAGTGTTGTTAGCTCATTTAATAAAGGCAGTTTTTACCTCTAAAGTTTCTAACTATGAATTTCCCAGATCATTTGATGAATGGATTTCCCTCTAAGAATTTCACATGTTTTTTAGGTTATCTCTTCATCCATCTTCTTGCGTTTTGAAGGTTATCTCTTCTTTCATCTGCATTTGTGCTTGTGTTTTCTTTAATGGCAACCACATGTCCTAGGTGCCCCTACTCCTCTGTTAGAGCTATTACAATATACAATAGCTTTGATATGGATAATCAAAGCAGGATTCCTATCACCATCTCTATTGGTAGCTGGGTTATGTTGCAGACGAGGAAGAGAAAAAATGCAACAAATGAGTTCATTGATACTTACAAAGGCAGAGTTAAAGATTTCAAGCTATTTGACACAAGTAGGAGCATTAAGGAAGTCCTTATAGAGCATGTCTACATGTATTCAGAACTATGTTTGCAATGTTTTTCCTAATGGCATCCCACTCCATAGACCAAACTGTAAGTGAATGTTTTTTTGGAAGGGTTTTACATTATATCTATGTAACATGTTTCATTTCTATACTTACACTTATCTTGTATTTCTATGTATAGATATATATCCTTCAAACATGGTAGACTTGCAACCTATAAACATTATAGTGGGAATCTTCGATGTGTTTCATGCTTCTATTGGTGAGTAGCTATACAAAGAAAGATCAAGTAGGTCTTTGGCAAGAGGGGAGTTTTCATTTATGACAAATTTTACATGGCACATCATAGTGTTATAAGTCATGGATCTTTGAAAACATTACCACTTCCTTCATTTGAAAGTCCAGAATGGGCAATACCCACTGCAAAAACACGTGAGTGCTTTAGATAAAAGATATACCAAGACCTACAAAGATGCATGAGACCAAATGTAGCAAATCGCTAGGTGAAAATCGTTGTCTTTATACCATTGCATGTTTTTGTTAACTTCTTTTATGACAAGGAGATTAGAAAAACATTGTCAATGTTTATCTGTAAATCAGAGAAACATTTGGATTTCTTAGATCAAAACTGGGATGTGAAAGAATTAAATGGAGTTACTTGTAAAATCCAACGAAAGTCTATTATCTATAAATTTATGATTGGCTCTCAAAATTTTATGTCAATGGAAATCTTGTAGCAATTGATTAGGACTTGGAGGATGACATTGAAAATCCATTAATCTTATTAGAGGTACGGTTTGAACATGAACTCTTGACAATACTTAATATTAGGTTAAACATCTCCCTGCATCAACTGAGAACATACTTGGAAAACGAGGAGAACCTACAAGTGCCAAATGATTATGTGTTTGAATGCAACAACGACCATAATGTATGCCAATCACTCTAACCTTGAAAAAGTTTTTATTCAACAATATGCCATAATCATTATTATTTACATACAACTATCATTTCTAGAAATAGGTACCAACAAGGAGAAAAGAAAGGAGCATTTAATGTAAAGACATTACCAGGAAGAACGTTTTCTTGGTGCAACCGACTATGTCATAAGAATCATTACAACATGGAGATATATATGTGACAGAGATTTTGGAGACATTCAAAAATATCCTCTTATATTCTTAATGGCACAAATAGTTACAAAGGATCAATGCCTTGATTACATCAGTCATGAAACCAATTTGTATTTTTGAGAGCAATACAAGCAAAATCAATGCATTTTTACATTGTCAAATATTTTGTAGTTTTGACATTAGATCACAGCTTTGTTCAAAAAATTAGGAGCATGCTATTCGGCTTGGGAAGTGAGAGGGGAAGCTTGCTATTCTTGGTGGGGAGAGAAAGCTTGCTCTTCTTGGGGCAGTGAAGCTTGATGTGGGAAGCGGAAGCTTGCGTTTGTCGGGGAGGGGAAGATTGGGTTTGTTGCATTTCTTCCGTTTATTACGTTTCTCCGATTTGCACAAATTTCTCTTCAGATCCTTCAACATCCAAAAGATCGATTACTACCATGTCGTTGTCGATGGTTGCTAATTCAGTGATGGCCGTGGATGTGGCCGTGGGGTGGAGGCGGGGGACGAATGCAAATGGGACATGAGAATGCCAATCCTGAATATTGTTTATAAAGTCGTCAATCATCTGGGCCTTGAACAAGCGTAAATCCAAATCGGTGTAGCCTGACAATGACGGATTCTACACAAAAGTGATAAATCGGATATGTACCATCGTTTCTAAGAAGAAGGAACGAAGAAGGAAGGAAATTAAGATAAATCGGATTCTACACGAATGAAGAAGGAAAGGAAGTAAGATATCATTTTGAAAAAAAGGTGCATGCTTACTGCTCCTAAGGGCAATTCAAAAATAGAGTGTAGCTGTGAGATCCCTGTTCCCCACCGATCAACGGATTCGGGGTACTAGCAGCGGAAGTAGCACATCATGCGTGGGTAGGGGTCTCACACTCGGGGCCTCGCCCACGGATATCCGGACAAGAGACTAATCCGTCGGTTTGTCCAAAACCGAAACTGGAAAAACTTCCTTTACTCGGAAAGCATGGGCGATTCCACCAGGATAACTCTTTACTCTAACGTAGTCAAGATCATTACGGATCAACTGATCTGACTGCACCTTTAACGGTACTTGGTCAATTCAAGGTAGAAACTTGCACTTGGATCATTGGGATCAACGCTTTTTTCCCCATCAAGAGGCACAGCCGTTGATTCCTATCCATAGAACAATTTCTATCCGGGATTTACTTTATCGATCGTAAAAACAGAATTTGAGTCTCGGTTTAAGGATCCATCAGTCCAGCCTAACCCCATCCGATCCCATGGGTTAGCCAACCGCCCAACCACTGTAGTGATGGGATCCAATTTGGAATTTGGTTAGGTTTTGTCCCGGGTACCAAGGAAAAGAGTTCCAAGGCCCCCTAGCCGGAATTTCATGCAAACATAAAACTAGCCATACCACTTACACACCCAATATGAAAATTGCCTTTTTCTTAGCATCAGCTAACTTTAAAACAATCCTTTAATGAAACCATAGTACCACTGATCACAATCTCCCAATTTATCCAGTTGATTCATAATTTCCCATCATTCCTTCATCAGAGTATCTATGGCATCATTGGCAACTAGAACGCTCACCACCTGTCCACACAGAGGCCGTTTCCATAGTTCCTAGCCCATAATACTCGGCAATATAATCACTTATCAAGATGGACTCTCGTTGAAGATCAGCAAGATCAACCAACAGATCCATATAAAAGAGCCATGGACTCATCCGTTGAGGACCAGCAAGGTTAGTCAACCAGATCCATGCCCGGTTTCACAAAACAACTCTTACTCCTTGTTCCAATATCTTCCTCGACGCACGCGTGGGTATCCTAGGCGACCCAGAGCCCGAGCACCGTATGGTCAGCACCCTCTAGGATCCTTCGCAGGTGACCTAGCGCTTCACTCATAGGCCGCTTCCTTGGTCCCTCATCCACCGTACCGGAAGCTCACCATTTTAATCGAACCGAGGCTGGTCAAGACCTCGGTCGACCTTGCTACGCGAGACGTCCTCCATTGACTCTCCGTCAGCAGTTGCAACTTTATCAGTTAGGTCTCCACGACCTTAATCACAAGACGGTCAAAATGCTTCCCCAGCATTCTTGACATAAAACAGCCATTTACAAACAGCATTTACAAACAGTTTACAAATACAGTTTCTATATTAACTCTCATTTTTCCACATTATCCCTCATTAATCCACATTACTTATTCCACATTCCATGTATATGTGTACTCATCCAATCACCTCCTTTTCCATCTCTTCACTTCAGATTCCTTCACATCACATATCATATATTCACATCCATATCCACATCCATACATCCACATCCACATCCACATTCACATCCATACATCCACATCTACATGCTTATCTCCATTTTCACATCCTCATTTATACATCCACATCCCATATCCACATTCATACATACACATCCATATCCACATCCACATCCACATCCACATTCACATCCATGCATCCACATCTACATGCTTACCTCCATTTTCACATCCTCATTTATACATCCACATCCCATATCCACATTCATACATACACATCCATACATCCACATCTACATCCACATACATACATACATCCACATCCACATTCCACATTCACATCTATACATCCACATCTACATTCACATTCACATACATCCACATCCACATTCCCATACATCCACATCTATACATCCACATTCCACATTCACATCTACATTCACATTCACATACATCCACATCCACATTTCCATTCACATCTATACATCCACATCCATTCACATCTATACATCCACATTTACATCTATGCATATACATCTTCATGCATATATCCATTTTCATGTTCATACATCCACACTCCCATCTCCATATCCACACATCCACATACATACATCCATTTTCACATTCCCATTTATATAACCCCATATACCTTCACATCTAATCTTTTACATCACATCCATTCTCGCCCTATCACAACCCATATACATCTTATCCTATCACATACACTTCTTACCTCATCCCCCCATACACATCTTAATTCATCTTATCACATCCTAACTTATTTCATAAGCATCTTATCACCTCTTATCACACCTCTTATCACATCCTATCACTTTCCATACGTATCTTATCAATTCTTATCACATCTCATACACCTCTTATCACATCTTATCACATTTCATATCTTTTTTTAAAAAAAAAAGAATTCTTTTATTTGATATAAGATTTCTCTACACATTTATTTATACATAAATTCCATTTAGGGAGACTAACACTTTCGAAATTAAAATCAATCTTTTATGCATCTTCTTATGCATGATTTCAATTTGGTAGGGAATTATACTTTTAGAATAAAAGAATTTCTCTTATGCATCTAAGTTAAGCATAAAATCCATTTATGAGGAAAATCATACTTTTAGTATAAAAAGAATATCTTTTATGCATACCTATATGCATGAAATCCAATATGATAAAAGTAACACTTTTGATATAAAATTTTTTCCTTTATGCATACTTCTATGTATGAAAATTAAAAATGATAAAAGTAACACTTTTGATACAAAAATTTTCCTTTATGCATACTTCTATGCATGAAAATTAAAAATGATAAAAGTAACACTTTTGATATAAAAATTTTCTTTTATGCATACTTTTATGTATGAAATAAAAATGATAAAAGTAACACTTTTGATATAAAAATTTATCCATTATGCATACTTCTATGCATGAAAATAAAAATGGTAAAAATAACACTTTTGATATAAAAATTTATCCTTTATGCATACTTCTATGCATGAAAGTAAAAATGATAAAAGTAACACTTTTGATATAAAAATTTATCCATTATGCATACTTCTATGCATGAAAATAAAAATGGTAAAAATAACACTTTTGATATAAAAATTTATCCTTTATGCATAATATTAAAATTCAATTTCTCCATGATTATAATGAAATTCTTTCAATTAATCTAGGATGATGATTCCTAGAATATGGTAGGAAGTCCTCTTTTATGCTTTGAATGAAAAATTTTTTATGCATAATTTTTATAAAAATTTTGCCATAGCTCCGCTGCTATGACTGATAAATCTCAATTTTTCTAAGGGATAAAGCTTATCATTAAGGAAATAATTAAAATGATTCTCTAATTGGATCCTTAATCCATAATGGATTGAATCATCAATAAACATAAACTAAAAGCATAAGAAAAAGCCATTAATTTGGCCTCAAGCATAGCTTAATCTTGGGTTAAGGAAAAGCTTTATGAAAAGCTTGATTTGGATTGAGAATGGGTCATGAGTATGACCATTTCTTGAGTGAGAGAGAATTTACATAAGAATCATTAGAATTTAAACATAAATGAAAATTAACTTCAATAGCATTTATTAAATTATGTAACTCTTCACTACTATTCAAACTTCAATAGCATTTAAAAAAAACCATACCAATTAAACTTCTCAAGCTTGAGAGGGGTTGAGAAGAGAGAAACATTGAGGAATTATAGAAAGATGAATATTCACTAATTACCTTACAACTTGCTTGATTCTTTGTTCACGGTAGAGGCCCCCAACCAATCAATTGGTTAAGTATGTTGATGGAGCCAGTAATGGGGATTAAAGAAAGAGGGAAGCTCCAAAAACTAGTGAATTATTAAATGAATTCACAGTTCTTGGCTTAGGTGGAGTAGAGTAACGATGCATAAACACTATCTATTTTTCAACAAGGGTGAGGCTTCTATTTATAGGAAAACTTGAGCTCCTAACCAAACAAACTGATTCTAGAATTTTCTAAATCAGTTTGGTCAATATTTGACCATTTTTAGGTCAGTTAAGCTAACTTTTTGGAACTAGACTTGAATGAGGAGAGAGGAGAGATGAAATATCTCAATTTTTATGAGTTTAAAACTCATTCAAGCATGTGAAATATGCACCTCCTTTAAAGAACTCCCCTTCCTTACATATGTCATACTTTTAATATTGCTCATAATTTTTTACTAATAAACCTTGTACATTTTCAACTCTTCATCTTATGTGAAATATGCACCTCCTTTAAAGAACTCCTCTTCCTTACATATGTCATACTTTTAATATTGCTCATAATTTTTTACTAATAAACCTTGTACATTTTCAACTCTTCATCTTATGTGAAATATGCACCTCCTTTAAAGAACTCCTCTTCCTTACATATGTCATACTTTTAATATTGCTCATAATTTTTTACTAATAAACCTTGTACATTTTCAACTCTTCATCTTATGTGAAATATGCACCTCCTTTAAAGAACTCCTCTTCCTTACATATGTCATACTTTTAATATTGCTCATAATTTTTTACTAATAAACCTTGTACATTTTCAACTCTTCACCTCATGTGAGCATTTACTCATTTTTGGGTATTTTCTTTTTACAAGTTGGATTTATCTCCTCCCTACACATGGATTGATGCTATTGGTCCATAGGAACCTTAATTGGACCATAGTCTAAAGATTTCTGAAAATCTAGACCCTTAGACTAAGGTTCTTTATACCTATTTCCAATTAATTCTAATTGCACATTGGAAAATTCTTTTTGAATTTCTGTTTCAGGGGAACTCATCTGAATTATAAGAGATATTTTTCTATCCAAAAATATTCAAAATCTGAATATTCTCTCTCTAGAATAATTTTTCTCTCTCTAGGCTAAAATAGTTAGCAACAGGGTCTTTATATTTCTGAAGAGGGTTGATTACAGGGGAAGATACTAGACATCAAAAAGGGGTTGGGAGAGGAATCTTACATTCTACCCCACTTAAAAAACGCGAGATGTCCTCATCTCGCAACTTGTGATAATTTCGCAAGATTCACGAATATGAGACTTAGAAAAAAAATTTAATCAAGATTAACCACCAAGATAAGTCTTAAAGAGAGCAAGATTCAAAATACGAACAAGATTTAAACTTTATTCATTCTCGGAACTTATACAGTAAAGATAGAGGAACTCTTTACACTTCCATAAGCCCGTCCATCATATGGTCACAAAAGCAGTCCTCACAAGCTGCACAAGTATAAGGTAACTCATCTATGGGAATGATTCTGTGGGTTATTGCTGCGCCTATCTCAGTGGTATGAGGTGTTCTAACAAAAGGACCTCTGAGAGGCAAGCCAAAAACGGGGTAAAGGCATATCTTCTCATGAGGAAGAAAACACGCCAGTAAGAAGACCCGCTCAGAAAACCCAGGATGCCTTGATCTCATGACGCAGTAGTATCGGGGACCCAAACCCAAAGCTTCAATAACCATGGCCAAGCGGACATTGTTACGAAAGTGCTGCTGACCCCAGGGTGTTACCCTAGTTATGTTTTGATAGGTCCGCCATTTGGTTTGCGCTACAGAAGTTCCCAAGTGAGGGAAAAGTGAGCGCTCATACTGCTCTATAAAATCCTTCTTCACAGATTCACTTGCGTCTTGAAGGTGAGGAATCATTATGGATAAAACTAGTTCTTGTTGCCAAGCCATGAAGGAGATTAAGAAAGAAAGGAGATCGATGGAAGTAAGATTACTGTGAGCGACAAGTAAAAGTTACGACTTATATAAAGGAAGGAGCTAGCGTAACTTAGAAGCCAACGGTAACTTGCCACTGAAGTTTTACCGTCTTTCCATGATTTGGGTTTGACACATTTTTCTATAGAAGGCATTAAGAATTTTGAGATGAAGAGGTAAAAGAAGCTTGTAGGCTAAGTCACCTACTTTCATTGAATTCAGATATAAGGCTCACAATATCTGGGGGATAACTTCTTAAACTCCCCAATAGATAAAGAACTTCTTTTGGGCCGTACTCGAATGAAAACCAAAACCTTGGTATCCAAAACACCGATTTTCACTTCTGAACTCATTGTTCTGAATCCTTAAAATAGGCGTGACTCCTGAGAAGTATTCTAGGAAAAGGGTCTTCCTTTTTTAAACAGAAACTTTCTTTTATTTTAGAGAGGGAATAATTATAAGATCAGAAAGGGAGATTCTTACTCCTGTATGCCTCGAAGGTTGGGGAGGAATCTTACATTCTACCCCACTTAAAAAGTGCGAGATGTCCTCATCTCGCAAGGTAGAGGACAGCTCTTTTTCTTAAGATCCAATTTTATTCTGGGGTTCCTTATATTCTGGTCAACCCAACAGAACACTAGGATAAATATCCCTTATATAGAACTCATCATTAAATAACAATTCATTCAGATTATATCATTCATATCTTTAACATGATAATGGTCCATTAGACCGAAAAGTTTCCTTCGGAACATTCCTCCACGGAAATTCAGTCAAGCAAGTCCTCAATTTGACATCCCTTAACTTGATCTACCGATCAAGTATTAACAGCAGCAATTTGACAGCACAACCCACTAATCTCATAGTGATTTGCTAAATTCATTATCATCATTCTAGTTATGAATATCATTTCACAGGGACTCGTCCCATTCCCCCTCATTGTGGTTTCATTATATTTCAACTAATTTTTAAAAATCATCATTTTTCAATCAGAATCCAAATCAATTCATCCATTCTCAAAACAGAATTAAAAATCATATCAATCACATTCGAAATCATCATCTAGATAGCATTAACGCTTATAATTTCAAGTCTTAGATTTACTCGTATATACTATCGGTAAAGAGCTGCAGTTATACCCTCGGTATATACGGATAGTCATGATACTCGAAACTATAAGGTAAATACCATCATGTCTAGGTCTCAAGCAAGTCAGGGTTCCATACAATTGCGGTACTTCCAATTGAAGACCCAATTACTAATTTACGAATTTCAATTTGAATTAACAATTTGTATGAATTATATCAAACAATTACAACCTTTTTGTGCGTCTTGATAAACTTTTGACATAATTTGCTCCTCAGTTGATCTTATTGGAGATCTATGACTTAAGTCTGATAAATAGATTTTTCTTTATCCGATCGTCCGTAAAAAAAAACATTTGTATATTTATATACAAGTTGCAATAATTACATAGAGTGGTTCGGCTCCAAAATTCAAAATCTCTTCGAGAGACGTATAAGACGACGGTACTGGGCCATAGTCATGCCCTGTTACATAAGTTCTCTAACTGCGAAGGAAATTATTATTTTCTCCTTAGGGATAAATCGACTAAGGAGTCTATAAATTTGACATGAAAGTCTGAAATTTCGAAGTGTCGAATGATATAGAATGACACCACGCACCATTTTCAGCTTTAACAGGATCATAGTCAATGAGAGATTCTGCCACAGCATTGTACGGCGGTTGCAATGAGCGTGGACATATTGCCCTGCAACCCACTTATGTTGTATTCTCTCCACTGGGGTAGGAAAATATAAATCCTTGAAATGGCGTGCAAGTCTTACTCGGCTTGTTTGAGTTGAAGCGGAAGAGATGAGATGCTCGAAGGCAAATGCAATCATATCTTGAGACTGGGTGAGGTCGGGAATACCAGATAAATGTGGAACTTCCATCTATAAAAACAATTTCTTTGATTAAAATTTCTTCATTAAAGAAGCTTACGGGATGAAAATACATTATGAAAATGCTGTTTCTGAATTCTTATTACCAATTTCAGATAAGAATTTAATTATCTTTATTAGCTTTCAAAAGCGGCTCTGATACCAACTGTGAGATCCCTGTTCCCCACCGATCAACGGATTCGGGGTACTAGCAGCGGAAGTAGCACATCATGCGTGGGTAGGGGTCTCACACTCGGGGCCTCGCCCACGGATATCCGGACAAGAGACTAATCCGTCGGTTTGTCCAAAACCGAAACTGGAAAAACTTCCTTTACTCGGAAAGCATGGGCGATTCCACCAGGATAACTCTTTACTCTAACGTAGTCAAGATCATTACGGATCAACTGATCTGACTGCACCTTTAACGGTACTTGGTCAATTCAAGGTAGAAACTTGCACTTGGATCATTGGGATCAACGCTTTTTTCCCCATCAAGAGGCACAGCCGTTGATTCCTATCCATAGAACAATTTCTATCCGGGATTTACTTTATCGATCGTAAAAACAGAATTTGAGTCTCGGTTTAAGGATCCATCAGTCCAGCCTAACCCCATCCGATCCCATGGGTTAGCCAACCGCCCAACCACTGTAGTGATGGGATCCAATTTGGAATTTGGTTAGGTTTTGTCCCGGGTACCAAGGAAAAGAGTTCCAAGGCCCCCTAGCCGGAATTTCATGCAAACATAAAACTAGCCATACCACTTACACACCCAATATGAAAATTGCCTTTTTCTTAGCATCAGCTAACTTTAAAACAATCCTTTAATGAAACCATAGTACCACTGATCACAATCTCCCAATTTATCCAGTTGATTCATAATTTCCCATCATTCCTTCATCAGAGTATCTATGGCATCATTGGCAACTAGAACGCTCACCACCTGTCCACACAGAGGCCGTTTCCATAGTTCCTAGCCCATAATACTCGGCAATATAATCACTTATCAAGATGGACTCTCGTTGAAGATCAGCAAGATCAACCAACAGATCCATATAAAAGAGCCATGGACTCATCCGTTGAGGACCAGCAAGGTTAGTCAACCAGATCCATGCCCGGTTTCACAAAACAACTCTTACTCCTTGTTCCAATATCTTCCTCGACGCACGCGTGGGTATCCTAGGCGACCCAGAGCCCGAGCACCGTATGGTCAGCACCCTCTAGGATCCTTCGCAGGTGACCTAGCGCTTCACTCATAGGCCGCTTCCTTGGTCCCTCATCCACCGTACCGGAAGCTCACCATTTTAATCGAACCGAGGCTGGTCAAGACCTCGGTCGACCTTGCTACGCGAGACGTCCTCCATTGACTCTCCGTCAGCAGTTGCAACTTTATCAGTTAGGTCTCCACGACCTTAATCACAAGACGGTCAAAATGCTTCCCCAGCATTCTTGACATAAAACAGCCATTTACAAACAGCATTTACAAACAGTTTACAAATACAGTTTCTATATTAACTCTCATTTTTCCACATTATCCCTCATTAATCCACATTACTTATTCCACATTCCATGTATATGTGTACTCATCCAATCACCTCCTTTTCCATCTCTTCACTTCAGATTCCTTCACATCACATATCATATATTCACATCCATATCCACATCCATACATCCACATCCACATCCACATTCACATCCATACATCCACATCTACATGCTTATCTCCATTTTCACATCCTCATTTATACATCCACATCCCATATCCACATTCATACATACACATCCATATCCACATCCACATCCACATCCACATTCACATCCATGCATCCACATCTACATGCTTACCTCCATTTTCACATCCTCATTTATACATCCACATCCCATATCCACATTCATACATACACATCCATACATCCACATCTACATCCACATACATACATACATCCACATCCACATTCCACATTCACATCTATACATCCACATCTACATTCACATTCACATACATCCACATCCACATTCCCATACATCCACATCTATACATCCACATTCCACATTCACATCTACATTCACATTCACATACATCCACATCCACATTTCCATTCACATCTATACATCCACATCCATTCACATCTATACATCCACATCTACATCCACATTTACATCTATGCATATACATCTTCATGCATATATCCATTTTCATGTTCATACATCCACACTCCCATCTCCATATCCACACATCCACATACATACATCCATTTTCACATTCCCATTTATATAACCCCATATACCTTCACATCTAATCTTTTACATCACATCCATTCTCGCCCTATCACAACCCATATACATCTTATCCTATCACATACACTTCTTACCTCATCCCCCCATACACATCTTAATTCATCTTATCACATCCTAACTTATTTCATAAGCATCTTATCACCTCTTATCACACCTCTTATCACATCCTATCACTTTCCATACGTATCTTATCAATTCTTATCACATCTCATACACCTCTTATCACATCTTATCACATTTCATATCTTTTTTTTAAAAAAAAAGAATTCTTTTATTTGATATAAGATTTCTCTACACATTTATTTATACATAAATTCCATTTAGGGAGACTAACACTTTCGAAATTAAAATCAATCTTTTATGCATCTTCTTATGCATGATTTCAATTTGGTAGGGAATTATACTTTTAGAATAAAAGAATTTCTCTTATGCATCTAAGTTAAGCATAAAATCCATTTATGAGGAAAATCATACTTTTAGTATAAAAAGAATATCTTTTATGCATACCTATATGCATGAAATCCAATATGATAAAAGTAACACTTTTGATATAAAATTTTTTCCTTTATGCATACTTCTATGTATGAAAATTAAAAATGATAAAAGTAACACTTTTGATACAAAAATTTTCCTTTATGCATACTTCTATGCATGAAAATTAAAAATGATAAAAGTAACACTTTTGATATAAAAATTTTCTTTTATGCATACTTTTATGTATGAAATAAAAATGATAAAAGTAACACTTTTGATATAAAAATTTATCCATTATGCATACTTCTATGCATGAAAATAAAAATGGTAAAAATAACACTTTTGATATAAAAATTTATCCTTTATGCATACTTCTATGCATGAAAGTAAAAATGATAAAAGTAACACTTTTGATATAAAAATTTATCCATTATGCATACTTCTATGCATGAAAATAAAAATGGTAAAAATAACACTTTTGATATAAAAATTTATCCTTTATGCATAATATTAAAATTCAATTTCTCCATGATTATAATGAAATTCTTTCAATTAATCTAGGATGATGATTCCTAGAATATGGTAGGAAGTCCTCTTTTATGCTTTGAATGAAAAATTTTTTATGCATAATTTTTATAAAAATTTTGCCATAGCTCCGCTGCTATGACTGATAAATCTCAATTTTTCTAAGGGATAAAGCTTATCATTAAGGAAATAATTAAAATGATTCTCTAATTGGATCCTTAATCCATAATGGATTGAATCATCAATAAACATAAACTAAAAGCATAAGAAAAAGCCATTAATTTGGCCTCAAGCATAGCTTAATCTTGGGTTAAGGAAAAGCTTTATGAAAAGCTTGATTTGGATTGAGAATGGGTCATGAGTATGACCATTTCTTGAGTGAGAGAGAATTTACATAAGAATCATTAGAATTTAAACATAAATGAAAATTAACTTCAATAGCATTTATTAAATTATGTAACTCTTCACTACTATTCAAACTTCAATAGCATTTAAAAAAAACCATACCAATTAAACTTCTCAAGCTTGAGAGGGGTTGAGAAGAGAGAAACATTGAGGAATTATAGAAAGATGAATATTCACTAATTACCTTACAACTTGCTTGATTCTTTGTTCACGGTAGAGGCCCCCAACCAATCAATTGGTTAAGTATGTTGATGGAGCCAGTAATGGGGATTAAAGAAAGAGGGAAGCTCCAAAAACTAGTGAATTATTAAATGAATTCACAGTTCTTGGCTTAGGTGGAGTAGAGTAACGATGCATAAACACTATCTATTTTTCAACAAGGGTGAGGCTTCTATTTATAGGAAAACTTGAGCTCCTAACCAAACAAACTGATTCTAGAATTTTCTAAATCAGTTTGGTCAATATTTGACCATTTTTAGGTCAGTTAAGCTAACTTTTTGGAACTAGACTTGAATGAGGAGAGAGGAGAGATGAAATATCTCAATTTTTATGAGTTTAAAACTCATTCAAGCATGTGAAATATGCACCTCCTTTAAAGAACTCCCCTTCCTTACATATGTCATACTTTTAATATTGCTCATAATTTTTTACTAATAAACCTTGTACATTTTCAACTCTTCATCTTATGTGAAATATGCACCTCCTTTAAAGAACTCCTCTTCCTTACATATGTCATACTTTTAATATTGCTCATAATTTTTTACTAATAAACCTTGTACATTTTCAACTCTTCATCTTATGTGAAATATGCACCTCCTTTAAAGAACTCCTCTTCCTTACATATGTCATACTTTTAATATTGCTCATAATTTTTTACTAATAAACCTTGTACATTTTCAACTCTTCATCTTATGTGAAATATGCACCTCCTTTAAAGAACTCCTCTTCCTTACATATGTCATACTTTTAATATTGCTCATAATTTTTTACTAATAAACCTTGTACATTTTCAACTCTTCACCTCATGTGAGCATTTACTCATTTTTGGGTATTTTCTTTTTACAAGTTGGATTTATCTCCTCCCTACACATGGATTGATGCTATTGGTCCATAGGAACCTTAATTGGACCATAGTCTAAAGATTTCTGAAAATCTAGACCCTTAGACTAAGGTTCTTTATACCTATTTCCAATTAATTCTAATTGCACATTGGAAAATTCTTTTTGAATTTCTGTTTCAGGGGAACTCATCTGAATTATAAGAGATATTTTTCTATCCAAAAATATTCAAAATCTGAATATTCTCTCTCTAGAATAATTTTTCTCTCTCTAGGCTAAAATAGTTAGCAACAGGGTCTTTATATTTCTGAAGAGGGTTGATTACAGGGGAAGATACTAGACATCAAAAAGGGGTTGGGGGAGGAATCTTACAGTAGCAACAACATTACATTGTAGCACACTCTCCACCCACAGCTATGGCCATCAGATTACTTAGGGACTTTGCATTTCATGAATGATGTCACGTCTAATAGCTCGGGGTCCTAGGTGATGGCCTCAAGACTGCTTATAAACTTTCTAATTGATCTACACATGACTTCATAGTTATAAATACTAAAAGCCTCTCTCTCTCTCTCTCTCTCTCTCGCTCTCTCTCTCTCTCTCTCTCTCTCTCTCTCTCACGGATTGCGATTGGCCAGATACGGGTTTCTTCCCACCGCCTCAGAGTGGAGACAGGTAGAGCTGAGCGCATCTTCAGAGTTGGGAAGCTCGTACGGACACCCAGAGAGGACAGGATCTGCCGACTATGCCACACAGAGGTTGAGATGGAGGAGCATTACATATGCCGCTACCCAGTATACTATGAGATCCGCGGGAGGTCTCACTGTCTATTTTGTGAGGGATTCGGTCCACTATCCAAGGATCATTGACTTCCAGGACCAGCGTTGCCTGGGCCTCTTCCTGCTTGAGATCTGCAGACACAGGGACACCTTCTTGAGACACAAGCCCCAGCCACCCTGCCCCCTCCCTCGGCAACCAACCATCACAAGTTTCTTCCGGACCTAGGAGGTGGAGGATACCGACATAGTGGATCTTGTGGACCCTCCACGAGCTGCTCTAGACCTACCTCGCCCAAGACCTCGGACCGAGCCTCTGCACTCTAGCGTGCCCCACGCCCTCAACCCCCCCATCGGCCACCATCACCTCATCAGCTCCTCCAGATCTAGGACATGCTCCACCGCCATATCGAGCTACCTTTCCACGTGATATAGTTGAGGGAGACCTCTCGGCCATACTCGTCGCGTGAACCCCATGCTTGACATTTTGGAGAGTGGTATACCATCTACTCGGAGCTGAGGTTGCTCCCATGTTTTTATGTTCTTAGTATTCCATGACGAGTTTCCATGGACAGTTTTGTATCACCCCGATGAGATAGCTACATTTATGTTTTCATTCTGTTTTATTTTCCATTCCATGATGAGATATGCCATGGACATTATTGTACCACTTTGGTCTCATAGGCCCATTGGGTCTTTAGTAGACGCTTAATATATCTTTAGTAGACGCTTAATATATCTTTCTTTCTTTCTTTCTTTTCTTTCTCTGATATAAAAAAAATGATTGTGTAGACTTACTATCTAATGGTGCCATGATAGCCTTTGGCTAAATTGGCCAAGTAACAACACTTTAATTCCATATCGTAAGCGGTTAAAATCCAGTGGGAACTACAAAATATACAAACACATAAATATGAGAAGTGAGGGAAGGGAAAAAGACATAAAATATAAAAAGTAAATCAATATCACTATACTAAGATTGCATATCATTTACTGTTAATGATATGTCATTAGGAGGAGCTGAGCTATGTCAAAATTAATGGAGCTAAAACCACGGGCATACATCCAAGAGGGAAGTCTGCTTTATGAAGTCCGAATAGCCGAAAGGAGGGAATCTACAATATAAACTCTCTTGAACTTGTGAGACGAAGATTTGAAAAAACCAGGTTGCATAGAAAAACAACACAACAAAAACTCATCGTCATTGTGTTAACCTTGTTGAGATATCGAGCTCGTCTAGTGAGGCGGTGGCCACCACTGATGACCCGCCTGGGGGATAGGCCCCACACTTACACCACTGGCATGGTTGGTGAGATCATGGGAGATATGCGGCCAGTGGGATGACAGGCTGTGTGACAGCCATTCTAGAGACTGGCATGGTTATAGCGCCAGCTCATTTAGTCGGGTTCACACTATAGAGAACCCGTGTATGTATTGGTTGAGTACCTTTCATATTATTGTGTACTCTTATCTTGTATATGGAGTGTTGACTGTTGAGTAGAGAAGAAGAAGATTTCAGCCTCTCACCTTGTGTGTTCTCTATTAGGGTTTTGTGAGTGTGTGTGTGTGCTTGCAAGAGCTCAAGCTCTCTTCCCCCCTGCATCTTTTCATGGTATCAGAGCCTGGTTCGTGCTAAGGGCTGAGCTGCAAGCAAGAGAACCACAGGAAGCGGTACGAGGGTAAGAGCTGCAACTACTCTTTCCTATTTGTGTTGGTGACTACACCCTTGGGGAGCTCTACGGGAGGCACCGGCAACGATCTCTGATTGAGGAGCTTTCTTCATGGGAGTAAAGCTATAGGGCAACTATATTGTCCTATATCAACAGTATTTTTTGGGCCGAAAGCGCGTTTCGGGCGCGTCTGGACCTCCGTTTTTCAGAAAGCAGGCGATTTCGAGCACTGCGGGTAAGTCATCAATTCTTTGCAGAACTCTGTTTTAAGAACTACAGGAAGACAGATTGACTGTGCAGACACTGTGGGTGCTGCAAGAGGTCTACAGTTTCCATTGGGTGTATGTATGCACATTGAGATCACTGGTTGTGACATTTGAGTGGACTGCAGTACCGCTATGCAGAAAATATAGTAGTTGTGCAGAAAAAAAACCAGAGTGCAGTTTCTGGTAAAATTATGTGTTTGGCAAGATGTCTAATGATGGCATAACACAGATTGTGGCTGAGAAGCTGGATAAGAATAACTTCCATGCTTGGAGGTTCAGGTTGACGAATTTCTTGATGGGCAAAGGCTATTGGGACTATATAGAAGGTGAGCATGAAGAGGCACCAGAGATACTGGATATAAATCCGACTGCTGTAGATGTGAAAGAGTTTAAAGACTGGAACCAAGGAGCCAGGAAGGTTATGTATTGGCTTTAGTATACAGGATACCATGATTGGGCACATTCAGGATGCCAAGTCCCCCAAGGAGGCGTGGGACACCTTGGTAAAGCTTTATAAAACAAATACCAAGGCACGTAAGATACAGTTGAAGAATGAACTTCATACTGTGGAGAAAAAGAGCATGTCTGTGAATGACTATGCGTTGAAGATAAAGGGTATTGTGGAATCCCTTGCATCTATTGGTGTGTCAGTAGATGATGATGATAAGGTGGAGGTCTGTCTACGTGGTCTCGGGCCACAATACAAGGCGTTTAAGACGTCCATTCAGACTCGGGAAAACATTCCCAACTTTACAGATTTGGTATCTATGCTGATTATTGAAGAGAAGAACTTGGGTGAAGACCAACAGTCTTCACAAAGCAAAAACAGTTCAGAGCAACAGGCGTTCTACACGAGTTCAGGAAGAGGACGAGGTAGAGGAGGCCGTGGATGCGGTCAAGGAGGTGGCCGAACAGGTAATCCGAATTATGGTCAGCAGCAGCAACAACAACAGTCCCAGAATCAACAACAACAACAACAACACGCAGGTGGAAGAGGTAAATTCAGAGGCAGGGGAAGTCAAAGAGGCCGTGGAAATTGGCAAAGGCAATATAATGATACACGTGAATGCTATTATTGTGGTAAGCCTGGACATGTGCAGTCAGAATGTTATAAGAAGCAGGCTGACATGCAAAATGGGAAAGTGCAGCAAAACAACTATGCATCCTCAAGCAAAAATAATGAGGATAATGAAAGGTTGTTTGTTATGCAGCATGTTGTGAATGCCATGTCTGAAAATGTTGATGCAGCACAAAAAGATAATGTATGGTATGTGGATTCAGGCGCTTCGAACCACATGACGAGTCATGGGGAGTGGTTCAAGGAGATGAAAAACCCGGAAAGACCAGGTTTTGTGGAAACAGGGGATGACACTGCTCATCCAATTGCCCATGTTGGAGATGTGCCATTGTCTATGCAGGATGGCAAAGTGAAGCACCTTGCAGATGTACTTCATGTACCGAACATAACAAAGAATCTGGTTTCAGTTGGCGAGATGATTGAGCAGGGTTTGCAGGTTCGGTTTAACCCTGATGGGTGTTATGTTGAAGATTTCAAAGACAAGTGCAGGTTGGTTGCAAAAGGCAACAGAGTGGGCAGAATGTTTACGTTGAATGTAGACATGCCTGAAATGAGTGCTGCGATGTTTGCAAATGGTTCAGGAATTGTTGCAGACACAGACATATGGCATAAAAGAATTGGACATGTAAATGTGCAGAGATTGAAGTCTATGCAGACAAAAGGAATTGTGACAGGGCTGCCAAAATTTAAAGTGGAAGGTATACAGAAAATATGTGAAGCATGCCAATTTGGGAAGCAAACAAAGCATGTGTTTCCACGTAACAGATATGTGAGCAGAAATGCACTAGATGTTGTGCATTCAGATGTATGGGGTCCTACGAAGACCATATCTATGGGAGGCTGCAGGTATTATGTGACTTTCATTGATGACCACACAAGGAAAGTGTGGGTATATTTCATGAAAGAGAAGAGTGAGGTGTTCACTCACTTTCAGAATTTCAGAGTTTTGGTTGAAAAGCAAACAGGGAAATATGTCAAGTGCCTAAGGTCAGATGGAGGGGGAGAATACTTCTCCAATGAGTTCTCTGAATTTTTGAAGAAGAATGGTATTTGGAGACAGTTCACATGCAGATACACTCCGCAGCAAAATGGAGTTGCTGAGCGGAAAAACAGGCACATTGCTGAGATTGCGCGAGCATTGATGGAAGAGAAGAATATGCCACATTGCTATTGGGCTGAGGCTGTTTCTACAGCAGTATACATTATGAACAAGACTTCAACTGCAGCCATACATGATGTAACTCCAGAGGAGAGGTTTACTGGCAGAAAACCAGATTTGTCTCATCTGAAAGTCTTTGGATGCATTGCATATGTGCATGTGCCAGATGAGCTGAGAACTAAGCTGGACCCGAAAGCTGAAAAATGTGTGTTTATTGGATATTCCCTTGAGCAAAAGGGATACAGGTGTTATAACCCTGCTACACGTGAGCTGAGGGTAAGCAGGGATGTTGTGTTTGATGAGATGAGCAGCTGGTCTGTTTTGCTGAAAAAGAAGCTGTTGGGGCTGATGTGAGTGGAAGTGTGGTTGCACAGAATGCAAGTTAGCAATCACAGTCTTTGAGTGGACCAGGAGAGTCCTCATCTAGTGGGTCTGTTGATAGACCATGGAGTGGCAGGCTGCGTCATAATACCAGTCCTGCAAATGTGATTACTACATCGTGTAAAGGAAAAGAGAAAGTGGTTGAGCCCCTTGGTATGCCTGACATTTCTGTAGGGCATTCTCATGTTGATGGAGAGTCTAGTGGCTCAAATATGAGCCTTGATGAGGAGCTTGGGATCCCAACTATGAGAACACCTGGTGTAAAGAAGGCTATGGAAGCCATGAATGAAAAGCTGCGAAGATCTGGTAGAGTGAAGAACCCTATGCAGAGGTTTACTTATGATGATTATGTGGCACATCACTATGCATATATGGCAAAGGTTGTGCAAGTTGTTGAGCCCACATGCATTGATGAGGCTGTTGGAAATGTGTGTTGGGAGAAAGCTATGGATGAGGAGATGGATGCACTATATGGAAATGAGACTTGGGATTTAGTGCAATTGCTTGAAGGCAAGAAAGCCATTGGATGCAAGTGGGTGTACAAAGTTAAACATAACAGTGATGGAAGCATAAACAGGTACAAGGCTAGATTGGTAGCCAAAGGATATGCGCAGACATATGGGATTGATTATGAGGAAACTTTCAGCCCAGTTGCCAAGATGGCAACGGTGAGAGTTGTGATAGCAGTGGCTGCATCAAAGCAATGGTCTTTACATCAGATGGATGTAAAGAATGCATTCTTGCATGGGGATTTGCAAGAAGAGGTGTATATGTTGCAGCCACCTGGTTATGAGGATGAGGGTCACCCCGAACATGTTTGCAGGTTGAAGAAAGCCTTGTATGGCTTAAAGCAAGCACCAAGAGCATGGTCTGACAAGATTTCTGAATATCTTGTCACTTGGCTTTCATGTAGCCAATGCAGATTTCTCATTGTATGTGAGACATGGTGATAGAGGAGTTGTGCTTGTTGTCATCTATGTAGATGACTTGATCATTACGGGGGACCATGATGCAGAGTTCTTTGATGTAAAGATCTTGCTTAGACAGAAGTTTGAGATGAAGGATCTGGGGGAGCTCAGATATTTCTTGGGCATTGAGGTGATTAAGTCACCACATGGTATTGGATTATTGCAGAGACAGTATGGCTTGGACATGTTGTCCAAGTATGGTATGACAAGCTGTAAGCCTATTTCTGTGCCATTGGATCAGAATGGCAAGTTGAGTGCAGATTCAGGAGAGATCTTGGAGGATCCTACTATATACAGGAGCATAGTAGGAAGTTTGATCTACATGACGATCACCAGACCAGATTTGAGCTATGCTGTTGGGTTGGTGAGTCAGTTTATGCAGGTTCCACGAAAACCGCATTTGGATGCAGTGAGACGCATACTGAGGTATGTGAAGTCTACTTTGCATTGTGGACTATTCTATGAGACTGGGACAAAGATATGTGTACATGGGTACACAGATGCTGATTGGGCTGGTAGTATCTCAGATAGAAGATCTACCAGTGGATTCATGTTTTCTTTGGGGAGTGCTGCTGTGACTTGGAGCAGCAAGAAGCAGCCTACGGTTGCTCTATCGAGTACAGAGACCGAGTACAGAGGAGCTGCTATGGCAGCATGTGAGGTAGCTTGGTTGAGAAAGCTACTTGCAGATTTGGGTCTATCAGTGGATAGACAAGTTGTCATTTTCTGTGACAACATTAGCAGTATACAGTTGGCCAGGAACCCAGTCTTTCATGCTTGTATGAAGCATATAGAGGTCCACTACCACTTCGTCAGAGAGAAGGTCTTGGCAGCAGGAGACCTTGACCTTGTTTATGTCAGCACAGAGGATCAAGTAGCTGACATTTTCACCAAAGCATTGGGTACAGAGAAGCTGCGCAGATTCAGGGCTTCGCTTGGTGTACATGAGATGGAGTTGAGCTCGAGGGGGAGTGTTGAGATATCGAGCTCGTCTAGTGAGGCGGTGGCCACTGAGATGACCCGCCTGCTGGGGGATAGGCCCCACACTTACACCACTGGCATGGTTGGTGAGATCATGGGAGATATGCGGCCAGTGGGATGACAGACTGTGTGACAGCCATTCTAGAGACTGGCATGGTTATAGCGCCAGCTCATTTAGTCGGGTTCACACTATAGAGAACCCGTGTATGTATTGGTTGAGTACCTTTCATATTATTGTGTACTCTTATCTTGTATATGGAGTGTTGAGTGTTGAGTAGAGAAGAAGAAGATTTCAGCCTCTCACCTTGTGTGTTCTCTATTAGGGTTTTGTGAGTGTGTGTGAGCTCAAGCTCTCTTCCCCCCTGCATCTTTTCAAACCTCCTTGTGCAGATCCAATAGAATCTGAATCTCCACTATGTCGAAAGGAAAGTATTGTGGATTGTTTCGTATCAAAAGTCTGACATAAAAGGAGGGAACCAAGATACACAGTGATTCAACATTATTATGATGAATCACTTGACATGCATCTTCAATATTAGCATCCCTCCTCTGCCTCTCTGCTAGCTCCTGATCCCTGGCTTGGTTGCCTCTAGCTTGTGAATTGAGCCATGTGTCGTGAGAATGAGTGACATATGTCACATCAGTGACCTTAACTTTTTCCCTCAAAGGAGGAATTTCAAGAATGTCTTTCATCTTCATGTCGGAAAGGAGCAGAGGCTCAAGAGTCTTGTCATATCAAAATCTAACAAGCCCGAAGGGAGTTAATATCCCTCAGCATCACTGTGACTCTGTGCGCATGGGCACCAAGGACATAATTATCTTGAAAGAATTCGATAAGAAAGTCCTCCACAGTCTCTTGCACACAACCTATGGTAGAAGCATGCCAACACATATTGATACTCAATCTATCCATGTAAATGGATCTTACAAGGTGTTGGAAAGGGAGCTTAAGGATGGTGCTTTGCATGTGTCTCTGCACCCTTCTCAGCTCACAAAGGACAGATCTATGCTGCTCGTACCTTCGTTTTCTCATTGCCGAGAGTGTGGACATACTCTTCCTCCCAAGACCAGCCTTCTTAGATTTTGAAGCTTTTTTCCGTACATTAGGATCATTGCTCAATGAGCGCCTTATGGTCTGTTTTGTATGCACCATCTAAAAATTAAAGTGGATATTTATGTTACAAGTCCTGTAAAAAAATATTAAAAATAAGAAAGTAACACCAAATCACTACAACACGACATGGGGACATCAGACACAATCTTGATCCCCTCCTCATGTTGTAGTGATATCTTATGCAGAGCTCTTCATATCACAAATGTATTAAAAGTTATCACAAATGTATTAAAGTGTATCACAAATGTATAAAATGAATCATAAATGTATCGGAATGCATAAAATGAACGGACACACTATAATGTGAAAAGGAAATACAAAAAACATTCAAAGTCTTATCTTGCATTGTGGCAATTTGTCTATAGTTACCATGATCAAATTAAGTGTGCTGAGGATAAAGAGGTGAAGCCCGCAAAGCGTAGATAGAGCATAGACAAGATCATAGTAAGTGCTAAGGATGAAGAGGTGGAGACCGCAAAGCATTGATAGAGCGTAGATGAGATCATAGAAGAATAGTTGAAGAAGTGAAAGCGAGAAGTAGAATGACACGTGCACGCATTAATAAATAGTTATGACACAAAATGATTACACCCAATGCATGTGTGACACGTGTCCACAATGCATGGTTAGCACATGGCTCCAACACATGTTGAAGATTACATGAGGTACCGATTTTTGGACCCATTTAGTCATACGTCTCTGGATACTTGCTGATGCATAATTTTTCACCTTTTCAACAAATAATTAGAACACAAGGTTGAATGATGGATGTGTCAAATCACTACAACGTGAGAAGGGTGTGCTGATTTTATTTGATGGCCTCATATCATGTTATTTATGATCTTTCTTTTTTTCCCAGTAGTTTCAATGTCATTTGTCACAATTAATGCATTATTGTGCTATTGGGGTCCTTTTCTATTCAAATCACTACAACGTGATTTGCTACCTCTCAAGGATCTCGAAGACCTCGTGTTTTGTATTGATTTATCTTTTTTTCTTGTCCTTTAATGTTGCTTGTCACTCATGGATTCCTGCATGTTGATTCATTTTTCTTCCTTCTATCTTTTAGATATCTCCCTTTAGTTATATGTCTCTGGATACTTGCAAAAGCATAAATTTGTAACATTTTAACAAATAATTAGAATGCATGGTTAACTGATGGCTATGTATAATGTTCCCGTATGAAAAATCACTAAGGGCATGATTATTTTGTCTGATGGCCTCATATCGCGTGGTTATGATCTCTATTTTTTTGGTAGTTTCAATGTCATTTGCCACCAATTAATGCATTATTGTGCTATTGGAGTCCTTTTCCATTCAAATCACTACAACATGATATGCTACCTCTCATCTCAAAGACCTTGTATTGTGTTTTATTGATTTGTCTTTTTTTCTTATTCTTCAATGTTGCTCCTTCATGGATTCTTGTATGTTGATGTATTTTTCTTCCCTTTTAGATGGCTCCGTTGGAAATTGAGATCAAGCTTGATATTAATGTTGAAGAAACTCTAAAGAGAAATTGTTGACTTCTTGCACAAAGTTTGCCTAGCATCATCGCTAACCAAAAATTTCACACATGTTTAGCTATAATTTTCCCGTCAAACACATGCTCTTGTCTGCACACTTGTATCTCCAAGAAAAAGAGCAAAAATTTTGAGAAATCACTTCAACCAATGTAGTAATTTACAACAATGTTCAATATGTGCATGCCAATGATCTTCTGGTTACAACATCCCAAAGGAAGAAGTTCAATAGGGATATCTTAGGATAAGAAGAAGACAGAAAATAAGTGCCGTGTTCACAATAAAAAATGCTGTCTCCTAAACTATCACTACTATTTTATTTGCTATCTTCATGTGGTGCTCAAGGAGATGAGCAAGTTGGGAAGGAAGATGTTGAGGAGAGAGCAGAGGGAGCTCCAAGGGCAAAAGATGATGTTGAAGACATTGCAGAGGAGATGAACTTGACTGCGAAGAGGGAGTTAAGTGGACAGATTGATATTGATGCTCTTAGAAGAAGAGAAAACACTAATGTGGTAAAATAGGTGATGAGGAGGCCTCTATGACAAAGAAAAAACATGTCCTTCCACTCCTGCTCCTACCTGCATTTCCTATTTTGGTGATAATGAATATGTTTTAACTACAGATATTCAAGTTGTGTTTGACATAAGGGAGGACTACTGTCTCACCATCATTGCACAAAATCTTGAGGAAGATGAGGATTCAAATCTCAAGGACAATCAGTTCCATTCTGTTGTGCCGAGATATCTGCTATGAATATGAAGCCGATTTTCCTACCGAAGAGGAGTTTCAAGCTATTCAACGAAGACTGAATATTTCTCATATCAGATAGGAAGGGGAGTCCTCATTGGTCCAAGACACCAACTCAACAATCAACATATGGACATATGATTTACTTATGAATGACAAGAATCAGAAGGTATGTTTAGAGAAATGTTTATTATTGTGTTGAAGTTTCTTATTAAATTTGTTTTGTCGGCTCATGGATGACATTGTTTTATAGCTTGAGGTGTTGGAGGATGATTTTATCACACGCGGTGTAGGCAAACGTGTGGGAGAACTGGGAAAGGACTCAGCGTTGGGAGAGTGTATTAGTTAATTGAAATTTCCACAACTCATCATTTTCCATAAGAAATTCTTAAAGGACAATACAGAATTCCATTTTTCTCAATCAAGACATTACCTTGGAGGGCATCTCGTCTGGTGAAATGTAGACAAAGTCATGCTTTTGGAGAAGAAGTTAGTGCTACAAATCTTTGAGCAGGGCCCTCGGGTATATTCACTCTGATGAGGAGTAAATATTTCTTAGCATATCGCACATACTATTTAATATGTGAGATCAGGGATCCCGAGATGCTAAGTGATTATGGGAAAAGGGAGCTTCTAAGATTAAAAAAACCTAGGATTCCTCCAATTTTATAGGATGTTGTAGAGCCATCTTCAAAAAGGGCAAGGTTTTATGCACCTGAGGATGTTAATAAGAAAGATGAGGAATAGTAGTAGACTCCTATCTCTTGTAATAACCACTTCTACATAATTTTAAATATTAATCATTAATCTATGGGTATCTAAAACTTTCCATGTCTTTGTTTTGTGCATCGCCATTTTGCATGCTTAATACTTGCATTAGATCTCCTTTATATATCTTGCTTTCTTTCTATGTTCATAATTTTCACTCTCCTTGATTAATTTTTGATGCTTGTTAACCCAATTCTAGGGTTAACAAGATCTACTGCCATTATCTTACATCAAGGAGTCACGAGATAGATACACCAAAGGGTCATACATTCAAGATATGAAGCAATAGTGTCCAAATCTACAACTTGGATGGCCACCCGTAATGGTGTGATAGTATTTATGGTGATTACTGCTTCAAGAGCGTGTGGTAGAGCAAGTTAGGATGAAGTCCTTGTTATGGCTCGCCCTAACCGTCCTTGAAACACATCCAACAAGATATTACCTGGTGAACCGCAACTGTCATGAGGATTTTTCAAATGGCCGAGCTCGTAAACCCTTGAGGTCTCCAAGCTCTACAACTCCTTAAGAAGCAATTCCACCATGCCTCCCGTGAGCGTTGTCACACCACTGCGTTGCACTACGGGTACTCATCCCTCCTCTCACCGTAGTTTACTCACACACACTATTAAAATCCCATAGATCTCTCTAGTTAATCACTATGCATAAACATGCATAAACCAAACATATACTCATCCACCCAACCACCCCCGATCCCAAGGGTGCACACATAAATACAATGAAGTATCACATATATTACCTTAGTGTCCTATACCACCAAGAGATATGACTTCACTCCGTGAGCACACATAGCTCTAGCTTGAAATGGCAAGAGAGTAGACACAATGCTCTACACTCAGGAACATCCCTTGAGAGTGCCCCATGCCCCTATTATATAGGAGAGCTCTCAAGTGACTCTTGACTCTCCATTTTCCAAAGTAACTCTTGACCTTCCATTTCCAGAGTGACTCTTGGCCTTCCATTTCCAAAGTGACTCTTGTCCTTCCACTCTTGGCCTTCCATTTCCAGAGTGCTTGACCTTTCATTTCCCAGAGTGACTCTTGGCCTTCCATTTCTATGCGTGACCCTTGGTTGCGTAACCCTAACCTCAACCCAAGGTTAAGTCTACTAACCCTTGCCTTACTAGAGCATGTTCCCATGCTCCCATGCTCACATGCCTAGGGTGGGTTAGTCTCCTAGTATATGCACATATAATGTGCACATAACACACACTCACTAGCATGCATTAGGGAGAGAGATTAGCAAGAGTAAGACTCAATTGCACAATGGGAGAGTATATTGTATTATGAGAGATATTCACTTATATACACATGACCATAAGTGTTCACACTCACTTAAGCTGTGGCCGACTAGGTACTTTAGGGTCATAAGAGGCCTAATGCTATAACAAAGACTACTCTCATAATATATCCATGAAGTACATCACTTAGGACTTCATCCTATCTTGCTACCCCACGCTCTTGAAGTAGGAATCGCCCATAAATACTCCATCACACCATTATGGGCGCCCATCCAAGTTGTAGCTTTGGACACTATTGCTTCATATCTTGAATGTATGACCCTTTGGTGTATCTTTTGTGACTCCTTGATGTAAGATAATGGCGGTAGATCTTGTTAATCCTAGAATTGGGTTAACATCCCCCCTTCCTGATGGCGATCACGTCCTCGTGATCACGTTGAAGACCTTTGTGTGGGGAGAATGGAGAAGCTTTGTCGATGGCTTTGAAGTTGATTGATGCTCAATGGTCTTTGTCCCTCCGGAAGGAATAAGAAAATCTAGTTAGTGAATGAAAAGGTTAATGGTTTATTGTTGGAAATTCCTAATGAGGTGGGGGGTTGGGATTTTTGTGAATGATTGCATTTTTATATTTGTGTGAGCCTCTTTTTTTTGGGGTCACTTTGTTTTTGGCAATCATAAGCAAGGTTACATGTGATTTGGATTAGTGGGGGTGTTAAGGAGATGCTAATAATGGGAGAGAAGAGAGGAAAGGATCCGGAGGAATGTAGACTTAATCATTAGAATGAGATGGTGATTCTCAGTTCCTCATTTGATTCTTTGAAGCGACATTCATCATTTGAAGAAATTGGCCTTCAATGATGTCCCTTTGTGTGGCAGGATTCTTGTCAAATGCTGTTGAGTAGGACCTGTTCTTGCTTTCTTCTACCCATGTGTTTTTTATGTCTTTATGTATATTTAAGTGCTCTTATGAAGCAGATATACATGAAGTACAAGAATTGAGTCATATAGACTCTTATTGAACTACTCTTTGTTGAAGTAGCCACTTGTTGGTGAGGATTGAAAGAATTACATCATTAACTTGCGAGGCTAATATAGATATCTTCACTAAGGATTGAAGATCATTGATTTGTGAAGATGGTAGCGTTGTTTGGAGAGGTTTATAATTTGAAGGAAAATTCTAGGTGATGGGTTGTACCATTGACCAGGCTTTCGCCCACCATGGCTCCCCCATCCAGAGATGTACCTGGAAGTTGTTGATGGTGAGTCTTTGGTGCAAATGTTCTCCTATGCATGAGTATGGATATGTACTCATGGAGAAGCTGCTTCATAAACATAGCCAAAAGAATATTAAGCTATAAGCTTAACAAATATATAATGGCTATTGAAGATTGTTGGAAAAGTGTTGGAAAAGTGTTAATGTGTGAGATGGCTTAATCCGTGATGTGCCTTAAATCATGAAAGTGCAGGTTCTTAAGTCGTGAGATTATTATGCGAGACCTGAACTCGTGAGATTGCAAGTTTTTTTTGGCCATGAAGGGATATTCCATGAAATGGCCTAAACCTGTGAAAGTTAATTCCATGAAATGGTGTCTCCGTGAAAGTACAGGCCGTGAAATGGAATTTTGTGAAAGTGCAAGCCGTAAACTGTAACTCCATGAAATGGATGTCGATGAAGATGCATAGGCTCCGGGGCTTTTCCTTTGAGTTCCTTATTATAGATAGATGGTTGAGTTGTGGGAACTTCTTCAGGAATAACTGTTGATTTTGCGAGGTTTTGGAATCAAACTTAGTGGTGAGAATGGGGTTGAAGGAGTAACGGAGTCAGTTGTTGATGCAAATGGTAGGTTATTGTGTAGAGGGGCTTTCGTGGAAGAGGTTTGTAACCTTTTGCGTTTAGCATCATAGAAATCCATTAAAGTTGGATCCTCTTCCTTGCAATATGGTATTGTCAACCTTTTTTCATTGACCATCATGATGACTCGATCGCTGAAAAAGTACAGTGGTACTTGGGCTGCAATATTCCATTTATGCTCCAAGATCAAATCTACTTCCAACACATACTCAACCACAAAAAACTTGCAAGTAAAAGGGGGTTAGTTTCAATATACATTGTATGTTCAAAGTACCCCAAACATGGCATGTTCAAGTCTTGTGGAAAGGGAATTCTTTCAGGATGAGTCGTGAGAGTGTTGGTTGACCTAACAAATTCCATAACTCGAGGGTCATGAGATTGTGTTCTCATGTTGGATAAAGTTGTGCTTGAGCTATGGTGATTTTATTTGAAATTTCCATTCCAACCAGAATCCTAGGAATCTTTTTAGTAAGATATGTTGGAAGTTCTAGCTCCTCCAAGGTCTCTTTCTCCCAATTGTACATTGCCTACAAGAGTGTTCAAGGTGATTGTTTACATGTTGAATACAATGATTAACCTATCCAAATTCCACCAAGGACGATATCATACTCAAGGGAATATAGGGTAACATGGAATGTAAATTCCATATCCTCCACCGATTGAGTAGCATAGCTAAAATAACCTGGAATGTCAATGTTCTGTCCATTGGCTCCTCTTGCAAGACCATTGTCTATAGGGATAAGTTTAGGTTGTCCCAATGACACCCAAGTGTTTATTGATGTCATGACTAGCTCGAGGGCTAATCAATGCGCGTTTGTTCTTAACATCATTTCCTGTAGGGAAATCCAGCCATATCATGATAGAATCTTCTAGAGGAATCATGGATGTTTCAGTTTTTGTTTCTTCTTCAGATCCCGCTTCTATTTCATATTGTTGAAATATGCAAAGTAAATGAGTGTGTGCGGGAACAAGCTCTTATAGCTAGACTGTAAAAGGGAGTCTGTAATTGAGAGGGTAGTATAGAAAAGGTGAGAAGAATCTATTGAATGAGAGAATCAAGGGTAGCATGAGTGACTATAGGGGTGTGGAAAGATTCTAGGAAAAGGTGTCCCCAGATGTAGGGGAGGTGGCACAAATCAAGGAGAAATCAGTGGGATTAGATGTTTGGCACCTTCTGGATGTAAAAGCTATAAATTGAGGCATTGGCCTAATGAGAAATTGCTGGTTTTTGAGTATCCATGCCTACATTAAGCTATTAGATCTCACCTTAATCACCTTCTAATTACTTGCTAATCATGTTAATCCTTGCATTTGATCCCATTGCTACAAAATTTACATGGTATCAGAGCTAGCTTAGCATTCAGCTATTGTTTTTAAGCTTAATCACCCTCTTAATTACTAATTAGGAGATAATAACTTTATAAACCTTTTTTTTAAACTTTCTGCAGTACCCACTCTCGTTGGAGCTTAGATCTCTCCCTCCATACAGATCCATTGCCTACAAAACCCACACATCTTCTTGCCAATACTCCAACACTTAGGTGTAGCACTTCAGGATGTCAAATCACCACCGGATGCAGCCGAAATTCGTAAATTTACAGGCACCTCTTTTCTGGAGAAAATTGCAGATCCACACTTCCACAGAAGTAATTAGTCTAATTTCTCTCAGCCCCTAGGGTTTTCAAGGGTACTCTACATGCCTATGATCTCAGATTTCAGAAATTTATCAAGGAGAAGTGGCATCAAGCTCTGGATCAAGTTTGCAAGTGACTTTGGTAAAACATAGATTAAGCATTCAATATTTGGTCAAATCTTATGTTTTTTGGGCTTGATCCTCTACTAGAGTAACTGCTATTGATTCCCTTGAAAGGATTTGAGCTCATTTGAACTCTAAGGTACCAAATCTAGCCTCGTTGTACACTCTATTTTTTGCACACTAAAAATTAGTAATTAATTAGTACTAATCACTATATTTTGGTGCAATTGATGGTTCAAACTTACCATTAGGTATTTGATATAGGTCTCTATCACTTTAGATTGCAATTTGAAGTTGGTTTGATATCCCAACCATTCAGTATAAACCAATTCTTGGTTTTATGCAATTTTTAGTGTATTCATGCTTGTAAACTTGTTGTTTGTAATCATCATTTAACACCAAATTTGAGTTGTAAAAGGGTAGACATTGCCCTTGAATCTTGAATTGGATCAAAAGGTAAGACCCCCTTCACATCATCATGAGCATTGCACAAGAATTAGCTAAATTCAATGGGGAGCAATTCCATACATGGCAAACAAAGACCATGTATTTTCTCATGAGGAAGAATCTATGGGGGCTAGTTAAGGGAAGAGATGAATGTCCAGTGGAGAATGGGGAGGATGAGTGGAAGAACAGAAATGAGAAAGCATTAGTAATCATTGAACTTAGCTTAAATGATGATATCATTCACCACATTATTGCAGGGATACAATAAGCTAAAGATGCATGGGATGAACTTAACAAATTATTTGGCACTCAAGCAAAGAATTCAAAGATAAATCTGCTAATGCAATTCTAAAAACTTGACATGAAGGAAAGTGAACCTCTAACCACACACTTGAACAAATACAAAAGCATCAAACAAAAACTTGCAGCCATTGGGAAGAAAGTAGAAGATGACAAGGCATTAACAGTGCTTCTAAAGAGTGTGGACAAGGGAGAGTATGAGAACATTGTGGCAACCTTAAAGAATGTACCATATTTGAAGCTGCATGAGATAGAAGGAGCTCTATTAGAGCAAGAGAACAAGGTCAAAGAAAAGAAAGGATTGGACCCAACAACTGGAGAGGAGAAAGAATTCTACACTCGAGGAGGCCTCACACGAGCATGAGAACGAGGAAGAGGCAGGGGAGGAGGAAGGACCTTCACTTGTTGCCACAACTGTGGGAAGCCAGGACACATGGCAATAGACTACTATAGCAAACCAAATGAAGAAGGATCGGCATCAGCAAACTTCATGGAGACTCCTAATGTAGAGGATTCAAGACAGCTTTTCTGAGAGATAAAGAGAGAGAAACCACCCACAACCCAATGTAACTTGCCCCAATAGAGTAAAACCACCTCTAAGCCACCGCCGATGATGTAGGCCATGTGGTAGATGTATGTGTGAGCACTTTAGTCAAAGTTACGGGCACTTGTAGTAGCCTTGGACACATAGAGAGAGAGTGTCAAGGACTGTGAGTTAGGGAATTGAGGCACTGGTTGTGGGATACCAAGTAAGAGGGAAACTTGGTATAGGGTCCAGGTGTGCTAGAATTATTCACTTGAGGGGAGGTGTTGAAATATGCAAGTGAATGGGTGTGTGCGAGAATAATCTCTTAGCTAGAGACTGAATGAGAAAGGTGAGAATAATCTATTGAATGAGAATCAAGGGTAGCATGAGTGAATATAGGGGTGTGGAAAGATTCTAGGAAAAGGTGGCCCCCCCAGATGTAGGGGGAGGTGGCACAAATCAAGGAGAAATCAATTGGATTAGATGTTTGGCACCTTGTGGATGTAAAAGCTATAAATTGAGGCATTGGCCTAATGAGAAATTGTTGGTTTTTGAGTATCCATGCCTACATTAAGCTATTATATTAATTGTGCACTAATATTATCTTAATCACCTACTAATCATGTTGATACTTGCATTTGATCCACCATAGCTCATCATATTGCTGCAAAATTAACACATATTCCCATTCACTTTCATCCCGTTTTTGGCTCTCAGCTTTTTCAAGAGCACCCATACACTTGCACACTTGGTCCTTTGACAATTCTAAATGAGGTCTGTTTGGAAACTTGCAAATCCTCACAGTCTTGTTCTATGGAGCTCTTTATATCTTGGTATATCTTATGTTAACCTCCTAAAGGTGCAAGTGCTGATGTTATGTTGGCTTCACCATGAGATAAGAGCATTCCTCCAAATGAGGCTTTGAGAGGCTGCTTTAATTTTGTAAGGGAATTATCAAATTCCTTATTCACTTTCTCAACCGCCGCATAATTCGTGCAATGTGTCTCAAATGACTCTTTTGTAGAGAGTATGTCTTCCTCTTGAAAAGAGAAGCGATACTTCTATGGGCTTTGTATTTTGGTTGCTTTTTTAGGATTGGCATTATGAGGCTCAATCACAACCAATGATCTTGTAAGATAAAGATACTGTGGGGGAGAGGGAGAGCTTCAAACCCTAGCAAGCAAACACACACACACAAGAGAGAGAAAGACACAAGAGAGAGATGGATAGCTGAATTTTCTTCTATCTTCTTCTTCTCTACTCAACCAACATAACATAAAGATAAGAGTACACACTATATGGGTTAGTACTCAACTACTACAACATACAAGAGTCGGTCCCCATATTGTGAACCCAACTAAATGAGCTGGCGCTATAACTATGCCACTCTCTAGTAATACAAAATGGCTGTCACATAGCTTGTCATCCCACTGGCCGCATATCACCCATAATCTCACCAACCATGCCAGTGGTGTAGATGCGGAAGCTATCACCCAGGCGGGTCATCAATGTCCATCGTAGCACTAGTTGAGCTTGATATCTCAACACCCCCTCCTCGAGCTCAACTCCACACACTGTACTCCAAGTAAGCTCCTAAACCTGTGGAGCTTCTCTGTGCCCAATAACTTCATGAAGATGTTAGCCACCTGATCCTCTGTGTGCTGACATATACAAGATCTACATCCCCTGCTAGAACCTTCTCCCTCACAATGTGATAATGCACCTCATCAATGTGCTTCATTCTAGCATGATATATTGGGTTAGTGGCCAACTGTATGCTGCTCATGTTGTCACAATATATGATAAACTGCCCTATCCATGGGCTCTCCCATGTCACCAAGTAGCTTATGAAACCAAGCTACCTCATAAGCTACCATAGCAGCACCCCTGGACTCTGCCTCCTATGTACTCGATAAGGCAACTGTTGGCTACTTCTTTTATTGCTCCAACTCATAGTAGTACTCCCAAATGAGAAGATAAAACCACTGGTAGATCTCTTGTCTGCAATACTACCAGCCCAATCAACATCTATGTACCCATGCAACTATATCTTTGTACCAACGTCATAGAAAAGTCCATAATCAACTATGGACTTTATGTACATGAGGATCCGTCTAGCCGCATTCAAGTGTGGCTTCCAAGGGGCCTGCATAAACTAACTCACAAGTCCAACAACATAGCTCAAGTTTGGCCTTGTAATGGCCATGACAACCGGGCTAAATGTCTCCTCATAGTCTATGCCATGGCCCTTGGTAACCAATCTTGCCTTCTACCTGCTCACTGAACCATCAGCATTGTGCTTGATTTTATACACCCACTTACATCCAATTGCCTTCTTTTCCTTAGGCAAAGGCACTAACTCCCATGTTGCCTTCGCATCATCAAACTACCCACTATGCGCGTGTATGTAGTGGGATCCTCCAAAAGCTCACTTGTATCTGTGGGCGGAAAGCTTTGTGTTCTGCTCCAGTGGCACTGAAATAGGCTTACAGCCTATCATACCATACTTGGAAAACATGTCCAAGCCATACTTCCTCTGAATAGCAAAATTCCATGAGGTGATCTCACCACCTCTATCTGTCTTTTTCACATATAGTTAAAAATCTACATTGAATATCCAAAATCCAACGGTAACAAGATACTCCCCGATCTTGTTTGACCATGCTCTAGGTGCCTGCTTCAAGCCATACAAGGCTTTGCATAACCTGCACACAAAATCTGGATGTGCATCACTCTCATAACCTGGTGATTGCATCATGTACACTTCTTCTTGCAAATCACCATGCAAGAAGTCATTATTTATATCATTTGATGTAAAGACCAACCCTTCGTATTGCAGCCATAGCAATGACAGCTCTCACGGTTGCCATTCTTGCAACCGGGCTGAATGTCTCCTCATAGTCTATGCCATGGCCCTTGGCAGCCAATCTTGCCTTCTACCTGCTCACTGAACCATCAGCATTGTGCTTGATTTTATACACCCACTTACATCCAATTGCCTTCTTTTCCTTAGGCAAAGGCACTAACTCCCATGTTGCATTTGCATCATCAAACTACCCACTATGCGTGTGTATGTAGTGGGATCCTCCAAAAGCTCACTTGTATCTGTGGCGGAAAGCTTTGTGTTCTGCTCCAATGGCACTGAAATAGGCTTACAGCCTATCATACCATACTTGGAAAACATGTCCAAGCCATACTTCCTGTGAATAGAAAAATTCCATGAGGTGATCTCACCACCTCTATCTGTCTTTTTCACATGGGTGCCTGCTTCAAGCCATACAAGGCTTTGCGTAACCTGCACACAAAATCTGGATGTGCATCACTCTCATAACCTAGTGACTGCATCATGTACACTTCTTCTTACAAATCACCATGCAATAAGTCATTATTTACATCATTTGATGTAAAGACCAACCCTTCGTATTGCAGCCATAGCAATGACAGCTCTCACGGTTGCCATTCTTGCAACCGGGCTGAATGTCTCCTCATAGTCTATGCCATGGCCCTTGGCAACCAATCTTGCCTTCTACCTGCTCACTGAACCATCAGCATTGTGCTTGATTTTATACACCCAGTTACATCCAATTGCCTTCTTTTCCTTAGGCAAAGGCACTAACTCCCATGTTGCATTTGTATCCAATGTTGCCATCTCCTCATCCATGGCATTTTTCCATTTCTTATTTCCAGTTGCCTACTCAAAGCAAGTGGTGGTCTCAACCTCATGTATTGCTTTTACCATGTAAGCATAATGATGGGCTGAATATCCATCATATCTCAACTTGTCAACAGGGTACCTAACCCTCGTAGACCTACGTACACCTAGATCACTACTAGGGTGTCCTCAAAACAGCCCTGGTTCTCCTTACACCAAGAGTAACCATAGATGGAATGCCAAGCTCCTCATCAAGACTCTGCTCAAAGCAACTAGAGTTACCATCCACATATGAGTGACCTGCTGATAGATCAGGCACAAAAGGTTGATCTACCTTTTTCTTCCTTTTTCATGATACATGTGTACCTGCATCATTCCTCAACGTGCCTGTGACCATGGGCTAACATTAGATCCACTACTTGAGGACTCCCTACTAGGTCCACTTAGCACCTGTGATTGTTGCTCTACATGTTGTGCAACATCAGCACTTCTTACATCTGCATCTTCTGTTGCCTTCACTACTGGTGCATACTAGCTACTCATCTTCTGTTGCCTTCACTACTGGTGCATACCAGCTACTCATCTCATCAAAGAGACAACATCTATGCTTACTCACATCTCACGAGTGTGGTAGGGTTATAACATCTATAACACTTTTGCTCCATATCATAACAAATGAAGATGCATTTCTCTTCCTTTAGATCCAACTTTGTTCTCACTTCATCAGGAACATGTACATATGTAATACACCCAAGCACTTTCAAGTGAGACACATCCAGTCTTATGCTTGTAAAGTTTTGTTCAGGAGTCATACCATGAACAATTGGCAGTGGGTGTCCTATTCATAATGTACATAGTAGTTGCTACTGCTTCTGCCCAAAAGTAATTTGGCATATTCTTTTCAGCCCATCAAGGCACATGCCACTTCTGCAATGTGCTTGTTTTTCCTTTTTGCATCACCATTTTGTTGTGGAGTGTACCTGCACGTAAACTACCTCTTGATTCCCTCCTTTCTCAGGGAATAGTTGAACTCATTGGAGAAATATTCTCCCCCACAATCTTATCTTAGGCATTTTACTTGCATGCCTTTTTTCTTCTTGACCAAGTCTTTAAATCTCTGAAAGTGAGCAAACACCTCACTTTTCTCCTTCATGAAATAAACCCACACTTTCCTAGTGTGGCCAATGAATGTAACATAGTACCTAAAACCTGCAATTGTTGCAGTCTTGGTCGGTCCCCATACAACTTAATGTATGACATCCAATGGCCTTGCACTGACATGCTTTTCATGTGCGAAAACATGTTTGGCCTACTTACCAAGTTGGCATGCTTTACATACCTTATGCATACCGTCAACCTTAAACTTTGGCAAACTTGCAACAATATTTTGGGCTTGCATAGACTTCAATCGCTGTACATTCACATGACCAATGCGCTTTTGCCATATGTCAATATCTGCAATGACACCTATTCCTCCATGCGCAAACATGGCTGCCTTTATCTTAGGCAGTCTATTGTCAAGTGTTTCAGGTGTAAGATGTTGGGACATTATGCTAAATCTTTCCCAACTAGAAAGAAGAACCAAATTGCACCAAAGGACATGCTTGACACGGAAGAGGTTAACGCACTTGACACATTAACCAAAGGTGGAGGTATGTGGTAAAAAATAATTATTATTTATTGTATACAATTTCTTGTTGCTTTTGTATCTATTTTCTGAATATTCTTTCCTTCTAGACCTAGTTAGAAAATTTTAGCTCCTGAAAAGAATTTTAGATACCGTGACCTAACTAGAAAGATCGAGACAAGATTAGCAAAAGTTATCTTCAAGATCTAGTTGCCCAAATTCAAGTAAAAATGATTGCTAGACATTTCATAGAAGATGAAGACCAATTTGAAGATTCAAGAACCAAGCAAGTTTCTCCAGTCTTTGATTCAAGTTATCAATTGCTTCACCATCAAATTTAGTGATGATGAGAAAAGTAAATAAATAGCTCTCAAGTGACTAGAAACCAAGCTTAAGTTGTATACCAATCACAATTACGAAGTTTATACCAATTCAAGTAAAGTTTTGTTTAAATTTTCAAGTGTTCTAGTTGAAGATCTATCCAAGTACAAGAGTCTTTCTAGACCAAGAATTACTCTAAGTCAAAGATATATTCAACCACAAGATTTAAACCCCTTAAGAACAAGATTTATTCAAGAATTACAATTATGATTAATTAAAGATTAATCTCTCAATTTTCATCCATTCAAGTATTTTTAATCTAAGCCAAGATTCATTACTAGTATATCAAGTTCTTGCTATCAACTAGGGCGCAAGATGTCTATCTTTCTTCAAGTTCTGATTTCAAGTTTAAGATTAAGCTTAAGATCAAGATCCCCTTTAGATTTCATTATTTACAAGTAAGATTCACAAATTCAAGAATTATAAACCTATTCAAAGATTATAATTTTTGAATTTAGTTAGACAATTACAAGAATAAGATCAAGAACAAATCCCCAGAATTCATCAAGTTATTGACAGTAATGTAAGTGATTATTTTTCAATCTTAAGTTGATAAGAATTTCCATTTCGACCTAATTCATTTTTGGAATAAGACTTGTAGTCTAATTTTGAGGATAGAGAAAAGTTATGTCAGAATGAAAGTTTCAGAGAGAATTAGCTACTTCGTCTCAAACTTCTATTCTTAAGGTAGTGTCGTGTGGAATTAATCTATGGTATAGGACATTAGATTGGTTTTACATGGCTACACCAGACATATCTATGTCTTCTATCTTTCACCAGCGAGACGACCGAGTGTTTGTATGTGGAAGGTACCTCTGTGGTATGGGACACTTAGATCCCTTTTACATGCATTCACTTGTTTGGTTTTATTTTCAGAAATTGTTTGATGTGATGATCTTGTCCTCCACTTGTGCCATGAAGCCATCCACTCATTGTTTGCACAACTGAGGACAGTTGATTCCCAACAACAGGGGGGACTGTTATGATCCATGTTATTTGACGAATGATAGTCATGGTCATTTAATATTTGATTTATATTTTTTTTAATGATGCCTATTTCTCATGAACACGTTAGGATTGATTGATGCGATGTCAATTGATTGTTACCACTGACGTGGTTTATGTTTATGAGTTTAGGTGATGAGGTGTGCAAGGGTACCGATTTAGGTGTTGCACAGTGTGAGGGTACCGATTTAGGTGTCGCACGGATGGTGGATGGAGTCGTGGCGTGTGGACAGATCTCATTATTATATTCACAATATTTTGTGGCTGTATTATGGTATTTGATATTATTTTGACATCAGTGTGATGTGTGTGTGCGCACGTGTCAATTTATTGTACAGTGTGCGTACGAGCACTAGTTGATTTATTTTGTAATGTGCATATGTGCACAAGTTAGATTATTGTATTAGAAAAAAATTGTGCAAACCTTAGAAGGTTTGAGGACAAAGGTTAATTGAGGACAAAGGCTAATTAAATGGCATAGTCCAAATATGGATGTGTACTTTATTTTTGGCTAAAAGCCTACTTTTGAAATATATCACAAATACCCACGCGAGGAGAGGCCACTCACGTTGGGGGGGGAAAGATTGCACCCAGTCTTGTGTTGCCTTGTGTTGATGGTGATATTTTTCTTTCTCTTGTCTTATGTTTTGTTATATGCTTTAATTTTCAATTTACTTCAAGTAGTTGTTTTAATATTTGATATATTTTATGAGTTTTTGATTATTCTCTTCAAGAAGATTAAAGGGTCCCATTTCATTCTTGCCCTTGGTAATAACTCTATAGCCATTCTTATAACTCTATAGCCATTCTTAAAGTCTTCAATGAAGCATCCATGCTCATTGAAGCGTACTTGTAATCCTTGCTCAACCATTTGACCAACTCTTTATAATGGAAGGCACATACAAAACATCTGGCATATACTTCACCTCCATTATACATCACCAATGGCACACTCCCAACATGAGTGATAGCATGATGAGTGTCATCACTTGTCTCCATGTATCCTTTTTCATCCATTGGTTTCATATGCTCAAACCATTCACCATGGCAAGTCATGTGATTTAATGCTCTTGAATCCATATACCATGTATCATCGCTGTCTCCATGTGTCATCATGGAACCCACTACATGCTTCATTGTTGGCTAACAAATTATTTGCACTACCATCATGATTGCTGGATGCAAAATTACCACCATGTGCATAATTGCCACCATGTGCTCTACTCCCTTTTAAATCATGCAGTTTGTGATAATAATCACATGCCATGATAAAAGACTGATAATGAGAGAGCACACACACAAGAGAGAAAATCAGGGATTTCATTAACGTCTTCACAATTTCGTGATCACGTTACATTAGGAACTCAATGGAGTCTTCTTGGGCCCTTTTATTTGGCAGTTTAAGGAAGTCAAACCTTTTCTCTTAAGAAGAAACGTTTTCTAATTAGAAGCTTCAAAACGGCTACTTTATTCGAATTTGAATTTTGGGGGGAAAATGGAATTTAAAATCTAGCAGATAAAACCATATCATGTAACATATCTATGGAAAGCTCTTGATGCGTAGATCACGGATCTGTAATCTCCGCTCAAATTAGAGCTTGTATGTAGAAGTTATGGAGGTCCGAAAATTGTAAAATTGCCCCCTCCCCTTTTTGGGGGAAAAAGTGCACCCTTTGACCACTCTTACACCTCTCTTACAAACCATTGGTTTTTGCTTACATGGCGGGCTCCTATTTGTCAAAAAGTTAAACGTTTCCATAACCTCATGGCAAATTAAAGGGCCCAAAAAGACTCCATTGAGTTCCTAATGACAAAACCTATTGTTAACATCTTAAAACTTGTGATCACATTGTATATTCACATGACCTGAGCCCAGAACCCACTAGTCCCGTAACACCTCCGGGCTTTTATCTTTCCCGGCGGGCCCCGCCGGGAAAACTATCTTTCCCGGCGGGCCCGCCGAGAAAAAGAAGGAACACCGGCGGGGTACTATTCTGTATATAAACACTGCCCGATACCCATCGTACAACTTTTGGGGAGATAGTCCTTGTTTTGGGGGCGTGATATCTCTCCTCAAAGTACTTGTAGAGCTCTCGAGTTGCTAGAAGTGTCCTCTTGGGAAGAACGTCCTTATCTTAGGGACTGTCGTCTGTCCTTGTAGGCACTCCTAAGGCTATTGAGCCACTCGTCCTTAGTTCTTTGAACTGGGGGCAGGGTGTGGTTCGTAGCTAATACTTGCAGAGATTTAGGAACAAATTTGGAGTCATTCAGCTTTGCATTTGAGCCACGTACGTAATCTACCTCATTCTGCTTTATGAATGGTTTGATGGAGCCAAGAGTCCTGCTTAGGGGCTTGTATTGGTTCTTGATACTTGATATAGTTTAGAGTAGACAAGGGTCTATTGTCCTATACTAGAGTATTGGGCAAGCATAGATCTTTGATTTTTTTTGTGAATGTTAGAGAAGGTCTATTGTCCTATACTAGAGTATTGGGCAAGCATAGATCTTTGATTGTGTAAAGTATCCTTAATTGGGTACAAAAGGCATCCTTCATTGGGGGTGCAATGTGCATGATAGTTTCGAAGTAGTTTTGTAGTAAGACCTTGCAAGATAGTTTGAAGTAGTTTTGTGTTATGTGATGATCTTTTGTATTTGTCAAGATAGTTTCGAAGTACTTTGTCTGCTAATATATGTTTTGTTATACGTGAGTGATTTGTTGTTTTTTCATTTTCGTATTCATTATTATATGCTTGGTTGAATAGGTTATTCGTTGAGATGGAGGACAATGTTGGATCCAGTGATACCTCCAATAGAGTCCAAATTTCAAATAGCAGGAAAAAAAAGGCACCTGGGATAGAGTGGCAATATGCAATTAACGTTGGTGATCGATTCATAGATTGGGAGTGTAAACTATGCCATGCAGTAAAATCAGGTGGGGCGCCTCGACTAAGAGAACACTTTTTAGGCGGACCGAAGAAAAAGTCATGTATCCACCCCTCTGCACCTATAGTGGCCAAACGCATAAGAGAAGAAATTCAAAAGAAAGATTCAAGAAAACATGACACTCCTACCGTTAATGTATCAAGGCAGCAAGAACACTGTTGTTCTAATCATCAAACTCCCGCTACATCGCCTACTTGTACCCCGAACGGCAATGTGCAACCAGAAAGTAATCTACCCAGTGCATCTTCTTGCAAGCGAAACTTTGACGTAGGAAATATACCCATGCGTCAAACTTCATTGCAAGAAAGCCTACGTCAAGGTCGACTTGATGATGCACAACTCGTCCTTGCTGAAGCGATTTACTTTTCTGGGAGTGCTATGATGATGGTGGACAGTGAGCATTGGAAGAGAGCATGGAAGAAAATTGGTGAGTTTGGATTAGGGTTTTCACCGCCTACGTACCATGCTATGCGAAATGATCTATTAGAGAAATGTTATGCGCAAGTAAAAGAACATGTACAAAGAATAATTCTTAGCAATATAGAGCTTTCTGGATGTAGTATAGTAAGTGATGGATGGTCTAATGTGCAAAGAAAACCATTAATTAATATAATGGTTATTTCACCTAGAGGTGAGACTTTCATCCGTGCCGTGGATTCAGCTGGTTCAATCAAAATTGGGGCTTACATTGCTCAAGTCATTAGCTCTGTGATAGAGGAAGTGGGTGCCAAAAATGTAGTCCAAGTCGTCATGGACAATGCAAAAAATTGTAAAAATGCATCCAAAATCCTACAGCGACAATATCCACATATTTTTTCGGTAGGCTGTAATACTCATAGTTTGAATCTTGTATTAAAAGATTGGTATAAATCTGATGATACCAAATGGTTTGCCTCAATCGTCGACACTGCTCGCCAGCTTGTGAAATTCATGCTCAAGAGACAGAGAGTTTTAGATATGTTTCGACCTCGCATGTCAGTTATGTTAAAGCTTCCAGCGGAGACTAGGTTTTGCACTCACTTTTACACTTTTGAGTCTCTTCTTAGAAATAAAGATGCAGTTTGCGAAACATTTACATGCATGGCATTTCATGACTGGGAGAACACTCAACTTGAAAAAGTGAAAGAGAAAATCAAAGTCTTGAAGGGAGCGCTTACGAGAAGAAGTTGGTGGAACAGTGTGATGGATGCATACCATGTAATGATGCCTGTTATGTATGCTGTACGAAGTCTTGATCAAAGAGCGCCTAATCTCGGAAAAGCATAGATGCAATGGTGGACTGTCCAGCAGAGTTTGGAGTGTCCTGAGAAATTAGAGCATTCAGTGGTGGAAAAGCAATGGCGTGTACCATTCTCCAGTAGACAAAGAAAAGTTCTGTTGAAGTACTTTCATGCTAGATGGATTGGAGCGCATTCACCACTACACAGTGCTGCTTACATGTTAGATCCTGAATATTGGAATATGGATTTGATGTCCAATGTTGAGGTGGTGCAAGATTTTTATAAAGTGGTAAACACTTTCTATAATAATGATGATGATCGTGTACAGTGCATAAAGGAGATGACCTCATTTCGATTGAAAGAGGGTTTATTTTCCAACTCCCTTGTTCAACAAATGGCTAAAGAGCAACCTGCATGGAAGTGGATGATGAATGGTGGTGAGCATTATGCTTTATTGCACAACCTTGCGATGAAGGTTCTACGTCAGTGCTCTTCAAACTCAGGCTCAGAAAGAAACTGGAGCATGTACAAATATATTCACAGTACTATTCGCAATCGACTTCTTGCAGATCGAGCAGATAAACTTGTTTACATGTACTGCAATGAAAAGATCTTGCGAGACATTGAAAGCGAAGAGTATGAAGAAGACATGCCCAGATGGATGTACAATTGTGATGATGTAGTAGACGAGAACTTTGATGTTGGATGCACGTTGTGCACCACCCTTGAGATAGAAGACAATTTAGACATTGACTTAGATGAGCTTAATTTAGCAGACGAGAGAGTAAACGGTGAAAGAATTTTGGAGCAAGATACTGACATAGAGGAAGAAGTCACTTCATTAATTTAATAAAAAGTACTTGTACAAATGATCATATTTGGAGAAATTATCAATACAAAAGTAGGATTTGTTTTTCTTAGCTCTCATCTTGAAATAAATTACGAATTGCACTAGGAGTTGCATCTAAAGGTCCTGGTGGTTTATATTCGCTAGCCATGCCAAACACTGTATAAATACCTTGATTTATTGGGACATTTCACAATGCACATGTGGAAGTATTTTGCATTTGCCTCACTAAACATATTAAGTGGTAGTAGTGTCCACATGGTAGTATATACTGGCTGCTCCACCCATCGAATACTTTGTAACATACAGGACATTGGGGGGTGGAGGAATTTGTAGCCTCAGCAGAAACTCCCACAAGATCAGGATGTATCAAAAAATGAGAGATGTGGTTTCCTTGGCGCACAGGAGCAATACGTGAAGAGATGCTCTGCACATCTTGGCTGATCTTTGTTAGCTGCTCTTGAATCCCTCTATTGGCCGGGGGAGGAGTTGACACTTGAGTTAATCGGTCAGCTTCTTTCTCCTTCTCTGCTAGCTGTGCCCCTAAGCTTTCTTTGACCTTGTTTAACTCCAATCCAGCGCCCTCCACCATGAGAGCAAGTTCTTCTCTTGTGAATGTCACTGCCTCTTCACGTATGTCGTGGGTGTTGACAGTGGCCTCTCTGGAGGCGAAGTCCACTGGAGTTTCTAGGATAAATTGAGCATATAGCATCTTTGCAAAATAGAGTGGAGCGTCGGCGTTATGGAGAGGACGACCGTACACCTCCAAGAAAATGCGCTCGGCATTAGTTTTGATATCATTGTGAGTGCAACGTGAAATCTTCCATCTTCCCTTCTTAATCTCGCCATCTGGACATGGCCATATTTCCTTTATCATCTCTGTGGTTACGCGTTTGTTTATGTCTTTCCATTGGGCATAAGTTGGATTTGTCCATTTCGACAACCTGCATGCTGTTCTTGTAGCTTCGCGGGCTGTCAGGCCATGTGCAAGGGCCTTCATTCGCTCGTATGCCTTCTTGGCTAACTCCTGATGCTCGTTCGGTTGCGCCTCTGCCGTATCTGCATGAACGTAAATGACTTTAGGATTTTAATGAACTATAAAGATCAACGTAAGATAAATTGACCATTACTCTCAAAATCTTAAAGTTAAACACCACGAGAGGAGATATGTATTGCAAAGACTCGATGAGAAATATCCACTTGACTCCAAAAATACTTCAAACAATGCACGCACATCAAATTTTGAAGAGAAAACATAAACTTAAACACCACAAGAGGAGAGAGATATTGCAAAGACTCAATGAGATAATATTTCAAACATTGGACACATCAAATTTTGAAGAGAGAAACAAAATGCCATTCATGAAACTTAATCTCTTGATACTGTATCATTACAAAGTTGGGGTGAATGACACCGATAGCTCTACAAGAGGACGTTGTGCCCTCGTTGGGTCAGTATTTAGTGATCTAAAAAATTCAACTACTTGCAAAATTGATTTTCGCTCATCGCGATTAGGCAGAAACATCCAATTTTTGACTCTATGAATAATAGTATCCATGGTAACTTTGTCATGGGAACTATTATCCATCCACAACTCTTGCACTTTCTGCCAAAAGTCATACAAAGTTTGTAATAAATATCCCAAGGCAAAAACATCAGATGCAGGAGTGTATGCATCTGCCAAAAATGGATCATAAAGCTCTGGGGCTATCCACGGCCGTTTATTTCGCTCTCTGTCTGCGTAGGAGACTGCCTGTGTCACCTTCTCAGGGTTCTTGTCTGCTTCAAATACAAAATTGAAAGACACCCGTTTTTTGGGCGCTCTCAGCAGTAACCCCCAATCGATAATACCTATGCGTGGCTTTAGCTCTTTTGTAAAATCCAACACTACATTAAATGGATGTAGGTCGGTATGTACAATTCCTGCCATATGTGCTGCCGCTAGGCCTTCCACCAGGGCATGCATAATATGTGGCATGCTTATTACTATTTGTTTTATTTTCGAAAGTTCTAGATGACTTAAAGGGATATTATCAGGTGGGGGTTGTCTCCATCCTCGATCCAAACGGAAAATTGCTCTGGTGAACTCACTGAATCTGAAGGGAACTTTCAGAAGAGTATCACCAAGAGCACCGCCATTATAGTACGGGAAAATAGTGATCCAAGGAGCCTCTTTTGTAAAGGCAATGCACCGGACAATCGATGGATGTAGCACTTGCATACCCTGCTCTGCTTGGAAGCTCTCGAACTTGGCACTGCCCTCTCCTTTGTAGTGCTTTCCACAAAAAGTAATGTGCTCCGATAAAAATGATATACCTTTAACTGTATACTCTTTTACTGTGCCAAACACACCGGAGCCTATTGTTTGGCCTTCGAACAGAACCTCGTGCGGGATGCCAATGAGATGTGTGCACATAGAATTGTAGATGGTACGATTAATGACACCTGTACCACTTGCATCTGCCTGGCTGGACGTTGCAGCGACGTCCTGGGCAATGCGCACTCTTTTGGGGAGGGACTCTGCATCCGACGCCTTCAAGCGCTTGCTCTTGGCTCTTTGCTCGCTCCATACAGCGTCCCATAACTGTAGACGTTGCATATTGGCTTCAGGCGGGGCAGCATCTCTAAGATCACTGCATGCTACACGCATGCTCCCCAAAATGGTCCGTGTTAAGTGTTGATGGTTGAAATCTGCTATCTTCTGTCTATCAAGGCGTTGCCTCCGCTTCGAAGCCGACGCTGTGCATTTTCCCATATTTAGTCTATTAGATCTCGCATGAGTATCTCAGACTCATTGATCTTTTTGACGACATCATCAGCACATTGTGACACTGTGATGACTGCTTCAATGCGAATTGCTCGCAGAACGATTTTACGCTCTTCGGGGGAAAGCATGTTGATCGTCTTCGTAAATCTAGCAAATATCACTAAACACAAAAAAACAGAATATAAAACATTACTGAAATCAACATCAAGCAAACGTGAGAGAACAGCAACAAGTATATCATTACTTATCAATGTTCAAACAAAAACGAAATATCAAATAATTTTAATGAACTCAACATCATCCAATACATCATCAAACGTGAGTGTAAGATTCCTCCCCAGCCTCTCAAAATGTCCAGCATCTTCCCTTGTAATCAATCCCTCTTCAGAAATATAAAAGACTTGTTTCTTGCTTTAACCTAGAGAGAGAAAATATTCTAAAGAGAGAATATTCAAATTTTTAATATTTTTGGATAGAAAATTATCTCATCTTATTAAAATAAGTTCCCCTGAAACAGAAATTCAAAAAGAACTTTCCAATGTGCAATTGGAATTAATTGGAAATGGGTATAAAGGACCTTAGCCTAAGGGTCTAGATTTTCAGAAATTTTTGGATTATGGTCCAATTAAGGTTCCTATGGGCCAATAGCATCAATCCATGTGTAGGGAGGAGATAAATCCAATTTGTAAAAGAAGATACCCAAAAATGAGTAAATGCTCACATAAGATGAAGAGTTGAAAATGTACAAGGTTTATTAGTAAAAAACTATGAGCAATATTAAAAATATGAGATATTTTGGGTATCCAAAAATGAGTAAATGCTCACATAAGATGAAGAGTTGAAAATGTACAAGGTTTATTAGTAAAAAACTATGAGCAATATTAAAATGATTCCATTATGACACATATGTAAGGAAGGGGAGTTCTTTAAAGGAGGTGCATATTTCACATAAGATGAAGAGTTGAAAATGTACAAGGTTTATTAGTAAAAAAAACTATGAGCAATATTAAAATGATTCCATTATGACACATATGTAAGGAAGGGGAGTTCTTTAAAGGAGGTGCATATTTCACATAAGATGAAGAGTTGAAAATGTACAAGGTTTATTAGTAAAAAAACTATGACCAATATTAAAATGATTCCATTATGACACATATGTAAGGAAGGGGAGTTCTTTAAGGAGGTGCATATTTCACATGCTTGAATGAGTTTTAAACTCATAAAAATTGAGATATTTCATCTCTCCTCTCTCCTAATTCAAGTCTAGTTCCAAAAAGTTAGCTTAACTGACCTAAAAATGGTCAAAAATTGACCAAACTGATTTGGAAAATTCTAGAATCAGTTTGTTTGGTTAGGAGCTCAATTTTTCCTATAAATAGAAGCCTCCCCCTTGTTGAAAAATATATAGTGTTTATGCATCGTTACTCTACTCCACTTAAGCCAAGAACTGTGAATTCATTTAATAATTCACTAGTTTTTGGAGCTTCCCTCTTTCTTCAATCCCAATTAGTGGCTCCATCAACATACTTAACCAATTGATTGGTTGGGGGCCTCTACCGTGAACAAAGAATCAAGCAATTTGTAAGGTAATTAGTGAATATTGATCTTTTCTATAATTTCTCAATGTTTCTCTCTTCTCAACCCCTCTCAAGCTTGAGAAGCTTAATTGGTATGGTTTTTTAAATGCTATTGAAGTTAATTGGTGAATAGTAGTGAAGAGTTACATAATTTAATAAATGCTATTGAAGTTAACTTTCATTTATGTTTAAATTCTAATGGTTTTTATGTAAATTCTCTCTCTCACTCAAGAAATGGTCATACTCATGACCCATTCTCAATCCAAATCAAGCTTTTCATAAAGCTTTTCCTTAACCCAAGATTAAGCTATACTTGAGGCCAAATTAATGGCTTTTTTCTATGCTTTTAGTTTGTGTATTGATGATTCAATCCATTATGGATTAATGATCCAATTAGAGATCATTTTAATTATTTCCTTAATGATAAGCTTTATCCCTTAGAAAAATTGAGATTTATCAGTCATAGCAGCGGAGCTATGGTAAAATTTTTTATAAAAATTATGCATAAAATAATTTCATTCAAAGCATAAAAAGAGGACTTCCTACCATATTCTAGGAATTATCATCCTAGATTAATTGAAAGATATTCATTGTAATCATAGAGAAATTGATTTTTATATTATGCATCATTGATTTTCATGCATAGAGGTATGCATAAAAGATTATTATTTTAACATAAAAGTGTTACTTTTATCAAATTTTAATTTTCATGCATAGAAGTATGCATAAAGGATAATTTTTATATCACAAGTGTTACTTTTATCATTTTTAATTTTCATGCATAGAAGTATGCATAAAGGAAAATTTTTTATATCAAAAGTGTTACTTTTATCATTTTTAAATTTCATGCATAGAAGTATGCATAAAGGAAAAAATTTTTATATCAAAAGTGTTACTTTTATCATTTTTAATTTTCATGCATAGAAGTATGCATAAAGGAAAATTTTTTATATCAAAAGTGTTACTTTTATCATTTTTAATTTTCATGCATAGAAGTATGCATAAAGGAAAAAAATTTATATCAAAAGTGTTACTTTTATCATTTTTAATTTTCATGCATAGAAGTATGCATAAAGGAAAATTTTTTATATCAAAAGTGTTACTTTTATCATTTTTAATTTTCATGCATAGAAGTATGCATAAAGGAAAATTTTTTATATCAAAAGTGTTACTTTTATCATTTTTAATTTTCATGCATAGAAGTATGCATAAAGGAAAATTTTTTATATCAAAAGTGTTACTTTTATCATTTTTAATTTTCATGTATAGAAGTATGCATAAAAGAAAAATTTTTATATCAAAAGTGTTACTTTTATCATATTGGATTTCATGCATATAGGTATGCATAAAAGATATTCTTTTTATACTAAAAGTGTGATTTTCCTCATAAATGGATTTTATGCATAACTTAGATGCATAAGAGAAATTCTTTTATTCTAAAAGTGTAATTTCCTACCAAATTGAATTTATGCATAAGAAGATGCATAAAAGATTGATTTTAAATTCGAAAGTGTTAGTCTCCTTAAATGGAATTTATGTATAAATAAATGTGTAGAGAAATCTTATATCAAATATAAGAATTCTCTTTTTTTTTTTTTAAGATATGAAATGTGATAAGATGTGATACGAGGTGTATGAGATGTGATAAGAATTGATAAGATGCGTATGAAAAGTGATAGGATGTGATAAGAGGTGTATGAGATGTAAAAAGATGTGATAAGATGTGTATGAGATGTGATAAGATTTGATAAGATGCGTATGGAAAGTGATAAGATGTGATAAGAGGTGTATGAGATGTAAAAAAAGATGTGATAAGATGTGTATGAGATGTGATAGAATGTGTTAAGATGAGTTAGGATGTGTTAAGATGTATATGGGATGTGTTAGGATGAGAATGGATGTTATATGGTTGTATGAATGTGATGTGGATGTATACATGTAGATGTATATGTATGAATGTGAATGTTGATGTGGATGTGGATGTATGGATGTAGATACGGATGTGTATGTATGTATGTGGATGTGTATGTATAAATGAGGATGTGAAAATGGATATATGTATGTAGTTGTGGACGTATGGATGTATGTATGTAGATGTGGATGTATGTATGTAGATGTGGATGTATGGATATGAATGTGAATGAAGAGGTGGATGTGGATGTATGGATGTAGATACGGATGTGGATGTATGTATGTGAATGTGGATGTATGAATGAGGATGTGAAAATGGATGTATGCATGTGAATGTGGATGTATGAATATGAATGTGGATGTGTGGATGTGGAAATGGAGGTATGGATGTATGAATGTAGATGTGGATGTATGCATGTAGATGCGTATGTATGAATGTGAAATTGGATGTATGATGTGGACGTACGAACATGGATATGTATGTAGAATAATGAATATGAAGATGTATGTGAGATAATGTAGTCTATATGAGTGAATGGATGAGAACGAGTACACACTGAATGGAATGTGGAATAAGTAATGTGGTCCGAGAGTGGATAATATGGAAAGACAAGAGTTCGTTATAGAAACTGTATTTTGTGACTGTTTGTAAATGACTGTTTTATGTCAAGAATGCTGGAGAAGCATTTTGACCGTCTTGAGGATTAAGGTCATGAAGACTGAACTGATAAAGTTGCAACTGCTGCTGACGGAGAGTCAATGGAGGACGTCTCGCGTAGCAAGGTCGATCGAGGTCTTGACCAGCCTCGGTTTGATTTAAATGGTGAGCTTCCGGTACGGTGGATGAGGGACCAAGGAAGTGGCCTATGAGTGAAGCGCTAGGTCACTTGCGAAGGATCCTAGAGGGTGCTGACCATATGGTGCTCGGGCTCTGGGTCGCCCACGTGCGTCGTGGAAGATATTAGAACAAGGAGTAAGAGTTGTTTTCTGAAACCGGGCATGGATCTGGTTGATTGACCTTGCTGGTCCTCAACAGATGAGTCCATGGCTCTTTTATATGGATCTGTGGGTTGATCTTGCTGATCTTCCACGCAGATTCCATTCTATTATATGAATATATTGCCGGTAAGTATGAGCTAGGAACTATGGAAAAGGCCCCTAAGATAACAGGTGGTGAGCGTTCTGGTTGCCAATGATGCCATAAGTACACCGATGAAAGAATGACTGGAAATAAGGATTCAACCAGAGACTTTGAGGATTGTCATCAGTGACATAATGGTTTTATTAAAGGATTGTTTTAAAGCTAGTTGATGCTAAGAAAAAGGCAATTTCATATTGGGAGTGTAAGTGGTATGACTAGTTTTATGTTTGTATGAACTTTCGGCTAGGGGGCCTTGGAACTCTTTTCCTTGGTACCCGGGACAAAACCTAACCAAATTATTAATTGGATCCCATCACTACAGTGGTTGGGCGGTTGGCTGGGCGGTTGGCTAACCCATGGGACTGGATGGGGTTAGACTGGACTGATGGATCCGTAAATCGAGATTTTAATTTCTATTATTACGATAGATGAAGTAAATCCCGGATAGAAATTGTTCTATGGATAGGAATCAACGGTTGTGCCTCTTGATGGGGAAAAAAGCGTTGATCCCAATGATCCAAGTGCAAGTTTCTTCCTTGAATTGACCAAGTACCGTTAAAGGTGCAGTCAGATCAGTTGATCCGTAATGATCTTGACTACGTTAGAGTAAAGAGTTATCCTGGTGGAATCGCCCATGCTTTCCGGGTAAAGGGAGTTTTTTCGATTTCGATTTTGGACAAACCGACGGATTAGTCTCTTGTCCGGATATCCGTGGGCGAGGCCCCGAGTGTGAGACCCCTACCCGTGCACGATGTGCTACTTCCGCTGCTAGTACCCGCATCTGCTGCGTGGTGGAGACTGGGATCTCACAGTTGGTATCAGAGCAGGTTTTGAAAGCTAATAAAGATAATTAAATTCTTATCTGAAATTGGTAATAAGAATTCAGAAACAGCATTTTCATAATGTATTTTCATTCTGTAAGCTTCTTTAATGGAGAAATTTTAATCAAAGAAATTGTTTTTATAGATGGAAGTTCCACATTTATCTGGTATTCCCGACCTCACCCAGTCTCAAGATATGATTGCATTTGCCTTCGAGCATCTCATCTCTTCCGCTTCAACTCAAATAAGCCGAGCAAGACTCGCACGCCATTTCGCGGATTTATATTTTCCTACCCCAGCGGAGAGAATACAACATAAGTGGTTTGCAGGGCAATATGTCCACGCCCATTGCAACCGCCGTACAATGCTGTGGCAGAATCTCTCATTGACTATGATCCTGTTAAAGCTGAAAATGGTGCGTGGTGTCATTCTATATCATTCGACACCTCGAAATTTCAGACTTTCATGTCGAATTTATAGACTCCTTAGTCGATTTATCCCTAAGGAGAAAATAATAACTCCCTTCGCAGTTAGAGAACTTATGTAACAGGGCATGACTATGGCCCAGTACCGTCGTCTTATGCGTCTCTCGAGGAGATTTTGAATTTTGGAGCCGAGCCACTCTATGTACTTATTGCAACTTGTATATAAATATACAAATGTTTTTTTTACGGACGATCGGATAAAGAAAAATCTATTTATCAGACTTAAGTCATAGATCTCCAATAAGATCAACTGAGGAGCCAATTATGTCAAAAGTTTATCAAGACGCACAAAAAGGTTGTAATTGTTTGATATAATTCATACAAATTGTTAATTCAGATTGAAATTCGTAAATTAGTAATTGGGTCTTCAATTGGAAGTACCGCAATTGTATGGAACCCTGACTTGCTTGAGACCTAGACATGATGGTATTTACCTTATAGTTTCGAGTATCATGACTATCCGTATATACCGAGGGTATAACTGCAGCTCTTTACCGACAGTATATACGAGTAAATCTAAGACTTGAAATTATAAGCGTTAATGCTATCCAGATGATGATTTCGAATGTGGTTGATATGATTTTTAATTCTGTTTGGGAACTGATGAATTGATTTGGATTCTGATTGAAAAATGATGATCCCTGAAAATGGGTTGAAATGTAATAAGCTGAGCGAAAACACAATGTGGATGATTGGGACGAGTCCCTGTAATGATAAATGATGAAAATGATTCAGCAAATCACTATGAGATTAGTGGATTGTGCTGTCAAATTGCTACTGTTAATACTTGAGACGATAGATCAAGTTAAGGGATGACAAATTGAGAACTTGCTTAACTTAAATTCCGTGGAGGAATGTTCAGAAGAAAATTTTTCGGTCTAATGGACCATTATCGTGTTAAAGATATGAATGATATGATCTGAATGAATTGTTATTTAATGATGAGTTCTATATAAGGGGATTTATCCCCATATTCTGTTGGGTTGACCGGAATATAAGGAACCCTAGAATAAATTGGATCTTAAGCAAAAGAGTTGTCCTCTACTTGCGAGATGAGGACATCTTGCACCTTTTAAGTGGGGTAGAATGTAAGATTCCTCCCCCAGCCTTAGAGGTATACAGGAGTAAGAATCTCCCTTTCTGATCTTATAATTATTCTCTCTCTAAAATAAAAGAAAGATTCTGTTTAAAAAGGGAAGACACTTTTCCCAGAATACCTTCTCAGGAGCCCACTTGTTTTAAGGATTCAGAACGATGAGTTCAAAAGTGAGAACCGGTATTTTGGATGCCAAGGTTTTGGTCATCAGTTAAAAAGACTGCCCAACTCCTACCATGGAAAGGGCACAGGGAAGTCTAGAACCCAAATTCAGAGACCAATTCCTTCATACCAATCTAATCAGGGTCCGTCTCGGACAAGATTGCTCAACTCCATTAACTAGGTCCGACCCATTGATTAGGGTCGAGATGACCAGTCAAATGCTTGGCGACTTAGAGCATCAGATGCAAGCAATTCATAAAGATATAAACGCTGCGTAGGATTGACAGAGACAATATACGGATAAGAAGAGGACAGTCAGAGAAATCAAAGAAGCAGTTATAATCTTCAATTGAATACGGACCAAAAGAATTTCTTTATCTCTAGAGGGGAGTATAAGTAGTTATTCCCCAGATATTGTGGACCAAAGGAAGTAAGTGACTTAACCTACGAACTTCTTTTATCTCCTCATCTCAAAGTTCTTAACGCCTTCTATAGAATAATGTGCCAAACCCAAATCATGGAAAGACGGTAAAACTTCAGTGGCAAGATACCGTTGGCTTCTAGGTTACGCTAACTCCTTCCTTTATAGAAGTCGTAACTTTTACTTATCGCTCACAGTAATCTTACTTCCATCGATCTCCTTCTTCTTAATCTCCTTCATGGCTTGGCAACAGGAATTAGTTTTATCCATGATGATTTCTCACCTTCAAGACGCAAGCGAGTCTGTGAAGAAGGATTTTATAGAACAGTATGAGCGCTCACTTTTTCCTCAATTGGGAACGTCTGTAGCTCAGACCAAATGGCGGACCTATCAAGACATAACTAGAGTAACACCTTGGGGTCAGCAGCACTTTCGCAACAATGTCCGCTTGGCCATGGTTATTGAAGCCTTGGGTTTGGGTCCCCGATACTACTGCGTCATGAGATCAAGACATCTTGGGTTTTCTGAGCGGGTCTTCTTACTGGCGTGTTTTCTTCCTCATCAGAAGATATGCCTTTACCCCGTTTTTGGTTTGCCTCTCAGAGGTCCTTTTGTTAGAACACCTCATACCACTGAGATAGGCGCGGCAATAACCAACAGAATCATTCCCATAGATGAGTTACCTTATACGTGCGCAGCTTGTGAGTGCTGCTTTTGTGATCATATGATGGACGGGCTTATGGAAGTGTAAAGAGTTCTTCTATCTTTACTGTATATGTTCCAAGAATGAATAAAGTTTAAATCTTGTTCTTGTCTTGACCCTACTCTCTTTGAGATTTTTTTAATTGGTGATTAATCTTAATTAAAAAGATTTCTCTCAGTCTCATACTTGTGCATCTTACAAAATTACCCCCAGTTTGCGAGATGAGGGCATCTCGCGTTTTTCAAGTGGGAGAGAATGTAAGATTCCTCCCCAGCCTCTCAAAATGTCCAGCATCTTCCCCTGTAATCAATCCCTCTTCAGAAATATAAAAGACTTGTTTCTAACTGTTTTAACCTAGAGAGAGAAAATATTCTAGAGAGAGAATATTCAAATTTTTAATATTTTTGGATAGAAAATTATCTCATCTTATTAAAATAATTTCCCCTGAAACAGAAATTCAAAAAGAACTTTCCAATGTGCAATTGGAATTAATTGGAAATGTGTATAAAGGACCTCAGCCTAAGGGTCTAGATTTTCAGAAATTTTTGGATTATGGTCCAATTAAGGTTCCTATGGGCCAATAGCATCAATCCATGTGTATGGAGGAGATAAATCCAATTTGTAAAAGAAGATACCCAAAAATGAGTAAATGCTCACATAAGAAGAAGAGTTGAAAATGTACAAGGTTTATTAGTAAAAAACTATGAGCAATATTAAAAATATGAGATATTTTGGGTATCCAAAAATGAGTAAATGCTCACATAAGATGAAGAGTTGAAAATGTACAAGGTTTATTAGTAAAAAACTATGAGCAATATTAAAATGATTCCATTATGACACATATGTAAGAAAGGGGAGTTCTTTAAAGGAGGTGCATATTTCACATAAGATGAAGAGTTGAAAATGTACAAGGTTTATTAGTAAAAAAAACTATGAGCAATATTAAAATGATTCCATTATGACACATATGTAAGGAAGGGGAGTTCTTTAAAGGAGGTGCATATTTCACATAAGATGAAGAGTTGAAAATGTACAAGGTTTATTAGTAAAAAAACTATGACCAATATTAAAATGATTCCATTATGACACATATGTAAGGAAGGGGAGTTCTTTAAAGGAGGTGCATATTTCACATGCTTGAATGAGTTTTAAACTCATAAAAATTGAGATATTTCATCTCTCCTCTCTCCTAATTCAAGTCTAGTTCCAAAAAGTTAGCTTAACTGACCTAAAAATGGTCAAAAATTGACCAAACTGATTTGGAAAATTCTAGAATCAGTTTGTTTGGTTATGAGCTCAATTTTTCCTATAAATGGAAGCCTCCCCCTTGTTGAAAAATATATAGTGTTTATGCATCGTTACTCTACTCCACCTAAGCCAAGAACTGTGAATTCATTTAATAATTCACTAGTTTTTGGAGCTTCCCTCTTTCTTCAATCCCAATTAGTGGCTCCATCAACATACTTAACCAATTGATTGGTTGGGGGCCTCTACCGTGAACAAAGAATCAAGCAATTTGTAAGGTAATTAGTGAATATTGATCTTTTCTATAATTTCTCAATGTTTCTCTCTTCTCAACCCCTCTCAAGCTTGAGAAGCTTAATTGGTATGGTTTTTTAAATGCTATTGAAGTTAATTGGTGAATAGTAATGAAGAGTTACATAATTTAATAAATGCTATTGAAGTTAACTTTCATTTATGTTTAAATTCTAATGGTTTTTATGTAAATTCTCTCTCTCACTCAAGAAATGGTCATACTCATGACCCATTCTCAATCCAAATCAAGCTTTTCATAAAGCTTTTCCTTAACCCAAGATTAAGCTATGCTTGAGGCCAAATTAATGGCTTTTTTCTATGCTTTTAGTTTATGTATATTGATGATTCAATCCATTATGGATTAATGATCCAATTAGAGATCATTTTAATTATTTCCTTAATGATAAGCTTTATCCCTTAGAAAAATTGAGATTTATCAGTCATAGCAGCGGAGCTATGGCAAAATTTTTATAAAAATTATGCATAAAATAATTTCATTCAAAGCATAAAAAGAGGACTTCCTACCATATTCTAGGAATTATCATCCTAGATTAATTGAAAGATATTCATTGTAATCATAGAGAAATTGATTTTTATATTATGCATCATTGATTTTCATGCAGAGGTATGCATAAAAGATTATTATTTTAACATAAAAGTGTTACTTTTATCAAATTTTAATTTTCATACATGGAAGTATGCATAAAGGATAATTTTTATATCAAAAGTGTTACTTTTATCATTTTTAATTTTCATGCATAGAAGTATGCATAAAGGAAAATTTTTTATATCAAAAGTGTTACTTTTATCATTTTTAATTTTCATGCATAGAAGTATGCATAAAGGAAAATTTTTTTATATCAAAAGTGTTACTTTTATCATTTTTAATTTTCATGCATAGAAGTATGCATAAAGGAAAATTTTTTATATCAAAAGTGTTACTTTTATCATTTTTAATTTTCATGCATAGAAGTATGCATAAAGGAAAAATTTTTATATCAAAAGTGTTACTTTTATCATTTTTAATTTTCATGCATAGAAGTATGCATAAAGGAAAATTTTTTATATCAAAAGTGTTACTTTTATCATTTTTAATTTTCATGCATAGAAGTATGCATAAAGGAAAAATTTTTATATCAAAAGTGTTACTTTTATCATTTTTAATTTTCATGTATAGAAGTATGCATAAAAGAAAAATTTTTATATCAAAAGTGTTACTTTTATCATATTGGATTTCATGCATATAGGTATGCATAAAAGATATTCTTTTTATACTAAAAGTGTGATTTTTCTCATAAATGGATTTTATGCATAACTTAGATGCATAAGAGAAATTCTTTTATTCTAAAAGTGTAATTTCCTACCAAATTGAATTTATGCATAAGAAGATGCATAAAAGATTGATCTTAAATTCGAAAGTGTTAGTCTCCTTAAATGGAATTTATGTATAAATAAATGTATAGAGAAATCTTATATCAAATATAAGAATTCTCTTTTTTTTTTTTAAGATATGAAATGTGATAAGATGTGATACGAGGTGTATGAGATGTGATAAGAATTGATAAGATGCGTATGAAAAGTGATAGGATGTGATAAGAGGTGTATGAGATGTAAAAAGATGTGATAAGATGTGTATGAGATGTGATAAGATTTGATAAGATGCGTATGGAAAGTGATAGGATGTGATAAGAGGTGTATGAGATGTAAAAAAAGATGTGATAAGATGTGTATGAGATGTGATAGAATGTGTTAAGATGAGTTAGGATGTGTTAAGATGTATATGGGATGTGTTAGGACGAGAATGGATGTAATATGGTTGTATGAATGTGATGTGGATGTATACATGTAGATGTATATGTATGAATGTGAATGTTGATGTGGATGTGGATGTATGGATGTAGATACGGATGTGTATGTATGTATGTGGATGTGTATGTATGAATGAGGATGTGAAAATGGATGTATTTATGTAGTTGTGGATGTATGGATGTATGTATGTAGATGTGGATGTATGGATATGAATGTGAATGAAGAGGTGGATGTGGATGTATGGATGTAGATACGGATGTGGATGTATGTATGTGAATGTGGATGTATGAATGAGGATGTGAAAATGGATGTATGCATGTGAATGTGGATGTATGAATATGAATGTGGATGTGTGGATGTGGAAATGGAGGTATGGATGTATGAATGTAGATGTGGATGTATGCATGTAGATGCGTATGTATGATTGTGAAATTGGATGTATGATGTGGACGTACGAACATGGATATGTATGTAGAATAATGAATATGAAGATGTATGTGAGATAATGTAGTCTATATGAGTGAATGGATGAGAACGAGTACACACTGAATGGAATGTGGAATAACTAATGTGGTCCGAGAGTGGATAATATGGAAAGACAAGAGTTCGTTATAGAAACTGTATTTTGTGACTGTTTGTAAATGACTGTTTTATGTCAAGAATGCTGGAGAAGCATTTTGACCGTCTTGAGGATTAAGGTCATGAAGACTAAACTGATAAAGTTGCAACTGCTGACGGAGAGTCAATGGAGGACGTCTCGCGTAGCAAGGTCGATCGAGGTCTTGACCAGCCTCGGTTCGATTTAAATGGTGAGCTTCCGGTATGGTGGATGAGGGACCAAGGAAGCGGCCTATGAGTGAAGCGCTAGGTCACCTGCGAAGGATCCTAAAGGGTGCTAACCATACGGTGCTCGGGCTCTGGGTCGCCGAAGATACCCACACGTGCGTCGTGGAAGATATTGGAACAAGGAGTAAGAGTTGTTTTCTGAAACCGGGCATGGATCTGGTTGATTGACCTTGCTGGTCCTCAACAGATGAGTCCATGGCTCTTTTATATGGATCTGTGGGTTGATCTTGCTGATCTTCCACGCAGATTCCATTCTATTATATGAATATATTGCCGGTAACTATGAGCTAGGAACTATGGAAAAGGCCCCTGAGATAACAGGTGGTGAGTGTTCTGGTTGCCAATGATGCCATAAGTACACCGATGAAAGAATGACTGGAAATAAGGATTCAACCAGAGACTTTGAGGATTGTCATCAGTGACATAATGGTTTTATTAAAGGATTGTTTTAAAGCTAGTTGATGCTAAGAAAAAGGCAATTTCATATTGGGTGTGTAAGTGGTATGACTAGTTTTATGTTTGTATGAACTTCCGGCTAGGGGGCCTTGGAACTCTTTTCCTTGGTACCCGGGACAAAACCTAACCAAATTATTAATTGGATCCCATCACTACAGTGGTTGGGTGGTTGGCTAACCCATGGGACTGGATGGGGTTAGGCTGGACTGATGGATCCGTAAATCGAGATTTTAATTTCTATTATTACGATAGATGAAGTAAATCCCGGATAGAAATTGTTCTATGGATAGGAATCAACGGCTGTGCCTCTTGATGGGGAAAAAAGCGTTGATCCCAATGATCCAAGTGCAAGTTTCTTCCTTGAATTGACCAAGTACCGTTAAAGGTGCAGTCAGATCAGTTGATCCGTAATGATCTTGACTACGTTAAAGAGTTATCCTGGTGGAATCGCCCATGCTTTCCGGGTAAAGGGAGTTTTTCCAATTTCGATTTTGGACAAACCGACGGATTAGTCTCTTGTCCGGATATCCGTGGGCGAGGCCCCGAGTGTGAGACCCCTACCCGCGCACGATGTGCTACTTCCACTGCTAGTACCCGAATCTGTTGCGTGGTGGAGACTGGGATCTCACAGTGAGAGAACAGCAACAAGTGTATCATTACTTATCAATGATCAAACAAAAACAGAATATATCAAACAATATTACTGAACTCAACATCATGCAATATATTATCGAACGTGAGACAACCGCAACAAGTGCATTATTACTTATGAAGTGTATACATTATCGAATGAGAGAGAGAGAGAGAGAGAGGGGGAGGAAGAGAGAGAGGTGTGACAGATAGAGAGGAAAAATTAAATGACATTTTTTATAGTTTTGTGAGTTCCTAAAGAGAGAAAAATAATGTTTTGTAATCCTAAAGCACTCCTCATCTACACACCTATCGTGATAGAGAGAGAGATGTGAAGTGTATCATGAGAGAGAGAGAGAGAGAGAGAGAGAGAGTTGTGAAGTGTATCATTGCGAGAGAGAGAGAGAGAGAATTGTGAAGTGTATCATGAGAGAGAGAGAGAGAGAGAGAGAGAGGAGAGGAAGAGAGAGTTGTGACAGATAGAGAGAAGAAACATTAGATGACATTTTTAATGTTTTTGTGAGTTCCTAAAGAGGAAAATAATATACTGTTTTAATTTATAAGTAAATAGAGGGAGAAAAAAGAAATTATTAAGAATTACGTATATTTTAAGAGAAATAAAAAAAATCATTATCTACACATCTATCGTGTTGTGAAGTGAATCATGAGAGAGATAGAGAAAGAGTTGTGAAGTGTATCATGAGAGAGAGAGAGGGGGGTAAGAAGAGAGAGATATTCATATTTTTCGAGTTACGAATCACGAATCACGATCTTTGATCCATGAAATACTCATGCCGCGTTAGCAACCAAGTATCGCATGGATCAAACACAATAAAAACAATACAAGTCAAATCAAACAAATTTACATTTATTCGACCGCGTTAACGATCATATGCCGTAATATGCAAGCAAATTTACGACACTTTTTCGACCGCGTTAACGATCAAATGCCGCAATATGCAAAAAATAATTTATGCACTAGCGGACGACACCAACTTGCCGTGTTAACGACAAAATGCCACCCGATTCTATGGGAATACAAATAGGATACGAACATACACTGGCCGCATTACCGACCATATGTCCGCATTTGACAAAGGGAAGGGAAGGGAAGGTGACATCGCCATAACAATACTATGCTTGCCGCGTTACCGACTAGTACCGCTACGGCGTGCCATACTTACCATAGGACACAGACTAGCCGCGTTACCGACTAAGTGCCCCAGGGTAAGCACCATTCCGAAGAATGGCCTTACACACACACCAGTCGTGTGGCGGGCCACCCACATCCTGCCGCGCATTGCGACAATGGGCGGCTGCCCGCACGAACTCACCCACACATACATCCTTCGTGTGGCAGACCACCCACATCCTGCCACGCATTGCGACAGTGGGCGGCTGCCCGCACGAACACACCCACATACACACACACACACACACACACACAAGTTTCATTACCTGTGTATGCTGTCAGCAATGAACTCCCAAAGGCCCCCCGGGCCCATATATATAGGAAATTGTACCCCGCCGGGCTAGATGACGACCCCGCAGGGACCCGCCGGGTTTTGCTTTATCCCGGCGGGCCCGCCGGGTATAGCAAAAGCCCGGCGAGATTTTATCCGGTTACCAGGTCGCTTGCCACCGGCTTTTTTGAGAACATGTTAACATGTGAACATGTTAATAACATGTTAACACATGTTATTAACAAAAAAAAAATTGTGATCACGTGAATATAAAATCAGAGGAGAAAATCCTAATCCATTAGTGTAACCCTAACCATAGAGGAAAGCCATATCTACTCTCACACAATATATAATAGACGAGAACTACACACCACACACTAAATGTGTTCACACACCAAGTAACCCTATCTAATGTCCACACACACTGTTGCCATTTATTGCCACACACTAAATGTGTTCACACACCAAGTAACCCTATCTAATGTTTACACACACTGTAGCCAGCTGGACGCAGCCATTTATTGCCACACACATGCTACTATCTACCATCTCATCACATATCGTGCATGGCTCTAGCTGTCATCGAGCTTGTAATCTCAATAGGAACATGATGCTTGTAGACTACCACAACATGATGGTTTTGTTACCCACTCTTTATGGCTACCATGTACAAGACTTCGAGGATGTGTAGGCATTGCATGCTTGTAACATAAGGGATTGGAGAATAGAATAAGCATATGCAAAGATGACCCCCTCAAACACTACATTTGGATAAAAGTTGTTTTAACTTAGCTCTAGTCTATAATCCACCATAGACAATTTGCACATGCTATTCAATATTTTAACATGGTATCAAGATCCTTGTCATCATCCTTAGACGTTTGTTGTGTGTGGCTATCACATCTTTAACCATTTTCAATTGTTTTTGGTGTCTTTCACTAGATTCCAAAGCTACCAACCATACCCATAACTCGTGGAGGATTCAATGCTCCCAGCTCGCTCACTCATTGCCTACAAAACTATGTGAGAATCTTCTACACCTCAAGGCAATTAGGCTCGTACCACCGATTGCGCCGATTAGCTATTTGTCGTCGTGGCATTATCTTTTTTCCCAAATCATCTTATTTTCTACGTAGTCGTGGTCATACAACTCATATAGCTCGACTAGTTAAAATCCGCCTAATTCCTCCTAGCCATGAGTGTGCCTATAGGTGACCTTGCTTGGCGACCGTAAGAGGGCTTGGCCAATAGTTTTCTCAGTCTCTACACAACATCAAACAAAGGCTACAAAGGGAAGGCTAAGTACAACTCTTCAGTCATTTGCGATTTTTGTCACAAACTTGGACACATTCATAATTATTGTTTCTTTCTAAAGAAGGCTCAAAAGGCCTACATTATGCATGAAGAGTATGGAGATCAAGAAGAAGAGCATGGAGAACCAAAGGAGAACAACAAGAGGCATCATGAGGCCCTCACAATGCAAAGTGACCATCTCTTGTAGATCATGTCTTGGGCCCGCCAGCCCCAAACTCTTAATGACCAACTTTACATAAGTGTTGTAAATCTTTGTAAATCAGCCATTAAACCTCTATCCCAACTACTTCTAACTAGCCTCAAGCTTAAATTGTCATCCTAAACTTGTATGGTCATTGGTTAGAAATCATAATAAGAGGAAAATCATCTAGCATGGATGTTAGATAAGCATAAGTTGTGGTGAGCCATCAAAGGTCATCAATGCCATTGTAATGATTATGTGTTTGAAGTGGGGTATTGAAATATGCACCAAACACATCCCTAGAAGGATGGGGCCAAATGGACCATGTACACATGAAAGGGACCAAATCACTTAGCTTGTGGGTGAAGCTTCTCTAGCACTTAGTTTTGTGTTAAACCACTTGTTTTGATGAAACCACTAGGTGGTATTGAGTTGTATGGAATCTATAAAAGAGAACTTGTGAAGTAATCAAGCAATCCATTTTTCCCAATATTGTTGTCTTCCTTGTGTGCACACAACTCTTATACTATTTCTTACCAATCATGTGCTTTAACTTAGCTCTAGATATGATCCACCATAGCCAACTTGCACATGCTATTCAATATTTTAATAGCAGATACCCTCCACATGTCAACAGAGCTCATCAAATGGATTGGCCCATTCACTCAAGAATTCTTTTGTATGCTACTTCACCAAGTAACCATTGAGATGGATTTTCTAAAGAGTGGCTAGACAATTGGATCCAATTACCAAACTATCATGGTAGCTCCACCTTTGCAAAGTTGTATGGCACAATTATGGAAAAGAGGATCAGTGGGTGGATGGGAAGAGGAACATGCAAAAAGGGCCATTGGTCAAGCAGGTTTTAGTGAAATCACTCCATAGTAGATCATCTAGTTACCCTTTGGGTTATCATGGAAGAAAGCGGGCTTAAAGGGGCAAACATTGTATTGTTGCTTTGTGGACTTTAGAAAAGCCTTTGATATAGTTCCAAGGAAGGGTTTGTGGTAATGTATGCAAAAAATTGACACACACAAGGAATATCAAATTGTGGCGGCACACCTATATGAACATGTGCGTTGTATGCTAAAAACACAAGATGGTTTCTCTTGTTCATTCAGTAGCAATTTGGGGGTAAAAACAAGGATGTCCTCTCTCACCCACATTATTTAGCCTATGCATAGATCATCTAGAAGAGACAATTATGAGGGTGGCAATAGATGAAAAGCTCACAAGACCAACATTGGGAAAGCATCTTATCATATTGCTTTTATATGCTGATGACGTTCTACTCTTTGCATGAGGTTGATACCCTCCAATGCCTCATATATGCTGTTGAAAAGTTTTGCAAAACAAGTGGTTTATTGGTCAATGTGGTTTATTGGTCAATGTGGTTTATTGGTCAATGTGGGGAAAACAAAGGTCATGGTAGTCAAAACCAATTAGCCAAAGGTCTACCCATGTTTCACATATAAGGATGACACCATTGAAATAGTTAGCTCATTCAAATACTTGGGTATCAATGTGCCGGCAAATCATGGATGGAGTACATGCATAGCATGCTGACTTAAGGTAGGATGGACTAGCTACAACATATTTGAATCTAAATGTAACTTAAGAAACCTACAAAGATGTCACACCAAGGTTGGACACTTTAGTGCTCGAGTGGTCTAAGTTTTGTTTTATGGAGTGGAGGTTTGGGGGGTAGCATATCTCAAGCTTGTTGGTGAGAAAGTGCAAAAAATGTTCTTGAGAGACGGCACTTAGGGGTCAAGGCAACTACCCCGTACTTAGTGATGCTTTTAGAAATAGGCATGTGACCCACTGAGATGGATGCCATCATGAGAGTGTACAAATATGTGACTAAGGTTAAGGAAATGGAAATGCATTGTCTACCACACAGTGTGCTTGGAATGCCAAGCACATGACAAGTCATAGTGAGTGGTTCAAGGAAATGAAGAGTCTTGAAAGAATAGGTTTTGTTGAAATAGGGGATGGCATTGCTCATTTGATTTCCCATGTTGGAGATGTGCCATTGTCTATGCAGGATGGTAAAGTGAAGTACCTTGCAAATGTACTTCATGTTCTAAACATTACAAAGAATCTAGTTTCGGTTGGCCAGATAATTGAGTAGGGTTCGCAGGTTCGGTTTAACCCTGATGATTGTTATAAGAATCTGGTTTTTGTTGGTCAGATGATTGAGCACGGTTTGCAGGTTCGGTTTAACCTTGATGGTTGTTATATGTGTAAGATTCCTCCCTCCAATTTTTGAGGTGTAAAGGTGTAAGAACCTCCCCTTCTGTTCTTGTAATTATTCCCCTCTCTGAAATAGAAGAAAGATCTTGTTTTACCCTATTTTGGCCTAGAGAGACAAAATGTCTAGAGAGAGATAATCTAAAATTGAGATATTTTTGGATATAAAAATCCTCCTAGTGTCTAAAATGGTTTCCCTTGAAAATGAAATTCAAAAAGAGCTTTTCAATGTGCATTTGGAATTAATTAAAATGATTTAAAAGACCTTAGCCTAAGGGTCAAGATTTTAAGAAATTTTTGGATTATGGTCCAATAATTAAGGTTCCTATGGACCAATAGGATTAATCCAAGTGTTGGGATGAGATAAATCTAGAGAATAAAAGAAAATGCCAAAAAATGAGTAAATGCTCACATAAGATGAAGAATTTATTGAGTACAAGGTTTATTAGTTAAAAACTATGAGATATTACTAAAAAAATGAGATATTTTAAAATAATGATACATTTTTGACACCTTGGTAAGGAGGGGAGAGACTTTGAGGTAGGCGCCTATTTCACACATGTGGATGAGTTTTTAATTCATAAAAATTGTGATATTTTATCTCTCCTCTCTCCTAGATCAAACCAAATAAAAAAGGGAGCCAAAAAAACTCGTTCATATCTTGTCTAAATTCAGTCAAACTGAAGCTGGAAAATTTTAGAACTTAGCTGGACTCAGTTAGTGGCCTCCCTCACATATAAATAGACTCTCATTCCCTTGTATTCCAATCTTTTTGCTATACCATGCCAGTATTACATTAAAATACTCATATTTTTTATTATCCTTTAAAAATCCTCTACTTTTGGAGAGAGTGGAGCTTCTCTCTCTCTCTCTTCAACCATCCTTGGAGCTTTCCTCTCAACACACTAACCAATCGATTGGTTGGGAGCTTCTTCTAAGATAGAGAAGCAAGTAAAATCAAGAGGTAAGATGTAATTTCATGGTTTTTCTCTACTATTCTCAATGTTTTCACTTCTCAACTCCTCTCAAGCTTGAGAAGTTTCTAATTAAGTGTTTATAATGCAAATCAAGCTTTTCTAAAGAGTTGTAATGAATAATTAAGAAAAGTTTATCTTTATGCTTAATTTAGGATTTTTTATGTATATCTCTCTCTCCCCAAAAGAATGGTCATTCCTATGACCAATTCTCTATTCAAATGATGATTCTCATTGATAAATTATGAATTAACAAATCAAACTCTATGCTAGTTAAGCTAGAGGTTAAAGAAATGGCTTTTAATGCTTATATGCTAATATAATTATGATAAACTTATGATGCAATTCCATAAATTGGATTTAGGTCTAAATGATAGTTATTTTATCATGATGGTATTACAAAGTCTTATTCTTTTAAAATTTATTAAAAATTATCAATAATAGCAGAGCAAAACTATGGTAGAATTTTTAGAAATTAATACATAAATCATTTTTTATGCATAATGTGAAAAGAGGACTTCCTACCATATTCTAAGATTGAATATCCTAGGCTAAAAGAATGATTTTCATCAAATTCATGGTAAAGTAATTTTTAAGATTTATGCATAATTAAATAATTAAGAAAAGAGAAAATTTTGATAATTTTATTTAAATGTTAAAAGAGGAATTTCCATGAAATTTGAAATTCAATCATTTAAATAGTAAAATTGGAATTCTTGGCATAATTGAATTAATGGATATTTTTATTAAAATTCAAAGAGGAATTTTAGATAAACTTATTTTATGCATGAGAAATTTTTAAATGATAAAAGAGGAGTTCCCATGACATTTGGAATTCAATCATTTAAATGGTAAAAGTGAAATTCTTGACATATTTGGAATAATGGATATTTCATTAAAGAAAAGAGGAATTTTAGATAAATTTATTTTATGATAAATAAGAAATTCCCATGACATTTGGAATTCAATCATTTAAATGTAAAAAGAGGAATTCCCATGATATTTGAGATCCAAGAAATTAAATGGGTAAAGAGGAATTTTTAGCATAATTCAAATTATGAGTATTTATCAAAAGTGGAATTTTGAGCATTATTGAGAAATATGGGTAGAATTGATTTTTGTAAATCCCATGAATTCTTTTATTCAAAAGTAGAATATTGAATATATTCACTTGAGAAATTTGAGAAAGAATATGAAAATATCCATCGAGAAAAAGTACCTTTACCTAGGCCAAGCAATTAGTAGAAATTTATAAAAAGTCCCATCATCGAAGTAGAAAAAGCTACTAAATGTGAATGAGATGTGAATGGGATGTGATAGGATGTGAATAGATGTGATAAGATGTGAATGGGATGTGATAAGATTTGAATGAGATGTGATAGGATGTGAATGGGATGTGATAGGATGTGAATGGGATGTGATAAGATGTGGTGTGATGTAAATGAATGTGGATGGGATGTGAGGTGGTGTAAATGGATGTGGATGTGAATGAAGACATGAGAATGAGATGTGAGGATATGTGAAAGGATGTGATGTAATGTAAATGGATGTGGATGTGGATGTAATAAGATGTGATGTGATGTAAATGAATGTGGATATAGATGTGATAAGATGTGGTGTGATGCAAATGAATGTGGATGTGGATGTGATAAGATGTGATGTGATGTAAATGGATGTGGATGTAATAAGATGTGATGTGATGTAAATGAATGTGGATATAGATGTGATAAGATGTGGTGTGATGCAAATGAATGTGGATGTGGATGTGATAAGATGTGATGTGATGTAAATGGATGTGGATGTGGAGATGGATGTGGATGAGATGTGATGTGATGTAAAGGGATGTGGATGTGAATGTGATGAGATGTGGATGAAATGTGATGTGATGTGAATATATGTGGATGTGAGTGTGAATGTATGGATGGATGTGGATAGACGTGCATGTGAATGACTAGATGGATGTGGATGAATGAGATGGAATGTATATAGATGTGATAAGATATGGATGGATATGGATGTGATGTGGACGGAATGAATGAGATATGATGTGGATAGATGTGGATGTGGATGTGATATAATGTGAATAGAATGTATGGGATGGGATGGGAATGTAATGAATGTGATGGATGTGAATAGATGCGATGAATGTGATGTGATGTGATGTGATGTGATGTGAATCAGGGATAGATGTGAATGGATGAGATGAGATGTGAATGGATGTGATGTGATGTGAATGGATGAGATGAGATGTGAATGGATGTGAATTAGGGATAGATGTGAATGGATGAGATGAGATGTGAATGGATGTGATGTGATGTAAAATGGATGTGATGAGAATCGGGATAGATGTGAATGAATGAGATGTGAATGTGATGTGATGTGATGTGAATCGGGATAGATGTGTGGATAAGATTTGATGTGAATGGATGTGATGTGATGTGAATCGGGATAGATGTGAATGAATGAGATGTGAATGGATGAGATGAGATGTGATGTGATGTGGATATGGGTACATGAGAATGGATGAGACGTGATGAGGATAGATGTAGGTAGATGTGATGAGATGTAATATGATGTGATTGGATGAGAATGGATGAAGGGCGATGGGAATACCTATGATTGGATATGGATTAAGCAAAGTGAATTGATTTAGAAGAATGTGGAATAACGGAAAATGATGTGGAACGAGGTGAAAAGATGAGAGTTCATTTAGAAACTGTATTTATGACCTGTTTTTAAATGATTGTTTTATATCAAGAATGCTCAGGAAGCATCTTGACCATCTTGTGAATGAGGTCGTGGAGACCTAAAGTGATAAAGTTGCAACAGCTAATGAAGAGTCAACGAAGGACGTCTCGTGTATAGCAAGGTCGGCCGCCGAGGTCTTGACCAGCCTTGGTTCGATTTAAATGGTGAGCTTCCGGTACGGTGGATGAGAGACCAAGGAAGCGGCCTATGAGTGAAGCGCTAGAAGACTTGCGAAGGATCCTAGAGGGTGCTGACCATACAATGCTCGGGCTCTGGGTCACCGAAGATACCCACGCGTGCGTCAAGGAAGAAAATGGAACAAGGTGTTGGAGTTGTTTTCTGAACTCGGGCATGGATCTGGTTGATTGACCTTGCTGGTTCTCAACGGATGAGTCCATGGCTCTTTTATATGGATCTGTTGGTTGATCTTGCTGATCTTCAACGGAGAGTCCATCTGGATTTTTATAAGTGAATATATTTTCGAGTACTATGAGCTAGGAACTATTGAAAAGGCCCCTCAGGTGGTGAGCGTTTTGGTTGCCAATGATGCCATAGGTACACCGATGAAGGAATGATTGGAAATTAGAATTCAATCGGATATTTTGGAGGATTATGATCAGTGATACTATGGTTTCATTAAAAGATTGTTTTAAAGACAGTTGAATCTGTAAAAAAGACAATTTCATATTGGGTGTGTAAGTGGTATGACTATCTTGAAGTTTGCTTGAAGCGCCAACTAGGGGGCCTGGGAACTCTTTTCCCTGGTACCCGGAGCAAAACATAACCAGATTTCTAAATGGATCCTATCACTACAGTGGTTGGCTAACCCATGGGACTAGATGGGGTTAGGCTAGACTGATGGATCCCTAAAATGAGACTCAATTTTGTTATGGTATGATAGATGAAGTAAATCCTGGATAGTTTTTTATGGAAAAGAATCAACGGCTGTGCCTCTCGATGAGGAAAAAAGCGTTGGTCTCTATGATCCAAGTGCAAGTCTTTTCCTTGATCCGATCATATAACTTACGGGTTCAATCGGATCAGTTTGGTTAGTTAAGGCTCTTGACTACGTTAGAATAAAAATATCATGGAGGAATCGCCTATGCTTTCTGGGCGAGGAAAGTTTTTTCGGGTTCGGAAGAACCGAGGGATTAGTCTCTTGTCCGGATATCCGTGGGTGAGGCCCCGAGTGAGAGGCTCTGCCCTATGCAAGAAGTGCTACTTTCGCTGCTAGCACCCCCGAATTTGTTGTGTGGAGGGGGCAAGGATCTTTCATTATGTAGAAGACTTCAAAGATAAGTGCAAGTTGGTTGGCAAAAGGCAACAGAGTGGGCAAAATGTTTACATTGAATGTGAATATTCCTGAAATGAGTGCTGCAATGTTTGCAAATGGTTCAGGAATTGTACAGATACAGACATTTGGCATAAGAGAACGGGCATGTCAATGTGCAAAGAATGAAGTCTATGTAGACTAAAGAAATTGTGGCAGGGCTGGCTAAGTTTAAAGTTGAAGGTATGCAAAAAATTTGTAAAGCATGTAAATTTGGAAAGCAAACAAAACATGTATTTCCACATAATAAAAATGTGAGCAGGAATTTACTAGATGTTGTGCATTTAGATGTATGGGATCCTGCGAGCGAAGACTGTCTATGGGTGGCTGCAGGTACTATGTAACATTCATTGATGACCACACGAGGAAAGTGTGGGTGTACTTCATGAAGGAGAAGAGTGAAGTGTGTGAAGTGTTCACTCATTTTCAGAATTTCGGAGTTATGGGGCTGAAAAATAGACAAGAAAGCATGTGAAGTGCCTAAGGTCAGATGGAGGGGGAGAATACCTCTCCAATGAGTTCTTTGAATTCTTGCAAAAGAATGGCATTCAAAGATAATTTACATATAGATACACTTCGCAACATAATGGAGTTGCCGAGCATTGATGGTGGGGCTGAGAAGAATATGCCACATAGCTATTGGGCTGAGGCTGTGTCTACAATAGTTTATATCATGAACATGACTCCTACTGTAGCCATACATGATGTAATGCCAGAGGAGAAGTTTACTGGCAAGAAACCTGATTTGTCTCACTTGAAAGTTTTTGGATGTATTGCATATGTGCATGTGCCAGATGAGTTACGTACAAAGCTGGATCCAAAAGCAAAAAAATGTGTGTTTATTGGGTATTCCCTTGAGTAAAAGGGATATAGATGTTATAATCCCGCTATACATGAATTGAGGGTAAGCAGGGATGTTGTATTTGATGAGATGAGTAGCTTGTATGCTGCTGCAAAAGATGCTGTTGGGGTTGATGTAAGTGTAAATGTGGTTGCATAGAATGCAGGTCAGTAATCACAATCATTGAGTGGACCAGGAGAGTCCTCATCCAGTGGTTTTGTTTGATAGACCATGGAGTGGCAGGCTACATCATAATACCAATCCTAAAAATATAATTGGTACATCACATAAAGGCAAAGAGAAAGTGGTTGAGCCCCTTGGTATGCATGGCATTTTTGCAGGGCATTCCGTTGTTGATGGAGATTCTAGTGGATTGGAGATGAGCCTTGATGAGGAACTTGGGATTCTATCAATGAGGAAACCAGGTGTGAAGAAGGCTATGGAAGCCATGAATGCAAAGTTTTAAAGATCTGGAAGAGTCAAAAATCCTATGCAGAGGTTGACTTATGATGGTTATGTGGCACATAACTATGCATATATCACACAAGTTGTGCAGGTTGTAGAACCCACATGCTTTGATGAGGCTATTGGAAATGTGTGTTGGGAGGAGAAAGCTATGGATGAGGAGATGGATGCATTGTATGGAAATGAGATTTGGGATTTGGTGCCATTACCTAAAGGCAAGAAAGCTATTGGCTGTAAGTGGGTGTATAAGGTGAAACATAATAGTGATGGTAGCATAAGCAGGTATAAGGCTAGATTGGTAGCCAAAGGATATGCGCAGACACATGGGATTGATTATGAGGAGACATTTTTCCCAGTTGCAAAGATGGCAATTGTGAGAGTTGTGATTGCGATGGCTGCAGCTAAAGGCTGGTTTTTACATTAGATGGATCTCAAAAATGCGTTCTTGCAAGCAAGAAGAGGTGTATATGGATCAACCACCAGGTTTTGAGGATACAGGTCACCCAGATTATGTGTGTAAGCTTTGTAAGACCTTGTATGGGCTGAAGCAAGCTCCACAAGCATGGCATGACAAGATTGCTGAGTGTCGTGTCACTATTGGTTTTCATATGGCAGATGCAGATCACTCTTTATATGTGCACAAGAGTGATAAGGGTATTGTGATCATCACCATTTATGTAGATGATCTCATTGTTGGGGGTGACAACTTGGAAGAGATTGAGCATGTGAAAAGTCTTCTCAAAAGGAAGTTTAAGATAGGAGAACTACGCTACTTTTTGGGAATTGAGGTCATTTGCACACGAGTGACTGTCACAGAGACAGTATGCATTGGACATGTTGTCCAAGTATGGGATGGCTGATTGTATGCCAATCTCGATGCCATTAGATCAAAACGGCAAGCTTAGTGTAGATGCAGGTTATGTGTTGGAGGATCCCACTATGTACAGGAAGATTGTGGGAGTTTGATCTATGTCACGATCAGCAGGCCAGATTTGAGGTACACTGTTGGCTTAGAGAGCCAGCTTATATGCAGGTTCCGCACAAACCAGATCTTGACAGTGTGTGATGCACACTTTGGTATTTGAGGGCTACTGTTGATTATGCATTGTTTTATGCAGTAGGTGTACCATTGGAGCTATATGGATACACAGATACAGATTGGGCAGGTAGCATCTCAGACATGACATCTACAAGTGGATTTATGTTTTCATTGGGGAATGCTGCTATGAAATGGAGCAGCAAGAAGCAGCCCACAGTTGCCTTGTCGAGTACAAAGGCAGAGAACAGAAGAGATGTGGTGGTGGCATGTGAGGCAGCTTGGCTATGCAAGCTACTTGTTGGTGATTTGGGGTTGCATGTGGAGAGAAAGATTGTCATATATTGTGACAATCTTAGCAGTATATAGTTGGCCAGGAACCCAATTTTCCATGTGCAGATGAAACACATTGAGGTGCATTACCACTTCATCAAGGAGAGAGTCTTGGTAAGGTGACATTGACTTGGCCTACGTCAGTACACAGGATCAGTTTGCTGACATCTTCACAAAGGCCTTGGGAGCTAAGAAGCTCCTCAGATTTTGAGATATGCTTGGAGTTGAGCTTGAGGGGGAGTGTTGAGATGTCAAGCTCAACATGAGCTGACACTCACAAGGCGCCTGCGCATGACCGTTTGACATTTATATCATTGGGTAGTGACATATCTTTGCTGGAGATGTTATAGCTGGACTACACTGACTAGTCCACATCTACCCACTCCTCTTAGCGTGTTCACATTATGGACCGCTTGTATATACTCTATTATGTGTGTTAATCACTTTATCTTCTTTGTAGACCTCTTTTGTTGTGTGAAGAAGAAGAAGAATTTTCAGCCTCTCACCTTGTGTGCTCTCCTCTAGGGTTTGTGTGAGTGTGTGTGTGCTTGCAAGAGCTCAAGCTCTTTTCTCCCCTACATCTTTTCAACGGCATATCTACTATGCCTTGCGTAAGAAGCAATGAAGAATGTAAATTTATTAAGGTCAATAATGTTTTAATAATGATTGAGATCATGGCCTAATTATTTGAGAGGAAGAGGAAGAGAGAGAGAGAGAGAGAGAGAGAGAGAGGGAGTAAGAGAGATAAATATATGATGACATTACATCCTTAGGATAAAAAATTCCTCTTTCAATTACATATAAAACCAAGTTCACTCACATACACCTTCCAAATACAACTCTTCTATCATCATAACTATTATTCAAAACATACAATAAACCAAAAATTTGACATAATTAATCAAAACAACAATAAACCGAAAATTTTCCAAGATAATTAATACAAAAGACAAGGCAATCTATAGTTGAGACCACTTTATAAAAAAAAAGGCAATTACATGGGGGCTACTGCAATCTAACATTGTTTAAAACATACCATAACTCCCTACGGATCCTACACCTATAGACTTTTTTGGCTTCTCTATTCTTTAACTCCTCCCGTAGAGGCTCCTCCGTCTCTTCAGCCATATACCCATAAATTAGCCAAGTGTCGATGGTTCTTCCAATCTTCATGTTCCACACAAACGAATCTCCAGAATCAATAGGCTCATCCATAGCATCTTCGTCCAAAGATTGCGGGCCTCTGCCGCGATTCTAAGATGTTCTGTTGTATCTCCGCCCGTTTTGTTGCATAAATCTTTGCAAACCCTTTTTCTAGGATTTCCTTCAAAGTATAGCTAGGGCCATTAGAAGAAGCCGCTAGATATGAACAAAGGTTAGTTTATTGTGGTTAGGGTTGTAAGGAAGAGAACGATATTGAGGGAGAGAAATACAATGAGAGGGAGGCAACAAGAGGGTGAGGGAGGCAACAAGATTTGGAAGTGAGGATTAGAGTAAGAGCCAGGAGAGTCAAATTTATAGACAAAGCAAAAAGCAAAAAGGTAATTTTTATTTATCCGCTAAATTTAGAAAAGTAGATGCATGGATTCTTCCTAAATTTAGAAAAGTATATACATGGCTTTTTCCTAAATTTAGAAAAATAGGTGCGTGACTATCCTCTTTATTTAAAAAAGTAGATGAATGGAATGAACATATTCAAGCCATTGACATATAACCATATTAATTGTCCTTCTAAAATATTTAAAAAAAATAAAAAAGTAAATATTCCTTGCAAGAGAATTGAGACAAAGGACATTTTATTATTGCAACATGATCTTTTCAAAACTACAGTGCAATGCCATCAACAATACTAGGTCCTTTTCACATTGTTCTCCTACTATGCTGAACATTCTCATTAGGTTCTCTTTTTTAGGGTGGGTTAATGTATAAACATATTATGGTTTACATCTAACCCAAAGAAATGCAAATATAAAACATAAAGGTGCTTGCATGCACAATATGGTCGTATAGCACCTACCCTGATTTGACAATCGAGACATGTGCATGATGGATTCTTTCCCATAGTCACTTGGTATTTTTCATTGCGTACTAGTGATTCCTCAATCTCAATTATAAACACTTTTATCTGCCCGACCTTAATGACCAAATACTCAAAGATGTGTGCTTGATATTGTCGAATCTATTCTCTTGGCTGCCATATCTGATATGCCACTTCTATACCTTGTTGACCGTTGGCCTATATTATTTGCTTCCTAACATTGTCCCTTTTACAACACAAACCCACCAACCTCCAATGCTTGGATCTCATCCACAATGAGGTTCGCACCTCGTCCAACTGGCCAAACAACCGGGGCTCTAGCAGGTGGTGTTACATACTCTCCAAGTATGATCCCTGTTGTTGTTACAAAACCACATGAACTGATACCTTTGCCCCCTAGACAATTCTCTCATACCATAGAAAGAAGGAGCTAGAACACCTTGCCTGCAGTTCTTGATGCTCTTTTTGCACTTGCCATCTTGGCCACCTAACCATCCTTGGCAGGTTACCTTGCTGTGTAGAGATGTTCAACGTATAACCCACATTGAGTCATGTATATCACTCTCTACAATTGATTGCACCTTTTCTTCAGTTGTCTCTCCCTTTGCATTGTGTAACCACCTTTGTCTAAAGGAATAGTGGGTGGAAAGCTTAATCTCTTACCTTGTTTCTTGCGTGGCTGGTTTTTTGTGACATACTCTGGACGATGTGATAAGTTATCTTCCTCAAGATTTATAACTGTGGGCTTTCGATGCCTACTAACAGTAATGTTATCACCAAAAAAGTTTGGTTGCATGTGCATTGGTGTGCCACTCACTGCCTCCTCCACCAATATGATAGTGCTTAATGGACTTGGAGCATTTGATCTTCTGGCCTTCTCCATCAACTTTGTTATTGTAGAGCCTACTCTGTGATATTTACCTTGCATGAATGCATACTTATTTGTGGATTGCAAGAGGGCATTAGCGAGGTCTAAAATGGCTGCATCATATAAAGAGATGGTTCCCCTAAAACCCTCTCCTGCTAACCAACTTGCGTGTTTCGTTTCTGCTAGATTGGTGGTCGGCATGTGCGGCACACTAGCATCGTCGACATTCTACAACAAGAGATTAAGTTTATTTTTGTAAGCTTTAACCGCATTCTATAGCCAGATAGTTAAGTTGATAACTCCGATTCAAAATACAAGCTATTCTTTTTAAAAACCAAGAAAGTAATACTTACCCCTGCAAGATGTTTCCTCCAATGGGGATATCTAATATGCCACCAACTAAGCCAACAATCCATGGCTGGTAAGTTTGCATCAGTGACTTTACCATTCATCCACCACGATCTAATGTATCTGTATTTTAAAAGTGCCTCTTCCTCACTCAATGCACAACGCCACTAACGACATAGTCACTTGTGCTCTTCCTAAAAAAATTTAACTACATATTGTACTGTGTGGATGTTCAAGCTTTGTTCCCAATGAAAAAGACACAAGCGCTTATGACCTTCCAATATATTCTTTGGTCCATTATTATAGCTTATCCTAGTTGTCTCTAGCCTCATCAGCCGCCACCATGAAGCCAAAAAAATATGGCTTGGAAAAGTCTTTTTGGACCACAACATTGTTAATCATCTCCCAAAAAAGCACTTGTACCACTGTCTCCTCCTCTTTCATTTTGCAAGTTGCAATTGTCATGAGCTCTTGTAGTCTGCATGCCATCATATGACAATTGGAAAAGTACTAAAAACAAATCAATTTTTTAAAGAACTTTACAAGACCAAACTTGTACCTTGGATTATATACATGTGCAGCCACTGTTTTCCATCCTTACACACGCTTGACATGATCAAAACAAACCCAACCCTTCCTTAAATCTCGATCTCCTGTTTGGTGCATATGGTTCACCAAAGATGCAGGCCCTGTGGTTGACATTTTAAACACATAACACCAATCTGACTCAAGCTTGCCCAAGAAAATCACTACCATGGAAGAAATCAAAAGCGCATTGTCTCTTCAATTCTAGGATACTTGACCATCCTCCTTGAATCATTGATCCTAGAAGCACGTACCATCCTCCTGAATCTACAAGAGAATTGGACAACTTAACAAAATATGTAAATATTCATTCACAAGAATTACCAAACAATTAAAATCAATATGGAATGAACATTACCTTTGACATTGAATTAGGGGATGCATGTGTTCTAACAAAAGTGACAACTCCATGTTGCTAATATTTGATTCATTCTTCGTATGCTTCCTAAAATTGCATCCAATACGCGAGTTGTTTGGTGATATCCATTTGTACCTTCCTTACACCACTTGTACCCACCTCTAAAACTGCCTATTGCACAAGTTCTCTTATCTTTTGCAATGTCTGCCTTGATGTGCCCCTTTGCACCTCATGCATATGTTCCCCTCCTTGATATATCATCAATCTCGACATATATGGATCAATAGGCATACAATAGTACACCATAGCACCACACATTCTTCTACATACAGGTTTGCAGTAGAAACAAGCTAGTGATCCATATCCATCCATTGTTAAGACCAGAGAGGGAAGTTTCTGTGTGAGCTCGCCTATTATGTGAAAAATTACAAAGTTTCAATAAATACTCTTATAAATCAAAGTTTACTGAAATTAAGCCAATACAATAAGCTTACTAATCCATGATGTTGTATTCGATGTGCTGTTCATAGTTTTGTTTCCACATAAGGCATAAGTGCACTCAAGTAAGCCTCCACAAGAACTCTTTTGTACAACTCAAGGAAGCTTCACATGACTCTCCAGCTTTCACCCAACAATGGCCATCATGTGTTTGCTCCATTCCTTGCATTAGAGAGGTGAACGATCACATACATTCGGCAACTTAAAAGCCACATTACTATTATAGATTTGAGGAATCTCTTCTACTTTCTCAATACATGTGCTTTTGCTAATAACAATCTATGAAGAACACCAGCATGAAATTCCTTAGACAATAAGTATTTGATCACACTCTTCTGAAGTGGTGTACCTATGGAAGAATCCCCTATTGTAATGTCAATAATGACTTCTTTTGGGGTGCTTGCTTCTGTAGTGTTGCTTGACTCCTATTATTGGAATAATAAGGTATTCTGTTATTATATCTTTATCAAAGACATAACATGGTTCCTCTCCCCAGTGGGTCTAGTTGACTGGATAGGTATAAGATGATCTACACCATCATCTTGTGGTTTTATTGCAAAAACGAGTGAGGATATAATATTCCATCAAAATCATCAACTTTAGTAATATAAAAATAACCTTGTATAGTTCTAACAATAGGATCACTCTCCAAACCTCTCACAAAAATGTGAAAAGTGTTCATGTGGCAAGGGGTCTCAGAAAACCAGCTCACAAACACACAAGCTCTTAGAAAACTAGCTCACGATTTGTTGTGTATTTAATTTTTAAACCACCCCATGGTGAACCATGACCCACACTAATGGCAACCCGCACTCAGGGCGACTGTCGCCCTTAGTGGGTGGGGGGGTCGCCCATTAGTTGGCGACCCCCTTAACCACTAAGGGCGACTGTCACCCTTAGTGGGTGGGTCGCCCTTAATGGGAGACCCCCCCACCCACTATGGGCGACGATCACCTTTCATCCACTAAGGGCGACGGTTGCCCTTAAGTCGGTGGTCGACCCCTCCCACTCACTAAATAAGGGCTACCGTCGCCCTTAGTGGGGTGGGGTGGAGGATCACCCTCACTGGGCGACCCCTATGCATGACAGTTGCCCTTCATCCACTAAGGGCGACAGTCGCCCTTAAGTGGGTGAGGGGGCGGGGGAACAGGGGGTCGCCCTTAGTGGGCAAACCCCCTCCCCAACCCACTAAGGGCGATGGTCGCTCTTCACCCACTTAGGGCAACGATCGTCTCCTTGGTTGGCAACCCCCCCACCTACTAAGGGCAATGGTCGCCCTTAGTAGGTGGGGGGAGTGAAGGGCCTTAGTTGGCGACCCCCCTCCCACCAACTAAGGGCGGCCATCGCCCTTAGCTGGTGGGGGTATCCTGTTTGAAATATATGATATACAAGCGGTAAAAGGTGAGAGAAAAAGGTCATGTAAGTGTGAACACATCCCAAATAAAGTGAGCATGTGGATGGAAAAGGGATCTAGGGTTGAAGCCCTTAGTGAACCCTATATAAAGGGCAGAAGGCCCCACTTTCACAAGGTGAAAGTCAAGCCAACTTTGGAGTGGCTAAAATAGAAGGTAATATAGAAGCTTTCTATACATCTTGTGTTCTTGCTCTCTCTCATATATGTTGCTTTATGTATATTCCCCATAATTTTGACATGGTAGCAGAGCCTTGCAAAGGCTAAGTTCCCCTTCAATCCCCTTTTCTTTCTCTCTCACTATCATAAGCCATTCACATCCTCAAATCAAGAAAGACGATGAGAAGCAAAAAGGCCTTAAGAAGGAAGGCAATAAAAGAACTTCATCAAAGAGGATATCCCATCAACATCAACAAATTCTTGTAAAGGAAACCAGCAAATTGAGAAAGCCGGAGGGGAAGAATGGGAAAAAAATGCAATAAAAATTGGTAAATTTTTGTTTTTTCTGTCAAGAAATTCCCTCAATTTTTTTTCCATAAATCTGGTTCCGTCCGTCGACATCTCTTTGGAGCCTTGGAGTCGCATTGGAGATCCTTGTAAAGCTTCACTCACAATAAAAGAGGTGGAAGATAAAGTGCAGAAAAAAAAAACGCAGCTTTGAATTTTCCATCTGTGTGCGTTTTTCCGTCAGCCGACGTCATTTCGTCCGTCCATCTCCGTTTGCCTCTGCAGATTCTGTTGCCGTTCATCTACACCTAGTGCCTTGAGTATGGTGGTTTCTGTTGCTTATGCAACAGTTTGGTAAGCAAGCATGGCTGCTACAGTAGTAGCCGGCACAAAGCACGAGCACCGCATCAACGCTTTGGCTGCAACGTTCCGCCGTCTGTAGCACCGTCCGTCAATGGCGACGACAGCACCGTCTAGCAAAACGACAACGTCTACCTTGCCCCTCTACATAGCAAGCAACACCTTCAACTATAGTGGCAGGCATCAGCAAACGGGCTGCACAACAGGCGCATGAAGGCGTGCAGTACACAGCAGACACGCATCGCACTTTTCCAAAGGTTTTTTTTTTTTCATCAAGGGTTTTTTTAAAAGAAAAAAAACCTACCTCTTTTTTAAGGTTCTTTGAAACCTTTCAAAATTTTTCCTTAAACCTTTATCTCAAAGGTTTTAACTTTTTTTTCTCCAAGGCTTCCAAAGCCATAGGATTCAAGAGGACTCTTGTTCATAGAAAATCAAGATGTGTTTTTTCATCAAAGATCACTCTTAAACTTGAATTATATTTTCGCCTTGTAATGGAGTTAGACATTGCCCTTTTTTTTGCAAGTGGTAAGACCTCTACTACCCCTATCAATCATGTCGAAGGAGATTGGAGCCTCGATTGAGAAGTTTGATTGACGAGGGTTTCTATACTTGGAAAGTTCAAGTAAGATATATGCTCAAGGTCAAAGCAAAGGGTGGATCTATATCTACATCGAAAACTCAAGCCTTTGTGATGAAACATGGTACGTCTAAATCCAACTTGAAATGTACTAAGTAAGATATATGCTAAAGGTCCAAGCAAAGGGTGGATCTACATCGACATCGAAAACTCAAACCTTTGTGAGGAAACATGGTATATCTAAATCCAACTTGAAATATACTTTTTGCAAGAAGAAGGAGCATGTTGAAGCTCAATGCTTCAAGAAAGATATGTCAAAGCGAAAGTGTAACAAGTGTGGTGAAGTAGGCCATTTTGGAAGAGACTATATCATAGATGTTACTAAGGTTGAGGGGAATTTTGGAAGTCCCTCACATGATAAGAAACTCTTCTAGTTGAGGATTGAAGCATGTTTGCTAGAATTGGGAGTGAACCACATTTAAATCCTAATTTATAAAGGCTACCTACCTTGTTATCTATCCTATGGTTGAGAGGGGGTCATTTTGTTCTTGTATGTCCACCAATGCTCATCTTGCTCCATGTTTGGCATTGTCCCATAGTGGCATTGAGAGGAGGTGTTGAAATATATGATATACAAGTGGTAAAGGGTGAGAGAAAGAGGTCATGTAGGTGTGAACACACCCCAAATAAAGTGGGCATGTGGGTGGAAAAGGGATCTAGGGTTGGCCTAGCCCTTGGTGAACCCTATATAAAGGGTAGGAGGCCACACTTTTTGTAACACAATCAAGACATTCACAAGGTGAAGGTTAAGCTAACTTTGGAGTGGCTAAAATAGAAGGTAATATAGAAGTTTTCTATACATATTGTGTTATTTCTCTCTCTCATATATGTTGCTCTATCTTGCCATCAACTATTTCTTCCATTGTGCATATTCCCCATAATTTTGATATGGTATCAAAGCCTTGCAAAGGCTAAGTTCCCCTTCAATCCTCTTTTCTTTCTCTCTCACTACCATAAGCCATTCACATCCTCAAATAAAAAAGGATGATGGTAGAAAACGGTGAGAAGCAAAAAGAAGGTGTCAAGAAGGAAGGCAACAAAAGAACTTCATCTAAAGAGGATATCTTGTCAACATCAACAAGTTCTTGTGAAGGAAGTCAGCAAATCGAGAAAGCGGGAAGATAAGAATGGGTTGGTAAATTTTTTGTTTTTTCCATTAAGAAATTCCCTCAATTTTTTTCGTAAATCTTGTTCCGTCCTCGTCGACATCTCTCTTTGGAGCCTTGGAGTCTTGAAGAGGACACATTGGAGATCCTTGTAAAGCTTTACTAACAATCAAAGAGGTGGAAGACAAAGTGTAAGAAAAAAAAAACGCAGCTTTGAATTTTCCATCTCTCTGTGTTTTTTCGTCGGCCGACGTCATTTCGTCCGTCCATCTCCTTCTGCCTCTGCAGATTCTGTCGTCGTTCGTCTGTGCCTAGTGCCTTCAGTATGGTGGTTGCTGTTGCTTATGCAACAGTTTGGTAAGCAAGAAAAGCACAAACACCACATCAATGCTTTGGCTGCAATGCCCCGCCGTCTGTAGCATCGTCCCCGTTAAAGGTGAGACGACAGCACCATCTAGCAAAATGACAACGCCTACCTTGCCCGTCTACACAGCGAGCAACGCCTTCAACTATATATAGTGGCAAGCCTCAGCAAACGGGCTGTGCAACACGCGCTACATGAAGGCATGCAACGCACAGCCAGTGTAGCAACCGCACGGCACATCACAGACGAAGAAACGACATCAGAAAAAGAAAACACACTTTTCCAAAGATTTAAAAATCTTTCTTTTTTTTATCAAGGGTTTTTTAAAAGAAAAGAAAACTACCTCTTTTTTAAGGTTCTTTGAAACCTTTCAAAGTTTTTCCTTAAACCTTTATCTCAAAGTCTTTTAACTTTTTTTTTCTCCAAGGATTCCAAAGCCAAAGGATTCAAGAGGACTCTTGTTCATCAAAAATCAAGATGTGTTTTTCAGCAAAGATCACTCGTAAACTTGAATTATATTTTTGCCTTGTAATGGAGTTAGACATTGCCCTTGTTTTTTGCAAGTGGTAAGACCTCTCCTACCCCTATCAATCATGTCAAAGGAGATTGGAGCCTCGATTGAGAAGTTTGATGGCGACGATTTCCATACTTGGAAAGTTCAAGTAAGATATATGCTAAAGGTCAAAGCAAAGGGTGGATCTACATCTACATCAAAAACTCAAGTCTTTGCGATGAAACATGGTATGTCTAAATCCAACTTGAAATGTACTTTTTGAAAGAAGAAGGAGCATGTTAAAGATCAATGCTTTAAGAAAGATCCGTCAAAGCAAAAGTGTAACAAGTTTGGTGAAATAGGCCATTTTGGAAGAGACTGTACCAAAGATGTTACTAAGGTTGAGGGGAATTTCGGAAGTTCCTCACATGATAAGAAACTCTTTTAGTTGAGGAGTGAAGCATGTTTGCTAGAATTGGGAGTGAACCACATTTCTCTATAACTCATCACTTTTGTAAAAGCCTAGTTTATAAAGGCTACCTACCTTGTCGTCTATCCTATGGTTGAGAGGGGGTCATTTTGTTCTTGTATATCCAATGCTCACCTTGCTCCATGTTTGGCATTATCCCATGTGGTGGCATTGAGAGGGGGTGTTGAAATATATGATATAAAAGTGGTAAAGGGTAAGAGAAAGAGATCATGTAGGTGTAAACACACCCCAAATAAAGTGGACATGTGGGTGGAAAGGGATCTAGGGTTGGCCCAAGCCTAGCCCTTGGTGAACCCTATATAAAGGGCAGGAGGCCTCACTTTTTGTAATACAATCAAGGCATTCACAAGGTGAAGGTCAAGCAAACTTTAAAGAGGACTCTTGTTCATCAAAAATCAAGATGTGTTTTTTCAGCAAGATCACTCGTAAACTTGAATTATATTTTTGCCTTGTAATGGAGTTAGACATTGCCCTTGTTTTTTGCAAGTGATAAGACCTCTCCTACCCCTATCAATCATGTCAAAGGAGATTGGAGCCTCGATTGAGAAGTTTGATGTGGCGAGGATTTCCATACTTGGAAAGTTCAAGTAAGATATATGCTAAAGGTCAAAGCAAAGGGTGGATCTACATCTACATCAAAAACTCAAGCCTTTGCGATGAAACATGGTATGTCTAAATCCAACTTGAAATGTACTTTTTGAAAGAAGAAGGAGCATGTTGAAGATCAATGCTTCAAGAAAGATCCGTCAAAGCGAAAGTGTAACAAGTGTGGTGAAATAGGCCATTTTGGAAGAGACTGTACCAAAGATGTTACTAAGGTTGAGGGGAATTTCGGAAGTTCCTCACATGATAAGAAACTCTTTTAGTTGAGGAGTGAAGCATGTTTGCTAGAATTGGGAGTGAACCACATTTCTCTATAACTCATCACTTTTGTAAAAGCCTAGTTTATAAAGGCTACCTACCTTGTCATCTATCCTATGGTTGAGAGGGGGTCATTTTGTTCTTGTATATCCAATGCTCACCTTGCTCCATGTTTGGCGTTATCCCATGTGGTGGCATTGAGAGGGGGTGTTGAAATATATGATATAAAAGTGGCAAAGGGTGAGAGAAAGAGATCATGTAGGTGTTTGAAGATCAACAAGATCAACCAACAGATCCATATAAAAAAGCCATGGACTCATCCGTTGAGGACCAGCAAGGACAATCAACCAGATCCATGCCCGAGTTCAGAAAACAACTCTAACTCCTTGTTCCATTTTCTTCCTCGATGCATGCGTGGATATCTTCGGCAACCCAGAGCCCGAGCACCGTATGGTCAGCACCCTCTAGGATCCTTCACAGGTCACCTAGCGCTTCACTCATAGGCCGCTCCTCATCCACCATACCGGAAGATTACCATCTAAATCGAACCGAGGCTGGTCAAGACCTTGTCCGACCTTGCTATGCGAGACGTCCTCCGTTGACTCATCCATTCTCATCTACCCATATCCACATCACATCACATCCTTTCACATATCCTTACATCTCATTCTCATCTCTTCATTCACATCCACATCCATTTACATCACCTCACATCCCATCCACATTCATTTACATCACACCACATCTTATCACATCTTATCACATCCACTCACATCTTATCACATCTTGTCACATCCACTCACATCTTATCACATCGCATTCACATCTATTCACATTTAGTAACATTTTCTATTTTTGATACCGATGGGACTTTTCTAAATTTCTGCCAATTGTTTGGCCTAGTTAAAAGTACTTTTCTCGACGGATATTTTTATATTCTTTCTCAAATTTCTCAAGTGAAATATATTCAATATTCTTCTTTTGAGTAAAAGATTCATGGGATTTATAAAAATCAATTCTACCCATATTTCTCAATAAAATTAATAATGCTAAAAATTCCCTTTTTGATAAATACTCATAATTTGAATTATGCTAAAAATTCCTCTTTTACCATTTAATTTCTTGGATCTCAATTATCATGGAAATTCCTCTTTTTTCATTTAAATGATTGAATTTCAAATGTCATGGGAATTCCTCTTTTATCATAAAATAAATATATCTAAAATTCCTTTGTTCTTTAATAAAAATATCCATTACTTCAATTGTGCCAAGAATTCCACTTTTACCATTTAAATGATTGAATTCCAAATGTTTTGGGAATTCCTCTTTTATTATTTAAAAATTTCTCATGCATAAAATACGGGTAGTCACACGGTTCTTAGAATTATAAGGCAAATACCATCATATCTAGGCCTTAAGCAAGTCAAGGATTCCATACAATTGCGGTACTTCCATCTGAAGACCCAATTACCAATTTATGAATCTTCATTCTGAATATGAATTTGTATGAATTTCATCACACAATTACAATCTTTTACTCGTACTTCATAAAATTTTGGCATTTCTTGCTTCTCGGTTGATCCACTTTAGCCAATTCGCTTCTCTGATACCAGAGCTGAAAGATCCTTGCCCCCTCTGCGTAACGAATTTGGGGGTGCTAGCAACGGAAGTAGCACTTCTTGTGCAAAGGAAGGCCTCTCACTCGGGGTCTCACCCCATGGATATCCAGACAAGAGACTAATCCCTCGGTTCTTCCACAACCGAACCCGGAAAAACTTCCCTCACCCAGAAAGCACGGGTGATTCCTCCAGGATATTTTATTCTAACGTAGCAAGGTCTTCACTAACCAAACTAATCCGATCGACGAACCCGTAAATCTCATGGTCAGATCAAGGAAGAGACTTGCACTTGGATCATGAGACCAACGCTTTTTTCCTCATCAAGGGGCACAGCCGTTGATTCTTTTCCATATGACAAAGACTATCCGGGATTTACTTCAACTATCGCAACTTAACAGAATTGAGTCTCATTTTAGGGATCCATTAGTCTAGCCTAACCCCATCCAATCCCATGGGTTAGCCAACCGCCCAACCACTGTAGTGATAGGATCTATTTAGGAATTTGGTTATGTTTTACCCCAGGTACCAGGGAAAAGAGTTCCCAGGCCCCCTAGCCGGTGCTTCAAGCAAACTTCAAGATAGTCACACCACTTACACACCCAATATGAAATTGCCTGCTTCTTCATAGATTCAGCTGTCTTTAAAACAATCTTTTAATGAAACCATAGTATCATTGATCATAATCCTCCAAAATATCTAGGTTGAAATTTAAATTTCCAATCATTCTTTTATCGGTGTACCTATGGCATCATTGGCAACCAGAACGCTCACCACCTATTCACTCAGGGGTCTTTTCAATAGTTCCCAGCTCATAGTACCTAGAAATATATTCACTTATAAAAATCCAGATGGACTCTCCGTTGAAGATCAGCAAGATCAACCAATAGATCCATATAAAAGAGCCATGGACTCATCGGTTGAGGACCAGCAAGGACAATCAACCAGATCCATGCTCGAGTTCAGAAAACAACTCTAACTCCTTGTTCCATTTTTTCCCTCGACGCACACGTGGGTATCTTCGGCAACCCAGAGCCCGAGCACCATATGGTCAGCACCCTCTAGGATCCTTTGCAAGTCACCTAGCGCCTCACTCATAGGCCACTTCCTTGGTCCCTCATCCACCGTACCGGAAGCTCACCATTTAAATTGAACCGAGGCTAGTCAAGACCTCGGCCTCGACCCGAGCGACCTTGCTACAACGGAGACATCCTCCGTTGACTCTCCGTCAGATGTTGCAACTTTATCGCTTAGGTCTCCCACGACCCCATTGACAAGATGATCAAGATGCTTCCCGAGCATTCTTGACATAAAACAGTCATTTAAAAACAGGTCACAAATAGAGTTTCTACTAAACTCTCATCTTTCCACATTGTTCCACATCATTTCTCGTTATTCCACATTCTTCTACATCAATTCACATTGCTTAATCCACATCCAATCATTTGTCCTTCATCCATTCTTCTACATCAATTCACATTGCTTAATCCACATCCAATCATATGTATTCCCATCGTCCTTCATCCATTCTTATCCATTATATTACATCAATTCACATTGCTTATTCCACATCCAATCATATGTATTCCCATCGTCCTTCATCCATTCTTATCCATTATATTACATCTATCCACATCTATCCACATCTATCCTCATCACATCTCATCCATTCTCATCTACCCATATCCACATCACATCTCATCCATTCACATCACATCCATTCACATCACATCTCATCCATTCACATCTACCCCGATCCACATCACATCACATCCATTCACATCACATCTCATCCATTCATATCTATCCCGATTCACATCACATCACATCCATTCACATCACATCTCTCACATCTCATCCATTCACTTCTCATCGATTCACATCTCATCCATTCACTTCTCATCGATTCATATCTATCCCGATTCACATCACATCACATCTCTCACATCACATCCATTCACATCACATCTCTCACATCTCATCCATTCACATCTATCTCAATTCACATCACATCCATTCACATCTATCTCGATTCACATCACATCCATTCACTTCTCATCGCATCCGTTCACATCCATCACATTCATTGAATCCCCATCCCATCACATACATTCTATCCAAATTACATCACGTCCACATCCATCCACATTACATCTCATTCATTCCATCCACATTACATCACATCCACATCTACCCACATCATATCTCATTCATTCCATCCACATTACATCACATCCACATCTATCCACATCATATCTCATTCATTCCATCCACATTACATCACATCCACATCATATCTCATTCATTCCATCCACATTTCATCATATCCACATCTATCCACATCATATCTCATTCATTCCATCCACATTACATCACATCCACATCTATCCATATCTCATCACATCCATATACATCCCATCTCATTCATCCACATCCATCCAGTCATTCACATGCAAGTCTATCCACATCCATCCATTCAGTCACATTCACATCTATCGCTTCACATCTTATTCTCATCCATTTACATCACATCACACCCATACATATCTTCACATCTCATTCACATCTATTCACATTCACATCCATTTACATCACATCACACCCATACATATCTTCGTGAACATCTATTCACATTCACATTCACATATATTCACATCACATCACATTTCATCCACATCTCATCACATTCACATCCATTTACATCACATCAAACCCATACATATCTTCACATCTCATTCACATCTATTCACATTCACATCCACATATATTCACATCACATCACATTTCATCCACATCTCATCACATTCACATCCACATCCCTTTACATCACATCACATCTCATCACATTCACATCCACATCCACATCTCTTTACATCATATCACATCACATCTCATCCACATCCATTTACATCACATCACATCTTATCATATCCACATCCACATCCATTTACATCACATCACATCCTTTTACATATCTTCGCATCTCATTCTCATCCATTTATATCACATCACACCCATACATATCTTCACATCTCATTCACATCTATTCACATTCACATCCACATATATTCACATCACATCACATTTCATCCACATCTCATCACATTCACATCCACATCCCTTTACATCACATCACATCTCATCACATTCACATCCTTATCCCTTCACATCACATCACATCTCATCCACATCCACATCCATTTACATCACATCACATCTTATCACATCCACATCCACTTCCATTTACATCACATCACATCCTTTCACATATCCTCACATCTCATTCTCATCTCTTCATTCACATCCACATCCACATCCATTTACATCACATCACATCTTATCACATCCACATCCACATTCATTTACACCACACCACATCTTATCACATCTATATCCACATCACATCACATCCTTTCACATATCCTCACATCTCATTCACATCCACATCCATTTACATCACCTCACATCCCATCCACATTCATTTACATCACACCACATCTTATCACATCCATCCACATTCATTTACATCACACCACATCTTATCACATCCACTCACATCGCATTCACATCTTATTCACATTTAGTAACATCGCATTCACATCTTATTCACATCTATTCACATTTAGTAACATTTTCTATTTTCGATACCAATGGGACTTTTCTAAATTTCTGCCAATCGTTTGGCCTAGTTAAAGGTACTTTTTCTCGATGGATATTTTCATATTCTTTCTCAAATTTCTCAAGTGAAATATATTCAATATTCTTCTTTTGAGTAAAAGATTCATGGGATTTACAAAAATCAATTCTACCCATATTTTTCAATAAAATTAATAATGCTAAAAATCCCACTTTTGATAAATACTCATAATTTGAATTATGCTAAAAATTTCTCTTTTTACCATTTAATTTCTTGGATCTCAATTATCATGGAAATTCCTCTTTTTACATTTAAATGATTGAATTCTAAATGTCATGGGAATTCCTCTTTTAGCACATAAAATAAATATAACTAAAATTCCTCTTTTCTTTAATAAAAATATCCATTACTTCAATTGTGCCAAGAATTTCACTTTTACCATTTAAATGATTGGATTCCAAATGTCATGGGAATTCCTCTTTTATCATTTAAAAATTTCTCATGCATAAAATAAATTTGTCTAAAATTCCTCTTTAAATTAAATAAAAATATCCATTATTTAAATATACCAAAAATTTCTCTTTTTCCATTTAATTACATGGATCTCCATTATCATGGAAATTTCTCTTTTTGCATAAAAATATAATTACCAAAATTTCTCTTTTCTTAATTACTTATTTATGCATAAACACTAAAAATTAGTTTTCCATGAATATGATGAAAATCATTCTTTTAGCCTAGGATATTCAATCCTAGAATATGGTAGGAAGTCCTCTTTTCACATTATGCATAAAAATGAGCTTCGTATTAATTTCTAAAAAAGTTTCCATAGCTTCGCTGCTATTATCGATAATTTTCAATATTTCTAGAAAGAATAAGACTTTGTAATACAACTATGATAGAAGAACTATCTTTGAACTTAAATCCAATTTATGAAATTAAATCATAAATTTACCATAATTGTATTAACATAAAAGCATAAAAAGCTTTTTTCTTAACCTCTAGCTTAACAAGCTTAGAGATTGATTTTGAATTTCAGCTGTCTTCAAAACAATCTTTTAATAAAACCATAGTATCATTGATCATAATCCTCCAAAATATCCGAGTTGAATTCCAAATTTCCAATCATTCTTTCATCGGTGTACCTATAGCATCGTTGGCAACCAGAACGCTTCACCACTTATTCACTCAGGGGCCTTTTCAATAGTTCCTAGCTCTCATAGTACCTAGAAATATATTCACTTATAAAAATCCAGATGGACTCTCTGTGTTTGCAGATCAACAAGATCAACCAATAGATCCATATAAAAGAGCCATGGACTCATCCGTTGCGACCAGCAAGGACAATCAACCAGATCCATGCTCGAGTTCAGAAAACAACTCTAACTCCTTGTTCCATTTTTTTCCTCCACACACGCGTGGGTATCTTCGGCGACCTAGAGCCCGAGCACCGTATGGTCAGCACCCTCTAGGATCCTTTGCAAGTCACCTAGCGCTTCACTCATAGGCCACTTCCTTAGTCCCTCATCCACCGTACCGGAAGCTCACCATTTAAATCAAATCGAGGTTGGTCAAGACCTCGGTAGACCTTGCTACGCGAGACGTCCTCCGTTGACTCTCCGTCAGCTATTGCAACTTTATCACTTACGTCTCCCATGACCCCGTTGACAAGATGATCAAGATGCTTCCCCAACATTTTTGATATAAAAAAGTCATTTAAATACAGGTCATAAATACAGCTTCTAATGAACTCTCATCTTTCCACATTGTTCCACATCATTTCTCGTCATTCCACATTCTTCTACATCAATTCACATTGCTTAATCCACATCCAATCATATGTATTCCCATCATCCTTCATTCATTCTCATCCAATCACATTATATTACAACTCATCACATCTCATCCATTCTCATCTACCCATATCCACATCACATCACATCTCATCCATTCACATCTACCCCGATCCACATCACATCACATCACGTCACATCTCATCCATTCACATCTATCCCAATTCATATCACATCTCATCCATTCACATCTATCCCGATTCACTTCACATCCATTCACATCACATCTCATCTATTCACATCTATCCCTATTCACATCACATCCATTCACATCTATCCTGATTCACATCACATCACATCCATTCACTTCTCATCACGTCCTTTCACATCCATCACATTCATTGCATCCTCATCCCATCACATACATTCTATCCACATTACATCACGTCCACATCCATCCACATTACATCTCATTCATTCCATCCACATTACATCACATCCATATCTATCCACATCATATCTCATTCATTCCATCCACATTACATCATATCCACATCATATCTCATTCATTCCATCCACATTACATGACATCCACATCTATCCACATTACATGACATCCACATCTATCCACATCATATCTCATTCATGCCATCCACATTACATCACATCCACATCTATCCATATCTCATCACATCCATACACATCCCATCTCATTCATCCACATTCATCCAGTCATTCACATGCACGTCTATCCACATCCATCCATTCATTCACATTCACATTCACATCTAATTTTATGTATATCTCTCTCTCCCAAAAGAATAGTCATTCCTATGACTAATTCTTTAGCAAATGAATGCTTCTCATTGATAAATTCTTAATTCAAAATCACTCTCTAAGCTTCTTAAGCTAGAGGTTAAGAAAATGGCTTTTTATGCTTTTATTTTAATAAAATTATGATAAATTTATGATTTAATTCCATAAATTGGATTTAAGTTCAAAGGTAGTTCTTCTATCATAATTGTATTATAAAGTCTTATTCTTTCTAGAAATACTAAAAATTATCAGTAATAGCAGCACAACGAAGCTCTGGAAAAATTTTTAGAAATTAATACGAAGCTCATTTTTATGCATAATGTGAAAAGAGGACTTCCTACCATATTCTAGGATTGAATATCCTAGGCTAAAAGAATGATTTTCATCATATTCATGGAAAACTAATTTTTAGTGTTTATGCATAAATAAGTAATAGTACTCAGTCAACTCTTCATCTTATGTGAGCATTTACTTATTTTTGGGTATTTTCTTTTATTCTTTGGATTTATCTCATCCCAACACTTGGATTAATCCAATTGGCCCATTGGAACCTTAATTGGACCATAATCCAAAAATTTCTGAAAATCTAGACCCTTGGCTAAGATCCTTTATACATATTTTCAATTAATTCCAATTGCACATTAGAAAGTTCTTTTTGAATTTCTGTTTCAGGGGAATTCATTTTAGACACTAGGAGGATTTTTATATATCCAAAGATATCTCAATTTAGGACTATCTCTCTCTAGGCCAAAACAGGGTAAAACAAGATCTTTCTTCTGTTTCAGAGAGGGGAATAATTTCAAGAACAGAAGGGGAGGATCTTACACCTTTACACCTCAAAAGCTGGAGGGAGGAATCTTACATCCTACCCCACTTAAAAAACGCGAGATGTCCTTATCTCGCAGAGCTGGAGGAAAAAATCTTTCCCTTAAGATCCAACTGATTCTGGGGTTCCTTATAGTCTGGTCAACCCACGCAGAATCTTGGGATAAAGATCCCTTCTACAAGAAGAACACACAAAACTCATTATCAGAGAATAATTCATTTAGAACATATCATTCATATCCTTAACACAATACTGATCCATCATACCGGAAATTCCATTTGAACATTCTCCACGAAATTTTCAGTTATGTAAGTTCTCAATTTGTCATCCCTTAATTTGAGCCACTGGGTCAAAGGTCAAATAGCAGCAATTTGTCAGCACAATCCACTAATCTTATAGTGATTTGCTGAAGTCATTATCGCCATTCCAATTATTAACATCATTACTGGGATTTGTCCCATTGATCCTCATTGTGGCTTTGTTCAACTTATCTTCTTTCAACCAGAATTCTAGAATCATTATCTTTTAGTCAGAATCCAAATCAACTCATCAACTCTCAACCAGAACTCTAAAATCATATCAACCAGCATTCGAAATCATCATTTGGATAGCATTTTTGCTTATAATTTCAAGGTCTTAGATTTACTTGTATATATTGTCAATAAAGAGCTGCAGATATACCCACGGTATATACGATGATAGAATTTTGTGGTGCTCATGCTAGATCATTATGTGGAGGAGAGAGACTCACAATATACAAGAAAATATCTTGCTTATTGGATAAATGAAAATTGCCTTTTTACTTTTTGCTTTGTGTATCTATAAATTTGACTCTCCTGGCTCTTACTCTAATCCTCACTTCCAAATCTTGTTGCCTCCCTCACCCTCTTGTTGCCTCCCTCTCATTGTATTTCTCTCCCTCACTATCGTTCTCTTCCTTACAACCCTAACCACCATAAACTAACCTTTGTTCATATCTAATGGCTTCTTCTAATGGCCCTAGCTATACTTTGAAGGAAATCCTAGAAAAAGGGTTTGCAAAGATTTATGCAACAAAACGGGCGAAGATACAACAAAACATCTTAGAATCACGGCAGAGGCCCGCAATCTTTGGATGAAGATGCTAGTGGATGAGCCTATTGATTCTGGAGATTCATTTGTGTGGAACATGAAGATTGGAAGAACCATCGACACTTGGCTAATTTACGGGTATATGGCTGAAGAGACGGAGGAGCCTCTACGGGGGGAGTTAAAGAATAGAGAAGCCAAAAAAGTCTATAGGTGTAGGATCCGTAGGTAGTTATGGTATGTTTTAAACAATGTTAGATTGTAGTAGCCCCCATGTAATTGCCTTTTTTTTTATAAAGTGGTCTCAACTATAGATTGCCTTGTCTTTTGTATTAATTATCTTGAAAAATTTTCGGTTTGTTGTTGTTTTGATTAATTATGTCAAATTTTTGGTTTATTGTATGTTTTAAATAATATTTATGATAGAAGAGTTGTATTTGGAAGGTGTATTGGAGTGAACTTGGTTTTATATGTAATTGAAAGAGGAATTTTTTATCCTAAGGATGTAATGTCGTCATGTATTTATCTCTCTTACTCCCTCTCTCTCTCACTTCCTCTTCCTCTCAAATAATTAGGCCATGATCTCAATCATTATTAAAATATTATTGGCCTTAATAAATTTACATTCTTCATTGCTTCTTACGCAAGGCATAGTAGATATGCCGTTGAAAAGATGCAGGGGAGAAGAGAGCTTGAGCTCTTGCAAGCACACACACACTCACACAAACCCTAGAGGAGAGCACACAAGGGGAGAGGCTGAAAATTCTTCTTCTTCTTCACACAACAAAAGAGATCTACAAAGAAGATAAAGTGATTAACACACATAATAGAGTATATACAAGCGGTCCATAATGTGAACACGCTAAGAGGAGTGGGTAGATGTGGACTAGTCAGTGTAGTCCAGCTATAAAATCTCTAGCAAAGATATGTCACTACCAAATCCGCCAATGATATAAATGTCAAACGGTCATGCGCAGGCGCCTTGTGAGTGTCAGCTCATGTTGAGCTTGACATCTCAACACTCCCCCTCAAGCTCAACTTCACCTCATCAACTCCAAGCATATCTCAAAATCTGAGGAGCTTCTCAGCTCCCAAGGCCTTTGTGAAGATATCAGCAAACTGATCCCGTGTGGTGCTAACGTAGGCCAAGTCAATGTCACCTGCCCAAGACTCTCTCCTTGATTAAGTGGTAATGCACCTCAATGTGTTTCATCTGCGCATGGAAAACTGGGTTCCTGGCCAACTATATACTGCTAAGATTGTCACAATATATGACAATCTTTCTCTCCACATGCAACCTCAAATCACCAAGTAGCTTGCATAGCCAAGCTACCTCACATGCCGCCACCACATCTCCTCTGTTCTCTGCCTTTGTACTCAACAAGGCAACTATGGGCTGCTTCTTGCTGCTCCATTTCATAGCAGCACTCCCCAATGAAAACATAAATCCACTGGTAGATGTCATGTCTGAGATGCTACCTGCCCAATCTACATCTGTGTACCCATATAGCTCCAATTGTACACCTGCTGCATAAAACAATGCATAATCCAACGGTAGCCCTCAAATACCGAAGTGTGCATCACACACTGTCAAGATGTGGTTTGCGTGGAACCTGCATATAAGCTAGCTCTCTAAGCCAACAATGTACCTCAAATCTGGCCTGCTAATCGTGACATAGATCAAACTCCCATAATCTTCCTGTACATAGTGGGATCCTCCAACACATAACCTGCATCTACACTAAGCTTGCCATTTTGATCTAATGGCATTGAGATTGGCATACAATCAGCCATCCCATACGTGGACAACATGTCCAATGCATACTGTCTCTGTGAGGACAGTCACTCATGTGTGCAAATGACCTCAATTCCCAAAAAATAGCATAGTTCTCCCAAATCCTTCATCTCAAACTTCCTTTTGAGAAGACTTTTCACATGCTCAATCTCTTCCAAGTTGTCACCCCCAACAATAAGGTCACCTAGCGCTTCACTCATAGGCCGCTTCCTTGGTCCCTCATCCACTGTACCGGAAGCTCACCATTTAAATCGAACCAAGGCTGGTCAAGACCTCGGCGGCCGACCTTGCTATACAACACGAGACATCCTTCGTTGACTCTTCATCAGTTGTTGCAACTTTATCACTTAGGTCTCCACGACCTCATTCACAAGATGGTCAAGATGCTGGGGTCTTGATATAAAACAATCATTTAAAAACAGGTCATAAATATAGTTTCTAATGAACTCTCATCTTTTCACCTCGTTCCACATCATTTCCCGTTATTCCACATTCTTCTAAATCAATTCACTTTGCTTAATCCATATCCAATCATAGGTATTCCCATCGTCCTTCATCCATTCTCATCCAATCACATCATATTACATCTCATCACATCTACCTACATCTATCCTCATCACGTCTCATCCATTCTCATCTACCCATATCCACATCACAACACATCTCATCTCATCCATTCACATCTCATTCATTCACATCTATCTCAATTCACATCACATCACATCCATTCACATCAAATCTCATCCATTCACATCTATCTCGATTCACATCAAATCTCATCCATTCACATCTATCCCGATTCACATCACATCACATCACATTCACATCTCATTCATTCACATCTATCCCGATTCACATCACATCCATTTCACATCACATCACATCCATTCACATCTCATCTGTGAGATCCCTGTTCCCACTGAGCAACGGATTCAGGATACTGGCAGCAGAAGTAACACATCATGCGCGGGTAGGGGTCTCACACTCGGGGCCTCGCCCACGAATATCCGGACAAGAGACTAATCCGTCGGTTTGTCCAAAACCGAAACCAGAAAAACTTCCTTTACCCGGAAAGCATGGGCGATTCCACCAGGATAGCTCTTTACTCTAACGTAGTCAAGATCATTACGGATCAACTGATCTGACTGCACCTCTAACGGTACTTGGTCAAATCAAGGAAGAAACTTGCACTTGGATCATTGGGATCAACGCTTTTTTCCCCATCAAGAGGCACAGCCGTTGATTCCTATCCATAGAACAATTTCTATCCGGGATTTACTTCATCTATCGTAATAATAGAAATTAAATCTCGATTTACGGATCCATCAGTCCAGCCTAACCCCATCCGATCCCATGGGTTAGCCAACCGCCCAACCACTGTAGTGATGGGATCCAATTTTGGAATTTGGTTAGGTTTTGTCCCGGGTACCAAGGAAAAGAGTTCCAAGGCCCCCTAGCCGGAAGTTCATGCAAACATAGAACTAGCCACACCACTTACACACCCAATATGAAATTACCTTTTTCTTAGCATCAACTAACTTTAAAACAATCCTTTAATGAAACCATAGTACCACTGATCATAATCTTCCAATTTATCCGGTTGATTCATAATTTCCCATCATTCCTTCATCAGAGTATCTATGGGATCATTGGCAACTAGAACGCTCACCACTTGTCCACACAGGGGCCTTTTCAATAGTTCCTAGCCCATAATACTCGGCAATATAATCACTTATAAAAATCAAGATAGACTCTCGTTGAAGATCAGCAAGATCAACCAACAGATCCATATAAAGAGCCATGGACTCATCCATTGAAGACCAGCAAGGTCAATCAACCAGATCCATGTCCGGTTTCACAAAACAACTCTTACTCCTTGTTCCAATATCTTCCTCGACGCACGCGTGGGTATCCTGGGCGACCCAGAGCCCGAGCACCGTATGGTCAGCACCCTCTAGGATCCTTCGCAGGTGACCTAGCGCTTCACTCATAGGCCGCTTCCTTGGTCCCTCATCCACCGTACCGGAAGCTCACCATTTAAATCGAACCGAGGCTGGTCAAGACCTCGGTCGACCTTGCTACGCGAGACGTCCTCCATTGACTCTCCGTCAGCAGTTGCAACTTTAACAGTTAGGTCTTCATGACCTTAATCCACAAGATGGTCAAAATGCTTCCCCAGCATTCTTGACATAAAACAGTCATTTACAAACAGTCACAAAATACAGTTTCTAAATCAAACTCTCGTCTTTCCACATTATCCCTCCTTAGTCCACATTACTTATTCCACATTCCATTCAATGTGTACTCATTCTCATCCATTTCCTCATATCGACGACACATTAATTCACATTCACATTCATACATCCACATTTACATGGATACATCCATTTTCACATCCTCATTTATACATCCACATCCCATATCCACATTCATACATACACATCCATATCCACATCCACACATCCACATTCACATTCACATCCACATTCACATCCTCATTTATACATCCACATCCACATCCATACATCCACATCTACATGCATACCTCCATTTTCACATCCTCATTTATACATCCACATCCCTTATCTACATTCATACATACACATCCATATCCACATCCATACATCCACATCCACATCCACATTCATATTCACATCCATATATCCACATCTACATGCATACATCCATTATCACGTCCTCATTCATACATCCACATCCACATACATACATACATCCACATCCACATACATACATACATCCACATCCACATTCCCATTCACATCTATACATCCACATCTACATCCACATACATACATACATCCACATCCACATTCCCATTCACATCTATACATCCACATCTACATCCACATTCATATACATCCACATCCACATTCCCATTCACATCTATACATTCACATCTACATCCACATACATACATACATCCACATCCACATTCCCATTTACATCTATACATCCACATCTACATCCACATTCACATCTATGCATATACATCTTCATGCATACATCCATTTTCACATTCATACATCCACTTTCACATTCATACATCCATACTTCCATCTCCACATCCACACATCCACATACATACATCCATTTCCACATTCCCATTCATGTAACCCCATATGTCTTCACATCTAATCTTTTACATCACATCCATTCTCGCCCTATCACAACCCATATACATCCTATTCTATCACATACACTTCTTACCTCATCCCATACACATCTTATCACATCCTATCACTTTCCATATGCATCTTATCAATTCTTATCACATCTCATACACCTCTTATCACATCTTATCACATTTCATATTTTTTTTTTAAAGAGAATTCTTATATTTGATATAAGATTTCTCTACACATTTATTTATACATAAATTCCATTTAAGGAGACTAACACTTTCGAAATTAAAATCAATCTTTTATGCATCTTCTTATGCATAAATTCAGTTTGGTAGGAAATTACACTTTTAGAATAAAAGAATTTCTCTTATGCATCTAAGTTAAGCATAAAATCCATTTATGAGGAAAATCACACTTTTGGTATAAAAAGAATATCTTTTATGCATACCTATATGCATGAAATCCAATATGATAAAAGTAACACTCTTACAATAAAATAATCAACTTTTATGCATACCTCTATGCATGAAATTCAATTATGATAAAAGTCACACTTTTATAATAAAATAATCAACTCTTATGCATACTTCTATGCATGAAAATTAAAAATGATAAAAGTAACACTTTTGATATAAAAAAATTTCTTTTATGTATACTTCTATGCATGAAAATTAAAAATGATAAAAGTAACACTTTTGATATAAAAAAATTTCTTTTATGTATACTTCTATGCATGAAAATTAAAAATGATAAAAGTAACACTTTTGATATAAAAGAAATTTCTTTTATGCATACTTCTATGCATGAAAATTAAAAATGATAAAAATAACACTTTTGATATAAAAATTTATCCATTATGCATACTTCTATGCATGAAATAAAAATGGTAAAAATAACACTTTTGATATAAAAATTTATCCATTATGCATACTTCTATGCATGAAATAAAAATGATAAAAATAACACTTTTGATATAAAAATTTATCCATTATGCATACTTCTATGCATGAAATAAAAATGGTAAAAATAACACTTTTGATATAAAAATTTATCCATTATGCATGCATGAAATAAAAATGGTAAAAATAACACTTTTGATATAAAAACTTATCCTTTATGCATGATATTAAAATTCAATTTCTCCATGATTGTAATGAAATTCTTTCAATTAATCTAGGATGATAATTCCTAGAATATGGTAGGAAGTCCTCTTTTCATGCTTTGAATGAGATTATTTTATGCATAATTTTTATAAAAATTTTACCATAGCTCCGCTGCTATGACTGATAAATCTCAATTTTTCTAAGGGATAATGCTTATCATTAAGAAAATAATTAAAATAATCTCTAATTGGATTATTAATCCATAATGGATTGAATCATTAATATACATAAACTAAAAGCATAGAAAAAAGCCATTAATTTGGCCTCAAGCATAGCTTAATCTTGGGTTAAGGAAAAGCTTTATGAAAAGCTTGATTTGGATTGAGAATGGGTCATGAGTATGACCATTTCTTGAGTGAGAGAGAGAATTTACATAAAAATCATTAGAAGTTAAACATAAATGAAAATTAACTTCAATAGCATTATGTAACTCTTCACTACTATTCAAACTTCAATAGCATTTAAAAAAAACCATACCAATTAAACTTCTCAAGCTTGAGAGGGGTTGAGAAGAGAGAAACATTGAGAAATTATAGAAAGATCAATATTCACTAATTACCTTACAAATTGCTTGATTCTTTGTTCACGGTAGAGGCCCCCAACCAATCAATTGGTTAAGTATGTTGATGGAGCCACTAATGGGGATTGAAGAAAGAGGGAAGCTCCAAAAACTAGTGAATTATTAAATGAATTCACAGTTCTTGGCTTAGGTGGAGTAGAGTAACGATGCATAAACACTATCTATTTTTCAACAAGGGGGAGGCTTCTATTTATAGGAAAAATTGAGCTCCTAACCAAACAAACTGATTCTAGAATTTTCTAAATCAGTTTGGTCAATATTTGACCATTTTTAGGTCAGTTAAGCTAACTTTTTGGAACTAGACTTAAATGAGGAGAGAGGAGAGATGAAATATCTCAATTTTTATGAGTTTAAAACTCATTCAAGCATGTGAAATATGCACCTTCTTTAAAGAACTCTCTTTCCTTACATAAGTGTCATAATGGAATCATTTTAATATTGCTCATAGTTTTTTACTAATAAACCTTGTACATTTTCAACTCTTCATCTTATGTGAAATATGCACATCCTTTAAAGAACTCCCCTTCCTTACATATGTGTCATAATGGAATCATTTTAATATTGCTCATAGTTTTTTACTAATAAACCTTGTACATTTTCAACTCTTCATCTTATGTGAGCATTTAAGGGACTCCCCTTCCTTACATATGTGTCATAATAAAATCATTATTTCCAAAATATCTCATATTTTTAATATTGCTCATAGTTTTTTACTAATAAACCTTGTACATTTTCAACTCTTCACCTTATGTGAGCATTTACTCATTTTTGGGTATCTTCTTTTTTACAAATTGGATTTATCTACTCCCTACACATGGATTGATGCTATTGGCCCATAGGAACCTTAATTGGACCATAGTCTAAAGATTTCTGAAAATCTAGACCCTTAGACTAAGGTTCTTTATACCTATTTCCAATTAATTCCAATTGCACATTGGAAAATTCTTTTTGAATTTCTGTTTCAGGGGAACTCATCTGAATTATAAGAGATATTTTTCTATCCAAAAATATTCAAAATCTGAATATTCTCTCTCTAGAATATTTTCTCTCTCTAGGCTAAAATAGTTAGAAACAAGGTCTTTATATTTCTGAAGAGGGGTTGATTACAGGGGAAGATACTAGACATCAAAAAGGGGTTGGGAGAGGAATCTTACATTCTACGCCACTTAAAAAACGCGAGATGCCCTCATCTCGCAAACTGGGGGTAATTTCGCAAGATGCACAAGTATGAGACTGAGAGAAAAATTTTTTAATTAAGATTAACCACCAATTAAAAAAAAAGTCTCAAGAGAGCAAGATTCAAGATAAGAACAAGATTTAAACTTTATTCATTCTCGGAACTTATACAGTAAAGATAGAAGAACTCTTTACACTTCCATAAGCCCGTCCATCATATGATCACAAAAGCAGCACTCACAAGCTGCACAAGTATAAGGTAACTCATCTATGGGAATAATTCTGTTGGTTATTGCCGCACCTATCTCAGTGGTATGAGGTGATCTAACAAAAGGACCTCTGAGAGGCAAGCCAAAAACGGGGTAAAGGCATATCTTCTCATGAGGAAGAAAACACGCCAGTAAGAAGACCCGCTCAGAAAACCCAAGATGCCTTGATCTCATGACGCAGTAGTATCGGGGACCCAAACCCAAAGCTTCAATAACCATGGCCAAGCGGACATTGTTACGAAAGTGCTGCTGACCCCAGGGTGTTACCCTAGTTATGTCTTGATAGGTCCGCCATTTTGTCTGCGCTAAGAAGTTCCCAAGTGAGGGAAAAGTGAGCGCTCATACTGCTCTATAAAATCTTTCTTCACAGACTCCCTTGCGTCTTGAAGGTGAGAAATCATCATGGATAAAACTAATTCTTGTTGCCAAGCCATGAAGGAGATTAAGAAAGAAAGAAGATCGATGGAAGTAAGATTACTGTGAACGACAAGTAAAAGTTGCGACTTATATAAAGGAAGGAGCTAGCATAACTTAGAAGCCAACGGTAACTTGCCACTGAAGTTTTACCGTCTTTCCATGATTTGGGTTTGGCACATTTTTCTATAGAAGGCATTCAGAACTTTGAGATGAGGAGATAAAAGAAGTTCGTAAGCTAAATCACCTACTTTCTTTGGTCCACAATATCTGGGAGATAACTTCTTATACTTCCCAAGAGATAAAGAACTTCTTTTGGGCCGTACTCGAGACCAAAACCTTGATATCCAAAACATCGATTCTCACTTCTGAACTCGTTGTTCTGAATCCTTAAAACAGGTGGGACTCTTGAGAAGTATTCAGGAAAAAGGTTCTTCCTTTTTTAAACAGAATCTTTCTTTTATTTTAGAGAGAGAATAATTATAAGATCAGAAAGGGAGATTCTTACTCCTGTATACCTCTAAGGCTGGGGGAGGAATCTTACATTCTACCCCACTTAAAAGGTGCAAGATGTCCTCATCTCGCAAGTAGAGGACAACTTTTTTGCTTAAGATCCAATTTATTCTGGGGTTCCTTATATTCCGGTCAACCCAACAGAATATGGGGATAAATATCCCTTATATAGAATTCATCATTAAATAACAATTCATTCAAATCATATCATTCATATCTTTAACACGATAATGGTCCATTAGACCGAAAATTTCCTTCTGAACATTCCTCCACGGAATTTAAGTTAAGCAAGTTCTCAATTTGTCATCCCTTAACTTGATCTACCGTCTCAAGTATTAACAGTAGCAATTTGACAACATAATCCACTAATCTCATAGTGATTTGCTGAATCATTTTCATCATTTATCATTACAGGGACTCGTCCCAATCATCCACATTGTGGTTTCGCTCAGCTTATTACATTTCAACCCATTTTCAAGGATCATCATTTTTCAATCAGAATCCAAATCAATTTATCAGTTCCCAAACAGAATTAAAAATCATATCAACCACATTCAAAATCATCATCTGGATAGCATTAACGCTTATAATTTCAAGTCTTAGATTTACTCGTATATACTGTCGGTAAAGAGCTGCAGTTATACCCTCGGTATATACGGATAGTCATGATACTCGAAACTATAAGGTAAATACCATCATGTCTAGGTCTCAAGCAAGTCAGGGTTCCATACAATTGCGGTACTTCCAATTGAAGACCCAATTACTAATTTACGAATTTCAATTTGAATTAACAATTTGTATGAATTATATCAAACAATTACAACCTTTTTGTGCGTCTTGATAAACTTTTGACATAATTTGCTCCTCAGTTGATCTTATTGGAGATCTATGACTTAAGTCTGATAAATAGATTTTTCTTTATCCGATCGTCCGTAAAAAAAAATATTTGTATATTTATATACAAGTTGCAATAATTACATAGAGTGGCTCGGCTCCAAAATTCAAAATCTCTTCGAGAGACGCATAAGACGACGGTACTGGGCCATAGTCATGCCCTGTTACATAAGTTCTCTAACTGCGAAGGGAGCTATTATTTTCTCCTTAGGGATAAATCGACTAAGGAGTCTATAAACTCGGCAAGCACGTCTGAAATTTTGAGGCGTTAAAAGATATAGAATGACACCACGCGTCATTTTCAGCTTTATCAAAATCATGGCCAATGAGAGGTTCTGCCTCAGCATTGCACGCCGGTTATAAGAGGCGTGGATATATAGCCCTGCAACCCACTTATGCTGTTGTCTCTCCACTGGGTTAGGAAAATATAATTCCTCAAAATGGCGTGCGAGTCTTGCTCGGCTTGTTCGTGTTGAAGCGGAAGAGATGAGATGCTCGAAGGCAAATGCAATCATATCTTGAGACTGGGTGAGGTCGGGAATACCAGATAAATGGGAAACTTCCATCTATAAAAACAATTTCTTTGATTAAAATTTCTTCATTAAAGAAGCTTACGGAATGAAAATACATTATGAAAATGCTGTTTCTGAATTCTTATTACCAATTTTAGATAAGAATTTAATTATCTTTATTAGCTTTCAAAATCGCTCTGATACCAACTGTGAGATCCCTGTTCCCACTGAGCAACGGATTCAGGATACTGGCAGCGGAAGTAACACATCATGCGCGGGTAGGGGTCTCACACTCGGGGCCTCGCCCACGAATATCCAGACAAGAGACTAATCCGTCGGTTTGTCCAAAACCGAAACCAGAAAAACTTCCTTTACCCAGAAAGCATGGGCGATTCCACCAGGATAACTCTTTACTCTAACGTAGTCAAGATCATTACGGATCAACTGATCTGACTGCACCTCTAACGGTACTTGGTCAAATCAAGGAAGAAACTTGCACTTGGATCATTGGGATCAACGCTTTTTTTCCCATCAAGAGGCACAGCCGTTGATTCCTATCCATAGAACAATTTCTATCCGGGATTTACTTCATCTATCGTAATAATAGAAATTAAATCTCGATTTACGGATCCATCAGTCCAGCCTAACCCCATCCGATCCCATGGGTTAGCCAACCGCCCAACCACTGTAGTGATGGGATCCAATTTTGGAATTTGGTTAGGTTTTGTCCCGGGTACCAAGGAAAAGAGTTCCAAGGCCCCCTAGCCGGAAGTTCATGCAAACATAGAACTAGCCACACCACTTACACACCCAATATGAAATTACCTTTTTCTTAGCATCAACTAACTTTAAAACAATCCTTTAATGAAACCATAGTACCACTGATCATAATCTTCCAATTTATCCAGTTGATTCATAATTTCCCATCATTCCTTCATCAGAGTATCTATGGCATCATTGGCAACTAGAACGCTCACCACCTGTCCACACAGGGGCCTTTTCAATAGTTCCTAGCCCATAATACTCGGCAATATAATCACTTATAAAAATCAAGATAGACTCTCGTTGAAGATCAGCAAGATCAACCAACAGATCCATATAAAGAGCCATGGACTCATCCATTGAAGACCAGCAAGGTCAATCAACCAGATCCATGTCCGGTTTCACAAAACAACTCTTACTCCTTGTTCCAATATCTTCCTCGACGCACGCGTGGGTATCCTGGGCGACCCAGAGCCCGAGCACCGTATGGTCAGCACCCTCTAGGATCCTTCGCAGGTGACCTAGCGCTTCACTCATAGGCCGCTTCCTTGGTCCCTCATCCACCGTACCGGAAGCTCACCATTTAAATCGAACCGAGGCTCGTCAAGACCTCGGTCGACCTTGCTACGCGAGACGTCCTCCATTGACTCTCCGTCAGCAGTTGCAACTTTAACAGTTAGGTCTTCATGACCTTAATCCACAAGATGGTCAAAATGCTTCCCCAGCATTCTTGACATAAAACAATCATTTACAAACAGTCACAAAATACAGTTTCTAAATCAAACTCTCGTCTTTCCACATTATCCCTCCTTAGTCCACATTACTTATTCCACATTCCATTCAATGTGTACTCATTCTCATCCATTTCCTCATATCGACGACACATTAATTCACATTCACATTCATACATCCACATTTACATGGATACATCCATTTTCACATCCTCATTTATACATCCACATCCCATATCCACATTCATACATACACATCCATATCCACATCCATACATCCACATTCACATCCACATTCACATTCACATCCACATTCACATCCTCATTTATACATCCACATCCACATCCATACATCCACTTCTACATGCATACCTCCATTTTCACATCCTCATTTATACATCCACATCCCTTATCTACATTCATACATACACATCCATATCCACATCCATACATCCACATCCACATCCACATTCATATTCACATCCATATATCCGCATCTACATGCATACATCCATTATCACGTCCTCATTCATACATCCACATCCACATACATACATACATCCACATCCACATACATACATACATCCACATCCACATTCCCATTCACATCTATACATCCACATCTACATCCACATACATACATACATCCACATCCACATTCCCATTCACATCTATACATCCACATTCATATACATCCACATCCACATTCCCATTCACATCTACATCCACATACATACATACATCCACATCCACATTCCCATTTACATCTATACATCCACATCTACATCCACATTCACATCTATGCATATACATCTTCATGCATACATCCATTTTCACATTCATACATCCACTTTCACATTCATACATCCATACTCCCATCTCCACATCCACACATCCACATACATACATCCATTTCCACATTCCCATTCATGTAACCCCATATGTCTTCACATCTAATCTTTTACATCACATCCATTCTCGCCCTATCACAACCCATATACATCCTATTCTATCACATACACTTCTTACCTCATCCCATACACATCTTATCACATCCTATCACTTTCCATACGCATCTTATCAATTCTTATCACATCTCATACACCTCTTATCACATCTTATCACATTTCATATCTTTTTTTTTTAAAGAGAATTCTTATATTTGATATAAGATTTCTCTATACATTTATTTATACATAAATTCCATTTAAGGAGACTAACACTTTCGAAATTAAAATCAATCTTTTATGCATCTTCTTATGCATAAATTCAGTTTGGTAGGAAATTACACTTTTAGAATAAAAGAATTTCTCTTATGCATCTAAGTTAAGCATAAAATCCATTTATGAGGAAAATCACACTTTTAGTATAAAAAGAATATCTTTTATGCATACCTATATGCATGAAATCCAATATGATAAAAGTAACACTCTTACAATAAAATAATCAACTTTTATGCATACCTCTATGCATGAAATTCAATTATGATAAAAGTCACACTTTTATAATAAAATAATCAACTCTTATGCATACTTCTATGCATGAAAATTAAAAATGATAAAAGTAACACTTTTGATATAAAAAAATTTCTTTTATGTATACTTCTATGCATGAAAATTAAAAATGATAAAAGTAACACTTTTGATATAAAAAAATTTCTTTTATGTATACTTCTATGCATGAAAATTAAAAATGATAAAAGTAACACTTTTGATATAAAAAAAATTTCTTTTATGCATACTTCTATGCATGAAAATTAAAAATGATAAAAATAACACTTTTGATATAAAAATTTATCCATTACGCATACTTCTATGCATGAAATAAAAATGGTAAAAATAACACTTTTGATATAAAAATTTATCCATTATGCATACTTCTATGCATGAAATAAAAATGGTAAAAATAACACTTTTGATATAAAAATTTATCCATTATGCATACTTCTATGCATGAAATAAAAATGGTAAAAATAACACTTTTGATATAAAAATTTATCCATTATACATGCATGAAATAAAAATGGTAAAAATAACACTTTTGATATAAAAACTTATCTTTTATGCATGATATTAAAATTCAATTTCTCCATGATTGTAATGAAATTCTTTCAATTAATCTAGGATGATAATTCCTAGAATATGGTAGGAAGTCCTCTTTTCATGCTTTGAATGAGATTATTTTATGCATAATTTTTATAAAAATTTTGCCATAGCTCCGCTGCTATGACTGATAAATCTCAATTTTTCTAAGGGATAATGCTTATCATTAAGGAAATAATTAAAATAATCTCTAATTGGATTATTAATCCATAATGGATTGAATCATTAATATACATAAACTAAAAGCATAGAAAAAAGCCATTAATTTGGCCTCAAGCATAGCTTAATCTTGGGTTAAGGAAAAGCTTTATGAAAAGCTTGATTTGGATTGAGAATGGGTCATGAGTATGACCATTTCTTGAGTGAGAGAGAGAATTTACATAAAAATCATTAGAAGTTAAACATAAATGAAAATTAACTTCAATAGCATTATGTAACTCTTCACTACTATTCAAACTTCAATAGCATTTAAAAAAAACCATACCAATTAAACTTCTCAAGCTTGAGAGGGGTTGAGAAGAGAGAAACATTGAGAAATTATAGAAAGATCAATATTCACTAATTACCTTACAAATTGCTTGATTCTTTGTTCACGGTAGAGGCCCCCAACCAATCAATTGGTTAAGTATGTTGATGGAGCCACTAATGGGGATTGAAGAAAGAGGGAAGCTCCAAAAACTAGTGAATTATTAAATGAATTCACAGTTCTTGGCTTAGGTGGAGTAGAGTAACGATGCATAAACACTATCTATTTTTCAACAAGGGGGAGGCTTCTATTTATAGGAAAAATTAAGCTCCTAACCAAACAAACTGATTCTAGAATTTTCTAAATCAGTTTGGTCAATATTTGACCATTTTTAGGTCAGTTAAGCTAACTTTTTGGAACTAGACTTAAATGAGGAGAGAGGAGAGATGAAATATCTCAATTTTTATGAGTTTAAAACTCATTCAAGCATGTGAAATATGCACCTCCTTTAAAGAACTCTCTTTCCTTACATAAGTGTCATAATGGAATCATTTTAATATTGCTCATAGTTTTTTACTAATAAACCTTGTACATTTTCAACTCTTCATCTTATGTGAAATATGCACATCCTTTAAAGAACTCCCCTTCCTTACATATGTGTCATAATGGAATCATTTTAATATTGCTCATAGTTTTTTACTAATAAACCTTGTACATTTTCAACTCTTCATCTTATGTGAGCATTTAAGGGACTCCCCTTCCTTACATATGTGTCATAATAAAATCATTATTCCCAAAATATCTCATATTTTTAATATTGCTCATAGTTTTTTACTAATAAACCTTGTACATTTTCAACTCTTCACCTTATGTGAGCATTTACTCATTTTTGGGTATCTTCTTTTTTACAAATTGGATTTATCTACTCCCTACACATGGATTGATGCTATTGGCCCATAGGAACCTTAATTGGACCATAGTCTAAAGATTTCTGAAAATCTAGACCCTTAGACTAAGGTTCTTTATACCTATTTCCAATTAATTCCAATTGCACATTGGAAAATTCTTTTTGAATTTCTGTTTCAGGGGAACTCATCTGAATTATAAGAGATATTTTTCTATCCAAAAATATTCAAAATCTGAATATTCTCTCTCTAGAATATTTTCTCTCTCTAGGCTAAAATAGTTAGAAACAAGGTCTTTATATTTTTGAAGAGGGGTTGATTACAGGGGAAGATACTAGACATCAAAAAGGGGTTGGGAGAGGAATCTTACATCATCTCATCCATTCACATCTATCCCTGATTCACATCCATTCATATCTCATCTCATCCATTCACATCACATCACATCCATTCACATCTCATCTCATCCATTCACATCTATCCCTGATTCACATCCATCACATTCATTACATTTCCATCCCATCACATACATTCTATTCACATTATATCACATCCACATCCACATCTATCCACATCATATCTCATTCATTCCGTCCACATCACATTCATATCCATCCATATCTTATCACATCCATACATATTCCATCTCATTCATCCACATCCATCCAGTCATTCACATGCACGTCTATCCACATCCATCCATACATTCACACTCACATCCACATATATTCACATCACATCACATTTCATCCACATCTCATCACATTCACATCCACATCCCTTTACATCACATCACATCTCATCCACATCCATCTCCACATCCACATCCATTTACATCACATCACATCTTATCACATCCACATCCACATTCATTTACATCACATCCACATCCACATTCATTCACATCTTATCACATCCACATCCACATTCATTTACATCACATCCACATCCATTTACATCACATCACATCTTATCACATCCACATCCACATTCATTTATATCACACCACATCTTATCACATCCATATCCACATTCATTTACATCACATCACATCTTATTACATCCACATCCATTTACATCACATCACATCACATCTTATCATATCCACATCCACATCCATTATATCACATCACATCTCATCACATCCACATCCACATTCATTTTACATTACATCACATCCTTTCACATCTCATTCTTATCTCTTCATTCACATCCACATCCACATCCATTTACATTACATCACATCCTTTCACATATCCTCACATCTCATTCTCATCTCTTCATTCACATCAACATCCATTTACACCACCTCACATCCCATCCACATTCATTTACATCACACCACATCTTATCACATCCCATTCACATTCTATTACATCTCATTCAAATCTTATCACATCCCATTCACATCTTATCACATCTATTCACATCCTATCACATCCCATTCACATCTCATTCATATTTAGTAGCTTTGTCTACTTCGATGATGGGACTTTTTATAAATTTCTACTAGTTGCTTGGCCTAGGTAAAGGTACTTTTTCTCGATGGATATTTTCATATTCTTTCTCAAATTTCTCAAGTGAATATATTCAATATTCTACTTTTGAATAAAAGAATTCATGGGATTTACAAAAATCAATTCTACCCATATTTCTCAATATTACTCAAAATTCCACTTTTGATAAATACTCATAATTTGAATTATGCTAAAAATTTCTCTTTTTTCATTTAATTTCTTGGATCTCAAATATCATGGGAATTCCTCTTTTTACATTTAAATGATTGAATTCCAAATGTCATGGGAATTCCTCTTTTATCATAAAATAAATTTATCTAAAATTTCTCTTTTCTTTAATGAAATGTCCATTATTCCAAATATGTCAAGAATTCCACTTTTACCATTTAAATGATTGAATTCCAAATGTCATGGAAATTTCTCTTTTATCATTTAAAAATTTCTCATGCATAAAATAAATTTATCTAAGATTTCTCTTTGAATTTTAATAAAAATATCCATTAATTCAATTATGCCAAGAATTACACTTTTACTATTTAAATGATTGAATTCTAAATTTCATGGGAATTTCTCTTTTATCATTTAAATAAAATTACCAAAATTTTCTCTTTTCTTAATTATTTAATTATGCATAAACCTTAAAAATTACTTTACCATGAAGTTGATGAAAATCATTCTTTTAGCCTAGGATATTCAATCTTAGAATATGGTAGGAAGTCCTCTTTTCACATTATGCATAAAAATGATTTATGTATTGATTTCTAAAAATTTTGCCATAGTTTCGCTCTGCTATTACTGATAATTTTTAATAAGTTTTGAAAGAATAAGACTTTGTAATACCATTATGATAAAATAACTATCATTTAGACCTAAATTCAATTTATGGAATTACATCATAAGTTTAACATAATTATATTAGCATATAAGCATTAAAAGCCATTTCTTTAACCTCTAGCTTAACTAGCATAGAGTTTGATTTGTTAATTCAAAATTTATCAATGAGAATCATCATTTGAATAGAGAATTGGTCATAGGAATGACCATTCTTTTGGGGAGAGAGAGATATACATAAAAAAATCCTAAATTAAGCATAAAGATAAACTTTTCTTAATTATTCATTACAACTCTTAAAAAAAGCTTGATTTGCATTATAAACACTTAATTAGAAACTTCTCAAGCTTGAGAGGAGTCGAGAAGTGAAAACATTGAGAATAGTAGAGAAAAACCATGAAATTACCTCTTATCTCTTGATTTTACTTGCTTCTCTATCTTAGAAGAAGCCCCCAACCAATCGATTGGTTAGTGTGTTGAGAGGAAAGCTCCAAGGATGGTTGAAGAGAGAGAGAGAAGCTCCACTCTCTCCAAAAGTAGAGGATTTTTAAAGGATAATAAAAAAATATGAGTATTTTAATGTAATACTGGCATTGTATAGCTCAAAGATTGGAATACAAGGGAATGAGGGTCTATTTATATGTGAGGGAGGCCACTAACTGCGTCCAACTAAGTTCTAGAATTTTTCAGCTTCAGTTTGGATGAATTTGGACAAGATTTGAACGAGTTTGTTTGGCTCCCTTTTTTATTTGGTTTGATCCAGGAGAGAGGAGAGATAAAAATATCATAATTTTTATGAATTAAAAACTCATCCACATGTGTGAAATAGGCACCTACCTCAAAGTCTCTCCCCTCCTTACCAAGGTGTCAAAAATGTATCATTATTTCAAAATATCTCATTTTTTTAGTAATATCTCATAGTTTTTAACTAATAAACCTTGTACTCAGTAAACTCTTCATCTTATGTGAGCATTTACTCATTTTTTGGTATTTTCTTTTATTCTCTAGATTTATCTCATCCCAACACTTGGATTAATCCTATTGGAACCTTAATTATTGAACCATAATCTAGAAATTTCTTAAAATCTTGACCCTTAGGCTAAGGTCTTTTAAATCATTTTTAATTAATTCCAAATGCACATTGAAAAGCTCTTTTTGAATTTCATTTTCAAGGGAAACCATTTTAGACACTAGGAGGATTTTTATATCCAAAAATATCTCAATTTTGGATTATCTCTCTCTAGATATTTTCTCTCTCTAGGCCAAAATAGGGTAAAACAAGATCTTTCTTCTATTTCAGAGAGGGGAATAATTACAAGAATAGAAGGGAAGGTTCTTACACCTTTACACCTCAAAAGCTGGAGGGAGGAATCTTACACATAACAACCATCAAGGTTAAACCGCGAACCTACAAACCCTGCTCAATCATCTGACCAACAGAAACCAGATTCTTATAACAACCATCAGGGTTAAACCAAACCTACAAACCCTACTCAATCATCTGGCCAACAGAAACTAGATTCTTTGTAATGTTTGGAACATGAAGTACATTTGCAAGGTACTTCACTTTACCATCTTGCATAGACAATGGCACATCTCCAACATGGGAAATCAAATGAGCAGTGCCATCCCCTATTTCAACAAAACCTAGTCTTTCATTTCCTTGAACCACTCACTATGACTTGTCATGTGCTTGGCATTCCAAGCACACTATGTGGTAGACGATGCATTTCCATTCCCTTAACCTTAGTCACATATTTGTACACTCTCATGATGGCATCCATCTCAGTGGGTCACATGCCTATTTCTAAAAGCATCACTAAGTACGGGGTAGTTGCCTTGACCCCTAAGTGCCGTCTCTCAAGAACATTTTTTGCACTTTCTCACCAACAAGCTTGAGATATGCTACCCCCCAAACCTCCACTCCATAAAACAAAACTTAGACCACTCGAGCACTAAAGTGTCCAACCTTGGTGTGACATCTTTGTAGGTTGCTTAAGTTACATTTAGATTCAAATATGTTGTAGCTAGTCCATCCTACCTTAAGTCAGCTTGCTATGCATGTACTCCATCCATGATTTGCCGGCACATTGATACCCAAGTATTTGAATGAGCTAACTATTTCAATGGTGTCACCCTTATATGTGAAACATGGGTAGACCTTTGGCTAATTAGTTTTGACTAAACCACTTGTTTTGCAAAACTCTTCAACAGCATATATGAGGCATTGGAGGGTATCAACCTCATGCAAAGAGTAGAACGTCATCAGCATATAAAAGCAATATGATAAGATGCTTTCCCAATGTTGGTCTTGTGAGCTTTTCATCTATTGCCACCCTCATAATTGTCTCTTCTAGATGATCTATACATAGGCTAAATAATGTGGGTGAGAGCGGACATCCTTGTTTTTACCCCCAAATGAGCAAGAGAAACCATCTTCTGTTTTTAGCATACAACGCACATGTTTATTAGGTGTGCCGCCACAATTTGATATTCCTTGTGTGTGTCAATTTGTTCCATACATTACCACAAACCCTTCCTTGGAACTATATCAAAGGCTTTTCTAAAGTCCACAAAGCAACAATACAATGTTTGCCCCTTTAAGCCCGCTTTCTTCCATGATAACCCAAAGGGTAACTAGATGATCTACTATGGAGTGATTTCACTAAAACCCGCTTGACCAATGGCCCTTTTTGCATGTTCCTCTTCCCATCCACTGATCCTCTTTTCCATAATTGTGTCATCATACAACTTTGCAAAGGTGGAGCTACCATGATGGTTTGGTAATTGGATCCAATTGTCTAGCCACTCTTTAGAAAATCCATCAATGGTTACTTGGTGAAGTAGCATACAAAAGAATTCTTGAGTGAATGGGCCAATCCATTTGATGAGCTCCCCGTTGACATGTGGAGGGTATCTGCTGTTAAAATATTGAATAGCATGTGCAAGTTGGCTATGGTGGATCATATCTAGAGCTAAGTTAAAGCACATGATTGGTAAGAAATAGTATAAGAGTTGTGTGCACACAAGGAAGACAACAATATTGGGAAAAATGGATTGCTTGATTACTTCACAAGTGCTCTTTTATAGATTCCATACAACTCAATACCACCTAGTGGTTTCATCAAAACAAGTGGTTTAACACAAAACTAAGTGCTAGAGAAGCTTCACCCACAAGCTAAGTGATTTGGTCCCTTTCATGTGTACATGGTCCATTTGGCCCCATCCTTTCTAGGGATGTGTTTGGTGCATATTTCAACACCCCACTTCAAACACAATCATTACAATGGCATTGATGACCTTTGATGGCTCACCACAACTTATGCTTATCTAACATCCATGCTAGATGATTTTCCTCTTATTATTATGATTTCTTACCAATGACCATACAAGTTTAGGATGACAATTTAAGCTTGAGGCTAGTTAGAAGTAGCTGGGATAGAGGTTTAGTGGCTGATTTACAAAGATTTACAACACTTATGTAAAGTTGGTCATTAAGAGTTTGGGGCTGGCGAGCCCAAGACATGATCTACAAGAGATGGTCACTTTGCATTGTGAGGGCCTCATGATGCCTCTTGTTGTTCTCCTTTGGTTCTCCATGCTCTTCTTCTTGATCTCCATACTCTTCATGCATAATGTAGGCCTTTTGAGCCTTCTTTCGAAAGAAACAATAATTATGAATGTGTCCAGGTTTGTGACAAAAATCGCAAATGACTGAAGAGTTGTACTTAGCCTTCCCTTTGTAGCCTTTGTTTGATGTTGTGTAGAGACTGAGAAAACTATTGGCCAATCCCTCTTACGGTCGGCAAGCAAGGTCACCTATAGGCAATCGGTGCAATCAGTGGTACGAGCCTAATTGCCTTGAGGTGTAGAAGATTCTCACATAGTTTTGTAGGCAATGAGTGAGCGAGCTAGGAGCATTGAATCCTCCACAAGTTATGGGTATGGCTGGTAGCTTTGGAATCTAGTGAAAGACAATAAAAACAGTTGAAAATGGTTAAAGATGTGATAGCCACACACAACAAACGTCTAACGATGATGACAAGGATCTTGATACCATGTTAAAATATTGAATAGCATGTGCAAATTGTCTATGGTGGATTATAGACTAGAGCTAAGTTAAAACAACTTTTATCCAAATGTAGTGTTTGAGGGGGTCATCTTTGCATATGCTTATTCTATTCTCCAATTCCTTATGTTACAAGCATGCAATGCCTACACATCCTCGAAGTCTTGTATACATGGTAGCCATAAAGAGTGGGTAACAAAACCATCATGTTGTGGTAGTCTACAAGCATCATGTTCCTATTGAGATTACAAGCTCAATGATAGCTAGAGCCATGCACGATATGTGATGAGATGGTAGGTAGTAGCATGTGTATGGCAATAAATGGTTGCGTCCAGCTGGCTACAGTAAGTGTGTGTGAACATTAGATAGGGTTACTTGGTGTGTGAACACATTTAGTGTGTGGCAATAAATGGCTACAGTGTGTGTGGACATTAGATAGGGTTACCTGGTGCATGAACACATTTAGTGTGTGGTGTGTAGTTCTCGTCTATTATGCATTGTGTGAGAGTGGATATGGCTTCCCTCTATGGTTAGGGTTACACTAATGGATTAGGATTTTCTCTCTTGTGTGTGTCTCTCTCATTATCAGTCTTTTATCATGGCATGTGATTATTATCACAAACTGCATGATTTGAAAGGGGGTAGAGCACATGGTGGCAATTATGCACATGGTGGTAATTTTGCATCCAGCAATCATAATGGTAGTGCAAATAATTTGTTAGCCAACAATGAAGCATGTAGTGGGTTCCATGATGACACATGGAGACAGCGATGATACAAGGTATATGGATTCAAGAGCATCAAATCACATGACTTGCCATGGTGAATGGTTTGAGCATATGAAACCAATGGATGAAAAAGGATATGTGGAGACAACTGATGACACTCATCATGCTATCACTCATGTTGGGAGTGTGCCATTGGTGATGCATAATGGAGGTGAAGTATATGCCAGATGTTTTGTATGTGCCTTCCATTACAAAGAGTTGGTCAAATGGTTGAGCAAGGATTACAGGTACGCTTCAATGAGCATGGATTCTTCATTGAAGACTTTAAGAATGGCTATCTCTGATTTTATATTCACGTGATCACAAAATTTTTTTTGTTAATAACATGTGTGAACATGTTATTAACATGTTCACATGTTAACATGTTCTCAAAAAAGCCGGTGGCAAGCGACCTGGTAACCGGGAAAAATCCCGCCGGGCTTTTGCTATACCCGGCGGGCCCACCGGGATAAATCAAAGCCCGGCGGGTCCCTGCGGGGTCGTCATATAGCCCGACGGGGTACAATTTTCTATATATATGGGCCCGGGGAGCCCTTTGGGATTTCATTGCTGACAGCATACACAGGTAATGAAAACTTGGGTGTGTGTGTGTATGTGGGTGTGTTCGTGCGGGCAGCCGCCCACTGTCGCAATGCACGGCAGGATGTGGGTGGTCCGCCACACGAGGGATGTGTGTGTGGGTGAGTTCGTGCGGGCAGCCGCCCATTGTCGCAATGCGCGGCAGGATTTGGGTGGCCCGCCACACGACTGGTGTGTGTGTAAGGCCATTCTTCGGAATGGTGCTTACCCTGGGGCACTTAGTCGGTAACGCGGCTAGTCTGTGTCCTATGGTAAGTATGACACGCCGTAGCGGTACTAGTCGGTAACGCGGCAAGCATAGTATCGTTATGGCGATGTCACCTTCCCTTCCCTTCCCTTTGTCAAATGCGGACATATGGTCGGTAACGCAGCCAGTGTATGTTCGTATCCTATTCGTATTCCCATAGAATCGGGCGGCATTTTGTCGTTAACACGGCAAGTTGGTGTCGTCCGCTAGTGCATAAAATGTTTTTTGCATATTGCGGCATTTGATCGTTAACGCGGTTGAAAAAGTGTCGTAAATTTGCTTGCGTATTTCGGCATATGATCGTTAACGCGGTCGAATAAATGTCGTAAATTTGTTTGATTTGACTTGTATTGTTTTTATTGTGTTTGATCCATGCGATACTTGGTTGCTAACGCGGCATTAGTATTTCATGGATCAAAGTTTACAACATATTATCTAAACGTTTTATTTTATAATATCGTGATTCGTAACTCGAAAAATATGAATCTCTCTCTTCTTACCCCCCTCTCTCTCTCATGATACACTTCACAACTCTTTCTCTATCTCTCTCATGATTCACTTCACAACACGATAGATGTGTAGATAATGATTTTTTTTATTTCTCTTAAAATATACATAATTCTTAATAATTTCTTTTTTCTCCCTCTATTTACTTAAAAATTAAAACAATACATTATTTTTCTCTTTAGGAACTCACAAAAACATTAAAAATGTCATTTAATGTTTCTTCTCTCTATCTGTCACAACTCTCTCTTCCTCTCCTCTCTCTCTCTCTCTCTCTCATGATACACTTCACAATTCTCTCTCTCTCTCTCGCAATGATACACTTCACAACTCTTTCTCTCTCTCTCTCTCATGATACACTTCACATCTCTCTCTATCACGATAGGTATGTAGATGAGGAGTGCTTTAGGATTACAAAACATTATTTTTCTCTCTTTAGGAACTCACAAAACTATAAAAAATGTCATTTAATTTTTCCTCTCTCTATCTGTCACACCTCTCTCTCTTCCTCCCCCTCTCTCTCTCTCTCTCTCTCATTCGATAATGTATACACTTCGTAAGTAATAATGCGCTTGTTGCGGTTGTCTCACGTTCGATAATGTATTGCATGATGTTGAGTTCAGTAATGTTGTTTGATATATTCTGTTTTTGTTTGATCATTGATAAGTAATGATACACTTATTGCTGTTTTCTCACGTTTGATGATGTATTGGATGATGTTGAGTTTATTAAAAGTATTTGATATTCCGTTTTTGTATGAACATTGACGATATTGATATACTTGTTGCTGTTCTCTCACGTTTGCTTGATGTTTATTTCAGTAATGTTTGATATTCTATTTTTTTGTGTTTAGTGATATTTGCTAGATTTACGAAGACGATCAACATGCTTTCTCCCGAAGAGCGCAAAATCATTCTGCGAGCAATTCGCATTGAAGCAGTCATCACAGTATCACAATGTACTGATGATGTCGTCAAAAAGATCAATGAGTCTGAGATCTCATAGACCAAACATGGGAAAATGCACAGCGTCGGCTTCGAAGCGGAGGCAACGCTGAGCTGCTAGATAGATAGAAGATAGCAGATTTCAACCATCAGCACATAACACGAACCATTTTGGGGAGCATGCGTGTAGCATGCAGTGATCTTAGAGATGCTGCCCCGCCTGAAGCCAATATGCAACGTCTACAATTATGGGACGTTGTATGGAGCGAGCAAAGAGCCAAGAGCAAGCACATGAAGGCGTTGGATGCAGAGTCCCTCCCCAAAAGAGTGCGCATTGCCCAGGACGTCGCTGCAACGTCCAGTCAGGCAGATGCAAGTGGTACAGGTGTCATTAATCGTACCATCTACAATTCTATGTGCACACATCTTATTGGCATCCCGCACGAAGCTCTTCACGAAGGACGAACAATAGGCTCCGGTGTTTTTGGAACAGTAAAAGAGTATGCAATTAAAGGTATATCATTTTTACCGGAGCACATCACTTTTTGCGGAAAGCACTACAAAGGAGAAGGCAGCGCGAAGTTCGAGAGATTCCAGGCAGAGCAGGGTATGCAAGTGCTACATCCATCGATTGTCCGATGCATTGCCTTTACAAAAGAGGCTCCTTGGATCACAATTTTCCCATACTATAATGGCGGCGCTCTTGGTGATACTCTTCTGAAGGTTCCCTTCAGATTCAGTGAGTTCACCAGAGCAATTTTTCGTTTGGATCGAGGATGGAGACAACCCCCGCCTGATAATATCCCTTTAAGTCATCTAGAACTTTCAAAAATAAAAGAGGTAGTAATAAACATGCCACATATTATGCATGCCCTGGTGGAAGGTCTAGCAGCAGCACATATGGCAGGTATTGTACATACCGACCTACATCCTTTCAATGTAGTGTTGGATTATACAAAAGAGCTAAAGCCACGCATAGGTATTATCGATTGGGGGTTGCTGCTGAGAGCGCCCAAAAAACGGGTGTCTCTCAATTTTGTTTTTGAAGCAGACAAGAACCCCGAGAAGGTGGCACAGGCAGTCTCCTACGCAGACAGAGAGCGAAATAAACGGCCGTGGATAGCCCCAGAGCTTTATGATCCATTTTTGGCAGATGCATACACTCCTGCATCTGATGTTTTTGCCTTGGGATATTTATTACAAACTTTATATGACTTTTGGCAGAAAGTGCAAGAGTTGTGGATGGATAATAGTTCCCATGACAAAGTTACCATGGATACTATTATTCATAGAGTCAAAAATTGGATGTTTCTGCCTAATCGCGATGAGCGAAAATCAATTTTGCAAGTAGTTGAATTTTTTAGATCACTAAATACTGACCCTACGAGGGCACAACGTCCTCTTGTAGAGCTATCGGTGGCATTCACCCCAACTTTGTAATGATACAGTATCAAGAGATTAAGTTTCAGGAATGGCATTTTGTTTCTCTCTTCAAAATTTGATGTGTCCAATGTTTCAAAATTTTGTTTCTCTCATCATTGAGTCTTTGCAACATCTCTCTCCTCTTGTGGTGTTTAAGTTTATGTTTTCTCTTCAAAATTTGATGTGCGAGCATTGTTTGAAGTGTTTTTGGAGTCAAGTGGATATTTCTCATCGAGTCTTTGCAATACATATCTCCTCTCGTGGTGTTTGACTTCAAGATTTTGAGAGTAATGGTCAATTTATCTTACGTTGATCTTTACAGTTCATTAAAATCCTAAAGTCATTTACGTTCATGCAGATATGGAGCAGGCGCAAGCGAACGAGCATCAGGAGTTAGCCAAGAAGGCATACGAGCGAATGAAGGCCCTTGCACATGGCCTGACAGCCCGCGAAGCTACAAGAATAGCATGTAGGTTATCGAAATGGACAAATCCAACTTATGCCCAATGGAAAGACATAAACAAACGCGTAACCACAGAGATGATAAAGGAAATATGGCCATGTCCAGATGGCGAGATTAAGAAGGGAAGATGGAAGATTTCTCGTTGCACTCACAATGATATCAAAACTAATACCGAGCGCATTTTCTTGGAGGTGTACGGTCGTCCTCTCCATAACGCCGACGCTCCACTCTATTTTGCTAAAATGCTATATGCTCACTTTATCCTAGAAACTCCAGTGGACTTCGCCTCCAGAGAGGCCACTGTCAACACCCACGACATACGTGAAGAGACAGTGACATTCACAAGAGAAGAACTTGCTCTCATGGTGGAGGGCGCTGGACTGGAGTTAAACCAGGTCAAAGAAAGCTTAGGGGCACAGCTAGCAGAGAAGGAGAAAGAAGCTGACCGATTAACTCAAGCGTCAACTCCTCCCCCGGCCAATAGAGGGATTCAAGAGCAGCTAACAAAGATCAGATAAGATGTGCAGAGCATCTCCTCACGTATTGCTCCTGTGCGCCAAGGAAACCACATCTCTCATTTTTTGATACATCCTGATCTTGTGGGAGTTTCTGTTGAGGCTACAAGTTCCTCCACCCCCCAATGTCCTGTATGTTACAAAGTATTCGATGGGTGGAGCGGCCAGTATATACTACCATGTGGACACTATTACCACTTAATATGTTTAGTGAGACAAATGCAAAATACTTCCACATGTGCATTGTGCAATGTCCCAATAAATCAAGGTATTTATACAGTGTTCGGCATGGCTAGCGAATATAAACCACCAGGACCTTTAGATGCAACTCCTAGTGCAATTTGCAATTTATTTCAAGATGAGAGCTAAGAAAAACAAATTCTACTTTTGTATTGATAATTTCTCCAAATATGATCATTTGTACAAGTACTTTTTATTAAATTAATGAAGTGACTTCTTCCTCTATGTCAGTATCTTGCTCCAAAATTCTTTCACCGTTTACTCTCTCGTTTGCTAAATTAAGCTCATCTAAGTCAATGTCTAAATTGTCTTCTATCTCAAGGGTGGTGCACAACGTACGTCCAACATCAAAGTTCTCGTCTACTACATCTTCACAATTGTACATCCATCTGGGCATATCTTCTTCATACTCTTCGCTTTCGATGTCTCGCAAGATCTTTTCATTGCAGTACATGTAAACAAGTTTATCTGCTCGATCTGCAAGAAGTCGATTGCGAATAGTACTATGAATATATTTATACATACTCCAGTTTCTTTCTGAGCCTGAGTTTGAAGAGCACTGACGTAGAACCTTCATCGCAAGGTTGCGCAATAAAGCATAATGCTCACCACCATTCATCATCCACCACTTCCATGCAGGTTGCTCTTTAGCCATTTGTTGAACAAGGGAGTTGGAAAATAAACCCTCTTTCAACCGAAATGAGGTCATCTCCTTTATGCACTGTACACGATCATCATCATTATTATAGAAAGTGTTTACCACTTTATAAAAATCTTGCACCACCTCAACATTGGACATCAAATCCATATTCCAATATTCAGGATCTAACATGTAAGCAGCACTGTGCAGTGGTGAATGCGCTCCAATCCATCTAGCATGAAAGTACTTCAACAGAACTTTTCTTTGTCTACTGGAGAATGGTACACGCCATTGCTTTTCCACCACTAAATGCTCTAATTTCTCACGACACTCCAAACTCCGCTGGACAGTCCACCATTGCATCCATGCTTTTCCGAGATTAGGCGCTCTTTGATCAAGACTTCGTACAGCATACATAACAGGCATCATTACATGGTATGCATCCATCACACTGTTCCACCAACTTCTTCTCGTAAGCGCTCCCTTCAAGAATTTGATTTTCTCTTTCACTTTTTCAAGTTGAGTGTTCTCCCAGTCATGAAATGCCATGCATGTAAATGTTTCACAAACTGCATCTTTATTTCTAAGAAGAGACTCAAAAGTGTAAAAGTGAGTGCAAAACCTAGTCTCCACTGGAAGCTTTAACATAACTGACATGCGAGGTCGAAACATATCTAAAACTCTCTGTCTCTTGAGCATGAATTTCACAAGCTGGCAAGCAGTGTCGACGATTGAGGCAAACCATTTGGTATCATCAGATTTATACCAATCTTTTAATACAAGATTTAAACTATGAGTATTACAGCCTACCAGAAAAATATGTGGATATTGTCGCTGTAGGATTCTGGATGCATTTTTACAATTTTTTGCATTGTCCATGACGACTTGGACTACATTTTTGGCACCCACTTCCTCTATCACAGAGCTAATGACTTGAGCAATGTAAGCCCCAATTTTGATTGAACCAGCTGAATCCACGGCACGGATGAAAGTCTCACCTCTAGGTGAAATAACCATTACATTAATTAATGGTTTTCTTTGCACATTAGACCATCCATCACTTACTATACTACATCCAGAAAGCTCTATATTGCTAAGAATTATTCTTTGTACACGTTCTTTTACCTGCGCATAACATTTCTCTAATAGATCATTTCGCATAGCATGGTACGTAGGCGGTGAAAACCCTGGTCCAAACTCACCAATTTTCTTCCATGCTCTCTTCCAATGCTCACTGTCCACCATCATCATAGCGCTCCCAGAAAAGTAAATCGCTTCAGCAAGGACGAGTTGTGCATCATCGAGTCGACCTTGACGTAGGCTTTCTTGCAATGAAGTTTGACGCATGGGTATATTTCCTACGTCAAAGTTTCGCTTGCAAGAAGATGCACTGGGTAGATTACTTTCTGGTTGCACATTGTCGTTCGGGGTACAAGTAGGCGATGTAGCGGGAGTTTGATGATTAGAACAACAGTGTTCTTGCTGCCTTGATACATTAATGGTAGGAGTGTCATGTTTTCTTGAATCTTTCTTTTGAATTTCTTCTCTTATGCGTTTGGCCACTATAGGTGCAGAGGGGTGGGTACATGACTTTTTCTTCGGTCCGCCTAAAAAGTGTTCTCTTAGTCGAGGCGCCCCACCTGATTTTACTGCATGGCATAGCTTACACTCCCAATCTATGAATCGATCACCAACGTTAATTGCATATTGCCACTCTATCCCAGGTGCCTTTTTTTTCTGCTATTTGAAATTTGGACTCTATTGGAGGTATCACTGGATCCAACATTGTCCTCCATCTCAACAAATAACCTATTCAACCAAGCATATAACAATGAATACACAAATGAAAAAACAACAAATCACTCACGTATAACAAAACATACATCTGCAAACAAAGTACTTCGAAACTATCTTGACAAATACAAAAGATCATCACATAAAATAAAACTACTTCAAACTATCTTGCAAGGTCTTACTACAAAACTACTTCGAGACTATCATGCACATCGCACCCCCAATGAAGGATGCCTTTTGTACCCAATTAAGGATACTTTATACAATCAAAGATCTATGCTTGCCCAATACTCTAGTATAGGACAATAGACCTTCTCTAACATTCACAAAAAAAATCAAAGATCTATGCTTGCCCAATACTCTAGTATAGGACAATAGACCCTTGTCTACTCTAAACTATATCAAGTATCAAGAACCAATACAAGCCCCTAAGCAGGACTCTTGGCTCCATCAAACCATTCATAAAGCAGAATGAGGTAGATTACGTACGTGGCTCAAATGCAAAGCTGAATGACTCCAAATTTGTCCCTAAATCTCCGCAAGTATTAGCTACGAACCACACCCTGCCCCCAGTTCAAAGAACTAAAGACGAGTGGCCCAATAGCCTTAGGAGTGCCTACAAGGTAAGACGACAGCCCCTAAAATAAGGACGTTCTTCCCAAGAGGACACTTCTAGCAACTCGAGAGCTCTACAAGTACTTTGAGGAGAGATATCACACCCCCAAAACAAGGACTATCTTCCCAAAAGTTGTACGATGGGTGTCGGGCAGTGTTTATATACAGAATAATACCCCGCTGGTGTTTTTTGTTTTTCCCGGCGGGCCCGCCGGGAAAACTCTGTATCCCGGCGGGCCTGCCGGGAAAGATAGAAGCCCGGAGGTGTTACTGGACTAGTGGGTTCCGGCAGGTCATTTCTCAGGTCATGTGAATATACAATGTGATCACAAGTTTTAATATGTTAACACTAGGTTTTGTTAACGTGATCACGAAATTGTGAAGACGTTAATGAAATCCCTGATGGCTATAGAGTTATTGCCAAGGGCAAGAAGAAAGGCAGATTATTCAAATTGGATGCAAGTATTCGAGAGTTAAATTTGGCTATGTTTTCTAAAATCCGTAATGTGGTACAAGATATTGAGATGTGGCCCAAATGTATTGGACATGTGAACATACAGAAGTTGAAGAATATGCAATCGAGGCATAGTGGGATAGTAGGTACTATGTAACCTTCATTAATGATTATAGCAAGATGACTTGGATCTACTTTCTCAAAGAGAAGAGTGACGTGTTGGCAAAGTTCATGGATTTCAAAGCATTTGCAGAAAAGCAATATGGTTGTTGGATAAAATGCTTGAGGACAGATGGAGGTGGTGAATACACCTCACATGCATTTGAGGACTTCTTGAGGAAGAATGGCATTAGAAGACAACTTTCATGTAGGTACACTCCTCAGCAAAATGGTGTTGCTAAAGAGGAATAATAGGGTCATTGGTGATGTGGCTAGGGCAATGCTAAATGAGAAGAGCATGTCAAACTTTTATTGGGCAGCAGAAGCATGTGCCTTACCGTGGACACCTATAGCTGCCATACATGAGAGTACGCTAGAGATGCGTCTTACAGGATATAGGCCCAGACATTGGGCATCTAAAAGTGTTTGGTAGCATTGCTTATGTACATGTGCCAGATGAGAAGAGGAAGAAGCTTGATCCAAAGGCAAAAAAGTGTATCTTTGTTGGGTATGCACACGATCGCAAAGCATATAAATGTTACGATCCACATACTAGGCAAGTGCTTATTTCACAAGATGTGGTGTTTGATGAGCTTGCTAGTTGGTACAAAGCAAAAGATGAGGATGCAAGTGATTCCAGTGATGATGTGCATGTGGACTTGCCACACAAGCAAGTTCTACTTCTATGTCTAGGCCACAAGAGTGAAGTGGTAGTAGTGTACGTCCATGGTCAGGGCGTTTGAGGCATGATGGTGCAAACACTAGTAGTAGTCTTGTGGACAAAGGAAAGAAGAAAGTTGAAGGTATTGGCATTATAGGATATGAGTCATCTAGTTCAAGAGTTTGGATGAGGAACTTGGCATACCAGTCTTATGCACACCAAGTGCGAAGCAAGAGAGATATGTGCCTCCACATGACAGGTGTCCAGAGTGATCCACAGGTTTTGAGAAGATCATAGAGAGTCAAGTATCCAGTTGACAGGTTGACATACCGTGGTTATGCTATGCACTATGCATATATAACTTCTTTGGTAAAACATGCAGAACCTACATGCTATGCAGAAGCTATTGGAAAGCATGTATGGGTAAAGGCAATGGATGAGGAGATGGACGCATTGGTTCATAATGATACTTGGGATCTGGTTGCCTTACCACCACAAGGCAAGAATGTTATTAGCTGTAAATAGGTTTATAAGGTGAAATGTAAATCAAATGGTTTGATTGAGCATCATAAAGCATGGTTGGTTGTTGAGGGTTATGCACAGATCCAAGGCTTGGATTATGATGAGACGTTTAGTCAATGGGGCGAAGATGGGAACCATGAGGTCAGTTATTGTGTCATGGCTGCAGCAGTAAATAGTTGGGAAATGCATCAAATGGATGTCAAGAATGCAATTCTAAATGGTGATTTGCAAGAGGAAAATTTTATATGGAGCAGCCAGAGGGTTATGTACACCCAAGGTACCCCACTCATGTATGCAGGTTGAAGAGGAAACTTTTATATGGAGCAGCCAGAGGGTTATGTACACCCAAGGTACCCCACTCATGTATACGGTTGAAGAAAGCACTTTATGGGCTGAAACAAGCACCTCGTGCTTGGAGTGATAAGATAAGCCAATATCTTATCTCTATTGGTTTTTAGGTTGCGATTGCACATTTTTCACTGTATGTGAAGAAGACAGATCATGGGATTGTTGTGGTTGTCATCTATGTGGATGACTTGTTTCTGACAGGTGATCATGCTACAGATATTATGCATGTCAACAAGAAGGCATTGAGTGGGCTGTTTGATATGAAAGACTTGGGTGATTTGAGGTATTTTTTTGGCATTGAAGTGGTCAAAGATCATGGAGGAATATGGCTAGTCCAGCGTCAATATGCATTGGATATGTTGGCTAGATATGGAATGACTGGGTATAAACCCATGAGTACAGCAAAATGTGAAGTTGAGGGGCTGATTTTGGTGAAGAGTTGAAAGATCCATCTATGTACAAGAAGATGGTTAGCAGCCTCATTTACATGACTATTACACGGCCAGCAGACTTGAGTTATGTTCTTGGGCTTGTGAGTCAATTTATGCAAAGCCCTAGAAAGCCTCAATTGGACACAGTGAGACAGATCATGCGTTATGTAAAAACCACAGCACATTATGGTCTTCTTTATGAGCATGGTAAAGGCTTATATGTATATGGCTACACAGATGCAGATTGGGCAAGTAGCTCTTATGACATGAGATCTACTAGTGGTTATGCCTTTACATTTGGGAGTGTTGTGGTGAGTTGGAGTAGCAAGAAGCAACCCACTGTTGCTTTATCCACTAGTATAGAGGCTGAGTACAGAGGAGCAGCCATAGCTACATGTGAAGGAGTATGGTTAAAGAAACTCCTGGTTGATTTGGGTGAGCTCATTGAGGGCAAGGTTGTCATACAGTGTGACAACATGAGCAGCATACAATAATCCAGTTTTTCATACGCGGACCAAACATATAGAGGTCCACTATCACTTTGTCAGGGAGAAAGTGTTGGATCTCATACAGTGGATTTGAAGTATGTGAAGACTGAAGAGGAGGTTGCCGACATATTACAAAGCCACTTAGGCGAGAGAAATTTGAGTACTTCCGTACCATGTTGGGAGTACATGCGATGAGCTTGAGGGGGAGTGTTGATAGCCCAAGCTCATCTTCTTCATCTATGAATGTACATCATGAGCTTGAGAGGGGCTTTGAGATTACAAGCTTGATGATGACAGCTAGAGCCAGGCACGATATGTGCTGGCATGGTATATAGTAGCATGTGTGTGAAAATAAATGTGTGGACATTAGATAGGGTTACTTGGTGTGTGAACACAACACATTTAGTGTGTGGTGTGTAGTTCTCTACTTTTATACATTGTGTGAGAGTGGATGTGCTTTCCTCTATGGTTAGAGTTACACTAATGGATTAGGGTTTGCTCTCTTGTGTGTGTGCTCTCTCATTATCAGTCTTTTATCAGTTCCCATGTTTCAGCAAGCATCACCAAGGCCAACTCATTTTCTCCATGGATAACCCCTAAAATTCCAAAAAAGCATCTTCAATAGTGTCATGGTTCCATAGGCCACACATCCCAATTTGTTAGATGGGGGTACCCTAACCTTAGCACCATGCAATGGGCTTTGTAAGCTCTCCGTCATTCTTCTTGTTGCAATGGAGTATGGTCCTCTGTCCATAAAGAATTCGGTACCCTTAAGATACACTCTACTTGTGTCCAAAATAATTGCTCTTTTTTACTATCTACATAGTGCATACAACCATCCATGGTCAGGATCCTTGCATTTTTCCCACACGTTGTTCACCATACACAATGATATTTAGCAGCATAGAGAAGTGTTCCTCAAAGAATGATGAGATCTTTGAGGCTAACAATGCACGAGTCTCATCTTTCTTTTCAACCATACATCAAAGAACTATGTTTTTAGATATGCATTCTCTTTCCGGCATCTCTTTGGCATCAGCTTCCAAGCATACATTTTGGCATAGCTTGCAAAGAGCTACTTTCATTATCATGTTTCACTATTGTGACCCATTGTCTCTGCCTGCTCTGCAAATCATTCCCATATGTAGTAGCCTTCTCCTTAAGTGTATGCATATCCTCTTACATGGTTTGATGTACATTTTCATAGCATTAGATTTGTCCTTTAATAGTGCCCGACTCCTCTTTGAGTAACTTGATTTCCAATGCTTGCAATTCTATAGCATGCTTCATGTTTAACTCTCGCTTTTTGGAGACAAAGAGTTCTTCTTGCAGCTTCAACATCATATCCTGTAATGACATACACAAGCTCCCAACTCCCTCTAATGTCAACAGAGATGTGTCATGAAGGAGGCTCTTGTCAGTGAGGGGGCTTGATGGATTGATTTGGTCCTTTGCATATCTGATCAACCTCATGCAGGAGCCATAGTTATTTCACCAAAAAAAAAACCCTAAACAATGATAACTTTTGCTGGAGTGCCCAAAAAAATAGAACTAGAGAGAGAGAGAGAGAGAGAGAGAGAGAGAGAGAGAGAGAGGGGGGGGGGAGGGAGGGAGAGAGAGAGAGGGAGGGAGGGACGGAGGGACGGAGGCTAGCTGGCTAGGAGATGAGATGAGAGATATAGAGAGAGAAAGGGTGGGGGAGAGGGAGATAATGACATCATGATAGGAGATGAGATTAGAGATATAGAGAGAGAGAAAGGGTGGGGGAGAGGGAGATAATGACATGCTAGCACATGCAAAAGAATAATAAAAGCAAACATAGTAAGAGAGGGAGAGAGAGAGAGAGAGATAGTAGACTAGGAGAGAAAGAGAGAGAGAGAGAGAGAGAGAGAGAGAGAGAGAGAGAGAGAGAGAGAGAGAGAGAGAGAGAGAGAGAGAGAGAGAGAGAGAGATGAGGTAACAGAGGGGAGAGACAAAGATGAGATGAGAGAGAGAGAGAGAGAGAGAGAGAGAGAGAGAGAGAGAGAGAGAGAGGGGGGGTGGAGAGAGATGGGAGGAGAGAGAGTGAGAGGAAGGATGGGAGGGAGGGAGGAAGGGGAGAAATAAAGAAGGAGAGAGGGAAAAGAGAGGAAAGCGAGGAAAGGGAGGGAGGAAGGGGAGAAAGAAAGGAGAGAGGGAAAAGAGAGGAAAGTGAGGAAAGGGAGGGAGGGAGGGAGGAAGGGGAGAAAGAAAGAAGGAGAGAGGGAAAAGAGAGGAAAGTGAGGAAAGTGAGGAAAGGGAGGAGAGTGAGGAAAGGGAGGAGAGAGGGAAGAGGGTGCGTGGGTGGGAGGGGACAAGGGGAGAGAGAGAGAGGGGGGGTGGGAGAGGGAAAGAGAGGAACTAAGCTAGGCTAGAGGGGAGAAAGTGGGTTGGGAGCTAAGAGGTAGTAGTGGAGGTACTGGGAGAGGAGATGGAAGGAGTTAGTGGTGGAGGGACTGGAGAGAGAATGTTCACATCTTTAAGAGAGAAGGTTTGCCGGCAAAAGCTCCCTCCCAATCCCCCTCCACTAAGCTCCCCCAAAAAACACACTCCTAGTGGCAACAATAAGGGCTTTGAGATGCTAGTAAGTATGGCCAATTCTGGTGCTAGTTAGTGATAACTAGATTGAAAACCTTAATAGCACTACTAGTGGCAATGAGCGCTAGTAAGAAGTAGTATGTGCTAGAAAATGCTAGTAAGTGCTAGCAAGTGTTAGCAAGTGTTGGTGCTAAACTAGTTGGCAAACCTAGTGATAGTAAGTGCTAGTTAGTGATGACTACATTAAAGACACTAATGGTACTGCTAGTGGTAAAGCAAGTTCTAGAAAATGCTAGTTAGTGCAAGTGCTAGTTACTGCTAACTAGATTAAATACATTAATAGTACTACTTGTTTTAGTAAAAATTAGTAAGCGCTAGCAAGTGTTGTGGTGTTATAACTAGTTGGCAAAGATATTGAAAATCTCAATAGTGGTATTAAGTGCTAGTAAGTGCAAGTGCTAGTTAGTGCTAACTATATTAAAGACACTAACAGTACTGCTAGTTAGTGCTAACTATATTAAAGACACTAATAGTACTGCTAGTGGTAGTAAGTGCTAGCAAGTGGTGCTCAAGTGCTAGTGCTAATAACTAGTTGGCAAACTAGATTTAAACCTTAATATTACTGCTAGTGACATTAAGTGCTAGTAAGTTCAAATGCTAGTGCCAACTAGTTTGCAAACCAGATTCAAAATTTTAATACCACAATAAAAGTTCTAGTAAGTGCTAATAGGTGCTAGCAAGTGTCAATAAGTGTTGGTGCTCACTAGTTAGTGCTAGTAGGTAGTGGCATTAAATGGTAGTAAGTGTTGGCGCTAGTTAGTGGTAGCAATTAAGTGCTATGGCGCTACTTAAAATGCTACTTATAGACACTATCACACCTAAAGCTACTTATTGGGTAAGCACAAACTTCCTACAACCCACTACCTAAATATACCATGAAACCTCTATGTAATAACTATCACTCATCAAGTGAGCATGCAACTTCAAGTATTGACTTAGCTAGCACTATTAATACTATATATAAGCTTGAAGTCCCTTATTGTGTTATCACAAACTAACCAAAACCTCCTTACCAAATTTATCGTGCACATCCTCTAAGTGCCAACTACTACTACTACTCATGAGACAATAAAATTTCCAATTTTCAAAATATAAACTTACTATTGTTTCTACCACTCGCATCTTCAGTTGGGCCTTCTAATACCAACCTCTCTTTCTTCATTATGTCCTCGCTCTGTAATCGTGATCTATGTAATGTTGTTGTGTGTGGCATAAATATGCAAAAAAAAAGGTGGTGAGGATGTTTGCATGATAGCATACAAACTCATTGTGGGTCCTTAGTATTGAATCCAAGCCCACACCCACACCACTACATGCGTTAGCTGTGTAGTGATAAAAAGAGTACAAGACACCCCCCATGATGTAACTTTGGAACATGAGGCAACGATGCCAACAACCCCCCATGATGTAACTTTGGAACATGAGGCAACGATGCCAACAAGCCCCCCTCTCCACATTCATTACCATCTACTCAAAGACCACATGTTCCTTGGTTGTCTTTACAACTTACTACACCAATAGACCTCTTCCTGATGAGGAATGCACATTTTTGAAATCAAACTTTTTGATAAGCTATGTTAGTATGCAAACAACATTCAGTTAGTATGTAAACAACATTTCATTAGGAAAAATGCATACCTATGCACATAGCAAATAGCCAGTGCCCTCTAAACAATCATCAATGCTTTAGAGTGTGTCTACGAGTTTCTACTTTAACTTGCAGTATCTATTTTTCTAATGCATAGTTTGTGTTTTCTAAGGCTTGCATGGTGCTAGCTAAGTGCCTACTCACCTACTTCACCATTGTACGGGTACCTTCACCATGATGCATTTTGCACCTTGTTGTTTTAAGTAGTGTAGTTGCTTTACCCAACTCGTTCATTGCTTTTTCTAGCGCCTCTTTTCTATCCAATAAGATAGCATTTAGAGACTCTTTCTCTTCACTAATCTCTTCAACAACAATCAATGCTACATGCAATCGGCCACTACTTTGAGCTTTAGATTTTGTATGCACTTTTTGGCAAGAAACAGATAACCTTTTCCTAATTATGACTTGACCACCTGAACCGAGCACTACTTTGAGCTTTAGATTTTGTATGCACTTTTGGTTATAAATAGATAAACTTTGCCTAGTTATGAGTTGACCACCTACAGAGCTTTGTATCCAATTTTTTCTTTGTTGTCTTCACATGGTTTATAACACCTACAACATGATGTTTTCATGCACATCTTTTGTTGTCATTGTTGGAACCACCATCCCTGCCATATTCATAAGCAAAGCCCCTAGAAAATGCAAGGGACAACTTTTGGTTTGTGATTTTTTCTTCTTGGTACACTTTACTAGAGAGTCTAATGAAGTCCTGATGGAGCTCATACTTGACTATGCAAACCTTCACATTTTCTTTCAGCCGTCTATGCTCTATGAAGACTGAGAGCTATAAAATGTCAGGAACATCAGTTGATGTGAGGTGATGAAGAGGTGACAAGGGTTCACCCCCACCATTCTTAGATCATACTCAACATGGAAATCCTCTCAGTAGTTTGGCAAAAAGAAATTAGTTCACTTGATTCAACTTTGGGTGTAAGGTGACATGGTGGTAGCCAAGGGATAAGAACCTAAACCAAAGTAGAGAAAAGAAAGCTATAATCCACATGCACATACACACGCAAGGCCTCTCTCTCTCTCTCTCTCTCTCTCTCTCTCTCTCTCTCTCTCTCTCTCTCTCTCTCTCTCTCACACACACACACACATACACACACACACACACACACACGTTTTGCTTACAATGATAGATCAATAACATACCTGATTCAAATGGACGCCAACTTGAGAGCTCTACGAACTACCGAACTACATCCACCCATGGGAGTAGGCTCAAGAGTCTTGCTTGCCTACGTCTTAAGAAAAATTAGTGCTCGTTGAATAGTGAGTGCATGTAGCTAGAGAAGAGCAAGCAAAAAGTGCATGTAGCTAGAGAAGAGCAAGCAAAAAGTGCATACATTAGAGAAATGCAAAAATAGGCAAGGACGAGATGAGAAGGGTAGTGTAGGTTTATGTGGATAGTGTGGCTCTATGATTTTAATATTTGAAGTGGTCTCAAGGGAAGGACGAGATGAGAAGGGTAGTGTAGGTTTATGTGGATAGTGTGGCTCTATGATTTTAATATTTGAAGTGGTCTCAAGGGAAGTACTAGTGCAATGAGGAGATTCAAAATTGGAAAAAAACTTCTGCACAGCCATTACTTAATTTAAAATAATAAAACTTTAAGCGAATTCCTTTTTCTCCTAGGAAAAAAAACTTATACTTTCTTTACCACTTACAATTTCTAAGGCACATGTGTAAGACCACTTTTACTTTCCTTGCCATTTGTGTAATACCACTTACACTTTCCTTCCCACCACTTGTAATTTCTAAGACACGTGTGAGAACACTTTATAACACTAAAAGTGTATCACCTTTTCATCCATACATCCATCAATTGATTGTTATGCATGTTAAACCATATGTGCTGGTTATTCCCCTTAGCTAGTTACTATATCAAATTCAACACACTATCCATCTTTCTAAAAGGTCATGTTATTATCACCAGTTACATTTCGGTTCCATTTCTCATCCCATGTGCTTTAAGGATTTTTATCCCCGTTTCTTCCATTGTTGAGTGGAATGCCTGTAATTTTTGATCCACATGCCAAGCAAGATGTTGACAATCTAGAAACCCTTTGGAATGAGTGAGGTTATGACCACTAAAGGTGGTGGAGCGCATAACCAACTACGGGCACAACATTATGGAGTTTGTCACTCAAGAGCATGCCCAACTCAGTGAGTTAGCTGACAAAGAACATCCAAGGGAGGCTCATGATGGTCCAAATGGGGATGCACAGGAGGACATGTGGGGATGAGACCTTTACTGTGAGGAGGATTATAATAGTCAATTAGGGACCCCATATGGGTTATGTGGGCACAAAATTTGTTGATTAATAATCTTCTTTTTCACTAGTCTTGGTACAAATGTCAGACCTTGGGTTCCTCTTGGCCTCAATAGTGCAACAATACCCCAATAGGCTGCTCTTATGGCCCATCAATAGTATCCAAAGTTCACTTGAACGAAGGAGGTGGATTCAAATACACATCTCACCAACTTTGAAAATATCTAGTGCTGTGCAATGGCATGCTACCCACTACCTCCAATGTCATGAAGCAAAATGCCTTCAGTGGAAACTTTGACGGTGGCCAAGAAACCATTTGGCATGCTCAATATGGCCCCAATATTTTTTTCACTTTCAAGGACCTGTGAGATGCCTTCAATGGAACCATTTGGCATGCTCATTAACGATCCCAATCTTTTTTTCACTTTCGAGGAGATGCCTTCCTTCACCGCTTTCTAAAATACAAGACGTCCTCATCGCAGTGCTAGGATAAGCTACGTTATCTAGAGTAGAAGAGTTTGCCAATAGAAGATTATAGAACTAAGTTTCGTACTCTCTGGAGGAGTAGGGTAGATAATGTGGATTGATCAATTGAAGCCTTGATGGGGGACTGTTTTGTATGCGCAGATTGCATAAAAAGTTACACTTCCGACGAGGACTTGCATGTGGATTCGGATTCAAATTCAAAACACCAAAACCAGAAGAAGAAAAACTAGAAGCCGAACAAGAAAGTGAAGATCGTTTATTGGTAGAGTATTGGGGCAAAGTTCAACGGAGGAAGTGCATGAGGAACTGGATCCAGAGTTCGACTGGATGTCTGGTGTTTTAAGTGCTCCAATCAAGGTTATACCCAAGGAAGATTGTAAATTAAACCCATACTATGCAATATGCCAAACCACCACTCATGCTATCAATATGATGGGCTTGTCGATATAATAGTTGAGTGCATCATTCACAACGAGCTATGGATCCCTATCACAACTAGAAATTCCATTGTAGTAAGTGACTATCCACCAATAAGCATGGGCCCATCATCGTATCGTGTCTGTATGGGTGGGTTAGACCAAGGAGAATCCCTGGAGGCATTTTTCAATGTTATTATTGTAAAGCTCGGTGGGTGCACTACTACGAAACCCTAGTTATCATGTGTGTTATGTATCACGTGTGTTATGTATCACGTACATTCAAGGGGTATAAAAAACCCCTTACATGTGAATTTTTCATGAATAAAATGACCCCTTTTTCATCACGGACTTATGGGTTTTTTTTTTCAAAATCGATTAAAAAACCCCTTCTGTAAATGTATTTCTGTAAACTTACCTTAAATTTTTGAATTAAAAGGCACCTTCATTTGAACTCATGTGGTATACTTACATATTTTTAGGTCAACCCCCCGAGACTATAAGGCTCCTTGGGGCACCAGAAGTGTGAATGTCTGGTTTGGTAGCACTATCAATTGGAGTTACAACTGAGGGATCTACCTTGAATATCCCTACAATTTATATGGTCAAGATCAAGCCGTTAGAGCGGGTGGAAGATAGTCCACCAAAGGATGTATTAGTGGTCACACGCCGAAGGCTATATGAGTGGTCACACGATCTCAAGCACCATTGACGGAATGAAAGAGTCGGGAAGTGCCAAGGACGATGAAGCAAAGGCCTATACAGATAAGGTGGAACAATGGTGTGTCAGGGACCAGACCAGGCTGCCAAGTTATTGCAAGAAGTACAAAGGGGTGGTCTAGAATAAATTAGTAGGTTCCCTCCTAGGCCAAGGAGGTTGCAAATGGTTCGACGAGAAGGTCCAACTTTGTAGATATAGGAAAAAGGTTTGATAAAAAAATTTGCTACTGCTAGTTCAGAGTAGCCTGAACAACAGAAGAGTGTATAACAGTTTCGGATAGTATCAAAAGAATTTAGAATCCAGGAGGAAATCAATAATGTCATGGAAGGCCACAGAGTGCCAGTACAGACTGGATGTGTGAAGGAAATCCAATTGGATGGTGTTCATTCGAAAAGGGAAGCTAGTAGTACAGAAGCAATCGGAAGTAGGATGCTTTAGAAAAAATGGGGCGGACACCCCAGCATAGAAAAGTAAAATAGGGGAGGATACCCCGGTCCAAAAAAGTGGAAAGAAGGTGAAGCCTTGGGGTGATAATAAGACCAATGGTGAGTACGATTTATGGGAAGATCTTCAAAACATGAAGCTTAATATGACATTAGATCAGTTGCTATACATGGTGCCTTATTACCTAATTATTGAAAACAGTTAATCCGGAAGCTCTTGAAGCACAACCCAATAAGGAACAGAACAAAGAAGAGGAAGAGGGGAGTACAACTTTCAAGGTGCAGCCGAGCGGATTAGGATGTGGCAGTTGAAGAAGCTATAGTTCAGACACATGGTAAGAGCATCAAGGGAGAAATCCTTGATGGTGGGTCAGGAGTGAATATTATTTCGGATGCTACCCATAGGGAACTGAGAGTTAAGTCGGATGTTGGAGCCGCCCCATTTCAAATCAAAAGGGCAAAGAGTGAAACCTCTTGGTCTAATTTAGAGTACATATATCTAGATAGAAAAATGTGATTTCCCAATAGTATTTACTGTGTTAAAGATGGAGGGGATCTCCGAATCTTACCCAATGTTGTTGGGCAGACCTTGGCTGTAGCAAAAGCAAAAATCAAGCACAACTAGACAACGGATCATATTATGGTTTGGTGCCGAAAGAAGAAGGTCTAGGTATAGGTGATGTCTAGAGATATGCTATGGTAGTCAATCCACCCAATATATATTGAAGGCCTGAATTGGTTAGAGGGGATATATATTGATGAGGAGGAAGATATTTTCACTCAAAATCTAGATTTGGTCTTATTATTTAAGGTGGATGTGGACCAAATTCTATCTCAGTATACCCCAACTAGGTGATCTGCATATAACACCAATATTCCAATCCGACCTCTCGGATGAAGTAGGCATGCCGTAAGAAATTAAGGCTTTAGTGGTGGAAATAGAGGAAGCACATGAGAAGGAAATGGCATGCAAGTTAAGAAAGATAATCTAGAAGACATGAATTTGGGAGATGAGAAGGATTCGAAGATGGTACGGGTAAGCAATCACAACTGGATTTTAAAAGCAAATCCATGGGTTATTAAAATCATATGTGGATGTGTTTGCCTAGAGTTACAAAGATACAAAGGGGATAAAGATCCTCGATTTTATTATCACATCAACCTTAAGAAAGACGATGTTCTAGTCAAGCAGCAGAGATACTAGATGACTCCTAATTATGCAAAACAAGTTCAGGAAGAGATTGATAAACTCTTAAAGGTGGGTTTCATTTATCCAATAGATAAAGTGACTTGGTTGTCACCCATAGTAATAGTTTCAAAGAAGAATGAGAAGTTGTAGATATGTGTGGATTATAGAAAATTGAATGCCACAACTATTTCCTACTCAATGTTGGATGCTATAGAAAGTCATGAAATGTATTCTTTTTCTAAATGGCTTCAACATATATAATCAGGTTTTGATGGCCCCAAAGGATCAGGAGAAGACGACATTTGGGAGACAGAATGGGGAACTTCTGCTTCCAATGCGATGACTGGCCTCAAGAATGCTCCGACAACATTTCAAAAAATGGTCCAAGAGATACTTTATGAATGTCACTTTTATAGAGTGTTATTGGATGCTTACAGTGTTGGAGCATCTCTTATGTTTGGCACTATGTTTGGAAAAATGCCATTTTATCCGCCTACTCCTGAATTGGCTACATGCACCGTTGCGGTGTCCAGTGGAATCCTTTTGGGGCATGTAGTGTCACGCATAGCCAAAATTATAGTGGATTCTACAAAGAGTGGAAGTGATTAAATCTTTGAGAGAACCTTGCAATATCAAGTTAGCGTAATTTTTGGGACAGATCAAATGGCATAATCGATTTCTAAGATACTTAACCGATGTGGCAAATCATGTTCATCTCCTTACAAAGAAGGATGTACCATATGATTGGACATGCATGATTGGATAGCACAGTGTCAGGCGGCAAGCTTTCAAATATTTACATGTTTAGTTAGCTATTTTCCCAATTGTTCAACGACCAGATAAGTCCAGACCGTTCCATATGTTCGTTGAGGCAACCGAAGTGGCAGTTGGGAGTGTGCTCGTGTAAGAATCTTATGATGGATGGTTCTACCTAGTGTATTCTATCAACTGAATGTTGTCTACAACAGAAAGAAATTACTCCACTATAGAAAGGGAAGCTCTTGGGATGATTTATTATGTTAAGACATTATGGCATTATCTTTTAGGCAGCAAAATTTACTTTTCATGTGGATTACCAAGCCTTGTTTTTCTTTGTGAATAAGCCCAAACTCCCAAAGACATGATTTTAAATTCTTGAGAAGTTTGGTTTTCACAAAGAGAACCGAAATACCCTCAACTTTACTTGTGATCTCTTCTCTTCCACTCTTATCCTCAAGTTCTGAGAAGTTTTTATTGTTTTAAGGCTAAGCTTGGCCACAGAAGATGGAGATAAAAAAGAATGTGTACTCCCTGAAATAATGAGAAGATTGGCATACCTTGTTGTGAACCTTGAGTTTCAATAATGGAAGACTCCGTGTTGCGTCCTCTTGCTTCCACAATAGCATGCACCAGGTCTTCTTCTTCTTCTTCCACTTGATTCATCAAAGTGACTACATGAGCTCCACTATTCCTTGATTGGGTCCTCCTAGAAGGATTTAAGTTGCTAGGGGGATTTGGCTTGTCAATTGCATTAGAGGCCACGTGTAAATTTTCTCCATACTTTGTCGTGATATGACCCTTGTCAAAGCATTTAAAACATCTTCCTTCAGTGTGAACCCTGTTCTTCAATTCTGGAGACAATATCGATTCTCCTTTCTTCACCAATCAATCCAGTTAGAAAGTTTGGGCTGGATTCAAATTTCTCCTAGGAAAAGGTTAATTGTTACAGAGTGGACCTATCAAATTAGGCACAAATTCTTGTTTTTCTGACGAGGTAAGGGCGGACGAGAAGGCTCCATAGTCTCTAGTTTGGCCTTGGCTTGGATCACTCCATCCATAATTCATGTTGGCTTGAGAGATTCTCTCTCACTGGTTAAGAGGTTCTCCAATCCATTAATAAGTTTGCTTAGCAATTGATCTCTTCTATCATCTCAAGGGCCCTTTGCATTCTGCAAGCAATCTTCCACCAACTCTTACCGGGTCCGTCGAGTTTTAGTCACACTATTACTACCTTGTTGGCTTCTAAGTTATTGGCCTAGTCGAAGCATGGCCGATATCCATTCCACGACAAGGGTTTCCCCTACATTGCAGCTGTCTCCCAAAAAAGGTCTACATCCGTATCCACACACCATCTTTAGCTCGGTTTGACATTTTTTTTCTTACACAACCACATTTATTTCGCTTTTAATGTAAGTTCCAAGTCTACCCAACAACTCTCAAGAGTCTACCAACAATTCAAAAGACTGCCAACCCAAAAATTACAGATAACCTATTGTCACTACTATGACATGCCTTATTATTAAAAGACACCATTGTGGTGCTAGTCTTTCCCATAGATTTTTCACACATAAGATCTCAGTTTTTCCTTTTTAATAAATTTATATACCTTCATACGGTTAGAAAAATCCGAACTTACGAATTGAGAGATTTGAGAAAGAAAAATAGTGAAGAAGGACAAAGTCAAAAACAAAGCATTTGAAAGATCAAAAATAAACAAACTAATAAACCTAGCTACTAGGGAGAGGAAATCAAATGATAATATCAAACAAAGACTTTTAATTAAGACATTAACCAAAACAAACAAACAAATAAACAAAACAAAACAAAACAAACAAAAAAACAAAGAAACAAGAAAACAAAACAAAACAATTACATGAATGAAAGAAACTGTAAAAAATAAAAAATAAAAAACACACATACACACTTCTTAATAAGAACTTAAACAACAACACAAAATAGCAAAACAGAGAACTGTCAACTCTAGACCTAAAGCACTTCGGAGCCAGAACCATACATTAAGCTAAACTTTAAAAAGGACTTCGACTAAAAAGTGCATAGCATGGACAATAAGCTATGACATCCCTACTCATGTCATCAGTGTTTATGTTTGAAACAAAGCCCGAAAGAAACTGAACCTTCGTTATGTTTAGGTTGATCAACTTACTGTAAAGTTCCAACTTCCAATACCCAACACAAAAACCCCCCCCAAAAAAAAAAAAAAAAAAACATAATCAACTGCCCTCCACACAACGGAGTGAGAATGAAATGAAAGTGTCCGCGGGAAAGTGACTTCCCTTTATTTAAGGTTTATCGACTTTGGAGAAAAGTTGCAAAACAACTTCAAAACACAAAAAAGACAGAGTCAACTAGCATACACATAACTAGTGCCATGGTCAATGACAAACACATAACATCAAAGAGCCTTCAATGCCAAACCATGTTTATGAAAGAAAAGTAAGCTCATCTTGATTATCCTGACCCTCCCCTCAAAGCTTCCCTCTGCTAAAAGCTCAAGCAGGGAACCAAGGGTGATTTCCCGGCACACCCATCATCTCATTCACTTCATGTGGTCCCAAACGTTAATAATAGGAGTCATTCCCTGACTGATAGATCATCACAAAATGGAAATAAGATAGCCTTGCATGAAAAAGGAACTAATCAAAGGAAACTTTTCGCATTTTACAAATCAACCTAGCAGTAGCCATGTCCAAATGTTTGCCCGAGTCTGACTTAATCATCTCTGATAGTTTCTCTTTGGAGACTGAGAGACATGCTTGGAATGTAGTCAACACGGGTGGCACCTGCATTGATAGAGCAGACAAAACCTTACAAAGATAATCAATATCAGCAGTTAGCTGTTGGGCTCCTTGATCGCTCAGAAACTGGATCCCCCTTAGTTGATCAATATACAAGGACGTTGCACCTTCAGCCACCTGTGGAAACAACATGGGTCAACAAAGAACATAATTAACGTAGTACTGAAGCAGTTGATAATGGCTAGACCACCAATGCTGTCATTCCTACCCAAACAAACTGCCAGGGATGTCTGGATCTAAGACATTACATGATCATCATTATCTTTTACACCATGGCCAAATCTATGCATCAGTGTTAGAGACAGATAAATACAAAGGCAGAGAGGCAGAGAGGCAGAGAAAGAGATCTAGAACACAGCCTGGTTTCACTTGGGGGTTATGACTTTCAAAGGGCCCACACAACAGTACCAAGCTAGCTTGGTACGGAGCTTCTGTCTCTGCAACAAGAGAAGTTATTCAAGCTGCAAGGGCTCTAAATTAGACTGACAGATCGAGTCTATACAACATGTGGAATTTTGAGCTGAGGTTTGGAGCACTTCCCTTACCAGTTTAAATTTAGTGTGTCATACAAGCGGAGCATGTGATCACAAGGCCCAGATCCTAGTTACTAGTCTCCTGTAAGCACAAGACACTATCCTAGATCTAATCAACACCAAAGAGGCTTCAAAGGCACTTGATGTTCAATAAACCTTCAGTAACTAGAGGACTCCGTAACCTTCGCAGAACCAAGGAGGTTTGTTTTCACACATCCAGCAACGAAATAAAGGTTGACAAGCATGCAAAGTACTCAGGCTGTTAGGCGTTTCATCAAATCTCCTTAAGTACAAAATTATTCCCAGGCCCCATAGAAAAGTTTGCAGAATAATGCAGCATGCTTTTGTTTTGCTTATGAAGATATTCATTGCAGACCTTGAACATCCATTCTGTCGCGAAGAACTGAGCCTCATCAGTATTTTCATCGCCTGCATCGGCAGCTAACCCACTTCCACCTGCACCCATCATCACAGGCTCGAGCTGCTGTGGCAAAGTAAGAAGATACTCTCCAATACTAGTGACATGTGGCGATGCATAAGCACTAAAACTCGGTAGATCGAAGGCATTCTCTTCTTCCTCAGCACCCCAAACATGCATGAGAGCCATATTAACCAATCTTGCACGAACCTTTGCAATGAGGACATCATAAATCAAATCATTCACTGCCTCAATAAAAGATGCCACTCTAGCCGATGTGTGAGCAAGAGCATGGAAGCCAGTATCCTTTGCCTGCTCATATACACAAAGTGCATTTGTTTCATAAGAAGTAACTCTTTGTGGTCCAAACAGACACATTAATAAGAAGATCCATCATCAAAAAAGCCTACAGAATAAAAGAACACTTATTACAGAAAACGAAACCACCACCAAAAAAAAACCAACCTGTTCCAGGAGATTGCTTAGCCTCCGTGCCTTGTCACGTTTGTCAACTAGCCGCAAGACTGCCATGTCAAATGATGAAGGCCCTCCAGCTACTCCAATAATTAATTCACCAATACCCAGACTCTTACTACTAAAAGCAGTGGCTTGGCCAATAATAGAAAGCAGCTTGGAGAGGCCCAAACGATTACCCAACCTATTCAGAGTCGCACGCAATGTAGCTTCAAAAACCGCTGTGCGGCTGTTCAGGCTTTCAGCAACAGAAAGTATTTGAAGAATACCCTGTACTATGGCCCATTCTTCTTCATCTGAAACCATCTCAAGCACAGTAAGCTCCTTCTTGGCATTCGATCCCTCCGTACCAGTTTCCCTCTTACTGCTCAAACTGTTGGAGTCCTGTGTAGCACGATCAACACCGCAAGAAACGCGTAACGATTTCAACATATCCTGGAGCTTCCCTAAATAGAGCCTCATCACTTCATCTAGTGTCTGAAGGAGCGCTTCTGCTTCAGATCCTCCAGTGAAAGTTATGCAGCGCTCCACAGCTGATTCCAGGGACAAAGCCACTGACGGAATCGAAGCCTCCATGCGTCCAACAGTTTCACTCACTTCTACCCCACGAGCACCTACACTGCGAGAAACAGCTCCACGGAAGTCCAATGACATGACTTGATCAGTCAGCAGGGCAAGCTCAAGATCTCCATACCTGCCAGACAATTTTAAAGATAGTTAAAAGGATATCAAGAAAATTGTGTGTGTGTGTGTGTGTGTGTGTGTGTGTGTGTAGATATATATACATGTATATATGTAGAGACACACACACACACATATATATGTATACACGTGTGTGTGTGTGTGTGTGTGTGTGTGTGTGTGTGTGTGTGATGTGCATCCCGCACTTGGATGCCAGGTGGCCATATCTGTACAGTAGGTGCAAGTCTTAGAGTGGTAACTGGCCCTTTGTGAGCCCCTGTCCGGGACAATCAGCCAAGGATCCACTGAAGAGGGTCATGGTCAAGTATATGCATGTCACACCAAGGTCACCGCGAAACGTTTCACTATCGAAACGAAACGATGTTGAAACGATTTATTTTGGAACAAAACGTTTCAACACCAGGTAGGTGGACAATGAAACGTTGGACCGAAACGATCATATACATAAAATGTGAAGGTACTAGCCAATAGTTATAAGATGATATTAGCATATTTATCATCAGTAAACAAAGAAGACATACAAAAGAGAAGAGAAAAGAACAAATAGGATGAAAGAAGGAAAGAGAAAGAATTATAAAAGCTAAAAAGCACACAAAATCACAACCTTTTTTCCCAAATGAAACGATATGGTTTCAATGTGCACATGAAACGTTTCAACATTGAAACGTGAAACGAGTTTCAAAGCCAATGAAACGAGTTTCATGGTGACCATGTGTCACACACATGAAGGTAAGTGCATATCCCGCAGTGACCCGCACGTATGTCACCCTCTAGAATGATGTAGAGGTGTACGGGCATTTATTAGGCTTTCGGCCGGATTCACGGACACCAAGGATAGGTCTAGAGATGGACCCTGTAGGGGCCTATCTCAAGGAAAGGCTGTCCAAGAGACCCCTAGGCATAGTCACAGGGGACGGAGGAACGGAGCCTTGAAACGGAGGGACGCCGTCCCGGGAACACTTTGGGACGGGGATGGACGGACGTCCCCAGTTGGGCGTCCCTCACAAGGGACGGTGTTCTGGGGACGGATCCAGAAGGGGACGGCTATGAGGAATGGCTGCATGGGAACGCCCCAAGTTAATATTTTAGGCAACGGTCACATTTTTTCTAGCCATTTGGGGAGGGCTTTTCGTGGGCCTTTAGCCTTGGCCCATAGGCTTTGAGCCTTTGAGGCTTTGGGCCTTGCCTCTCTCTTGCCTCCCTCCCTATAAGAAGACACACACACACACACTCCCTCTCACACTTCAAGCTTAAGCTTCACACACACACACACACAATCTCTCTCTCCCTCAAGCAGCAAGCCTCAAGGGCCAAGGTCTCAAGTTTCAAGTTCTCGCACAAGCAAGCTCTAGCCTCTCAAGACTCACACACTCTCTCCCTCACACACACACACTCTCAAGCTTCTCACACACACACACACACACACCCACCCACCCACCCTCACACTCAAGTTCTCCGTCAACTTTCATGGAGGTGGTGCACGGCCATGGGCATGCAAGCTTTGCCCGTGTAGGCGAGTGAGTGGCACCGACAAAGTGATTTTTAAGTGCCATTCTTACCCCCGTCCCCGTTCCCTACATACGGCCGTCCCCCGTCCCGTTCCCATCCCTATCCCCCGTCCCTTGTGACTATGCCCCTAGGGCTTAGGCCACCCCTTAAGGCATTTGGGACAGCCTTGTTGGATCCCATGAAGCCCAATCGGCCAGCATAAAAGGCTCACATGCTATAAGCGCTCAGCATTTATTGCTTAGTGGGTTGATGAAAACAGGCTGACAGCTGCTATTTTCTGCGAGTGCTGAAAGTTCAGGGCTGTAGACAAGCCAAGTGAAGGGCCAAAGCAAGGTGGAAAGGCGTAGATCAAGGGACTGTTTCAGCCTGAAAGGTCTCAGCCAAGGGAATCTGTCCAAAGTCAGTTCAGTCCAGACTATTTACAGCCAGAAGTTTGTTATTCTACTCATTCAATAATGCAAATACACCATACGTGGTAGGGGCCCTTCAAAGGGTATTTGGGACCCAATATTGTGTATTCATCTTCTCTCTCTCTCTCTCTCTCTCTCTCTCTCTCTCTCTCTCTCTCTGCGCTCTTAACTTCTCTAGAGTCTACAGTGTGCCATTCATCGTCAAGAACCAAGGGCTGAAAGTATTTATCAGAGTATAATCTGTTAGCACTCATCTCTTGTCTGTATATTTGCACTAGGGCCTCTGTTGTGGGTGTGCCCGCCCGATTTAGGTGTTTTCTCATTTTTCCCCTCTCCATATTTTTCCCCATTTTATTCTGGTGTGGGAGGCTGTCCTGTGGCTCTTGGCTGATCCAGGTGTGGTGGCCGACTGCTTCTGCTGCTCCCCGCCCCTCTCTATAGCTGGCCGACTGATGTTGCAGCAGTCGGGTGACCTACAGAGGGTTGTCGGCTGGTTTTCTACTGGCCGACTGGATCATAGGGGCCATATAAAATGGCCCCTTGCCCCCACACAGTATGTATTCGGTATTCGGGATTTTCTTGTGTATATAGTAGAGTTACACGCCTCTCTCTCTTCCTCTCTATTGCTGTGTTTTTCTGCAGTGCACTTGCTCGTGTTTTCAGATCTTGTCTTAAAATTGCTCCTGAGCCAAGGGAAAAACTGTAGCCTGATGTCAATGTCCTTGTGTCTGGCTCTCCTCCCCAATCTGACTCACTCCATCCGTGGAGTCTGACTCCATCCATCAATCCCCCTCCTGTGTAAAAGAGTCCAAGATCCTTCCCATGCTACAGAAACTACAAGATACGCAATCCTGCCTCCCAAAGAGTCCTTTGCAAACATGAGCTCAACAGCCTCATCAGGAAGCTCCCGTCCAATCTGGTATACATCAACCAAATCAATGAACCATTCTGCTTCCGAGTCAAGGAGGCATCATACTACTCACAAGGATCAACCGTGGGATGCCAAGTCCTGGAAACCTGCTGAAGACCACTCAAGGCCTTCGGAAACTTGTAACTTAGAAGGGGAAGCAATATCTTGGTGGACTCATTGGGCCCACGTCAATTCCCAATTTGGGGTTGCTGCCTATGAATGGGGCCAGTTTATCACCAATCTCAAGAAGCAGTTTCTACTGCCTCATTATCTTGAGCTGCTCAAGGATGTGTGCCGCGGACTGCGTTAGGACACACAACTGGTCACTCACATGGCTTTACAGTTGAATACAATAGGGCATACTTTTAGGGCGTGCCCTAAGAAACCCCATGTCCTGACCACACCACCAGCCTCGACCGCGTCAACGTGGTGAGCCAAGCTCCCACACAAATCACCCAAGATGCCTATCAGTCGAGAGGCACCCATGACTAGTAGTATAAGCACAATGAATCGCTCAAGACCTTTGGCTATATAGATGGCCAAAGTGTAGTTGTCTTGTTTGACAGTATAGCAAGTGCAGAGGATGTGATCACAGAACAAGCAACTCGACGGGCCCGCTTCCCACTAACTTCAGTAGACAAACAAGTTGAGGGATTTAGAATAAGAATGATCACGAGCACCAAGTTTGAGGGTCATAGTGCTAAGCATAGTTATTGGCATACGGTCGTATAATACCATACGGGAATCAATTTGCAAGGATAGAGGGCTCAGAGGTTGTTACAAGTCAAAACTCTATTAAAAACAAGTTACAAACAAAAGTACAAAGTATAGTACTAAGGGTGGCTAAACCGTAAGATTGCTGCAATGCGCGCTAGGTGCAAGTACAAAAAAGTGAGGACAAAAAAATGGATAAGAAGGCAGAGGCTAGAACCTAAATCCTAGGACCTAGATGGAGAAGGCATCACTATCGGAGCTCTCACTGAGACCATTTGTAAAAGAAGAGGGCACCTCTAAGCCCTCGCCGAAGTCGCCATCGCTAAGGAGGTTGCAAGTACCAAGGCCCAAGAGAGGAGAGCTGAGAGCTTGGGCTTCAGAACTTGAAACTTGTGATGGAGAGAAGGTTTGAGGAGAGCTTTTTAAAGGGAGGCCCAAGAGTCCAAGGCACCAACCCAAGGCCAAGGGCCAAGGCCCAACTGTTGAAAGACAGTCTGCGAAGACAAAGAAAGGGAGAGAAGTCTTTGCTTCTTACTGCCCTAACTAAGGAAGGTGCCTCACCTCAACCCTCCAAATACGGAGCAATGATCACAAGGATAGATATGTGAATACAAAGGCCCAACTGTTGGAAGAAGGTTTGCGAAGACACAGGTAGTTGAGGACAAGCCTTTGCTTCTTGTTGCCCTAACTAAGGAAGGTGCTTCACCTCAACCCTCCAAATATGGAGCAATGACAAGGATAGAGAGAACATATCCTTTGTTGCCCTAACTAAGGAAGGTGCCTCACCTCAACCCTCCAAATACGAAACAATGATCACAAGAATAGAGAGAACAGATCCAAAAGTCAACATCCACAGATCCTTGGTTGCTGAGCCTAAAACGACACCAAGAGCAAGCAAGCCCCATAACAGTCAAAAAACAACCATAAACGGTCATTTTTAAAAGATCAAAAAATTTGTTGGGGAGGGAAGAGCATACGATATTGTACGGTACCATACCATACGTATTGTACCGTAGAACCACAACTGTAGTGCTAAGTTAGTCGTCCAAGGCACAGAATTTGTGCGAAATTTCATGGTTGCCAATAATTTTAGGGATGTTGAAATAATACACCAAAATATCATGTGACATTGGGGATATGGGCATCTGGTTATTTGGTCTATAGCCCACTTGGTGTGTAACTACCTCTTAGTTAGAGTTAAAAGATAGGGTTTGGTGCCTATAAAAGAGTATTGTACTTGGTGGTTTATTCATCTCAATCATAATACAATCATCTTGTGTTGTGTCCAATATGCTCTCCTTTGTGTGCTCAAGCTTCCTCTTCTCTCTTCTTCACACTCCACAATCATGGAGATATTTCATCCTCCATAGCTCCATGATTGATCACCTATGATTTGCCAACATGGTATCAGAGCCCAGATCTACTCTCTTTTAGCTTGATTAGGTTCAGCTTATCATTCTCACGAATTATGATAAGTGGTTAATCCTTTTTCTATCATTTCTTCACATCTAGGTCATCTCCTCTTCTACCCACAGTCAGGGGAGCTTTGATTGCTTCTCATAGGAGCAACCAAAGCTCAAGCCAAGCTTTGGGGCCTCTTCTTAGCTCCAGGCACAGCCCGCAGCCCCATCAATTGAACGAATTAACACGCCACGCTGCCAATTTCGCTACTAAGCTTGCATTTTGGGGGAGAAATACAGTGGCGACCTAATCGTGACGTTTCAAACTAATTCATCACACACCCAGGGATTTTCAAGGGCGGCAAACATGACTGCAGCATCAGATTTTCAAAAAAATGCATGTAGGAGCCGCCACAGCCCTGGGCACTTCTCTGACAGTCACTTTGGCATAAAGGTGATTAAGGCGACAATTTTAAGATTAATCTTGTGATTAATGGTTTGAGACTCATGTTAACCTATTGCTAAAAGTGCCTCTTGAAGCTTTTGTGAAGAAAATTTGAGAAATGCTTTCAACTTTGCACTACGAACAGTTAATTACCTCTGCTAATCAAGTGATTAATGCTGATCATTGAGGTGATTTTGGAACGTTGGTGGTTTAATCATACCATTGGGGACCTGCTATAGCTTGCCAAAGCTTCATATTGAAAAAGCCCCTTGATTTGCACTACGAACAGTTAATTACCTCTGCTAATCAAGTGATTAATGCTGATCATTGAGGTGATTTTGGACCGTTGGTGGTTTAATCATACCATTGGGGACCTGCTATAGCTTGCCAAAGCTTCATATTGAAAAAGCCCCTTGATTTTCCCCTCCGATGGTGCAGTATCAGAGCATTCAAGCTCAGCCATCTAAGCACTCAGCTATCCCGAGAAAGGTGCATAAATCCATGGAAGAATGCAGCTAAGGTAGCATTTGTCGGCAGCAAGCAAAGCCAGAGGAAAGAATTCCCTGGGAGTTATGTGCTCAAAGGAGTGTACCATTGGCTCTCAGATCAGTTCCAAAGGTGGAGCATCAGGCATGATCATTCTCAGGAGGAGACCATAATTGTGTAAAGGAAAGGGATTGCATGCATGGGGACAAAGTGGAACAGATGCACAGTTCTCTAACCAGACTTGGAGTGGAATCAGAGGAATGACAGCTTTTCAGTCAAAGTGTCAGAAATTACTCACAGTACAGTCAGATTACTACCCTCCCTCTCCCCTTCAATCTCTTGAACATTGAGAACCTAAAAACATGCAAGAAGACAGACTGACACGTTGACATGCAAGCTGACAGATTAACTTGCAAGCAGATGGATTTTGTTTTCTGTTTTTCAAGCCGGGGTCAGGAGCGGCCAGAGCTGTCCCTGGACTCGAACAGAGAAACACTTTTGTTATTAACTTCCAAGCAGACAGACTAACACTGACAACTCTTCCTACACGTGCTGCTTCACAATTATACTGAAACCTTAACTTAATGGCATACCTCTCTTTGTATCCTTCATAAGGTGAATATATAGCCCTCAGAGCGTTGACCAAATCTTCTACTTCAGCAAGACTAAAGAGGTGTTGGACATTTCTGGAAAATGTACCAGTCATGTTGTGAAGTGTGATTAGAAGCCCTAATTGGGTGTGCTGGAGCTTTTCAGCTTTTTGACTATCACTAGGCAGTCGCACACCTGTAAAAGCTTTGAAAAGTGAGGCTGGTTTCGACAAATTGCATTGTGACACTAGGATCCAAGATCGTGAGAAAGAAAAAGACAACATGCAAAGAACGATTTTGCATTGAAAGTGTGTACAGCCAGAGACCTGCTCCAGACACGACTTCAAGAGAAGAAGACTCTATGCGCATGGCAAATGACGTTGATATTGATGACATGGTCTCAACCAGCAGCTTCGGCACCAATGACTTGTACCTTTCAGGAAAAGCAATCGAACACCTGAAAACATAGATATGAATTCATAGTTGTGAAAATGTCCCAGAGAAACGAAAAACCTCAAGCTCCAAAATGTTTTGAAAATGGCAAAATATTAACATTGAAAACGAAAATGGATCCCAAAGCCAAGTCATCTTGCCATGTCACAAGTTCATTGCATTCCACATACATGCACACAAGCATGAACAAGATCAAGTAGATGGATGAGCAAGGTTACAGTGCAAGGAAAGTTGTTTCAAGGTGCAACACAATGACAATGGGATTACTCCGCTTCATGACAGCACTCACTATGTCTTCGTTAACAACTAGGGTAGAGCATTATTTTCCTAAGGCCATGCTTTATGTGATGTGGCATTCCAACCAAAGTGGTCTTTCCCAACTTGCTAACCAATGCTTTCCAACCTTCTTGTCAAGGGTTTTGGAAAGGGTTGGCTGGCAAGTTGGGATCCAAACGTATTAACATTTATTGGCAATGGCTCCTCCTAGGCAAAAATGGATTGGGACATAGTCACGTTAAGTTTTGGCAACTGCATAAGAATTCAAATACAAAAACGGGATAAAGACTGGAGGAGTCTGGAGCCATCCATGGAGAAAATATATATGCTTGACTCATTTGTTTGGCTAAAATAAGCTTGTCAATGTAGCATGATTGATATAGAAGGAATTCTCCAACATAAAATCTATCAAAAAGACCTCACAAATGAAACAAAACTTGCAATCGATACATAAAACAATGTTAACTTACCATTTCCATTCTTGCTCTAGAGCGAGGAGAACTTCATCATAAAACTGAGGGAGCCAATCAACAAAAGAGGTTCGAGAATCATCACTGGTGAGAGTCAAAGTGGAAGCCCGGCTCTCCCCTGGCTTTTCATCAATGGAATGCTTGCTTAATGCTAGGCCACCTTTCCCTGAATCATACTCTTCCCACACTCGACGCAGTGGCTTGAGTCGCACACGTGTGTACTGCTTTTCTAAAGAACTGTAATGGCCAATGGTTACAAGAATGGCATGAAAACCTTGTGTAGCCTCCACCTGCAGGATTACTAAACCAGCATAAGCAAGCTCTCACACGGGCCCTCAGCTGTGTGTCTTGTAAAGGGCACATAATTTGACATGTTATCTAACACAAAAAAAGGAACCTTGTGGCAACAACAAGGACCAGACCTTTCTTTGTATGAGTGCATCAGAAAGCCGAGGCAGGACCATTCCTTCAAGACGATCTTCTAAGACTTCTAGCTGACGCCTGACGTTTGCAAATTCTGGAACCTAGAACACATAAGAGCTGATTAACATTGAGAGTAATGCTTCATAACTCCAATCCATGATTAGCATTATCTTGAGCAGCTTCACCAGGTTTTAAGGAATACACAGATACAATCTACAGTAGCAAAAGGAACCTTACTTCACAAATAACACCAACAATAAGAAAACCTTACTTCCCCAATAACTGACAAGCAACGTCGCATGTTGGCAAGAGTCTCTGCAGCCCGTGGAAGATCCCCACTTGCAAACACAGTCTCAACACTCGCACTCAGCTGAGCAAGACCAGCAGCATCCTGAACCTCGATAAAGAAGTTATAAGGATACTGAACTGATAGAGATTAAGAATGATTGCTTAAACACCACTAAAACAAATAACCAAAGTCTGAGTAACACCTGCAGAGTTCCATGGGCAGCTTCCATACGCTGCTTCACAACATCCACTCGGGCAAGTGCAGCCACTGATTCTGCACACGAGCCTTCTGCCTGAACAGAACTATGTTATCATGATATGCATCACAATCAACTGATCATGCTTCCAACAAGTTGAACTTGTCTGTGAGCAAATTTTAATAATTAGTTACTCGTCTTAAGCTTAAGCAGTTGTCCAATCAAGAAGCCAGAAACAATATTGCATCACATTAACATAAATACCAAATATCAGACAGCATTCAAGTACACACGTACTTAGAATTAAGAGCTTCAGCACGAGGGGTCAAGATGATAAACCAACCTACTGGGTCTCAATGGATAGGAAAGGTCCGCCCCTCTTGCAGCGCATTTCGATTACTAGAATGAGAATGGACGTGCACTACAAAAACTGGCTGAAATAAAACTGTGCCTCTTTCTGCAAATCAGGCAAGGAACTGCACTTGCCTTCTCTTCCACTTTGGTACCTTTGCTGAAAACAAAAGCCCAGAAGTTCCTCCTTGCTTGCTTCTCGCTGATTTAGCCCTTTTGGGGGCTGGCTTGGGCTTGCTTCTGATGCTCAAGGGCTGGAGAGGGCCAGGGTGAAGAATAAATAAAAAGAGAGAGAATGGAGCCCTCTGTTTATTGTATGCCTCCCTTCTCTACACGGAGGTCCACTTGTCAGCTAGCTGAAATAAAAGGCCCTTTACAAACAGCCCATTGTTGGCCACGCCATGGGTGGGCACAAGGTTGCATTCCATACGTGCACGGATCCATACAATCCGTACCTAGCCAAGCCATGGGTACCTAGCCCAAGGTTGCATTCCATACACGCACGGATCCTGAAATTTTTAATCTAGCAAACCTAAATGTCATGTCATACTATTTCTCCAATTCTTCCAAAAAAAAAAAATCATTTCTCCCAATTCCTCCAATTTCCCTAATTTCTCCAATGCAGCGCTATTCCCTCACCAAGTTCCTCGATTTCCCCTATTTCTTCCAATTTTTCCTAATTCCTTCCAATTCTTCCAGTTTTCCAAGTTTCCCTTAAGTCTCCTCAATTTCCCCCAAGTCTCCCAATTTTTCCCAAATACCAATTTTCAATGTTCCATATTTTTTATTTATAGGTTTTCTTTAAACACGAACGTACTTAACATACCTTATCTTGATGTGTTCTTTACGTATCCTACCCGAACACATTCGAAACGTACCGTACCTAACGTTTCTATCCATCTTGGCCTAGCCAAGCTCTTCAACGAACGTGCACCCATAGTAGTCAAGGGGTTGTTTGAAACATGTTTCCTAAACGTTTCAAACGTGTTTCATAAAACCAAGCCGACGGGTTTTACAAGTTTCCTACCTTGAAGTTTTTTAATGTAAAAAATTTCAAATATATAATGTTTAAAATATGTAGTGAATGCACAAAAATCATGAAAACATCAATTTGAAGCCTACATGTAGCACAATTCATAGAACATCAATGTAGAATTTAACTTGTTACCCTTGCCTAGGCCCCAGTGTCACAGTGACACACTTATCACTGACATAGCAATTTGCAAGTGGCATGAACAATGAAAACTTTCATTCCTAACAACATAACAAGAGTAAATAATGTAGTCTTTGAATCACAAATGACGAAAAACCATATGATCATACATCATCAATGATCATAGACCATGATCCAAATTTCCAATCATCCATGCCACAGGCCCACAAAAAAAAAAAAAAGCATACATGACACTACATAGGTTATAAGTTTGAAGTGTTCATGAAGTTATGGTCCAAATTGCAATGCCCATAAAGTTTAAACAACACAAAATAAATCATGAATAGCCACATGGCTCATGGACCATGGCTCAAGCTCTCAGCCTAGCTAGTAGCTAGTCTTGCAAGTCCTCAATCTCCTCGCTCTCATCATCGTCCGACTCAGATTCACTGCGAGAATCAGATGTAGAGGAAGACTCAGTGGTTGCACTCGCCTCAATCATTACCGCACTAGTACTAGCACCTCTTGCAAATCAATGTGCACGTGTAACATGTCGTTGTGTGGTGACCTCATAAAGCATGGTATAAATGTCATGCTTCTCTTGAGGAATCTCTAGGACTTCCTTCACTTTCTCAATGTCAATTTTATCGACATTGACTTGGCAAGGCTCAACGGGATTGCCTACCTGCTCAATTAGACAGAGGTTGCAATGACAAAATACCAGGCGCTCTAATTAAGCAGTGGACAACCGATTCCTCTTCTTTGTAGAAGAGGACCCAAGTGCTCCAGTTCCTCTAGCAAGGACCCGAGCTACAATCCTGTGATAGGATTTGAATGGTGAGGGATTTCTATCATAATTCATTCAACAAAAGAAGTTGAAGATCTTGTTAGTAGTTACTGATAGGTATACTACAAGTGGATTCTTTTGTAAGACTCAAGAATCAAGACTGTCATATTTCTGACTATACACATGTGGAGGAACAGCATGGAAGAGTAGGTATAGACCCTAGTGTGTGTTCTAGGCATGGTTTAGTACATGTGGAAGGACTCCATGGAAGGATTAAGATCCTGGTGTGAGCTCCTAGCATGATTTGTTACATGTGGAAGGACTCATGAAAGGATTGAGATCCTGGTGTGAGCTCTTGGCGTGATTTGTTACATGTGGAAGGACTCCATGGAAGGATTGATATCCTCATGTGAGTTCCTAGCATGGCTCAGTACATGTGGAAGGGGTTCATGGAAGAGTAGATACCCAAGTGAGAGTTCCTGGCATGCTGATGAAGTCTCATGGAAGGGTGGACACCCTGCTGAGCATTCTTTATACCTGTATGGGCGGTGCCCAAGATGGGTTCTGTACAAGATGAACAAGTTGGGAGATGGCATCCAGAATATTGTGCATAAAGCATTTGTGTGTGTTTTGACATGCATGAATGACTTGTCTCAGCTGCCTGGTATTTCTACTTGTGATTATTGTTGTCATGTGCAAGACATGCACTGGTTGAACTCAGAGGCTAATCCTGAAGGGGCAACAAGATAAAGACAACTTTGAACCAGATTTTGGAGCAAGTGTTGCTGATTTGGCAAGCGATTGACTATTGGTGGACATGGAGGGCTGTCGGCCAGCATATACAGGTGTATGTCCAGTCGGCTCCAACAAGGTGAATATTGTTTGTCCAGGAGCTGGTCGACCAGCAGTCAACCAGTTCAATGTGTCTTTTCCAGCCTATAAAAGGCAATAGAGCTCATCGTTTTCAGCATTCAGTCCATTTGCTTGGCTGGATCATAGATTAGGTCTAGACTTACGCATAGATTAGGTACTTACACCTTTTCATGGAGCCAAGGGTTCCAAGACTGTTGTACCTTTTTGTACTTTATGATATACTGCATACTCAGCTATCTCTCTCTCTCTTTTCTCTAGCATCTACTTGCGTTTTGCATCAGCATGTTCCCAGATGGTGTTTAGGGCTGAAAGAAGACTCCCAGAGCTTCTGCATGTTACAGTTGTAGAGGGGTATCTTGTCCGTGTATCCACACTTGACAGGAGGTGGTGTGTGTGAGGCATCCCATAAAACAAAGGGATTGTAAGACCTTGGTGCTTTTGTATAAAAAGGGGTATTTTCCCAATGTTGAGGGAGGAACACAATCCATCATTTATCTTCGTTTTGTAGTTAGGCATTGAGTTCATCTACAAATAGAGTAGATTTTTGGCGATCCTACTGGGGATCGAACCTGGTACCTCCAGGTTACAAGCCACCCCCATCAACCACTAGAACAAGCGCCCGATGTTAATAATGCAAAAGCTTGAACACAACGAATACTTCTCTGTTGTTGCAGGTGGCAAGACAATCAGCTTTGTCTATTACCTCTCTGTCTAGTAAAGGATATACCATGAGTTGTTCCACAGTAAATGGCTAGTGTGCTGAAAAAATCCGTGGCCCCATCACCCTGCTGCCCCCCAACTCCACCTCATCCATGCTCTGCAGGCTTCAATACCTTTTGTTGTATGTTCACTGGGCATGCCCATTTAACCTCTTGTTGCTTGTCTACAACTTGATCTCGAGGAGGCACTAGGGGCGAGAATGGTGGGTACACCGTTGAGTAGAGAATGAATAATAGCAAGAATGAAAGGCGGGTACACCGTTCGAGCAAAGAATGAGTACACCGTTGAGCAAGAGGCCAGCAGGGCGGTTGGAGGGTAGGCAACTAGAAGGTCGGGCAAGAGTACTAATTAGCAGCACAGCAACGGAAGATAGGCACTGGGGTCGCGGAGATGGTGGGAAAACCCCAACTAGAAGTGAATGGAATGGTGGGGAGGATATTAAACAAAGGCCAAGCGGTTGGTGGAAAGGTCGTGGGCATGGTAATAAGCAGACAACAACAGCGATGATGAGCTTTGAAGGTGGTCGTGGGCAATTAGCGATGACAAGCTACAAAGAAGGCTGAAGCAAGGTAGGGGTGAAACGGAAGTGAAGGGGATTGAGGAAAGGCAGGTGAGAGGAGTGAAGTCGAGGCAGTGGGTGGGAGTCGAGTAGAGGGGTGTAAGGACGCGAAGATGGTGGTGAGGGTAGGAGAGGCAAGTTAAGAGGCAAACTAATGCAGGTACCCATGCAAATCATAGAGGCCGCAACAAATCATAGTCAGACCAAGGCGCAAACTGTATTGGCCAGCTCCTGCTTGATGCCATGCTCCGAACAAAACCGCACAAAAGCATTAGAAGAAAACTCCCCTCCTTTGTCAGCCCGAAGAGTCTTCACCTACAATCCAGACTCCTTCTCCACCATAACATGCCACTCCTTGAACCGAGCAAAGGCTTGGTCCTTCTGGGAAAGAAAATAAACCCATGTAAACGTGCTACAATCATCCACAAGCAACATAAAGCACAAAGAACCTCCCAGAGATGGGATCTGCATAGGTCCACACATGTGAGTGTGTACCAACTCCAAAGGTTTCAAGACCCGCCTAGTAGCCTTCTTCGGAAAAGATTCCCTGTGCTGCTTACCACAAATGCAAGAACTACAGTGTCCCTACCTACTGCCAACATCTGGCAAGCCATCCACCATCTGATCCCAGAAAGCCCGTCGTAGCGCATCCACATTCAAGTGGCCGAAATGGAAATGCCACAGATCACCAAGCTGAGTACTTGTCAAAGAAGAGAGTGTTGAGAGTTTGTAGATCCCATTCTCCACTCCACCTTCCCATACAACTTGACCTATTGCTTTGTCTCGGAGAGCAACAAAATGCTCATCAAACTCCACCCGTATGCCAGCCTTGCAAACCTCATGCACTGACAAAAGATGAAAACCAAGGGATGGGACATAAAGAACTCGGGAGGAATGCTTCCCCCCTTTGCCATCGGGAATAATCTCCAACCTACCCTCACTATGAATTGGGATAGTGGATTTGTCACCAATGAAGATGTGAGTTGTCTGCCATCGAAGATCCTGTAATAACTCTCGGGAAGGAGTTATGTGCCTAGAAGCACCACTATTGAGAATCCACTCCCAAGTATCCCTGGCGCTGAGACCAACTGCCTCCCTGCTCGAAGAAGATGAAGCATTTGTGTCCATAATCTCCAAGTGCACAAAAGCCGGAGTCTTTGCACCTCCAGCTGAGGAATCATCACTTTTCTTGGTACTCCGCCGAGGACACTTCCTCCAATAGTGACCCTTCTGGCCACAATGGTGGTTACAGGTCCGCTCGGCCTTCAAAGCATCACGCTCTGAGTTGGGCTTCTTCTCAGAAGACTTCGCCAGTGAAGACTTCCCTTTGCCCTTGTTGTTGTTGCGGCCTTTCAACCGCTGGCAATCAAGGCCTCAGAACCTCTGCCCTATGAAGGGTTCGTAAACCGCTCTTCCTGGTCCAAAACCACAGGCACAAGCTCCTCCCATGTGATGGTGCTCAGCCTCCCACTGGTGATCAAAGAAGAATAGAAAGTTGAATACTAAGAGATCAGATGAGATAGCAAAGTGATGGCCATATCCTCTGAAGATATCTCCTTCCCAGCCTGAAGAACCTCCTGCTGAAGAGCCTGGAGTTTGTTGATGTGCTCCCGCATCATCGAAGACTTTGCAGGATTCATCACTCGCATCTGCACTTCCAAGGAAATCCGCTTCATGGGTGATACCCTGTTATACAAAGAAGCCAAGTGCTGCCAAATTCCTTTTGATGTGATTGATCACCTAGGGTGTGCAATTAAGGAAGATGAAAGAACGCACACGGGCATTGCCACAATCCCATAACTGTGCCTGAGCCTCCCATTCTTTCCTAGTAGAAGGTAAAAGCTCCCCGTCCTCCAACTCTAGCCTTGAAACACCAACCACGATGAAATCAGCCAAGTCATAAGACTCCAAGACAGACTCCATCATTACCTTCCAGATGCCATTGTTGGTCCCGTCCAACTGTCGATCCACCGGGAATGTGGGGAGGGTGGGGATCTTCACATGCTTCTCAACCATCTCAAGCAAATCTGCCATCTCAAGGGTTCACAAGGTCTTGTGAAGGGAGGGTGGGTGGGAAAAAAAAAATGAAGAAGAGGCTGCAAACACTATGCAAGGTGGCTGTCCAGCAGTGATGGCTGCCTTCTACCTATTTCTCCAAGTCCCGAACAACCCAAAAATTCTCCAATCAGCACCAAAAAACAACAAACCCTCAAGCTCACACTGTCTCCAAGCTTCAAGCCACCTGGGGCTCAGATACCATGTCGGAATGCACAATGGAAAAGAGATGAACTGCTGTGGGAAAGAAAACGCAGAAGTATAGAGAGAGAGAGAGAGAGAGAAGCTGTATAAACTTTGTTATATACAACAAGATCCGGTACAAATGACAAGTGGGGGGCAAGGGGCAAGGGTGGTATTTATACCAGCCTAGGCTATTGGTCGGCTAGCCCAAAAATAGCCGACAACAACTGAGAGATCCACGACTGAGAAAACTGCCAGTTGGCCAGAACCATATCAGGTCAGCCAGCAATACAACAGGTCGGCCATGAGAGAAGACACCCGGGCAGCTCTCAAGATCCCCCACAACTAGCAAAACTGGGGAAAAAACATGGAAAATTAGAAAAAATGGAGACTACTCCTAACTGGGCGGGCACACCCACAATAGAGGCCCTCACTCACTACCGAGTAATATGGTACAGACAGGAGATGACTACTAACATGAACAGCCCCAAGTCGACGGCAACCCACCTTTGAAAGCACTTGCTACAGCCCAACCCAACCCTGAAAGCACCCCAGTAACACAACACTAATGATGAAACCCTAGAACCTAAAGAGCACGAGACAAACCCTAAAAGGAACTTTTTAACTCGGCTCGCTGAAGCTCACGCTCCCCCCCCCTGCTCGCGCTGACTGCACGCCCTCCCCCCATTCCCGCCATCGCGTCTGCTCCCCCCCCCCCCCCCCCCCCCCCCCCGCCTGCCCTCGCATTTGCCCCCCCCTCCCCCGCCTGGCTATCCTGCGCGCTTCAGCGCTGTAGCGCCCGCCGTCCCCTGCCCCTACTCCTCTCCTTCGCGCCCTCCCGTCCTTCTTCAGCGCCACGCCCCCCCTTTCGCCGCCGTCGCCCTATCTTCCCCCCCATCCCCTTTTTCGTTCCGCTTCCGCCTCCCCCCTAGGGGCTTTTTGTCTTCGCCGCCTTACCCCCCCCCCCCCTTTTTGTTCTGATTTTTCCATCCCCTGGGGTCTTCTTTTTTTCTTTTTGCCTTCCGCCTTCCCCTCCGTCCTTTGTGTGCAGCTCGGTTCTTGCAAGACTCTCCGCATTCGCTCCGCCTTCGACATAGCTTCAGACACTGATGGAGGCTCCTCCCGCCCCACCTCAGAGGGACTCTCCCGCAGCCCCCTCGCCCGCCCCTGAGGATACCCCCATCAGGCTTTCTCTTTCGCCAGAAGAGGAAGCGAGCCTCGCCGCAGAGGTGGAACGCCTCCAGGCACATTCCACCATCTGCCGTATAGTCGGCACTCGCCCCAGCAGAGGGGAGATCCGGGATCTTCTCCAGGCCTGCCTTCTTGCAGATGTGGGCAAGATCCTGGACGTTCAACTACTGGGCCGTGGACATTACCAGATCGAGTTCGAGACAGCCCAGAGCGTGGCCAAGGTTCTAGCCATGAGTCCCCTTGACATCAGGGGTGCTCGGGCATTCTTCAGACCTTGGCAGCATGGCTTTGACCCAGCAGCGGCCGAGCAGGGAGAGCGCCTTTTCCATGTTACAGTTTGCTTCCCTGGACTCCGCCGTGAGTACCTTCCGCTCCTTTCTAGGCTAGGAGCATTGGTGGGTTCGGTGCTAGAGACTGGCCCCACAGCAGCTTCAGTGGTGGCCAGAGCAGCTGGGCTACCTTCGGTCAGAGTTTTGGTTCCTGACATCTCCTCCCTTCCGAAGGTCATTCAGCTACCTAGGATAGGGGGGGGATGGATTGATCAAAAAGCGGAGTTCTCGGGGCTCCCGAACCAGTGCTTTATTTGCAGGCAGGTCGGCCATCTGGCCAAGGCCTGCCCTCGCAGGAGACCCCGACCTTCACCGCAGCAACAGGCCCCTGATGGCCCGCCCACAGATGCGGCTCGGCAGGCAGCCTCCGGGACACCTGCTCAGGCCACAGAGACCTCGGAGTGGCAGCCTGGACAGGGGCGCCGTTGAGGGAGACAGCCACAGCAGCATGCCCAGAGACCGATGCAGCAGCAGCCACAGTCTCAGCATCACTGGGTTCCCGTGAGGAACAGCTTTGCTCCCCTCTAGGAGGAGACCCCAGCGCCGACTGAGGACTAGGAGATGCCAGCACCCCCTCCTTCACCCCCCCCCCATCCCCGTCCCCCCCTACCACCTCACTTCCACCTTCGCCTCCTCCCGTCCCCGCTCCGGTTTCGGCAGCGGCTCCTTCTCCACCCCCCTCGCCCCCCCCCCGCCCGCCTCAGCTCCCCGGGAGGCCCTGGCTATCCCCTGGCGTTCACCTGCAGTCCGGAGGGCTCTGAGCACCGACCTTGCTCGAGCACCGCAGAGGAGACTTACCATGCCGATTCGGGCTTCACAGATATCATCTATCCGCAGTCGGCTGAGTCGCCTCGGCACTAGACAGCGCTCGGAGGCTTTTGATTACTCCTTCACACGGCTTTTTGGAGCAGAGGGCCCCCATGAGCCAGCACCCATCAGAGTTCATGTAGTGATACCTTCGGCCCGCGGGGAGGAGGCACTTGATTCAGCAGTGGCCTTCTCGTTCCCTCTCTGTGGCCCATGCGACCGGGAGTGGACTCTGGAGCTCGCTCTTAGCACTTTGAAGACTCATGCAGTTGAGTTTTCTCACCATGTGAGCGATCTGGAGGTGACAGATGTGATAGGCCGACTATGGGAGTTGGCTCATTTTTTCTTGGATCCCGGGAGTCAGGGATTCGTCATTTGGTCGTTCGCATAGTGGCAAGACTTAGCACGCGACCCTGGATATGTATGCATACACGAGGTTGCTCTGTCTGAGCGGGAGGCAGTCGCCATGGGACACAGCCACTGGCGCCTAATCCGTGATTCTTGCAGCACACCGGGTGGGCAGATTCGTAGCCGCTCGGATGGGGACTATTCTCCATCCAAGCCGCTTGCAAAGGCACACCGTACAGCTGAGACAGATCCACCTCAGCAGGTCATCCATGAGGATCATCTCATGGAATGTACAGGGCGTTGGCGGAGCACATTATATACGCTATCGTGGTTGCTTGAGGCAGGAGCTTCAGAGATGCCTGGTTGGTGGCAGTATTGATATTTTGATGATGCAGGAGCACCACTTGGGTGAGAGCAGGATCCGGAGATATGGTTCGGTGATGCCTGGTAGATGGGACACCTTTTGGTCTGCAGGGTTTGGCCCTTTGGGTGGACAGGGAGGAGTATGTATGGTCATTTTGCAGATGTATGGCGGGCAGGCCATTGTGGATCGAGGGATCATTGTGCCTAGTAGAGCACAGTATGTCATTCTGAGGATGCATGATGAGCTCTTGGGCGTGCTCAACGTCTATGCACCCAACCATGCTAGTGTTGCCAGAGCAGAGTTCTCGACCCAGGTTACGGATGCATTGCCAGAGGCTGCACATTGGTGTGTCGGGGGAGACTTCAACATGCTTGAGGACCCGGCCGATCTCTGCAAAACTTTGCCAATGTATTCCTTCTGAGACAAATACAACAAATGCTGATTTCTGTCCCGAAGTATCCGCATACCCAAAATGTGATTTGCATCACCCAAATCCTTCATATCAAAGGTCTGATGCAGCCTCTTCTTCAAGGCATCCATCTCTTTACGAGATTTCCCGGCAATCAACATATCATCAACATACAAGATGAGGATCAATAGACTGCCATCCAAAGCTTTCTTGGTGTATAAGCAGTGATCTATGTCACTTCTCCTGAAATCCTGGGATTTCATGAATGTATCAAATTTATGATACCATTCCCTTGGTGCCTGTTTGAGCCCATAAAGACTCTTTTTCAGCTTGCATACAAGCTTCTCCGTTCCATTCACTGCATAACCCTCTGGCTGTTGCATATATATCTCCTCATGGAGATCACCGTGAAGAAAAGCAGTCTTCACATCCATATGAATCAAATCCAGATCATCATGAGCAACCAAAGCTAATACACCTCTAAGTGTGGTCATTTTGACCACTAGAGAGAAGATCTCATCAAAGTCCACACCATATTCCTGCTTGAAGCCCTTAGCCACTAACCTGGCTTTGTATCTTGGCTTTGCATCTGGTGCAACTTTGAGCCTATAAACCCACTTGCATGGCAAAACCTTCTTGCCTGTAGGCAAATGCACCAACTTCCATGTTCCATTTTTGTGCAGAGAATCCATCTCTGACTTCATAGCTTGCTCCCAAAGAGCCTTGTCTGCCCTCTGTAAAGCCTCCTTGTAACATGAGGGCTCCCCACAGTCAGTGAGCATCAAGTAGTCAACCCCTGGAACAAACCTGTCAGGGGCTCTGGAGGGTCTTGTGGACCTCTGTACCCAATGACCATCATTTGCAGGTTGCTGTCCAGCCTACATATCACCTATTGGTGGCTCCTGTTCCATGCCATAAGGTTGAAATATCATGCCCGGTATCTCCTCTAATTGTGGGATATCCATAGGGATATCTTCTGCCATCTCTGGCTGTCCATTTGGACCATTTTCAGCACCATTTAAGGGCTGGTTTTGCTGCTGTAATGGCTGATTTACAGCCCTTGGTTGTTGTCCATGATGTCAATCATCATCAAAGATGACTCTGCCGGGCTCCTGTTGCCTTGCAGGCTCCTTATACATGCATGTTTCATCAAAAATGACATCATTGCTGCGTATAATCTTTCTATTCACTGGATCCCAAAGTCTATACCCGATTTCACCTCTGTCACCATATCCTAGGAATATGCATTTGTGAGACTTAGGATCAAGTTTGGTGCGTATTTCCCTGCGTATGTGCACGTATTTCCCTGCGTATGTGCACGTACGCAACACAACCAAACACTCTCAAGTGCTTGTAGGACGGAGGCTTCCCAGTCCATACTTCCTCTGGCACTTTCCCACCAAGCCTCGTGTTAGGTGACCTGTTTATAAGATGAACGGCTATCATAACAGCTTCAGCCCAAAAACCATAAGGTAACGCAGCATGTGACAACATAGAACGGACCTTCTCCTGAATGGTCCTGTTCATCCTCTCTGCTATCCCATTTTGTGGAGGATCATAAGGAGTAGAGAGCTCCCTCTTGATGCCTTTAGCATCACAAAAGTCCTGAAACTGTTTGGACATATACTCTCCACCATTGTCGGAACGCAAAGCCTTCAGTGTTTTGCCAGTTTGATTCTCAACATGAGCAACAAACTTCTCAAACACTGAGAATGTATCACTCTTCAAATGAAGAGGATAAACCCACACCTTGCGCGTGGCATCATCAATAAAGGACACAAAATATTTTGCCCCTCCCAAAGAAAGCTGAGGCATCTCACATACATCTGTATGCACAAGCTCTAACTGAGCATCTTTCTGTCCAAGAGCTTTCTTGTGGGGGCACTGGAGTTGCCTGCCATATATACAATGCTCACAAAACTGAAAACTTGAGAACTTTAAAGAAGGCAAGTAACCAAAACGAGACAATTGCTCCATTCCTTTGGCACTCATGTGTCCCAACCGGCTATGCCACATAGAGATTTCCGGCAGCTCAGTTGCATTTACATTAGCATGGTGACAAACACCAGCATGCATGAAGTAAAGAGTGTCCACCTTAGAGCCTCTGGCAACAACCAGTGAGCCCTTACTAATCTTCCACTTTCCACGACCAAATGTGGTAGCATAATCAGCATCATCAAGCTATCCAGTACAAAGCATGTTCTTCTTGATCTCAGGCACATGCCTGACATCATGGAGCATAAGCTGTGAGCCATCTGAAAACACAAGCCTCACATCACCTCTGCCAAGAATCTTGCATGCATGGTTGTCACCCAAATAAACTACTCCTTCATTGCCAGCAGTATACCTGACAAACAAGTCTCTGCAACCTGTGACATGAAAGGAGGCACCTGAATCAATGATCCATGAGTGCATACCATGACCATCTCCTGCAAGAAGTGAATGGGCATCAAGTGAAGACGTGAATAGGACTTCATCCTCACTGTCACCTACATGTGACACATTGACTTCTTCAATCTTGACTCCACTTTTGCCCTTTGGCTTTGCATCTTTGGCTTCATCTTTGTCTTTGTCTTTTCCTTTGCCCTTTTCCTTTTGATCATTCTTCCATTTATAGCATTGCTTTTTGATATGTCCCTTCTTGCCACAATAATGGCATTCCAAGTCCTTTTTGGAGCGGGACTTGCTCCTTCCCCGTTCTTGGCTTTTACCCCTTTGCTGGGATCTCCCACGTGCATTCATTGCATTGGACTTTCCAACAGAATTGTTCTTCCGGTTCATCTCTTCTTGAAGAAGAGCACCCTCCACATCTGCATATGACAGCATAGCATTTGAATTGCTAGTGGCTGTCCTGAATGTGTCCCAACTCTCTGGCAAAGTGCATAAGAGAAAGGTGGCTTTGAACTCATCGTCCATTGCCAACTTTTGATTGATTACCTGGCTGACAACACCATTAAACTCATTTAGATGGGCTGTCATAGACGCCCCTTCCTTCATTTGAAGACCTATGAGTTTCTTCAACCAATACACTTTGCTTGAGGCACTTTGCTGGGCATACAAGTCCTGCAATCTCTGCCACATTCCCCAAGCTGTCTTCTCTTCATGTATGCTGAAAAGTAAAGTGTCTGACACAGACAACATGATGGTGGATCTTGCTAGCTCATCCATATCTTCCCATTCTTCAGCAGTAAGAGAAGCGGGCATTACACCCCTTTCTTTGATGGGCTTGTGCTGTTTCTTCTGGAGCAACACATTATAGCACTGGGTTTGCCAAATGTCATAATTATGTGAGCCTTCAAGCTTCTTGATGTGAAGCAATGAAGAGCTCTCACCTGTGGTTGCCATAGCAATATGCAACCTTTGACACAGTCAATGCCTGACTCCCTGCAAGATGTGCAAACACTGCACCAAAGCACACAAAGTGCTCACAGTTGTTCTCCCAAAGTTTATCTCCCACTGCGGAAGCACGAATGCAACTCTACTCCCACTGTATGTGATAAAATCACCAAAATCTGGTTGCTGCAGATTTAGGACAGCACCTTAGATGTGCTCTGTTCCCCTTCCAAAGAAATACAACAGTACTAAGTGCTCACCAAATGATGTACCAAATCTGTACCGGCAAGTACAGCAGCTGAAAATGAGCCTTTTCTTCACTCAAATCAATGTACAGCCATGCCAAAACTTGTACAAAGTTGTACCAAATCTGTACCAGCAAGTACAGCAACAATAAATGCTCTCCTGGCTGTCCAAATGAGTGAAAATCAGACCTTAACCGTCCTCACCACTGCATACAACAATCCCGGACAGAAATTGAGCAAAAGCCCCTTGATTCAAGATCAATTTCTGATCATACATGGTACATTAACGCACATGAAGACATCCAGAGTCTTCACAATGCTTCCCCCTGGCCACATATACATCCAAAGCCCCTTGATTTACAGGCACATTGAGTGCTTGACAGGCATCAACACATTGCCCAAAGCATCAAATAACAGTGCCTGCATGCAAATCAACCCAATCGGCACAAAAGCCCTTTGATTTGCACTCCAATTTCCTGCAATTTTGCCCCGAATATGAGATTGCTCACATGATACAGCATGTATGAATGCCCAATGGCACAATTACATCAAAAGCCCCAAATTTTGACATCCAATTTCCTGCAAATTGATCCTGAATGTGACCAATGTCACCCAGTGTTGCCAATTTTGCTCAAAAATTGAGCAATTTGGACCTGTACCTGCTCAATTGATGATCGTACCAGCTCAATTGCAAATCCCAAAAAAAATTGAAGCAAATACCTCTGAGAAATTCTGATTAATGTTGCAGAAAGGGAGGAGTCGTATTGCTGCAAGAAAAGGGGGTTGTTGGGGGGCGTCGTGCTGATGCTGCTGCTGCTGTGCAGATGAGCGATAGCTGAGGAGCTCTGGTCGTATGCCTGGTCGCTTCTTCTCCAGGCTCGAAACTCCAGTAGAAGCTCGCGGGTGAATCTCCCGAGAAGCAGGCGTATGCGTGCGATGTTGGCGTTGGTGCGTAGCTCTCCTCGTGGGCGACAGGACCTCCACGGGGACACGTAAGCGTGCCCTTTGTTACGCCTTGGCCAGCGCTGCATGCGACGGGAACTTTTTGTTGACGCCGCCTCCGCCTAGTGGTTTTACGCCTTGTGGCCAGGCGTCTAACGCCCAACGCCTTGCTACAACAGTTCTGCACACGCAGCACACCTAGGCGACTTCCAGTGCAGCTCGTTGACCAGCGACCAGTTCTTCTACAATCGACGTGCTGACACCAGCGTTCTCAACGGCCAGCGTAGAGAGTCGTGCAGCAAAGCAGCTGCTAGAGAGTCGTGCTGTCAAGGGAGTGCAGGCGAGGCAGAGCTGCAGAGGCCATGAACTGTGTTGTAGGCTCTGATACCAGTTGAAGGGAGATTAGAGTTAGGGTTTCATGTGGGAGACATACACAGAGAGAAGGAGAGAGAGAGAGAGAGAGAGAGAGAGACATGTGTGGATAAGTCAACTCATCAAGTGTGAGTGTGTGACTCCCCTATCACACATGTATATTTGCACTAGTACACATAGTGCACTTAGTACATTAATAGTACTAAGTGTACTATGTACTATAAAACACATGGGCTTGTACACACTATAAGGGTGGGCATAATGCCTTTACCCCAACATCCAGGAGGGGACGGTTGTGGGGGACGGCTGCATGGGAACGCCTGCAAGTTACTGTTAGGGCAATGGTCGCATTTTGACCTTTTTTGGCCGTTTGGGAGGGCTTTTCATGGGCCTTTAGCCTTGGCCCATAGGCCTTGAGCCTTTGAGGCTTTGGGCCTTGGCCTCTCTCTTGCCTCCCTCCCTATAAGAAGACACACACACACACTCCCTCTCACACTTCAAGCTTTAGCTTCACACACACACACACTCTCTCCCTCAAGTGGCAAGCCTCAAGGGCCAAGGTGTCACGTGCATCCCGCACTTGGATGCCACGTAGACATTTCTGTACAGAAGGTGCAGGACCTGGGATGGTGAACTAGTCCCATGTGAGCCCAGTCCGGGACGAGTCAGCCAGGGATCCATCTCAGTCGTCCGTGGTCAGGTGTGCACTGTCCTGCACATGAAACAGTGCCAGTCCGCGCTATGAGTCTCCCTCTAGAATGACGTCGGTGGTTCTGTGTATCTGGTATGGTACCGGATGCCAGATCACTGAGTAGAGTAGGTTTAGGACAAGGGGCCAGCCCATAGGGCTACCCCAAAGCTTAGTATGGGCATGGGAATGGTGTGAAACCATCCCCATGAGGGCCAGGAAGGCCCAGTCTGGACCCACCAGCCATGGAAGGGCTGTGGGACAGCCCTAGGGCAAAGATAAGGCTATTTTCAGGAGCATACAGCCTTTAAATGGCTGTAGGGCATGTATGGGGCAGCCCATACAGGCTGCCCAGCTTTGGGATTGTGGGCAAAAGATGTGCCCAGCCCTTAAGAAGCAGGCGCCTCATGTCCAACCAGCCAAGAAGTGATGCACAGGATTTATGGGAATTTTTCCAGCATTTAATGGGATTTTTCAGCATTAAATGCTGAATATCCAGTCGTGGGACATATCTGATGATGGCCGCCTGCCCTTATGCTGGCCGACTGCTCCTGAAGGATAGTATAAATAGAAGAGAGCCATAATCCCATCATTCATCTCAGTTTTCACCAAGTGCTCAAGCCAATCAAGGGCCAGTCAAGCCAAGGAGATTGCCAAGCAAAGGGGTGGACTTCTGAAGGTCAAGGGCAGGATTTTCCAGCCAAGAAAAGGTCAAGTTTACTGTATTTGTTTTCAGATTTACATCATTCTAATAAAGCAAATACACCATCCGTGGTGGGGGCCCTACAGAGGATAATTGGGACCCAATACTGTGTCCTCTCCATCTCCCCCTTCTCTCTCTATTTTCTGCACATCTCCTTTCAGTTGTGCGTTAATTTCCGTCGCGAAAAGAGTGCTGATTTCTGAGTTTTGAAGTACCGATCCTTCTCCGAAGCTTCCGCATATTACAGTGGTACCAGAGCCTACTTCAAGGACAAAGATTCAGCAAAGAAAACCAGAAAATTTTTTCGCTCGTGTGGTTGGTTTTTAGACGCCGGTGGACTACCCCTTTCGGAGTGACTCCTGTCCCTCGAAGGACGGTTGGTTTTTAGCCTCCGGAAGCCTCTGGAAGTCTCCCACACAGATAGTGGATGGTCAAATTGAGTTCCGGAAAGGAATTGCTTTTTCCCGCTATGGCGAGCTTCGGCGATGAGAGAGAACCAGAACCATGGGACTAGAGTGCACCAGGCAGCCCTGCTAGGGCACCAGGCTTGAGTGTCACAGACATGTTCCAGCAGATGATGCGAGCAATCGCAGACCAGACAGCCAAGTTGGATGAGCAGAAGGCGCGGATCTTGGCTCCGGCGTCGTGTTCTCGCTCTCCAGCGTCGCGTTTTCCATCTCCTCCTCCCTCTCCTTCCGTATCCCAGATACCAGATCCTCGTCACAGGGACCCTCTCGCGGGGTCACAGCCGCAGCTAAGCTCCTTGCTTGAGTTGCAGATGCGTGCATTGGAGATTCGACAACGAGAAGACGACGCCATGCGACGCATGGAACACGAGCGTTACCTCAGAGCTTTGGACGCCAGATTGACACCAGCGGCACCCTCGAATCATTTTCCCGAGAAAATGAATTTCAGTAAGTATAATGGTAAACTCAATCCCACAACTCTTTATTCATGGTTGCATCAATTTGAAGCTTACTTTGCCGCAGTTAGGAAAACAGATACTGACAAAGTGATCTTAGCTAGTTGGTACTTGGACGGTGAGGCCATTCCTTGGTGGACTCAATGGGCTCATGCCCACACCAGAGCAGGTATGGCAGCTTATGGGTGGGACGAATTCGTCCGCGACCTTAGGCAGCGGTTTCTACCGCCCCACTACCTTGAGCGACTCGAAGACGAGTTCAGGGGAGCGCGTCAGAACGCGCAACCAGTCCTTCAGTTTGCCAATAAAATTTCGACCTTGTGTCTGCAATTAGGCTTATCTGATACGGACAAGAAAGGGCAATTTTTGTATGGCTTGGACACGCAAATCCGATGGGAGGTGCATATGTTTAGGCCAGCCACCTTTGAGGACACACTCTCGCTTGCGCAGAGTGCAGAAATGAAACACAATGGTGGCAAGCCCAAGACTTCCCAGCCGGCTTCTCCCAAGGCTAACACCTCGGGAGACAAAAGCCAGAACCAGACGGGGTCTTCCCCAGGACAGAGCCCGGGAGCCTCTGGCTCCAAGAACTCGAACAATGCGTCTAAGCTTACTCCAGACCAGAAAGCGGAGGCAGGCAAGACAGGTGGCAAGTTGAGTACTGAGGAGCTTTCTCAGTACAAGAAGGAGGGTAGATGTTTCTTTTGTCATACAAAAGGACATACTTCTCGGGATTGTCCGAAGAACCTCCAAAGGCCGCCGCCGCCTCCACAGCTTCCGTGGTGAGCTCAGCTCCCACACAGACCCCAGTGGCTAACCCTAGTTCTTCAACCCCCGGTGCTTCAGTTGGAGCAATTATTAGCCGGGAGCTCGAAGATAAGCAGAAGGGCGCCCATGACCAGGAGTATGAGCGCAACGAATTGCTCAAGTCCTTTGGCTACATAGGTGGCCAGAGAGTCGTTGTCTTGTTTGACAGCGGCAGCACAGAGGATGTGGTCACGGAACAGGCCGCTAGGCGTGCCCGTTTCGAGCTGACTCCAGTGGACAAACAGGTTGAGGGATTTAGTACAGGTATGACAACGAGCGTCAAGTATGAACCTCTAGGTGCTAAGTTAGTGATTCAGGGCATAGAGTTTGTGCGTGACTTTATGGTTGCCCCTCTTGTAGGAGCAGACATAATTTTGGGTATCCAGTGGTTTCACAAGTTTCTTCCTGATGTCAAGTGGGACAAGCACACGTTCCAGATCGATCGGAATGTGTCAAACACCCCGGTGACCATTAAGTGTGAGCCAGGTATTCCAAACTTTCCGCTCATAAGCCACTTGCAAGCTAAGCGAGCAGTCAGGACAGGCGCACAGTGTGCGATGATTTACATCTAGACAGCCCAGACGGTGGCCAGTGCCTCCGAGAAGTACTCGGTTCTCCATGAAAAGTTCCAGAAGATTTTTCTTCGGGACAGTCTCCCTCCCCAGCTCCCCCCGTCCAGACCGGAGGATCACAGGATTGACCTCCTCCCAAGCTCGGAACCCCCGAGCAAGTTTCCGTATCACCTTTCTAAGGCAATGGAATCGGAGTTGGACCGCCAACTCCAAGAATTGTTGCAAGCTGGCTTCATCCGCCCCAGCGTGTCGCCATTTGCAGCACCGATCTTGTTTGTCAAGAAGAAAGATGGGTCTTCTCGGTTGTGTGTCGATTATCGTGCACTCCACAAGCTAACTATCAAGAGCAGATTCCCGATGCCTCGAATTGACTATATTCTCGAGAGGCTGAATGGAGCTAAGGTGTTCTCTAAATTGGATTTAAAGAGTGGGTACCACCAGGTACGGATTGTAGAGGGGGACATCCCCAAAACAGCCTTCCATACAGAACGGACCCACTATGAATTTGTGGTCATGCCATTTGGTTTGACGAACGCCCCAGCTACATTTAACCACATGATGATGCGTGTTTTCCGGGAGTTGATTGGAGAGTGTGTTCATATTTTTGGACGACATACTCATATTTTCAGCTACAGTTGAGCAGCATGACATTGATATGGAGAAAGTCCTTAAGTTGCTGGAAAGCAACGAGCTCTATGTCAATGAAAAGAAGTCAGAATTTTATCTGTTCCAGGTACATTACTTGGGATATATAATTAGTGCTGAAGGCATTCGACTTGATCCGGCTAAAGTGGCCGAGATTGTTAACTGGGAAGTACCTCATACCGCTTATGACATTAGATCATTTGTGGGTATATGCCAGGCATATTTCACCCACATTGACAAGTTTTCCGACCTCTCGGCAGCCCTCACCGATCTGCTAAAGGGAGTGAAAACAAGAAGGCAAAAGATTCGAATGACTCCACGAGCGTTGGAGGCATTCCAGAACCTCAAGGTGGCTTTGTCAGAAGCGCCTTGTTTAGCCCTTGCCTCGTGGGACGAACCATTTCAAGTGATCACCGATGCGAGTAACATCGCAATTGGAGGTGTATTGCAACAGAATGGTCATCCAGTAGCTTACATGTCTCGTAAGTTACTGCCCGCCGAAAAGAACTACTCAGTCTATGATCGTGAACTCCTAGCAGTTATACAGGCCTTGAAACATTGGAAACATTTCCTGTATGGCCGTGACTTCGAGGTTCGCACTGACCATCAGGCATTGCGCTGGATTCAGACGATGCCAAGTGCACAGTGGAGTGATCGACAACACCGCTGGAGTCCGATATTCCAGCAGTTCGGTGGTATGATTGAGTACCTTCCAGGAAAGGCCAATCCAGTGGCCGATGCTTTAAGCAGGAAGGGACAAGTATCTATGATTCAAACCACTAGACTTGACCTTGTTGGTACACGACTAGAAGACATGAAGCACACGTACGCGGATTCCGAGGAATTCGGTACTCAGTGGGAACAGGCATTGGATGCCACAGGACCATGCCATTTTCTGATACGCGATGGTTGGCTTTTCTACAAAGGCCGACTATGTGTCATGAAGTCATTCCGGGCAGCTCTTCTCCATGATGTCCATGACGCCATTACAGGTGGTCATAGGGGCATGAATTCGACTCTGGAGAAATTAGAACGGCAATACTATTGGCCAAAGATGAGGCATGATGTGTTTACATATGTACAACACTGTGACATTTGTCAAAAGGTGAAAGCTCCTCGTGGAAAGAAGATAGGGTTGTTACAGCCCTTGCCAATTCCTGAGGGTCCTTTCCAGGACATTTCGATGGACTTTGTCACAAATCTGCCTCCCAGCCCGAGTAAGTGTAATACGCAGTGCTTAACTATTGTTGATAGGTTCAGCAAATTTATTATGCTTATTCCTTGCAGGGCCAATGTGACCGCCGAGGATGTTGCCCAGCTATTCATTCGGCATTGGTACCCGATTGGCGGGATTCCTAGAACTGTCAGAATACGTAGCGGAGATGATGACCAAATCTGGGAACACAAGAGCAAAAACGCAGGCAGAAAAACAACACAAGAGAGAGAGAGATGTAGGCGTGTAACTCTGCTCTATATACACAAGAAGATCCCGAGAACTGATACAAATGAGGTATGGGGGCTGAGGACCTATATATACCTCCCTGGAAGGGCAGTCGGCCAGCACTAAAGTGCCCACGACTGAAGAAAGAGGTCCACGACTGCATAAATGCAGTCGGCCAGCAATCTGGTGCCCACGACTGATGAAAACCAGTCGGCCAACAGCAGGAGTGCCCACGACTCATAAACACCCTGTCGGCCAGCACTGTACTGCTCTTGGCACCCTCTGGCAGCCCTCCCAAGCCTCAGAAAAAATGGAAAAAATAAGGGAAAAATACGGGGAGTGAGGAAAAATGATAAAACACCTCATAAGGGCGGGCACACCCACAACAAAGGCCCTGGTGTATAAATCTAGACAGGAGATAACTTCTAACACCCCCTCTCAGCTCCTGGCTGTGTAACCAACCACTGGGAGCTGGGGTGCTGCCTGAGCAAGTCCTGAGAGAGCGACTTCGTGAAGAGGTCCACCATACTGTCCTCCGTCGAACAGAACTCCAGCAAGATGTCATCAGCAACGATCTGTTCACGAACAAAGTGCCTCGGGATGACCATGGGTTCCTCCAGTGGAAGCCCAAACCTGCAATGTAACCTCCTCCTGGTCCGTAAAACTGCTCCTGGGCCATAAGTAGATCCCCTCGTGTCCGGATCTCCTCCCCAAACCGAGTCACTCCAACCGCGGAGTCGGACTCCATCCAACAATGCCCCTCCTGTATACAAGAGTCCATGATCCTTCGCATGCCGCAGAAACCACAGGAAACGCAATCCTGCCTCCCAAAGAGACATCTGCAACCATGAGCTCAATCGCCTCATCAGGAAGCTCCCGTCCAATCTGGTGTCCATCAACCAGATCAATGAACCATACAGCTTCTGAGTCACAGAGACATCACACTGCTCACAAGGATCAACACCTGTTACGGTGCACAAACAAGTCCCGGAAACCTGATGAAACCTGTCAACTGCCCCCTCTGAATCCGGAACCACAAAGCCTGGAGAAACCACCTCCTTCTGCAAGTAAGCACCTGCCACCTGCCTGGCTTTCCGTAAGGTCCCCGTGGAAAGAACATCCTCAACAACTGGAAGTTCTATGTCCCGAACACGACGAGACATCAGAGCATAAGTGACCTGTTCAGCTTCCTCTGACTCACGAACACAAGAACTACCAACCTCAGTACTGGAAAGTTCCTGCCAACTGCTGCCATCTACTGGTAAGCTATCCACCATCTGGTCTCGGAAAGCCCGTACCTGCAGCGTATCCACACTTGAGTAGCCATTACCAGATTGCCACTCATCACAATCCTGAGGACCTAGGAGAGAGAGTGATGAAAGCCTGTAGACTCCATTCTCCACTCCACCTTCCCACACCACTTGGCCTGTTGCTTTGTCCCGGAGAGCAACAAAATGCTCATCAAACTCCACCCGTACGCCGGTCTTGCAAACCTGATGCACTTACAACAGATGAAAACCAAGTGCCGGAACATACAACACCTGGGAGGAATGCTTCCCCCCTCTGCCATCGGGAACTATCTCCATCCTGCTCTCACTGTGAACTGGGATAGTGGACGTATCCCCAGTAAGAATATGACCAGAAAGCCTGCAGAGATCCTGTAAACCGGAACGGGAAGGAGTCATGTGCCTGGAAGCACCACTATCGAGAATCCACTCCCGAGTATCCGTTGCGGAGAGTCCTCCAATCTCCTCCCTGCCTGAAGAAAATGAAGCATCGATGTCCATCACCTCCAGGTGCACAAAAGCCGGAGTCTTCATGATTGCTGAGGAGTCTTCACCCTTCTCGGTCTTCCGCTTGGGACACTGCCTCCAGTAGTGGCCTTTCTCGCCACAATCATTACAGGTCCTCTCTGCCTTCAGTTTCTCGTGGTCAGCGTCGGACTTTTTCTCAGAAGACTTCTCCGATGAAGCCTTCCCTTTGCCCGAGTTACGGCCTTTCAACCGTTGGCCAGTAAAGGCCTCCGAACCTCCACCCTGAGGAGGGTTCGTGAATCGTTCCTCCTGGTCCAAGACCATGGGCACAAGCTCCTCCCACGTGATGGTGCTGAGCCTGCCACTGGTAATCAAAGACGAGTAGAATGCTGAGTACGAAGAGGGTAAGTGTGACAGCAACGTTATGGCCATGTCCTCTGACGATATCTCCTTCCCAGCTTGGAGAACTTCCTGCTGAAGAGCCTGCAGCTTGTTAATATGCTCCCGCATCGTCGACGACTTTGCAGGGCTCATAACCCGCATCTGTACTTCCAAGGAAATCCTCTTCATGGGCGATACCCTGTTGTAAAGTGAGGCCAAATGCTACCATATACCTCTGGCCAGCGTCATATGCTTTACATGGTTGATTACCTGTGGTGTGCAGTTGAGAAAGATAAACGAACGGACCCTGGCGTTGACACGATCCCACATCTGCGTCTGAGCCTCCTGGTCCTTTCGGGTTGACGGTAACTCCCCTTCCTCTACTTCCGGCCGTGGAACACCAACAACGACGAAATCGGCGAGATCATAGGACTCCAGAACGGATTCCATCATCACCTTCCATATGCCGTAGTTGCTCCCGTCCAACTGACGGTCCACCGGGAACGTGGGGAGTGTCGGGATCTTCACATGTCTCTCGGCCATCTCAAACAGATCTGCCATAGCGGGGATGTACTCTGAAAAGGGTGGGTGGGTGGGTGGGAACAAAGAAGAACTGATACTTGCAAGTGGCTGTCCAGCAAATCAGCCCGCCTTCCTCTTGCTTCTCCTCTTCCCGAACAGTCCAAAACAGTCCACCAATCAGCCACAAAACAGCCCCCTCTTGCTCACACAAATCCCAAGACCTATCTAGAGCCTAGGGCTCTGATACCATGTCAGAATACGCAGCGGAGATGATGACCAAATCTGGGAACACAAGAGCAAAAACGCAGGCAGAAAAACAGCACAAGAGAGAGAGAGATGTAGGCGTGTAACTCTGCTCTATATACACAAGAAGATCCCGAGAACTGATACAAATGAGGTATGGGGGCTGAGGACCTATATATACCTCCCTGGAAGGGCAGTCGGCCAGCACTAAAGTGCCCACGACTGAAGAAAGAGGTCCACGACTGCATAAATGCAGTCGGCCAGCAATCTGGTGCCCACGACAGATGAAAACCAGTCGGCCAGCAGCAGGAGTGCCCACGACTGATAAACACCCAGTCGGCCAGCACTGTACTGCTCTTGGCACCCTCTGGCAGCCCTCCCAAGCCTCAGAAAAAATGGGAAAAATAAGGGGAAAATACGGGGAGTGAGGAAAAATGATAAAACACCTCATAAGGGCGGGCACACCCACAACAAAGGCCCTGGTGTATAAATCTAGACAGGAGCTTCTAACAAGAACCATAGTGTCAGACCGAGATGCCAAGTTTACTAGTCATTTTTGGAGGGCATTGTTTGATAATTTTGGTACTAAGTTGAATTTTTCCAGTGCATTCCACCCACAGACAGATGGCCAGACAGAGATATACAACCAGTTGGCCTTTGATGTGCTGAAGTGTTATGTCCACGATCAGCAAGGTAAGTGGAAATCGTTTTTGCCTTTAGTTCAAGCTGTTTTGAATGACTCTTTTTCTTCAGCTATTGGCAAGACTCCATATGAGGCAGCGTTTGGAAGACCTTTCCAGTCGTCGTTAACCAGGACTTCGTCTTCAGTACCGGAGGCGAACAGAGTGACGGAGTCTTTCCAGGAGATCCTAGAGTCAGTAAAAGACAGATTGGCTAAAGCGCAAGAGACCTACACTCGACAGGCCAATAAAGACCGAAGGGATATGAAGTTTTCGGAAGGGGATTGGGTGTATCTCATAGTTACCACGGAACGGGAACGTTCCGGGAACGTCGGATGCTAGAACGGGAGCGGGAACGGAACGGGAACGTCGCGGAACGCCACGTCATATGACATGTCAGCATATGACACAAAAAAATGTAACTTTTTGTATACGGATAGCCAAATATGCTTCATAATATTTGCTCCCCCAAGACATGAACATACATTTCTGCAAGCAAAACCTTTAAATTTTTTTTATTTTTTTATTTTTTATTTTTTTTTTTTCCCCCGGAACGTCCCGACGTTCCGGGAACGTGCCTTCGCCCGGAACGGCGTTCCGGCGTTCCAGGAAGGCGGAACGACGTTCTGTGGTAACTATGGTGTATATTCGGATTATGAAGCAAAGATTGAAGCAAGTGGGCAAGCGATGCCCAAAGTTGTCTTTCAGGAGCTTCGGACCATTTTCCATCCGGAAAAAGATTAATGAGGTGTCTATGCAATTAAAGCTACCTCCAAGTTGGACTATGCACGATGTATTTCATGTCAGTTGGTTAAAGCCATGTGCAGGTCCACCCCCTTCAGAGGTCAAAGACGAAGCGGAACCAGACATTATTGATGAAGCAGAAGTAATGGTTCTAGAACAGATCCTTCTGAACCGTTTCAAGCATGAGTCAGGCCGAAGACTACGACAGTTCCTCACGAAGTTTCAGGACCGAGGAACCCATGAAGCGGTATGGCTCGACAAAGAGTTCTTCGAAGACTATCCGGCATTATTGACGGATTATTTGGAGGCTATGCTCCTTCCATCAAGTTAAGCAGAAGAGGATGTCACGTGCATTCCGCACTTGGATGCCACGTAGACATTTCTGTACAGAAGGTGCAGGACCTGGAATGGTGAACTGGTCCCATGTGAGCCCAGTCCGGGACAAGTCAGCCAGGGATCCATCTCAGTCGTCCGAGGTCAGGTGTGCACTGTCCTGCACATGAAACAGTGCCAGTCCGCGCTGTGAGTCTCCCTCTAGAATGATGTCGGTGGTTTTGTGTATCTGGTATGGTACCGGATGCCAGATCACTGAGTAGAGTAGGTTTAGGACAAGGGGCCAGCCCATAGGGCTACCCCGGAGCTTAGTATGGGCATGGGAATGGTGTCAAACCATCCCCATGAGCATGGTTAGTTAGTACGAAAGGTACGATACGGTACGGTATGATAAAATACGGTACTAATTGGTACCTTAAAAATTTTTTAGGTGCGGTACGATATTAGTACGTTTTTTTTTAAAAAATACTTCCTAAACTTAAAAATTGTAGACAAGAAGTTACAAAATAGTAGAACCATGAACATAATGTCATCATGCCATTAGAGTACAAAATTGCTACAAAAGGATAGGCCAAAAACTCATGGCATGGGCGACCGCCAACATGCGTACATACATGATACTACATACTACAATACATCATCGATGGGCTAGAAGGAGATAGATGCCCAATGCCTAGAGAGCTATAACATATCAAAAGTCTACATCATCACCAACATCTGCATGATCATCAACATGATCACTACTAGAGTGTCCATCAAGAGAGTTCTCTGAAGAGGACTCTTCGAAGGTGGACGAGACACTCTGGGGATCATTCTCGCTAAGTAGGTTGCCATCATCATCAAACAAGGGCTCTCTAGGCAGTGGGGTATCATCATGGGGGGGCAATGGAATATCATCATGAAGGCGGGGATTGGAGCTCGAGGATCCCCGCCTCACATATGTGCGAAGGCCACCCTTTGCCAATGTCGAAGGCGGAGGCCTATGAACTCCAACTGCTCGGCCCCGTCCATGCTGACTCCTGGTGCTGCGAGTATCTGCTGCCACAAGCTCACTATAGAGCTCCATGAAGATTGCCTCCTCCTCCTCATCAGGCAATATGATCGCTTGCCTAATATGGCAATGGCAAGTGCACACGCTCCTGACAAACAGCTCCCTATAGGCTGCAAAGGGCGATGAATGGCTCTCTGGAAGACTGAAATTGCTCCACACAAACACACCCAAACAAACAAACAAACCCACCCCCAAAAAAAAAAAAAAAACATTTTCGTACGGTATCGTACGAATCCGTACGGTACCGTACCGTACGACAGGTACGTACGGTTTCAGTCGTACGACGTACGGAATCAACTATGCCCATGAGCCTTGAGGGCCAGGAAGGCCCAGGCTGGACCCACCAGCCATGGAAGGGCTGTGGGACAGCCCTAGGGCAAAGATAAGGCTATTTTCAGGAGCATACAGCCTTTAAATGGCTGTAGGGCATGTATGGGGCAGCCCATACAGGCTGCCCAGCTTTGGGATTGTGGGCAAAAGATGTGCCCAGCCCTTAAGAAGCAGGCGCCTCATGTCCAACCAGCCAAGAAGTGATGCGCAAGATTTATGGGAATTTTTCCAGCATTTAATGGGATTTTTCAGCATTAAATGCTGAATATCCAGTCGTGGGACATATCTGATGATGGCCGCCTGCCCTTATGCTGGCCGACTGCTCCTGAAGGATAGTATAAATAGAAGAGAGCCATAATCCCATCATTCATCTCAGTTTTCACCAAGTGCTCAAGCCAATCAAGGGCCAGTCAAGCCAAGGAGATTGCCAAGCAAAGGGGTGGACTTCTGAAGGTCAAGGGCAGGATTTTCCAGCCAAGAAAAGGTCAAGTTTACTGTATTTGTTTTCAGATTTACATCATTCTAATAAAGCAAATACACCATCCGTGGTGGGGGCCCTACAGAGGATAATTGGGACCCAATACTGTGTCCTCTCCATCTCCCCCTCTCTCTATTTTCTGCACATCTCCTTTCAGTTTGTGCGTTAATTTCCATCGCGAAAAGAGTGCTGATTTCTGAGTTTTGAAGTACCGATCCTTCTCCGAAGCTTCCGCATATTACACAAGGTCTGAAGTTTCAAGCTCTCACACAAGCAAGCTGTAGCCTCTCAAGACACACTCTCCCTCACACACACTCTCTCAAGCTTCACACACACACACCCCCACCCATCCTCACACTCAAGTTCTCCCTCGACTTTCAAGGCTCAAGCCTCACTCACTCTCTCTCTCTCTCTCTCTCTCTCTCTCAAGCTATCAAGTGACAAGGAGGCATCCATCATCCATGGCATCCTCCTCGTGGCAGTGGCTCTTCAAGTTCCAACTACCCGTAGAAGGACGACGGGATGGACATGGTGGGATGAGGTCAATCACACCCCATCCCCTCATGGAGGTGGTGCACAGCCATGGACATGCAAGCTTTGCCCGTATAGGCGAGTAGGTGGTACTGACAAAGTAATTTTTAAGTGCCGTTCCTACCCCGTCCCCGTTTCCTACATATGGCCGTCCCCCGTCCCGTCCCCGTCCCCGTCCCCCGTCCCTTGTGACTATGATACATACCTTGGAGGATAGCTTCCGCCACCCTATTGGAAGGCTCCCCATCCGCAACAAAGCCCACTACATGCTCGGGACCAATGATCTCCATGGTGGTAGCCCACTCCACCGCAAGCACATCCGCGCTCTTCCCGGTGCCGAATGCATCACGAGATGAGATGAAGTACATCTCTCCGCGGGAATATGCAACCACGCCATGAATACTCCTCTTGCGGGTGTCGCTCCATCCATCTACAATGAGGGAGACTCCATTCCTCCCATTGCCGCTTTGTGTTGTCGGCCGCTTGCTCTACAATGCGCTTCTCCTTCTCGAGCAATGTAGTGCGTGTTAGACATCATCCCCTACTTGCTGGCTTCCTATTTTGTGTTCTATTTTAGCCTCTAGGGCTGACCATGTTAGTCTGAGGGGCTGGTCACCCCTCACATACATTTTCCCATATTTTTTCCCATTTTATGGAGTCTTGGGTATTTTTCCCAATCATGTAGGTATTTATCTCCAGTCAGCTGCCTTCATGTAGAGGTATATATAGCCGGCATGCCTCCCTCATATTTCACTGCTTAGCATTGCTTGCCTAGCTTGTCTAGCTGCAATCCCTCACATACGAGGTTCTCCCCTCTTGCTCAGGACATGTATTCCTTTTGGTGATGATATTGAGAGCAGGTTCTCACCTGTGTTTTCTCTCCATCTCTCTCTCTCACTCTCTCTCCTGTGTTTCCACTTTCCCTTCTTCCGCTGCACATTCTATCATGGTCTCAGAGCGCCGGTGATTGTCAGCGTTGGATGCTCCCTCCTCTACCACTTCAGATCTGCGTTTTTCTACCCATGGACAGATCTGCGTTTTTTCACCAGTTGAAGCTTGTGTTTCAGATTTTCAAGGGCTGATTCATCCCTCTTTCAGTGGGCTGCAATTTCTCCTCTTCAGGGCGTCAATTGGCAACCTCTAGGCAGCCTGACACGGGCGTTTTTTTTGGACAACATACCTATCCTTCTTGGCGGCACCTTCCAAGGTTCTCAGGCGTTTTTTTCAAGTCTGGACAACAACATAGTTGTCCCAAACAGGCTGCGTTTTTGGCCTGTTTGGGCTTGCTTTCCCAGCCCTGATCTTGGAGCTCTCTGGGCTCCCTTTTGCCTATCCTTTCTCAGTTATCTTGTGCCATCCCCCCCCACCCCCCCCCCTATTGTTCTCTGCAGCAGTTCTTTATCTGAGGCTTCAGCGTTTCCATATTCAGCCTATTCTACAGCCCCTTTTACCTCTGCATTTTCAGATTTGCAGCCATGGTTGCTGCGTTTTTCTGAACCGATCTTGCTGGTAGCTCTACCTTCACTTGGGCTTCATCTGTTGGACCCGAAGGTACCTTCTCTTCGGTGTTTTTCCTCATAGGAGGTGTGGACACTGGTCGGCCTGAATTTTCAGGTTTGTAGTCCTTGTTTGGCTGCATTTTCTTCTCCAGTGGACACAAATCACTTGTAGAGGGGGTTTCTTGATTGGATTGTGGCTTTGGAGGCAGTTTGGTACTCGAGAAGGATTCTGAATTTCAGATTTCAGTCAGCGTTTTGCTGATTTTGGACCATCTATACCTGTGTTTTGTTCTTGGCCTACACAGTTTCCCGGTTTCTACATGTTCCTTGCCTTCCGTTGGCAGTGGAGTGATATTTTTGCTGGGTAGCAGTGTTTTGGCTGTGTTTTGCTTCCCATAGGAGTTTTCTACACTCAGACGGGGCCTTTCTCCAGCTACTTCACTTGAGGATCAGTTTCAAGAGCTGTGTTGTATATGTGGAGACTTTCTTCTTTGACAAGAGTTTACAGTTATTTGGAGGATCTTTTCAGAGATCTTGAGCAGAGTTTATTTTGTCCGAGCTTGTGTGAAAAGATGCAGGGAAGAAGAGAGCTTGAGCTCTTGCAAGCACACGCACACTCACAAAACCCTAAGAGAGAACACACAAGATGAGAGGCTGAAAATCTTCTTCTTCTTCACACAACACTCAGCACACCATATACAAAGATAAGAGTACACTAAATATGAAAAGGTACTCAACCAAATACATACTAGGGTTCTCTATAGTGTGAACCCAACTAAATGAGCTGGTGCTATAACTATGCCAGTCTCTACAATGGCTGTCACACAGCTTGTCATCCCACTGGCCGCATATCACCCATGATCTCACCAACCATGCCAGTGATGTAAGTGTGGGGCCTATCCCCCAGGCGGGTCATCAGTGTCCACCGTCTCACTAGATGAGCTCGATATCTCAACACTCCCCCTCGAGCTCAACTCCATCTCATGTACACCAAGCGAAGCCCTGAATCTGCGGAGCTTCTCTGTACCCAATGCTTTGGTGAAGATGTCAGCAACCTGATCCTGTGTGCTGACATAAACAAGGTCAATGTCTCCTGCCAAAGCCTTCTCTCTGACAAAATGGTAGTGGACCTCTATATGCTTCGTGCAAGCATGAAAAACTGGGTTCTTGGCCAACTGTATATACTGCTAATGTTGTCACAAAAAATGACAACTTGTCTATCCACTGATAGACCCGAATCTACAAGTAGCTTTCTCAACCAAGCTACCTCACATGCTGCCATAGCAGCATCTCTGTACTCGGTCTCTGTACTGGATAGAGCAACCGTAGGCTGCTTCTTGCTGCTCCAAGTCACAGCAGCACTCCCCAAAGAAAACATGAAGCCACTAGTAGATCTTCTATCTGAGATACTACCAGCCCAATCAGCATCTGTGTACCCATGTACACATATCTCTGTCGCAGTTTCATAAAATAGTGCACAATGCAAAGTAGACCTCACATACCTCAGTATGCGTCTCAATGCATCCAAATGCGGCTTCCGAGGAACCTGCATAAACTGACTCACCAACCCAACAGCATAGCTCAAATCTGGCCTGGTGATCGTCATGTAGATCAACCTTCCTACTATGCGCCTATACATAGTAGGATCCTCCAAAATCTCTCCTGAATCTGCACTCAACTTGCCATTCTCATCCAATGGCACTGAGATAAGCTTACAGCCTGTCATACCATACTTGGACAACATGTCCAAGCCATACTGTCTCTGCAATAATCCAATACCATGTGGTGACCTAATCACCTAAATACCCAAGAAATATCTGAGCTCCCCCAGATCCTTCATCTCAAACTTCTGTCTAAGCAAGATCTTTACATCAAAGATCTCTGCATCATGGTCCCCCGTAATGATCAGGTCATCTACATAGATGACAACAAGCACAACTCCTCTATCACTGTGTCTCACATACAGCGAGAAATCTGCATTGGCTACATGAAAGCCAATAGTGACAAGATATTCAGAAATCTTGTCAGACCATGCTCTTGGTGCTTGTTTTAAGCCATACACATCCTCATAACATGGTGGCTGCAACATATACACCTCTTCCTGCAAATCCCCATGCAATAATGCATTCTTTACATCCATCTGATGTAAAGACCAATGCTTTGACACAGCCACTGCTATCACAACTCTCACTGTTGCCATCTTGGCCACTGGGCTGAAAGTTTCCTCATAATCAATGCCATATGTCTGCGCATATCCTTTGGCTACCAATCTAGCCTTGTACCTGCTTATGCTTCCATCACTGTTATGTTTTACTTTGTACATCCACTTGCATCCAATGGCTTTCTTGCCTTCAGGCAATTGCACTAAATCCCAAGTCTCATTTCCATATAGTGCATCCATCTCCTCATCCATAGCTTTCTCCCAACACACATTTCCAACAACCTCATCAATGCATGTGGGCTCTACAACCTGCACAACTTTTGCCATGTATGCATAGTGATGTGCCACATAACCATCATAGGTAAACCTCTGCACAGGATTCTTCACTCTCCCAGATCTTCGCAGCTTTGCATTCATGGCTTCCATAGCCTTCTTTACACTAGGTGTTCTCATAGCTGGTATCCCAAGATCCTCATCAAGGCTCATCTCTGAGCCACTAGACTCTCCATCAACATGAGAATGCCCTACAGAAATGTCAGGCATACTAAGGGGCTCAACCACTTTCTCTTTGCCTTTATGTGATGTACTAATCACATTTGCAGGACTGGTATTATGACGCAGCCTACCACTCCATGGTCTATCAACTGAACCACTAGATGAGGACTCTCCTGGTCCACTCAAAGACTGTGATTGCTGACTTGCATTTTGTGCAACCACATTTCCACACAGATCAGCCCCAACAGCTTCTTTTTCAGCAGCATACCAACTACTCATCTCATCAAAAACAACATCCCTGCTTACCCTCAACTCACGTGTAGCAGGGTTATAACACCTGTATCTCTTTTGCTCAAGGAAATACCCAATAAACACACATTTTTCAGCTTTTGGATCCAGCTTAGTTCTCAGCTCATCTGGCACATGCACATATGCAACGCATCCAAAGACTTTCAGATGAGACAAATCAAGTTTTGTGCCAGTAAACCTCTCCTCTGGAGTTACATCATGTATGACTACAGTTGGAGTCCTGTTCATGATGTAAACTGCTGTAAAAACAGCCTCAGCCCAATAGCTATGCGGCATATTCTTCTCTCCCATCAATGCTCGCGCAATCTCAACAATGTGCCTGTTTTTCCGCTCAGCAACTCCATTTTGCTGCGGAAGGCATCTGCATGTAAACTGTCTCCGAATACCATTCTTCTTTAAAAATTCAGAGAACTCATTGGAGAAGTACTCTCCCCCCCCATCTGACCTTAGACACTTTACATGTTTCCCTGTTTGCTTTTTAACCATAACTCTGAAATTCTGAAAATGAGTGAACACCTCATTCTTCTCCTTCATAAAGTATAGCCACACTTTCCTTGTGTGGTCATCAATAAATGTCACATAATACCTGCAGCCTCCCATAGACATGGTCTTTGTAGGACCCCATACATCTGAATGCACAACATCTAGTGCATTTCTGCTCACATTTGTGTTACGTGGAAATACATGCTTTGTTTGCTTTCCAAATTGGCATGCTTCACATATTTTCTGCATACCTTCAACTTTAAACTTTGGCAGCCCTGTCACAATTTCTTTAGTTTGCATAGACTTCATTCTCTGCACATTCACATGTCCAATTCTTTTATGCCAAATGTTTGTGTCTGCAACAATTCATGAACCATTTGCAAATATCGCAGCACTCACTTCAGGCATGTTTACATTCAATGTAAACATTTTGCCCACTCTGTTGCCTTTTGCAACCAACCTGCACTTGTCTTTAAAGTCTTTAACATAACAACCATCAGGGTTAAACCGAACCTGCAAACCCTGCTCAATCATCTGGCGAACTGAAACCACATTCTTTGTTATGTTCGGAACATGAAGTACATCTGCAAGATACTTCACTTAGCCATCCTGCATTGACAATGGCACATCTCCAACATGGGCAATTGAATGAGCAGTGTCATCCCCTGTTTCCACAAAACCTGGTCTTTCAAGGTTTTTCATCTCCTTGAACCACTCCCCATGACTTGTCATGTGGTTCGAAGCACCTCAATCAACGTACCATACATCATCTTTATGTGCTGCTTCAACATTTTCAGACATGGCATTAACGACATGCTGCATAACAAACAACCTTTCATTATCCTCATTGTTTCTGCTCGAGGATGCATAGTTGTTTTGCTGTAATTTTCCATTTTGCATGTCAGCCTGCTTCTTATAACAATCTGCCTGCACATGTCCAGGCTTACCACGATAAAAGCATCCACGTGTATCATTATACTGCCTTTGCCAATTTCCACGACCTCTTTGACTCCCCCTGCCTCTGAATTGGCCTCTTCCACCTGCGTGTTGTTGTTGTTGTGAATTCTGGGATTGTTATTGCTGCTGCTACTGGCCATAATTCTGATTACCTGTTCGACCATCTCCTTGGCCGCGTCCACGGCCTCCTCTACCTCGTCCTCTTCCTGAACTTGTGTAGAAGGCCTGTTGCTCTGAACTGTTTTTGTTTTGTGAAGATTGTTGGTCTTCACCCAAGCTCTTCTCTTCTATAATCCACATAGACACCAAATCTGTGAAATTGGGAATGTTTTCCCGAGTCTGAATAGACGTCTTGAACGCCTTGTATTGTGGGCCGAGACCACGTAGACAGACTTCCACCTTATCATCATCATCTACTGAAACACCAATAGATACAAGTGATTCCACAATACCCTTGATCTTCAATGCATAGTCATTCACAAACATACTCTTTTTCTCCACAGTATGAAGTTCATTCTTCAACTGTATCTTTCGTGCCTTGGTATTCGTTTCATAGAGTTTTACCAAGGTGTCCCACGCCTCCTTGGGAGACTTGGCATCCTGTATGTGCCCAATCATGGTGTCCTGTATACTCATAGAGAGCCAATACATAACTTTTCTGGCTCCTTGGTTCCAATCCTTGAAGACTTTCACATCTGCAGCAGTCGGATTGATCTCCGGTATCTCCAGTGCCTCTTCATGCTCACCTTCTATGTAGTCCCAGCAACCCTTTCCCATCAGGAAATTTGTCAACCTGAACCTTCAAGCATGGAAGTTGTTCTTATCAAGCTTCTCAACATGCTCAACAACAATCTGGTTTATGCCATCATTTGACATCTTGCCAGACACACAAATTTACCAGAAACAGCACTCTGGTTTGTCCTGCACAAACTGCTGTATTTTCTGCAACGGTACTCTACTACACTCAAATGTCACAACCAGTGATCTCAATGTGCATACATACACCCAATGGCAACTGTTGACCTCCTTGCAGCACACACAATGTCTGCACAACCAATCTGTCTTCCTGCAGTTCTTAAACAGAGTTCTGCATAGAATCGATGACTTACCCGCAGTGCTCGAGATCGCTTGCTTTCTGAAAAACGAAGGTCCTAACGCGCCCGAAATGCGTTACTCACGCGAAGAAAGCTCCTCAATCAGAGATTGTTTGCCGGTGCCTCCCGTACAGCTCCCGACAAGGGTGTAGTCGCCAACACAAATAGGGAAGAGTAGATGAAGCTCTTACCCTCATACCGCTTCCTGTGCTTCTCTTACTTGCAGCTCAGCCCTTAGCATGAACCAGGCTCTGATACCATGAAAAGATGCAGGGGAGAAGAGAGAGGGGAGAAGAGAGCTTGAGGTCTTGCAAGCACACACACACTCACAAAACCGTAAAAGAGAACACACAAGGTGAGAGGCTGAAAATCTTCTTCTTCTTCACACAACACTCAACACACCATATACAAAGATAAGAGTACACTAAATATGAAAAGGTACTCAACCAAATACATACTAGGGTTCTCTATAGTGTGAACCCAACTAAATGAGCTGGCGCTATAACTATGCCAGTCTCTACAATGGCTGTCACATAGCCTGTCATCCCACTGGCCGCATATCACCCATGATCTCACCAACCATGCCAGTGGTGTAAGTGTGGGGCCTATCCCCCAGGCGGGTCATCAGTGTCCACCGCCTCACTAGATGAGCTCGATATCTCAACATTGTGTTCTTTGCAGTATTTGCAGAACAAGGAGGGTGTTTTGCCCTTTGCAGTGTGATCCTTTCACGTGGATTCTTTATTTGTTGCTGAAGAATCAAGTTGGGCTTATATCAGTCCGACGTTATCTTCTTTCAGAGGGAGATCTGGAGTCCTTTCATCTTGCGATGCCCACCTCAGTGGTTTGTACTTATGTATAGCATTGGGCAGCTCATGTTATGGAGTTTGAGCAGATGGACCCTATCTTTTCTTCAGAGTCTTTACATCTTGCGATGCCGACCTTTTCAGAGGACGCTTTTATACAGCATTTAGCTACTCTTTGTACAAAGTTGGAGCAAATTGACTCTATTTCTTTTTAGCGTTCCAGTGAGGAGCAACTTGCTTCTCCCAGGATTGATTATATATAGGATCTGATCTTGGTTGGTTTTGAGGTTTTTCATACCTTCTCTAGGCTGGATACACGACATTCGACTTCGGGGAGTGTTCTTACACTTGGGCTTGGGACCATTATTTGGAGCAGCACGTCGCAGCCTATATGGTTGTTTTCTTCCAAAGGAGCGGTGTACCTAGCAGCTTGTTCTGTTGCTTTTGTAGCTGAGTTGCTGAGGAGATTGCTTGTGGAGCTTTCTTGGTACCTATTTCTGCAATCTTTCATCTTTGATCGAGGACGGTGTCTCTCTGGCTTCTTGGAGTTTGCTCTACATCCGCCGCTGCTAAGAGGGGATGTTAGACATCATCCCCTACTTGCTGGCTTCCTATTTTGTGTCCTATTTTAGCCTCTAAGGCTGACCATGTTAGTCTGAGGGACTCGTCACCCCTCACATATATTTTTCCCATTTTATGGAGTCCTGGGTATTTTTGCCAGTCGTGTAGGTATTTATCTCCAGTCGGCTGCCTTCATGTAAAGGTATATATAGCCGGCATGCCTCCCTCATATTTCGCTGCTTAGCATTGCTTGCCTAGCTTGTCTAGCTGCAGTCCCTCACATACGAGATTCTCCCCTCTTGCTCGGGACATGTATTCCTTTTGGTGATGATATTGAGAGCAGGTTCTCACCTGTGTTTTCTCTCCATCTCTCTCTCTCTCACTCTCTCTCCTGTGTTTCCACTTTCCCTTCTTCCGCTGCACATTCTATCAGTGCCCAAGCTCTCGGATGAGGGGGCACCTTCACCATCGAGTCGGAATGTTGCTCCATCCATGACGCCCGCACCCTCCATCTCCACGGCCTCTCAACCCTTGAGTGGCCCACGGCAACAATCTACACTTGGGGAGAATTGGAACCCCAAGTTGAAGGAGGAGGTGGATATGGCGGTGGCCCGCTTCTTCTTCCACGACCACATTGCCTTTCAAGCGGCTACGTAAGTGCAATCGATCATTGCCAATTCATCATTAATGTTTTCATCATCCTAGTCCCCTTCTCATTAGTAAATTGCTTTCTTAAATAGGTCGGAATACTTCAAGGTCATGGTTAAGAAGATTGGGGAGTATGGCTCAACCTATATGCATAGCGTGCATGATCCCAATCCACCACACGACTCCATCGTAGACGCTTGAGTTCCTCTCCCCATCGTCGTGGGATCCACGGCCACTCGTGGTGTCCTTCTTGCTGCTTCGACCGCCTCGTAGACGGCAAGCTTGTCAAGTTCCCGTCTCTTTTCGGGCGTGACATTCGTGCAAAACCGTATCTCATGCGCACTCTCATGCAAGAGGTGGGCTCGCACTTTGTCGGCACCACCCATTCGCCGGTACAGGCAAAGCTTGCATGCCCATGGCCGAGAACCGCCTCCATGAACGGATGGGGTGTAGTTAACCTCCTCTCCCCATGTCCATCCCGTCGTCCTTCTACGGGAAGCCCCGGCACGTGAGAAGAATGCCATGGTCGAAGATGGCTTGAGCCTTGAGAGAGGGAGAGAGAGGGAGAGAGAGGCTTGAGGGAGAGAGACTAGAGACTAGAGTGCTTGTGTGAGAGCCTAGAGGCTTGGAAGTTGAAAGACTCAAGAGGCTTGAGGGAGAGGTGAGAGAGTGAGAGAGAGAGAGAGAGAGAGAGAGTCTAGAGAGTAGATCCTTGTGTGAGAGGCTTGGAACTTGGAAGTTGGAAGATGCTTGAGGGAGAGAGACTAGAGAGAGTAGATACAATCATAGAGTGTGGCTTGCCGCTTGAAGCTTGAGCGATGAGCAAAGTGCCAAAGACTCAAGAGACTAAAGAGAGAGTTGCTTGAAGGGTTGTGTGTGTGCTTGTAGCCTTGTAGCCTTATTCTTATATAGATAGGCAAGAGAGAGACAAGGGCCAAGCCTCAAAGGCCAAGGCAAGAGAGAGAGGCAAGGCCCAAGTGGCAAGAGGGGAAGGCGTGCCCAAACGGCCACCTAAACGGCCAGAAACGGGCAAAAAAAAGGATCGTTGCAGGGCACAATGACTCCTTGCCGTCCCCCCATAGGTCTGTCCCCCACACCGTCCCCTGCCAGCATCCGTCCCCGTCCCTTGTGAGGGACTCCTCCAGAGGGACGTCAGACCGTCCCCTTCCGTCCCCATTTCTGATGCGCCCCGGCGTCCCAAGCTGCCGACCCTTCCGTCCCCTGTGACTATGTTGGTTACCCTGTAACACTCTGATACCAATGTGACATGCGGGGGATTGATCGAAGTAAAACAACCTTAGGCTCAACTAAACTTCACTTAGAAACACTTGAGAGAAAGGGAATGGCTTCAAATTTCAATGCAAATGCAATGTAGCTATATTAAATGCAATGGTCACAATGAGATATATGAATAGATCTATGCCTGTCCTAAATGAGTATCCTTCTCGGGAAGAGAGAGATGCTGAATGATGATGATGACTGAATGTTCCTTTCTCCAATGCTGAGGTCCACCCTTGAGATGCTGGCTTTCCTCTATGTAGGAGGTAGGAGATGACTATTCTGACTACTGTACTGCTGAATGCTGAACTCCACACCTTCCTAGGGCCTTCAGCTGAAGACCACCAAAACGATGGAGATATCCTGGACTGAATGATGCGCTTTGCCTTTTATATGTGGACTGGATGCTGGTCGGGATGTGCCTACTGCAGTCGGCTGAGGGAATATGTCCACGACTGGAATAAATGTCAATCAGCTGGCTATAGTGCCCTGTCAGCTGCTGAATACTCAAGTCGGCTGCCCACAATGTTGCCTAATGCTTGAATGACATGCTTAATGCTAAGAATGCTCTGATCAATGCTCATCAATGCTAAGAATGCCATGTCACCTGTACACCAACTCGGTGTGCACATGACACTGCCTGCACCAAACCTGACTGTGCTGATTTCTCCTGCAAATCTGGTGCCAAATCTCCTCCAAAGGTCTCTGCTGCTCTGAGGTTCCCAGCCTGCTGAATGCTCATTCTCAATAACATTGTACCCTTGTAGATTAGGCCTCACAATGGTCTCTCTCTCAACCTAATCTACCGTGTACATGGCCGCAGAAGACATGGCTCATGCATCTTAGGTCTGATGCATGTGGCATACCATAGTAGGATTTCATCTGCTCATAGAGTTGCACATGATATACATAAACATATGAAATTCAACCACTGGTGTTTCAACTACTGAACCTTGTTTTTAAAAAATGGAAAGTGTTCACCTACATGTCAACTTTTGAGAAGAGACTCCTCTCTATAAAAAATAAAATGCTGTCATTCTTACTTCTTCAAGCAGCTTCTTAATCTCTACAAAACCTAGAGATGTTCTTATCCTTTCCAGCAGCTTCTAAGCATCTGCATAACTTCTCACGTACATGCCCTAAGTTGGATGCACATGGACACATCCTCTACTGCAGCCACCAAAAAACGCAAAGTTCGAGGATGAGTTTGGACCAGTTGTGCAGCATTTTCGTGTGCTAACGCCAGGGCTTCATCATATGTGAGGCCCTGAAGCCATTCACATATCATCTGATCACCCAAAATGTATGTCTCCTGCTGGTTTTGTTATCCTTCAACTACAAGCTTTTGAGTAATGTTCTCCTATCTCTCCTTCTTGTTGCTCCAGCCTGCAGTACTTGTTCAACCTTTAGATTTAGAGTGGTGGTAAGGTAACGCTATTTCACCCTAACCATAAAATCATTTCATGTGTAGTTCACTTTCCCCCTTTTTTGTTGTGTGCTCTACCTCATTGTTTCCAGCAAGTGACTGCATCACCCGAAAGATAAATGGCAGTATCACCTGATAGATAAATGGAGGCCTGGAGGTCTTGTCCTCCATTTTGCACCACTGTGAAGTAAGACTCATAACTAACTAATCCAGGCAATCACCTCCACAAAAATGGCTTTAGCTAGAAACCTGGTGAATGCTACCTTTCCTAGTAGAACACACTGGTCTATCAATGATTGGAACTTCTCCCGTGCCAACAATCCTGTTCAAAATATATATACCTAGATGAATCCAGGAACATGCCCAAATTCACCTTTTAGGAACGTGTATGCTATATACTCATGGTAGTCAACCCACAAGACTATATAACTATCAACTCACTCCAAGTGTCTTACAAGAGGCCCCCTTCTCATACCCCCGCCCTCAATGAGCTTTGAACACCCTGGGATACCAATGAGGTGCCCATGGCACCAACCCTTCTAGGCTGATTTCTGATCCACCTTCTACTCCTGCTCTGCGGTGGACACAAACAGGAAATGATGGTGGCAAAAATCCCTTGCATTGGTAGGCCATTTTTCTGCCTTCCAGCCTAGGTGAAATTTCTCAGAGGATGGCGAGTGTCTAGATCCATGAGACCACAGAATTTTTCCCAATTCCTCACATTCCGCCTCAACTCGCACAGCATGGGACCAAGCCCTAACCTTAGGTCTCTGAAATTACATAAACTATATTAGGTCTTTAGAACCATGAACCATGAAGAATGTCACCCTGGATCTCTAATACATACAAGCCATGAAGAAGCTAACCCTAGGTATCTGAGATCACATGAAGCATTGAAATCTTGAACAAGGTCTCTGCAGATCACATAACCTTGGTGGCAATATGAAATGCAAAAAATAAATAAACTGAAATTAGGTTATTTGCTTCGATCAGATCTGCAATGGAAAGAAGAGAGACCTGGTGAGAGAGACCTGTTTGAGCTTGTGGAGGATCGTGGAGACGGTGGATCGCAGGGACGAGGCGTCATCTCGCAGTCTGATGATCTCGCGGGAGGCTCTGGGGACCTTGAGGAGAGAAGCGGAGCTCTGCTCTTCAAGGGACGAAGCGATGTTCTCCGAGATGAGCTGCAGCTTCATCTCCAGGTCGTTGAGGTGCTTGTCGATGGGATCCTCCGAGTGCCGAGACCTGCAGGCCGTGTTCACCCACGCCTTCGGATCGAACTTCTCCTCTGCGAAGGAACCCAGGTCCACCATCGTCGTCATTGCTTAGGGTTGCAGGGTTCGTTTAGGGTTTTTAGAGCTCTCTGTTTAAGATGCCACATCCCCTGTGCAAGAGCATTGCTTCTCTCTGTGTTTAGGCTATGGCAGAAAGGGAGAGATCCTCCTGTGCAAGATTTGCTTTCGGTCCACGTTGCCGATTGCGGTCTGTCCACGCAGGATGCCAGATGGACATCAAAAAATGCAAGAGTTAGTACACCTGGCTAAATGTGCCAGTCCACTCCCAGAGCCCTCTAAGCTAAAAAGACAGTGGGAAAGGGCAAAAGCCTAGAAAAGGAGGGGATCTCCCCCGTCGATTCTAGAGTCTCCCCATCTATGTTAAGGAAAGCCTACCCTAACCATGTTGTGGGGGAAGTTGCCTATCCGTCGAGCTCGAGCATGGCTCAAGAGCTCCATCGTAGCCGCTCATCACCGCCGTCCTTCCGCACTCGTTGTCACACCGAGGCGGTTGCTCTAATCCAATGGGTGATGCAAGCTCTCTCGTGAAGATCGTGTGGGATCTCCGCGGAATAGAATAGCGTTGGTTAGACTAATCACGAGAGAGAGAGAGAGAGAGAGAGAGGGAGAGAGGGAACAAGTGATTAGCACTAATCACTCCCAAACCCTAACCCTAAGCACACCACACATGCCAGATTAGAGTTACAAGAGAGAGGGAGAGAGAGAACACTCCACTTCTATTGCACAAATGGGAGAATGAGTTACAAAGTTCCAAGCCTTTTCCCACTAGGTCGCCCGAGAATAAGTGACCCGAGACGATTCTTCAGATTTTGGAATGCCACCTTGGGCTCTTTTGACCATAGGAATTTCGCCCCCTTCTTTGTGAGACTATATAGTGGTTGTGCCACATGAGCAAGGTATCTAAGAAATCTATTGTGCCATTTTATTTGACAAAGGAATCTGCTTAGCTCATTTAGGTTTTGAGGTGGACCCAGATTGACTATCATCCGGACCTTTGCTGGATCAACATTAATTCCATCTTTTGACACTATGTGTCCGAGAAGTGATATGCTCCTAATAGCAAATGCACATTTTGTTGGGTTCAGCTTATACATCTTTCCAAACATAGGAGTAGCTAATGATGTAGATGCTCCACACACTTCCCAAAGACACTGAAGTCATCCACAAACACACGCATGAATTCTCTTAGATAATCATAAAAAAATTATTGTACCATGTGCTGGAATGTTGCAGGTGCATTCCAAAGTCTGAAGGTTATGACATTTGAAGCGAATGCTCCCATTATCTGATGAATGCAATTTTCTTCTTGTTCTCAGGTACCATCCTGACCTAATTATATCCACTAAATCCATCTAGGAAGGAATACATCTCATGGCGGCAACATCCAGCATTGAATCTATGAAAGGTAATGGAAATGGATCTAGTATGGTAGCTACATTGATAGTTGCATTCGACTTTTTGTAATCTACACAGACTCCTAGCTTTCCATTTTTCTTTGGCACAATCACTATTGGGCTCAACCAAGTTGCCTTCTCGATTGGGTGGATGAATCCTACAGTGACAATTTGTCAATCTCTTCCTTCACTTGCTTGGCATAGTTGGGATTTAATCTATACCTTTGCTGCCTTCGAAATTGAATCTTCCTTCAGATTTATCTTGTGTTAGTAGAAACTTGGAAAAATTCCAAGCATATCTATATAGCTCTAAAGAAATCTTTGTATTGGGTTAGCAATTCTTGAAGTTCCTTTCTCATTGTCTCTTCTAGCTTTGTGCCGATCTTTATCATTTGAGGGTGCTCCTCAGTTCCCATATTAAGCTCCATGATCTCCTCCTCTTGCACTCTGATGGATTGATGCTGCTCCTTAGTTCCCAAATTAAGCTCCATGATCTCCTCCTCTTGCACTCTAATGGATTGCTGCTGCTCCCTATCTTTGTAGCACATTACCGCTCTCCATTCTCTTAGCCCTTTGGCTAACTGGTCTTCTTCTTAATTCTCTGAGGAGTTGCCTTTTTATATCTACTCCTTCGACACTCCTTATGTGTCCATTTAGCTTCTGCCAAAGGTTGCACAATTAGTACCTTTGCTTAGTACTTAGGCACAATTTTTCCTACATCTAGTTGGAACAAGGATATGAGCTATGGATTTTCTATGAGGATTCTTTCCTCCTCATCCGCTTCAATCCCTTCCAGCACGTTTAGTCCTTCTACATATAGTGGTATGACAAAGGGATTCACTTTCCTTTGGTGTTTGTGGAGATCTTTACTTTATTCTTCCCCTTTTTGATCGTGATCTGATCCCTGTGCCAGTCATGCTGATCTTTCCTTGCCTTAGCCAAGGTCCTCCTATGAGCATTGAATATGATCCCCCATTCTCCATTTAGAGAACTAGAAATAAAATTGGGAATTCATAGCCAACAATCTGAATGTGTTCCCCTTGGACCAATCCTAAGGGTCAGACTCTGTGTTGATCTACCATATTCATGCAAATGGAGCATGTCCATATTTTGTGAGACCTAGTTCTATGTTGTAGATTATGATAGTGTACATCTCTCAGGAGAGTTAATACCCATCTCTTGCATAGTTCTGTGAGCCAAATCAATGAGTCTTTTGCCAAAAGATGTTTTTTCTCTCGTAGTCATAAATTTGTCAGGCCATGTCTTGCATTTTTAGGCCTGTTCTAGAGTGCACAACTTTCAAATAAGCATTATACTTAACACTTTGCAAAACAGCCAATGCCATGTCTGCACCTGTGGCCTCAAACAAGCTAATATGACTTTTATAACCTACAGATGCTCTCATACTCGCATGCTTAGCCTCAGAAAGGTTTGTGAATGGAACAAAAATTCCAGAGTCCTCTTGAGTAACAAACCAAGAGCCCTAGTGAAAAGCCCTAATATCCCACCAACCCAGCCATGTCTCCAATGCAAGAATCTCTCCCTGCACACCATGGCCAGAAAACCAAAACTTTTGAATCTTATTTTTACAAGCCTTTGTGGCTGTCTTTAAAGGAAAATTTCTCCATTTTCTACACAGAGACTTGTGCTCCTCAATGAAAGATTGTCAAATACACTTACGCGAGTGCCTCACCATACTTTGTTCCCAATGGAAAACACAACTTCTCTTATTCTCAGGCAATATTTTCTTTGCCCCTCCAAAATAAACTGTACGAACAACAATCCAATTAGCATTTACTGAACCATTGTATTCAACATTTTCCAAAATTCTTTTTGTGCATGGTGCCGATCCTCAACTCTAATTTGCATTTAGCTATGCTGACCAGTTCACGGATGAATGGATCGTATACATGTGCAAACATAGTGGGCCATCGAGAGACCCTATGAACATGGTAAAAATGGACCCACATATGTTGCAAAAAACCACCTGGCCTCATCTTGTTAACCAAGTCTAATCCACTACCAGGACCCTTTGTAGATATCTTAAAAACATGGGGTTGATATTTGTCCCCTAACTGACCCAGAAAGAGCACACTTTGAAGAAAAGGGTATTGACACTTGTTCTTAAGCTCAAGTATTGCCTCAAGACTAGTAGCTGAAATATTTTTATCCTGACTACCTTTGTAGATATCTTAAAAATATGGGGTTGATATTTGTCCCCTAACTGACCCAGAAAGAGCACACTTTGAAGAAAAGGGTATTGACACTTGTTCTTAAGCTCAAGTATTGCCTCAAGACTAGTAGCTGAAATATTTTTATCCTGATTGGCATATTCCAAACACCTCTCAGTGTGTTTCTTATTGGACAAAGGAGTAACATATTCCAACATTTGTGCAATCATCATCCCCAATATCTCAGTAATCATGTGCATCATCCTTCACATTAGCATGTCAAGTATAACATCTTAGGCCACTGCTGTTTGTAACTGCTTTGCTATGGTGAAAGGATTAAGGGCGACCCTAGTATTCACCTTCTCTTCCAAATTTCTACGAATGCGTGCACTTATGCCTTCTTTGTAAGGATGCACATTATTACCTATGTATAGCACATTTACTTATATTTTGGTGATCTCTTGGCAGATAGTAATAGATAACAACTGGGAATCTTTTCACACATTCAGTCATTTGATTAGAGTGTTTGCAGGAAATATTACCAAATTTTGAACCAACCATTCCCATTGGACAACTTCTTTTCAATCGGCCTTTCTATTGTGTCTCATTATGCAAGTGCATCTTGGCGTAATAAGAACAATCTACATTCACACACACCGTAAATGGCTCGAGCATCTACTGAATCGAATAGCACCATCAAAACAACTAGAACTACTTGTCCACGTACTCAACCCACGAGTGACCATCCTACCTCTATTCCATACCATACATTGTAGCACTCTCACATTGTAGCACTCTCACATGGCGGTAGCTCATAAGCAACGTATCCATCATATGACGGGGGAAACTTATCCACTCTATGTATATTCAAAGCACCATGTAATGCAACATGCAAACTGCTATTGAGAGGAGGTGCCCTAATAGCATCTAACACACTCAAAACATTTTCTTGGAGCATTATTTTTATCCATGTCAACATAAAGCTTATAAAATTGAAACATATCTCAAAACTCATTTCACCTGTATTCAGCTGAACGTGGTCAAATGCTCAGAGCTTAAAGAAAGGGGCTTCAGTGCAATCGAAAGTCTGGCCAGATCAAAATAATCATAGATTATAGATAATTTCAACTCAAGAAATCTCTCATTAGAGACCAGGCATAGTTTTTGTCTTGGACTAGAGCCATACACAGTAATATTCTTGCTCATTGTATCCTTCACAGTTTCACTAAATAGTAGGCGAAAATGGCACACAGCAGACTTACAGAAGCCCAACTTGGGGCAAACTCCTAGATTTTTGAACTAGGCTGAGTCTCTCCCTGTTGTACCACTAATAGAAAATAATGGTTTTTAGTAAAATATCCATTCTTTTCCCAAACAATTGATTCCAAAAAATCACTAAATATTCTTTGATTTATGAACACCTAGTGGTGCCTTCCAAGTAGTTACCCCGGTAATGATTATGACAGCTCTAAGACACTTTATATTTTCTTACTAGGACCATTTATTTCTCATTTAACACTGAAGGGAGTAGAGTCAGTAGTTACTAGTTGGCTAGCTAGTACATTGTCTTGCTCTTCAAGGCCTTGATATTTGCATTGGGTCATGTCTTGGGAGACATGACTTATATCATAATGTGGCCAAGCTTATCAAAGATCCTCCCCTCCCCTTGAATTGAATATTTAACCTTACACATTTTTTAAACTTATAACTTTTAATGAATATTTGAATGTTATCTGCTTTCATTGTTGTGTTCATCTTCTTTCTCAAAACAATACAAATTAAAATTCCAATCAATCCATTTTAATGGTCTCACCAAGGTAAACCCCATGACAAAAAAAGGAGAATCAGAAGACTTGTATTTATGTATGCATAGGCTTGTATTTTAATCAGAGTTGTAGTTTCCCAAAAAATAAGTAATTCAAACTCATAGCATGACAATATGCATGGATTTTAATATATTAACAAGGATGTAGCTCACCTAGCTCTTAAAATATAGTAATGAACTATGACTTTAGCACTAATGTCCAAAAAATCCTTTAATAGTGTGCTTTTCAGGAATGTGAAACAAGGAAAATATTTTTTGAGTAAAAAGATAAATTTTGTAATAGCACATTAAATCATAAAGATTTAACAAGATAAATTAACAATGGAGGACACATAGCAATATTTAGAAGTTAAAGCTTTTAGCTTCCTTCCACTTTTAGAACATCAAAGCTCTATTAGTAATTTCAAAGATATTAAATTGTTTGACTAGGGTTTATGGAGGGCTATTGAGGAAGTCGTGGGAGGAAGAGAAGAGAGATGGAGATCAACAATGGCCTGCAACGCCACAGTATGTTTCTCACTCCTTTCAATTTCTTCAACCAAGCCTCCTTCTGCATCTTCGAAGAAGAAAAAAAAGGCCTAAAAATAGGCCGTGCCGATGGTGACCTATTTTTGGGCATATTTTTTAAATGTGTTTGAAGTTTCAAGTCTCTTTTGCTTGCAAATTGTTTTTTGGATCTAATCTAAAGAGGTAAATCCACCACATTCCAAGAAGGAAAAAAAAATTAATCCGCACGGCCTCTTTCTAGGGTTTTTTTAAATGTGTTTAAAGCATCAAAGCCCTTATGGCCATTTCAAATGGAAGCATGTAGCCCTTATGGCCATTTCAAATGGAAGCATGTATTTAAGCATGTATTTAGGCATACAAATTAGCATATATTTAAGCATGTTTTGTGGATTGATTTAAGCATTTTTTAAAGCTTATAATTAAGCTTGTACTTAAGCCCATATGGTTGTTTCAATTGGAAGAGAGAAAACTTTAAGATCTTCACACATAAAAAAATATGCCTAGAAATAGGCCACGTTGGCACAGCCTGTTTCTGGGCATATTTTTTGTGTGTGTTTGAAGCCTCAAAGCCCTTGCCTATTAGCTTCAAAGTGGTGTGGCCTGTTTTTGGGCATATTTTTTTGTGTGTGTTTGAAGCCTCAAAGCCCTCGCCTATCAGCCTTCAAAGTGGGAAAAAAAATCCCACAAACAGCGGCCTGTTTTTGAGCATTTTTTTAAATGTTTTAAAAGCTTTTTGGATGTTTTCAATTATTGATATTAATAGTTAAGGCACTTCTCTCAAGGTTTTATGTGTTTCAGGAATTGTTGAGAATATTCAAAGACATTTATATGTGGTCTATGCATGTATATGTGGTCTATGCTTTGATCAATTGGAAGAGGACATCTCAAAGATAAAAAAAAGCCAAGAAACAGGCCGCACTGGCGTGGCCTATTTCTGGGCAATTTTTTTACATGTTGAAAGATCCAAAGCCAATGAGGGTTTACGAAAATTTTCCATTAATGTAGGTGAAGTGTGTCGGTGTTCCATTGATGTAGCCTTATGCATGATAAAAGCTTTTGGATATGAAACATGCTTAAGCTTAGTATGTGGTGTATTGCTTGGCTTGATAAAATATTATAACAACTATTGAAAGTTATGAATGTTCTCATTTTCCAAACAAACTTTATTCATAACTTTAAGGTTGAACAAATTATAGGGTTTCAAAGATTAATAAAAAGCTCTTGATGTATTCTTTCCATGGTTAAATTTCATGTTGAAGATATGGATGTTTGTTGAGGGCATGATTAGGGCACATGTGTAAGCATTAAGAATGCATGGGAGGTTTGAGATGAAGTTGAAGGGTTATGGAGGTGATGTTTGAGACATAGACAAAGTCCAAGGTGTGATGTTTGTCTCTGTTCAAAGTGTACTTGTAACTAGACATTGTTTTTTGTATGCTTGGGGGTCACATGTTTTGGTGATATGAATGGTCATGTGATTTTATTTTGAAGGATAAATGGTTGGTTTGGAAGGATTTATGGTTATGTCTATATTTTTTGATGTGTAGGCGATCCACCACTAGTGGCGAGGGAAAGCGTACCAAGAGAGAAAAGGCACAAGCAGTTGAAAAGGAAGGGGAGTCTCATGCAATAGTTAGCCTGGATCAAATTAGTCATGTGGTGGAGATGCCTATGGCCAAGCTTGACAGTAATAACATTGGAATCCGTTTGACTGCCCACCACCACCTCTTCCTCTAGTACCTTGCCCTTGGTGGCCGTAGTAAGGTCTGTATGGTGCTAGTGCGGTAGCCATGGGTGTTGCTGTTGTTACTGCATTGACATTTATGCCTACCCAATTCCTCACATTATATGTGCAATTTGATGTTAGGTGTGTGAAGGTTTGGCAGATGGCACTGGTTGGATACATCTTGCATTCTTTTTTTAGATGTCTCTTATTCTTGCAGATCGGGAAAAAAACACCGATTTTGTAGTTAGATGAGCTAGAGGTATTTCCAGAGCCCACAGTAAGAGCTTCTTTGCAACCTTCTTGGCTAGGACGTCTACTTAATCCTTCTTGCCCTTGAGTTTGCCCTCGTTGTTGCGCACGGTCTCCTTCTTAGCTTCTCACTCAGATTCTGAGTCTTTTGATTCGGACTTGCTTCTAGAATCACTATTTGAATAATCGTACTTCTTGCTTTTCTTGTTCTTAGACTTTTTCTCCAAGCCCATATTCTGTTCTGTTCTGCTTTCAAGAATCTTTCCAAATGTTTGTTGTCGATGTTGGTGGCTGCTACCGTTGGCTTTAGTTTCTTGTTTAGACCATGCAGAAACCAGTCTGCCAAGAATTGCTTCTAATGGTCTATCTGCTAGATATAACCTTGTACGAAGAGTGTAAAACTTGGCCACATAGTCTTTGACTGGCAACGTCTTTTGTTTTAAACTTCTTAGCTTGTCTTGTAGTTCAGAGTTAGTTTTGACAGTTTGAAACCTTTTGAAGAATGCCTCTTTCAGTGCATGGAAGCTGTGGAAGTGGTCCGGATCATATTGGGACACTGGGTGTCCCATTCATGGAAGGTGTGGAAGTAGTCTAGATCATACTAGGACACCCATTCAATTGGTATATCTCGAAATGTGGCTTGGAAGTGATCCCTCTTTCTTTCATCTTATAACATTTTCTCGAGTGTGATTCACCTTCCATAGGACCTCAAACTTTGTGACGTGTGTGTCCAGATGCTTAGCCTTCTTACCCTTGTAAGTGGGCTACTTGTTGTTTCCTCCTTGGTAGCCTCAAAGATCCCTGTCCCCTCCGTGCAACGAATTCTAGGGTACTAGTAGTAGAAGTAGCACTTCTTGCGTAGGGCAGGGTCCCTCACTCGGGGCCTCGTCCAGGTAGACAAGAGACTAATCCCTCGGTTTTTCCAAAACCGAACCCGAAAAAACTTCCCTCACTCGAAAAGCACGGGCGATTCCTCCAGGATAAGTTTACTCTAACATAGTCAAGAGCCTTAATTAACTAAACTGATCTGACCGAACCCGTAAGTCCCATAGCGGAAAAGACTTGCACTTGGATCATAGAGACCAATGCTTTTTTCCTCATTGAGAGGTACAACCATTGGTTCTTTTCCATAGAACAATTTTTATCCGGGATTTACTTCATCTATCGTACCATAACAGAATTGAGTCTCATTTTAGGGATCCATCAGTCTAGCCATCCAGTCTCGTGGGTTAGCCAACCGCCCAACCACTATAGTGATGGGATCCATTTAAGAATTTGGTTAGGTTTTGTCCTGGGTAGAACCAGGGAAAAGAGTTCTCAAGCCCCCTAGCCAGATATTCATGCAAACTTAAAACTAGTCACACCACTTACGCACCCAATATGATATTGCCTTTTTCATAGATTCAGCTGACTTTAAAACAATCATTTATTGAAACTATAGTATCACTGATCATAATCCTCCAAAATTATCCGGTTGAATCCTAATTTCCAATTTTTTCTTCATCGGTGTACCTATGGCATCATTGGCAACCAGAACGCTCACCACCTGTCCACTTAGAGGCCTTTTTGATAGTTCCTAGCTCATAGTACCTAGCAATATATTTACTTATAAAAATCAAAATGGAATCTCCGTTGAAGATCAGCAAGATCAACCAACAGATCCATATAAGAGAGCCATGGACTCATCCGTTTGAGGACTAGCAAGGTCAATCAACCAGATCCATGCGCGAATTCAGAAAACAACTCTTACTCCTTGTTCCAATATCTTCCACGATGCATGTGTGGATATCTTCGGTGACCCAGAGCCCGAGCACTGTATGGTCAGCACCCTCTAGGATCCTTCGCAGGTCACCTAGCGCTTCACTCATAGGTCACTTCTTTAGTCCCTCATCCACCGTACACCGGAAGCTCATCATTTAAATCGAACCGAGGCTGGTCAAGACCTCAGCCGACCTTGCTACGCGAGGCGTCCTCTGTTGACTCTCCATCAGTATCAGTTAGGTCTCCACGACCTCACTCACGAAAACGATCAAAATGCTTCCCCAGCATTCTTGACATAAAACAGTCATTTAAAAAAACAGGTCATAAATACAGTTTCTATAACGAACTCTCGTCTTTCCACATTGTTCCACATCAATCCTCATTTATTTCATATGTATTCCCCTTCTTATCACATCATTATTCATTCACATCACATATCATCCATTCACATCTATCCCAATTTACATCACATCTCATTCACTCACATCCCGATTCACATCACATCACATCACATCACATCCATCACATTCATTTACATCACATCCATCACATTACATTCATTCATATCCATTACATTCATTCATTCATATCCATCACATTCATTCTCATAACCATCCCATCACATACATTCTATCCACATTATATCACATCACTTCTATCTACATCATATCTCATTCATACACATCTCATCTCATTCATCCACATCCATCCAATCATTCACATGTACACTACCCACATCTATCCATACATTCATATCTATCACTTCACATCCACATATATTCATGTCACATAACATCTCTTTACATCACATCACATTCTTTCACATACACATCCATATCCATTCTTTCATATACATCCACATCCATTCTTTCATATACATCCACATCCATTCTTTCACATACTAATCCACAACCATTCTTCACATACACATCCACATCCATTCTTCACATACACATCCACATCCATCTTCACATACACATCCACATCCATTCTTCACATACACATCCATATCCATTCTATGCAAATTTTCAGTTTGATTTTGAATACAAGGAGTATTTCTTGAATCAGTATCCCCAAAACTTCTTGATCGAAATTCTGAATTTCATACCAGAATTCCTCGAATTCTATAACCTTAATCCACAGATCAATTCGAAGGGTCTCAAACTTACTTTCAGATTTGGCGGGAGTTTTGAGGGTATTTTTCTAAACTAGTCACACCTTCTTTCCTCAAAACTGATAAAAGAGTTTGTTGGTCTTGGTCATAGTCTGATTCAAGGTTCGAGTCGTCGGATAAGATTTTTCCTGAACTATCTTTCTCGAAAAGGTTTGGTAATTCAGTTACTATTTTACTAAATTTCTTTCTTTGAATATTATCTTAACTGATTTCTTTGAATATTATCTTAACTGATTTCTAAATTAGTTACGAATTCCAATGAGGAATAAATTAATCATTTATTTAAATATTTTGATCTCGATAGATTTCTTGAATTTTCTTTTTACAATCCGTGTGAATATAAAACGATAGAAATTTCTCTCTGAGTATTTAATTATTCATTTATCAAATACTCATAGAATTTAAACATAGAATTTAAGAGAATTCTATTTTTTATATAAAAATTCTTTATGCATCTATTTATGCATAAAAATCAACTACAGTGGGAATAACACTTTTATAAAAAAATCCTTTTATGCATAAAAATCAAATTTTATAAGAATAACGCTTTTATAATAAAAAAAATTCCTTTATGCATCTTTCTATGCATAAAAATCAAATTTAATAAGAATAACACTTTTGTAATAAAAAAATTCCTTTATGCATTTTTCTACGCATAAAAATCAAATTTAATAAGAATAACACTTTTGTAATAAAAAAATTCCTTTATGCATCTTTCTATGCATAGAAATCAAATTTAATAATAATAACACTTTTATAATTAAAAAAATTCATTATGCATCTTTCTATGCATAGAATCAAACTTAATATGATTAACACTTTTGTAATAAAAAAATTTCCTTTATGCATCTTTCTATGCATAGAAATCAAATTTAATAAGAATAACACTTTTATAATTAAAAAAATTCCATTATGCATCTTTCTATGCATAGAAATCAAATTTAATAAGAATAACACTTTTGTAATAAAAAAATTTCCTTATGCATCTTTCTATGCATAGAAATCAATTTTAATAATTAATATCAGTGATATCCATGCATATTCATAGGTGAATATGTACATGGAGTAATTAGAATATTTCTTTTAGATGCAAAAATGGTGGGAATTACTCATTTGGAATAACATAAAAACAAACTTTCTTTTCCATAAAATTCTGGAAAATTTTGCCATAACCTCCTTTGTATGGCTGACCATTTCTCATTTTTATCATTCTTTATTTAACTTAAATTAACCCAAATCAGATTTATAGAACTCTAATCTACATAATTTTCTAAATTCAAGAGAGTAAACAATAAGAAGAGTTTAATTAATCACTTAGTTAATCTTTCTAGGATTAAGAAGGGTTGGAACGTAAGGGGGTGGCCTTTTCATCAAAAAGCATAGCATTTGAATGTAATTCAATCATCTGTAATTCATAAAAATAAAGAAAACCATAGATTTTTCATTAAAATTTGTAAACAAAGTAAGAAAATTAGCTTACATGGAGCTTGTACATTGAATTATTAAAAAATTCAATGTAGATGGCTCAGGATAGGAGAAGAGTAACAGTGGATAAACACCATTAAGCTTTTACAAAGGGGGAGGCTTCTATTTATAGGAAAAAGTGAGCCTCTAACCAAGCAAACTGATTTTAGAATTTTCCAGATCAGTTTGGTCAATTTTTGACCATTTGTGGGTCAGTTCAGCTTACTTTTTGGATCTAGTTTTGAAATAGGAGAGAGGAGAGATGAAAATATCTCATTTAATTGATTAAGAATTGGGGGTAATGATGAGAAAAAGGTGCCTCCTTCATGAGGGGAGATCCCCACACCGAGGTGTCAAAATTCAGTTTTTTAATTGTTTTCTTTGGTCCTTAGTCCACTCTTCATCTTATGTGAGCATTTACTCATTTTTTTTGGGGGGGGGATTCTTTTATTCTTCAATTTATCTCCTCCCTACATTTGGATTAATCTTATTGGTCCATAGGAACCTTAATTGGACCATAATCTAAAAATTTCTAAAAATCTAGGCCCTTAGGCTAAGGTCCTTTATACCTATTTTCAAATTAATTCCAATTGCACATTGGAAAGTTCTTTTTCAATTTTTGTTTCAGGGGAAACCATTTTAGACACTACGAGGATTTTTATATTAAAAATATCTCAATTTTGAATTACCTCCCTCTAGACATTTTCTCTCTCCAGGCCAAAACAAGGTAAAATATGATCTTTCTTTTATTTCACAGAGGGGAATATTTATAAGATCAGAAGGGGAGGTTCTTACACTTGCACACCTCAAAAGCTGGAGGGAGGAATCTTACAATAGCCATTCGGTTTTGATTGATGTTGGGGAGAGGGGAGCCAAGCAGGGCATGCCGCTATGGCAGTTGATGTTGTAATGAGTTGGCAATAAGTTGCCTTGCTATAGCTTTTGTAAGAAGTGCCTCTCCCCTGTTGGAGTGTTGTGTCGAAATGCTACCTTAGTGAGAAAATGGTGAGAATGAATGCAACAAGATCACCAAAGTGTCGATGGTCAATCCAACAGACAAGATAGTCGGATCTGTCAATGCCTAAGCCCAATAGGTTCAGAACTCATAGACTCTCAGGCTGATCAGATATTACACAAAAAACATAGATGCTCACTCACTCACTCACTCACTTACTCAGATAGTACACAATGAAGGATATTCAGACACTCTGTATGACTGTCAAACTCGTACAATTATACTCGATCTAACTCTATTCTGTCTCTCCATTGTCTTTATTCTTACTCCTACCTGCTTCCTAATCTATTAAATTAGAAGGACTCTCTTTCTTGTCCCACCGCCAGTGGCCTTTCTGTTACAAGAACATTCTGTTACAAGAAAATACATATGATTACAATGTACATGCGCGTGTGCTATCGTCTACTATTGGCTTGCATCTTACGGTTAGTTCCTCAGGTCCCACCAGTCTGTAGCTTCTGTCAGACAGCCAACACTAGCACTCTTGCGGGTCCTATCAACAATAACTAGTTCCATTGCCAGAGTTATGGATAAAGTACCCAAGCTTCAAGTGATACCAATTTTTGGTACTTTTTAATAATCTTTGTTGACCAAATTGGTTGCTAGCAAGGCATCGACACATCTTTTACAAACTTAGAGCTATTATAAATGATCGACACCATAAAATCTCTTATTTTTTTATCACTTTGTAAATTTTCCCGCCTGAGAAAATTTTTGGAACTTCACGTAAATCCTTAAATTTTTTGCTCTAATGAGCCACAAATGATGTAAACAAGGGATGACCAAGCTTTTTTGGCATCAAATTTCACATATATACTTGTAGTCTAGCATATACTAGATTAGAGATTTACACTATGGTCTCACTGCCTACTCTGCTACCCGAGTGCATGGCCATTTAGTAAGTTTGTATAAAAGAGAACTCATTTATATACCTGTAGTCTAGCATATACTAGATTAGAGATTTACACTATGGTCTCACTGCCTACTCTACTACCCGAGTGCATGGCCATTTAGTAAGTTTGTATAAAAGAGAACTCATTTAATGAGAATGGACACTTCCCTTGTATGAGATTAAGAGAACTAGCATATTTACTCCACCTTATCACTTGAGTGTGTGGTGATAGAGAGTGTGAGAGCTTGCAGGTTATTATCTTATACCCCATAGCTTCTTATTGTGAGGGGTTTGTCCTTGGAGAGCTATAACAAAACTACACGTGACAATGGTGGAAGTTGTAACATAAGCTAGCTACTTCAATAAGTGGTTAGAGAGCCTCCACTGATAAGATCTAAACAAGTAGCCACTCTCTCATCCCCACAACACAAACAGAGCTTCTTATTGTGAGGGGTTTGTCCTTGGAGAGCTATAACAAAACTGCACGTGACAATGGTGGAAGTTGTAACATACGCTAGCTACTTCAACAAGTGGTTAGAGAGCCCCTCCCTTAATAAGATCTAAACAAGTGGCCACTCTCTTTGATAAGATCTAAACAAGCAGCCACACTATGATCCCCACGACACAAAAAAGTAAGTATGCTCGTTGGTTTTGGTTGACATGCTTCTCTATGGGTATAATGGTTTAGCTTTTCCCTTAGTCTTATGAGTTTGGCTTAACATTGGCACCATTTTTGAAGAGTAGAGTAACCTCTTTAAGTTGTGTGGTAGGGTATGTGCTTTCCAAGCCTCTTTTTGCTAATGTTTCTTGCTCTCTCTATACTTTTATGCAGAGAAGGAAAAGAGAAAGGCTTGTGGATAAGGTGAAGGGAAAAGGGTTTTCATGGATTTGATTGGGTATTTTATTTGTTTTTTCAATTTGTTTTGAGTAGTGTGCTTCTTATAAGCATTAGATTAAGCTTGTGTGGATTGATTAGAGTTTTAATTAAGCGTTTGGTTAATATTTATCTCATTAAAGTGCTTGAGTGGGCATCGTATAGCCCATTTCACACTGCCTGCCCAAACACATAAAGCTTGTGTGTAATCAAATTTTAAGCCCATGATGCCATTGCAGGGATCACCATTCTCTGAGAAAAACCCGCAAGCTACGAGTCAAGCTAAAACTGAGCCGACATCATCGGACTGTTGATGATCCGAGTCGGAACTAAAACTGAGCCAGCATTCCAAATCGGAATTTGGGAGTTGGAATGGAGTTGGGAATTGGAATCAAAATACAAATCCAAAGTCAGAACGGAGTTGGAAGTTGATGCCGAAACAAAGTCGAGAGTCGGAATCCGAAGAATCTGAATCCGAGTGTAACCTGAACATAATAAAAAAGATCTAGAAGGATCCGGATGTGTCTGGAATTCAGATCTGGAGAGATTCTAGAATATCCAAACATCTAGAATCCTCAGTCCAAAGGGATCAGATGTGTTCAGAATTCCGTTCCGGCGCGAAAACAGTTGCAAAGGAAATGAATGTGTACAGAACTCCAACTTTAAAGGAACTAGATAGATCTAGATACGTCCGGAAGTCAGATCAGGACAATTTGGAGTCCCAAATCTGGAGGGTTCCAGTTTCTGATCCGGATAGAACCAAATGTATCCGAAGTTCAGATTTGGAAGAGCTAGATAAGTCAGAAATTCGAAGTAGGATTAGGGTTTGGATGATCAGAGAGTCCAAAATTCTGACCCAACAAATATCTGAAATGATCCGGATGATCTAGACGAGCTAGGATAAGTCCAAATTTTAGAGTCTAAAGTTGTAATGGAGGTAAAAGTTGGAATCCAAATCCTAATAATCTAAAGTCAGAACGTAGTCGGAAGTCGAATCCGAATCCGGTGTCGGAAGGGAGTTGGAATCTGATGTCGGGAATGGAGTCGGAAGTCGGAACGGAGTTAGATGTTGGAACAATAGAGTAGTCGAATGTCAAAATGGAGTCGAGAGTTGGAATCCACATCTAAAGTCGGAACAAAGTTGGAAGTTGAATCCGAATCCGATGTTGTAATCTAATGTTGAAAGGGAGTTGGAAGTCAGACGGAATAATGGAGTCGGAAGTCAGAACGAAGTTGGGACGAAGTCGCAAACGTCGAAACAGAGTCGGGAGTTGGAATGGAATTGGGAGTTGGAATGGAGTTAGAAGTTGGAATGGAGTTGTTTCCTTCTAAGGGCCCTGAGTTGGAAGAAGGAGCCCGAAATGAGCATGCTCTAGCACCATAGCCAAGCGGTTGTGGTGCACACACACACACCATGTGGGTGCCATAGAGCGCCCATCCTAACATGGAGCCCTATGGGGGGGAATCTTTCCTACTAAGGGCCTTGAGTTGGAAGAAGGAGCTCGAAATGAGCCTGCTCTAGCAACATAACTGAGCAGTACGCTCTGCGGCGGCAGCTGTGGTGCACACACACACACACACACACACACCATGTGTGTGCCATAGAGCACTCATCCCCATGTGTGTTCCATAGAGCGCCCGTCCTGACACGAAGCCCTATGAGGGAATGTTACCTGCTAAGGGCCCTAAGTTGGAAGAAGGATCTCAAAATGAGCCTGCTCTAGCACCACAGCCGAGCAGCGTGTACTTCTTGGTTGTGGTGCATACACACACCATGTGTGTGCCATAGAGCGCCTGTCAAATGACATGGAGCTGTGTGGGGGAATGTTGCTTGCTAAAGGCCCTGAGTTGGAAGTTGGACGGAATGGAGACAAAAATCAAAATGGAGTCAGATGAAGTCGGAAGTCAGAATAGATTCAGATGGAATGGAGTTAAATGAAGTCAGAAGTTGGAATAGAGTCAGACGGAGTCGGAAGTTGGAACAAAGTCGAGAGTTGAAATGGAGTTAGGAGTCAGAACAGAGTCAGAGGTCGGAATGGAGTTGGATGTCTTTGATAGGGGGTCAAAATGGGAGCTCTGTCAACCTAATGGTCCTGACATAGAGCCAATGTTGCCTGCTAAGGTCCCTGAGTTGGAAGAAGGAGCTTGAAATGAGATTGCTCTAGCACCACAACTAAGCAACACATGCGCTGCTTGGTTGTGGATTGCACATACACCATGTGTGTGCCATATAGAATCCGTTAACTAACACAGCCCAATCTCCAGAGAGGGGATTGCGATCTTTTGTCACACATCAGGAGCACATATCAACTAGCACAAGTCCTGTGGCTTCTAGGTAGGCTCTACACCCACCCCAACTTAGCACCCTCCAATGAGGGGCACTCCAGTCTATCTTGGATGTCATATGGGCATTGATATCTCCCCAAAACAGCAACTTGCCCCTCTTCTTTCAGAGCATTTAGAAGAAGCTTTTATACTGGAGTTCCACAAGACTCTCCCTAGCTTGTAGAGTGGTGGTGTGGTGAGCCATATCCTTCTTGCCACCATATGGTACATTACTTCTTGTCGAGCCTTCTCCCGAGCATGCATTGGTCAAGTACAACAGTTGATCTGGAACTTCTTATGGGCCGAGAGGACGAGAGGCCTGCCATGGAGAGTGATCATTCACCCACATTGCAAAGGGGGCCTAGGCATCATTGACCCTGCTCTTTAGAGCCGCACCCTGCTGGGCAAGTTGATTGTTAGAGGACTCCTTCGTGATGGTGAGTCTTGGAAAGACTTCCTCTTAGCCCAAATTTCAGCCCGTACCCTGAGTCTAGGGGGCCCTTGGCCCACAGAGTACGAGATGGATCTTCACAAAGATGCGAACCCATAGATTTAGCCTTGCCTCTCTAAGGATAGATTTGCAGCCAGTTTAATTCGAGCTTGGGATCACCTCAGGCCGGCCCTTAGGCAGCCCTAGCTAGCTTTGGTCACCTTAGAGGAGCATCTTTTGTAGCCTTTGATCTAGAACCCTTTCATCTAGCTACCCAATGACCACATGTTAGGGGCCTGACCTCATGTTTCATGGGGCGCATTTAGCTCAAGACTTGCCAGGTCCCTTGGAGATTGGCTTGCACACAAGCAGTTACCCCGGAGGTTCAAGAGAGAGGCTTGGCAGCAGGGATCTAGGGTAGATACAAGCTCAGCATTGCTATTAACTCTGTTATTCCTCAAGAGTGGTACACCTATCCTAGAATCGACCCCCCCATTGTGGCTGGAGTGTTTACTCAAACATGATATTCTTCTAGCAGTCAATGGTTTGCTCACTTTCTCTATTGGTCCCCATGGCAAATTAGAGATATCCGAGCTCCCCTTGGAGGATTTCAGTGGGGATGCACCTTATAACAGGTGAGGGTGATTGGATTTTAGTCACGTAAGTGGCACATAGACCCCCCATCGACCAAGGTGGCTAGAGAGAGATTCAAAAGGCTATAGATATATGGGAGAGCTAACCCCTTACACATCTCCAGTAGAACCTGGGAGAGTGGACTTGGCATAATCCTGCTGATTGGGAGGAGACTATGGATCCCTCATTTTTTTCATATACAGCACTGCTAGGCCACAGGATTTATATGCCATAGATTGATGACACCCCGGTAGTAGTACATTGGCAGTCATAGGGCCTCTCTCAATGTTTCCTCTCAGATTTTTGGAAGAGGCTCTAGGAGAGTTTTCAACCTCAAAAGATCACCATAGCTCTTTATTTGGTTGATGGCACATAAGAGCTTGGCTGTAAGATTCCTCCCTCCAGCTTTTTAGGTGTGTAGGTGTAAGAACCTCCCCTTCTGATCTTATAATTATTCCCCTCTCTGAAATAAAAGAAAGATCCTGTTTTACCCTATTTTGGCCTGGAGAGAGAAAAAAGTCTAGAGGGAGGTAATTCAAAATTGAGATATTTTTGGATATAAAAATCTTCCTAGTGTCTAAAATGGTTTCCCCTGAAACAAAAATTCAAAAAGAACTTTCCAATGTACGATCGGAATTAATTGAAAATAGGTATAAAGGACCTTAGCCTGAGGGTCCAAATTTTTAGAAATTTTTGGATTATGGTCCAATTAAGGTTCCTATGGACCAATAAGATTAATCCAAATTTAGGGAGGAGATAAATTGAAGAATAAAAGAAAAACCCCCCAAAAATGAGTAAATGCTCACATAAGATGAAGAGTGGACTAAGGACCAAAGAAAACAATTAAAAAACTGAAGTTTGACACCTCAGTGTGGGGATCTCCCCTCATGAAGTAGAAGCCTTTTCTCATCATTACCTCCAATTTTTAATCAATAAAATGAGATATTTTCATCTCTTCTCTCTCCTATTTCAAAACTAGATCCAAAAAGTAAGCTGAACTGACCCAAAAATGGTCACAAATTAACCAAACTGATCTAGAAAATTCTAGAATCAGTTTGCTTGGTTAGAGGCTCACTTTTTCCTATAAATAGAAGCCTCCCCCTTTGTAAAAGCTTAATGGTGTTCATGCAGTGTTACTCTGCTCCTGTCTTGAGCCATCTACATTGAATTTTTTAATAATTCAAATGTTTTTGGCCTAATCCTCTCCAAAGTGAATTGGTGGCCACTCTTGCTTCAAACAAGAGTAGAAACCTCAATCCCTCAAGCCAAAGGAGAGCTTATAAGCTCCATGTAAGCTAATTTTCTTACTTGTTTAATGACGAATCTATGGTTTTCTTAATTTTTATGTTTTGCAGATGTGGATTAAATTCAAATGCTATGCCAAAGGTCACCCCCTTCTCCTCTTTACATTCCAACCTTTCTCAATCCTAGAAAGATTAACTAAGGGATTAATTAAACTCTTCTTATTGTTTACTCTCTTGAATTTAGAAAATTGTGTAGATTAGAGTTCTATAAATCTAATTTGGGTTAATTTAAGTTAAATAAAGAATGTTAAAAATGAGAAATGGTCAGCCATACAAAGGAGGTTATGGCAAAATTTTTGAGAATTTTGTGAAAAAGAAAGTTTGTTTTTATGTTATTCCAAAAGAGTAACTCCCACCATTTTCTTAATTTTTATGTTTTGCAGATGTGGATTAAATTCAAATGCTATGCCTTTGATAAAAAGGCCACCCCCTTCTTCTCTTTACATTCCAACCTTTCTCAAATTTCAATCCTAGAAAGATTAACTAAGGGATTAATTAAACTCTTCTTATTGTTTACTCTCTTGAATTTAGAAAATTGTGTAGATTAGAGTTCTATAAATCTAATTTGGGTTAATTAAGTTAAATAAAAAATGTTAAAAATGAGAAATGGTCAGCCATACAAAGGAGGTTATGGAAACATTTTCGAGAATTTTGTGGAAAAGAAAGTTTGTTTTTATGTTATTCCAAAAGAGTAATTCCCACCATTTTTGCATCTAAAAGAAATATTCTAATTGCTCCATGTACATATTCACCTATGAATATGCATGGATATCAATTATATTAATTATTAAAATTGATTTCTATGCATAGAAAGATGCATAAAGGAATTTTTTTAAAATTACAAAAATGTTATTCTCATTAAAATTGATTTTTATGCATAGAAAGATGCATAAAGGATATTTTTTAATTACAAAAGTGTTATTAGGTTTGAGGAGTTTCAATGGTGGATGGTTCTCTACAGTTGTAGGCTACCCAAAAGAGATGGTAGTTTCAATGGCCATTTGCTAATGTGACATGCACTCCATTCCAATGGTGGTTGATTGCCCTATGACATGGAAGTTTCAATGTTCACTACTTTGCCATGTGACATGGACTTTCCATATACTACTTCCCTACATGGATAATAGTTTGACTGCTCCCAAGTTGGTTTTGATGAACATCAACTAATGATTTTCCTGAAGCTCTTGCCCAGTGTATCCTTTCACTAGAGTCATCTCGGTTTTCTCTAACCCAAAAGACTAAAGTGACAAATTTTCTTTAATTCCCCATCACTTACTCATTTTTTTCTAACATGTAGGTCCCTTGATGCAATGTTAATCCCAATTTCTCTATTTATTCTCCCTTGACATAGTGTTAATCCTAATGCCTCTATTTATTCTCCCTAGACATGGTCATTTGTGATAGGGATCATTTTGGCAAGTAAACCTAATTCTCTATCAAATAGATGATTAGAGTTAATAGTTGGTGAAGGTATGAAGAGTTTTGTTAATCCCAATTTCTCTATTTATTCTCCCTTGACATAGTGTTAATCCTAATGCCTCTATTTATTCTCCCTAGACATGGTCGGATCATTTTGGCAAGTAAACCTAATTCTCTATCAAATAGATGATTAGAGTTAATAGTTGGTGAAGGTATGAAGAGTTTTCTTGGATGCTTTTCTAGAGTCAAAGGCCTACCCAAAAGAAGAGAGGGTAGTTTTGTTCATGGCATTATTAGTTCAATGTTTAGTTTCATTATAACATGCACTTATACTTCTCATAAAATTTTGTCTACTCCTAAGCTAGTTTTAGCTACCATGGCACCATGTTGTTTCTTTTAGTTCTTTCTATTAAGTGTAACCATTCACCAAAGTCAATGGTTGGATATCTTCCATAGCATTCTATAACTTGAGGGTAAAGTTAATAACTCTCCTTTAAGTCGAGGTCCCTCGGGCTATTATTTGCTAGCCTCCAAGTCCTTGAAAGTAGTGTTGGAAATGTTCTTCTTGGAGAAGGTTCTCTGTAAGAGGCTTTCCAATTAAACACAATCCTCTCTCTAATAGATGGTAAACAGTTGGAGGTAATAGTTGGTGAAGTGTATAATTTGATGTTAAATAGATGGTAAGAGGTAATAGTTGGTGAAGTGTATAATTTGATATATAATAGATGGTTAGCGAAGTCTATAATTTGATACATAATATATGGTTAGAGGTAATAGTTGGCAAAGTGTTTAATTTAATATATAATAGATGGTTGGAGGTAATAGTTGGCGAAGTGTATAATTTGATTTATAATATGTGTTTTTGTATGTCTACACTTATATGTGTGTTATCCATGAATTCCTTCCTTGTATGTCTAACCTAGTTTAGACACGAAATGTCTAATACTAGTTTGTTAACATGACATAAAGGTATCCTATGATACTTTATGTTTAATACTAGTTTGCTAACATGACATAACGTATCCTATGATACTTTATGTCTTATTAACTTGCACATTTTATGGAATTATTTTAACACATGGTATTGTAATCTTGATTTTTTTTATTTTGTCACACATGGTGTATGCTAAAACAACTTGATTTTTTTAAAAGCATAACATACTCATGATTTTCATCTTTTTTCCTCCTTTTTTCACACATGCTACATGCTAAAAACAACTTGATTTTTGAAAAGCATAATATACACCTCTAAGTTTCGAAACACAATTACAATTTAAAGATAAACATTAGGAATTTTTTGGACCCAAAGAGGGCCTCTTGGATTAACTTTTGATTAGGAATGGACCAATAGGAAGATGGCTGGGTGCACATTTTTGACTTCTTTGACCCTAGGGGGCCTAGGCTTTGGTTTGTTAATGGGGCCTAATTACTACTCTTGTCCCCCTACCTCCTGAGCCCAAACTTAGAGGTCCCCCCACCTAGAATCTCGTGAATTAAAAAATTAAAAATGACTTGAAAGCTCATCATTACCTCGATCCTGAAACTCTTGCACCTCATGTGCATCAGAACAGAGGCTATTTTCCTATATACCCAGTTAATCTTCGAGCTCTTCCACATGCCTACTATGTGTTGGTAGGGCTACGCACCTTGCTACCAAAAATTTAAGGTCCCCCATTTGCCATGATTCTGAGACCATGGTTATCCCCTCCTTACGCTTCCCAATCTGTAAAAATATAGAAAGTGGCACAATAACCAGAAAGTGTAAGGATTAATTCTAGACATGTAGTGGAATCAAATTTACCTTTCTTCTCATCAACTTAAAACTTGACTCTTCCGCATTGTCAAAGCCCATAAAGTATTGATGCAGGTCTGCTAAGCTCCAATGCTTGCTTGCTGCCACTCACTCAATCCATCTATTTTGCATCATCACAACTACCTCAATAGGCACCATTTCTTCTTCTAAGGCTTGAAGTGGGATCCATGTCCCGTGCTTTTGCATCCATCTTTGGTAGTGCAGATGCATGTACAAAATAGAGTGTGCCTTCAAGAACCTGAATGTAGAATCTACTACATTGCACTCGTACACATCACCTTGATGTGACCCCTCATTAACCTCCCAACCCTCTCCTAGTAATCCTTGATTGAGGTCAAACCATACCTCCTTACAAATATACATTGTTTTCGTTTGGTGCATTGGCATGTAATTGAACATGTGCACAAAAACATGTAAAGGACAAAACCAATTTAGCCCTCCTGACCTAGATGCCTTTGAAAACTTGAGTGATGTCTTGATATCACTTACCATCTTAAACTTGAGTGATGTCTTGATATCACTTACCATCTTAAACTTTAAGCATAAGATGGTCCAAGCATCATGAAAGATCACTTACCCCTACGCCCAATGAATTCGGGGGTGCTAGCAGTGGAAGTAGCACTTCTTGCATCGTAGAGCATAGCCTCTCACTCGGGGCCTCGCCCACGGATGTCTGGACAAGAGACTAATCCCTCGGTTCTTCCAAAAGCCGAACCCAGAAAAACTTCCCTTGCCCAGAAAGCACGGGCGATTCCTCCATGGGGATTTTTTATTCTAACGTAGTCAAGAGCCTTAACTAACCAAATTGATCCGACCGAACCCATAAGTCACATGGTCAGATCAAGGAAAAGACTTGCACTGGATCATAGAGATGAACGCTTTTTTCCTTATCTCGAGGCACAGCCGTTGATTCTTCTCCATAGAACAAGGACTGTCTGGCATTTACTTCATCTATCGTACCATAACAGAATTGAGTCTCATTTTAGGGATCCATCAGTCCAGCCTAGCCCATCCAGTCCTGTGGGTTAGCCAACCACCCAACCATTGTAGTGATGGGATCCATTTAGGAATTTGGTTAGGTTTTGTCCCGGGTACCAAGGAAAAGAGTTCCTAGGCCCTCTAGCCGGATCTTCATGCAAATTTCAAGCTAGTCACACCACTTACACACCCAATATAAAATTACCTTTTTCATAGATTCAGCTGTCTTTAAAACAATATTTTAATGAAACCATAGTATCACTGATCATAGTCCTCCAAAATATCCAGTTGAATTCTAATTTCCAATCATTCCTTCATCGGTGTACCTATGGCATCATTGGCAACCAGAACGCTCACCACTTGTCCACTCAGGGGACTTTTCAATAGTTCCTAGATCATAGTACCCGGAAATATATTCACTTATAAAAATCCACATGGAATTTTCGTTGAAGATCAATAAGATCAACCAACAGATCCATATAAAAGAGCCATGGACTCATCCGTTGAGGACCAGCAAGGTCAATCAAGGAGATCCATGCCCGAATTCAAAACAACTCTTACTCCTTGTTCCAATATCTTCCTCAACACACGCGTGGGTATCTTCGGCGACCCAGAGCCCGAGCACCGTATGGTCAGCACCCTCTAGGATCCTTCGCAGGTCACCTAGCGCTTCACTCTCATAGGCCGCTTCCCTGGTCCCTCATCCACCATACCGGACACTCACCATTTAAATCGAACCGAGGCTGGTCAAGACCTCGGCCGACCGTGCTATGTGAGACATCCTCCGTTGACTCTCCGTCAGTTGTTGTTGCAACTTTATCACTTAGGTCTCCACGACCTCATTCACAAGACGGTCAAAATGCTTCCCCAACATTCTTGACATAAAACAGTCATTTAAAAACAGGTCATACATACAGTTTCTATAACAAACTCTCATCTTTCCACATCAATCCACATTACTTAATCCAAGTCCAATAATATGTATTCCCATTATCCTTCATCCATTATCATCCAATCACATCATTTTCCATCTCATCACATCTTTCCTCATTTTTACTCATCACATCTCATCCACTCGTATCTTATCATCGCACCTACCCATATCCACATCTTATCATATCACATTCATTCACATCTCATCCATTCATATCTACCTTGATCCACATCACATCACATCACATCACATCCATTTCACCTCACATCTCATTCATTCACATCTATCCCGATTCACATCCCATCACATCTCATCCATTCACATCACATCTCATTCATTCTATCTGATTCGTATCACATCACATCATAGCCATTCACATCACATATCATCGATTACAATCTATCCCAATTTACATCATATCACATCACATCCATTTCACATCACATCTTATTCATTCACATCTATCCCGATTCACATCCATTCACATCACATATCATTCATTCACATCTATAACAATTTACATCATCTCACATCACATCCATTTCACATCACATCTCACCCATTCACACTTATCCCGATTCACATCACATCACATCCATTCACATTCTCATCACATTCATTATATCCCCATTCCATCACATACATTCTATCTACATTACATCACGTCCACATCTATCCACATCATATCTCATTCATTCCATCCACTTTACATCACATCCACATCATATCTCATTCATACACATCCCATCTCATTCATCCACATCCATCCAATCATTCACATGCACGGTTATCCACATCTATCCATACATTCACATCTATCACTTCACACCCACATATATTCACATTACATCACATTTCATCCACATCTCTTTACATCACATCACATCTCATCCACATCCACATCCACATCACATTCACATCCATATCTCTTTTCAGCACATCACATCTCATCCACATCCACATCTCATCCACATCCACATCACTTTCACATCCATATCCCTTTACATTACCTTCTTTCACATACACATCCACATCCATTTACATCACATTCTTTCACATACACATCCACATCCACAACCATTTACATCACATTATTTCACATACACATCCAAATCCTTTTACATCACATTCTTTCACATCCACATCCATATCCATTTACTTTCCATCTCACCCTTTCACATATCCTCTCATCTCATTCTCATCTCATCATTCACGTCCACATCCATTTACTTCACATCTCATCCACATTCATTTTCATCACACCACATTCTATCACATACCATTCACATCCTATCGCATCCCATTTACATCTTATCATATCTATTCACATTCTATCACATACCATTCACATCCTATCACATCCCATTTACATCTTATCATATCTATTCACATCCTATCACTTCCATTTACATCTGTTCACATCCTATCACATCCCATTCACATCTTATCGCATCCCATTTACATCTTATCACATCTATTCACATCCTATCACATCCCATTTACATCTTATCACATCCATTCACATCCTATCACATCCCATTTACATCTTATCACATCCATTCACATCCTATCACATCCCATTCACATCTTATTCCCATTTAGTAACTTTTCCTACTTTGATAGCGATAATGGGACTTTTTCTAAATTTCTGCCAATTGTTTGGCTTAGATAAAGGTTCTTTTTAAAGACGACTATTTCCATATTCTTTCTCAATTTCGCAATGAATTATATTCAATATTTCTCTTTTGAATAAAAGAATTCATGGGATTTACAAAAATCAATTCTACTCGTATTTTCACTTTTGATAAATATTCATAAATTCAATTTTACTAAAATTCCTCTTTTTCCCATTTAATTTCTTGGATCTCAAATATCATGGGAACTCCTCTTTTTGCATTTAATTAATTGCATTCCAAATGTCATGAGAATTTCTCTTTTATCATAAAATAAATTTATCTAAATTTTCTCTTTTAAATTTAGATAAAATATCCATTAATTCTAATATACCAAGAATTCCAAATTTCCCATTTAAATGATTGAATTCCAATGTCATGGAAATTACTCTTTTATCATTTAAATATTTCTCATACATAAAATAAATTTATCTAAAATTTCTCTTTTGAATTTAGATTAAAAAATCTATTAATTCCAATATACCAAGAATTTCACTTTTTATATTTAAGTGATTGAATTCCAATGTCATGGAAAATTCCTCTTTTATCATTTAAATATTTCTCATACATAAAATAAATTATTCTCCCTAGACATGGTCATTTGTGATAGGGATCATTTTGGCAAGTAAACCTAATTCTCTATCAAATAGATGATTAGAGTTAATAGTTAGTGAAGGTATGAAGAGTTTTGTTAATCCCAATTTCTCTATTTATTCTCCCTTGACATAGTGTTAATCCTAATGCCTCTATTTATTCTCCCTAGACATGGTCATTTGTGATAGGGATCATTTTGGCAAGTAAACCTAATTCTCTATCAAATAGATGATTAGAGTTAATAGTTGGTGAAGGTATGAAGAGTTTTCTTGGATGCTTTTCTACAGTCAAAGGCCTACCCAAAAGAAGAGAGGGTAGTTTTGTTCATGGCATTATTAGTTCAATTTTTAGTTTCATTATAACATGCACTTATACTTCTCATAAAATTTTGTCTACTCCTAAGCTAGTTTTAGCTACCATGGCACCATGTTGTTTCTTTTAGTTCTTTCTATTAAGTGTAACCATTCACCAAAGTCAATGGTTGGATATCTTCCATAGCATTCTATAACTTGAGGGTAAAGTTAATAACTCTCCTTTAAGTCGAGGTCCCTCGGGCTATTATTTGCTAGCCTCCAAGTCCTTGAAAGTAGTGTTGGAAATGTTCTTCTTGGAGAAGGTTCTCTGTAAGAGGCTTTCCAATTAAACACAATCCTCTCTCTAATAGATGGTAAACAGTTGGAGGTAATAGTTGGTGAAGTGTATAATTTGATGTTAAATAGATGGTAAGAGGTAATAGTTGGTGAAGTGTACAATTTGATATATAATAGATGGTTAGCGAAGTCTATAATTTGATATATAATATATGGTTAAAGGTAATAGTTGGCAAAGTGTTTAATTTAATATAAAATAGATGGTTGGAGGTAATAGTTGGCGAAGTGTATAATTTGATTTATAATAGGTGTTTTTGTATGTCTACACTTATATGTGTGTTATCCATGAATTCCTTCCTTGTATGTCTAACCTAGTTTAGACACGAAATGTCTAATACTAGTTTGTTAACATGACATAAAGGTATCCTATGATACTTTATGTTTAATACTAGTTTGCTAACATGACATAACGTATCCTATGATACTTTATGTCTTATTAACTTGCACATTTTATGGAATTATTTTAATACATGGTATTGTAATCTTGATTTTTTTTATTTTGTCACACATGGTGTATGCTAAAACAACTTGATTTTTTAAAAGCATAACATACTCATGATTTTCATCTTTTTTCCTCCTTTTTTCACACATGCTACATGCTAAAAACAACTTGATTTTTGAAAAGCATAATATACATCTCTAAGTTTCGAAACACAATTACAATTTAAAGATAAACATTAGGAATTTTTTGGACCCAAAGAGGGCCTCTTGGATTAACTTTTGATTAGGAATGGACCAATAGGAAGATGGCTGGGTGCACATTTTTGACTTCTTTGACCCTAGGGGACCTAGGCTTTGGTTTGTTAATGGGGCCTAATTACTACTCTTGTCCCCCTACCTCCTGAGCCCAAACTTAGAGGTCCCCCCACCTAGAATCTCGTGAATTAAAAAATTAAAAATGACTTGAAAGCTCATCATTACCTCGATCCTGAAACTCTTGCACCTCATGTGCATCAGAACAGAGGCTATTTTCCTATATACCCAGTTCATCTTCGAGCTCTTCCACATGCCTACTATGTGTTGGTAGGGCTACGCACCTTGCTACCAAAAATTTAAGGTCCCCCATTTGCCATGATTCTGAGACCATGGTTATCCCCTCCTTACGCTTCCCAATCTGTAAAAATATAGAAAGTGGCACAATAACCAGAAAGTGTAAGGATTAATTCTAGACATGTAGTGGAATCAAATTTACCTTTCTTCTCATCAACTTAAAACTTGACTCTTCCGCATTGTCAAAACCCATAAAGTATTGATGCAGGTCTGCTAAGCTCCAATGCTTGCTTGCTGCCACTCACTCAATCCATCTATTTTGCATCATCACAACTACCTCAATAGGCACCATTTCTTCTTCTAAGGCTTAAAGTGGGATCCATGTCCCGTGCTTTTGCATCCATCTTTGGTAGTGCAGATGCATGTACAAAATAGAGTGTGCCTTCAAGGACCTGAATGTAGAATCTACTACATTGCACTCGTACACATCACCTTGATGTGACCCCTCATTAACCTCCCAACCCTCTCCTAGTAATCCGTGATTGAGGTCAAACCGTACCTCCTTACAAATATACATTGTTTTCGTTTGGTGCATTGGCATGTAATTGAACATGTGCACAAAAACATGTAAAGGACAAAACCAATTTAGCCCTCCTGACCTAGATGCCTTTGAAAACTTGAGTGATGTCTTGATATCACTTACCATCTTAAACTTGAGTGATGTCTTGATATCACTTACCATCTTAAACTTTAAGCATAAGATGGTCCAAGCATCATGAAAGATCACTTACCCCTACGCCCAATGAATTCGGGGGTGCTAGCAGTGGAAGTAGCACTTCTTGCATCGTAGAGCATAGCCTCTCACTCGGGGCCTCGCCCACGGATGTCCGGACAAGAGACTAATCCCTCGGTTCTTCCAAAAGCCGAACCCAGAAAAACTTCCCTTGCCCAGAAAGCACGGGCGATTCCTCCATGGGATTTTTTTATTCTAACGTAGTCAAGAGCCTTAACTAACCAAATTGATCCGACCGAACCCATAAGTCACATGGTCAGATCAAGGAAAAGACTTGCACTGGATCATAGAGACGAACGCTTTTTTCCTTATCTCGAGGCACAGCCGTTGATTCTTCTCCATAGAACAAGGACTGTCTGGCATTTACTTCATCTATCGTACCATAACAGAATTGAGTCTCATTTTAGGGATCCATCAGTCCAGCCTAGCCCATCCAGTCCTGTGGGTTAGCCAACCACCCAACCATTGTAGTGATGGGATCCATTTAGGAATTTGGTTAGGTTTTGTCCCGGGTACCAAGAAAAAGAGTTCCTAGGCCCTCTAGCCGGATCTTCATGCAAATTTCAAGCTAGTCACACCACTTACACACCCAATATGAAATTGCCTTTTTCATAGATTCAGCTGTCTTTAAAACAATATTTCAATGAAACCATAGTATCACTGATCATAGTCCTCCAAAATATCCGGTTGAATTCTAATTTCCAATCATTCCTTCATCGGTGTACCTATGGCATCATTGGCAACCAGAACGCTCACCACTTGTCCACTCAGGGGACTTTTCAATAGTTCCTAGATCATAGTACCCGGAAATATATTCACTTATAAAAATCCACATGGAATTTTCATTGAAGATCAATAAGATCAACCAACAGATCCATATAAAAGAGCCATGGACTCATCCGTTGAGGACCAGCAAGGTCAATCAAGGAGATCCATGCCCGAATTCAAAACAACTCTTACTCCTTGTTCCAATATCTTCCTCAACACACGCGTGGGTATCTTCGGCGACCCAGAGCCCGAGCACCGTATGGTCAGCACCCTCTAGGATCCTTCGCAGGTCACCTAGCGCTTCACTCTCATAGGCCGCTTCCCTGGTCCCTCATCCACCATACCGGACACTCACCATTTAAATCGAACCGAGGCTGGTCAAGACCTCGGCCGACCGTGCTATGTGAGACATCCTCCGTTGACTCTCCGTCAGTTGTTGTTGCAACTTTATCACTTAGGTCTCCACGACCTCATTCACAAGACGGTCAAAATGCTTCCCCAACATTCTTGACATAAAACAGTCATTTAAAAACAGGTCATACATACAGTTTCTATAACAAACTCTCATCTTTCCACATCAATCCACATTACTTAATCCAAGTCCAATAATATGTATTCCCATTATCCTTCATCCATTATCATCCAATCACATCATTTTCCATCTCATCACATCTTTCCTCATTTTTACTCATCACATCTCATCCACTCGCATCTTATCATCGCACCTACCCATATCCACATCTTATCATATCACATTCATTCACATCTCATCCATTCATATCTACCTTGATCCACATCACATCACATCACATCACATCCATTTCACCTCACATCTCATTCATTCACATCTATCCCGATTCACATCCCATCACATCTCATCCATTCACATCACATCTCATTCATTCTATCTGATTCGTATCACATCACATCATAGCCATTCACATCACATATCATCGATTACAATCTATCCCAATTTACATCATATCACATCACATCCATTTCACATCACATCTTATTCATTCACATCTATCCCGATTCACATCCATTCACATCACATATCATTCATTCACATCTATAACAATTTACATCATCTCACATCACATCCATTTCACATCACATCTCACCCATTCACACTTATCCCGATTCACATCACATCACATCCATTCACATTCTCATCACATTCATTATATCCCCATTCCATCACATACATTCTATCTACATTACATCACGTCCACATCTATCCACATCATATCTCATTCATTCCATCCACTTTACATTACATCCACATCATATCTCATTCATACACATCCCATCTCATTCATCCACATCCATCCAATCATTCACATGCACGGTTATCCACATCTATCCATACATTCACATCTATCACTTCACACCCACATATATTCACATTACATCACATTTCATCCACATCTCTTTACATCACATCACATCTCATCCACATCCACATCCACATCACATTCACATCCATATCTCTTTTCAGCACATCACATCTCATCCACATCCACATCTCATCCACATCCACATCACTTTCACATCCATATCCCTTTACATTACCTTCTTTCACATACACATCCACATCCATTTACATCACATTCTTTCACATACACATCCACATCCACAACCATTTACATCACATTATTTCACATACACATCCAAATCCTTTTACATCACATTCTTTCACATCCACATCCATATCCATTTACTTTCCATCTCACCCTTTCACATATCCTCTCATCTCATTCTCATCTCATCATTCACGTCCACATCCATTTACTTCACATCTCATCCACATTCATTTTCATCACACCACATTCTATCACATACCATTCACATCCTATCGCATCCCATTTACATCTTATCATATCTATTCACATTCTATCACATACCATTCACATCCTATCGCATCCCATTTACATCTTATCATATCTATTCACATCCATTTACATCTTTTCACATCCTATCACATCCCATTCACATCTTATCGCATCCCATTTACATCTTATCACATCTATTCACATCCTATCACATCCCATTTACATCTTATCACATCCATTCACATCCTATCACATCCCATTTACATCTTATCACATCCATTCACATCCTATCACATCCCATTCACATCTTATTCCCATTTAGTAGCTTTTCCTACTTTGATAGCGATAATGGGACTTTTTCTAAATTTCTACCAATTGTTTGGCTTAGATAAAGGTTCGTTTTAAAGACCACTATTTCCATATTCTTTCTCAATTTCTCAATGAATTATATTCAATATTCCTCTTTTGAATAAAAGAATTCATGGGATTTACAAAAATCAATTCTACTCATATTTTCACTTTTGATAAATATTCATAAATTCAATTTTACTAAAATTCCTCTTTTCCCCATTTTATTTCATGGATCTCAAATATCATGGGAACTCCTCTTTTTGCATTTAATTAATTGCATTCCAAATGTCATGAGAATTTCTCTTTTATCATAAAATAAATTTATCTAAATTTTCTCTTTTAAATTTAGATAAAATATCCATTAATTCCAATATACCAAGAATTCCAAATTTCCCATTTAAATGATTGAATTCCAATGTCATGGAAATTACTCTTTTATCATTTAAATATTTCTCATACATAAAATAAATTTATCTAAAATTTCTCTTTTGAATTTAGATTAAAAAATCCATTAATTCCAATATACCAAGAATTTCACTTTTTACATTTAAGTGATTGAATTCCAATGTCATGGAAAATTCCTCTTTTATCATCTAAATATTTCTCATACATAAAATAAATTTATCTAAAATTCCTCTTTTGAATTTAGGTAAAAATATCCATTAATTCCAATATACCAAGAATTCCACTTTTCCCATTTAAGTGATTGAATTCCAATGTCATGGAAATTCCTCTTTTATGATTGAAATATTTCTCATACATAAAATAAATTTATCTAAAATTCATCTTTTTTAAATTTAGATAAAATATCCATTAATTAATTCCAATATATACTTTTCCCATTTAAATGATTGAATTCCAACGTCATCGAAATTCCTCTTTTATCATTGAAATATTTCTCATACATAAAATAAATTTATCTAAAATTTCTCTTTTGAATTTAAATAAAATATCCATTAATTCCAATATACTAAGAATTCCACTTTTTCCATTTAAATGATTGAATTCCAATGTCATGGGAATTCCTCTTTTATCATTTAAATATTTCTCATTCATAAAATAAACTTATCTAAAATTTCTCTTTTTAATTTAGATAAAATATCCATTATTTCCAATATACCAAGAATTCCACTTTTCCCATTTAAATGATTGAATTCCAATGTCATGGGAATTTCTCTTTTATCATTTAAATAAAATTACCATAATTTTATCTTTTCTTAATTATTTAATTATACGTAAACCTTAAAAATTAGTTTTCCCTTGAGTGTGATGAAAATCATTCTTTTAGCCTAGGATATTCAATCCTAGAATATGGTAGGAAGTCCTCTTTTCATGTTATGCATAAGAATAAATTATGTATTAGTTTCTTAAAAAATTTACCATAGCTCCACTGCTATTACTAACAAATTTTAATACTTTTGAAAAGAATTAGACTTAGTAATGTAATTATGATAGTATAACTATATTTTAATCTTAAATCTAATTTATGGATTTAACTCATAATATTATCATAATTTACTAGCATATAAGTATAAGAAACCATTTTCTTAACCTCTAGCTTCACAAGCCTAGAGTTTGATTTATGAATTCAGAACATCTCCATGAGAAGCATCAATTGAATAGAGAATTGGTCATAGTAATGACCATTCTTTGGGGGAGACAGAGATAAACATAAAAAGCATCCTAATTAAGCATAAATGTAAACTTCTCTTAATTATTCATTACAACTCTTAAGAAAAGCTTGATTTGCATTATAACCACTTAATTAAAAACTTCTTAAGCTTGAGAGGGGTTGAGAAGTGAAAACATTGAGAATAGTAGAGAAAAACCATAAAATTACACTTTACCTCTTGTTTTTGCTTGCTTCTCTATCATAGAAGAAGCCCCCAACCAATCAATTGGTTTGTGTGTTGAAAGGAAAGCTCCAAGGATGGTTGAAGAGAGAGAGAGGCTCCACTCTCTCCAAAAGTAGAGGATTATTAAGGGATAATAAAAAATATCATTATTTTAGTATAATATTGGCATGGTATAGTTCACAGATTTTTTTACAAAAGACTAAAGATCTATTTATATGTGAGGGAGGCCTCTAACCAAGTCCAACTAGGTTCTAGAATTTTCCAAGTTCAGTTTGGCTGAAATTGGACAAGATTTGGACCTAGTTTAGCTCCCTTTTGATTTGGTTTGATCCAGGAGAGAGGAGAGATAAAAATATCACAATTTTTTTGAGTTAAAAACTCCACCACGTGTGAAATAGGTGCTCCTTGAAGTTTCACCCCTCCTTCCAAGGTGTCAAAATATATCATTATACCAAAATATCTCATTTTTTTAGTAATATCTGATCATTTTTAACTAATAAACCTGATATTTTTTTAACTAAAAAAATATCTCATTTTTTTAGTAATATCTGATCATTTTTTAGTAATATCTGATCATTTTTAACTAATAAACCTTGTACTTAGTCAACTCTTCATCTTATGTGGGCATTTACTCATTTTTGGGTATTTTCTTTTATTCATTGGATTTATCTCCTTCCCACACTTGGATTTATCCTATTGGCCCATAGAAACCTTAATATTATCCAAAAATTTCTGAAAATCTAGACCCTTAGGCTAAGGTCCTCTATACACATTTTCAATTGATTCCAATTGCACATTGGAAAGTTCTTTTTGAATTTCTGTTTTAGGGGAAACTATTTTAGGCACTAGGAGGATTTTTATATCTAAAAATATCTCAATTTTGGATTATCTCTCTCTAGACATTTTCTCTCTCCGGGTCAAAACAGGGTAAAACAGGATCTTTCTTCTATTTTAGAGAGGGGAATAATTACAAGATCAGAAGGGGAGGTTCTTACACCTTTACACCTCAAAAGCTGGAGGGAGGAAGGCCATTCGGGATTGTTAAGAGGGGGTTGGGGATCTCTTCTAGCTTGCCAAATAAACCTAGTTTTTTTATCTACAAAATATGAATGAGAAAATAAAAAGATATTGTTCTCGACAAGCTCACTTGGGCTTTGAGATACAAACATTGCCTCTCCAATGGATGCATGCATAGCATAGAAAACTCCACTGAGGCTTTGGGGCGGTTGTTTCTCAATATAACTAGAGGGGAAAATATTTGCAAATAGAGACATAAGAAAATGGAGAATCATAAGAAAATTTGAAACAAAAAATCCAATATTAGCATGTTCTTAAAGCTGTGTTTATATTACATTGACAATTTGAAGGAAACCTTAGTCATTGGCCTTGAATGTAAAGGTCTTCAAGGGTAAACACATGTTGCACTATGGTAACCAGTCCTTCCTTCTTAGTATGCTTGAAGCCTTGTAGCCACCCCTTCCAACGATGTAGCAGATTCCCTAGTTGATGCACTCGATGTGGTCCCTTAGAGCTTGGCTGCATGTAGACCTAAGCCCCAACCCTGAATCTTGTTGGAGCCCAAACTCCATGCTCATCTCTTGTGTTATGCAGCACAAGCTCTTCCACCTTCTCCCTAGGACTTCTCACATTACTGGAAGAGGCCATGGCGGTAAGAAAAGAAAAGAAGGGAAAAGAAAAGCTTGTTACAACAGAGGAGTGGAGAGGAGAGAAAGTTCAGGGTTTTCAGTGCAGCAATGGAAAGCTTTAAAAGAGAGGGTTAGAGTTTGAGAATAGGCTTCCTGAACCTAGAGTAGACTAAAGAGGGATAGAGTTTCTGGAGCAATGGGAGAGAGCTCGGGAGCTTGAGAGGGAGGGACCTTGAGAAGGAGGGAGAGCTTGAGAGGGATGGAGTTTCTACAGCAATGGAGAGCTTAGAAGAGGAGAAAAGAGGGAGAGGGAGCTTGAGAAGGAGGGAGAGCTTGAGAGGTATGGAGTTTCTGCAAGCAATGGAGAGCTTAGAAGAGGAAGAAAGAGGTTCAAAATAAGCTTTCCAAACCTAGAGTATGTTGGGGGGAAGTTTGAGAGGGAAAACACACTTTTGGGAAAAAATTAATTGAAGTAAAAGTTTGACATGAAATATTTCAGTGAGCTATAGTATTATCTTTGTATGAAGATGATGCCAAAATAGTGCAAATTTTGAGCCTGCACCGCTGCTGTAGAGCCCAAATTCGCACTGTTCTGGCACAGCTTCCCTAGCCCTCCATGAGCAATTCTGATGCAGACAAATAATGTATTTTTACACATGATTAAAGGTGTTTTCATCTTGTAAACTACTGTTTCTCACAATTAGTGTACTCAATTTCTTGGGGCCTAGGGGAGTTGTGCCAGAACAGTGCAAATTTTGAGCCTGCATCGCCACTATAGAGCCTAAATTCGCACTGCTCTAGCACAGCTTTCCCAGCCCTCCAGGAGCAATTCTGATGCATTAGATGTCAAACAATGTATTTTTACACATGCTTAAAGGTTTTTTTATATTGTAAACTACTGTTTCTCACAATCAGTGTAAACTTCATTATAAATGCATCAGAAATGATTTTGAGTGGCTGGGGGGAGTAGTGCCAGAACAGTGCAAATTTTTGAGCCTGCACCGCCGCTATAGAGCCCAAATTTGCATTGTTCTAGCACAGCTTCCCCAGCCCTCTAGGAGAATTTCTGATGCATTGGGGATGACAAACAATGTATTTTTACACATGATTAAAGGTGTTTTTATCTTGTAAACTACTGTTTCTTACAATTAGTGTACTCAACTTCATTATAAATGCATCAGAAATGATCCTGAGTGGCTAGGGGAGAAGTGCTAGAACATTGCAAATTTTTAGCCTACATCGCCACTGTAGAGGCCAAATTCACACTGTTCTGGCACAGCTTCCTCAGCCCTCTAGGAGCATTTCTGATGCCTTGGGTGACAAACTGGCACATGATAGACACTCCATGTTAAACAAACATGATGACACCGAGACATTGTAAGAAAAACTTAAAATTTAAATTATCAGAAGGTTACAAATGAAAGCCAGATAAGCTTGTTACAAAGGTGGGTTTGAAACAAAAGAGTTGCTTAAAAAAGCAGGTTAACATCTAAGATCTCTAGATCGTATCATACTCGCTCTTCGAATACGCCGAGCTAGTTGCATGTCCTTGGCAAAAATGGTAATCCTCTTTGCATGTATTGCAAGGAGGTTGGTGTCTTCAAAAAGCCCAACAAGGTAAGCCTTGGTGGCTTCTTGCAATGCTTCAAGGGTAATCCCCTACACACGGGACTCTGTTCTATATCGTTGGAGAATCTCCTTGACTGTGAGAGCAAAAGGGGCTCTTCTTATCAGTAACTCAGTGTTCCTATGATAAAACTTGTTTTCTTGTAGAAGCCAATCCCCTTGGCGCATCGTGGTGCATTGGTGAGGTTGGGACTTCCTTGGCTTGAAGAGCTTGACCTTTCTGCACTTGCGTGCACTTGCAATAACCTCCCCTTGATCTCTCTCATATTCTCAATCCTCCTCCTTGTTTTGTTATGGTACCTATGTATAAAGTTCCTCCCAGGTAGGTAGGGGACCCTGTCTTGGTAGTAGGGTCTTGCCACCTCTGTGTGGTGGTGCGCAATGTAGGAATGTTTTCACCAACCCAGTCAAACTGCTCATCATCGGAGTCTCTATCTTGATCTCTGGGGTGGCTGCATCATGGGGTCTCCTTCATACACTTGCTCCCACTAGAAGGGCCTGCATGTGTGTGCATTGGTGTTGCTGTGGGAGGAGGGTTGGACTCTGGTGATCCCATTGGGCATGTCCTAGAATCCCAAGGGTCACTCTCTTCCGTGGTGTTGCCAGTATGTGGCCGTTGGGTGCCTTGCACTATGTTTTGTGAAGGCATGGTAACACGTGTAGTGTTCTTGGTGTGTGCCATATCCATGTACGACTATGCCTACTGTGCTAACATGGTGATGTGTTGGTGTCCTTACATGGGTGCCTATGTAGATCTTGAGCTCAAGCTCTCTAAAAAAGTGAAATGAAAATGACGTGAGTGAAGGAACTATTAATAGTTTTTTTAAAGGTGAAAAAAACCTAATTAAACTTATTTTCTTAGCCTTATTGCATCTAGATTTGTGCTGTTGTTGCATGCACAACACAATGCCTCCCTTGTCTCCTCATTCGTGCACACCAAGAACCATGCCTATGGGGAGCATTGGTCTGCAACCACTTAAGCCGAGCATGACTTTTTGCAGCCTTGCGTGTCTCTTACGCAAGATTTGATTGTTGTGCCCGCTCCCTAACCAATACCCCTCCAAAAACCCAATTGAACATCTCTTGTAGATAGTTTGTATGTGTTCCTCTTACACAAGCTCCACCTCCATGTCTTTTATTTTTTAAATAAATCCCTCTTGCTTTATCATGTGTTTCTCCATCCCTTGGGTACTCCACATGTCAAGCGATCCATACTTGTTCATGAAATATGCACCATGCGCATAAACTATGTGCTGTACACATGACAATAGAATTTAATTAGAAAAAGTCTAGGTTAAAACACCAATTTATTTTTTTATTGTACAACTTACCATATAGTGTGTTACTTTACTCTCTCCCCAAGCACCTAGTACACTTTTGGTGAATTCTACAATATGTTGTTGGAATGATACTCGTTCTTGGGCAGTTGTGCTACTTTGATTCATAATGCAAACCATGTTATTGAAATTTATCCAAAGCTTTTTGTGCATATTTACAAGAGCTGGCATTGGACGATTACATTTGATGTAAATGCACTCTTTCTTTGTTTATACACACATATGCTCACATACTCATTTGGTTGCTTTTTAAAAGTTTTTTATCAAGAGAAATTTTTGATTCAAGTCGGCGGGTCACACAACGGCTTTTGATGAAGATTGTTAAAGCTTTTACTGAGATCGATGATATTTGTGTCGATGAAGACTTTGTCAATGAGATCTGATGTCAATGAGCCACATTGACATGCCCATGTGAACAAGCCCTTAAGGAGGACTCTTTTAAACCAAGAGATATTAACCTTATCTTTCTAAGTTTTAAAAAAAAAGAAAAAATAAATGTGTGACTGTGGTCGACGCTTTTTTTCTTCTTTTTCTGATGCCCACCACGCTGTGCATAGCTCCTTTGGATTCGAGATTAAATCCAATTTATGGATTTATCCCATAATATTACCATATTTTTCAAGCATATAAGTATAAAAACCATTTTCTTAAATCTCTAGCTTCACAAACCTAGAGTTTGATTTGTGAATAGAGAATTTCTCCATGAGAAGCATTAATTGAATATAGAATAGGTCATAGGAATGACCATTCTTTGGGGGAGAGAGAGATATGCTTAAAAAACATTTTAATTTAAGCATAAATGGAAACTTTATAAGATTTATCACTAAAATTCATTAGAGAGCTTCAATTGCATTAAAGAGCCATTCAATTGAATACTTCTCAAGCTTGAGAGGGGTTGAGAAGTGAGAAACATTTAGAGATTAAGAAAAAGACTATAAATCACACTTTGCCTCTTATTTTGCTTGATTCTTTAGTCTAAGGAGAGGCCCCCAATCAATCAATTGGTTTAGTATGTTGATGAAGACTCCAAAGAAGGTTGTGGAGAGAGAGAAACTCCATTCTCTCCGAATTGTAGAGGATTTTTAGAGGATAATAGAAAATATCATTATTTCAGTATAATATTGGCATGGTATAGTTCACATTTTTTTTACAAAGGGCTAAGGGTCTATTTATAGGTGAGGGAGGCCTCTAACCTGTTGAAATATAGTAGTGAATAGGGTGTGTGCGGGAACAAGCCCTTGGTTAGAGGCTGTAAAAGAGAAGATGTAATTGTGAAAGAACCTGTGAAAAGGTGAGAAGAATCTACTGGGAGAGAATAAAGGGTAGCATGAGAGAATTTAGGAGTGTGGAGTTATTCTAGGAGATATTCAGGGAAAAGAGAAGAGGTGAAGAGAATCAGGCAAGAGGTGGAGATATTCTGGGAGTGAATCATGGAGAAATCAATGGGATTTGATGCTTGATGTAAACTCTATAAATTGAGGCATAGCCCTAATGAGAATTTGTTGGTTTTTGAGTATCCATGCCTACATTAATCTATTTGCTAATTATCTACTAATTATGTCTTAATTATTTGCTAATCACTTTGTTAATGATGTTGATTCTAGTGTTTGATCCACCATAGCTCATCACAATGATCAAATTTCAACATGGTATCAAAGCCATGCTAATTTGTGAGCCCATTATCTTGCTAATTAGGATTAGTAAAAAATTATAATTTTTCCTCTTCTTTTCAACTAGTTTCTGCACCCCCAGCCAGTAGCTCCCTCTTCTTGCACACACAACAATAGCTCAAAAGCTTCTAACCATAGCTAGCTAACATCATTGGGCTCCAGCCTATGCAAAAAATGCAGCAAATCGTCGACGCATTCAGGAGCATTTCGTGTTTTTTCCAGCGCAGACTTTTCTGATAGATTTGTAGATCTTGTGCTCATCAAATCAAATTGCTTCAATTCCTCTTAGCCCCGGGGGTTTTCAAGCATGCTCTACAAGCTGGTGAAGACAAAATTTAGTTTCATCAAGTCTACAGTGAGATCCAAGCTCTTCATCAAATCTACAGGTGACTTTGGTAAAACAGAGATTAAGCTTTCAATATTTGGTCAAATCTTCATTTGAAGTCTAAGGCACCAGATCTGGACTCCCCGCATACTCTGTTTTCTGCACACAAAACAGAGCATTAATTTACTAATTAGTGATTAATCAGTGCTAATCACTGTATTTTGGTGCAATTGAGGGTTCAAATTAACCATTAGGTATCTGATACAGATCCTTATAACTTCAGATTGCAAATCGGAGTTGGTTTGGTACTCCAACCATCCCGTACAAATTGGTTACCCTTGATTTAGTGTAATTTTTGGTGATTTGATGCTGATAAATTTGTTGTAATCATCTATTAAACACCAGATTGAGTTGTAAAAGGGTAGACACTGCCCTTGAATCTTGAAATTGGATCCAGAGGTAAGACCCCCTTCACATCACCATGAGTTCAGCACAGGAAATAGCCAAATTTAATGGGGAACAGTTTTATACATGGCAGACAAAAACCATGTATTTGCTGATGAGGAAAATCTATGGGGATTAGTTGAAGGGAGAGATGAATGCCTAGAGAGAGGGGAAAATGAGTGGAAGAGCAGGAATGAAAAAGCATTGGGACTTATTGCACTTGTGTCTGCAACAATTCTTGAACCATTTGCAAACATCGCAGCACTCATTTCAGGCATGTCTACACTCAACGTAAACATTCTGCCCACTCTGTTGCCTTTTGCAACCAACCTACACTTGTCTTTAAAGTCTTCAAACATAACAACCATCAGGGTTAAACGAACTTGCAAACCCTGCTCAATCATCTGGCCAACTGAAACTAGATTCTTTGTTATGTTCGAAACGTGAAGTACATCTGCAAGGTACTTCACTTTGCCATCCTGCATAGACAATGGCACATCTCCAACATGAGCAATTGGATGAGCAGTGTCATCCCCTGTTTCCACAAAACCTCGTCTTTCCGGGTTTTTCATCTCCTTGAACCACTCCCCATGAATTGTCATGTGGTTTGAAGCACCTGAATCCACATACCATACATCATCTTTTTGTGCTGCATCAACATTTTCAGACATGGCATTCATGACATGCTGCATAACAAACAACCTTTCATTATCCTCATTATTTCTGCTCTTGAGGATGCATAGTTGTTTTGCTGCACTTTCCCATTTTGCATGTCAGCCTGCTTCTTATAACATTCTGCCTGCACATGTCCAGGCTTAGCATAATAATAGCATTCACGTGCATCATTATATTGCCTTTGCTAATTTCCACGGCCTCTTTGACTCCCCCTGCCTTTGAATTTGCCTCTTCCACCTGCGTGTTGTTGTTGTTGTTGTGTATTCTGGTACTGTTGTTGTTGCTGCTGGCCATAATTCTGATTACCTGTTCGGCCACCTCCTTGACCGAGTCCACGACCTCCTCTACCTCGTCCTCTTTGACTCCCCCTGCCTTTGAATTTGCCTCTTCCACCTGCGTGTTGTTGTTGTTGTTGTGTATTCTGGTACTGTTGTTGTTGCTGCTGGCCATAATTCTGATTACCTGTTCGGCCACCTCCTTGACCGAGTCCACGACCTCCTCTACCTCGTCCTCTTCCTGAACTTGTGTAGAAGGTCTATTGCTCTGAACTGTTTTTGTTTTGTGAAGACTGTTGGTCTTCACCCAAGCTCTTCTCTTCTATATAATCAGCATAGACACCAAATCTGTAAAGTTGGGAATATTTTCCCGAGTCTAAATGGACGTCTTGAATGCCTCGTATTGTGGCTCGAGACCACGTAGACAGAACTCCACCTTATCATCATCATCTACTGACACACCAATAGATGCAAGGGATTCCACAATACCCTTTATCTTCAACGCATAGTCATTCATCACAGACATGCTCTTTTTCTCCACAGTATGAAGTTCATTCTTCAACTGTATCTTACGTGCCTTGGTATTTGTTTCATAAAGCTTTACCAAGGTGTCCCACGCCTCCTTGGGGGCCTTGGCATCCTGAATGTGCCCAATCATGGTGTCCTGTATACTAATGGAGAGCCAATATATAACTTTCCTGGCTCCTTGGTTCCAGTCTTTAAACTCTTTCACATCTGCAGAGCAGTCGGATTTATGTTTTGGTATCTCCGTTGCCTCTTCATGCTCACCTTCTATGTAGTCCCACTAGCCCTTTCCCATCAGGAAATTCGTCAATCTGAACCTCCAAGCATGGAAGTTATTCTTATCAAGCTTCTCAGCCACAATCTGGGTTATCCCATCATTTGACATCTTACCAAACACACAATTTTACCAGAAATAGCACTTTGGTTTGTCCTACACAAATTGTTGTATTTTCTGCAGCGGTACTGTAGTACTCTCAAATGTCCCAGTGACTTCAATGTGCATACATACAGGGAAGAGTAGTTGAAGCTCTTACCCTCGTATCGCTTCCTGTGCTTCTCTTGCTTGCAGCTCAGCCCTTAGCACGAACCAGGCTCTGATACCATGAAAAGATGCAAGGGGGAAGAGAGCTTGAGCTCTTGCAAGCACACACACACACACTCACAAAGCCCTAATAGAGAACACACAAGGTGAGAGGCTGAAAATCTTCTTCTTCTTCACTCAACACTTAACACACCATATACAAGATAAGAGTACACACAATATGAAAGGTACTCAACCAATACATACGAGGGTTCTCTATAGTGTGAACCCAACTAAATGAGCTGGCGCTATAACTATGCCAGTCTCTAGAATGGCTGTCACATAGCCTGTCATCCCACTGGCCGCATATCACCCATGATCTCACCAACCATGCCAGTGGTGTAAGTGTGGGGCCTATCCCCCAGGCGGGTCATCAGTGTCCACCGCCTCACTAGACGAGCTCGATATCTCAACAATTCTCATCACCATCCCATCACATACATTCTATCCACATCACATCACATCACATCACATCTATCCACATCATATCGCATTCATCCCATCCACATTACATCACATCCACATCATGTCTCATTCATACACATCTCATCTCATTCATCCACATCCATCCAATCGTTCACATGTATGACTACCCACATCTATCCATACATTCATATCTATCACTTCACATCCACATATATTCATGTCACATCACATCTCTTTACCTCACATCACATTCTTTCACATACACATCCACATCCATTCTTTCACATACATCCACATCCATTCTTTCACATACACATTCACATCCATTCTTCACATACACATCCACATCCATTCTTTCACATACACATCCACATCCATTCTTTCACATACACATCCACATCCATTCTTCATATACACATTCACATCCATTATCATCACATACACATACACATACACTTTCACATCCATTATCATCACATACACATACACATTCACATCTATTTACTTCCCATCTCACCCTTTCACATATCCTCTCTTCTCATTCTCATCTCATCATTCACATCCACATCCATTTACTTCACATCTCATCCACATTCATTTTCATTACACCACATCCTATCACATCCCATTTACATCTTATCACATCCCATTTACATCTTATCACATCTCATTTACATCTTATCACATTCATTCACATCCTATCGCATCCCGTTTACATCTTAAAATATCCAATAATCCCAATATGCTAGGAATTTCTCTTTTCCCATCTAAATGATTGAATTTTGATTGTCATATGAATTCCTCTTTTATCATTAAATATAATTACCATAATTTTCTCATTTCTTAATTATTTAATTACACATAAACTTAAAAATTATTTAATTATACATAAACTTACTTAATTATTTAATTACACATAATTTTCTCATTTCTTAATTATTTAATTACACATAAACTTAAAAATTAGTTTTCCATTGAATGTGACAAAAACCATTCTTTTAACCTAGGATATTCAATCTTAGAATATGATAGGAAGTCCTCTTTTCACGTTATGCATAAAAATAAATTATGCATCAATTTCTTAAAATTTTTACCATAGCTCTGCTACTATTACTAGCAATTTTTAATTTTTACAAAAAGAATAAGTCATAGTAAAATAATTATGATAGTATAACTATCTTTTAGCATTAAATCCAATTTATGGATTTATCCCATAATATTACCATATTTTTCAAGCATATAAGTATAAAAACCATTTTCCTAAACGTCTAGCTTCACAAGCCTAGAGTTTGATTTGTGAATAGAGAATTTCTCCATGAGAAGCATTAATTGAATATAGAATAGGTCATAGGAATGACCATTCTTTGGGGGAGAGAGAGATATGCTTAAAAAAAATTTTAATTTAAGCATAAATGGAAACTTTATAAGATTTATCATCACTAAAATTCATTAGAGAGCTTCAATTGCATTAACAAGCCATTCAATTGAATACTTCTCAAGCTTGAGAGGGGTTGAGAAGTGAGAAACATTTAGAGATTAAGAAAAAGACTATAAATCACACTTTACCTCTTATTTTGCTTGATTCTTTAGTCTAAGGAGAGGCCCCCAACCAATCAATTGGTTTAGTATGTTGATGCAGACTCAAAGAAGGTTGAGGAGAGAGAGAAACTCCATTCTCTCCAAATTGTAGAGGATTTTTAGAGGATAATAGAAAATATCATTATTTCAGTATAATATTGGCATGGTATAGTTCACATATTTTTTTACAATGGGCTAAGGGTCTATTTATAGGTGAGGGAGTCCTCTAACCAAGTCCAACTAGTTTCTAGAATTTTCTAGGTTTAGTTTGGCTGAATTTGGACAAGATTTGGACCAGTTTGGCTCCCTTTTTTATTTGGTTTGATCCATGAGAGAGGAGAGATAAAAATATCTTATTATTTTTGAGTTTAAAACTCCTCCACACATGTGAAATAGGCACCTCCTTGAAGAGCCCCCTTCTCCTTACCAAGGTGTCAAAAATGTATCATTATACCCAAAATATCTCATTTTTTTAGTAATATTCATAGTTTTTTACTAATAAACCTTGTACTCATTAAACTCTTCATCTTATGTGGGCATTACTCATCTTTGGGTATTTTTCTTTTATAAATTGGATTTATCTCCTCCTCCCCACACTTGGATTGATCCTGTTGGCCCATAGGAACTTTAATTGGACCACCATAATCCAATTTTTTTTGAAAATCTAGACCCTTTGGCTAAGGTCCTTTATACCTATTTTCAATTAATTCCAATTGCACATTGGAAAGTTCTTTTTAAATTTCTGTTTCAGGGGAAACCATTTTAGACACTAGGAGGATTTTTATATCAAAAAATATCTCAATTTTGGATTACCTCCCTCTAGACATTTTCTCTCTCTAGGCCAAAACAAGATCTTTCTTTTAATTCAAAGAGGGGAATAATTATAAGATCAGAAGGGGAGGTTCTTACACCTGCACACCTCAAAAGTTGGAGGGAGGAATCTTACAAATCCCTTTGCTCATGTGGCTTCATGCTAGGCTTTGCAATTTCTTGGCTTACTTAACTCACTCCCTACCTCTTCCTTGTGCTCTTTGGCACCACATTTCTCAACACCCCCCCTTGGTGCAAAATATTTGGGCTACTTAAGGTGCTCAGATGTGAGGTTTTACAACATATTTTCACCACCCTTATCCCAACCTGGTCCCTTCAAGGGTGAAGGGAAACATTTAGGTGAAGTAGTGGAAAAGTAGATTGAAGCAATGGAGGAATACTTTGATGTAACTGGCTACAATGGGAGAAGCAAGATGGCTCTCGCTAGGTTAAAGATTGTGGAAACGGCCAGGGTCACTTGGAGGAATCACTGCGAGACTAACCATCTTGATCGGAATACCTAGACCTGGAACGATCTTAAAGCTTACCTCAGAAAGAGGTTTTGTCCTCCGGGCTTCCTTGAAACTAAAATGAATGAATTCTTGGAATTACAGTAGGATAGCCAGACAATTGAAGAGTACCATCAAGCTTTTGCCCTTCTCCTCAAATATTCCCCTCAGTTGGATGAAGAGCAGCTGATGGTGGCCAGGTTCATTCGAGGAATGAACAAGCCATTGGACACCTTAGTGAAGAATGCCAAACCTGTCTCAATGGCCGAAGCAGTAAGAATGGCGAAGGACTTTGCCAAAGCCTTTGCTGTTAAGGTCCCGCCAAAGCCTGCACCCTCTAACTTTAAAAGATTCCAAACCCCGAGAAGTACAAACTTTCCTCTCCCCAAAGAGGCAACAAGGCCCAAATCAGAATCAGGATGCGGGAAGATTCTGAAGTGAAGGAAGACTCTTCCCCCAGAACACTTTCTCAAGAGTCCCACCTATTTCAAGGATTCAGAGGGATGAGCTCAGAAGTGAGAACCGATGTTTTGGATGTCAGGGTTTTGGTCACCAGCTGAAAGACTGCCCGAGTCTTGCCATGTCAAGGGGACAGGGAAGTCAAGGACCAAGAGTGCAAAGACCAACCCCTTCCTATCACTCAAATCAAGGTCCATCTTGCCCAAATCACAGGAACTCCAGCTCAGCCGTCTGCCTCTGTCCAAAGTAGCCTCAAAACTCCTTCCCAGAACTGGGGCAACCAAAGAGAAAGAGTTCAGCCTCAGGCTGCAGCAGCCAGAGCAATCACTCACAATTACAAAAGTAGTGGAAGAGGAAAGAGGACAGGTTTATACTGCAATTGAAAACCAAGGGCCAAACCATCAATTCTCTGTCATTCATACTCCAGCTGAGTATCAGGGTAAGCCTTTTAAGCTTTTGATTGATTCAGGCAGTACTCATTCATACTCCAGCTGAGTATCAGGGTAACCCTTTTAAGTTTTTGATTGATTCAGGCAGTACTCATTCTTTAATTTCCCCTGGATGCTTGCGTAAGCTAGTCTTTAGATCAGAAATCAGGGAAACCTATGCAAGTTGAATTGGCAAGTGGGAAGATTCTTTTCGCTCACCTTGAGAAAGATCGTATTCAATTCAATCTAGATGGGAATTTAACTGGCTGGCAGTTCAGAGTTATACCTTTGGGAGTTTTTGACGGGATCCTTGGAATGGATTGGCTCCACAAAAATCAAGCTAACATTCATTGTCACAATGGAACCATTTCCTTCCGTGACCTTCACGAAAACAAGTTTCAAGGAACCGAAAATTCAGGATCCCAAAGTCTACAGTTAGTAAAGGCTTCTAAGTTACTAAAAGGACTTAGAAAGAAGCAGCGCATTTATCTTGTCAAAATGAATCCGGTAGACTCAAAGTTACAAGATAAAGAACCTAAATGGTTAAGTGATCATGATGATTTATTCCCAACAGAGCTAACAGAGATGCCTCCAATTTGGGAAGTAGATCATGTCATAGAATTGACCCCCGGAGCTCAGCCAATAGCCTTGCGCACGTACAAAATGCCAGTTCTTGAATCCATCAAACTCAAGGAACAGCTTAAATAACTGTTAGAACAAGGGTTTGTAAGACCCAGTGTTTCACCTTGGGGTGTGCTAGTTCTCTTTCAGAAAAAGAAAGATGGAACGCTAAGACTCTGTGTGGACTACAGAGGTCTCAATCAGCTGACAATTAAGAATAAGTATCCTATCCCCAAAATTGATGAGCTTTTGGACAGGCTAAGTGGAGCCCAGATCTTCACAAAGATAGATCTCAAATGAGGGTATTATCAGATCAGGATTAATGAGCAAGATATCCCGAAGATAGCCATCAATACTCGGTATGGGCATTATGAATTCACTGTCATGCCATTTGGATTGACAAATGCCCCAGCTACATTCAATCTCTTAATGCAGGACATTCTCAGAGAATACTTGGATGATTTCGTTCTTGTTTTCTTTGATGATATTTTGATTTACTCAAAGAATGCAGCTGACCATGAAGCTCATGTTAGAAAAGTTCTTGAGATCTTAAGGAAGCACCAACTCTTTGCAAAAAAGAAGCAAATGCACTTTCTCTGCCGACCATGTTGAATACTTGGGCTTTCTGGTATCCAAAGATGGAATTTCTCCAGACTTCGCGAAAGTCCAAGCAGTCATAGATTGGCTTGAACTAAAGACAATGAAAGAAGTCAGAGGATTCTTGGGATTGACTGGTTGGTATAGAATTTTTATACCAAAGAATGCTCTCATAGAATATCCCGTTTGAATGGTCTGCCAGGTGCCAGAGTCCTTTTGATAAGCTGAAGACCGCCTTGGTAACCAAACTCGTTCTGAAGCTGCCAAATTTCTCTCTACCCTTTGAGGTAGTAACTGATACCAGTGGTTTTGCCCTAGGAGGTGCACTCATCTAGGAAGGTCATGCAGTGGCCTATGAATCCCGAAAACTCAGAACGCATGAGAGGAATTATGCTGTCCATGTCCTGAAACTACTTTCAGTAGTATATGCCCTAAAGTTGTGGAGACATTACCTACTGGGTCAAAGATTCACTTTGATGACATATCATCAAAGCTTAAAGTGGATCTTCACTCAGAAGGATCTCAACATGCGCTAGAGAAGGTGGATGCAGACCTTGCAGGAATTTGATTTTGAAATCAAGTACCGCCCAGGCAAAGAAAATGTGGTAGCAGATGCCCTCAGCAGAAAAGCCTCCTTGCTGCAATTACTGTAGTGTCAAATCCTTTGATTATTGAAACGAGAGAGAAGATCATGTAAGATAGATTCTTTGGCCCTATTGCTACCTTGCAGGAAAGCAAAACTCCACAGGAGTTGAATCGAGTTCAAGGGTATAGCCTGGATGATGGAATTACGTATTATAATTGCAGGCTATGCATTCCCAATGATGAGGGAACTAAGGGTCAAATTCTGAATGAAGCCCATGTCAGCCTTATTGCAGGACATCCAGGTTTCATCAAAACCTACATGTCTGTGAAGAAAAGCTTCTTTTGGCTTGGTCTTAAAAAGGATGTGCTTAATCATGTACGTCAATGTTTGACTTGTTAGAAAGTCAAGGCCGAGAGAGTAAAAATGCCTGAGAAATTACATCCATTAGACATCCCCTAGATGAAGTGGGAATGCATCAGTATGGATTTTATTACTGGATTACCTTTGAATCAGTGCAACCAAGTTACAACTCCATCTTTGTGGTAGTTGATAGACTAACCAAAGTTGCCCATCTGATTCCAGTAAAAGAAACCTACACTGCAGGCGGACGTGGCCAGAGTGTTCCTCAAGGAAATCTTCCGATTGCATGGCCTACCCATAAGAATAGTAAGTGATCGAGATCCCAAATTCACGTCAAGATTCTGGACTGCATTTTTTGAAGCAATAGGAACTTTCTTGGATCTCAGCACAGCTTACCACCTTGAGACCGATAGACAAATAGAAAGGGTAAACCAAGTAATCGAAGATATACTTCGGTCATGCTATGGCAAGGAACCCAAGAAGTGGCTAAGCTATCTGCACCTAGTCGAGTTCGCCTACAATGCTTCTTATCACAGAAGTATTGGGATGAGCCCTTTTAAAGCTTTGTATGGACAAGATTGCTTAACTCCATTAACTTGGTCCGACCCATTGATTAGGGTCGAGATGTCCAGACAGATGCTTGATGACATGGAGCAGTAGATGCAGTCAATTCGCAAAGATATAAAAGCTGCCCTATATCCATGCTTGATGACATGGAGCAGTCAATTCGCAAAGATATAAAAGCTGCCTTAGATCCATGAATTACATCATATCCTAACTTATTACCACACGCTCTTGAAACAGGAATCGCCATAAGTACTACATATGACCATTAACGGACGCCTGTCCAAGTTGTAGATTTGGACACCATTGCTTCATATCTTGAATGTATAACCTTTTAGTGTATCTACCTAAACTCCTTGATATACGATAATGGTATTAGGTCTTGTTAACCCTAGGAATGGGTTAACATTCCCCCCTTTCTAATGGCGATCGCATGCTCGTGATCGTGCGTTGAAGACCTTTATGTGGGGAGAATTAACACGCATTGTTGATGGTTGTTGATGTTGAGTGATGTTGAATGGTCTTTATTCCTTTGAAAGGAATATGAAAGGCTAGTTATTAAATGAAAAGGTTAGAAACTTGTAGAAATTCCTAATGGAGTGGGTGGGTGGTGGTTTTTTGCGACGAGTGATTGCATTTTTATTTGTGTGAGCTTCTTTTTTAAAAAAAAAATATTACTTACGTTATTTTTGGCAATCATAAGCAGAGTTACATGGGATTTTGTATTAGTTGGGAAACTAAGAGATGTTAATAGTGGGAAAGAAGAGAAGGAAGGATCTGGAGGAACGTACATAAAATCATCAAAATGCATTTGGAGTTGTAATTCCTCATCTGATTCATTGAGGTGACATTCATCATTGGAATAAATTGGCCTTTGATGAATTCTTTTTTGTGGTAGGATTCTTGTCAAATGTTGTTGAGTAGTACATGTTCGTGCATGCTTCTTCCCATGTGATTTTTATGCTTTTATGTATATTTAAGTGCTCTTAATGAAGCAAATATACATGAAGCTCAAGAATTGAGTCATATAGACTCTTATTGAGCTACTCTTGTTAAAGTAGCCACTTGCTGGGCGAGGCTTGAAATAATTATGTCAACTTGCGAGGCTTAGATAGATATCTTCACAAAGGATTAAAGATCATTGTGTTGTAAAGACTTTAGCTTTGTTTGGAGAGGTTTGCAATTTGAAAGAAAAATTCCAGGCAGATGAGTTGCACCATGGACCACCCAGGCTTTCGCCCACCATGGCCCCCCCATTTAGAGATGTATCTAGAAGGTTGTTGATGGTGAAGAAGGTTAGTGCAAACATCCTCCAGTGAATGAGAATGGATATGTACACATGGAGGAGTTGCTACATTAGCTTAGCTAAAAGAATAGTAACCTATAAGTTTAGCAAAAATGTAATGGCTATTGAAGATCGTTTGGGAGTTGCTTTTTGTGATATTCTACCATTTTTAGGTAGGCCATATGTGTGACTCCCTTGTGTTTGTGTTTGTTTGTTTGTTTGTGTTTTTTTTCTTTTGCTACCTCCTTTCGAGTAACAGGTTCTTGTGTCTACTCTCCTTTTTGGGAGAATAGGTTGTTATGTTTGCCACGTAGCTTCTGAACTTATGCTTCTCTAGAGGGGTGAAAAGAGCATTGTGATTTTGTCTTTGATGCGATCGTAAGACTCCGTTTGTAGACATGGGTATTGATTCTTGAATTTGTGGCTCAATTGTTGTCATGGTGGTGGTAGGTAAGGCTTCTGGTTGGTTTCCATTGGGGTTGACTCTGAACACATAAGCTCTTGTGTAGGTGTTATATGCACTAGATGGATGGTTGAGTGGTTTGCTTGGTGTTGCTTGGGCCTCCATTGTTGTCGAATCTTAGGTGAAACTACTGGGGTTGAAGTCTGTCTTCACTTTGTTCGATTTTGGCAACCAAATGATAGAATTACCATCATAGTATCCTTGTTGTTGAAGCACGTGCAGCACAGGCACCCATCGTTGATGAACATTATAAATTGGTGGGCTGATGCTTTTGGTGCTGAGGTTTCTTTCTTTGTACAGGCTTAGGGGACTTTTTGATGCGCTTGGGAATAAAAGCTTTTGTATTTCCTTGGTAGCACCCTTGTGCTTGCAATAAGTTTTTTGGTACCCACACTTGTTGAGTTGCCGGAGTTCTTTGAGGAACGCATAGACTTTTGTGGACGTTGTTGTGGAGTACTTTTTCCTTGGCCTATGAGTGTTGCGTTGAGGAAGAGGCTTTGATGATCGAGGCACCCAAATTGGATTGGTTCCTTTGTAGTAGCCTTGGGCACATTGCTCGAAGGAGGTATGTGCCATGGCATATAATGAATTGTGCGAGGGTACATCATCAAGACCTTCTAGGAATCTCCTATTTGTCTTTCATCAAAGAACTTGTCTCTGGCACTACATTGAGAATGGAGATATCTGACTCTATTGATATAATCTCGGATGGTTTCACCATCCACATTGTGTAATTGCTCCATCAGACTCCATCAGGTGCCTTGGCGAGAATACCCTACCTTGAAGGCCTCTTTCAAGGCTTCAAAGGTGGCCTTATCCTCAACTTTGAAGAACCTAAACCATTGGCCTGCTTTACCATCAATGGTGAGGTAAAAGGCACTCACCTTAACCTGATCTTCTACATGGCCAAAGGCTTTACAAATTTAATTAAACATCTCCAAATATGGGATGGGATCTCTAGTCCCATAAAATTTAGTGATCAGCTTTGAGATGTTGGTGGGTTTGTTCTACTCTAATCTTGGTGCAGGTGCATGTTGCATTGGTGCTGGGGGCATGATGTCCCGCAACCACCCCCCTCCCTATTTCCATGGCTAATCTTAACATTTCTGGGGTGGAGCTTGTGTAGGTTGAGGAATGTTTGGAGGAGGAGCGGGGATAGGAGGGTAATATACCATTGGAGGCCCTTGTCTTATAGGTGGGTTAGATTGTGCCCCTTGTGGTCCCATGTGGTACCTAGGGTAAGCTCCTTGTGGTGGGTACTACTGATATACAAGCAGATTACGCTGATGTGAAGGGTCTGGGTACACTCTTTCTCTTTGGTACGACATTTTTGGTCCTTGAGATGATGGACCTGGCCCTAGGTTTTGTACAAGTCTTTGGGTCATGTAACAATCAGCCACTCCTGAAATAGGCACAGCTCTCCAGACTGGTGGTTCAGTTTGGGTATGTTGGCTTTCACTCTACCCTACTTCCGCTTTAGATGGCGTGGAATCCCTTTCTTTTGTGGATGGTCCATACCTCTCGCCCATGAGTTGCAATTCTTCCGACTGTGTGTTTCCCAAGATAAAATTACGGAGCCTTGAAGTAAGGCTTCTTTGTCAATGTGTGGGAGAGGTAGGAGCATGCCCTTGGACAGCTGATCTGTCTATACACTGAGGTTCAAGCTCTCCTATCTCGAGGTCAAGAGTTTCTCGTCCAATACTGGGGTGGTCTTCACTTTCATTGGTGCTGTCAAAGACAAGCACCATTTGACTCCACGCGGTATTGATCGATGGGTCTAACCTTATAAGCAAGGGAGCTTCGGGAGAGTTCACTTCATCAAAAAGAGGGTTAGTTGAAAAAATTTACCCGAGCGTAGGTGCATGGAGATGTGAAACTACTGTGCAAAACCCCCTATAAAAAGTCTTTTTTTTGTGAGAATGCTACGGCCGTACACTTTGGGATGGTATGGGTGTATGCTTTTAAAAGCTGAAGGAAACGGGCATACATTTCTCAGGGAGCAGATGGCATGGATGTTTGCCTCCTCTTGAAGGACATGGGCATAGCTTCACAAAGGAACAGGCATGCGGTTTGGAATGGAGAAGGTATGGGCGTGGCAAGTTTGCCACACAGACATACACTTTAGGCAAAACAACTGGTATGGGCGTTTGCTTTGGACAAGACAAGTGGAATTACTATACGTTTTCTAAATTAGGTGCAAAAGAGAATGGCATCGGCATGGCAAAATTGACACAAACGTGGCAAACACAATGAATGCTCTAGAACGGGCATACCCTTTAGGAAGGAATGGCCATGGCACAGAAGGAACGGGCATACCGTTTAGGAAGGAATGGCCGTGGCACAGAAGGAACGGTTGTGGCACTATCAGATTGAGAGATTTTTAAGATTTTTTAGGGGATTTTAAGAAATTTAAGGTTACAGGTCTAACCCACTATATTCCCTAACAAATTCAGTTGTACCAACGGTTAAATACAATTAAATGCACATTATGACCAATTTAATGCAATTATTCCATTTTTAATGCAAACTGCCACATTCGAGGCTAAAGATTTCTTGGATTTAGCCAGTGAGAAGGGAATAGGCATGGTAGATGTGCCACGACTGTGGCCTATAAAGGGAATGGCTGTTCGCTTTTCGCTTGGTCTTTCCCTCAGATTCCTCCTAATTCAAGTATCTTTCCACCACTAATTTTTTGGGTTTTTGATTCAATTGAGAGCTAGAGCTAGTATTAAGCTATCTATTGATGCGTACAATGCTTAATGAAACCTAGCTAATCAAGATTAATTTGTTGCTTAATCTAAGGTGCAAACTTGATAAAAAAGAAAAAAAAAATCAAAGAGTTGCATGAATGTCAAGGGCAATGTTTGAGCACTTACTTGCTTCTCCCACGTGTGAAGAAACAGCACCTTTCCAGCCCTAAAAAAGGGACTTTATGGTTATTTTATATTTTATATTTTTGGGGTTTTTGTCTTAGCTGCTGGCCTACAACTTTATGGTGACCGCCCAGCACCCCTCTTTACTATAAATAGCATTGCCCATACCTCATCATCCATGTACCACTTCATCGCCATATCAGGTATCCTCTGGCCGCCTACTACAAGTAGAGGCTCTCATCTACGTTTTCCTCTGCTAGTCCAGGCTGCCTACTTCAGGGCTCACACATCAGCCATCAGACTATATTCTAGCACTTATATCAGGGCTTCTTCTGCTCACATCTATGTTTCACCTGAGCATATGTCAGCGTGCCTAGATCAGAGCATATATCAATGTTTATACATCAGCTTACATCAGCATTTTGCTTCAGCAAACATTTGCGTTTTGTTGCAGCTCACATCAACGCTTCACATCATCCCACTTCTGCGCTTACATCAAGCTTACGTCCGGGTTTATATCAGCGTTTATCTCATCCTTCTTTAGCACATACATCAGTGCTCACATTCAACATATCTTGTGTGTTTTGGCATAGCCCTCGGGATAGCAACCCTCTCTGCTCTACAGCATCGGGAGATAGCAACCCTCTATGCTACTTCGGGACAGTAGCCCTCTCTACTACTTTAGGACAACAGCCCTTTCTACTACTTTAGGACAACAGCCCTCTCTGCTACTTCGGGACAGTAGCCCTCTCTGCTACACATCGGGATAGTAGCCCTCTCTGCTACACATCGGGACAGTAGCCCTCTCTACTACTTTAGGACAACAGCCCTCTCTACTACTTTAGGACAACAGCCCTCTCTACTACTTTAGGACAACAGCCCTCTCTGCTACACATCGGGACAGTAGCCCTCTCTGCTACACATCGGGACAGTAGCCCTCTCTGCTACACATCGGGACAGTAGCCCTCTCTGCTACACATCGGGACATCAGCCCTCTTTGCTACTTTAGGACAACAGCCCTCTCTGCTACTTTAGGACAACAGTCCTCTCTGCTACTTTAGGACAACAGCCCTCTCTGCTACTTTAGGACAATAGCCCTCCCTGCTACTTCGGGACAACAGCCCTCTCTGCTACTTCGGGACAACAGCCCTCCCTGCTACTTCGGGACAACAGCCCTCCCTGCTACTTCGGGACATTAGCCCTCCCTGCTACTTCGAGACATTAGCCCTCCCTGCTACTTTGGGATAGCAGCCCTCTCTGCTACTTCGAGACAGCAGCCCTCTCTGCTACACATCGAGATAGCAGCCCTCTCTGCTACACATCGTGACAGCAGCCCTCTCTGCTACACATCAAGATAGTAGCCCTCTCTGCTACACATCGAGACAGCAGCCCTCTCTGCTACACATCGAGATTGCAGCCCTCTCTGCTACATTGGGGATGACATCCCTCTCTCTGCTTTAGTAGTAGGTACGCAGCACTTGTGTCACCAGAGCTTGCACCACTCGGGACGGCAGCCCTCTCTGCTTCAGGTACGCACCCATGTCATCAGAGACTGCACCACCATCATCGTCGACGTTACCTTTTTTTCGCTGCCATTATCAGATTGATGCGAGCCTTCATCATCAACCGTGCTTTAGCTCCGACATCCTTCTCTGATTCAACACTGGTCTTCTCTTTGCTCAGAGTCACCTCTCATATGAGGGCTCTTGTACATATCTGCACTCACCTTTTTATATATATTCACTCACATATTTCATGTTGTGTGGTTTTACTCTGATCTCTTGTATATCTGGTCCTTCCATCCTTTTGCCCTCACACCATGCTCGGTGAAGATCTCAATGCTCCAATGCTCGATCAACCTTCAAAGCTCCATAGAAGCACCATCAACAAACAAAAAAAAGCACAAAATCAAGCAACCAACTGGTGGATTTTCACTCTAACCAGGCCAAACTAGGACTCTAGCAAATGAACAAAGTGGAGGACCCTAAGCTAAATGCGTTCCCTAGCAAGGCGCCAAAGATGTTAAGCCTAACATACTACCTTGCACATAAGAGAGAGAAAGAGAGAAGATAAGAGAGACAACATACAAGGGTCGAGTCCAAAGAGTTTCACTAAGCCAACCCTAACGAGAGTTAACTCCTTGATGTGAAGCCGTGAGGGGCTCACTCCACCTCTACTTGTGTCACCCAAGTAAAGATTCAATGGCTAGGGAGAGAGAAAGAAGGAGGGAGCTATGGAAATCTCAACCTTTACTTCATGCCACATTCATGCAAGAGGGACTTGGTAGAGAGAAAAGAGAGGGGAGAGAAGGAGAGAGATTAGAGCATCACCATCCCTATAAGCACACACCAGCAATCAAGCATGCAAGCAAACAAACACAAGCAAGCATACATCCACAAGCTCAAATGTGTGTGTGTGTGTGTGTGTGTGTGTGTGAGAGAGAGAGAGAGAGAGAGAGAGAGAGAGAGGAGGTAAATCTCAAATGTGTGTGTGTGTGTGTGTGTGTGTGTGTGTGTGTGAGAGAGAGAGAGAGAGAGAGAGAGAGAGAGAGAGAGAAAGAGGAGGTAAATCTCAAATGAGACTAATGGGATTATCCCTTTTCATATTTCATTAAATGTCTTATATACAAGAGCTCATAGTTATAATGGCCGGCCACCCATTTACAATTGGGGGCCCAAAACTAGTCTTCCTAGCTCTATGTACAACTATTCCTCATGACCGGCATTACACAAGCCGTAAGCTCGGTCATCCCATGTCTCTTTTACATTAAGCACGATTACAAAAGATTAATACAATAAGTGTAGCCACACTTACAGAAGTAGTCTTCCTAGCTCTATGTACAACTATTCCTCATGACCGGCATTACACAGGCAGTAAGCTATTGGGGGCCCGAAACTAGTCTTCCTAGCTCTATGTACAACTATTACTCATGACCGGCATTACACAAGCCGTAAGCTCGGTCATCCCATTTTCCTTTTACATTAAGCATGGTTACAAAAGATTAATACAATAAGTGTAGCCACACTTACAGAAGTAATGTTAACCAAAGTGGTTAACACATACACACACACACACACACACACACACACACACACACACACACACATGTCCAAGGTGAGAGAGACAAAGAAGATGCCCAAGAGGATCACACACATGTAGATGAACAATTTCTCCTCTCATCTTTACAATGGAAACATAAATAGATAAATGCCATAAATGACAATCCGTGATATAACATAATGAGAACACAAAAAATCTATTCAATATACCAAAACCAAAACAAGATATTGCATCCCTCCCTAAAAGTACCTATCAATCCAAAATATATCCAAAGCCAAGAGGGGAAAATGCATCCCTCTCTAGAAGTATATGTCCATCCAAAACACCCTAGACCTATAAACATGGCATAGAACCAATATAACCATGAAAGAGTACATGAAAAATCCCCAAAAAAATAACCATACCCACTACAAAATCATGGAGGTTGGGATCCGATCTCATAGAGGTCCCAATCAGTCTCTACACTACCACACCAATTGTTGTGCTAGGTTGTGCATGAGGAGTCAATAATGGCTACTTGAGTACTAGCTAAAGTTGCTCTTCAGGGTCAAATCAATTGGTTAGAATGTTATTCTCGGTGACACCATCCCCATTGGAATGGGTAGTCAAGAGATTATTAGTCAACTAAAAGTCAAGAAACAAAAATAATTCCATTAAACTATTATCCTCTAAATGCCTGAGGTGGCTCTCATAAACTTTTGTATCATTATCGATACAAATGCAATGTCGACGTAGCCCTATACATGTAACTCCCAATCCACATCCTACAAATATGTCAATGACTGCACTCTCCTCCTCTATGAAAGTCAACACACCAACAACCTATACACAATTGCAAGATTGTTCATTTAAGCCAAAAAATCCCATGTCCTTGTAATTTAAAGATTGCTAAAGAAAAAATCAGCATCCTTGCAAAAAGAGTTCTAAAAACTGTCAAACCAAGGAATTAACAAGTTTTTGTAATTTCACAAAACATGCATAAAGGGTGCAAAACAAAACATTTCATGTTCTTGCAATTTAAATGCAACACACCTGTGACGTCCATGCTCCTCTCTGCTGCACCCCATAGTGTGACCTTCCCAAGAAACTCTCCATCGTCTAGGTCCACTAGAATCCCTGATTGGGAACCAAATGCCTTCTTGTTTATAGTCTCCACACGCTGCCTATCATACACGGGGCGATTACCTTTGTGATAAAACATACCCCATCACTAGGACCTCCACCTACAAGATTCCATAACATGATCATTATTTTCATTTTACACAACAAGAAATCATAGAGCATGTACGAGTGGTGGTTAATGACATTAAAAGTTTGTAATGTAACCTCTTGTGAGTTCTCTTTTGCATGTAACCTTGGGGGGTTATTATGTGAATTTTTCGGTTTAGCTTAAAACCCCGCACTTGTGGCATGCCCACTCACAATACCAAAAAGGGTCCAAAGAATATAAGCTAATAAACCAACCATCATTGGCCACATAGTTGCTAACCAATGTAGCAATTTTCTTGCTCAACTTATGAGATAAATCATTCCATTTAAGCACCTAACATAACACTTTGTTCTTATAAATCCATACTTGAAACCATCACAAAACAACATACATCAATAAACTTATCGAGCCTACATAAATATTTTCAACCAAGAAACCCATTGGAAAGTCTACAAAGAATAGAGAGACAACATCTATGCTCTCCTCATTGTTAAGAAGTAGACCTTTGGCATCTACTCTACATAGACACAATGCATAATCCTACCACCACTGAAGACAAGTAAATACCATGTGAAACTTATGCCAAGCAATTTCTGGCTCAAGTCAAACCATTACCTTACCTCCTCGCAAAAAGAGGGATCCAAGATGTTAAACAATGAGCAAGCAATAGTGGTGTGGCAATTCACAAGCTTACAATCTATTCAAAAGTACTTTTTCAAGGATTAAAAGATGCACCATTTTATTTTCATAAAGAAACATTGTAACACTATACCGTTTGATGTAGAAGCCTCTACAACTTCCTTCTTCTTCGAGGAAGTTTTCATGATTGCCTTCTTTGAAGGCTTTGCACTCATATACTCTAATTGTTTCTTGATTAACAATGCCATAGCTTCTAAGGGTTGTTACCTATGCTCGGCTATCCTTTTGGAGTGCACAAACTTCTTTTGGAGACAAACCCCACCTCATCCATTAAATCTTGGGGCCCCATGATTGAATGCATGTTCTTTACCAAATAAATGTGTGTCATTAATGAAGCAAACATAAGTTATTGATAATGTACAAACTATGAATGGGAGGTATAATTGGACATCTTACCCCTCATAATAACACGCCTCATTTTTGGGATACTCCCCAATGGGATAATCCAACCACCAAGGGAAATATCCTTCTCCCAATCACCACTAAGGCCACGATCTTGCATCCAAGAGGGGGAAATGCATCCCTTCTTGGAAGAATATGTCCACTCTGCCACAAAATCTGGCATATCCTCAATAGAATGCTCATCATGTAGCTTCACTAGCTATCTATCACAAGAGCGTATACAAAATTATCATGCCATATAAATTGCAAAGAGACACAAAGAAGAGTTAGGGATACAGAAGGACAAGAATACCTGTAGAAAACTCTTTTTGAAGACTCCATGGGACTTTTCTCATCCGACTCCTTTGTGTTGAGGTAGCCCCATAACTTACAAAAAGCATTATCTATATGGTTTCTTCTTTGGTTAGAGAACCATTTGTCAAAACCTTCAAGCAACTTCTCCACCACATTTAATCTCAATTTGTGACACTGTTTGAGAACATTCCACCAATACTGAAAAGATGCAGGGGAGAAGAGAGCTTGAGCTCTTGCAAGCACACACACACACTCACAAAACCCTAAAAGAGAACACACAAGGTGAGAGGCTGAAAATCTTCTTCTTCTTCGCTCAACACTCAACACACCATATACAAAGATAAGAGTACACACAATATGAAAAGGTACTCAACCAAATACATACTAGGGTTCTCTATAGTGTGAACCCAACTAAATGAGTTGGCGCTATAACTATGCCAGTCTCTAGAATGGCTATCACACAGCCTGTCATCCCACTGGCCGCATATCACCCATGATCTCACCAACCATGCCAGTGGTGTAAGTGTGGGGCCTATGCCCCCTCCAGGGTCATCGTACACCGCCTCACTAGATGAGCTTGATATCTCAACACTCCCCCTCGAGCTCAACTCCATCTCATGTACACCAAGCGAAGCCCTGAATCTGCGGAGCTTCTCTGTACCCAATGCTTTGGTGAAGATGTTAGTGACCTGATCCTATGTGCTGACATAAACAAAGTCAACGTCTCCTACCAAAACCTTCTCTCTGACAAAATGGTAGTGGACCTCTATATGCTTCGTGTGAGCATGAAAAATTGGGTTCCTGGGCGAGAACTGTATACTGCTAATGTTGTCACAGAAAATGACAACTTGTCTATCCACTGATAGACCCAAATCTGCAAGTAGCTTTCTCAACCAAGCTACCTCACATGCTGCCATAGCAGCACCTCTATACTTGGCCTCTGTACTAGATAGAGTAACTGTAGGCTGCTTCTTGCTGCTGCTCCAAGTCATAGCAGCACTCCCCAAAGAAAACATGAAGCCACTAGTAGATCTTCTATCTGAGATACTACCAGCCCAATCAGCATCTGTGTACCCATGTACACATATCTCTATCCCAATTTCATAGAATAGTCCACAATGTAAAGTAGACCTCACATATCTCAGTATGCATCTCAATGCATCCAAATGCGGCTTCCGATGAACCTACATAAATTGACTCACCAACCCAACAGCATAGCTCAAATTTGGCCTGGTGATCGTCATGTAGATCAAGCCTCCTACTATGCACCTATACATAGTAGGATCCTCCAAAATCTCTCTTGAATCTGCACTCAACTTGCCATTCTGATCTAATGGCACTGAGATAGGCTTACAGCCTATCATACCATACTTGAACAGCATGTCCAAGCCATACTATCTCTGCAGTAATCCAATACCATGTGGTGACCTAATCACCTCAATGCCCAAGAAATATCTGAGCTCCCCCAGATCCTTCATCTCAAACTTCTATCTAAACTTCTGTCTAAGCAAGATCTTTACATCAAAGATCTCTGCATCATGGTCCCCCGTAATGATCAGGTCATCTACATAGATGACAACAAGCACAACCCCTCTATCACTGTGTCTCACATACAGCGAGAAATCTGCATTGGCTACATGAAAGCCAATAGTGACAAGATATTCAGAAATCTTGTCAGACCATGCTCTTGGTGCTTGTTTTAAGCTATACAAGGCTTTCTTCAACCTGCAAACATGCTTGGGGTGACTCACATCCTCATAACTAGGTGGGTGTAACATATACACCTCTTCCTGCAAATTCCCATGCAAGAATGCATTCTTTACATCCATCTGTGATGTAAAGACCATTGCTTTGATGCAGCCACTGCTATCACAACTCTCGCTGTTGCCATCTTGGTAACTGGACTGAAAGTTTTCTCATAACTAATGCCATATGTCTACGCATATCCTTTGGCTACCAATCTAGCCTTGTACCTGCTTATGCTTCCATCACTGTTATGTTTTACTTTGTACACCCACTTGCATCCAATGGCTTTCTTGCCTTCAGGCAATTGCACTAAATCCCAAGTCTCATTTCCATATAGTGCATCCATCTCCTCATCCATAGCTTTCTCCCAACACACATTTCCAAGAGCCTCATCAATGCATGTGGGCTCTACAATCTGTACAATTTTTGCCATGTATGCATAGTGATGTGCCACATAACCATCATAGGTAAACCTCTGCACAGGATTCTTCACTCTCCCAGATCTTCGCAGCTTTGCATTCATGGCTTCCATAGCCTTCTTTACACCAGGTGTTCTCATAGCTGGTATCCCAAGATCCTCATCAAGGCTCATCTCTGAGCCACTAGACTCTCCAACATGAGAATGCCCTACAGAAATGTCAAGCATACTAAGGGACTATACATGGTCTTCGTAGGATCCCATATATCTGAATGCACAACATCTAGTGCATTTTTGCTCACATTTTTGTCACGTGGAAATACATGCTTCATTTGCTTTCCAAATTGGCATGCTTCACATATTTTCTGCATACCTTCAACTTTAAACCTTGGCAGCCCTGTCACAATTCCTTTAGTCTGCATAGACTTCATTCTCTGCATATTCACATGTCCAATTCTTTTATGCCAAATGTCTGTGTCTACAACAATTCTTTTATGCCAAATGTCTGTGTCTACAACAATTCTTGAACCATTTCCAAACATCGCAGCACTCACTTGAGGCATGTTTACATTCAATGTAAACATTTTGCCCACTCTATTGCCTTTTGCAACCAACCTACACTTGTCTTTAAAGTCTTCAACATAACAACCATCAGGGTTAAACCAAACCTGCAAACCTTGCTCAATCATCTGGCCAACTGAAACCAAATTCTTTGTTATGTTTGGAACATGAAGTACATCTACTGCAAGGTACTTCACTTTGCCATCCTGCATAGATAATGGCACATCTCCAACATGGGCAATTGGATGAGTAGTGTCATCCCCTATTTCCACAAAACCTAGTCTTTCAAGGTTTTTCATCTCCTTGAACCACTCCCCATGACTTGTCATGTGGTTCAAAGCACTTGAATCAACGTACCATACATCATCTTTATGTGTTGCTTCAACATTTTCAGACATGGCATTAACAACATACTGCATAACAAACAACCTTTCACTATCCTCATTGTTTTTGCTCGAGGATGCATAGTTGTTTTGCTACAATTTTCCATTTTGCATGTCAGCCTGCTTCTTATAACAATCTGCCTGCACATGTCCAGGCTTACCACAATAAAAGCATCCACGTGTATCATTATACTGCCTTTGCCAACCTCCACGACCTCTTTAACTCCCCCTACCTCTGAATTGGCCTCTTCCACCTGCGTGTTGTTGTGAATTCTGGGCCTGTTGTTGTTGCTGCTCTGCTGGCCATAATTCTGATTACTTGTTCGGCCACCTCCTTGGCCGCGTCCACGGCCTCCTCTACCTCGTTCTCTTCCTGAACTTGTGTAGAAGGCATGTTGCTCTGAATTGTTTTTGTTTTGTGAAGACTGTTGGCCTTCACCCAAGCTCTTCTCTTATATAATGGTGTCCTATATACTGATAGAGAGCCAATACATAACTTTTCTAGCTCCTTGGTTCCTAAGACACATAAAGCTTGCGTGTGAGAGAGCCACCAATGAAGACCTAAATAAAAGGCCGCCGGCCTATGAGTTGTTGGTGATGTGTTTAGCCAAAGCCCCCCAATACAATGTATCTCTACCTCACCATGCTAGCCTACACCCTTTCGAGTCTTGACTAAGTCAATTGTACTTTGTAAACAAATCTAGTAATTGTGATTTGGATATTGGTTGTGTAATGTCTCTTTAAAGTGATTCAATTCCGGTGAATATGTAATATCGCTTTCATGTTTTTCATTTTCTGGTGAATGTCTAATGTCTCATTGATTGTCTATTATCTTGTTGATTGTCTATTGTCTCATTGATTATCTATTGTCTCGTTGATTGTCTATTGTCTCATTGATTATCTATTGTCTCATTGATTGTCTATTGTCTCGATGAATGAAGAGAAAGTTTCTAATTGTCAGTACAAGGATTCTCATTCTAGCTCTCTATTTTGTTTTTTCAGTGTACCCTGTCACCTTGCTGGACTTCATGCAATGGAGGTGAATCAAGAATGGGAGGATTTAGAGGACATCCCCAATGGTACAATTTTGTACCCAGTTCTTGCTCCAGAATATTTAGACCACAAAGAAGCACAGCGCATCCTCAAGGACGAGGATGCAAGGATATCTAGCAGTGGATTACAAGGTTTCGAATTCATGTAACCTCCAAGAGAGGGACTTGAGGGCCCACCACTCTCAGCTTGGATGCAAGGATATCTAGCAGTGGATTACAAGGTTTCGAATTCATGCAACCTCCAAGAGAGGGACTTGAGGGCCCACCACTCAGCTTGGAGCAATGCAAGGACGAGGATGCAAGGATATCTAGCAGTGGATTACAAGGTTTCGAATGCATGCAACCTCCAAGAGAGGGACTTGAGGGCCCACCACTCAGCTTGGAGAAATGCAAGAATCTAGTCCCTAACTCTAAACAAAATTCATCTTTCCAATATCTTTTAACAACAAATTCAATGTATGCACATCACATGGCACCCATGTTACAATCTTAGGATATTTCTCCTAAATTAAATGCCTGACATTTTTGAAGTTTTATCAGTGCATGTTGCAGTTACATATTTTGGACCACCCACATGGGCAATATCCCTTTCATACAGTTTAGCAAGATAAGAACTTGCCTTCTCTTTAATTGAAGTATCAATTGTGTGAAAACTGTGCCCCTTGGACATATACACATAATGTTAATTAATGGTTTTTTTTGACAACTTGTCCATCTATCTAGCACAATAGTACATCCAAAGCCCGGCACAAAATCAAGCACCATATGTGCAAGGCTTTTCTCCATTGTATGCTTTACTTTATCCAAGTACTTTGTGCGCATTTTATTGTAAGGTGGAATAGTAAATTTTGATCCTGATTTTGTTGTGAAAAACAACGCATCTTGAAATACAGGTTTACGCATGACATTAAATGATATCCCACAAGCAACAAACACTTGTGTCCACCACTTGAAATGCATCTCCAATGTTGCAATTGGATCAAAGGTAGAATATAGTGGACTAGACTGTTTGCTCACACCATTACTTTGTCTTGAAATGCATCTCCAATGTTGCAGTTGGATCAAAGGTAGAATATAGTGGACTAGACTGTTTGCTCACACCATTACTTTGTCTTGAGGCAGTAGTGCACATAGGAGGTGTCGAGTGCATGTTAGAGGGTTCCCCAATTTGCGAAGGAGAATTCTCTTGTTGAGTTGACGCATTCTCTTGCTGAACTGATGCATTCACTTATGGACATACCGCATCCTAACCCTTAACCAATGCATCCTTGAGAGCATGATTCCTATATTTGTTACCTTTGGTTGCCATGGATACTGCCTTGGTTTTTAGTTTTGCAGCATACTTATATAACTTAGTGCTAATGTTAGGTGGTGGATTAGAAAAAGCTGCAACATAGATTAACATCGACTCTAAATAACCCTCGTTGCACTGCCATGAAATTCATGGCCACAAGACTTACACTTAACATGAGATGTGTATCTACCACGCTTCAACTCTTCTACATAGTCCCACTCAGGCCCTCGAGATCCACCCATTGTAATCTTAAGCTTTTTAAAGCACAAAATGACTCATGAGAAACTTTACATCATTAAATGATTATTAATGCCATAAAATAACCTACACATCTACCATTATGAATTCTACACTTTAAAATTTCTATTTCTAATTCTGAATTCATATTGAAAATAAATTGTATACACAAACAAAGAAGCAAATACAAATAACAACAAATATCCATGCTTATTGAATCCTACTATCCCAATGCCATTTATGATGCTAGCTTCTAACACGGTCTATCAACAATGTCTCACCCCTTCGACTTGAGTGTGAACTATGTTCCAACACAAGGGATTCTAGCTTTTGCAATTTAATAACCTATATCCTAGTGTGAACTATGTTCGAACACAAGGGATTCTAGCTTTTGCAATTTAATAACCTATATCCTAGTGTGAACTATGTTCCAACACAAGGGATTCTAGCTCCTTTAAGTAACCTAAACCCTAGTGTGTGAACGATGTTTCAACACACAAGGGACTCTAGCTCCTTTAATTAACCTAAACCCTAGGGTGAACCATGTTCCAACACAAGGGATTCTAGCTACTACTATAATTGACCTAAGCCCTAGTGTGAACAATGTTCCAACACAAGGGAAACCTAGTGTGAACCATGTTTCAACACAAGGGATTCTAGCTACTTTAATTGACCTAAGCCCTAGTGTGAACAATGTTCCAACACAAGGGATTCTAACTGCTTTAATTGACCTAAGCCCTAGTGTTAAGAATGTTCCAATACAAGGAATTCTAGCTACTTTAATTGATCTAAACCCTAGTGTGAACAATGTTAAAAAACAAGGGATTCTAACTACTTAGACTCACTAACCCTAGTGTGAACTAGTTGAAACACAAGGGTCTCAACCTACCTAAATTGCCTAATTTAATAGTTCAAACTAAATTAGATTTTTTTTTTGTTACCACAATTGGCAACAGGCAGATTCCTTTTGCAAGAACCCGGGGAATTGTACAATGACAATGCGGCCCATAAGCAAGCTCATATAGCTAATAGTCATTGTTTTTATAGAATTGAATTCAAATGAAAGACATACGATAGAATACCTTTCGATCGTATCATATCCGATCGTATGACATTCGATCGAATACCATATGATTGATTTGCTGGGACTAAAACGTTAAGTTGACTAATATCCACATTTTAGTTCATTTTTTGCTCTCTATCAAAAACCTATAGCTTAATCTAGATTAGATTAAATAGTTGTTAATCATTCAATTAATTAAAAATTAAATATAAGCATTATATTTCTAACCTTCACCAACTATTACCTCCAGCTTTCTGTTAGAGAGAGCATTAGGTTTCCTTGGAATGATCCCCATCATAGAGAACCATGTACATATAGAGAACTTAGAATCAATGGCTATAACCCTCAAGGCTAGAAAAACAAGTAGTGATGTGGACAAGAGATGTCACCTTTAGCATGGGGTTAGAGAAACCCAAGACTTTGTTCCAACCTGAACATCCATAGCAACCATGAAAGAGATCCAACTAGCTATGTTGAAAGGGTGCATTAAGAAAAAACATCAAGACCATTAGTAAATTATGTTCTATATTCATGAGAATAAAAAAGAGTTAAAAGAAAGAGAATGTTGTCATGATAAAAGAGTTAAAAGAAAGAACATGATGTCATGGTATCCAAAACCAACTTGGGAGCATTCAAATTATTATCCACATAGGAAAGTATATGGAAAGTGAATGCATTCATAGCTAAATGATCTGAAATGAGACACTAAAGGTTGCTTACCAGAGTAGGCCTCTTGCAGTGTGGTATCCTTGAGCATCTTTGTGTAGCTCCGATTGACGATGTAAACTTATGTGCTTCTGCTTCAGTCTAGAAAGTGTGTTATAACCCTATTCATTTTAGCATGCGTCAAGCATCTCCACGATGATACAACATTCTACAACACCATTTTACTTAAGTGTGTGAGCAGTGGTGAGTTGGAACTCGATGTCATTCTCCTTATAGTAGCTATCAGATTTTGTTGAAAGAAATTTTCCTCAATCTTTACAAAACATTTTCACCTTCTTTCTTGTCTCATTCTCCACAAGCTTATGCCATTGTTTAAACTTGCCAAAGGCTTAGGCTTACCTTGAAGGAAACAAGCCCACATATTCCTACTGTAATCATCAACTAACAGCATAAAGTAAGAAGATACCCCCAATGCAGTAGTAGACATCTTACCTCGCAGAGATCAACATGTACTAGTAGAAGCTCTAGAGGAGTATTTGCCCTATTGTTGTTTTCCTATGGAAATGCCTTCTTATTCTATTACTTACCCATCATGCAAGGCTCACATGGTTCTTGCAATATTGAAAATGCAAGAAAATTAGCTACCATTCCCTTTTTTTGCATCTCCTTTAGCACTACAAATCCAATCTAACCAAATCGCTCAAGCTCTTATATGCATTCACTATAAGGGCACTCAACTCATAAATATTTTTGTGCCTTACCCCTTTACTAAACTAACTTGCCAACAACATCTAGAATTTTTGCTTCAGTTTTCTTGAAGCGTACTTAAAGCCACAATCTATCATCATAGAAAATTGATAGTAGGTTCCTCTTGTTTTTAGGTACATAGAGCATATCTAACAACTTCTTCTCTTCACTTGTAGCTGCCACAAAAGAGATGGTTCTAGACCCTTCATTTAGCATTATCACTGATGGGTTCCTATAGAGGCTTCTAGGAACTATACTAGCCCTTTTTACTAGTCATGCATCAGATTAAGCATTATAACATGTTAGAGGTTCTCATATAATGGAGTCGATCATGCCATTGACTATGCCATTTTACTCTATCACCAGTCAGAGAAATAATCCACCATGAGCCTAACTGACTAGCTAGACTTCCTCTTAAGAAGGAGGAGTTTTTAGAGGACAAAGGCTCAAAAACACCACACCAGCCTCCTGCTGTTGCTTGCTGCACCACATGGAAATCCACTTCCAAAGTGGGCATAATAGCTCTATGATGAATGCAACCTAGTACTTGAGATGACCAAATCTTCAATGGATGGACCATGTAGATCAAGAAGAATAGAGGAGCAGTAGAGAAGAGCATCTAATATCATTGTAAACATGGCCTTGATTGTTGAGATGATGGGAACAGTGAAGGATCCACACCTTTGTCCAACCACCTTGGACAAAGCCTTAACACATCCAAAGTGGAAAAGTCATGATGCAATCTAAGTGTGACATCATCATAAAGACTAACATCTAGGAGATGATCAAAAATAAAAAAAAGGTAATTGGTACCAAATAGATTTTTCCAAATAGGTTTGGAAAATCTAAGTATAAATCATTGGTCAATAGATCATATGAGCAACAATGTGGCTAGTTTTTCACATGGATGTCAAATCAACATTTCTGAATGAACATCTCAAGGAGGAGGTATATGCAGCTCAGCCACCAGGTTTTGAGATTCCCAAATCAGAAAACAAAGTTTGCAAGATGAATAAGACATCATCGTATAAGCTAAAACAAGCCCTAAGGGCATGGTATCATAGCATATACCAATTTTTCAAAAATATTGAGTTTACTAGAATTGCTTCTGATGCTGATTTGTATGTTCTAAAAAGGTAGATAATGGATATACATTTATGTTTGGGGATTGCTTTAGTTATCCTATACGTAGATGACTTAAACATCATAGGTGATAATGAAGAAATGATCCAATAGACAACGGATATGCATTTATGTTTGGGGATTGAGGTTTGACAAAATTCAGGCAAGGTCTTAGTAAGAGATGCTTGGAAGATTCTCATGGAATTTGAGATGACCGACTACAAACCTATGTCAATGCCTATGGAGGTGAACGTGAAGCCTTCTACAGAAGATTCTTCACCATTAGCAGATATCAAGACATATAGGAATCTAGTGGGGTGTTTGATTTTTCTCACTAACACTAGACTTGATATCAGCTTCATAGTTGGTTTTTGAGCAAGTTTTTCAACAAGCCATGAGAGACTCATTGGAAGCAAGTGATATGAGTACCTAAGTACATCAAAGGTACTCTTGAGTACCATATTAGGTGACACTCTTCAACAAGAAGTAGCCTACAAAGGCACTTTCGTCTATAGAAGCTAAGTACAAGGTAGCTTATTTTTTGGTACTTGTGAAGCAGTATGGATGAGGAGGATTTTAGTGTGGACATGGGAGTTTAGATTAATGGGGATATAAACAACAACTAAATATAAATATAAATATAAGTATATATTTAAGTGAAAATAATAATATAATTAATTATGCTAGAAATATAAATATATTTTTATGATTTGTTATATTTTAATGAAGTGTCATTAATTTTTAAGTCCACAGATATAAGTTTAAAAATAAATATAGCTTTAAGTATATATTTAAGTGCAAATAATAATATAAGTAGCTATGTAAATAATATAATATAATAATGATAATAATATAATGTAATGTAGGCTAAGAACCCTGTGTTTCATAGTCAAATAAAGCATATTGGGATTCAATATCATTAGTTGGAGTACTATTTTGTGGACCAGAACTACGCCAACATCTTCACCAAGGCTCTTGGAAAGGACCACTCACTTGGCATCTTCATTGACTTGGCATTGGGCCAAGAACATAATCTATCTTCAGGGAGACATTGAGGGGTGATGTTAGTATACACTCAATGCCTTCCTCTCATGTACCTCACATCTATGTTTGGTGCACATTTGTAAAGGCCCCCATTGTGTGAAGAAGCCATTAGTGCACATTTCTTTGGTGGGAAACCTAGCTTAGACACCGACAATGGGGTAGTATTAATCGTTAAGAGATGGTCAAGGGTTCTAGTGTTAGCTGGGACCTCGGGCATTAGCCCCAGTTGTTGAGGGGCCCCATGGGGTCAGTGGCCCCCTAGTGGGGGGAGCATCTAGCCTAATGATATAGGTTTATTATTAATAGGCGATGGTGGTCGGTTGGTCGTGTTCATATGAGGGTGATGTGACTGTGTCTATGCTACATAACTGCCTACGTTGTATATGCTTTTATTACCACACCACCTGTGTTGTATATGCGTCTATTACCAGAACACCTCTAGCACTATATATGGACATAGTTATCTAAAGCATCCAATGCTTATGAGTATCCATACCCTCTACACTTATTTAGTACATCCTCCATCCAGTGTCTATCTAGATAACCATCTAAGCACTACTTGAGAACACATGAGTAGACAACACCATCACATTGTACCTATCTCAAAATTTGAAATCTTTTCCATTCTCTATCTATTGCATTGTCTATTGTACTTTGTTTTTTAATCTATCCTTTCGTTGTGATATATTTAGATTTTGTTACATAAAGCTTTGTATGGCTTGAAACAGGGACCCACAGCATGGTCAGACAAGATAAGAGAGAGTATCTTATCACAATTGGATTTTAATATATCTACAACAAATTTTTTACTTATGTGAAAAAGACTAACAGGGGCGTTGTTCTAATAGTTATCTATGTTGATATCTTAATTGTCATAGGGGGGACAGTGATGTTAGCATTCATGAGGTGAAGATTCTCTTCAAGAAGAAGTTTGAGATTAAAGATGTAGGGGAGCTACTATATATACTTCTTAGGTATAAAATGATTAGATCCCATGATAGGATTTAGCTTTTACAAAGGCAGTATGCTTTGAACATGTTATCCAACTATGGGGATGATATGTTGTAAGACATCTCAGTGGCATAAGCTTATGCAAATGTTACATATCCGTAACGTCGCTACGGGCGTTACCACAAGAGGGGACGGCCTCTGGCTCACCACCCAGCCATAGAGGAAGAATGAGGATTGCCCCTCATCCCCGGCTATATAGTGTGTGGCTTGCCGTCCACACTAGCCTGGCCGCCCATGACTCCGCATGGGCGTCCTCTCCCACTGAACCCCGGACATGGCCATCCGGTCTGCCGTCGGTCACAGGCGTTACAGCCTACGTGACATTACCCCCCCTTAAGAAGAGTTTTCGTCCTCGAAAACAAACGGGGGAAACCTTTTGGAAATTGCACTACGGCGTTCCCAGGTTGCTACTCCTCATCCCTATCTGTCCATTTAACAAGTACCTCCTGGTAGTGTTACATATCCGTAACGCCGCTACGGGCGTTACCACAAGAGGGGACAGCCTCTGGCTCACCACCCAGCCATAGAGGAAGAATGAGGATTGCCCCTCATCCCCCAGGCTATATAGTGTGTGGCCTGCTGTCCACACTAGCCTGGCCGCCCATGACTCCGCATGGGCGTCCTCTCCCACTGAACCCCGGACATGGCCATCCGGTCTGCCGTCTCGGTCACAGGCGTTACAGCCTACGTGACATTACCCCCCCTTAAGAAGAGTTTTCGTCCTCGAAAACAAACGGGGGAAACCTTTTGGAAATTGCACTACGGCGTTCCCAGGTTGCTACTCCTCATCCCTATCTGTCCATTTAACAAGTACCTCCTGGTAGTGTTACATATCCGTAACGCCGCTTCTACGGGCGTTACCACAAGAGGGGACGGCCTCTGGCTCACCACCCAGCCATAGAGGAAGAATGAGGATTGCCCCTCATCCCCCAGGCTATATAGTGTGTGGCCTGCTGTCCACACTAGCCTGGCCGCCCATGACTCCGCATGGGCGTCCTCTCCCACTGAACCCCGGACATGGCCATCCGGTCTGCCGTCGGTCATAGGCGTTACAGCCTACGTGACATTACCCCCCCCTTAAGAAGAGTTTTCGTCCTCGAAAACAAACAGGGGAAACCTTTTGGAAATTGCACTACGGCGTTCCTAGGTTGCTACTCCTCATCCCTATCTATCCATTTAACAAGTACCTCCTGGTACACTTTATGTCGGGTTTGTCTGTCACGATACTATAGAATCTTTTCAGATTCATGTGGTATCTTTGGTGGCTCTATCAAGTCCACCAAAATCTCTGGAGAAACTACGTTCTCTAACCCGTGAACTGATTTCTTCAGTTTACTGACATGGAAGACAGGATGAACTTGAGAACTCTCCGGTAACTCAAGTTTATATACTACATCCCCAATCTTCTTAAGGATTTTAAAAGGACCACAATACTCGGAGAAAGTTTATCAAACTTTCCTGTTTTCATGGTTTCTGACTACGCATGAACCTTGAGGAATACAAAGTCACCTTCTACAAAGGTCACCTTTCTTCGTCCTTTATCCGCATAAGTTTCAGCGCGATCCTGAGCGCTACCAATGCTCTCACGTGCGGCTCTGAGCATATCATTCATATCTTCAAGGAAATCCTTGATAGATTGAATCTTCTCCTTTTTTAGGCCTACAGCCATCGGAGATCTCGGCTGGAATCCATACATTAACATGAATGGTGTAAATCCAGTCGTTGAATGCTTGGAGTTGTTATAGGCAAACTCCAATAAGGGCAAGTACTCTTCCCAATTAGATTGCTTCTTACTAATATAAGAATGCAAGATATCCTCTAGAATTTGGTTAACTCTTTTAGTTTGACCATCAGACTCCGGATGATCTGCCGTACTCATACTGAGAGTAGTATCCTGTTTTTTGAAGACTTCCCTCCAAAGTGGCTGTTGAACTTTCTATCTCTATCCGACACTATATCTGCGGGCAGGCCATATAGCTTGTAGAGATGTTCAATAAAGAGTTTTGCCAACTCTGGCGTTTGTACAGTTTTCTTCGTGGTAATAAACTTTGCCATTTTAGTTAACCTGTCCACTACCACCCACACCAAGTCATTCCTTCGACTCGTCTTGGGTAAACCGGTAATGAAATCCATGGAAATGTTTCCCATTTCCCTTGAGGAATCTCCAGTGGACGGAGTAGTCCTCCAACCTTAAGACGTTCATGTTTATTGACCTGGCACTTACTGCATTTCAGCACATAAGTTTGGACGTTCGTAAACAAACTAGGCCAATAAAACTGTCTTTTTACTAGTGTATAGGTCTTCAGAATCCTAGGATGACCCGCACTTGGACTATCATGACTTTCTTTAAGAATTTGGGCCCGAAAGTCACCAATAGTTGGTACACATATTCTACCCTTATAGAGTAAGTACTGGCCTCGTCAATGGAGTAATTAGCATATTTCTCCCACGTATCCGGTCGAGCTCGACCGCCGCTACTACGGGCAATCCGACGTGCCATTACAGGATAAAGAGTTTTCGTCCTCGAAAACAAACTGGGGAAGTTATTGGTAAGCAAATGTCTAGTAGTACTCACGCAAGCCGTGATTTGGTATTTCAACCAAAACCCCAAGGCAAATTTCATGCCTTGATTTTGCATCATGTCATTAGCACAGAAGCTAATGTACTGGAGAGCACTCTAGTAGCGCAAGTTCTTAGACTATGCTACTAGATATTTGTAGACTACGCTACCATGTTGCATCACCAACTTGTTAAAACTTCTCCTTGGAAAGCTCTACGGCCATAGGAGAAATAAACTAGAGCCAATCTAATCATGCATCACAAGGATTAGTTCCAAAGTTGAGAGATACTTTTCTCTTAGAGTAACATCTTTGCACAAGCATATGCTCTAGAATCTTGTTGAGTTTCAACTACCATCAATCTACGGATGGTTAAACTCCACTCTGACTCAGAGTAAATGTAAGTTTTGAAAATTTCCCTTCAAATATAACAATCAAACTTCCTATTTCTTATGCCATACTATATATGCGAGCAGATCATATAGTATGTGGAGATGTTTGATAAAGATTGTTGCACCACTACGGGTGTCTCGAGTTACATCCAATCACTTACAACTCTTTGTTGTTATTACCAGACACATCCCTTCAAGTATTGTCTGGACTCACACAACTAATCGAGTTTATGTGATATTTGAGGATATCCCTCCTTTCCCTCAAGAAAGGTTTTTGTCCTAAAAAACTCTACTCTCAAGCGGACTACGTGCTAGTGTCATAGGTCCAAGAACAAATCTAGACCGTGTTTAATATCATATGTTATATTCTTGAGTCCTTCCAAGAAACTAATCATCTTGCAACGAAGATGTGATATAGTGTCTACGCACATATGGTGGTACTATTGATAAACTGCTTTGCAATAGATCAGTGGTTTCACACTTGTAAAAAAGTGCTTCATTGTTGCATATTATTACCCTTCATAAGCGGTTACACACTTATGAATTATTTGGGTGGATTGTACCATCTATTAAGAAAAATTTTAAACTACTAATAACCACATTATCAATCCACAGATAATGACTGAGCTTGCTGCGAAGCCATAGGTTGCTAGATAATTGATGGTAATTACACAAGCCCAATGTCTCATTGCATCATACATTCAATATAAATGCAAATATCACAGTACTTCGTGATGATGAACTTAGGAATTTCATTCTATCCCTGTTTGGTGTTGGTATGAAGTATAACTATGAGAACATTATTTGCTGCCTCCTCATTATAGCGGCAAAGCTACCTACCCATCACAGGTGGCAATCTCTACCAAGCTATAACCAATGACAAGCAAATAAACGAGTACTTTTGTAAGAACTTCATAACCATATCTCACACCAAACTCATAATCACTGCGGATTAAATGCTAGGGCTTGCAAAATTGAATGTTGTCTGATAGGTAGAGGGAATCATCAAACTACGGATAACCTTGACAACTCACTAGGACTAGTGATGTGTAACTTTTAAGTTACTCCACTTTCTTGCTTATTCCATACCATCGAACAAATCGGTCCCTCGATTTGAGCAACGTCAACATATTTATGAGTACCTCGATACTCATGGATTGTGGTTCGGTAATTTAAAATGTTGATCTAGAGTATCTTACTCGAGTATCTTAATTTTATTAGCAGCTATGTATTAGTAGTGAGTAACTACGAACCCACTATCATCACACTAGTAGCTCCATACTAGTCTGTGAGTAACTCCGTACCCAATGGCGTACCTCCCCCGAGTGGGAGTACCATATACAACCATCTATAACAAGATGCTTAAGTCACTTGCTGCTAAGAAGTGACTACACAAATCAACCCCTTCATTGCACATTGCAGTACAATTTCTGGTATTACAACACGAATTTTGGACGTTCTTAACATAGAGGTCAACTTAAAAACTAGTGCATAGGTCTTGTGGAGTCTCGGCTGACCTAACCACACCACTGGTGACTTCCTACAAAAAATGTGGCGCCGAAGTCACCACCTATGTACTTTAACTCCGTAAAGTACATGGTCTTCATTCACATCTATGGAAAGTTGTAAAACATTCCTGCGATGGATTTTTATCACCCTAAAATCATTGTGCACTATTTTAGTGTGAAGAGCTTTTTTTTCCTGGGTACCATGGTAAGCTCATCTTTTGCTAAATTCTCCGATTTAACAAAAGATATATCTGCCTCCGAACACTCCAATTCAGCCCCAGACTTTGAGTTTACTTCTTAACACTCCGGTTAAGTCAAAACTCACCAGATACAGTAGGATTTACCACTAAGCTCTTCGGCTTAGCCTTCTATCCTAACTCAGCCCGAGTTTATGTACACTTCATATGTCGGATCCGATACTAACAACAACCAGGCTCATCTGGAGTGAGATACTACTCACTATTGCCATGTAAAACCTTATTAAATCCTAGAAATGCTCCACTCATTCCCCAGGGGTCATACGACTTACAGGGTTTACACGCACATGAACTTGTAAGCAAAATAGCCTGTCATGCAATATTACAATTGCTTATGTAGGAAAGTAATATATTTCCCAAATTCATATGGTAGCAACTAAAATGTGCTCACAATCGCACACTTATGTTGAACATAGGCAAGACTACGCTTGCAAAATGCTATAGGGTGTCCCCCATGCATGAAACTGTCCAACCAAACTAGTCTTACTGCTAACCTCTAGATTTAGATCACTCCGGAACTAAATCACTCTGTTAGCACTAGTACACCATCATGGTCTTGCTACCTAGAGCTTATTCGAACTCTGTAATAATTGGGTTTTATCCCAACTTATGGCTATATTTGGTAATTTTCAAAGTTCAAATTTTATCTTGCACACTTTATCACTACAGACAAGTGTACATACAGACCTGCCAAAGAGTCAAGTTACATGCACAAGCCTTGGCGTCCCATTCCACCAAGACTATAATCGATTCCGTGAGAATTTGATGTCCCATACCATCAAATTACCACCAAACCAATTGATGTGACATATAAAAAGGCTCTTTCCCCCCTCGAAAGATCACCACGAACTCTCGAGCAGTGGGATGTCGACGCATGGCAATAAAAAGAAGAGAAAACCATGCTAATAAGTTTAAGAACAGTTCTCTTCGATCAACTTCTATAAGGGCATTGAGCATTACATCTCAAGACTATACCCCTTCAGATTTACCTTTGATTTCTACAAATCAATCCTAAATCTGCTATTATTATCTAGGCGTATGCTAATCCCTCAGATTAGTATTCTTAGATAAACCATTCAATTGAGTATTGCTAGCAACACTGCTAGCTCCTTTATCCCAAGTAATACACACCTTAGGGATTACTTTTACAAGGCAATCTACGTGACTAAATCAAACTAGTCACTAATCTCTAGGCCCAAGTAGTGACACTATTTTGTTACTACCAACAAGGGCCAGCTTGCCTCTACGGGCCAAGGTTCTCTTGTTGCTACAAACAGTAAGCAACTTGTTTGGACACAAGGCATAACCACATCAAGACTACGCTTGTACATGGTTCTCATTTGCCAAAGTTTATCACAATCTTCTAGCAATTGTTAAAAGATTGTGAAGAATTATAAGCACTACGGCTCAATTAGGCTTACCTTGATTTCTCGTGATAAGCACTTCGTCTAATTTGGGCACAACTGACGCCATTGCCGGTCCTCTTAGCCCAAGTAAAACACACCGCAGTTTTAGATTTACACTATAGCCAAACTACGTGACTTTGATGGTCAATACTAAGTCTATGCTCAGCTTAAATTTAGTTTCTCTGAACCAAATGTGTGATCACCATAGTGCTACCCTTGCGGCGCTACGGGCATAGACGTGTTCACCAGGCACAACGGCCATAGAATGGCTCTCTCTCGAAGGACTCGGCACTATGGCCGTGGGATTTGTCTCTCTCTTAGCACGCGGCGCTACGGCCGTGTGCGGTGGGTCTCTTTCGTGGAAAACAGGCACTACGGCCACACGGCGCGACGGCCGTGTTGGGTTTGTTTCGTGGGGTGTACCGTTGTTTTGTGTGTTTTGTTTTGTTTTTTTTTTTTGTTTCAAATAAAATAAAATAAAATAAAATAACGGGCCAGGCCGGCCTTCGTCGCTTCGGACGTGGCCGCCCGTCCGTGGTGGGGAGTGTTCACAAAACAGGCCCTATTCTGGCCGCCGCCGCCTGGCTAGCCGCCCGCTGACCACCAATGTGAAATTTTTAAAAAAATAAAAATAAAAATAACGGGCCGGGCCAGTCCTCGCCGATTGGGCGTGGCCGCCCGCCCGTGGGGAGCCTGGCCGCCCGGCGCGCTGGCATGGCCGCCCGCTGGGCTGGCCGCCTATTGGCTGGCTTGGCCGCCCCCGCTGGTGGCTGGCCGGGCTGGCCGCCGTGGGGCTCTTCGCCCCCCCTTCAGACGGCGCACAGTCGTTCTTCGCCCCACCTCAAAGCAGGCTCCAGCACAATTCCAGCAACAGCTCGAGTCTGGCGCAGGCCCTCAACGCCGACTCGAGCTCCCCATTTCATCTCCACACGCTTGCCGGTGCCGCCTGGCATTCAAGCCTTATACAGCCTTGTTTGGTAGCACCAGTCATTCACAGCATTTTCAAGAGAATAGGCGTGGGGCTGGTCTGTGCCCCCCCCACACATGGGTGAAAACGCCGTCTCGCCGCCTGGTCATCACAGTATCGTGGGCTGGTGGTCTTCGCCCCCCCCCCACACATAAGCTTCAATGAAGCTTTCGCAGACAGTGGGGCTGCTCTTCGCCCCCCCACCTCCCCCACACACAGTATAGCAATTTTTCTCTACATCGATAAGCAGACACATCAATTTCGAAAGGAAAAAAAACGAAATAGCTTACCTGCGATTTGTTTGCTGTGTGTGACGGGGAGAGAGAGAGAGAGTGAATTCTTCCCTTCCATTCTTCCATGGCTGCCTCCCTCCACACACTCCATTGGAGATAAGGATGAGGAGATGAATGGTCAAAAACCATCGAGTGGGCTCCGGTCCCCCATTCACGCGCGGACTCTGACAATCCCATCGAACCACGCTCTGATACCAGTGTTACATATCCGTAATGCCACGCTATACGGGCGTTACCACAAGAGGGGACGGCCTCTGGCTCACCACCCAGCCATAGAGGAAGAATGAGGATTGCCCCTCATCCCCCACAGGCTATATAGTGTGTGGCCTGCCGTCCACACTAGCCTGGCCGCCCATGACTCCGCATGGGCATCCTCTCCCACTGAACCCCGGACATGGCCATCCAGTCTGCCGTCGGTCACAGGCGTTACAGCCTACGTGACAGCAAATATACATGATTGTTTGGAGGACCCTACCTTGTATAGTTGTATTGTAGAGGGAGTTTGACTTACATGAGTATCACCAGGCCAAATTTGAGTTATGTTGTTGAGTTTGTGTGAGTCAATTTATACAGGCATCAACAACGAGGATGCCACTCTTGGATGTGGCTAGGATGATACTCAAGTATATAAAGTCTACATTAAACTATGTACTTTTCTATGATGTTGGAGTATATGTACAGGGACATGGATATACTCATGTATATAAAGTCCACAATACACTATGGACTTTTCTATAAGGCTAGAGTAGAAGTACATGGATATACAGATACATATTGGGTTAGTATAACCTTGGACATGAGATCTAGTAGAGTGGCTTTATGTTTTGTCTTTGGGAGTGATGTTATTAGTTAGAGCATCAAGAAGTAACCAATGGTTACTTTGTTGAGTATACAGTAAAGAGAATGCACGGGAGAGGGAGAGCTAAAGTTCCTTGTAAGCAAACACACACACACACACACACAAGAGCGAGCAAGACATAAGAGAGAGATGGATGATGGGGCTGAATTTTCTTCTATCTTCTTCTCTTCTCTACAGCCATTAACATAAAGAGATAGGAACACATACTATAAGGGAAAGTACTCTCCTACTATATCTTAACAAAGCTTGGTCCAGTGTGAACCCAACCACACGAGTCGGTGCTATAACTATGTCATAACTCTAGTAATCCAAAGTGGCTATCACATAACCTATCATCCATTGGGTGGCATATAAACAGTAGTCTCACCAACCACACTAGTGTCATAAGTGCAGAAGTTATCACCCAGGTGAGTCATCAATGTCCATAGCACTAGTTGAGAGATCGATATCTCAACACCTCCCCTTGTACTCAACTCCACACACTGCACTCCAAGTAAGCTCCTAAACATGGCTTCTCTATACCAAGTGCCTTTGTGAAGATGTCAGCCACCCAATCCTCTGTGTTGACATATACCAGATCTACATCACCTACTAAAACCTTCTCCCTCACAAATCGATAATACACCTCAATGTGCTTCATCTTAGCATAATAGATTGAGTTAATGGCCAATTGTATGCTACTCATGTTGTCACAATAAATGATAACTACTATATCCCCACGGGCTCACCCATATCACCAAGTCGCTTATGAAACCAAGCTACCTCGCAAGCTACCATAGTAGTACCCCGGGACTTGACAAGGCAATTTCTTACTGATCCAACTCACAATAGAACTCCCAAAAGAAAACATAAATCCACTAGTAGATCTCTTTTCTACAACATTATCAGCCCAATCAACATTTGTGTACCATGTAGCCCATTTCTATGCTAAAATCAACATTTGTGTACCATGTAGCCCATTTCTATGCTAAAATCATAGAAAATTTCATAATTAACTGTGGACTTTATGTACCTGAAAAATCTATCTAGCCACATATAAGTGTGGCTTCCTAGGGTCCTACATAAACTAGGTCACAAGTCCAACAACATAGCTCAAGTCTAGCCTAGTAATGGTCATGTAGATCAAGCTGCCCACCACTATGCACCTATACATAGTGGGGTCCTCCAAACCTCATCTGTACATAGTGGGGTCATCTATGGAAAGCTTTATATATGCTCTAATGGCACTAAAATAGGCTTACAACCTGTCATAACATACTTGGACAACATGTCCAAGCCATACTACCTTTGTAACAACAAAATGCCATGAGGTGATCTCACCACCTCTATACCTAAGAAATATCACAGCTCACCCAAATCCTTTATCTCAAACTTCAGCTTGAAAAGCATCCTAACATCATGTATGTCATCGTCTCACTATCGCGACAGTGATAATCAATTCATCCACATAAACGACTAATAGCATGATCCCTCTATTTGTATTTTTTGCAAAAAGTAAAAAATCTACATTGGATATCTAAAATCCAATGGTAACAAGATATTCCCCATCTTGTTTGACCATGCTCTGGGTACTTTCTTCATGCTATATAAGGCTTTGCCATAACCTACACACAAAATCTAGATGTGCATCACTCTCATATCTTGTGGTTGTATCATATATACTTCTTCTTGGTGAATCTCCATGTAAAAAGAATTCTTTACATCCATTTGATGTATTTACCAACCCTTTGTTGCAACCTATAGTAATGACATCTCTCATGGTTGTTGCCATTCTTGTAACCAAGCTGAATGTTTCCTCATAGTCGATGCCATATGTCTACACATATACCGATCTTGCTTTATACTTGCTCATTGATCCATCTAAGTTATATTGACCTAATACAACCACTTACATCTAATTGTCTTCTTTTCCTTAGGCAAAGGCACTAACTCCCATGTTACACTTTCATCCAATGCTACCATCTCTTCATCCATGGCATCTTCCCATTTGTTTTTTCAAGTGTCTGCTCTCAAAACAATGGGCTCCAACTCTTGTATTGCTTTAACCATGTAAGCATAATGATGTGCTATATATCCATCATATCTCAACTTGTCAATTGCTAGGTATCCTCAAAATAGGCTATCTAACCCACGTATGCACCTAGATCACTGCTAGGTATCCTCAAAATAGCCCTAGTTCTCCTTGCACAATGAGTAACCACTAATGGATATCAAGACTCTACTCAGCCATCCACGAGTGACCTATTGACACATTAGATTAAAAAGGTTCATTCCCTTTATGTGATACATATGTACCTACATCTATCCTCAACTTACCTGACCATGGACCAGCATTGGATCCACTGTTAGAGAACTCTCTAGATCCACTAAGCACCTATGTGGAAAAACATCATTACTTCTTACATATGCATCTTCCATTGCCTTCTCTAGAGCATACCAACTATTCATCTAATCAAAAGATAGCATCTCTACTTACTTGAGTGGTAGGGTGCTCCAAAGCATAACCAATGAAGATGCATTTCTCTACCTTTGGATCCAACTTTGTTCTCACTTCATCGAGAATATACACATATGCAATAGACCCAAATACTTTCAAGCAAGACACATCTAGTTTTATGCATGTAAACTTTTGTTCAAGTGTTATACCAGGAATAATTGTGGGGTTCCTACTCATAATGTAAGCAATAGTTGATGTTGCTTTTACCCAAAATAATCTAGCATATTCTTTTCAGACATCAAGGCACGAGCCACTTCTGCAATGTGCGTACTTTTCCTTTCTACAATACCATTCTATTTGTGGATTGTCCCACCTACATATGAACTGTCTCTTTATTCCCTATTTCCTTACGAAATCATTAAACTCATTAAAGCTCCCACCATTTGATCTCAGGGATTTTATTTACATGCCTTTTTCCTTCTTGACCAAGGCTTAAAATTTTTGGAAAAGTAAGCAAACACCTCACTTTTCTCCTTCCATGAAATAAACCCATACTTTCCTAGTGTAATAGAAATGATAGGACATTTACTTTATATGTTAACATGCCTGAGGGTGAGAGCAGCCATGTTTACGCATGGGACATGTGTCATTGTAGATATTGTCATATGGCACTAGCGCATTGGTCATGTGAATATACAACAAGTTGAAGTCTATACAGGCTCAAAATATTATTTTAGGTTTGCCAAAGTTTAACATTGATGGTATGCATAAAGTATGTGAAGCATACCAGCTTAGTAAGTAGGCTAAAAATTCTTTCCTAAAATGAAAAACATGTCAATGTACAAGGCCATTGGATGTTATATATTTGGATATATGGGGATCAACCAAGACTGTAACAATTGTAGGTTGCAACAAGTATTATTTTACACTCATTGATGATCACCCTTCAACCAAAAAACATTGATGTTTAAAGTCTTCCACAAAACAACCTTGAGGATTGAACCTCTCACTTGCAGATCCTGCTCAACCATCTATCCAATAGGAACCATGCTGGTGCCAGAATCCACATACCAAACATCTCTAGACTCTGACATATTCATGTGATGGAACTGAGAATATGTTGCATCACAAACAGTTACTCACTTCTGTCATCACCTTGTTTTCTTGATGATGCATAGTTTCCTTACTGTAACTTTCCACGCCTCTCTGGCTCTCCTTGTCTCTAGAGTGACATCTTCCACCTGTCTGTACATTTGATTCTTGTTGTTGTTACTGTCCATGTTTGATGTTTCCAAAAGGGCCTCCATCTCGACATCTAAATGAGATATCCCTCTACCTCTACCTGTATATCTGAGTAGAAGGCCTACTCATTTGAATTTCCAAAGAATGAACCTCTCCCAATATTCATCTCCTCACATATGAGAAGACCAATCAGTTCCTAAAAATCAATAAAGTTCTCTCAAACTCTAATGGAGGTTTGAAACTAGTTGTATTCCTTACTGAGACCATTCAAGCTCATACTCTAAAACCATATCATCATCATCTACTGTTGTGATCTAATAGAAGCAAGGGCATCTGTAGCCCTTTAACCTTAACCAAGTAATTATTTATATTTAGTTTTCCTCTGGTCACATTATGCAACTCTTGATTTAGCTGTATCTTTTGAGCTTGGGTGTTTGTGTTGCACATCTTCACCAAGGTGTCTGTGCATAGACAATGGCGCTTTACCAACATGTGTAATAGGATGTGCAGTATCATCACCTATTTCTACATAACTTGGTTTTTCTATTTTCAGTATGTCATTAAACCACTCACCATGACTAGTCATATGGTTAAAGGTGCCATAATCCTCTCCCACAAATTGGAGCTCTGATACCATAAAGAGAATGCGAGGGAGAACTTGAATTCCTTGTAAGCAATACACACACACCTTTGCACTGAACCAGAAATTAGGCATATACAGTTAAAATCGACACTTCGTAGGGTGTCTATGGAAAACTTGCAGAGCCAAAATGGGGCCTAAGGTGCACCCGAATCACGTTCAAAATGCAATTAACATAGTCAACTGCAAAAACAATATGGTCTTTTTTCTTCAACCAGGAGGATGTCTCAATCTGCGACAATGACTTTCATGTCTGCCTATTGCTCTCACAACTACTAAGGATATTGCCCCAAAATCAAAGAGGAAAAGATATGGAAATACCCTTACCCGTGTATCACTTTCTTGCTTGCCTCCTTAGCTCTCACATCATGAATAGGAGATCTAATACCATAAAGAGAATGTGGGGGGAGAGAGGGAGAGCTTGAGTTCCTTGTAAGCAAATACACATAGATAAGAGAGAGTAAGACACAAGAGAGAGATGGGTGTTCCTTGTAAGAAAATACACACAAACAAGAGAGAGTAAGACATAAGAGAGAGATGGATATCTGAATTTTTTTATATCTTCTTCTCTTCTCTACAACCATTAACATAAAGAGATAAGAGTACATACTATAAGGGAAAGTACTCTCCTATTGTATCTTACAAAGTTTGGTCCATAGTGTGAACCTGACTACATGAGCTAACACTATGATTCTGCCATAACTCTAGTACTCCAAAGTGGCTATCACACAGCCATCTATTGACGGCATATCAATCATAATCTCACCAACCATGCCAATGGCATGAGTGTGGAAGCTATCACCTAGGTGATTCATCAATGTCTATAGTAGTAGTTGAGCTCGATATCTCAACATATAGGCTAACTATAGGGTTATTACGCCAGCTCATGTAGTCGAGCTCACACTATTATGAGAAACTGATCTTTGTATGTTATAGCAGAAGAGTAATTTCCCTTATAGTATATGTACTCTTATCTTTATGTTATGGATGTAGAGAAGAGAAGAGAATAGAAGAAATTCAGCCATCCATCTCTCTTGTGTGCTGTCTACTCTTATGTATGTGTGTTTTCTTTTGTAATAAGGAGCTCAAGCTCACTCTCTCCTCTTCTTTCTTCTCATTTAGTACCGTATTTGAAGGAATTTGAGCCTAGAGATTCCGTATTACCTTTTATGGCTCCAAAAGCAAGCTAAATATACTTCTTTGAGTCTTTCTTTGAGCTTATTCTATATCAAATACCCTTAAGTGGTCCATGCCCTTATTCAAGATTGAATTTTAGGAGAAGAATGATTTACATGCATAGGAGTCTTAATTGGCATAATCTCAGCTTAAGAATGGCACGCCATAGGGAAATTCAAAGAAGAGTGTTTTGTTTGTATTCTCAATGCTGCCCATTTGTATATGTATAATTTTTAACACTTCAACAAGTTTAGAGAAAAAATGTACTCTTAAAAAAAATGGTGTGATTCTACGCTAGATAAATAATGATGATATAAAATGCTATGATTTTATCTCTATTAATTATATATTCTACATAGAAATTGAAGTACTTTTTAAAATATCCTCGATCATAACCATAATTTCCTAGATTGAGAGGAATTATTTATAAATATATATTACTTCTTATAATTTCCTAGATCACAATAACATTTCCTAGATTGAGAAAGGATTCTCAATAATTAAAACACTTCTTATATTATCTATATAAATCATATTTTTTCTTGGAGTTCCCTTGATCAGGAGCACATTCCTTGGACTCTCTACACAACACTTCCTAGATCATAGCCAAATTTCCTAAATAGCAAGGGTAGAGCTATATAGAGAATGCAATTCTATAGATATGGGAGGAACATGTTGGCTTTAGAACTAGAAAATTCCTTCTATTTTCCTATTTCTTTAAGAATTATATAGGTATTGGTTTGAAGCTCCTTTGGATCTAGTAGTTACAAATACACCCCGCCTTCTTACCATCATCTTCCCCATTTTCCCCAAACAACACATCACCTTATCTCCACCCTCTTCCCTTTTTCTGAAACATACTACTTTTCCAAAACAATACACCACTACCACCTTAACTATACACCACTACCACCTTAATGTAGCTTTACCAAAAGTATTCCATAAAGACCCACCCTTTTATGGGGCCTTTTCTACTAAGAAAATGCTGAGTGATAAGCCATCTTTATATCAATGGGAAAAAGGGGGTGGGGGGGGCAAGGAGAGGCCCTTTATTTTAGAGGATTATGGGAAATTCCCCCCTTTCTCAGTGGAAAAAATGGGGGGATTTTCTTAGTGAACAAAAAAAGGGGGGCCAAGAAAAGCCCCCCTTTTCTTAGTGCATAAAAAGGAGCCCCAAGGAAAACCCCCCTTTTCTAAGTGGACAAAAGAAGGGGGACCAAGCAAATCCCTCCTTTCTTAGTGGAAAAAAAAGAGGGGAATGGGATGAAAAGCCACCATAATTCACTTTCTAAGGGAAAAAAAAGTTGTCCCCCCTAAAGGACATCCAAAATGGGGATCTCACGAGCTCCCCCAATTATGTTCTACCTTTTCGACCACATCTTCTTGTAGTGTCTTCTAGAATGAATAACCCAAAATTTTAGCTTTTGGTAAACATTCCCACTTTTGTAAAGACTCTAGCTAGCAACAAGAATGATGGTTAAAGGCATGCAAAGAACCATAGGGTTGTTGCTTGTAACCAAATGTAAAGGTTACAAACTTGAACAAAGGCCCCATGAGTACTATTGGGTTGAAATGTTAACATAAGCCTATGTACTACCCTATCATGAACACCATGATTTAAGGTGAAAATTCTATGTTGCATGGTCCATTATTGGTGCACTATTCCTTTGCTAAGGTAAGTGAGCTAGTTTTAAGGCCCCTAAAGTTTTCTCGTGGAATCCTCTCGATAAGGTTTAAATTCTTATGTCGCTCTCGCATGGCCCATTATTCGTGCATTATTTCTTTGCTAGGGTAAGTGAGCTAGTTTAAGGGCCCCTAAAGTTTTCTCCTAGAATAAGTGAGCATTTTCTTTTTCTTTTTCTTTTTTGCAAAACAAGGTACAACTTGGAGTGAGTTAACAAAGTTCTGTTTCTTTCCAATTGGAACTTTACACAGAGAGAATATGATATGAAAAGTGACCATATACACTAGAATGGGAGTGAATGCTGAGTCTAGAACATGCCCTGTAAGTGGCCTATCTACCTTAAAGCACGTCTACTAACATTGTATCTAGTAGTTGTTGCAACTTGTTGGCTTGTACATTGGGGTAGGAGTGAATGCCTTGTGAGAAACTACCCTCTAATGGTCTATCTACCAAGAGCCTACCTACTAGAAATTGTAATTCGTGAGTCATGACTTGTAAGTAATGGACTGGGAAACAATGCTCAAATAAAAGTTTTTTTTGGGACAACCAAAGTAAAGGTGATGCTCGAGATTTAGTACTAGAAATTTCCACAAATGTCGAGATTAGTAATTCAAAATTTAAATTCTGGAAAATAGAGAGGCACTGCTTGCCCGGACGAGCAAGGCCGGACAAAAACGGCATTTCAATGTATTTTTACCGGTTGAAATTTGGAAAAACCGGCTGGAAATATATATCAAACCTTGACCCCAAAAAAAACGATTTAAATTTACTAGTTTTTAGTTAAAATAAGGGCAAAATATGCAAATTTAGCCTAGAAAAAGCCGTCCGTATTTTGACCGGTTGCTTGAAGTATTTGAAGTTTGGGACTCGTGAGGATAGACCTCCTAGTTAATGCTGGGTCGGCTAGAAGCAGGATAGTCACATGAAGACAATGACGTGGAGAGAGGCGATTGAAGGATTCAATGATGAGCTGTAAAGGACAGCACCGATAAAAAGCATGATGATGATGAGATGATGGGATGGCCAGATGGGCGCTGTCGTGCTGGCAGGAGGCTGGCTACGTCAACGCGTAGTGGCGGCTGCCGACCCACCAAAAACCTAACTTGGTTTTCATAGTGGACTCACCCCATATGAATATGACTCCTCATGGACTCATGCCTTTCCTAATCTCAAGTGTCTCCTTGGGGTCAATAATCACCCTCACAAAGGTCCACCATCCAACTCGGGGGGCTCCCCCGCAGCCTCGCGCGCTCAATCACCTTCACAAAGGTCCCTCCCATTGTCAGAAATAAACTTTTTATCTCACCCGTCCAAAAAAAAAGGATGACCTTGAAGTTCACATGGTTTTTAATTGAAAAATTGCACGGCTTCACCGGTTTTATAACTAAAACTTCAAATTTTTGAACCTTGAAATTCAAGGCTAGCCGAATTTACAAGTCGTTTTTCTCATTTTGAGCCGTGACAATTAGACTAAAGGACGGTTTTTTTCCGACACTGGGACTCCCTCACCCTTGGCTCTCAAACTTAACCTTCAATTCTAAGAGGCCTTTGATGCCCTCTGAAGGCTTCAAATTTCAGCACTACACACCCCCCATATCCCCCCACCCCCCAAAAATAGAGTTCCTACCCAAATGGTGGCAAACCTTCATTTTTGAAACTATATGGTAATAGGGTTTTGAAGATTTCTTCATACTAGATTTTAAACATCAAGAAGTCTTTTTACAAGGCTTTAAACCTTCATAATGTTGCTTTAAGAAAATCACCCACGCACTAATTATTTAAACCAAAAAGAGCAATTTAGTGCCCTATAAGTAAAACCCTTCAAAATTCGAAAGCTTGAAAACGTCCCACCATGGTGTTTTTAAAGTCGTCTTTCAATTTCAAGGGTTGGAAATACACTAAGTCCATTCTTTTTTCTTACAGTGGCCACACCCCCCTTGCGGATGTCAAATGGACTAGCCATTGGTTCTCTTGTGCCCGTTTGCAAAACCACCACACTTCCTTCGAGTTTGTGAAACCAAGGTCATTGATTTTTTTCATAATCATCTTAGCTCATTGTGAGAGAAAAAAAATCAGGGCAAGGTATAATTATAACTTCCAAAAGTTCACAAGTGCTTGAAAAAGTTAGGCTTGATAGTCTTGAAGCTAGCAAATAATAAATACTTGAGAAAACAAAATAGGGTTAAAGGTCTTGAAAATTGCAAATATCAAAATTAGGGTTAAAGGTCTTGAAAGTGCAAACTTTAAAAGTAAAAAATTTCAGGTTTGTGAATTATATTTAATAATAAGTGCATTAAATTTATATGAAGATCTTCCGGTCTTTTGTAAAGAACTTTATTTCACATACTTTTGCCACTCCAGACCTACAAAGAACCTTATTTCACACACTTTTTCTGCTTATGTGGAACGTCCATTGTCATGCATTTAGAAATCACTACATATTGTGCAAAACTTGCAATCATACTAACTATCTAGGACTATAACTTTCCTTTATCAAATTTTCCATGAGACAACACTGGCTTTAAAGATCTGGTGTCTAGTCCATCCTCGCACGAGCATGTTATCCTTGTATTCAACTAGGACCAACTCACGAGCATTCTCTAGTACTTTGCTCAATGCTTCTACTCAATGTCGACTCCTTATGACTCCTATGGGTGCCACTTGTGACTTACCTTGGCCCTTTAATGTGTGTATGTACCTAGGTGAATTTTAGAACTTTACACACTTTCCACCTCTTGGTAATATGCTATCCAAGGTGAGTCCAACATAAATATTCTTGGAAAGTCTAGAATATTCTCGTCTTTATGAGAGGCTTTCCCCCCGATATGCAAGTTCTAGACTATTGGGAAGGGGTAGCAAAAAGTGTTATTGGTAAAACCATGTAAGCCCACATGCTTATAAAACACCTTCTTGTTTTAATTGTAATTATTTTAATTTCTTATAATACACCTTCTATCTTTCAACATTTCAAGCCTATGAAGTGTGACTTCCCTCTTGTTCAAGTCCTTTTGGAGGTAGTGATGACCCTCTATGTATAATAGAAACTTGTGGGAGGAAGTGGTGAATATGATGCTAGAGCCCCTAGGAGGTAGTCGTGACCCTCCATGTATAATAGAAGCTTGTAGGAGGAAGTGATGAATATGATGCTAGAGCCCCTAGGACATCTTCCTTGCCTTTTCCTAAGATTGTTTTTTTCTACTATGCAAGAAAAGAACTCCTTTTACATTAAACTTCTGCATCGTTACTAGAAGCATTGGTTTAAATGCTTTCTTATCAGTTCCAAACATATTTTGAGAAAATGATTATCAAAGTTACATGACGGAAGGATTTTATGTGATGCTAATTGTAGTATGGGGATAATTGTGGAATCATGAAAACATGATAACATTCAAACCACACATAAATTTTATGTTCTTTCTTTAAATTTAGAATTTATCTTTGTACTAGGGTTTGTGCCACACACACAAATTGTTTGAGGGGCATTGATTGAATTGGGCCATTACTAGTGGCAAATCCTAGAAAAATGAAAGGGCTCAAAATTATTGATTGCACCATAATGGCCATCCGTTGCAATTTTTTATGTGCATTGTTTAAAGCATTTTCTAAACCTTAAAATTTATTTTCTACACAATTAAAAAATCATTTGACCTCAAAATTTCTTTTAAAAAGTACGCATCATTAATGTCAATCTAAAAACATTTATTCAGAATTTACAAAGCCTAAAATAACTTGGAAGCATCTAGTCATTAAAGCTTATGCAAAAAGGAACTGCCTTTTACATTAAAACTTATGGAGGCATTGGTTTAAATCCTTTCTAATTATTGGCTCAAAACCTATTTAAAGAAAATGATTGTCAAAGGTGTACGATGGAAGGATTTTACGTGGCCTCGCTTGTAGTATAGGGATCACATCATAAAAACATGAAAAGATTCAAACCACACTTTATTTTATCCTCTTGCTTTAAATTTAGGATTGTTAATTTAAATTGTGACATGTAGTGCCAGCTACACATGTGACTTTCAAAGTCACTTGGCATTGTTATCTGTTTACATTGGTAAAACCCCCCAACACACAATCACACAAATTCATGTTCACATACACTTATGTAGATTTTATATCCCAATCATTCGATGGAAGTAATTTATTGAATTTAGCCTTTGCTATCTCTCTCTCTCTCTCTCTCTCTCTCTCTCTCTCTCTCTCTCTCTCTCTCACACACACACACACACACACACACACACACACACACATCCATCGTAGATGTGCACATACATGCATGCATAGAGACTCAACTCCATGAAAAAATATATTTCATATCCCAATCATTCCTCAAATTATTCGATGGAAGTAATTTATTGAATTTAGCCATTGTTATGACTCTCTCTCTCTCTCTCTCTCTCTCTCTCTCTCTCTCTCTCTCTCTCTCTCTCTCTCTCTCTCTCTCTCTCTCTCTCTATCTCTCTCTCTCTCTCTCTCATGCACACACAAGCACACACATCCATCGTAGATATGCACATACACGCATGCATAGAGACTCAACTCTATGAAAAAACATTTCTAAAGTGTTCTAACAATCCTTAAATCACAAAATTTTGTGTGTGGTAATCATGTGCTATGTGTATCGTAGATATATTGGTGAATGTTCTTAAATAAAAAAACTTGTCATCGTTGATGCCTTAAAGTGTCAATGCCATGCTTATTGGACATTATAGGCATTGTTGGGGAGGTAAATGTATTCATGCATAGTATCGAGCACTAAAGTTCAACACACTAATAGCAAGAAAGTGTGTGTGCACATGCATTTCATTAAGATGTTGACTTTTCATCATACACGAGGAAAGGCATGTCACACATGCAAGAAAACCATAGGTACCCATCCTTGCATTTACATATTACCCTTTCATAGCACCATGCACTTTGCATTACATCTTTTCCATCTACAAATTGCTTGGTAAACTTTTTATCAATGTCCTCAATCATTTGTGTCATTTTCATAACAATTAAGGTGCTTACATCATACCCAAGATATTTTTTATTTGCACTTATGCCACATTTTATACTTATAAAGGTTATTTTATTTGTGTCCCTACAAGCCCCATTAATAAGGCCTTTAGCCCTTAATGACATATGTCTCACCCTTCCCTCCATCTAGTAGCACAACAACCTCCCCCACACAACCCCTCTTCTATTACTGCACACCAAAACTACCAAGACCATTGAAAGACAACTCCTAACATTACGGGCTACTTGTTGTATACAATCCTATTCCCTCCCTCTTAATGGGTTTCCTAAACCAGTCACTCCTCCTCCCTCTCTCTTAATGGGTTTCCTAAACCACTCACTCCTCCTCCCTCTCTCTTAATGGGTTTCCTAAAACACTCACTCATCCCTCCTAATTACACAGCCTCGAGCCTCTCTCCCAACGGATCACCCATACTATAATTATGACAAGACTGGGCTTCTCCATAATACATAGAAGACACAAATGGGCTAACCCTCACAAAATTGAGGCCAGAGAGTCTTTAAAGGATCGATTCCCCCCTATCCCCTCCTTCTGTCATAATAACCCACAAAAAGATGTGGCACATGTTGAAGGAACACTCAAACACTAAGTATACAACTATGTGTACATTGTGTAAATGTGTGTGCATGCATGGTGCACATGTGTGCACGTGTGTATGTGTGTGGATGTGCACGTGCATGCAAGCACACACGCATGCATGCATGCACACACGTATGCATGCATGCACACACGCATGCATGCATGCAAGAAATGTGTGCACCATGTGTGTGGGGTTATATATGTGCATGCATGGTGCACGTGTGCACGTGTGTATGTGTGTGGATGTGCACATGCATGCAAGCAATGCACATGTGTGTGTTATTCATGATAGATGTGCATGCATGGCGCACATGTGTGCACCATGATGTGTGTATGTGCATGGATGTGTAATGAAAAAAAAAACACACAGACACACATGGGTTGCACTAAGTTCTCCATGTTGGAAGTTGATTCACACATGGCCTAATGTCCTTGATTTGCATTCAAGAAACAGACGAGGTTTAGTGTTGAGACTTTAAGGCATCTAATCGTCATGTTGGAACTCAATGCGGAGTGAAAGTTTCAAAAGGGTGGTGAGAGCTCCACCCCAAGGAGATGAGCAGGTCAACCACGTTGATGGAAGCATTTTAAATGATTGGAGAGCCCAAATGCAAATTTGCATCACCAAAGAGAAATAGAAAGCAATAATATAGGTGAGGGGGGTCTAAGAAGTAGCGACGAGAAGAAGAAGACAAAGCATAAGGTGCCAAGAGTCCTCAACCACTGCCCCCATCAAGGGCAAGGTACACTAAAAGAAACTCCCAAAACGTTACATAGCTAGTACATTCCTCTTGATGAATTCAATTATTTAGATGGGCACCAAACCAATTAAATATTGCAAATTAGGGTTTTTTTTGGGGGGGGGGGTAGTAACTATTATGAGCAAGAGCAATGGGAGCCTAGTGCAAGTACACACTTGATCAACTGCTCTCAAAACCATACATGTGGATAAACACAACTCAATTGCCATCAAAAAACAATACATGAATCAATTGCTCTCATGACCATACATGTGGATAAACACAACCCAATTGCCCTCAAAAACCATACATGTGGCTAAACACAAGGCTCCAACTGTAGCTGCTTTGAACGCTTTAACGGCTGCATTTAGCCCATCTAAAACAAAACGAGCATTCGGGCTGCTGCCGTTGAGCGATCGTGATGGCTAGCATTCATAGCTCTCTCTCTCTCTCTCTCTCTCTCTCTCTCTCTCTCTCTCCCCCTGCATATAATAATCCTATCAGACTCTCCATTTCCATAAGCCTTCCTCCTCCTTAATCCAAATCAGCTTTGGATTTATCACCCTCCTAGACATCATCCTTAAAGAAGCCTTCCATAGCCTTCTTAAAATGCCTCGCAGCACCATTCATTTCTACGTTCTTATTGGGATCTTGTTGCTTGCAACGATTGCCCAATGCTACACAGAAGGTAGCACACACCCTCGCAAGCTGCCATTGATGCTTGGTTTCTCAATCTATTGTGCAGCTCTTAATGAAGCTCGTTTACTCCATTATTCAATATGCAAATGTAGTCTTAATCGTATATTGATAGCAATATATAAGGTTGGTCGCCAATGGCCTTACAAAAACTAAGTAGAGCTTCATTTTTCTGTAGCAGAAGCTGGGTATCCTGGGCTGGGTGATGATCAGTTTAAGCCGAGTCCAAGTCCTCTCCAGAACGAGGTAATGCATGGTTAATTACACTGGATATAATTAAAACGCACAGTTCAGTGTGATTTGAGAATGCTGATTATAAAGCGAGTTAAACATATTGATTTGCAGGAGGAGGTGGCTCACAACCGCCGATTGTTGAAGAAGAGCCGGTCATCAGGAACGGGGCCTGCGGAGATATTGCGGAGAGATGAGACGGTCTTTCATGTTGATTACAGTGGCCCTAAAACACACCCACCAAAGAACAATTAATGACCTTAATCTCTTTTAATTAATCAATAGTATAGCCCGTAGTGAATTGGCTTGGGGGGGTGGTGGGTATAATTGGGCAGTTGATTTTGTTGGTTTTCATAGTAAGGCCTGCTACTGTACAGATTAATTCAGGATTAGGATAGCAACGCTCAGGCGCCCACTCATGAGAGGAAGCAGGCTGCAAAGGCAAATTAAATAGCCTAGACTGAGTGTCTGCTGCAGGATACAACACTCGTATATTATAGCTTTATTCTGTATGCAGCAAATTATTATAAGTTTTTGCAATCTTTGCAAATTTTTCTTTTAAAAAAAAACATTTGTATGAGGCTCTAAAATTTATTATAATAATAGTATCAGTAAAGAACGTGGACTCTCTCTCTCTCTCTCTCACACACACACACACACTCTCTCTCTCTCTCTCTCTCTCTCTCACACACACACACACACACACAATGTGTCATGGGTGCCTTTTTGGAAAGGGTAAAAGAGTTGTTACATTCGTTGCATTGAACACTCTATAAGTCATGTATGCTCTAACATGGGTTAGCAACATGGAGAGTGGGTTAATAGCCCTTAAAAAAAGGATCTAGGGGCTATATAAATGAGCAGGGCCATAACTCAACTAGGACAACAACATACGAATGGGGCATGATGAAATGATCAACCCTATTGGTAACAAAGAAGAAGCCAAAGTGGAGGAAGAATCTAAAACAAATCCCATTAACAGCCAGCTTCAACACTCAAGGAGCTATAGCACCTTCGCTAGCAATATCCCTCAATGAAAAAGGAAGAGGAGGCCTGAAGCCAAAGGAGGAAAGGAAGAAAAGATAGGAAAGTTTCCTATACCTCTGGAAGATAATCATGAACAAACACTTCAGAATGTTCATGCATGCTTTTCCTCAGATAGTCACGCCATAAGTATCTCCAGTTTTTCATGCCCAAAAAAGCTATTCGAAAGGCATTATGAATCATTTCCCAAGGATCGCATGAACCACAACACCACCTCAAAAGAAGAAAAATCAAAACATCATTTGACGTTAAAAAAACAGTATAAATTCATGACCGTTAATCTCGAGTCTTTCACGCCCAAAAAGGTTGTAGCAACAAAAATTATGCCTATTCACAATGCTCATGTGCTTCACAAAATTAGCTCAAAAACAAGAAATTCAAAAGGTCATGTAGTGTGAAAAACCAATGGCAATATAGGCAGTGAATATGTGGAGTTTTTCATGCCCAAAAAAATGCTTCAAAATTTCAAGGTATAAGAGTAGCCAACATCTTGGCAATCTTCTCACCATAAATACTAATTAATGCATGATTATCTTAAAAAAAACATCACATCTAGCCCTAACACATGCTGTCTACCTTCTTAATGAGTTGGCCACCCTTAACCTTGGATTAGTTTGTGCATTTATGCTATTCTCAACCTTCTATTACCCTCATCTTTTTCTTTTGTTTTCTTCATCACTTTTGTTTTACCTTCTTGCATCCATTATCACCATCTGTCATTGCCATCGGCTCACTTTCTTTTCCATGCTTGCATTTATGTGACTCAACCGAAACACATGGAATCCTGGCACTCACCACAATATCCATGAAGGAGTCCGCAACAAGCAGGGCACCAAAGAGGGCACCGGCCTCACCTCCACCACAAGGCTAGGAAACAAGAGAGTAACTGGATGCCGAAGAACATGGTGTTTCTTGTCGAAAGCCTCGGCTATGAAACCTGGGTATAATGGGACGAGGGCAATGAGCCTATGACCAGGCAAGATGGGGGATCTCGCTGATAAGATGACAGCACGTTCCTCTAATGAGGCAACTAACTCTTCAAATAGGCTTATATAGAAGTAGAATGCGCATATGCATCCAATATATCAAACCCTATCCACACTTAGGCAAGAGCCCATCTTGCACCATAACGGTTTCTTCATTGCTTCACATTGACAAAAAGACTTGCCAATTAATTTCATCCTCGCGGGGTTTTTATTAGATATATAGTAGTAACTAGTACACTATGAGGCCATGTACTTATGCCATGGGCACTTTGTTCCACTGGGTTTTTTCCAGGTGTGAACAGACACTTTAGGGTTAGCTAGTATATAAGCAACCTTATTCTCAGTTTAGGATTGTCGCTCATTGTTACTCTCTCATTTGTACTTATAGAGAGCTTCATCTCTCTCCTTTGAGATCACCAATCTCTCAGACACTCTACACCTCTATGTTCTTGTCTTTAAGCATTGTGTGTGAGCCCAGCTCCATTACGTGAGCTAATAGTGGTATCAAAGCAAAGCTTTTTCATAGCTTATTTTTCTGGTTAAATAATCACTATGTTCAAGATTCCAAGTTTCCATAGCTTGGCCTTTTCTAGAGAAGCTCTTAGTGTAAACATAGTTTTCATCTTGAGCTCAAAACTTCCCTATTTTGTGAGCTATCAATGGACACATTTTAGTGCTGCAACATATTGATTCTTGTAAGCAATTCAGATCTTTACATTCACTTCACAACTAATAGTGGTAGCTACAGCCGATTCTTCATTTGATAAAGCCCAATAGTGCTACAGTCGACCGTCCGCTACAATCGGATCATTTACCTGCAGAGTCTAAATGACTCGACTTCTCCACTATTTCACAAACGTTTCGATGCACTTCTTCTAGCTAAAGCAAACAACCCATAACAAGACCAAAATCCCTTGATTCTGTAATCATTGTTATCTATAATCATTTCAATTCTGTAAATCATTTTTTAGGTCATTCATTCTCGGGTAGGATCGCTCAATCCAACTCTTCAATTTTCATGATTCCTGGTTCTTTCAGCAATTCCAAAAGTTGGATCATCAGCGATTCAACTTTGTTGATCCTACTTTGGTGATCTAACTTCGCCGACTCTACTTCCTATGTTCGATTGATTCTACTTTCCAATCGCTCAATTTAACTTTCTGTGTGATCGACTAATTCAACTTTTTGAATCGATCAATTCCACTTTCTTGGATCGAAGGATCATTTCTACTCGGCGATTCTACTTTTATGATCGGTCGATTCCACTTTCAAGGATTGTATGGTTCTACTTTCAAGGATCATCCGATTCAATTGTTGATTTCTAGTAGTTTGTAAATTGTTCAATAGTACCTGCTGACTTTGGTTCAAGTTCTTTTTACATCTTTTTCTCTCAAATTTAATAACAATAGTCAGGCATGGCCAACAACTCTGCAAATGATTTATTTGGTATTCTTTCCAAAGAGGATAAATTATGTAGACAGGTAGCCAGGTCCTCCACACTCCACCAAGAGAAACTCCTCACACTATCACCTCCGACCTCTATGACCACAGTCCAACCGCTGCCACGCCCGCTAGTGCCCTCCGACATCTCCTACCCATCGGTCCTCTGACTTCTAGTTGCACTGACGACGTGCATGACAAACTCCAAAGGTACTCATGAGGGGTACACCCCTCCGTCCAACAGAGAGATCTTCATCGAGTACTATCCGCCTTTCCCAATTCTCCTTCTTTCAAGGAACATTTCTACTCGTTCGGTGATTCTACTTTTGTGATCGGTCGATTCCACTTTCAAGGATCGTCTGGTTATACTTTCAAGGATCATCCGATTCAATTGTTGATTTCTAATAGTTTTGTAAATTGTTCAATAGTACCTAATGACTTTGGCTCAAGTTCTTTTTACATCTTTTCCTCTCAAATTTAGTAGCAGTAGTCAAGCATGGCCAACAACTCTGCAAATGATTTATTTGGTATTCTTTCCAAAAAGAGGATAAATTATGTGGATAGGTAGCCAGGTCCTCCACACTCCACCAAGAGAAACTCCTCACACTATCTTCTCCGACCTCTGTGACCACACTCCGCCGACCGCTGCCGCCGCTAGTGCCCTCCGACATCTCCTACCCATCGGTCCTCCGACTACTAGTTGCACTGACGGACGACGTGCATGACAAACTCCAAAGGTACTCATGAGTGGTACACCCCTCCGTCAACAGAGAGATCTTCATCGAGTACTATCCACCTTTCCCAATTCTCCTTCTTTCAAGGATCATTTCTACTTGGCGATTCTACTTTTGTGATCGGTTGATTCCACTTTCAAGGATCGTCTGGTTCTACTTTCAAGGATCATCCGATTCAATTGTTGATTTCTAGTAGTTTGTAAATTGTTCAATAGTACCTGCTGACTTTGGTTCAAGTTCTTTTTACATCTTTTCCTCTCAAATTTAATAACAGTAGTCAGGCATGGCGAACAACTCTACAAATGATTTATTTGGTATTCTTTCCAAGGAGGATAAATTATGTGGACAAGTAGCCAAGTCCTCCACACTCCACGAAGAGAAACTTCTCACACTATCACCTCCGACCTCCGTGTGACCACACTCTGACCGCTCCGCCTAGTGCCCTCTGACATTTCCTACCCATCAGTCCTCCGACTACTAGTTGCACTGATGACATGCATGGCAAACTCCAAAGGTACTCATGAGTGGTACACCCCTCCGTCAACAAAGAGATCTTCATCGAGTGTACTATCCGCCTTTCCCAAGGGATGTGCATGGCCACCTCTTTGGCCAAGTATACTCATGGAGGGAACACCCCTCTCCCTTTCCCAAGGCAAGGCGAGATCCTCTTTGAGAACCATCTACCTTTTCTCGATGAGTGCGACATCCAAAGTGGAGGATCTTCCCTCTACACAACATGATGAATGGTTGGAACTTCAAGCCTGGCGGACACCCAAGAAGGAGTTGGGATTGTAAGAAGAGGGGGAGGAGAAAAGGGGGGCACTCTCTCCTCAAGTGTATGATTCTCATTATATTTTGATATACATTATTACTCTCTTGTGGTATTTTCTATCTCTGTGTGTGGTGTGTGTGAGTGTCTTGTGGGTGTGGTGTGGGTGAGTGGTCTATGGGGATACTGTGGTGCTAGGAGGTGGTTGGAGAGCACCGTAGATGGTGTGAAGCATAGGTCTTACATGTCTAGCCCAGTGAGGTCGAAGCCTTGGGTGGCAGATATACTTCCTTGAGAGGATCCACACTCCCTTTCCCTAAACCCCATAGTGATTGTGTAGGTAGTTTGCAGTTCCCTAGCAAGGACCGACAGAGTCATCCACAGCTCAAGATAAAATTTGGTGATCACGGTGGGACCCTCCTAGAGGTCAAGGATAGTCTTAAAATTTTTCCTTTTCTTTTTTTTTTGGGTGATTTTTTATCATGGTGAGAGGAGTGTTTTGTATGCCCCCGAATACTAGAGCTTCTGGAGGTAATTCACCCATTTGTTCTCCTCTTCAAACTAGTCATCATAGGTTTCTTCCTCATTCCCTTTCTCTTCCCTCAACATCTTCCTCTTCTAACCCTATGGCGGCTCCACTAGGGCCGGGTTCCTCACTATGTGTGACTCAAGCGGGCTCAATCGAGATGATGCAAACTTGGTCTTATTGCGACAACACTAGAAGAAAGTGAAGACCAGTGGTATAGTCAATTCCCCACCAACCACTTCCCGGATTGGGCCACCCTCAGACTATATTTCTTGGTTACCTTTCAGCCTGAGAACTACTTCAATCTCATTACTTAAGAGCTCAACCAACTATCCATGAAGGTAGGGGAGTCATTGGCCCAACTTGTCACACAAGAGCTAAAGTTTTGGTCACTCAGCTACCCCAAGATCTTGGAAACTACATGTTGCAATAGTGGGTGCTTTTTTGCGTACTCCCTACTCAAATAGCGATGAAGATGAGAGCAACCTTTCCACTCAAAGGCACTCTACAAGACTTCCAAGACAAAGCTACACAACTGGATAATGCTCACCTCATGGCAGAGCGTAGTACATCTTGGTCCCCACTTATCCCTGGCATGTCTTTGGCTCCTCCAACGGTTCCTCTAGCCCGTGGGTAGCTTCTACATCTACTTCCATCAACGAGCTTGCCAAGCTCAAGAAGGAGCTTAAAGATTTCAAAAGGCCATAGCAAGAGGATGCGGCCATGGAAGCGCTAAGGAAGGAGACTGAGTAGCTCAAGGCCAAAGATCCCAAGATGAGTCCATGGTTCCCGGTATTCATAACAAGGCCATCTTCCAAGTGATTGTCCCACCAAGAAATATTGCTCATTTTGCTCAAAGGCAGGCCATAAGGACAAGGAGTGGTACTACCTCAAGGGATAACAACTTAAGTAAGGGCCCATCCCGCTTAATCCCTCCTTGATCCCTTTGCCAAAGACTGCATGGTGACCCTAACCAGTAGTGCTTTGACTTCTGCCGCCCAGGTCCCTAACCACCAAGCAAACCCAATACCTTTCTTGACCTATCAATTGGCAGGAATAGCTTCCCTCCAATCCCAAGCTTATTTTAACCTTGTCGTCATTGGCCCACTTACTTAGCTCCCCCATGTACACTTCCCTTCCCCATGGCTACTTATGTACCACTATGCGACAGCTCCTCTAGTACCTCTAGCCACTAACAATGTGTATGGGGCCCAAACTAACCAAAGGTTCCCCAATTGCTGTCCTCCCAACAACCATACCGGCCCCTTATATGCTACCATTGTGGGGGCAGCCACATGCAAGCTTAATGCATTGTACCAGAGGGCTCACCCCCATGCCTACATTGTCTGGAGAGCCGAGACCACTACACCCAGGATTGTTTGTCCTAAAACCCCACTGGTTAACATGGTGGAAGCAATGGTGCCATCTCCCAAGGCTAACACTCCAATAGTGGCGGTAGTCACCCAGTCCCAACAAGTAGCCCCAAAGAAACCACCTCCCCCCTGATGGTGCAATACACACCCATCCATTGTGGAATAAGCTTATATGGAGATCGTGTAGGAATTCACGCAAACACCACCCATGGAGAAGGAAGCAGCCCCTACCTTGGTCATTCCCTCAACGACCATACCTTCAAAGGCAACAAGTGAGGGGGTCTACCCAACCCAAGGTTAGTAATTTACGTCGGGAGGCAATGTTGGCAGGGGCAAAGGTGGAAATCACCCTTCCTCAATTATGTGGTTTGAGCTAAGAAATAGGAGAGAAACTGCTAGGCTTGGTGAATTCCCATGACAATTGGAACCTAATCCTTAAATGAGGAAAAGAGAAATTTTAGGCTTATTTAAAAAAATGGATAATTGTATTTAATTAAAAGAATAATTTTTATGATATTTAAGTAGAGAAAGATTTGATTAATTTTTAATGACAAAAGAAGAATTTTCACCATAATTCCACTTAGGGAATTAAGGTTGAGAAATTAAATGGTAGAAAGAATATCTTTAGATATTTTGTGTGGTTAAATCACCAAACTGCTATTTACCCTTGAATAATAGATTAAATGAAAGAAGAGTATTTTCATTAAAACTTAATATTCTCTAATAAAACCATTTCTTAATCTTCTATGGAAAAGAAAGAATGAAATTCACAAAGTTGGAATTTCCTTATGACGATTAGAAGTTCAATAGTTGTTTATCTGAGACGATCTGAATCAAGAAAAAACTTCGTGACCAATTACAATTCCTAAATACAAAGAATAGACTACAGTTGAACTAAACTAGTTTTCCTTTGACCGAAATCACCAAGAATCTAGTTGGACAATCAGTCAAATGATGGGTAGATTACCCTGATGAGAGATCAAGGATTCTCATTGCAAAATTGGGAATCAAGGAAAAAGGGGTTTTGTGGAACCAATCTCAAACTATAAGTTTAATTGCATAGAACCTCTATTTTCATTTAAAGAACTGTTTTACGCCAGAATGCTAGAGGAAGCATTTGGCATTTGTTTTTCTAAGAGGACCTGTGTTGTAATAGCTGGCGGTGGGGAGTCATCAAGGGACGTCGCTCGCGGGGGCTGACAAAGCCTGTCGAGGTCTTGATCAGCCTTGGTATGGTTAAAATGGTGCACTTCTGGTACGATGGGCAAGGACTGAGAAGCGATCCCTAAGTGAAGTGCTAGGACACCTAAGTAGGATCTTAGAGGGTTCTGACTAGGTGATGCATGGGCTCGTGGTTGCTAGGACACCCATGCGTGTGTCGAGGAAGATTCGGATGGACTAAGAAGAATGACTTTTGTGAATCAAATTTTGATATTGGATTTCGTTGGTTGGCCAGCTAGTCTTTAATGGAGAGTCCAGAGGACACATTTTGTAATACAATGGACTCATAAATTTGGACGATGATGAGTAATATTTTGATTTATATTGAAGGATTGTTTTAAAGACAACCGAGTCTGTTATAAATGGCAATTTCATATTGGGTGTGTATGTGGAATGCCGACTAGGGGGCCTGGGAACTCTTTTCCTCGGTACCTGGGCAAAACATAACCAAATCTTTATAAAGGAATCCCACCAATATAGTGGTCATGTGGTTGGCTAACCCATGGGCCACTGATCGGAGGATTCTTGCGATTTCATTAAGATAAGAATTGTTGCATTAGTTAGATTAAGTCCTAAGAAGACCCTTGTTTTGTGGGAGGGAATCAGCGGCGGCTGTGCCTCGTTAAAGCAGGAAAAAAGCGATGATTCTATGGACCAAGTGCAAGTCTCTTCTTTGATTTGACCATGTGACTTCAAGTTTGGTCGGATCAGTTTGAATAGTTAAGACCTTGACTCGTTAGATTAATTCTCCCGTTCGAAGATTTTTGCTAGAGAGGAATCACCCATGCCTTTTGGGCAAGGGAAGTTTTTCCAGGCTCAATTTTGGAGGAACTGCCAGACTAGTCTCTTGTTCGGATATCCACGGGGGCGAGGCCCCGAGTGTGGATCCCTGCCCCATGCGAGAGGCTGACGCTGCTTCCACTGCCAGCACCTTGGAAGGGGATCTCATAGCTGTTATCAGAGCTTTGTTGAAAGCTAATAAGGACAAATGAATTCTTATCAGAAATTTGTAGTAAAAACTCACCAAGAGCATTTACATATTGTATTTTCATTCCTTAAGCTTCATTAACGAAGAATTTTAATCAAAGAATTTGGTTTTATAAATGGAAGTTCCGCACTTATCTGGTGTTCCCGAGACCTCACCCAGTCACAAGACATAACTACATTCGCCTTCGAGCATCTCATCTCTTCCGCTACAACTCAAACGAGACGAGCCAGACTCATAGGCCATTTCGAGGATCTTTATTTTATTGACAGATGGCAGCACAAGTGGTTTGTAGGAGGGCAGTATGTCCACACCTCTTGCAACCAATGTGTGCGATGTTGAGGCAGAATCTTTCATTGATTATGATTTTGATGAAGCTGCAAGTGATACATGGTGTTATTTTATATCACTCAAGGCCTCAAAATTTTAGACTTTCCTGCCAAATCTATAGACTCCTTAGTCGCTTTATTCCTAATGAGAAGATAGTAGCTCCCTTGGCAGTAAGGGAACATTTGTATCAGGGCATGTTTATAGCCTAATACCGTCATCTTATACGTCTTCCAAGGAGATTTTGACTTCTGGAGCCAAGCTGCTCCATGTACATATTGCAACCTTTCTATAAATAAAGAAATGTTTTGTGCAAAAATTCCCTGTTGTATAAGTGATTGTGAATTGATGAAGTAAAATCTATTACCGAACATATGTCATAGATCTCCAATAAGATCATTTATCTTGTTTAAAAATTAATTTTTTGAACCTCTTAAGTCTTAGGATCTCGTGGACGATATCAAAATAAAAATTTAATAATATATCATTTTTGGCATAATCATGAGGCGAGGAAACCATGGCCATTAGCCAGACCTCGGGGGGGGGGGGGGGGGGGGGGGGGGGTCACTATATGTAAATCCTCTATATCACGTGCATTCAAGGCCTATTTAAAAAGTCCCTTATCTGTGAATTTTTAAGTGAATATAATGTATCCGTTCCTATTCAAATCTGTAATTTTTTTTAAAAATACAATAAATAAATCCCCTCTGTGAATATATTTCTGTAAGTTTTAAATATTTAAAATGTCCTTCTGTTGAACCCACATGATACTTACATATTTATATGAGTGACCCCCCCCGAGAGCCAGACCCTCTCTTTGAAGAAGAAGAGCTTGATCAAAGACAACCACGTCGCCCGATCAATTGGATATATGAATTCGACATGTAGCAGTTTGTCCAGATCCTCCTTGACCCATTTTGCATAGTTAGGATTCATCTGGTGTCTTTGTTGTCAGATGGGACTACATCCTCCCTAAGATTGATCCGATGTTGGTAGAATCAGGGGCCAATTTCTTTCATCTCGATGTAGCTCCATGAAAAAACATCCTTGAAGGATGTGAGAAATACCATAATCACTTCCTAGAATGGAGCATCCAATTTAGCACTAATTCGGACAATCTTTGGGTCGACATTTGTACCCAGATTCATTTCAATTAGCTCATCTTCCTTGGCTCATTTGGATTGCTTTAGGTCCCTTTCAAAGGCCTTCTATGCTGCAATGATTTGTTGGAGGCTCCGTATACTGCCATCATCGGCGGCTAAGTCTTCATAACAATATTGGGGCTCATCACTCAGGAGATTCCCCTTTGCTCAACAGATTTGCTGATCTGCCAGCTTCATTCTTGTGATTATGGACTGGGTGGTATTTCTCCATGATACGGACCACATCAACCTCAAACAAGCTAATCAAGTTTGCATTCTGGCTGGAGATATTCCTTTTCTTTATATCAAGTCGAGTCCCTCCAACATGTTTACTCCATCTACTTTTGGTCGAGAAGAGTTCACTTTCCTACGGCCACTGAAATCCTGACTTTCTTCTTGTCTCTTTGGATGGTTATTCTATTTGCATCCTAGTCTTGCTTAATATGTGCCTACCTGAGCCATGGTCTTCCCAATAACATCAGGTAGGCACCTTTTATATCCTCCATGCGGAGCACCACCACTACAATCTGGAAGGTGAATCCAGATACTTCCATTGTGAGCCCACGAATTAATCCAAATGGCTGGACTCGCCCACTGATCTACCATTTTTATCGTGAACGGGGGTAGATCCTAGCTTCTCAATCCAAGCTTTTGGCATGTCGTATCCGACAAAATGTTGACTCTAGATCCACCATCCAGTAGTACTGTTGCTACGTCCCCACTCCAGAGAGCTTGACTTGTATCATCGAGATGGCTTCATCATAGATTGGGGCTTCCTTTGTCAGAGTCTCTGTCTTCTCAATGTGCATGGCTTCCAGAGTCTGTGATGGCCCCTTCCTCTCCTCCTTAGGCATCAAACAGTGTACCAACTACTCTCTGAAGTTCGGCACTAGTGTGAGGAGCTATTCCACCAACATATGGATTATTTACTACTTTAGATCTTCCCATAGATCATATGGTAGCATTTCATCCTCTACGAGCCTGATCCAACCTTCCTCCTTCCTCGGTTCCTCTGTAATCTCTAAGTTTTTCCTTTGCTCATGTTGATGACACTTCTCCTCCCTAGTTTGTGGTTTGTTGGATTATAGTAATTGGTTGTTTGGTGACTTCTCCATCTTACCAAACGGATCGGCCGGGGACTTTCTGGCCCCTTCTTTTGGAGCACTTCCCGAGCTTGCTGCTTCTCCACCCAATCGGACACCTCAGTGCAAACCTTGTGTTGCTCCTCTTAGGTGACCACCTTTTGCTTCCCCTTCTTATCTGAGGTCACCGCCTTCAGAGTCTCAGGTTGCGTGGACCAGGTCGCTTACCATGGCTAATGATTCCGCCACCTCTATGGTTAGCCTAATTCCTTTGTTCTCATCCAGAGCTAGGATTTTCATGGCATTAACTATCGACGACGGTAGGCTTCGTGTTGAAGCTTAAGCTTCTTCCACCTCGGCCCTATGCTTTCTCTAGATCTCATATTTTGATGACCTGGTGCTTGGCAATAGAAGCATGTGAAAGAGGGATATTAAGCACTTAGTACATCATTGACAGGGAAATTCCCATGTGGGCGGAATGGTGGCCTTCTCTGCAGATCCTGTGAAGCCATCAATGGGGCGGGTTGAACTACGACCCACCACTAGGGCTTGTATCGCAGGTTGCTGAGGCGCTCTCCTCCCATTGTATCCGCATGCATCGATGTTGTGTGTGGATGTCTTGCAAATGGCACATCAAAGCTCATGTAGGCCATATTCTGCAACTCCATGTCCATGATTCCAACACCTCGAGCACCAAGTGCCTGACCGGACTTTGGGAGGGGACTTCGCTCCACTGGTCAACTAAGTCATAGCTACAGCCATCTTCTTGGCTATTTTTCCTGCCTTCTTGCTCTTTGACCTTGTTTTGTGATCTCCATCCTCCTCTTCCAATTCCTCACTTGAATTTGAGAGAATCATCGTCCTCCTCCTTGGAAGAGTCAAAAGTGGACCTTTTTGACTTCCTCTTGGTTTTTTCTCTTGCCTTTGCTCTTGACAAACCCCACCAACACTCTCTCTACCCTTAGAGTTTATTCAACCAGTTGCTCTATGTAAGATTCCTCCCTCTAGCCTTTGAGGTGTACTGGTGTAAGAACCTTCCCTCTTGATCTTGTAATTATTCCCTGAAAAGATGCAGGGGGAAGAGAGCTTGAGCTCTTGCAAGCACACACACACACACACACAAAACCCTAATAGAGAACACACAAGGTGAGAGGCTGAAAGTCTTCTTCTTCTTTACTCAACACTCAACGCACCATTTACAAGATAAGAGTTCTCATAATATGAAAGGTACTCAACCAATACATACACAGGTTCTCTATAGTGTGAACCCAACTAAATGAGCTGGCGCTATAACTATGCCAGTCTCTAGAATGGCTGTCACACAACCTGTCATCCCACTGGCCACATATCACCCACGATCTCACCAACCATGCCAGTGGTGTAAGTGTGGGGCCTATCCCCCAGGCGGGTCATCAGTGTCCACCGCCTCACTAGACGAGCTTGATATCTCAACACTCCCCCTCGAGCTCAACTCCATCTCATGTACACCAAGTGAAGCTCTAAATCTGCAGAGCTTCTCTGTACACCCAATGCTTTGGTGAAGATGTCAACTACTTGATCCTCTGTGCTGACATAAACAAGGTCAAGGTCTCCTGCCAATACCTTCTCTCTGACGAAATGGTAATGGACCTCTATATGCTTCGTGCAAGCATGAAAGACTAGGTTCCTAGCCAACTGTATACTGCTAATGTTGTCACAGAAAATGACAACTTGTCTATCCACTGATAGACCCAAATCTACAAGTAGCGTTCTCAACCAAGCTACCTCACATGATGCCATAGCAGCTCCTCTGTACTCGGCCTCTATACTCGATAGAGCAACCGTGAGGCAACCGTAGGCTGTTTCTTGCTGCTCCAAGTCACAGCAGCACTCCCCAAAGAAAACATGAATCCACTAGTAGATCTTCTATCTGAGATACTACCAGCCCAATCAGCATCTGTGTACCCATGTACACATATCTCTGTCGTCCCAGTCTCATAGAATAGTCCACAATGCAAAGTAGACCTCACATACCTCAGTATGCGTCTCAATGCATCCAAATGCGGTGAGGCAGTCCGGGGCGGGCAACAAGAAGAGCGGCCTCTAAGCATTCCTCAAGGCTCCCGTGTTACTCAATGGGCTTGGGGCACAACGCAACATAAACATAAGAACCCCAAAACCACACACTCAACAAGAAAGGGGCACCACCTAGTTATGTGTGTGAACTAGGACACCAAAGATCTTTCCTTGTAGCAAATCAATACAAGCTAACCATATACATCAATCAAAAGGCACACACACCTTCAACAAACATTCAAAACATATGGTATTGTGTGTGGAGGAGACTAGCATAACACAAATAGATGCATACCAAACTTGGAGAAGAATTTAGAGAGACAATATAAGCTTGATTTTGTTGTCGGCATACGCACGGTCTTAAGGTTACGGGAGCCCTCTCACCATACAATCCTCTTACCATGGAATGAAAGGCAACAAATCAAAAATAGGCCCTCAATCTGCCAAGCATAAAATCACACCACAAAATACAAGGATCAAATTTACCTTAAATCAAACATCGGACTGCTTTGCTAAATCAACTTTGGAGATGTAGGAGTCCAAGATTTTGTACACAATTGCACCCAAACTACTAATCTTATTTATGCACAAAGGTAAGATACAATTATGATATGGAGTATGGCATCACTCAAGCCCTCACAATAACATAACTAGCTTCAAGCTTCAAGCTTCTCTATGCAATCAAAGGTATTGATGTATAGAGACAGCTCACAAGTTCACTATCTCCTTACACACTAAAGTTGGGAGTGGTGTACAATGTGTGTAATCTCCTCCTTACAAAAGGAATGGAGGGGGCTCTATTTATAGGTTTGAGAAGCCCCAATTAGGATTAAGCCTAATCAATCTTATTATGAAAAATCATAGATTATGGATTTTTTATTTTGAAATGAGAGTGGGCCTCTTCTTATCCCTTGAGTCACATGGATGTGGGCTCAAGGTGAGATAATTATTGAAGATGAGAGGAGAGTGTGAAGTAGAGGTTTGAGCAAATAACTTGTAGTAATGCTTACTCCAAAAGTAGTAGAGTGGGTGCTTATTTACAAATGTTAGTGGTTAGTAGTTAGTAATCACTATAAGAGGTTAGTAGTACAATGTACAAATGGGTGAGAAGGGCTGAGAGGTTGAGTAAGAAGAGTAAAGATTTGGAAGGATCCTTTGTGTGGTTGAAAGCTCGAAGAAGCTTGGATTCTCCCATGTGTAGATCTTTAATTTAACCGCCGATCTCCTTCTTGCATTTGATGCCACAAAAGTTGAGCTGAAGAACATGGGGGTTTTTGTAGATGGAAACCCCATATTTGCAGAGGTTAATATGATACATTCATGCTAAATTTTTATGTATTTTTTGAGATTGGGAAAATAATTTAGTAATATGGGAGTAGTAGGGAAAGAAATGGAGATAAAGTATGGGTGTAGAGTAGATATGAGAGCAAATGGAGATGGAAGGAGAGGGGAAGCATATGTACAATGATGGTTCGATCCCATTAAATCAAAGTATCAGAGTATTGCTGAAGCTTTAAAAAGGAAAAATAAACCTTATCAGAATTTTATAGTAGTAAAAACTCAAAAAGAGCATTTACGTATTATGTTTTCATTCCTTAAGCTTCATTTAATGAGGATTTAATCTAAACTTCCGTCTTCTTATTGGATCCTCCCAGGGATTCTAGATTCCCTTTTCTGATTAAGAAATTATCTAAATTTTCTCGATGGATACTTTCACATTCTTTCTTAAATTTCTCAAATAAGATATATTCAATAATCTTCTTTTTGAATAAAAGATTCATGGGATTTACAAAAATCAATTCTATCCATATTTCTCAATAAAATGATAATACTCACAATTTCACTTTTGATAAATACTCATTTTTTGAATTATGCCAAAAATTCCTCTTTTAACATTTACTCGTTTGGATCTCGAATATCATGGGAATTCCTCTTTTACATAAAAATATATTTATCAAAAATTACTCTTTTCTCTTAATTAAATATTTATGCATAAATACTAAAAAATTATTTCCCATGAATATGATGAAAATCATTCTTTCTGCATAAGATGTCTAATCCTAGAATATGGTAGGAATTCCTCTTTTAGAATTATGCATAAAAATAAGATATGTATTATTTTCTGAAAAATTTACCTAGCTTCGCTGCTATTACTAATAATTCTCAATTTTTCTAAAAGAATAAAAGCTTGTAATGCAAATATGATAGAAGCTCTTCTTTTAAGCTTAAAATCAAACTATGTATACATATCATAATTTTAACCATAATTATAAGCATAATTATGATTATTCGTGTAGGCTAACTTAAACATTCCTCTTTTTCCAATTTGTTGGGATAATCCTCTTCTCGTTTAGAATGAGTTAAAGTAACTTTTTATCTACTCGTAAACAATCTAAAAAGAAATAACCATATTTTTACTAACTCAAAATCATGAAAATATCAATTCTTATTCTCTAGCTCATCAAGCCTAGAGTTTAGATTTGAAATAAGAGACTATCATTGAGAAGCATCCTTCTCCAAAAGATTTAGCCATAAAGATGACTACTCTTTTTAAGAGAGAGATTTACTTAAGGAAAGCATTATAAATAAGCATAAAGATTAACTTAATTCTAATTAGACATTAAAAATCTTAGGAAAAGCTTGATTTGAATAAAAACCATCATTTTGAAAGCTTCTCAAGCTCGAGAGGGGTTGAGAAGAAGAAAGTCATTGAGATAATTGAAAAACCATAAAAAGTAGTTTTACCTCCAAGTTTGGCTTGATTGTTAATTAGCAATGAAGCCCCCAGCAGCCAATCGATTGATCCACCAGAGGAGAAGAGGAAACTTCAAGAGCTATTGGAGGGAGAGAGAAGCTCCAAGCTCCCAAGAGAGGAAAATTTAAGGGATAATAGAATTATGATTATTTGAAGATAATACTGGAATCATAATACTGTATAGCTCCAATATGAAAATACAAAGGAATGAGGGTCTATTTACAGGTGAGGGAGGCCACTAAGCAAATCCAACTGGGTTCTAGAATTTTTCAGCTTCAATTTGACTCAATTTGGACAAGATTTGGACCATTTTGGCTCCCTTTTTGATGTAGTTTGATCCAGGAGAGAGGAGAGATAAAAATATCATATTTTTTTTATTAAAAAACCCAACCATACATGTGAAAAGGCACCTACCTCAAGAGTCTCCCTCTCCTTACCAAGGTGTAAAAAATGCATCATTTCTCCAAAACATCTCACTTTTTTATTAATATCTCTTAATTTTTAACTAATAAACCTTGTACTCAGTCAACTCTTCATCTTATGTGAGCATTTACTCAATTTTGGATATTTTCTTGTATTCTTTGGATTTATCTTATCCTAACACTTGGATTAAGTCCATTGGAACCTTAATTGGAACATAATCCAAAAATCTAAAAATGTAGACTCTTAGGCTAAGGTCCCTTATACACATTTTCAATTAATTTCCAATGCACATTGAAAGATCATTTTTGAACTTTTGTTTCAGGGGAATCCATTTAATACACTAGCAAAATTTTTGTATCCAAAGATATCTCAATTTTGAATTATCTCTCTCTAGATATTTTCTCTCTCTAGGCCAAAACAATGTAAAACAAGATCTTTCTTCTATTTTAGAGAGGGGATGATTACAAGAACATAAGGGGAGGTTCTTACACCTTTACATCTCAAAAGCTGGAGGGAGGAATCTCACAGATGTTAAGTGACGTCGTTCAATGGTCTTTGTTCCTCCCAAAGGAATAAGAAAAGTTAGTTAATGAATGAATAGGTTAGTGGTGTATTGGGAATTCCTAACGGGGTGGGGGTGGGGTTTTTTACGAATGATTGCATTGTTACATTTGTGTGAGTCCCTTTTTTTAGCTTAATTTATTTTTAGAAATCATCAGCAAGGTTACACGTGATTTTTGTTAGTGGGGACCCTAAGAGATGTTAATAATGGGAGAGAAGAGAGAGAAGGATACGGAGGAACGTAGACTTAATCATTAGAATGAGATGGTGATTCTCAGTTTCTCATTTGATTCATTGAAGCGATATTTATCATTTGAAGTAATTGGCTTGTGATGATGTCCCTTTGTGTGGCAGGATTCTTGTCAAATGTTATTAAGTAGGATCTTATCATGTCTTCTTCTATCCATGTGCTTTTTATGTTTTTATGCATATTTAAGTGCTCTTATGAAGCAAATTTATATGAAGTACAAGAATTGAGTCATATAGACTCTTATTGAACTGCTCTGTGTATAGATATCTTTACTAAGGATGGAAGATCATTGATTTGTGATGGTGGCGTCGTTTGGAGAGGTTTGTAGTTTGAAGGAAAATTCCAGGCAATGGGTTGTACCATTGACCAGGCTTTCACCCACCATGGCCCCCCATCCACGGATGTACCTGGAAGGTGTTGATGGTGAGGCTTTGGTGCATATGAGTAGTCGAAATTGGTGTTTTTGATTGTTTTGAGAGCATCTAGATGCATCAAAACACCTAATCACATCAATTTTTTCATCGATTGGAGAAATTTGACTTTCTTTGCTTAAATTTTTCTTAAAAGAAGAGACTATAATCAAGAGTCTAATTAATCTCCTACTTTAAATTAATTTACACAATTGTTGATGCACAAAGATTAGCATTCCCTTGCTCTATCCAATGCTATGTGCAATTGTGTGAATTAATTAGGGATTAATGGTTAATTAGAGTCCTTGATTAGTGTAAAAAGAGAGAAAAAGATTAGTGAAATAGTTAATCTTGGATTAATCTTTAATCACTTTTTTACATAACTCATTAAGGCTAATGAGCATTCAATGAGTAGATGCTCATGAGTTGGCAAAATTGTCCATTTTGGGGATCATTTATGAAGGGTGTAAGGGGTGTCATTAAAAGGTTGACTTTTTTTATTCCCACTTACTTTTTTGGAAAAATGTCCATATCCCTTTCATTTTAAATTCAAAAATATTCCCCTCCAAAAAGGAAAATTCTTATTTCCCACTAGACTCAAAAAAAAAATTTTGACTGTGCCAAAAAATTCCGTCGTGAACTGAAATTCGACCGTGAACAGAAAAATTCTAGCCGTGAACGGAAATCCCTGACCGTGAACGGAAACCCAGCTGTGAACGGGAAAATTTCGACCGTGAACGGAAATCCGGCCATGAAAGTTCAGACGTGAAAAAAAAATTAATATTCCATGGAGTCCGGTTCACGACATGAATCATTTTCTGTAATTTCATGGAACTAGAGTTCACGCGCAAAAAAAATGAATTTAATATTTCGTAGAGTCCGGTTCTCGGCGTGAACCATTTTCTACAATTTCACAGAACTAGAGTTCATGCGCAAAAAAAAATGAATTTAATAATCTGTGGAGTCCGGTTCACGACGTGAACCATTTTCTGCAAATTCACGGAACTAGAGTTCACGCGCCCAAAAAAAAATCAAAATTTGTAAAACTCGTGAAGTCCGTTGATGTGAAAAGAGGTCCGTCTCGGCCCAAAAAAACTCTTGAAAACACCCCTGTTTGGAGGCCTGTATCTCCTAAACCGTATATCCAATGAAGGCGCTCTAGGGCTCATCGGAAAGCTGACATTGAGCTCTTCGACTTTGGACTTGGTCATCCGAAGTTAAAATTGACTATTTTGGCCTCTGACCAATAGTCTCAAAATTCAGCCCGAAAATCGAGGTAAAAAACAACTCAAAACTACGAAAAATCGTTTTTTAAAAAAATAGCGCGAAAACAACGACGAGCCATAACCGGGTTACTTTTTGAGAGTCTAAACGACAAAATCATGGACGACTCAAGGAAACAAAGTTGTAGTACTCCAAAAATACTACAACTCCCTCATACAAAGTTTTTCAAAATTCCTTTTGAAACACCCTCAAAAACATTTGGTCCCTTGCCTAGCATTCCCGTAAGTCCTATAACTACCAGCCCTTTCCTGGATGCCCACACCTTGGATATACTAACTAGTCTAAGAAGGGCGGTGGCCAAAGGACTCACTGAGTATCTTCCAACAAGAGCACTCCAATATGCCCTCAGTGACTCATATAGCAATACGACCGTACAAATTTCTAAAATTATAGGCAAATATGACGAAACAACGTTCCCTGTTCAATTCATTCCAATGTTTGAATAGAGATGTGAAGCCTTTGGAAATCCCAACTGCCCCACTAAGGTACATGCGTTGAGCTTATGCTTAGAGAGAAAAGCTAGTCGATGGTTCATCACATTGATGCCGACGATCAAGACCAACGTCAAAACCTTGAAATCAACCTTTATACATGGCTTTTCCAGACAAGGTGATTGGTGGAGTGCAATAACAAACCTCTATTCACAATTGAGCGTCAACCAAATGAATCCATTAGATTTTTTATCCTTAGGATAAAACTCTTGGACTCACGTTATGAGTCATGGGAAAAATTAAACGATGTTTAATTGAAGAGATGTTTCATGATGGGCTTAAAGAATAACAGCTTATAGAACTTGATCATTGTAACCAATCCGGAAACATTTGATCAATGTTGCACAGAAGTAATATGTTTAGATGACAACAAGCTAGAAGATGATCATGCTATGAGGTGTTCCTCATCTAGCAAAAGAAAGATCGATCTCAGAACTGACATTCCCAAAATTTTATGCAGCCTTGCTTAAAACCTTACAACCAAAATCTCTAAGAGAGGATGAAAACCTTCAAAACTAGACATCCTTAATGCCTCTAAAAGTAAGGAGCAAAATGCCTTGTGTTTAATGCAATCACTACGACCATCCCAATCCTCATTTGTGCATACAAAGCACCTGTTCTTCTATACTGCATATATTATAAAAACTTTGACCATGATACAAAAAAATGTCCCCCTTCATCCACAATGTACTCAAAACCTCCATCTCCCATGCACCAAACAGAAACAATCTAAGAGGTAGAAACTGCTCAAGAAGCAGTTAATTGAACACTTTAGTGTTTCTATTGTTGTAGACCTCACAAGGTGGCAAACTACACAGTTTGGAATACTTTCATGCTGCCCAGTGTCATGCTTCAAAATAGAACCCAAAAGAAGGAGCAAAACCTTCTAAAACCAAGAAAAACAAAGGACAACAAACTATTGAAACCAAGGTCGAATTAAAAGACAAGGAAAAGGAGCATGCTAGTGAGTGTGTGAGTGATGTGAGGTGAGAGGAGGGACGAGTACCCATAATGCAACGCGACGATGTGACAACGCTCACGGGAGGTGTGGTGAAATCGCTTCTCAAGGATTTCTAGAGCTTGGAGACCTCAAGGGTTACGAGCTTGGTCATTGGAAAGATCCTCACGATAGTTACGGTTCACTAGAGGTAATCGCTTGTTGGATGTGTTTCAACAAGGGGGGTTAGTGTGAGCCATATCATTTTTGACATCGCTTGTTGGATGTGTTTCAAGGGGGGTTAGTGTGAGCCATAACATTTTTGACAGTGTTGTTCGAGGGAACCATCCCTTGGCTTTTTCCATCATTTTTTCTTTAATCTGTGGATTACCCATTGCCTATTATCTTGATTGGTTTCCCATGAAAAAGATGTGGATTTGATGGTGATTTGTGTGGCTCTTTTTTTTTAATTATAAAGAATGCTTTTTGCTTAATTTGTTGTTTTTGTTGTTGTTAATGTTTTTAATGTTCTTAGGGTTACACATAGTTTGTATTAGGCTTAGTTTGCATCCATTGCATCAAACAAGGCAATAGATTGTAATTTTTAGTGAATATTAGCTCTTTTTAGTGTTAAACATAGAACTAAAATCATTAATTTTAGTTTAATTTGTGTGTTTTTTGTTAAAAATTTTTGCATTAGAGTGTTAGTAAGCATTATGAGTAGCTTAATTCTTTAAATTTTTGTTCAAAACCATAAAAAAACCCTTGAATTCGACTTATTTCTCTTAATGGATTGGTTTTTATCATTAAAAGTGATTAATCTTGTTGAAAAAGTAAAAATTTTAGAAAATGTATTGATCAAGGTCCAAATTGATCATGTAAGTAGTTGAAATTTGTATTTTTGAGTGTCTTAAGAGCATCTACATGCTTTAAAACACCTAATTACATTAATTGAAGGAATTTGACTCTTTTTGCTTAATTTTGCCTTGAAAGAAGAGACCAAAATTAAGAGTCTAATTAACCTCCTATTTTAGATTAATTTACACATTTGTTGATGCACATAGCTTAGCATTTCCTTGCTCTATCCAACGATGTGCTTAATTGTGTGAATTAATTAAGAATTAGTGGTTAATTAAAAGGCCTTGATTGGTGTAAAAGAGGGAAAGATTAATCTTTGATTAATTCTTAATCACTTTTTTAAATAACTCATTAAGGCTAATGTGCATTAAATGAGTAGATGCTCGTGAGTTGTCAAATTGTCCATTTTGGGGGTCATTTATGAAGGGTGTAAGGGGGTGTCATAAAAAGGTTGACTTTTTGATTCTCATTTATCTTTTTGGGAAAATGCTCATATCTCCTTAATTTTAAATTAAAAAAATAACCCCCCTAATAAGGAAATTCATATTTCCCACTAGACTCCCAATTTTTTTTCGAAAAAATGGTTCACGTATGAACCATTTTATGCACTCTCACACCTTAAGGTCTCACAGCCTAAGGGTTCACGCCTCCCAAAAAAAAATTCAAAAAGGTTCATGCGTGAACCATTTTCTGCACTCTCACACCTTAAGGTCTCACAGCCTAAAGGTTCACGCCAAAAAAAAATCAAAAAAATGGTTCACACCGCGTGAACCATTTTCTGCAATCTTATGCCTTAAGGTCTCACAGATTTACGCCCAAAAAATAAAAATAAAAATCGGTTCACGTCCTAAGTAGTTCACGACATGAACCCTTAAGTGTGTCACGGCATGAAACACTAAGCATTTTACGGTGTGAAGCACTAGGTATCTTACGGCATGAAACAGTAAATTTAAAAAAAAATCCATAAAGTTCGCTTCATGCTGCGAACTGCACTCTACTAGTTCACGATGTGAAAGGTGGTCCGTTGGCCCAAAAAAAAGGACTCTAGAAAACACCCTTGTTTGGAGGCTCGTATCTCCTAAACCGTGAATCCGATGAAGATGTTGTGGGCTCATTGGAAAGCCGACGTCGAGCTCTTTAAATTTGGTCTTGGCCGTCAGTCAAAATCGATCGTTTTAGCCTCCGACCAGTAGCTTCAAAATTCAACCCAAAAATCAAGGAAAAAAATAGCTCGAAAAGCACTAAAAATTGTAAAAAACGGCGCGAATACTTCGAACCATATTCGGGCTACTTTTTGAGGGTCTAAATAACAAAATCACGAACGACTCAAAGAGACAAAGTTGTACTTCAAAAATACTATAACTCTCTTATATAGACTTTTTCCAAATTTCTTTTGGAACACCCTAAAAACGTGCTGTGAAACAGGGGGAAAAATTTCCCAGAAAAATTTTTCATCTTGAGACAGTGATGGAAAATAGGTTTTAGGACCTCGTTTTCCATTTGGGAAGTTACTAGCATGCACTTTTTCTATAAAAATATCCCTAATAGGCCATTCACGTGCGTGTAGCGTTTAAGCTAATTAGGAGAGTTGGCATAAACAACTTATTGAACTCCATCAATGTAGATAGACAGAATCCTCTGCAAAAATGACATCCCTAACATTCCCACAAATCCTATAGGTACCAACCCTTTCCATCCCTTGGTGGATACCCACACCTTGGACATACTAACTAGTCTAGGAAGGGGGGTAGCCCAAGGACTAAGTGACCATCAAGAGCACTCACATATGGCCTCAGTGACTCTATTATGGCTCACCCTAACCCCCCTTGAAACACATCCAAAAAGAGATTACCTAGTGAACCGCAACTGTCGTGTGAGGATCTTTTCAATGGCCGAGCTCGTAACCCTTGAGCCCTCCAAGCTCTACAAATCCTTGAGAAGCAATTCCATCGTGTCTCCTGTGAGCGTTGTCACAAGGCTGCATTACACTACGGGTCCTCGTCCCTCCTCTCACCTCACTTCACTCACACACACTCATTGGCATGCATTAGGGAGAGAGACTAGCAAGAGTAAGACTCAATTGCACAATGGGAGAGTATATTGTATTATGAGATAAATTCACTTATATACATGGCCATAAGTGTTCACACTCACTTAAACTATGGTCGGCCAGGCACTTTAGGCTCATAAGAGGCCTAATTCTATTACAATGACTACTCTCATAATATATCCATGAAGTACATCACTCAGGACTTCATCCTATCTTGCTACCACTCGCTCTTGAAGCGAGAATCGTCATAAATACTTCGTCACACCATTACGGGAGCTGTTAATCCTAGAAATGGATTAACATCCCCCCTTCCTGATGGCGACCGCATACTCATGATCACGTTGAAGACCTTTGTGTGGGGAGAATGAACAAGATTTGTCGATGGCGTTGATGTTGAGTGACGTTCAATGGTCTTTGTTCCTTAGGAAGGAATAAGAAAAGCTAGTGAAAGAATGAATAGATTAGTGGTGTATTGGGAATTCCTAACGGGGTGGGGTTTTTTACAAATGATTGCATTTTTACATTAGTTTCTTGATTGCTCTATGTGGTGCACTGAGCAAAGCGTAAGAACTTGTTTCATTCTCACTTAGTGATATACTAGAACTTGTTTCATTCTCTTACTTTCTCTGGTTTGTTAGTTTTTCATTATGTTTACCTATGCAACGAGATTGAAATTTCTTTTGGGTTTTTATATCCTGTGTCGCACGTATGGGTGTTGTGGTTTGCGTGGTGGTCTTTAATGTGGCTTTTGCATCCACATTAAAGTGGTGGTCTTTAATGTGGATGCTTTTGCATCTTGTATAGCTTTTGGCTCTTTTGTGTTTATGTCCCCTTTTGGGTTTATTTCTCTGCTCGTCCAAGTTATAGCTTTGGACACCATTGCTTTATATCTTGAATGTATGACCCTTTGGTGTATCTACCTTGACTCCTTGTGATGTAAGATAATGGCAGTAGCTCTTGTTAACCCTAGGAATGGGTTAGCAATCCTTTGCCAACTCCAAGGACAGACTTGAATTAGGGAGGACAGACTTGAATTAGGGAGGGGGATATGTTAACTACTCTTATTAACATCATTTTTTAAACGTGGTTACGCTTCTTGTAATCTACCATTTTTTAACCATGCTAAGTGCTTATTGATAAATGATATATGGGATGATAGAGCTTACGGCTTGTGTAATGGCGGTCATAGTAAGCTAGATGTACATAGAGCTAGGAAGTCAGTTTTGGGCCCCTAATTGTAAATGGGCGGTCGGCCATTGTAAAAAGTGAGCTCATGTATATATATGATTTTATGGAATATGAAAAGAGACAATCCCATTTGTCTCAATTGAGTCTCTCTCTTTCTCTCTCTCTCTCTCTCTCTCTCTCTCTCACCTTATGGTTGCATGCTGTGTTTGTGAATGCTTGCTTGCTTGATTGTTGTGTATGCTTGGAGTGGACGGTGTTAATCTAGCTTCTCTTCTCTTGTCTTTCTCTTAAGATCCCTCTTGCATGCACATTGGCATTGAGTGGAGGTGAAGCTCTCCATAACTCCCTTCTTCTTTACTAATTACCTAGCTTGTAGATCTCCACTTGGGTGACATAAGTGGTGGTAGAGTTAGCCCTTAGCGGCCTCACATAGGGAAGAACCCCCTCATTAGGGTTGGCTAAATGCAAGTCTCTAAATCAACCCTTGCATGGCTTCATTCTCTTCTTCTCTCCCTCTCTTGTTCAAGGTAGTATGTTTTGGTTAAGGAGGAAGGGATGATGGTGCAGCTTGTAACATGGATCTATTGGCCCTAACCCTTTGGAGGAGTGGCAGGTGCAATTGTGCCAGGGCAAGGTTCATCACCACTTATAGGACCCCATAAGCCCTTTGCAACAAGGACATTTCTGACCATAAAACTCTATAAGGAGTAATTAAACCCATCTAATTTATTCTTTTAAGAAAGAATACCAAACAAATCACTTGTAGAGTTGTTGGCCATACTTGATTTTACTAATGAATTTAAGAAGGGAAGATGCATAAAGTAGGATTGAATTTAAATCACCTAGTATTAAGATGAACCATTTACAAACTGCTAAAAATTAGCAGTAGAATTGGACGATCCTTAAAGATGTAACTAGATAACCTGAGAAAGTGAAATCGAACAATCCACAAGAAAGTCGAACGATCCTTGAAAGTAGAGTTAGGTGATTCAAGAAGTTAAATTGATCGATCCAAGAAATAGAAATGGATGATTCTAAAAAGAAAAATTGGATAATCCTTGAAAGTGGAATCAGTTGATCCCAAAAACTAGAATCGGTTGATCTGAAAAGTTGAATTGGTTGATCTAAGAAAGTTCAATCAGACGATCAAAAAAGTGGAATCGCCAAGGATCGTCAAAAATGGATCACTGGTGTAGGATCATTGAAGTAGGATCACCGAGACAAGGATCGCTACAGTTGGATCACTGAACGATCTGACTTTTGGAATTGACGAAAAGTAGAATCGATCAATTTGACCAGTTGGATTGATCGATTGTAAACATAAAAATGATCACAAAATCAAACAATCATAGAAACAAAGAAGATCACACAGTTGAGCATTTCCAAAATCAGGCGATTCTATCTGTCATGTGTCACCTGTAGATGAAGCGCTGGAGAACTGGAGTCACATCGTTTGGCGACTGCACTACTGAAACGATGTGATTAAGATCAAAACGATCCAACTATGAAAAAAAGGAGTCAACTACTGCTGGCTAAATTTCTTGGTGAGGAGTTGAATCCCTTGTATAAATCGACTACAATGTAGTTGTTTCTTGAAGTGGAAGAGTCGAATTAAGATGTAGAAGCCTTCTTCATCACTACACAGAGAGAAAGAAAGCTCCAAGCAGCACCTTAATTAGCACCTCAAATGGGCCGGATGGGTTGGGTGTGGAATCAGTGGAGTTTTAATAATTAAATTGAAATACTAGGAATACGCTTAGAATCCGAGTAGTTAAATAAAAACCTGAAGAATTTCTCAAATGAGTAGATCAACGGCTTTGCTTGATTTCGGTTAGGAAAAAAGCGTTGATTTCCTCAAATGATTAGATCAACGGTTGTGCCTGATTTCGGTTAGGAAAAAGCGTTGATTTCTTCAAAATAAGTCAGTGTTAGTTTTCCTTCTATCTAGTTTAATCAGGTGAAGGATAGTTTAGTCTCTTAACCCCGTTAAAAAATTCGTTAAGAAGATCAAAAAGGTGGAATCGTCTCTGTTTTTTGGGCAAGGAAAAATTTCCCGGTTTCGGTTTCAAAATGACCACCATATTAGCCTCGTGTCCGGACATTCGAGGGCGAGGCCCCAAGTGGGAAACCCTGCCCCGCACAAGAGGAAGCTACTTTCGTTGCTAGCAACTAGGAATTCGGTGCGTGGAGGGGGCAGAGGGGTCTCACATATATACTAGCTAACCCTAAGGTGCTTGTTCACACACTTGGATGGCCATGGGGAAAAACCTAGTGGGACAAAAGTGCCCATGGGATAAGTGCACGACCTCATAGAGTAGTACTACCATATGTCTAATAAATGGTAGGTTCCTCTAATTAAGAGATTGCTAAAACTTCTAAATCTCCCACCCCTCCTAGCACCAAGGATTCCCCTCATTCTCTAATAGAGCCTAGCTGCTTAACTGAGGTACCTTATAAGCCCAAGTTGACTCCATGCAGTCTAGATCTCTAACAAAACCATAGTATTTAGGAGGAAGATAGCCCCATGAAAGACAACTTGCTCTTTGAGTGATTAGGATCTTGAAACTTAAAATATTTTCCTCCCCTAAACTAGTGCTCCCAGACTCCTCTGATCTTACCTACTCAGGGACATGATGCTCCTTGTCACGTAGGCTGTAATGCCTGTGAGACCGACGGGCAGACCGGATGGCCATGTCCGGGGTTCAGTGGGAGAGGACGCCCATGCGGAGACATGGGCGGCCAGGCTAGTGTGGACGGTAGGCCACACACTATATAGCCCGGGGGATGAGGGGCAATCCTCATTCTTCCTCTATGTGGCTGGGTGGTGAGCCAGAGGTCGTCCCCTCTTGTGGTAATGCCCGTAGCGGCGTTACGGATATGTAACACTGGTATCAGAGCGTGGTTCGATGGGATTGTCAGAGCCCGCGCGTGACCGGGGGACCGGAGCCCACTCGATGGTTTTCGACCATTCGTCTCCTTATCCTTATCTCGAATGGAGGGTGTGGAGCGAGGCGGCCATGGAAGAATGGAGGGGAAGAACTCTATCTCTCTCTCTCTCCCCGTCACACACAGCAAGCAAAATCAAGTAAGCGATTTGAGTTTTGCTTTTTTTTCTATGCGATTGAAATTGTCTGCAACTATGGAGCGGCCGAAGACAGTGAAGGTGGAAGTTGGGAGCGAGGACGAGTGGAAGGCGGCGAAGCTGTTCATGGCCAAGGGACCCTCGGCCACTCTGCAGTATCTCAAAGAGGATCCCAAGGCCATTCTGTACTCGCTCGTCGATGCCCAGGCCATGGACGGCCCCCTCTCACACCAGGCAACGCCCGTCACCGCCTCCAGCACGCTCATGGACCCGGCCCTTGCCAGGAAGCAGGAAAGAGGAAGCCTAAGGCTCCACACGTGTCTCAGCCATGGCTCCCTCACCCATGAGGAAAGGACGCTCCGAAGTGGTGGTCATCGTCTGAGTAGGGCGAAGACCTGCTGGCATTGATGGGCGGGTAGGCGGGCGGGCGGAATTGAACGCCCTGCTGAGGCCCAGCCAGGCGGCCAGGCCAGCCACCAGACGGCGGCGGCCAGCCAGCCAACCAGCCAGCCAGCCAACCAGCGGCGGCGGCCAGGCGGCCACCAACGACCACCAGGCAGCCGACCAGCGCACGAGCAAAATATATATATATATATATATAATAATTATTCATTTTTTTTATTAAAAATGAAACGGGCGGCTAGCCCAGCAGGCGGCAAACCAGCGGTGGCGGCCAGACTCGGCCCTAAGGACACTCCCGGCGGGCGGCCACGCCCGAAGCGGCGAAGGCCGGCCCGGCCCGTTATTATTTTATTTTATTTTATTTTTTAAAAAAAACAAAACAAAACAAAACAACGGCACACCCCACGAAACAAACCCAACACGACCGTCGCGCCGTGTGGCCGCAATGCTTATTTTCCACGAAAGAGACCCACCGCACACGACCGTAGCGTCGCGTGCTAAGAGAGAGACAAATCCCACGGCCGTAGTGCCGAGTCCTTTGAGAGAGCCGTTCTATGGCCGTTGTGCCTAGTGGACACGTCTATGACCGTAGCACCTCGAGGGTAGCACATGTGGTGATTACACATTTGGTTCAGAAACTAAATTTAAGCTGAGCATAGACTTAGTGTTGACCATCAAAGTCACGTAGTTTGGCTAGTGTAAATCTAAAACTGAGGTGTGTTTTACTTGGGCTAAGAGGACCGGCAATGGTGTCGGTTGTGCCCAAATTAGACGAAGTGCTTATCACGAGAATTCAAGGTAAGCCTAATTGAGCCGTAGTGCTCATAACCCTTCACAATCTTTTAACAGTTTCTAGAAGATTGTGATAAACTTTGGCAAATGAGAACCATGTACAAGCGTAGTCTTGATGTGGTTATGCCTTGTATCCAAACAAGTTGCTTACTGTTTGTAGCAACAAGAGAGCCTTGGCCCGTAGAGGCAAGCTGGCCCTTTTTTTGGTAGTAACAAAATAGTGTCACTACTTGGGCCTAGAGCGTAGTGACTAGTTTGATTTAGTCACGTAGATTACCTTGTAAAAGTAATCCCTAAAGTGTGTATTACTTGGGATAAAGGGGCTAGCAGTGCTGCTAGCAGTACTCAATTAAATGGTTTATCTAGGAGTACTAATCTGAGGGATTAGCATACGCCTAGATAATAATAGCAGATTTAAGATTGATTTGTAGAAATCAAAGGTAAATCTGAAGGGGTATAGTCTTGAGATGTAATGCTCAATACCCTTATAGAAATTGATCGAAGAGAACTGTTCTTAAATTTACTAGCATGGTTTTCTCTTCTTTTTGTTGCCATGCGTCGAACAGAGTAATTTAGTTCCTGTTACCATATTATAGTAGTGATGTGTGTGAACACACTTAGGACCGCCGGGGCACTTTTTCCCTCACTAGGAGGTTTTTTCCCCCGTGCATTGTATATACGCCCATTATCTTCTAGGGCTTGTTATCTTTCTTTTTTGGCACTCATAATACACTACTGTGTTGTGCTCAAGCTTCCTCATCTTCTTGAAGTTGTGTGTGCATTCCTGCAACCCTAATTCCAACAATTGGTATCAGAGCAGGCTTCCTCCTCCCGGGCAGCATCACCGGCACCTGCCGCTTCATCTCCTCCGATTGCGACGAGGTTTCACGAGCGTCTACAGGTTAGTATATGCCGTGGGACAGCCCGTAGGGCTTGTTCGTTTCAGAATTTTGATCTGAAGTCATTTCGCCCTCCGTTTTTGCATTCCAAGTACTGCGCAGGCAAAATCGTCCTACTGTGCAGATTTTCTGTCAAGATTAAAATCTGCAGGACAAGTGCCCATTCGTCTGTTTTGGGCTGTGCTACATAGCACAGGTCGATTTTATACAGGTTTACCTCTTACAGACAGCATTTACATCTAGTAGTACAGTCATTGGCCATGGCTGACAACAATGATGTATTCCGCATGTTGGCTGCTGAGGATAAGTTGGATGGCACCAACTATCCATTGTGGGCATATATGATGCGACATGTATTGGTAGCAAAGGGGTTATGGAACATTGTGCAGGGTATTGATGCACGTCCTATTGTGGCTGGGAATGCTGCAAACACATCGGAAACAGGTACTGTTGATGATGGTGCAGGCACAAGTGCTATAGCAGCTGTTCGAGAACCACCACTTTCAGCAGAGCAGATTCGTTGGGATGGTAGAGATGCGCAGGCTCATGCCTTGATTGCGCTGTCTGTCAAACGTACCATTATCCCACATATTCGCTCCTGCAGGACTTCTAAGGATGCTTGGGATGTACTTGCCACATTGTATCAGGCAAGAAATGAGGCTCGTGTTGCTTATCTCCGAAAACAGTTGGAGAGTGAGCATATGAACGAAGGTGATTCTATGGATAGCTTTTTGACAAAGATCAAGGATTTCAAAGAGCAGCTCATTTCTGCAGATGAAATCCTGTCAGACAGTTCACTTGTGCAGACTGTTTTGAATGGTCTACCAGATTCTTATCAGGGTTTTGCTTCCACTCTTCGCTTGATGATGAAAGGCAATCCCAATGCCTTATCATTTGAGGAGTTAGTTTCTGTTTTGCTGCAAGAAGACCAGTCAAGGCAAAACAGGAATATTATGCGTGTCGCTGATCAAGCTTTTGTTGCTAGTCAGAGAAGCGGGAAAGGTAAAGCTGGCTTTTCTTCTAGTAAGCAGAAATCTGCAAATGCTGCGCAACCAAAGAAGGAAGACAAAGATGAGAAGAAGGGTGACAAACAGAAGACATTTTGCAAGTACTGTAAGGGAAATGATCATGTCATCAAAGCGTGTCCTAAGCTGGCTGCGAAAGAGGCTAAGAAGAAAGAGGCTGGTATGGCTGTTGCAGATGCCTCTCCTTCTAACAATGAATCTGCTAATGTTGTGCTAGATACAGAATGGGCATTCAATGCGCAGTGCAGTTATGACCCATCTTTGCATGACACATGTATGTCTGCAGTAGATTCAGATGTATGGTACTTTGACAGTGGTGCCACTAAGCATATCACCTCGCAGCGCAGTTTATTCACTTTCCTTGAGTCTGCTCCCACAGGGAATACTGTCACTTGTGCCAATAACTCCTCTTATCTCGTTAAAGGAGTTGGAAAGATTGTGCTGAATGTTGCAAATGGCAACACCTTTACACTTTTTGATGCATTGTATGTGCCAGGGATCAAAAAGAATCTGCTGTCAGTCTCCGCATTTGCCAAAACAGGTTTGGTTGTAAAATTTGTGGATGACAGATGTACTGTTCATGATCTCTCTTGTGGTGACATCATTGTAGCATCTGGTTCACTATGTCGAGGGCTGTATAAGCTCAATATGGATGGCAAATGTGTAGAGGATTCAGCATGTGCTATTATGGATACGCAGGCTATTTCAGATGCAAAACTGTGGCATGCACGTTTTGGTCATCTGAATTTTGCAAGTTTGCTGCGCCTGCAGAAATCTGAAATGGTGTCTTCTTTGCCTAAGCTTGAGGCACCTGTCAAGCATGTTTGTGAGGGCTGCATATTGGGTAAAATGCAGCGTGCTTCCTTTCCCAAAGATGGATCAGTGAGAGCTGAACGCAGATTGCAGCTTGTTCACAGTGATGTTTGTGGTCCCATGCAAACTCCATCATTTGGAAACTACCTTTACTTCGTGACTTTCATTGATGATTTTACCAGGCATGCATGGGTATATCCTTTGAAGGCAAAGTCCGAAGTGTTTTTGTGCTTCAAACAGTTTTTGGTTATGGCTGAAAATGTGTCAGAAAGTAAGATGGGCACCCTCCGTTCAGATCGAGGGGGAGAGTATATGTCTTCAGAATTTAATGCATTTCTGGCTGAGCGTGGGATAAAACACCAATGTACAGTGCCGTATACACCACAGCAAAATGGTGTGGCTGAGAGAAAAAACAGGTCTCTCATGGAAATGGCAAGATGTATGGTTAAGAGTCAAAGTCTACCACATGGTTTTTGGCTTGAGGCTGTCATGTGTGCCACTTATGTACTAAACAGGTGTCCCACCAAAGCATTACAGGTTGTCACTCCATATGAGGCTTGGCATAGCCGCAAGCCATCTGTTGGCCATTTACGTGTTTTTGGTTGCCTGGCATATGCATTAGTGCCTGTGCAACATCGCAGAAAATTGGATGACAAAGCTGTCAAATGTATTTTTGTTGGATATAGTGCTGAGAGCAAAGGCTATCGTTTGTATCATCCACAGACAAAGCGCATTTTGGTTAGCCGTGATGTTGTATTTGTGGAAGATGCAGTTCAGCCCTTGGTTTCATGTACTAAGGAGACAGATATCAGCTCACGTGATGTCTATGATACATTGTTGCCTCTTTTCAGTGGTGCACAGTCAAGTGCAATACCTCATGAGGCAGTTTTTCAGCCTATGCAGGTTTTAAATGATGGCACAGATCAGCCTATATCTGATGCAGATGTGCATGATGCACTTGAGGATGAGAGACAAGAGATTGAGGGCTCTAGGAATATGCCTAGATGGCTGGTGCAGACTTTGCGTGACAGCAAGTTGGATGCCCCTTTGTCTAGTCGCACTCGTTCTGGCTCTCATGGTGCCTCTTATGCGTCAGATTGTTATGCATTGGCTGTTTCTAGTATGTGCGATGAAAGTGAGCCTGTTTCATTTGATGAGGCACAAAGTTCAGAAAATTGGATGGCTGCTATGCAAGCAGAATACGATGCTATTATGAAGAATGGTACATGGTCTTTATGTGACTTGCCCCCTGGCAAGAAGGCCATTGGCACTAAGTGGGTATACAAATTGAAGCGTAAGCCTGATGGCACAGTGGATCGCCATAAGGCTAGGCTTGTTGCAAAAGGTTATGCTCAAGAGAAGGGCATTGATTTTGATGAAACTTTTGCTCCCACATGTCGTATGACCACTGTTCGTAGCATCTGTGCATTAGCAGCTCATAATGGTTGGAATGTACATCAGCTGGACATAAAGACTGCGTTCTTAAATGGAGATTTGCATGAGGAGGTGTATGTATCGCAGCCTCGTGGTTTTGTTCAAAGAGGGCAGGAAAACAAAGTGTGCAGGTTAAAAAAGGCTTTATATGGTTTAAAGCAAGCTCCACGAGCTTGGTATGAAAAAATACATGCATATTTGACTGCACATGGGTTTCAGAATAGTCCAACAGAAAGCACTTTGTATGCTAAACGTGTGGATGGTGTACATCTAATCATTGCTCTCTATGTCGATGACATGCTGCTCACAGGACCAAATGAGAGTCATATTGCTGATTTTAAGGCTGATTTGAATGCCTCTTTTGAAATGTCAGATTTGGGGCATTTGCATCATTATTTGGGGATACAATTTAAGCAGTGTGATGGAGGTATTGCTTTGTGTCAAACAAAGTATATTGAAACATTGTTGCGGAGATTTGGCCTTGAAGACTGCAAGCCTATTGCTACTCCAATGGAGACAGGTTTGAAGTTGAGTCTTCATGATGCTGGAGATTATTTTGATGTCACACTCTATCAGACAGCTGTTGGTTGCCTCATTTATGTATGCATTACGAGGCCAGACATTCAGTTTGCAGTCTCACAGGTGAGCAGATTTATGCATAGCCCAGGCATTAAGCATTGGCAGGCAGTGAAGCGTATCTTTCGCTATTTGAGTGGTACTCGGCATCTTGGGTTGTTTTATCCCAAGGGGGGATCATTGCCGCCAGATTTACATGCTTTTTCAGATTCTGACTGGGCTGGTTGTTATGACACACGCGTGTCCACGAGTGGTTTTTGCTTCATGCTTGGAAGCTCATGCATATCATGGTTGAGCAAGAAGCAGCCTACTGTGGCCACTTCTAATTGTGAAGCTGAGTACAGGGCAGCTTTCACAGCTACGGTTGAGTGTGTGTGGCTCAGACGCCTTATGGCTGATTTGGGTGTTGGGCAGCCATCTGCCACCACCATCTTCACTGACAGTCAGAGCGCATTGGCAGTTGCGCGGAACCCAGTGTTCCATGCTCGTACGAAGCACATTGAGGTGCACTACCATTATGTCAGGGAGAGACTCTCTGCAGGAGAGATCAGTTTGGCTTATGTGCCAACACAGGATAACCTTGCAGACCTTTTCACAAAGGCTCTGCCTCGTGAGAAGTTCGAAGCTTTTCGCAAAGCTTTGGGCTTACTCCCTTTTGTGGATTCGTCCACATAGCTAGACACTTCCCTATACATGAGTGCTAGCTCTTGTTCACCGCATCACTCCAGGGGGGATTTGTTACCATATTATAGTAGTGATGTGTGTGAACACACTTAGGACCGCCGGGGCACTTTTTCCCTCACTAGGAGGTTTTTTCCCCCGTGCATTGTATATACGCCCATTATCTTCTAGGGCTTGTTATCTTTCTTTTTTGGCACTCATAATACACTACTGTGTTGTGCTCAAGCTTCCTCATCTTCTTGAAGTTGTGTGTGCATTCCTGCAACCCTAATTCCAACAGTTCCGGAGTGATCTAAATCTAGAGGTTAGCAGTAAGACTAGTTTGGTTGGACAGTTTCATGCATGGGGGACGCCCTATAGCATTTTGCAAGCGTAGTCTTGCCTATGTTCAACATAAGTGTGCGATTGTGAGCACATTTTAGTTGCTACCATATGAATTTGGGAAATATATTACTTTCCTACATAAGCAATTGTAATATTGCATGACCGGCTATTTTGCTTACAAGTTCATGTGCGTGTAAACCCTATAAGTCGTAAGACCCCTTGGGAATGAGTGGAGCATTCCATGGATTTAATAAGGTTTTACATGGCAATAGTGAGTAGTATCTCACTCCAGATGAGCCTGGTTGTTGTTAGTATCGGATCCGACATATGTAGTGTACATAAACTCGGGTTGAGTTAGGATAGAAGGCTAAGCCGGAGAGCTTAGTGGTAAATCCTACTATATCTGGTGAGTTTTGACTTAACCGGAGTGTTAAGAAGTAAACTCAAAGTCTGGGGCTGAACTGGAGTGTTCGGAGGCAGACATATCTTTTGTTAGATCGGAGAATTTAGCAAAAGATGAGCTTGGGGTAAACCATGGTACCCAGGAAAAAAGCTCTTCACACTAAAATAGTGCACAATGATTTTAGGGTGATAAATATCCATCGCAGGAATGTTTTACAACTTTCCATAGATGATAGTAAAGACCATGTACTTTACGGAGTTAAAGTACATAGGTGGTGACTTCGGCGCCACATTTTTTGTAGGAAGTCACCAGTGGTGTGGTTAGGTCAGCCGAGACTCCACAAGACCTATGCACTACTTTTTAAGTTGAACTCTATGATAAGGACGTCCAAAAATTCGTGTTGTAATACCAAAAATTGTACTGCAATGTGCAATGGAGGGGTCAATTTGTGTAGTCACTTCTTAGCAGCAAGTGACTTAAGCATCTTGTTATAGATGGTTGTATATGGTACTCCCACTCGGGGGAGGTACGCCATTGGGTACGGAGTTACTCACAGACTAGTATGGAGCTACTAATGTGATGATAGTGGGTACGTAGTTACTCACTACTAATACATAACTGCTAATAACATTAAGATCCTTGAGTGAAAGATACTCTAGATCAACGTTTTAAATTACCGAACCACATTCATGAGTATCGAGGTACTCATAAATATGTTGACGTTGCTCAAATCGAGGGACCGATTTGTTCGATGGTATGGAATAAGCAAGGAGAATGGAGTAACTTAAAAGTTGCACATCACTAGTCCTAGTGAGTTGTCGGGGTCATCCGTAGTTTGATGATCCCCTCTACCTATCAGATAACATTCAATTTTGCAAGCCCTGGCATTTAATCCGTAGTGATTATGAGTTTGGTGCGAGATATGGTCATGAAGAACTTACAAGAGTACTCATTTATTTGCTTGTCATTGGTTATAGCTTGGTAGAGATTGCCACCTGTGATGAGTAGGTAGCTTTGCCGCTATAATGAGGAGGCAGCAAATAATGTTCTCATAGTTATACTTCATACCAACACCAAACAAGGTTAGGATGAAATTCCTAAGTTCATCATCACGAAGTACTGTGATGTTTGCATTTATATTGAATGTATGATGTAATGAGACATTGGGCTTGCGTAATTACCATCAATTATCTAGCAACCTATGGCTTCGCAGCAAGCTCAGTCATTATCTGTGGATTGATAATGTGGTTATTAGTAGTTTGGAATTTTTCTTGATAGATAATACAACCCACCCAAATGATTCATAAGTGTGTAACCGCTTATGAAGGGTAGTAATATGCAACAATGAAGCACTTTGTTACAAGTGTGAAACCACTGATCTGTTGCAAAGCAGTTTATCAATAGTACCACCATATGTGCGTAGACACTATACCACATCTTCGTTGCAAGATGTTTAAAAGTTTCTTGGAAGGACTCAAGAATATAACATATGATACTAAACACGGTCTAGATTTGTTCTTGGACCTATGACACTAGCGCGTAGTCCGCTTGAGAGTAGAGTTTTTGAGGACAAAAACCTTTCTTGAGGGAAAGGAGGGATATCCTCAAATATCACATAAACTCGAATAGTTGAGTGAGTCCAGACAATACTTGAAGGGATGTGTCTGGTAATAGCAACAAAGAGTTGTAAGTGATTGGATGTAATTCCAGACACCCGTAGTGGTGCAAGAATCTTTATCAAACATCTCCACATACTATATGGTCTACCCACATATATAGTATGGCATAAGAGATAGGAAGTTTGATTGTTATATTTGAAGGGAAATCTTCAAAAGTTACATTTACTCTGAGTTAGAGTGGAGTTTAACCATCCGTAGATTGATGGTAGTTAGAAACTCAACAAGATTCTAGAGCATATGCTTGTGCAAAGATGTTACTCTAAGAGAGAAAGTATCTCTCAGCTTTGGAACTAATCCTTGTGATGCATGATTAGATTGACTCTAGTTTATTTCTCCTATGGCCGTAGAGCTTTCCAAGGAGAAGTTTTAACAAGTTGGTGATGCAACATGGTAGCGTAGTCTACAAATATCTAGTAGCATAGTCTAAGAACTTGCGCTACTAGAGTGCTCTCCAGTACATTAGCTTCTGTGCTAATGACATGATGCAAAATAAGGCATGAAATTTGCCTTAAGATTTTGGTTGAAATACCAAATCATGGCTTGTGTGAGCATGATCCTGTCTTTACAGAAGTCTAGCGTGCTGTACGCGTACGCACTTTGTCATAGCCGTGCCCACCTTCCTCGCCGGCACGTAATGCTAGTCCGCGAAAAAACTGGCCGTAGGTGCGGTGGGTAGTGAGGCGAGAGTTAGTCCGGAGAGGCTAGCCGAGTCTTCGGGGTATAGTTTTGATAGTCCAAGTGTGGGTCATTCTAGGATTCAGAAGACCTATGCACTAGTAAAAAAGACAGTTTTATTGGCCTAGTTTGTTTAAGGACATCCAGACTTACGTGCTCAAATGCAGTAAGTGCCGAGCAATAAACATGAACGTCTTAAGTTGGAAAACTACTCCATCCACTGGAGATTCCTCAAGGGAAATGGGAAAGCATTTCCATGGATTTCATTATCGGTTTACCCAAGACGAGTCGACGGAATGACTCGGTGTGGGTAGTAGTGGACAACTAAAATGGCAAAGTTTATTGCCACGAAGAAAACTGTAAAAATGCCAGAGTTGGCAAAACTCTTTATTGAACATCTCTACAAGCTATATGGCCTGCCCGCAGATATAGTGTCGGATAGAGATAGAAAGTTCAACAGTCATTTTTGGAGGGAAGTCTTCAAAAAGCTGGATACTACTCTGAGTATGAGTACGGCAGATCATCCGGAGTTTGATGGTCAAACTGAAAAAGTTAACCAAATTCTAGAGGATATGTTGCGTTCTTATGTTAGTAAGAAGCAATCTAATTGGGAAGAGTACTTGCCCTTATTGGAGTTTGCTTATAACAGCTCCAAGCATTCAGCGAACGACTGGATTTACACCATTCATGTTAATGTATGGATTCCAGCCGCGATCTCCGATGGCTGTAGGCCTAGAAAAGGAGAAGATTCAATCTGTTAAGGATTTCCTTGAAGATATGAATGATATGCTCAGAGCTGCACGCGAGAGCATTCGTAGCGCACAGGATCGCGCTAAAACATTTTCCGATAAAGGACGCAGACAAGTGACCTTTGCAGAAGGTGACTTTGTATTTTTAAAGGTTCTTGCGCAGTCAGTAACCATGAAAACGGGAAAGTGTGATAAACTTTCTCCTAGATATTGCGGTCATTTTAAAATCCTTAAGAAGATTGGGGACGTAGCTTACAAACTTGAGTTACCGGAGAGTTCTCAAGTTCATCCTGTCTTCCATGTCAGTAAACTGAAGAAATCAATTCACGGGTTAGAGAACGCAATTTCTCCAGAGATTTTGGTGGACTTGATAGAGCCACCAAAGATACCACATGAATCTGAAAAGATTCTATAGTATCATGACAGACAAACCCGACATAAAGTGTACCAGGAGGTACTTGTTAAATGGACAGATAGGGATGAGGAGTAACAACCTGGGAACGCCGTAGTGCAATTTCCAAAAGGTTTCCCCAGCTTGTTTTCGAGGACGAAAACTCTTCTTAAGGGGGGGGGGTAATGTCACGTAGGCTGTAATGCCTGTGTGACCGACGGCAGACCGGATGGCCATGTCCGGGGTTCAGTGGGAGAGGACGCCCATGCGGAGACATGGGCGGCCAGGCTAGTGTGGACGGCAGGCCACACACTATATAGCCTGGGGGATGAGGGGCAATCCTCATTCTTCCTCTGGGTGGTGAGCCAGAGGCTGTCCCCTCTTGTGGTAATGCCCGTAGCGGCGTTACAGATATGTAACACTCCTCTTACCCTTCTCTCAAATCTTTTATTGAAGTAGAAATGTAGCAGTTGATGGCGAAAATATGGGATGATAGTTTGGACGAGGGGGGTTCTAAGGAGGCTGACATCCTCAAACCCATCCCCCCCTTCACCTATCAAAATGGATGTGGATGTGGACAAAAGTAAGAATAAAAGACCTACAAACTAGTCCACGAGATGTTTCTTTGAGCAGTAGGCTCTAGGCAAGAAGAAGTCTAAGATCATCAAAACCAAGAAGCCTAAATGATCAAGATTCTATCTTTGAATTAAAGGGTTTAATGACCCTCTCATCTTTGTAAAATTAGACAATGGATAATGGTTTGTATAACCATACACTCCTAGAAAAAAATTCTTTCCAAGAGGGCACGATTGTTATTAAACCTCCTAAATGAAAGCGTTAGTCCTTTCGCCCCATGATTTATTCTTGTCACCTCCAAAGAAGAGAGGGTGGTTTTGGGAATTAAAATTTATCTAGTTATTCTAAATGTGGAGGAGGATATACATCCTTAGGTAAGAGACAACACCTCTTTTATAAGCCAAATTATCTATCTTCCTAGTTATGTCCCTAACACTGTACCGACTTTTGCTAAACTTTGAGACATCATCCTCTTAGCAAGTTCCATCATAATGGGAGACTTCGAATCTTGCATTAGAACTGTGATTGGGGTTATTTGACCTTGCACTAATAAAATCCTTTCTTTGCACAACTCTCTTAAATGATACCTCTCACAAACATGCTAGATTTGACTATCTTTACATCTCTTGTGAATGCTCTACCCACTTCCCCTTTACCTCATCGTTTACTTTAACTCCTTAGCTTTTGTCTAATCACTCTAGAGGATCTTAACAAATCCAAGGAGGCATACTTCAATGCAATACTTCTCCCTTTAGATACTCTTGGGTGAGGAGAAGGATTCTTTAGATATGGGCTAACCCAAAGTTTTCTCTCCTCGCTCTCTTGAGGATTTATGGGCTACTTCCATCTATTACACCTAAGAAGCTCTCAAAGCTTGTGGGCTAAGAGGTGGTAAGCTAGACCCTATCATATCGAAGAGATATTCTTCAAATGCAATACTTCTCCCTTTAGATACTCTTGGGTGAGGAGAAGGATTCTCTAGATATGGGCTAACCCTATGTTTTCTCTCCTCACTCTTGGGTGACGAGAAGGATTCTCTAGATATGGGCTAGCCCTAAGTTTTATCTCCTCGCTCTTAAGGATTTCTAGGTTGCTTCATCTATTACACCCAAGAAGCTCTCAAGGCTTGTGATAGAGAGGTGGTAAGAGCTAGACCCTATCTATAAAGGCTTGTGATAGAGAGGTGGTAAGAGCTAGACCCTATCTATAAAGAAGCTCTAAGAGGAGATCCAAAAATTACAACTGGATATTGAGCGAGGAGAGCGGAGGAGGGGGGGGGGGGAAATTATGTTGTTTAGGAGTTAAACTAGTAAAAATCCTAAGAGAAAACATTGGAAGCAATTGCACTTTTAAAAAAGAGGGTCCAAGGTTAGAGATTAGTGGAGTGGAATTGGAGATATGCCTATAAGCTCCTCAAACAAAAAACCCAAAGAAATCACATTCCTCTCCTATCATTTCTGTTCCTGCTACTCCCATAAAGAATCCAAACCTTAATTTTAAGCATTTTTATAGCATCTAGCATCTTAAGTAAAAAGAAAGAACTTAGTTTTCCTAAGGTTAATACTAAAATTCATCGTTATAGGATAGAAGTTCTATAATACTTGGATACATCAATAGAATATCAAATAAGTATGTGCCCTTAATGGAGTTGGAGCACCTGTTCACTCCTTAGCTCTCATAAGAGGACCTTGGGCTAATGAGGTTTTGGCAAATGATATGAATTCCAATGCAAAGAATCATCCCCGATGCCTTCATGAAGACCCACAATCTTGCCTAGAAACCTTATGTCTAGCCTTGGTAACCATGCTCACGTTTCATTAAGGGTGGACATATATTGGAAGATAGCATTGAGGGAGGGAATGGAATCTACATTATAGTCTTGTTAAGGCATTGCATTTATCACACGACATATATTGGAAGTTGTCATCGAGGGAGGGAATGGAATGGGCATCATAGTCTGGTCAAGACAGTGTATTTATCAAGATTGACTTTGATAAGGCCTATGATGATAGGCTATAGTGGGACTTTATTACTTAATCTCCAAAAGATGTTAATGAGGTTTTTGCAAATGATATGAATTCCAATGCAAAGAACCATCCCCAATGCCTTCACGAAGACCAATCTTGCCTACAAACCTTATGTTTAGCCTTTGTAAACCATGCCCACAAGAGTGAAGGATGTTTTGTCCAACGGGTAAGTCTCTTCCATCGAGAGGAGGAGACATATACAAGACTTTCTAAGAACAAGCAATTTCATCGATAGAGGAGACATATAAAGAACAAGCGCAATTTCATGGTTAAAAACCTTGAAAGGAATACAGTTTCAGTTTCCAGTGGATGATGCTAAAATCCTTGGACTCGAAAAGGAATGGTGCAACTAAACGAAAAATGTAAAAGAAAAGAGAAGAAAAAAAGCTATGCTATAAATAAGAAAACCATGTGCAGCCAAACATAATACACAGAGCTATGGCGGAGGGGCCGCCGCCGTCGGCGCTTCGTTCACGACAGCCTTTCCGTCCATTAGAAGAAAGATCCGCTTCTGCTTCTGCTTCTGCGAGTGCAGATAAACAAGCAGCTCAAGAGAGCGCTGATCAATCGCGCGGCGCTTGCCCACCTGATGAGGACTCCGGCCACGCCCCGGCCTGCCTCGGCCTCGCCATTGCTATGTGCTTTGTGGCCATCGTACTCTACTTCGCATCGGATCCCGTCATCCGCCCTGTACGTTGCCGTTGCGCCCCCCCCCCCCCCCCTCCCCCCGGTCCCTCTCCTCTTTTCTCCCTTTTTTCTCTAGTGCGTGTGTGTTGTTGAATTTTTACTTTACCACATTCGCAGAGGTTATGGACCAAAGAAGAGCTCTCAAAGCACAATGCAAGCGATGAAGAGCTGCCCATCCTTCTTGGAATCCTAGGGTAATTGGAAATTAATCGCATGCTTTTTGTGTGTGTGTGTGTGTGTGTGTGTGTGTCTCACACGAAAATGCGTTTACATGGGTGCGGGAGTTTGCATCCTTCGGCCCAAAGAAAAAACTTGCATTTACATCTTCACATGCTGGTGATGTAGGAGCGTTTTTGATGTTACTAAAGGTAGAACGCATTATGGAGTTGGGGGATCTTACCACCATTTCGCTGGAAGGTATGTCCACAAGAATTTCTGTGTTTGTTAAGGTGCTGTTTTGAAACAGGTGTGCGTGCGCACGCATGCATGCGCGTGTTTGCTAAGGTGCTTTTTGAAACATGTCAGGTCATGTAAGCTCTCCATTTAGTATCAGTAGTGCGGTTTTCTAGTTGGATATAATGTATCAACAATGCAAGCGAGGATCGGCTCAAGGAAAGGATTAGGTTGAGGCTAGATTGGGCATCTATCCTATAAATATTGGAAGTGTTCTTATTTAGTTGAGGCTAGAGGATATGCATGGAGCGCCATGTATATTATGTGCATTCTCTCCCGGTTTTGGAGAACCTTCCATGTTGATGGCCTTGTAGAGCAAGCTGTGGGGCTCGTTTGAGTAGTATGAGTTGGATATGTATCTTGAACAGGTATAGGTCCAGTGAGATATGGGAGAGGGCCACTGATTGGAAGCCAAAGAATAATAGACAGGAGATGCTACCAGGAACTTAAGACGTGCATTGCACATGTTGGATTTGTAGTGGGACTGATGTTCATGTGGCTTGTGGTCACATGCTTGTGAGTGCCCTACATGTTTCTACATTCTTGGTTAAACATGGGTATGCTAGGGTGACCTACATGAACTGATTGTTCTCCAAGTGGGTTAAGTGACAGACTCTTACACCTAAGGCTTGGAAAGACCTATGTAGCTCGTGCTTGTCATGTCCCTGGACCAGGGCTCACAATGGGGTCACAATGTATGACAAATAATCCTAAAAAGGGACTAAATCTGTACAGGTATAGTATTGATGATGAACCAGTGTGTCACATGGCGCCTCACTGCATGGGCATGTGACAAGGGATTGATAGCTTGGTGTGAGCATCACCAAAAGGCGATACACTGGCTGAAAAGCAGGACGGTCGTGTGGAGGTGAGTTTATGCGAGTGGGTTGGATGTGCCTATGAGTTCACATGAGTAGGACATAAGTGCGTGTGAGTCCATGTGAGCAGGATCAAGGGGCCTGTGAGTTCATGTGAGCTGGGCGGTGAGCCCAATTTGGGACGAGTCAGCCAGGGTTCCTCTCTATGTGTTCGAGGTCAGGTGTGCATTGGCTTGCACATGAAGCAGTGCTAGTTCGTAGTACTGTGATTCTCTCTCTGGAATGATGTCAGGTGATCTGAGTATATGGTCTGCGAGACCCAGTGCTGGATATTTGTAGATGAATGTAGGTTTGCATGTAGAGAAGGGGCCAACCCATAGGGCTACCCCAGAGTAGAGCCTAAGGCTCTTGCCATGGGCATGGGGGAGGTGTAGAACCACCCCCAAGGGGCCAGGAGGGCCCTAGGTTGTGCCCACCAGCCTTGGCTTGGGCTGGAAGGGCTGTTCGCCAGCCGTTGTGGCCAGGCAACCGACAGGGTCCTAGGCCCTAGAGAGCCTGTCGGCTGTCAGAATATGCAGCGGAGATGATGACCAAATCTGGGAACACAAGAGCAAAAACGCAGGCAGAAAAAACAGCACAAAAAGAGAGAGATGTAGGCGTGTAACTCTGCTCTGATATACACAAGAAGATCCCGAATATGATACAAATGAGGTATGGGGGCTAAGGGCCTATATATACTCCCCCTAGAGGGCAGTCGGCCAGCACTGGAAGAGGCCCACGACTGGACAAAACCCACGATTGCTGAAAAACAGCAGTCGGCCAGCATCTGGTGCCCCATGTCTGCACAGAACAAGTCGGCCAGCACTCAGACAGCCCACGACTGCTACAGATGCAGTCGGCCAGCTTCAGAGTGCTCCTGGCATCACCTGGCAGCCCTCCCAAGCCTCAGAAAAATGGGAAAAAATAGGGGAAAAATACGGAGAGTGGGGAAAAATGGGAAAACACCTCATAAGGGCGGGCACACCCACAACAAAGGCCCTGGTGTATAAAACTGGACAGGAGATGACTTCTAACACCCCCTCTCAGCTCCTGGCTGTGTGACCAACCACTGGGAGCTGGGGTGCCGCCTGAGCAAATCCTGAGAGCGACTTCGTGAAGAGGTCCACCGTACTGTCCTCCGTCGAACAGAACTCCAGCAAGATGTCATCAGCAACAATCTGTTCACGAACAAAGTGCCTCTGGATGACCAAGGGTTCCTCCAGTGGAAGCCCAAACCTGCAATGTAACCTCCTCATGCTCCGTAAAACTGCTCCTCGGGCATAAGTAGATCTCCTCGTGTCCGGATCTCCTCCCCAAACCGAGTCACTCCAACCGTGGAGTCGGACTCCATCCAACAATCCCCCTCCTGTGTACAAGAGTCCATGATCCTTCGCATGCCGCAGAAACCACAGGAAACGCAATCCTGCCTCACAAAGAGACATCTGCAACCAAGAGCTCAACTGCCTCATCAGGAAGCTCCCGTCCAATCCGGTGTCCATCAACCAGATCAATGAACCATACAACTTCTGAGTCACAGAGACATCACACTGCTCACAAGGATCAACACCTGTTACGGTGCACAAACAAGTCCTGGAAGCCTGATGAAACCTGTCAACAACCCCCTCTGAATCCGGAACCACAAAGCCTGGAGTAACCACCTCCTTCTGCAAGTAAGCACCTGTCACCTGCCTGGCTTTCCGAAAGGTCCCCGTGGAAAGAACATCCTCAACTGCTGGAAGTTCTATGTCCCGAACACGACGAGACATCAGAGCATAAGTGACCTGTTCAGCTTCCTCTGACTCACGAACACAAGAACTACCAACCTCAGTACTGGAAAGTTCCTGCCAACTGCTGCCATCTACTGGTAAGCTATCCACCATCTGGTCTCGGAAAGCCCGCACCTGCAGCGTATCCACACCTGAGTAGCCATTACCACACTGCCACTCATCACAATCCTGAGGACCTGGGAGAGAGAGTGCTGAAAGCCTGTAGACTCCATTCTCCACTCCACCTTCCCAAACCACTTGGCCTGTTGCTTTGTCCCGGAGAGCAACAAAATGCTCATCAAACTCCACCCGTACGCCAGTCTTGCAAACCTGATGCACTGACAACAGATGAAAACCAAGTGCCGGAACATACAACACCTGGGAGGAATGCTTCCCCCCTCTGCCATCGGGAACTATCTCCATCCTGCCCTCACTGTGAACTGGGATAGTGGACGTATCCCCAGTAAGAATATGACCAGAAAGCCTGCAGAGATCCTGTAAACCGGAACGGGAAGGAGTCATGTGCCTGGAAGCACCACTATCGAGAATCCACTCCCGAGTATCCGTTGCGGAGAGTCCTCCAATCTCCTCCCTGCCTGAAGAAAATGAAGCATCGGTGTCCATCACCTCCAGGTGCACAAAAGCCGGAGTCTTCATGATTGCTGAGGAGTCTTCACCCTTCTCGGTCTTCCGCTTGGGACACTGCCTCCAATAGTGGCCTTTCTTGCCACAATCATTACAGGTCCTCTCTGCCTTCAGTTTCTCGCGGTCAGCGTCGGACATCTTCTCAGAAGACTTCTCCGATGAAGCCTTCCCCTTGCCCGAGTTACGGCCTTTCGATCGTTGGCCAGTTAAGGCCTCCGAACCTCCACCCTGAGGAGGGTTCGTGAATCGTTCCTCCTGGTCCAGGACCATGGGCACAAGCTCCTCCCAAGTAATGGTGCTGAGCCTGCCACTGGTAATCAACGACGAGTAGAATGCTGAGTACGAAGAGGGCAAATGTGACAGCAACGTGATGGCCATGTCCTCTGACGATATCTCCTTCCCAGCCTGAAGAACCTCCTGCTGAAGAGCCTGCAGCTTGTTAATATGCTCCCGCATCGTCGACGACTTTGCAGGGCTCATAACCCGCATCTGTACTTCCAAGGAAATCCTCTTCATGGGCGATACCCTGTTATAAAGTGAGGCCAAATGCTGCCATATACCTCTGGCCAGCGTCATATGCTTTATATGATTAATTACCTGTGGTGTGCAGTTGAGGAAAATAAACGAACGGACCCTGGCGTTGACACGATCCCACATCTGTGTCTGGGCCTCCCGGTCCTTTCGGGTTGACGGTAACTCCCCTTCCTCTACTTCCGGCCGTGGAACACCAACAACGACGAAATCGGCGAGATCGTAGGACTCCAGAACGGATTCCATCATCACCTTCCATATGCCGTAGTTGCTCCCGTCCAACTGACGGTCCACCGGGAACGTGGGGAGTGTCGGGATCTTCACATGTCTCTCCGCCATCTCAAACAGATCTGCCATAGCGGGGATGTACTCTGAAAAAGGGTGGGTGGGTGGGAACAAAGAAGAACTGATACTTGCAAGTGGCTGTCCAGCAAATCAGCCCGCCTTCCTCTTGCTTCTCCTCTTCCCGATCAGCCCGAAACAGTCCACCAATCAGCCACAAAACAGCCCCCTCTTGCTCACACAAATCCCAAGACCTATCTAGAGCCTAGGCTCTGATACCATGTCAGAATATGCAGCGGAGATGATGACCAAATCTGGGAACACGAGCAAAAACGCAGGCAGAAAAAACAGCACAAAAAGAGAGAGATGTAGGCGTGTAACTCTGCTCTGATATACACAAGAAGATCCCGAATATGATACAAATGAGGTATGGGGGCTAAGGGCCTATATATACTCCCCCTAGAAGGCAGTCGGCCAGCACTGGAAGAGGCCCACGACTGGACAAAACCCACGACTGCTGAAAAACAGCAGTCGGCCAGCATCTGGTGCCCCATGTCTGCACAGAACAAGTCGGCCAGCACTCAGACAGCCCACGACTGCTACAGATGCAGTCGGCCAGCTTCAGAGTGCTCCTGGCATCACCTGGCAGCCCTCCCAAGCCTCAGAAAAATGGGAAAAAATAGGGGAAAAATACGGAGAGTGGGGAAAAATGGGAAAACACCTCATAAGGGCGGGCACACCCACAACAAAGGCCCTGGTGTATAAAACTGGACAGGAGATGACTTCTAACATCGGCCAGCTGTGGGACATGCCACACAGTCAGCCCAGATGCTACCTAGTATTCAGTAGGTATGCTTGGGGTGGCTAGCTAGCACATGGTGCGAAAGCAATGGATATTATAGCATTAAATGCTATTTTTCCTGGTCATGGAGGAAACTGCTATTGTAATAGGCGGAAGCTTCGGAGAAGGATCGGTACTTCAAAACTCAGAAATCAGCACTCTTTTCGTGACGGAATTAACGCACAAACTGAAAGACGATGTGCAAAAAATAGAGAGAGAAGGGGGAGATGGAGAGGACACAGTATTGGGTCCCAATTACCCTCTGTAGGGCCCCCACCACGGATGGTGTATTTGCTTTATTAGAATGATGTAAATCTGAAAACAAATACAGAAAACTTGACCTTTTCTTGCCCTTGACCTTCAGTCCTTCACCCCTTTGCTTTAGCAAGTTCTTGGCTGTCCTGGCCCTTGTTTGCTTGGAGCACTTGGTGAATTATGAGATGAGATCATTGAGATCTTGGCTGGGCTTTTATACCCCACATAGCATCCAGTCGGCCTGTTTCATGAAGCCCCACGACTAGATATTTTCCAATAAAATGCTTGCACACTAATAATAAATGCTTTCACACTATGCCACCCTGCTGTCCAGCCTGCGCATGCTTCTGGGGCAGCATCCTGGCTGCTGGGCAATCAACGCATGGGTGTGGGACTGCCCCCCACACCTGGCCGCCTGGCTGGGTAGGGTTTTTGACCCTGTCGGCTGCCTGTCCAGCAGCAGTACAGCTGGCCGACAGCCCCTCCAGCCCATGCCATGGCTGGTGGGCACAATGTGGGCCCTCTTGGCCCCTTGGGGGTGGTTCTATACCTCCCCCATGCCCACACTAAGAGTGCAAATGCAAATCCTCGCACTGGGGTAGCCCTATGGGCTGGCCCCATCTCTACATGCAAACCTACATGCCTACAGAGGTCTGGCATCCAGTTGCAAACCAGATACTCAGCACATCTGACATCATTCCAGAGGGAGACTCACAGCGCGGACTGGCACTGTTTCATGTGCAGGACAGTGCACACCTGACCTTAGACTTCTGTGCAGGACAATGCACACCTGACATCGGACATCTGAGATGGATCCTTGGCTGACTCGTCCCGGACTGGGCTCACATGGGACCAGTTCACCATCCCAGGTCCTGCACCTTCTGTACAGAAATGTCTACGTGGCATCCAAGTGCGGGATGCACGTGACATCCCCTTCTGCTTAACTTGACGGAAGTTGCATAGCCTCCAAATAATCCGTCAATAATGCCGTATAGTCTTCGAAAAATTCTTTGTCGAGCCATACCGCTTCATGAGTTCCTCGGTCCTGAAACTTCGTGAGAAACTGTCGTAGTCTTCGGCTTGAGCCATGCTTGAAACGGTGCAGAAGGATCTGTTCTGGAACCATTACTTCTGCTTCATCAATAATGTCTGGTTCCGCTTCGTCTTTGACCTCTGAAGGGGGTGGACCTGCATATGGCTTTAACCAACTGACATGAAATACATCGTGCATCGTCCAACTCGGAGGTAGCTTTAACTGCATAGACACCTCATTAATCTTTTTCCGGATGGGAAATGGTCCGAAGCTCCTGAAAGACAACTTTGTCATCGCTTGCCCACCTGCTTCAATCTTTGCTTCATAATCCGAAGATACACCCAATCCCCTTCCGAAAACTTCATGTCCCTTCGGTCTTTATTGGCCTGTCGAGTGTAGGCCTCTTGCGCTTTAGCCAGTCTGTCTTTAACGGACTCTAGGATCTCCTGGTAAGACTTCGTCACTCTGTTCGCCTCCGGTACTGAAGACGAAGTCCTGGTTAACAACGACTGGAAAGGCCTTCCAAACGCTGCCTCATATGGAGTCCTGCCAATAGCTTGCTGATCGTGGACATAACACTTCAGCACATCAAAGGCCAACTGGTTGTATATCTCTGTCTGGCCATCTGTCTGTGGATGGAATGCACTGGAAAAATTCAACTTAGTACCAAAATTATCAAACAATGCCCTCCAAAAATGACTGGTAAACTTGGCATCTCGGTCTGACACTATGGTCCTAGGAATCCCACCAATCGGGTACCAATGCCGAATGAATAGCTGGGCAACATCTTCGGCGGTCACATTGGCCCTGCAAGGAATAAGCATAACAAATTTGCGGAACCTATCAACAATAGTTAAACACTGTGTATTACGCTTACTCGGACTGGGAGGCAGATTTGTGACAAAGTCCATCGAAATGTCCTGGAAAGGACCCTCAGGAATTGGCAAAGGCTGTAACAACCCTATCTTCTTTCCACGAGGAGCTTTCACCTTTTGACAAATGTCACAGCGTTGTACATATGTAAACACATCACGCCTCATCTTTGGCCAATAGTATTGCCGTTCTAATTTCTCCAGAGTCGAATTCATGCCCCTATGACCACCTATAATGGCGTCATGGGCATCATGGAGAAGAGCTGCCCGGAATGATTTCATGACACACAGTCGGCCTTTGTAGAAAAGCCAACCATCGCGTATCAGAAAATGGCATGGTCCTGTGGCATCCAATGCCTGTTCCCACTGTGTACCGAATTCCTCGGAATCCGCGTACGTGTGCTTCATGTCTTCTAGTCCTGTACCAACAAGGTCAAGTCTAGTGGCATGGTCCTGTGGCATCCAATGCCTGTTCCCACTGTGTACCGAATTCCTCGGAATCCGCGTACGTGTGCTTCATGTCTTCTAGTCCTGTACCAACAAGGTCAAGTCTAGTGGTTTGAATCGCAGATACTTGTCCCTTCCTGCTCAAAGCATCGGCCACTGGATTGGCCTTTCCTGGAAGGTACTCAATCATGCCACTGAATTGCTGGAATATCCGACTCCAGCGGTGTTGTCGATCACTCCACTGTGCACTTGGCATCGTCTGAATCCAGCGCAATGCCTGATGGTCAGTGCGAACCTCGAAGTCACGGCCATACAGGAAATGTTTCCAATGTTTCAAGGCCTGTATAACTGCTAGGAGTTCACGATCATAGACTGAGTAGTTCTTTTCGGCAGGTAGTAACTTACGAGACATGTAAGCTACTGGATGACCATTCTGTTGTAATACACCTCCAATTGCGATGTTACTCGTATCGGTGATCACCTGAAATGGTTCGTCCCATGAGGCAAGGGCTAAACAAGGCGCTTCAGACAAAGCCACCTTGAGGTTCTGGAATGCCTCCAACGCTCTTGGAGTCATTCGAATCTTTTGTCTCCTTGTTTTCACTCCTTTTAGCAGATCGGTGAGGTCTGCCGAGAGATCAGAAAACTTGTCAATGTGGGTGGAATATGCCTGGCATATACCCACAAATGATCTAATGTCATAAGCGGTCTGAGGTACTTCCCAGTTGACAATCTCGGCCACTTTAGCCGGATCAAGTCGAATTCCTTCGGCACTGATTATATATCCCAAGTAATGTACCTGGAACAGATAAAATTCTGACTTCTTTTCATTGACATAGAGCTCGTTGCTTTCCAGCAACTTAAGGACTTTCTCCACATCAATGTCGTGCTGCTCAACTGTAGCTGAAAATATGAGTATGTCGTCTAGAAATATGAACACACACACTCCAATCAACTCCCGGAAAATACGCATCATCATGCGGTTAAAGGTAGCTGGGGCGTTCGTCAATCCAAATGGCATAACCACAAATTCATAGTGGGCCCGTTCTGTACGGAAAGCTGTCTTGGGGATGTCCCCCTCAACAATCCGAACCTGGTGGTACCCACTCTTTAAATCCAGTTTGGAGAACACCTTAGCTCCATTCAGCCTTTCGAGAATATAGTCAATCCGAGGCATCGGGAATCTGCTCTTGATAGTCAGCTTGTTGAGTGCACGATAATCGACACACAACCGAGAAGACCCATCTTTCTTCTTGACAAACAAGATCGGTGCTGCAAATGGCGACACACTGGGGCGGATGAAGCCAGCTTGCAACAATTCTTGGAGTTGGCGGTCCAACTCCGACTCCATTGCCTTAGAAAGGCGATACGAAAACTTGCTCGGGGGTTCCGAGCCTGGGAGGAGGTCAATCTTGTGATCCTCCGGTCTGGACGGGGGAAGCTGGGGAGGGAGACTGTCCCGAAGAAAAATCTTCTGGAACTTTTCATGGAGAACCGAGTACTTCTCGGAAGCACTGGCCACCGTCTGGGCTGTCTGGATGTAAATCATCGCACACTGTGCGCCTTTCCTGACTGCTCGCTTAGCCTGCAAGTGGCTTATGAGCGGAAAATTTGGAATACCTGGCTCACACTTAATGGTCACAGGGGTGTTTGACACATTCTGATCGATCTGGAACGTGTGCTTGTCCCACTTGACATCAGGAAGAAACTTGTGAAACCACTGGATACCCAAAATTATGTCTGCTCCTACAAGAGGGGCAACCATAAAGTCACACACAAACTCTATGCCCTGAATCACTAATTTAGCACCTAGAGCTTCATACTTGACGCTCGTAGTCATACCTGTGCTAAAACCCTCCACCTGTTTGTCCATCGGAGTCAGCTCGAAACGGGCACGCCTAGCGGCCTCTTCCGTGATCACATCCTCCGTGCTGCCGCTGTCAAACAAGACGACTCTCTGGCCACCTATGTAGCCAAAGGACTTGAGCAATTCGTTGCGCTCATACTCCTGGTCATGGGCGCTCTTCTGCTTATCTTCAAGCTCCCGGCTAATAATTGCTCCAACTGAAGCACCGGGGGCTGAAGAACTAAGGGTAGCCGCTGGGGTCTGTGTGGGAGCTGTGCTCACCACGGAAGCTGTGGAGGCGGCGGCGGCCTTTGGAGGCTTCTTCGGACAATCCCGAGAAGTATGTCCTTTTGTGTGACAAAAGTAACATCTACCCTCCTTCCTGTACTGAGCAAGCTCCACAGCACTCAACTTGCCACCTGTCTTGCCTGCCTCCGCTTTCTGGTCTGGAGTAAGCTTAGACGCATTGTTCGAGTTCTTGGAGCCAGAGGCTCCCGGGCTCTGTCCTGGGGAAGACCCCGTCTGGTTCTGGCTTTTGCCCCCCGAGGCGTTAGCCTTGGGAGAAGCCGGCTGGGAAGTCTTGGGCTTGCCACCATTGTGTTTCATTTTTGCACTCTGCGCAAGCGAGAGTGCGTCCTCAAAGGTGGCTGGTCTAAACATACGCACCTCTCATTGGATTTGCATGTCCAGGCCATACAAAAACTGCCCTTTCTTGTCCGAATCAGATAAGCCTAATTGCAGACACAAGGTCGAAATTCTATTGGCAAACTGAAGGACTGGTTGCGCGTTCTGACGCGCTCCCTTGAACTCGTCTTCGAGTCGCTCAAGGTAGTGGGGCGGTAGAAACCGCTGCTTAAGGTCACGGACGAACTCGTCCCACACATAAGCTGCCATACCTGCTCTGGTGTGGGCATGAGCCCACTGAGTCCACCAAGGAATGGCCTCACCTTCCAAGTACCAACTAGCTAAGATCACTTTGTCAATATCTGTTTTCCTAACTGCAGCAAAGTAAGCTTCAAATTGATGTAACCATGAATACAGAGTAGTGGGATCGAGTTTACCATTATACTTACTGAAATTCATTTTCTCGGGAAAATGATTCGAGGGCGCCGCCGGTGTCAATCTGGCGTCCAAAGCTCTGAGGTAACGCTCGTGTTCCACTCGTCGCATGGCGTTGTCTTCTCGTTGTCGAATCTCCAATGCACGCATCTGCATCTCAAGCAAGGAGCTTGGCTGCGGCTGTGATCCCGCGAGAGGGTCCCTGTGATGAGGATCTGGTATCTGGGATACGGAAGGAGAGGGAGGAGGAGATGGAAAACGCGACGCTGGAGAGCGAGAACGCTCCTCCAGAGCCAAAATCCGCGCCTTCTGCTCATCCAACTTGGTTGTCTGGTCTGTGATTGCTCGCATCTTCTGCTGGAACATGTCTTGTACACTCAAGCCGGGTGCCCTAGCTGGGCTGCCTGGTGCACTCTGGTCCCATGGTTCTGGTTCTCTCTCGTCGCCAAAGTTCGCCATAGCGGGAAAATGCAATTCCTTTCCGGAACGCAATCTGACCATCCACTATCTGTGTGGGAGACTTCCGGAGGCTTCTGGAGGCTAAAAACCAACCGTCCTTCGAGGGACAGGAGTCACTCCGAAAGGGGTAGTCCACCGGCGTCTAAACACCAACCACACGAGCGAAAAAATTTTCTGGTTTTCTTTGCTGAACCTTTGTCCTTGAAGTGAGCTCTGATACCACTGTAATAGGCGGAAGCTTCGGAGAAGGATCGGTACTTCAAAACTCAGAAATCAGCACTCTTTTTGCGACGGAATTAACACACAAACTGAAAGACGATGTGCAGAAAATAGAGAGAGAAGGGGGAGATGGAGAGGACACAGTATTGGGTCCCAATTACCCTCTGTAGGGCCCCCACCACGGATGGTGTATTTGCTTTATTAGAATGATGTAATTCTGAAAACAAATACAGAAAACTTGACCTTTTCTTGGCTGGAAAACCTGCCCTTGACCTTCAGTCCTTCACCCCTTTGCTTTAGCAAGTTCTTGGCTGTCCTGGCCCTTGTTTGCTTGGAGCACTTGGTGAATTATGAGATGAGATCATTGAGATCTTGGCTGGGCTTTTATACCCCACATAGCATCCAGTCGGCCTGTTTCATGAAGCCCCACGACTAGATATTTTCCAATAAAATGCTTGCACACTAATAATAAATGCTTTCACACTATGCCACCCTGCTGTCCAGCCTGCGCATGCTTCTGGGGCAGCATCCTGGCTGCTGGGCAATCAACGCATGGGTGTGGGACTGCCCCCCACACCTGGCCGCCTGGTTGGGTAGTGTTTCTGACCCTGTCGGCTGCCTGTCCAGCAGCAGTACAGCTGGCCGACAGCCCCTCCAGCCCATGCCATGGCTGGTGGGCACAATGTGGGCCCTCCTGGCCCCTTGGGGGTGGTTCTATACCTCTCCCATGCCCACACTAAGAGTGCAAATGCAAATCCTCGCACTGGGGTAGCCCTATGGGCTGGCCCCATCTCTACATGCAAACCTACATGCCTACAGAGGTCTGGCATCCAGTTGCAAACCAGATACTCAGCACATCTGACATCATTCCAGAGGGAGACTCACAGCGCGGACTGGCACTGTTTCATGTGCAGGACAGTGCACACCTGACCTTAGACTCCTGTGCAGGACAATGCACACCTGGCATCGGACATCTGAGATGGATCCTTGGCTGACTCGTCCCGGACTGGGCTCACATGGGACCAGTTCACCATCCCAGGTCCTGCACCTTCTGTACAGAAATGTCTACGTGGCATCCAAGTGCGGGATGCACGTGACAGCTACATAGTCTGACTTCTAGAAGCTGGCTGACTTGGAGCTTGAGGGGGTATTTAAAGCCCAGCCCGAATTCAGGTTTGCTGTCTCATAATTCACAATGGGTTGCTGCATTTCGGGGGCCAGGACAGCCGAGGGGAAATCTTCAATCAAGGTGAAAATTGCAGGTCAAGTGTCCATAGTGACAGGGGGACGGAGGGACGCCCACGTGGGACGTGGGAACGCCGTCGTGAGCAGAGAGACCTGCACACTGGGCTGGGGACGGCCAGGGGGACGGGACGGAGGGGACGTGACGAGGGGACGGGCGTTCCCCCCGTGGGAACGGGGGGACGTTGTCTACAGGGGACGGGGACGGTTGCAACAACAGCTAAATCTTCAGGCGTTTTTTTTCAAATAAACGACTACTAGCCATTAACACTGGCCATTTGAGAGAGAGAGAGAGAGAGAGAGAGAGAGAGAGAGAGGCGTGGGAAGCTTTTGCAGCAAGGTCGCTAAAACAAGACATGTGGTCTTGGTTGCATTCAGATGAAAGGGGTTACACTTATGCCTCACAACAGTTTCGGGGCACTTATGCTAGATTGGATAGGATGTATATTTTACATCAAGATCTCTTTTTGCCAGAGGTTCTTACTATGATGGTTGATCAGCAACAGGTTTTGTCAGATCATTGGCCGCTTGTGTTTGAAATGATCTATCATCCTGTGGATGCATATAAAGGCTTGTTGGGACGCTTACCTTTGCGCTTAAATCACACTTTTTTGGAGCATGAAGTTTTTGATGTTTATATGCGTCAGTTGATACGACATTTCTCCACAAGAGTGTCCATGGCTGATTATCATGCTTGGCTAGTGTTCCTTACCAACACTCGGAAATTAGCACGGCATTATGGTCTTGCTAATGCCTCTATACAAAAACAGCATGTGGCCCTCCTTGAGTCGCTTTTAAAGGGCTTGCAGGCGTTCATGTTTACTGACTCTATGGATGCAGAAGTTGTGGATGCCATAGAATGGCTGAAAAAGGAGCTATCTAGGGTGCAGGAAGCACAATATGTTCGCTTTAAACTACTTGCACGTCTTGATGCTTTGCGGGATGCTAACTGTCAATCTCATCGCTTCTATGATAAGTTGCATCAAAAACATATGCGTGAGAATATTGTTAGGCTGATGGATGCCAAAGGCAACCTTGTTACTCAACCTTCTGAGGTTATTCAGCATTGCATCAGGTTTTATGAAGATTTGCTTGCCCCTCGAGAGGATGTCTCACCGGCTGTCCTGGCTGCAAGGGAGTCATTGTTTGCTGAAGTACGATATCAAGTTGACCCTGATGTGGCGGTTCAGCTTGATGCTCCTGTTACTCAAGGGGAAGTGGAAGCTGTTCTCTCCAAACTTCCCATGGGAAAGAGCCCTGGTTGGGATGGTTTGACAAATGAGTTTTTCCGAAAATATGCTGATCAGCTTGCAGAGCCTTTGACGCTTATTTGTCAAAGGGTTTGGGATGAGGGATATATGCTTGCCGATTGGAAGTTGGGCATACTTCGTTTGTCGCCCAAAGTCCCTTCGCCTACTTCTTTGGCTCAATGGCGCCCGATCTCACTTATGGGTATTATGTATAAAATCTTTACAAAGATTTTTGTCAATCGCTTGCAGAAGGTGCTTCCTACTCTTGTTCATCCATATCAATATGGATTTGTGCATGGCAGGAATATTTTGCATAATATTCTTAATGTTCAAATTGGAGTGGATTATGCCAAGGCAAAGAAGCAAGAGATTGTGATGGTGCAGCTGGATCTTGAAAAAGCTTTTGATCATGTCAGCTGGTCTTTCCTTTCTCAGTTAATGACAGCCATGGGCTTTGGTCCCAAAATGGCTAATTTGGTGCATTTACTTGGCTCTGGCTCTATCACGCGGATTATGCTCAATGGAGGACTTTTGGATGGTATTTCTCTCACCCGTTCTCTCCGGCAGGGCTGTCCTCTTAGCCTTTGCCATTGCCACTCATCCTATGTTATCTCGCCTAGATGCTATGGCATCGCATGGTGAAGTGGTTGGTTTGCATCTCCCTCATGGCATGTGAATGCGGCTCATCCTGTCCATATTCGCTCATCACACATTTTATCGCATATTCTCCTTTCTTGGCATGAAGTTCTACTGTTGGCTCGGTGGGATCCTGGTCATGAAAGACTACTTTTGAACTCTTTGCAGTTCGAAACATTTGTGGAGTCGCGTGTCATTGTTTGGCCAGACAGAGATGCTTCACGCATACGACTCAACCGCATGGTCAGGCTAGGCTTGGTTAGAATCCGAGATGCTGTGATACCTGGTCGTGACAGGCCATATTCATTTCGTCGTATGCGGCAACACTTTAGGGTTCCTCGGACATTTCAGCCACTATGGGTTGACATCATGCATGCAGTTGAGCCTTTTACTCCATTGCCTCGGCCATCTGCAGATCAGCCTTGGCTTGATTGGGCACTATGTAAATCTGGTGACTTGATATCACTCTCAGCTAACCAGGTCTATCATAAGCTTGTATCAGAGAAAGATTGGGTTTCAGCCAAGGCCAATAAGGTGTGGGGATTGCACAAGTCTAAATCATGGTGGCAGAAAACTCTTATGCGTGGTTGGCAGTCTAAACTTCCTTACCAAGGTAAGGTTTTCATTTGGAGGATGTTGGTGGGAGGGTTACCTACACGGGATCAGCTGAGCCGTCGTAAAATTACACTGGCCTCTTGCTTCTTCTGCACGACATGCACTGAAACAGTTATGCATCTGTTCATGAGTTGTCCAGTGGCCCGTCAGATTTGGTCTTTTGTCTCTCGCGTTTGGGAGGCAGTAGAGAGGTCTACTGTTTCGGCTCATCAGTGGATATTTGGGATTTGTCCTCAAGTCATTACTTCAGACAGCCACCTTGTGATATTCCATTTCCTTAGATGGACAGGACTTTGGCATATTTGGACTACACGGAATGGGTTCATTTTTGATTCCTTGTCTGGAATACATGGGCACATTCTACGTATCTGTGGTTTGCTGCTTTGGCAGTTTTCTTCTCTTCTCTCAGCTCAGCTACTGGATGCAGATGTTATTTCGTTATGGTCTACGGCGGCTCGGCTGGCTCATCTTTGATGCTTTTATCTGGGATGCTTATTTGGCTAGGAGGCTTTCTTATTAGTGTACAGGTTTGCATGGTCATGATCCTTTAGAGGATCTTTTGTGGGGGTTTTGTTTGGGGCCATAGGTTCTGTGTGAGCCATGTGGCTGATGTACATTTTACATATAATATAAAACACCATTTCACGAAAAAAAAAGAAAAAAGAGAGAGAGAGAGAGAGAGAGAGAGAGAGAGAGCAACACAAATATGTAATGGGCTTGGAGCCACTCCTCTTCTACTCAAGCCTTCCAAGACTTGAGTTCCTCTCCACGATCTCCCTCTCCTACTCAAGCTTTCCTCTCCACTATCTCCCTCTCCTACTCCACGGTCCATCACCTTCCTCTCCACCCTCTCCTACTCACTACACCGTCCCCACCCCCCGGTCCCCGTTCCCTACCTTTAGCCGTCCCCGTCCCCGTTCCCGTCCCCCGTCCCCATCCCCGTCCCCGTCCCTTGGTAACTATGCAAGTGTCATGCACTCTGCACTGTAGTGCATGGTGACAAGATGACTCATCATCATCAGTGCAACATTGTACATTATTAGTACCCTTTAGGATGATATTTGTCGTACGCCGTGACCCCATTGTAATCCTCAGTCCAAGATAAGTCAAGCACAAGCTACGTAGGTCATTCCTCAGCCTTAGACAGCTAGTTAGTCAGTCCCAAATCCCTTAACCCACTTGAAGAGATGCATTCATGTGTGTAGAGTCAGTAGAAACCTTAGGGTTTGCATTAGAAAGCACTCTGCATATTGCATATCATTCATCCATTGCATATAGACCATTGGAGAAGCCTTCAAATAACATCTAGTATTTATTAGTATTTATCTGGCATTTTTTCCATAATTTCCAACATTTAATACCATTTATTTATCATGAACAAGTCGTGTAGAGCATTTAGTGTCCAGTCGGCCAGTCCTTTAGCCAACCGACCAGCCACTTAGAAGCATATAAATAGGTTGCTTTTGCACCATTCACTCATTCATATCATTATTCAGCCAACAAGCCTTCAACGCTTGGAGCCTTCAGCCCAAGGAGCATAAGCGATTGGAGCATTCAGCATATCAGCCATCAACGTTTCATCCATCAGCATATAGGAGCATCAACGCTTGAGCATTCAGCTTCATTCATCAAAATGCAGCATCTATAGCATTCAACCCTACAGATCACCTTGCATTTTCAGCATACATACAATTTTCAGCATCCTTATCTACATCGTTTGGCTACAGCTACTTGGTGAAGGTAAAACTCAGCATTCATATTCATTTTCAGCATTCATACATAGCCTAGAACAGTCCCAAATAGTCCACACCTCAGCCTCAAATTTGTAGCCTTCCCTCATTCCATTGGGAAGAGTGCATAGGCTCGAGATTGGTCATCATTGGTGCTTCTACAGCCGTGTACAGTTCAACTCAACTCTTGGTCCTCAGTGATCTTGCGTTTGGCTTATCGTAGTGCTCAGTCAGTTGCTTCAAAGTAATAAAGCAAATACTATTCCGGTAATAGGATAGGGGACCCTTCAGTGGATAATTTAGGACCCCATACGGTGTATAGTTTCTCTCTCTCTCTCTCTCTCTCTCTCTCTCTCTTTCTTTCTTTCTCTCTCTCTCTCTCTCAAATCTCTTAAAGTTTGAAGCATAGTAGCACGAAACGGCGTTTCCGCCCCCAGGAAACGGTTCGGGCGTTTCCGGAAACGGCAGGCCGGCGGAAACGCCGTTTCCGCGTATTTTTTTTTTTCAGGTTTTGACGGGGGGGGGGCCGCGTGCGTTTTTTCATTTTCGCTCTCCTTTCCTGCAGCGCTGCGCTTCTTCGAACCTTGCGCCTTTTCACCACAAAGGGCCAAGGCTCAAGGCCAAGGCCCTAAGGCTCAAGCCTTTGCCCCCAGTGCCCCCCACAAGGCTCCAAGGCCTGTACTCTGCAGGCAGCTTGCTCCAGTGCTCTCCAATCTCACAGGTGGCTGCCCATTCTTCAAGGCTTCAAGGCCCAACTTCCAAGCCTCCAAGGGCAAGTGTTCTCGAGGGTAAGTGCTTTCAACTTCAAGTCTCACTATGCCTACAGATCCCTATTGGCAGTATGCAACAAAAGGGGATGGATATGTCGGAGGTGGGGGTTCCCGCAAGTGGAAATGTAATTTTTGTGGATATGAAAAAACAGGTTCAGTGACCCGGGTAAAAGACCATTTGGGGCATGTCCCAGGCAGAGATGTCGCTTTATGTCAAAATGTGCCGCCCGATGTATTGGCATCACTTGAGGGTTGGAGAAAGCAACGCCTTGGTTTGGATGTTGGTGAGCAACATATGGCAGCACATGCAACAGGTGAAGCATCCTCGAGCCAAGTGGCCTCTTCAAAGAGGACTAGAGTTGAGAGCCAGACAGATGTATCTTCGAGTGTGGGTGAGGGCCCTAGTGCAAAGAGGACACCTTTACCTAGTGTGGAAGTGCCTGCAAAGGGTTCATTGCAAAGAGCAAGCATTACAGCAGGCTTGCAAAAGCAAGCCATGAAGGAGGCAACAAGGGAGGTCACGCGCTTGTTTATACGGTGTGCTATCTCTTTCAATGTGGCTCGCACCATACAATGGAAGAAGACCATGCGGGCCGTTAGCCGCATTGGCTGTGAGTGGGAGGGTCCCTCGGCTGAGACAATCCGCACACGAGAATTAAAGAAGGAGAAACTCAACGTAGAAGGCCAGCTTGAGTTTTTGAAAGAAACATGGAAGAAATATGGCTGCACTATCTTATGTGATGGATGGTCAGATGTACGCAAGAGGAATGTGTATAATGTGCTTATCTCCTCTTGCAAAGGCACCATGTTTTACAAGGCCATTGATGCATCGGCTGCGGGTCTCACCGTTACAGGTCTCTTTATTTGGACACACATCAAGAAGGTGATTGAGGAGATTGGCCCACAAAATGTTGTGCAGGTTATTACGGATAATGGAAGCAATTGTGTCTCCATGGGGAGTATGTTGGAGGATGCATTCCCAACAATTGTGTGGACCCCTTGTGCCTCCCATAGTCTTGATTTATTGATTGAGGATTTGGGGAGAATTTTTTGGGTCAGTGAAATCTTTGCCACCGCGAGGAGCATTGTCAAATTTGTGACACAAAGACCAAAGGTTTTGAGCATGTACAGGGCTAATAGTACCTTGGAGCTTCTCAAGCCATCCACTACGAGGTTTGCATACATGTTCATAGTGCTTGAGCGGCTTCTTCGTGTGCGGCCAAATCTGATTCGCACTATTAGTTGTGATGCATGGATCCAGTCGGGTAAGAGTATGACCCCAAAGTTTGTGGATTTTAGACGCAAGATCCTCAATGAAGCATGGTGGGAAGAGGCAGAGGCATTAGTGAAGACCTTAAATCTCATCTACACGGTCTTGCGCATCACGGACATGGAGGGGAGTACACTAGGCCTCATTTATGAGTACATGGATAGGATCGGGAAGGCACTAGACAACAATGCCTACCTATCTGTAGAGAGGTACGTACTTCTTCGCTCATGACTCATGGCTCATGAGCCTTTGCCAAATTGCCTTTTTGTCTTGGCTCTTTTCTAAGTTATAACTTTAAAGTCTTTCTTTGGTTTTGTTTGTTACTTGTAACTTGTAGAATCGCGGAGATCAAGCAGATTTGGCAAAACCGTTGGGTTTGGTTTCATAGACCAATCCATGCTGTGGCTCATGTGTTGCATCCTCTATGGCGTAGCGAGGATCAGCTTGAGTGTGAGGAGCTAAACGATGACTTCCAAACCTATGTGGAGAAATGGTGTGGTGGCAATTTGCAGATGTTGCGATGCTTAGAGGATGATCTCCTTGCTTTCCGCAACAACACTGGCTACTTCACAAGACCTACTGCAAAACTTCGAGAAACGCAGCTTCAGCCGGTCTCATGGTGGGAGAAATATGGACATGGTGTGCCTACGTTGGTGAGTAAGAAGTCCCTCCGCTTAAGCTTTAACGGCGACACCTTATTTGTATAATGTACTAATCCTAAATCTGCTCTTTGAACAGAGACGTCTTGCCATTCGAGTCCTCTCACAAGATTGCAGCTCTGGAACTTGTGAGAGGAATTGGAGCACATGGGCGCTCTACCATACGAAGAGGAGGAACAAGTTGACTACAGCCCAACTTGAGCGTCTTGTTTTCTGCAATTGTAACTTGAAGCTTCTTGAGCGGGCAGCTATGGGTCCTGAGCCAATGCAAGTGAATGTCGACAAGATTGACATTGAGAAGGTGCGGGATATTCCCACAATTCTACAAGAGGACCGAGATCTTTACACTTTGCTTTACGAGGAGGCCACAACACCAGTTCACGACACACGTGGTGGTCGTCGTAGGAGAGGGAGGCCGGCTGCAGCTAGTACTAGTGCTGCTAGAGAGGAGGCTACTGGAGAGGACTCATCTTCTTGCAGTGAGGACACACGCGAGAGCCATGAGGACTCTCAGGAGGATTCAGACTCCTCGGGTGCTTCAGATGAGGCTCAGCAGTGATCACTGATTCACTGATGTTCCATGTTTTTTGTTTAGTTCTTCTTATCCTTAGGGATTATGGACAGCCGGCATGTCGGTTATTTTGTAGTTTTTGAACCTCTGACTCCCAAGTTTGATGATCATTGCTGATATGTATGATGTATTATGATCACAATTTGCAGCTTGCTATGTATGCTTCGGCCTTCAGCCTTTAGTTTTTTATGGTTCACATGAATTTGCCGCGACATCATACATGTCCATTTGGCATTATCTACATTCTGTTAAGTGTTATGATTCTAATGTCCACTTGAGTCTTTGATGTGTCTTGTTTGAGGTCTCTATGCATGTTTTTTGCATCTCTTGACATAAGTTTATTTAATAGGATGTCTCTATGCATGTTTTTTACATGTCTAAAATAAATTCAAAAGAAACTCCGTTTCTTGCCGTTTCCGACCTCGCGGAAACTCGGAAACTCCGTTTCCGACCCGGTCCGAACCGACCGTTTCTGCCGGTCCAGGTTACTATGGTTTGAAGTCATAAAGTGGATTGCTAAACTCGCGAAACTTAGGATACAGAAGATGGTGTGAGAATTTGTGTGACAGGATCCTTAATTACGAATACTTTCGTTGCATGTTACATTGGTATTAGATTCAGCTTGTCCACACACACCGTATTCTAGTGTGAGGGCATCCTTGGATGGTCAGATTGCGTTCCGGCACGACCATCGACTTCAGCATCATGTCGACAAAGGAGAGTATCCATCAGCCGGAATTCGTCTTCCCCGAAGGAGACCTTGCTCTTCCGACTACAGCAGACACCATAGCTCTACTCAGAGCTCAGAATGAGCTTCTCATGGAGTGTCTCCAACTCTTGGAGGCAACATCAGCACGTCCTCCTCCGCCTCCAGCGACCCCCAACTTCATCTCCCTCTTCTTTCAGATGGAACAACAAAGAAGAGAAGACGAGGCTCGACGGAGAGAAGAAAAAGTAGAAGTTGAAGCAAGAAAGCAACAAGAAAAAGTAGATAGACGGGACTATGAGGAAGCCCAACGCAGGATCAAAGAAGACCAGCGTCAGGGTGAACTTGCCGCTCGGAACCACCAACGAGAGCTCGATCAAGAACGTTTGTTACTCGAACACCAAAGGGAAAAGGAGGCCATGCATCTTAGATATCAGCACCTCTCTTCAGTTTCCCCACCCTTAGGTGCCACCGGTCAGCAGCCCGCGACATTGACTATCGTCATTCGAAGTCAACCAAATTTTAGTAAGTATGATGGTGAGTGATCATTTAGGAGTTAATCAGTTTATTCATCAATTTACTGCTCATTTTTCATTAGCTAGGATTACAGATCCTTAGGATAGAGTCCACGTAGCAGCTCCCCACCTTACGGGTGAGGCTATCACTTGGTGGCAGCATCGGTCTAGTCTTCATACAAACCAGACCACAGGTGTCACAGCTTTTAGCTGGGATACATTTGTTGATGACCAGATTTCTCCCGTCCAAGTATATGATCGGCCTGGTAGATGAGTTCTATGGACTCAGACAGAACGGGTCTCCAGTGCTTCAGTTTTCCAGAAAGGTTATAACTTTAGCACAATAGTTAGGGTTATCTGAGCAGGCCAAGATGGATCAATTCATTCGAGGATTAGATTCTAACATCCGGTTCACAGTTTGCAACTTTGAACCCAGTACATATGACCGGGCTTTGACTCTTGCTCAAAATGAATATGAACGGAGGCAAGCCCAAGCAATCGTCACAGTCCATTACCAAACCCCAGCAACAACAATCTGCTATGTAGCCAGGGAAAGATAATGTATCTTCTAAAGATGCTAAGAAGGATAGCAGTAATAGCTCTAGTTCAGGGGGGGTAAGAAGGATAAGAAATCCAAGCCTAAGAAAACCCCCGAGGAAAAGGCTAAAGTAGGCATCACTGGAGGCTATCTTCCTCCAGAGGAGCAAAGGAAATACCAGTTAGAAAATAGATACTTTTTTTGTCATGCCATAGGGCATGGTAAGAAGGATTGCCACAAATGGCAAGCGGAGCAAGCCTCCAAAGCTCCTTCTGCCACAGTTGCCACAGAATCTCCAGCTTCTCCAGCCCCACCTACTACCACAAATGCAGTTCAGCTTTTACCTTCTATGCATCTTATGCCATCCGTGGTATTTGATGCTAAGCAGGAGGGTGAGAGTGATGCCGCACTGAAAAGCCTCATCCGAGCTTATGGCTCTGCCAAGGGCCGACAGCTTGTAGTCCTATTCGACATGGGCAGTTCTGAGGACGCCATCTCTTCCGAGTTGGCTAACAAGATGAGCTGCACATTAGTGCCATATCATTTGGATGTGGACGGGTTCACACCTAGTCTCCGCATCCACATATCTCAGAAGGCACAACAATTTGCCTTTGAAGTTCAAAAAGCCTCATTCCAATGAGATTTCATTCTTGCCTCTTCTGGGGTGTGACATGATCTCAAGAATCCAGTGGTTTCGTCATAGTCACAGGGGACGGAGGGGACGGAGGCTTGGAACGTCGGGACGGCGCACGGACGGGGACAGCGCACGGACGTCCCCCACGAAACCTTTCTCACAGGGGACGGCGCAGGGACGGGGACGGCGCTGTGCGGGGACGACAGAGAGCTGTTGCGCCTGCCGTTTTTGGCTGTTGCGCCTGCCCGTTTCTAGCCGTTTATGGTTGTTGGCTCTTTGAGGCTTGGCCCTCTCTCTCTCTCTTGCCCTTGAGGCTTTCCTCTCTCTCTCTCTCTCTCGCCTTTCTATATAAGAACAAGCCTCTACAAGGCTACAAGCACACACAAGTTCACAAGTTTCAAGGCTCAAGCTTTCAAGGCTCAAGCTTCTTCTCTCTTCCAACTTCCAAGTTCCAAGCTCTAGGGCCTAGGCTCTCACCTCTCCCTCAAGCCTCGAGTCTTGACTCTTCCAACTTCCAAGCCTCTAGGCTCTCTCTCAAGCCTCGAGTCTTGACTCTTCCAACTTCCAAGCCTCTAGGCATTTGACACAGTACCACGAGAGAGGCTCTTTCAGCGCCTGCAGTCTCTTGGCATACCAGCAGATATGACATGGGGCATCTATGCATTATATGAGCAGGTTTTTGGGCGAGTCAGATGTCCAGGAGGTATGTCCGAGACTATTGCTAGCACCATTGGTGTGAAGCAAGGATGCCCACTTTCCCCCACGCTATTTGGGTTATACATTGATGAGGTGGCTGACTTCATTACACGGGGAGGCGGAGATGGAGTTGATTTAGCAGGTACCTCAGTACATATTATGCTCTATGCTGATGATATTGTATTAGTGTCTGAGTCCCCAGGTGGTCTACAGCAGCATCTACATGCACTCCATGATTTCTGCACACAGAGGGGTCTTACTGTGAACCTAGGGAAAACCAAGGTTATGGTCTTTCATACATCGAGACAGGGCAGGAGTCAGCTGACATTCACTCTCGCCGGATGCCAGGTGGAGGTGGTGACATCATACGTGTACCTAGGGGTTACCTTCTCTGCAGCAGCCACACGCTTTACCATGGGTTCAGCAGCCAGAGCTAGATTGACACGGGGATATGCAGCATTGGCTATGCTAGAGAGACAGTGCCACCAGGCGCATTTTCAGGAGCCCCGGACGAAGGGGTGGCTATTTGACACATTAGTCACACCGGCATTGATGTATGGAGCAGCAGTATGGGCGCCAGGCCTTGCTACCCATTGGTGGACACAGATAGAGAGACCACAGGCTCTCATGATGGCACGCATGATACGCAGCAAACCGTCAGTACCTCATGACATTATCCGAGCAGAGTTTGCTACGCCTCCTATGATGGTAGAGGCCATATTTCAGACTATATGCCTGCTAGACAGATTCAGAGAGATGCCACAGGACAGATTATCATACAGAGCTTTTCAGGCATCTAGACAGTTGGCTGAGGCAGGAGACAGAGGATCATGGTATGCACAGGTCACACATTGGTTCTCACAGCATGGCCTAGACATGGATCATCTACCACCATTCCAGTATGACAGGGATGCACCACATATCCGTCTCTCTCATAGTGAGAGGAACAGAGTATTGAGACAGGATCTATGGCAGCTCTATACACGAGAGACATGGATATCGCCTACACAGCCTCTTCCACCAAAGATGCTATACTACAGAGATCACTTCATGAGTATCACTGATGATGGATTTATAGAGAGGCCTAGATACATGGAGGGCTTTTTACCACACGGCTCCCGAGTGGCTATTGGTCAGCTCAGAGTTTCATCACACCGATTGGAGATTGAGACTGGCAGAGCAGCACGGATCCCCCGAGAGGAGAGGGTATGCAGATTGTGCAGAGAGGAGGTGGAGAGTGAGGAGCATTATGTATGCAGATGCAGAGCATATACAGCCATCAGAGAGAGATATCCCATTTTATTCAGAGAGCCACATTCCCTACGCCAGATCTTTGAGACAGCAGACCAGCGCATACTGGGGAGATACATTCTAGACATACAGCGCCACAGAGAGACATTATTGCAGGCTCAGACAGCTCCAGAGGGGGGGCGACAGACACAGATTACTACATTTTTTCAGAGATCCATACCCCTCCCAGCCCCTACACGGCAGGGAATTACTCTCCAGAGAGCAGAGACACTTAGAGCCCGCAGGAGACAGAGGACACCTGGCTTTCGGACACCACGCCTATACCAGAGAGAGATGACAGAGATCAGAGCTCAGTTTCACAGAGAGGGTGCGGAGCGACTGGCTCGCTTCAGAGCACACCCAGGCATGTTCTTCAGGGAGCTGTGGACACCCCCTTCACTGATGTATACCATTTTATACCCCCAGTATGGTACAGGATGGGGCTAGCTAGGTTGCATATCATGATTGTATACTCCATGCATATAGCTTTGCATTCTCCTAGTAATAGAGCTCCATCCCCTGCACACCCAGATTCAGCTTTTTTATTCAGTACTTTTTCATTTTGTTGGGATGACAGAGGATAACCCCATACAGGTACTCCGATTTGTCTCATAGGCCGAGTTCGGTCTTTTGGAAGACGTTAATAAAATCTTTCTTTCTTTCTTTCTTTCTCTCTCTCTCTCTCTCTCTCTCTCTCTCTCTCTCATTCCTCAAGGCTCTCTCTCTCTCTCTCTCTCATTCCTCAAGGCTCAAGAGTCAAGCCATCTTCAACCATGGCATCCTCCTCACGTGCCGGGTTTCTCGTAGAAGGACAACGGGATGGACATGGTGGGAGGAGGTTAACTACACCACATCCGTTCATGGAGGCGGTTCTCGGCCATGGGTATGCAAGCTTTGCCCGTGCCGGCGAACGGGTGGCGCCGACAAAGTGCGAGCCCACCTCTTGCATGAGAGTGGGCATGAGGTGAGGTTTTGCACGAATGTCACGCCTAAGAAGAGACGGGAACTTCTTGACAAGCTTAGCATCTACGAAGCGGTCGAAGCGACAAGAACGACACCACGAGTGGCCGTGGATCCTGCGACGATGGGGAGAGGAACTCAAGCCTCTACAATGGAGTCGTGGTGGATCTGGATCATGCACACCATCACCTTCACCACCAAGTCGGAATGTTACTCCATCCACGACACCGGCACCCTCCATCTCCACGGCCTCTCAATCATTACGTGGCCCACGACGACAATCTACACTTGGGGAGAATTGGAACCCCAAGTTGAAGGAGGAGGTGGATATGGCGGTGGCCCGCTTCTTCTTCCACGACCACATTGCCTTTCAAGCGGCTAGGTAAGTGCAATCGATCATTGCCAATTCATCATTCATGTTTTCATCATCCTAGTCCCCTTCTCATTAGTAAATTACTTTCTTGAATAGGTCGGAATACTTCAAGGTCATGGTTAAGAAGATTGCGCACTACATTGCTCGAGAAGGAGAAGCGCATTGTAGAGCAAGCGGTCGACAACACAAAGCGGCAATGGGAGAGGAACGGAGTCTCCCTCATTATGGATGGATGGAGTGACACTCGCAAGAGGAGTATTCACGGCATGGTTGCATATTCCCGCGGAGAGATGTACTTCATCTCATCTCATGATGCATCCGGCACTGGGAAGAGCGCGGATGTGCTTGCGGCGGAGTGGGCTACCACCATGGAGATCGTTGGCCCCGAGCATGTAGTGGGCTTTGTTGCGGATGGGGAGCCTTCCAATAGGGCGGCGGGAGCTATTCTCCAAGGTATGTATGGACATGTCACGGTGTCCTTTTGTATGGCTCATTGCCTAAACAACCTCCTCAAGGACATCGGGGCATTACCATGGATCAGCCCGCTCATTGAGGAGGCCAACACCATGGTCTCCTTTGTCCTCAACCACCAAAGACTTCGGCATGAGTTCAACAAGAGGTCCTGTCTCTCTCTCTCCTCAAATATTCCGACACCCGGTTTGCCTACAACTTTCTCATGTTGGGCCGGTTGAAGGATTGTAGCGGTGCTTTGAGGGGGCTTTTCCTTAGCGACGAGTTTGTCGCCATGCAAGAGTCCCATACAAACACTGGCCAAGAGTGTAGGCTACGGGCGGATGACGCCTCTTGGTGGGAGCGTGTGAAGACCACAGATGCTATGGTGAGGCCCATAGTCCACCTATTGAGGATTGTAGACGCTATGCAACCATGCATAGGCAAGGTCTACGAGGCCATGGATCGCATGATAGAGAAGTTGAAAGACTTCGTGCCTGACGAAGACAGATACGAGGAGATCCATGCCTTGTGTCTAGGAAGGTGGAATTCCTACTACTCTCCATTGCATGCAGCAGCTTATGTGGTGGACCCAGAATTCCAAGGCAACAAGCAGGAGAGCGACCGGGAGGTGAGCGCTGGATGGAGGATCATCTTGGATCGTCTTGTGCTGCCTGATGCATCGGTTAGGCGCAAGATCAGCTACCAGCTTTGGATGTACAAGTCATTTCATGGCTCCTATGGCTGTCATGATGCACAGGTTGACCGCTCCAAAGTTGGTGCTGCTCTATGGTGGGAGGACTTTGGTTCAGATGGACCGGAGCTGCAGCAGCTTGCCATCCGCATACTTAGCCAGGCCGTTAGCTCCTCTTGCTTGGAGCAACTTTGGAGTACCTACAGCCACATTGCCTCTAGGAAGAGGAACCGACTCGGGGTAGAGCGTGCCAATGACCTTGTCTTCGTTAGCATGAACTTGCGAATGCTTTGCAAGAGCGTGACCAAGAAGGCAGATTCCTTCACTGAGTGGGAGATGAGTCAACAAGAAGAGCAACAAGAGGATGAGGTGCAGGAGCAGCATGCCAGTGAGGATGAGACTGAGGATGAGCTTGATGCTTCTTTGGCACAAGCTACCCATGACCATGAGGCGAGCACTTCACGTGGATGATCATTCATGGATCATGATTCATGGGCCTTACTACTTAGCTCTAGCCTCTAGCCTCTAGCCTCTAGTCTTCAGCACTTTTTTGTCATTGACTCATTTGAGTCCGTCCATGTATTTTGCCTCCTTAAGGCTTAGTCTTGACTCCTGAGTCTTGACCGTTGAGTCATGACTCATTTTGTATCTACCTAATTATTAATATGACTCAAAAGCTTACCATTTTAGTGTAAATTTGTGCTCATTTTGATGTACTTCCAAAGTAGAATAAGTGTAGAGTAGAAAATTTAAAAAAAAAAGGTACTTTTTGAGTGTCGTTCCCTTCCCTGTCCATGTTCCCTACTTATGGCCGTCCCCCGTCCCGTCCCGTCCCCGTCCCCCGTCCCTTGTGACTATGGGTTTCGTCAATTGAGCCTATTTCCGATCAGGGGCAGGACACTTTTACTATCTGTAAAGGTTTTCCTGAGCCCGTCATGATTCGTGGGAATAGAAGCATTCTTGGCATCCCATTGATTTCGCATCTCTAGGCCCGACGAGCTATCCACAAGGGAGCGGAAGGGGCACTACTTTATGTTCGTGCTCAGATAGCCTCTACCTCATTGGTAGCACCTATCTCATCCTCAGTCCCACAGTTAGTAGACCTCCTGTCTAGACATCATGACATCATGCTCAGGGACGATCTTCCACCCAGTCTCCCTCCATCACGTCCTGAGGACCATCATATCGATTTGGTCCTTGGATCGGAACCTCCTAGCAGGTTCCCCTATCGTCTTTCCAAGACTTTAGAGGGCGAGCTAGAAAGACAGCTATTTGAGCTCCTCCGAGCCGGATTTGTTAGGCCTTGTTCCTCACCATTTGCTGCACCTATCCTATTTGTCCAAAAGAAGGACAAGTCTGCACGCCTTTGTGTAGACTATAGGGCATTGAATAAACTCACCATTAAGAATAAGTTTCCTATGCCAAGGATTGATGAGTACATTTTGGAGCGTTTAGATGGTGCAAAATTTTTCACCAAAAACAGCTTTCCAGACAGAGTGTGGTCACTACGAGTTCGTAGTCATGCCTTTTGTGCTTACCAATGCACCCACAACCTTCTATAAAACGATGTCTAGGATTTTCGTAGTCCTCATTGGTAAGTGTGTCTTCATCTTTTTTGATGACATACTTGTATTCTCAGCCACTGCGGAGCAGCATGAGAAAGATGTGGAGAAAGTCTTTGTCAAATGCACTCTGCACTCAGTGCACGGTGACGAACTGGCTCATCATCAGCAGTGCAACAGTTGTACAATATTAGAACCCAATAGGATGATATTTGTCGTACGCCGTGACCCCATTGTACATCCTCAGTCCAGGATAAGTCAGGCACTTCATGCATGTAGAGTTAGTAGAAGCCTTAGGGTTTGCATCAGAAAGCACTCTGCATCTTGCATAATATGCATTCATATGCCTGTGCATCATTTAGAACATCCCAGAAGCCTTAGGAAATTTATCTGGTATTTTTTCCATATTTTATAGTATTTATTTAGCATTTATTGTCATTTATAAATATAAACTTTATAAAATGACCAGCCAACTTGACCAGCCTCTAGTTAGTATAAATAGGCTTGAATAGGGCTTAGTTTCTCATTCAGTCTTCAGTGTGCTAAGAGCTTTCCTCCTCAGCCCTAGGAGTTCCCTTGCCTTCAGCACTAGACTAGTCTCATCCAGCCCTTGGAGTGCTTGAGGTTGCTTCAGCCAGCCTTGTTCATCCAACACCTGCAAGTCAGCAGTCCCTACAGCCCTAGGGGCCCGCATCCAGCATCAAATCAGCCCTGATTCAGCATACAGTCCAGCCTCAGTTCAACGCCAGAATTCAGCCAGTGTTTTCTGCATCTGTCCAGCCGTACACCTGTGCGTTTACAGTTCTGTCCAGCAGTAGTACACGCCTGCGTTTCTGTCCAGCAGCAGCAATACACTTATGCGTTTCTGTCCAGCAGCAGAACAGCCTGCGTTTTCAGTCTTGCAATTCACTACTTGGGCTATATCATCGGTTCCGATGGGATTCGATTGGACCCCTCAAAGGTTAAAGAGATATTGGATTGGGACATCCCTCAGACCGCCCAAGAGATCCGTTCTTTCGTAGGTCTTTGTCAAGCCTACAGCACCCATGTTCACCAGTTTTCCAACCTGGCAGCACCTCTCACCGACTTGCTGAAGGGGGTGAAGACTTGTAAACAAAATGTCTCAGTCACAGGCAAGGCGCTTGATGCATTTTGTGCACTCTAGAAAGCTGCCTCAGAAGCGCTTGTTTTGAAGTTAGCATCTTGGAACCTTTTGAGGTCATTACCGATGCAAGCAATGTAGCCATAGGTGCAGTTCTCCAGTAGGACAATAGATCCGTGGCCTACTACAATCGAAAGTTGGATGTCGCCGAAAAGAATTATAAGTGGCTTCAAACCATGCCAAGTGCCCCGTGGAGTGATCGGCAAGCCAGGTGGAGTCAACTCTTCCAACAATTTGGAGGAATGATTGAGTACATCTCTGGTAAGTATAACCCAGATGCAGATGCTCTTAGTCGAAAGCCAGCATCCAGGCAGTGCAGGGGTCTACCATTCTCGAAATCACGGGGAAGGACTTAGATAGCATGAAAGACCAGTATGTCGACACCCCTGAGTTTGGTACTCAATACAATTTGGCCCTCACTTCTGAGCCTGGCTATTATTCAGTGCATAACGGTTGGTTGTCTTCAAGAATCAACTCTATGTCATTTGGGAAAAGCGATCAGCTCTTCTCCATGATGCTCATGACTCCTTAGTTAGAGGACATAGAGGTATCAACAGGACCCTCGAGAAACTACAACGGTTCTTTTATTGGCCAAAAATGAGGTGTGATGTGTATTCACATGTTCAAGCCTGTAAGATTTGTCAAAAAGTTAAGGTTCCACATACAAAGAAGGTTGGGTTACTTCAACCTTTACCTATTCCCGATGGACCTTTCATCGAAATTTCTATGGACTTTGTAGGGCCTCTACCAACATTCACCGGATCCCGTAACACTCAGTGTTTTACCATTGTGGATTGCTTCAGTAAGTTCTACATGCTCATCCCATGTAAGCATACGGCCACATTTGAGAACGTAGCTTGTCTTTTTCTCAAACAATGGTAAAACACTCAGTGTTTTACCATTGTGGATTGCTTCAGTAAGTTCTACATGCTCATCCCATGTAAGCATACGGCCACATTTGAGAACGTAGCTTGTCTTTTTCTCAAACATTGTTACCCCATTTGTGGTTTGCCTAGCACCATCACCTCACACAGAGATTCCAAGTTTACCTCGCATTTTTGGAGTGCATTATTTGAAAACTTTGGAACTAAGTTACAATTGTCTAGTGCATTCCATCCATAGACAGATGGCCAGACAGAAATCTATAAACAGTTGGTCTTTGATGTTCTCAAGTCATATTGTCATGACCAGCAGTCCAAATGGGAACATTATGTTCCGTTGCTACAAGCCATCTTGAACGATACTCATTCATCCAATGTCGGACGGACTCCGTATGAAGCAGTCTTTGGTCTTTGTTTCTCTTCTCTTTTGATGAGATTGGTGTCTCCATCTCTTGAGGCTAACAAAATGACGGAAGCATTTTCTGAAATCATTGAGTCAGTTAAGGACCGCTTGACCAAAGCACATGAAGCTTATAGCAGACAGGCTAATAAGTCTAGACGAGATGTCCACTTCAAGGATGGGGATTGGGTCTATCTACGCATCATGAAACAGAGATTGAAACAAGTGGGCAAACGTTGTCCCAAGCTTTCTTTACGTAGTTTTGGACCCTTTCCAATAGTTAAAAAGATAGTGATGTCTCCATGAAGTTGAAGTTGCCTAACAGTTGGACAATGCATGATGTTTTTCATGATTCTTAGCTAAAACCATATGTTGGACCAGAAGTTTTTCATGTTTCAGATGAACAGCTGGTAGGCGAAGCAGAAGTCATTGAGCCTGAGCAGATTCTTCTTCATCGTTGGAAGCATGTTTCCAATCGAAGAATATGTTAGTTCTACATGAAGTTTCGAGATCGAGGTATCCACGAAGCCGTTTGGCTAGACGAGGAGTTCTTTCAAGAGTATCCCCAGTTGTTGGCTGACTACTTGGAAGCCACGAACCTGCCGCCAAGCTAAGCAGGAGGAATGTCACATGCACTCTGCACTGTAGTGCATGGTGACAAGATGGCTCATCATCATCAGTGCAACATTGTACATTATTAGTACCCTTTAGGATGATATTTGTCGTACGTCATGACCCCATTGTAATCCTCAGTCCAAGATAAGCTAGGCACGAGCTACGTAGGTCATTCCTCAGTCTTAGATAGTCAGTCAGTCAGTCAGTCAGTCAGTCAGTCCAAGTCCCTTAACCCACTTAAAGAGATGCATTCATGCGTGTAGAGTCAGTAGAAACCTTAGGGTTTGCATTAGAAAGCACTCTGTATATTGCATATCATTCATCCATTGCATATAGACCATTGCAGAAGCCTTCAAATAACATCTAGTATTTATTAGTATTTATTTGGCATTTTTCCCATAATTTTCCGCATTTAATACCATTTATTTATCATGAACAAGTCGTGTAGAGCATTTAGTGTCCAATTGGCAAGCCCTTCAGCCAACCGACCAGCCACTTAGAAGCATATAAATAGGTTGCTTTTGCACCATTCACTCATTCATATAAGCCTTCAACGCTTGGAGCCTTCAGCCCAAGGAGCATAAGCGATTGGAGCATTCAGCATATCAGCCACCATCAGTGTTTCATCCATCAGCATATAGGAGCATCAACGCTTGAGCATTCAGCCTTCATTCATCAAAACGCAGTATCTACAGCATTCAGCCCTACAGGTCACCTTGCTTTTCAGCATACATACAGTTTTTAGCATCCTTATCTACATCGTTTGGCTACAACTACTTGGTGAAGGTAAAATTCAGCATTCATACATAGCCTAGAACAGTCCCAAACAATCCACACCTCAGCCTCAGATTTGCAGCCTTCGCTCATTCCATTGGGAAGAGTGCATAGGCTTGAGATTGGTCATCATTGGTGCTTCTACAGCCGTGTACAATTCAGCCCGACTCTTGGTCCTCAGAGATCTTGCGTTTGGCTTATCGTCACTGCACAGTCAGTCTCTTCAAAGTAATAAAGCAAATACTATTTCGGTAACAAGATAGGAGGCCCTTCAGTGGGTAATTCAGGACCCCATACAGTGTATAGTTTCTCTCTCTCTCTCTCTCAAATCTCTTAAAGTTTGAAGTCAGAAAGTGGATTGTTAAACTCGCGAAACTCAGGATACAGAAGATGATGTGAGAATTTGTGTGACAGGATCCTTAATCACAAATACTTTTGTTGCATGTTACATCAAGATTTTGTCTTTATTTTTTGATTTACATCATTCTACTAAAGCAAATACACCATTCGTGGTGGGGTCCTATAGAGGGTATTTGGGACCCAATACTGTGTCCTCTTCTCCCTCTCTCTCTCTCTCTCTCTCTCTCTCTCTCTCTCTCTCTATTTTTTGCACATCTACTTTAGTCTTGTGCGTTATATTCGTCGTGAAAGATTGCGGAATTTGAGCATTGAAGTTACCGATTCGACCATGAAGCTTCCACATGTTACATTGGTATCAGAGTCTTCTTCAAGTGTGAAGTTTCAGCCAGAAAAACTAGAAAAAAAGAAAGAAAGAAATTTTGACGCTTGTGTGGTTGGTTTCTGGACTCTGGTGGACCGCCCCTTTCGGTGTGACTCCTCTCCCTAGCGACAGTTGGTTTTTAGTCTCCAGAAGTCTCCCACATGCATAGTGGATGGTTAGATTGCGCTTTGGAAAGGAAGTGCATTTTCCTGATATAGCGATCTTTGACGAAGAGAGAGAGCGACAAACTTCGGAACAAAGTGCACCAGGCAGTCCTTCGAGGGCGGCAGACATGTGTACAAGAGATGTTCCAGTAGAGATGATGCAAGTAATCGCCAAACAGGGTACCAAATTGGAAGAACAGAAGGCGTAGATCTTGGCCTTGGAAGAGCGCATCCATTCTCTAGCTCCTCTTTTTCCGTCTCCTCCTCTCTCTCCTTTCGTTTCCCAGATTCCAAATTCTCTACAGCATGACCCTTTTGAAGGGGTATGACTGCAACCGAGTTCCATGCTTGAGTTGCAGATGCAAGCAATGGAGATTCGACAAATGGAAGACCGTGCGACAGTATCCTGTATTGTTGCATGCCAGGCGACGCGTGGAACACGAAAGATACCTTGTTGCTTTAGACGCAAGAATAACACCAGCGGCTTCCTCGAGTCATTTTCTTGAGAAAATGAACTTCAGTAAGTATAATGGTAAACTCGACCCCACAACCCTTTATTCTTGGTTGCATCAGTTTGAAGCTTATTTTGCTGCAATTAGAAAAAGTGATAGTGACAGAGTGATCTTGGCTAGTTGGTACTTGGAAGGTGAGGCCATTCCTTGGTGGACCCAGTGGGCTCATGGCCACACCAGATTAGGTATGGCGGCTTATGTTTGGGATGAGTTTATCCTAAACCTTAAGGAGCGGTTTCTACTGTCCCATTACCTTGAGCGACTCAAAGACGAGTTCAGGGGAGTAAGTCAAAACACGCAACTAGTCCTTCAGTTTGCCAATAAAATTTGAAACTTGTGTTTGCGGTTGGGCTTATCTGACAAGGACAGTTTCTTTATGGCCTTGGCATGCAAATCTAGTGGGAGGTTGTAACTGTTTGGCCCTCCTAGGTCTATTTCACATGATGAAATCCATGCCCAGACACTAGACAGGTGGAAGAAGACATGGGGACAGGGTCCATAAGGTTTGATTAAGAAAAAGCACGATTCTTGGTCAAAAAGCAAGAAAAAACAAAAAGTCAAACAAGCTTGACCGCAAGCCAAGGGCACCATTGGAAAGAGGAGACTGAGCCGGACCAAAAAGCTAAAAGGCGTTCTCTCAAAAAGTAGCTCTAAGGCCAAAAGCAAGGCCTTAAAGCCAGAAAAACAAAGCACCAAAAGTTGAGTAATATTTTATTAATAAAAGTAAAAAGAGCAAAAGCAAAGCATAAAAAAGGCAAATCAAAAGCATGAAGGCTTTTTGGCAAAAAGCAGGGTCTCTTACAATTTTAAAAAGGATTGGACTTCTCTTGTAGTACCATGAACAAGATCATTGAAGATTCAAGGAGATCGTGGAGTGTGTGTGGGCATCATTATGATCATGGAGAGTTTCTTCTTTGCCATCAACACCTTCTCCAACTTGCTTTTCAGACGTACAGTTTGTCCTAGACTTGTATGGACATATGCATGGGCAATACAGATGCATGTATGGATATGTACGGACAGAAATTTCAGAAATCCTAAAAAATTCAAAAACCCTAAAATTGCTGTAAAAACCCTAAAAACTACTTTTTGAAGGTTTTTATTGCCCAAAAACCATTAAAACAGGTTTTATATCAGTTTTCTTGCCAGAAAGAGCTTTTTCATGGTTTTCTTCATTAACAAGGTTGTAGGAGTTGTGGAGATTACTCATGGGAACTTGGACTACTTGAACTTGGATTTGAACTTGGATATGAACTTGGGCATAGAGCTTGGACATGGAACATAGAACTTGGACATGAACATGGAGAACTTGGACATAGAGCTTAGGCATGGAACTTGGACATGAACATGGAATCTGGACTTGGATCTGGATCTAGACTTGGAATTGGACTTGGACTTGGATTTGGACTTGGACTTTGGATTCATTGGATTTGGATTTGGATATTAGATTTGGTACTAGCCCGGTGAGAGATACTTGTGGGTCATCCCCGTTTGTGGTGTACTCGGCATCAGAGATCTCGTGCCTTGACATCGACATTGATTTGGATATCCTACATTGGCATATTTGTTTGTTTTGTATTCATTGAATGTATTGATTTTGGCCATCGTGCCCGTGGATTGTTCCTGAATAAATTCATGAAAGGGGGCGGGACCTGTTTCCCGCTCAGTGTGGTGTATTGTGCAAGATTCCCATTCCTTTTTCTCTCTCCTCTCTCTCTCTCTCTCTTTATATCTTTATCTCTTGGACACATGGTTGAGTCTATCACTGCACGCCTTGCTGGGCTTACAATGGTATCAGAGTAGGATTTCCCTTGAAGAAACTTTCTTGGGGTGCCAGAGCCATGTCGAGAGCAGAGGGAGAGTAAGGGCCTAACGAAGGGAAAAACTATAAGGCCAATACAAGACTTCAAAATGGGACCCAAGATTGTCAATCTATTTATCATGAAACCACGAGCATGACATCAGAAGAGTACCATGACTTTTAGCAGATCAAACGACCTCTCAGAGACGAAGAATTTCTTTCTTGGAGAACCAAGAGAGAACAGGACCAAAGAAGGGCTTAAATGTTTGTAGATTTAATCAAGGATTGAGCCACTGAAGTCGAAGGGGTTGAAGCTGCTAAAGCCTATCTTCGAGTCACCATTGGAGAAGGATCTAGAGCCAGCCGTTCTATTTCTTATGGAGGAAATAGGGAAGCTACTCCTAGGCTTGCTCTCTCATTTAGCTTCCTCGAGACAAGTAAGGGAAAGGAAGGCAAAGATGCCAGAGAGATTTGGAGATCATTAGATTGACATCATGCCAGGAAGTTCGACGAGTGGTTTGCAGTGGTGTTTAGCCCATTGCATATTTCGACAAATAAAGCCATGGAATCTTTGTGGACCAAAGTTGAAACAAAACTCTTTTGAAGCATTGAGGCTTTATGCTAGCAAAGGACCGGTGTTGTTTATTCTAGATCTTTTTGTGGTTGAACATGATGAGATTGCATTGGAGTAGTCTTGAACCAAGTAGGCCATGTTGTGGCCGATGAATGTCAAAGACAACAAGGAAGCAGATGCATTATCTCGGGGACCCTTGAGCCATGCGGTTTCTATGGGTTACCATATGGATTTCACTTTGATGAAGGATCCTTATGCTACCAAAGAGGATTTCAAAGATGCTTTGGAACAAATTGCAGATAAGAGATTTGGTGACTTTTTATGTCATCAAGTAGGGTTTTCTTATGATGCAAACCCAAGTTGTGTGTGACACAAGGAATTGAGGCCAAAGGATTGGAAGAGTGCCATGCTCCTCCCTACATGGGACATAGAGACAGCTTGATTACACTTCAAGCTTTGGAGAGCTGCTTTTTATTGACCTAGTATGAGAAAGGGCATTGAGTTATATATTCGAGAATGTTTGGTTTTGTCAGATGGTCAAGTTTTGATCGACAAAAGCTAGCAGGATTATTGCATCCATTGAAAGAGTATTGCTATGGATTTACCTTTGGATTACCAAAGTCAGGAAATGGAAATGATGGTATATGGACCTTTTCAGGATACCGAGAAGATTAACCATGTATGTCATCAGTTGGACCTTTCAGATCATAGGAGGATATATAATGTTTTCCATGACAGTTTATTGAAACCATGTACAGGTTTACCCCCCCCCCCCCCCCCCCCCCCCCCCCCCCGCGCCCTGCCCCTTCCTCCAGAGGAACTCGTTTTGAAGGATCCACCAAGGGTGGAAGAGTTGGAACAGATTGGGTTTCATTTTGTGAGAAAAAGAGAAAAGACTGTGGTCAAAAAGTTCCTCTTGGAATTCGAGAATTATTTGCTATTGAATGCCAAATGGATCCCAGAGACGTGCTTCAAGGACTATTTAGATATACTTCGAGCTTATGAGGAAGTGGTTGGTCCAGATGTATTTGAAGTACATATATAGACGTCTTGCCATCAAGACATATTCAAGAGGAAGGGATTGTGTCTCTAGCTCCCTTCATTGTATATATATTGGACTAGAATTGATCATTGTTTTGCTTATGATGATTATTTGGACATGCTCTAGTTTGGTGGCAATGATGCCAGATAGCCCAAGGAGTGAGATTTGTATATGGGAGGCAATGATGCTAGATATATTGGACTTCGTAGTCGGGTAGTCATTACATCTTCGAAGACGCACTTTCGCTTGCACAAAGTGCTGAAATGAAGCACAATGGCAGAAAGCCGAAGACTTCCTAGCCTACCACTCCCAAGGCAACTGCCTCAGGGGAAAAAGGCTAGAACTAGACGGGGTCTCTCCCAAGACAGAGCACGGGAGCCTCTGGCTCCAAGAACTCGACCAATGCACCCAAGCTTACTCCAGACCATAAAACTCAGGCAGGTAAGATTGGTGGTAAATTGAGTGCTGAGGAGACATCTCAGTACGAGGAGGAGGGTAGGTGCTTCTTTTGTCATACAAAAGGACACACTTCTAGGGGGTGCCCTAAGAAGACTACCACTCCATAGACAACCATGCCAACCTCCATGGCTTCCATGGTGAGCCCAGCTCCTGTCTCTAGTTCTTCGGGTCCCAGTGCTTTGGTTGTACAATCGTCAGCTGGGAGTCTGCCCATGATGAGGAGTATGAGTGCAACGAATTGCTCAAGACCTTTGGCTACATATGTGGCCAGAGAGTCATTGTCTTGTTTGACAACGACAGCACGAAGGATGTGGTCACGGAACAGGCCGCTCCGCGAGCCCGTTTCGTCACGCAGGGGGTTTATGGCTGATGGCCGTCGCGCTTATGATTCTGCTCCTTTGCATGCACCCCAGCATGGGGACTATGTTGATATGGGTGATGCCTTGCCCGTGCCACCGAGCACTTCCTTGTTTGATGCCAGGCCGCCATTCGGCTCACAGATTTCATTGGCTGAGCCATCCATTCTGGGCCGGCCTACTGGCACATTTCCGCCTACGGCGAGCATGCCTGGATTAAGTGTTGGTTTTCAGGGCAGTTGGGAGAGAGGCCATTCCTCTTCTCAGCCTTTTTCTATGCCACCCAGTCACCGTGATGTTTTTGGCAGGCAAACTCAGCAGGGTCTGCATGCTTCGATGACACCTCCTGTGAACACATTCAGTCAGACTCAGCCTGCGTATCAAGGAGGTCATGCTTCCAGCCAGCCGCATTTTGTGCAGCAGGGGAGTGTTTCTCCTAACCAGCAGGATGCTGGAATTGGGCAGCATGCAAACATGGATGATATGCTCTCAGATGCCTTACATTCATACAGGGCCTTGCCTGAGGATGTACGTGAGGAAATGCCCTTTTCCCAGTATGTGAGCTTTAAGCGTGAGGATGCTAGATATGCTGGTGGTCACTCCAGGAATAATGCAGCCAAAGATGTGAAAGACAAGCTCTCTGTGCACAAGTTCAAGGGGGACACTCGCACTCGCAATGAGTTGGAGGAGTGGCTCACGAAGCTGGAAGATTATTTCCGCTTCTACCCTAAGAACGATGAAGAGAGGATCATTTTTGCTGGTATGCATTTACAGGATTATGCACACACATGGTGGCGTTACATGAGAGAGTCACCTCAGAAGCCGACCACATGGAAACAGTTCAAGGAGCTTATGGTCACGACTCTTGTCTCGGCCCTAATCCTTGAGCAATACCTTGCTGATTTTTATGCACTCTCTCAGACGGGTACGGTCCAGGAGTACTTGCAGCGTTTTTGGAGACTTTCCTTGTTTGTACAGGATATTTCCGAGAAGGGGAAGTTGCTGCGTTTCATCCAAGGCTTAAATTCCCCTCTGGCTGCTGATGTGAGAGCTCACAACCCTCAAACCATTGAGCGAGCAGCCCAGCTTGCTGAGGTGTTTGAGCCCAAATATGCTGGCAAGTACAAGTACGTGTCAGGCAACTCTTATGGTACTGTTTACGAGGCTGGCAGGAAGCCAAAGTTTGCTGATTGGGCAGATAAGAAACCAGCAGGTACCCCCTTTCCACGATATCCTACGGTTACAGGGAGTAAAATGCCTTATGCCAAGCCATACAGGCCCACGGATGCAAAGCCAGGTGTCAAACCCAGTGCTGGTTTTGACAAATCAGATGTTAAACAACACTCCAGGGCCATAATGGACGGTAGGAAGAAGGCTAATTTATGTTTCAGATGTGGAGAGAAATGGACACCTGAGCATCGAGAGTTGTGCAAGATGAAGAATGTCAACTCAGCCAAACTCAGCATGATAATCGAATTCTCAGACGATGATGAAGTGGCTGACGTGACAGACTCCCATGATGCCTCTCATGAGGAATTGACAGGAGCTCATGATGCAGATGAAGCTCCTGACACAGGTGCCGACTGCATTTCCCTTTGATCCGGGTGGGGCTACTGAGCAAGCCACTCATGTGATGCATGAGATTGACATTCAGCTTGCATGTGACAGGAGAGACCGTAAGTCAACACCCTCTCGGGTGGAACATCAAGTCACAATGCCTTTTCATGTCAGAGACGATGCTATTGGTAATGCTCCTGTGGATGATGAGCAGATTTGTTGGGAAACCCAGTCTACACTGTATACCATCTCACTTCATGCCTTGATGGGTGCCAAAAGTGCTGACACGATCAGATTGAAAGGAATCATCAAGGGCAGACCTGTTCATGTGTTGGTAGACAGCGGTAGCACTCACAGTTTCATTAATTGCAGGACAGTGCAAAGAGTGGGGTTAATTGCTACAGAGATAGACCATGGCCTGAAAGTGGAGATAGCTAATGGACAGCATATGATCAACAGGCATTGCTGCCACGATGCCAGAATCAAGTTCTCTGATGACTATGAGTTTGCAGGAGACCTTTTGGCATTGGATATGGGGCCAATAGATGCTGTCCTGGGATGTGATTGGCTCCAATCATTGGGGAAAATCAGCATAGATTTGAATGCCTTATCTCTTGAATTTTGCCACAGGGGTAAAATGGTTACATTGCAGGGCATTGTGACTCGGAAATTGCAGGTCATTTCAGCAAGGCAGCTAGCCAGAGAGCTCAAGAAAGAGAGTGCCATATATGCATTGAATGTTTCTATACCTCGGGAGGGTGGCATTCCCCATGTGGATGATTGTGATATGCAGAAATTGCTCTTAGAGTTTGCAGATGTGTTTGCTGATATGCCATCTCAGTTGCCCCCAAAAAGAGACGTTGATCATGCCATAGTCCTGGAACATGGTAGCAAACCAATAAACAAGGCCGCGTACCGACTCCCTAAGGTTGAACGGGAAGAAGTGGCAACATAGGTGCGAGAATTGCTTGAGAAAAACTTCATTGCTCATGGCCCTTCATCTTTTGCATCTCCAGTACTCCTGGTGAAAAAGAAGGATGGCTCTTTCCGTATGTGCATTGACTACAGGGACTTGAATAAAGCCACCATTAAGAACAGGTTTCCTATTCCCAGGATTGATGACCTGTTGGATGAACTCAAGGGGTCTCAGCATTTCACGAAGATTGATTTGAGGTCAGGGTACCATCAGATCAGGATGAGAGAGGGTGATGAGCATAAGACTGCCTTTCGTACAGAAAGAGGATTATATGAGTTCAAGGTGATGCCTTTTGGTTTGACTAATGCACCAGCCACCTTCCAAGCACTCATGAACAAGATTCTACAACCCCTTCTTTTCAAATGTGTGCTGGTATTTTTTGATGACATACTTATTTACAGTAAGGATGCACAGGAGCACATAGGTCATGTCCGGCAAGTGCTGGAAATCTTGAGGATGCATCAGCTGTATGCTAAGGCCAGCAAGTGCACATTTATGGCAGGAGAGGTTGAATATCTTGGACATGTGGTAAGCAGGAACGGAATAAGAGTAGACCCAGCTAAGGTGAAATGCATTAAGGAGTGGCCGCAACCACACAATACCACGCAGCTCAGGGGTTTTTTGGGTCTTGCTTCTTTTTACAGGAGGTTCATCAGGCACTTTGCCAGAAGGGCTGCTCCTCTCACTGATTTACTGAAAAAGGATGCCTTCCAATGGTCAAAAGAAGCACAACTCAGTTTCGAGAATCTCAAGGATGCCCTTAGTAGTGCGCCTATATTGGTGTGCCCTGATTTCTCACGGTCCTTCATTGTTGAGACGGATGCCAGTGGCAAAGGTTTAGGGGCTCTCCTAAGACAGGAACATGGTGTGATTGCTTTTGAAAGCAGGAAGTTTAATGCCAGGGAAATGAATTATCATGTCTATGATCAGGAGATGCTGGCAATCTTGCATGCTTTTGCAAAATGGCACCACTACCTGTACGGTAGCAAGATTAAGGTCAAAACGGATCACAGGACACTCAAGTACTTTCTAACGCAGCCAAATTTATCCATGAAGCAAAAGAGATGGTTGGCTATAGTTCAGTCCTATGACTTTGACATTGAGTACAGGAAAGGGAAAGAGAATGTGGTTGCTGATGCCTTGTCCAAGATGTGGTCATGCAGACTGTCTGCCATTTCCACGCTTCATCAGGAATGGATACTTGGGATTCAGGAAGAATACATGCAGAATTCTGATGCAGCCAACATCTTTGTGGAGTTACAAAGCCCGTCCAGCCACGGACATAATCGATTTCATCTCCGTCACGGGCTGTTATGGTGCAAGGACAGAATTTATCTTGTACCAGACTCCAAATACAGGTTGTTGGTCCTACAGGAAATGCACTCATCTCCTATGTCAGGGCATGCTGGCATCACCAAAACATATGAAAAGGTAAAAGAGAGCTTTATTTGGGATGGCTTGTGGCGTGATGTGGTTAAGTTTGTCAGTGAATGTTTGCCCTGCCAGCAAAATAAAGTGGACAGTCGGCTGCCTGCGGGTCTTTTGCAACCCCTGCCCATTCCTGAAGGCAAATGGACCCACATTGCCATGGATTTCATTACAGGACTGCCTTCTACAGAGAAGGGTTGGGATAGCATATTCGTGGTGGTTGACAGGATGACCAAGCAGGCCCATTTTATACCAACTAAGACTCGGTACGCAGCATCACAGGTTGCCTGGCAATTCATTGAAAATGTATTCAAGCATCATGGTTTTCCTCGAGAGATTGTCAGTGACAGGGATGCCAAGTTTATGGGTCACTTTTGGCAGGAGTTATTTACTGCAGTTGGTACTTCCCTTGCGCCTAGTACTGCTTATCATCCCCAAACGGATGGGCAATCAGAGAGGGTGAACAAATGGCTGGAGGAGTACTTACGGCATTACTGTCATGACACACAGAAGTCTTGGGACAAATGGTTGGCATTGGCTGAATTTTGTTACAACAGCACCAAACACCTTTCTATTGGCATGAGTCCATTTGAGGTTATGTATGGATGCAAAGTGGGAATGCCTTCCAGGGTTGCAGACTTAGCCGTGAAAAATCAGCAAGCGAGAAATGACTTGGAGAGTATGGATGCCCTTCTGCAGTTGGCTAAGAAGAATATGCAGGATGCCCAAGCCAAGCAGAAGAAGTATGCGGATGAACACAGGAGGTACTTATCTTTTGAAGAAGGGGATTATGTGCATTTACGTCTCTATAAGAATCGATATGCCTCGCTGAAAGGTAATACCAACACAAAGCTTGCCCACCGGTATTACGGTCCCTACAAAATCATCCGCAGAGTTGGGAAGGTAGCATATCAGCTGGAGCTACCCAGAACCTCCAAGATCCATGATGTTTTCCATGTATCCTTGCTGAAACCACATGTCGAACAGCATGTCCAGGTTCTTCCTGAGTTGCCGCCTATGGATGAAGAGGGCCACATCGTTTATGTGCCAGAGCAAATCAAAGGTTTCAGAGATCATATGCTCAGGCATAAGGCTTACATAGAATATCTCATCAAATGGAAAGGTTTATCTGAAGATGAGAATTCTTGGCAACCCGAGAGTATTGTGCAGGACTACCCCTATCTCCTACAGAGCTGATTTGGTATCTGCTGTATTTTTCCCCATTTCGGGCAGCCTCATGGGAATTTTGAGGGCAAAATTCTTTGGGAAGGGATGGCTGTAATGAAGGTGGGAATTGGAAGAGTTTATGTGGGAAATAAGTGGGAGATTAGTAGGGGACTTATGGGATTTAAAGGGGACTATATAAGTCAACCCTGATTCATTTGTAGGCACTTTTTGATGTGACACTCCTAATCTACTTCGATCCCTGCACCTTATCCTCTCCCTGTGTCCTCCCCCTTGTCTCTCTCTCTCCTTCTCCCCTCCTTCTCCTCCCTTCTCCCCCAGTCCTCCGTGACTCTTCCTATCCCTTCCCGTCCTCTTCATTTCAGTTTGCAGGTTTCGAGTCTCGTACCAGGAGCGTTCCAGGAGGAGATCCGGTGGGGTTTTGACATCATACGACACCAGAGGGGAAGTCGGTAGCATTAAATGAAGATTTGGCTTGTCCTGTGTTGGTCGATAGTAGCAGTCGGGTATTTGTAGGGGCATTCTACGAGAGCCTTTAAAATAGCAAGGCTTATTTTAGTCATTAGTCATTTGCTCCCCAGTAACAGTCAGTCCATATTGAGTCTTAGTTTACCATTTCGGAAGGCCAAAGGCCACAAAAGTTGTACAATCAAAGGCATCTTTTTGTATCATACCAACACTCTCTCCTCTCTTCATCTAATCATTGCTTTTGCATTAGTGTTCCTAATAAGTCGATGCTTCCGCGTGTCACATTGGTATCAAAGCATCAGGCTTAACCAAGCTAAGCACTAGAAGTCCCAGGAAGGTGCACAAATCCATAGTAAGAAACGCAGCCAGAGTAGCAGTTGTGGGCTGGTCGGTAGTAGCAAAACGACAAGGAAGCAGCCTTGGGAGTTGTATGCTTGAAGGGGCATACTAGAGACTCTCGAGAATAATTCCAAGGGTGGAGCAAAGGCATGATCGTGCTCGGAAAGAAGACCATCGTTGTGTTAAATGCTTTAAGTCATGGAAAAAATGCAAGATAAATGCTTATAAATATTCTAAAAATACTAGATGCTATTTCAAGGCTTCTGCAATGGTCTATATACAATGGATGAATGATATGCAATATGCAGAGTGCTTTCTAATGCAAACCCTAAGGTTTCTACTGACTCTATATGCATGAATGAATCTCTTTAAGTGGGTTAAGGGACTTGAGTGACTGATTGACTCACTATGGCTGAGGAATGACCTACGTAGCTCGTGCTTGACTTATCCTGGACTGAGGATTACACACGGTATACGACAAATATCATCCTAAAGGGTGCTAATATTGTACAATGTTGCATTCATGACGAGCCATCTTGTCACCATGCACTACAGTGCAGAGTGCATGTGACATTCCCTTCTGTGTAGCCTGGCGACAGGTTCATGGCTTCCAAGTAGTCCGCCAATAACTGGGATACTCATGAAAGAACTCGTTGTCTAGCCTAACAGCTTCGTGGGTGCCTTGATCTCGGAACTTCGTATAGAACTAACGTATTCGTCAACCGAAACCATGCTTCTAACAATGAAGAAGGATTTGCTTAGGCCCAATGACTTTTGCTTCGTCTACCACGTCTGGTTGCCTGCTGTTGATCTGAAACATCAAACACTTCTGGTCCAACATATGGTTTTAGCCAAGAAACATGGAAAACATCATGCATACAAGGAGACCAAGCGGAACATATGCATAGTTTTCAACATTAGACGTGGAGTCGAATCTAAGGAATTTCAGTCAAGGTTGCGTAAAAGGAAGGATGACAAGTTTTGGAGTCAATTTGCAGCGAAGGGATGATGACAGTCATCCAATCTAAAGGTCGGAATTTAGACCTCCTTTGTGCTTGTGTTAATGTCGCGTGCATCCCGCACTTGGATGCCACGTAGATATAGGTGGAGGACTTGGAGTGGAAACTGGTCCCATGTGAGCCTAGTCCGGGACGAGTCAACCAAGGTTCCACTCTACGCGTCCGAGGTCAGGTGTGCATTGTTCTACACATGAAGCAGTGCTAGTCCGTACAGTGAGTCTCCGTTTGGAATGATGTCAAGTGATCTGAGGATCTGGTTTGCGACCGGGTGCTGGACATTTGTAGATGCATGTAGGTTTGCATGTCCAGCCCATAGGGCTACCCCAGAGCTGAGCCTAAGGCTCTTGCTGTGGGCATGGGGGGAGGTGTAGAACCACCTCCAAGGGGCTAGGAGGGCCCCATGCTGTACCCACCAGCCTTGGCTTGGGTTGGGAGGGCTGTCGACCAGCTCTAGGGGCCCTGGCGAGGCAGTCGACAGGGGCAGCTCACACAGCCAGCACAGAGGCTGCCCAGCAGCCAGTAGGTGTGCTTGGGAGGCCAGCCAATACCAGGTGTGAAAACGATGGATATTATAAGTATTTAATGCTTATTAATCAGGTCGTGAGGATTTAATCAGCAGTATCTCAGTATATAAAGCCCAGCCATAAATCAGGTCTAGTATCTCAGTATTCACAAAGGGTTGCCGTGTTCCAAGGGCCAGGACATTCAAGGGGGGTGATCCCACCAAGGTGAACATTGCAGGTCAAGATTCGGTCCTTATTTTTTGATTTGCATCATTCTAATACAGCAAATACACCATTTGTGGTGGGACCCTAGAGAGGGTATTTGGGACCCAAAACTGTGTCCTCCTCTCTCTCTCTCTCTCTCTCTCTCTCTCTCTCTCTCTCTCTCTCTCTCTGTGCACATCTACTTTAGTATTGTGTGATAATCATCGTGAAAGATTGTTGAATTTTGAGCATTGAAGTTACCGATTTCGACCACAAAGCTTCCACATGTTTACATTGGTATCAAAGCCTTCTTCTAGTGTGAAGATTCAACCATAAAAACCAAAAAGAAAAGAAAGATTTTTTTTTCTCGCTTGTGTAGTTGGTTTCTAGACTCCAGTGGACCACCCCTTCCGGTGTGACTCTTGTCCCTCGAAGGACGGTTGGTTTTCACCCTCCAGATGTCTCCCACTCGCATAGTGGATGGTTAGATTGCACTCCGGAAAGTGCATTTTCTTGCTATGGTGAGCTACGACGAAGACCGAACGACAAACTTCGGAATAGAGTGCATAGGCAGTCCTTCGAGGCCGGCAAACATGAGTGTACAGGAGATGCTCTAGCAGATGATGTGAGTAATCGCAGAATAGGGTACCAAATTGGAAGAGCAGAAGGTGCAAATCTTGGCCCTGGAAGAGTGCACTCCTTCTCTAGCCCCTCCTTTTCTGTCTCCACCTCCCAGATCCTCTACAAAATGACCCTTTTGAAGGGTTATGACCGTAGCCAAGTTCGATGCTCGAGTTGTAGATGTGAGCAATGGAGATTCGACATATGGAAGACTGTGAGGCAGCATCCTGTACTGCTGTACAAGAAGACGCTAGGCGATGTGTGGAACACAAAAGATACCTTGCGGTTTTGGACGCAAGAATGACACCAACTGCTTCCTTGAGTCATGTTCTTGAGAAAATGAACTTCAGTAAGTATAACGGTAAACTTGTAAACTTGAACCCACAACTCTCAGTATGTAAGTAGCAGTGGGCAGATACTAGGGTATATAGAAGGGCATAAAAAATACACAGAAGCAGTGTGGACAGAAAATGCAAGCATGTGAGAGGTTCTTGGCAGTTTGCAGGTAGGAGAGCGGTGGGCTGATGTGGCAGCTGTTAGAAGTCATCTCCTGTCTTTATGTTGACACTAGGGCCTTTGTTGTGGGTGTGCTCGCCCTTGTAGGTGTTTTTCTCATTTTTCCTCACTCCCCGTATTTTCCCCATATTTTTTTCCATTTTTATGTGGCTTGGATGGCAGTCGTGAGTTGGTAGGAGGCTCTATCTTCTGGCCGACTGTACCTGCAAGTACCCGACCTCAGTTGAGTGCTGGCCGACTTAGGACAGCTGGCCGACTGGTATATGTGGCTGGTCGTGGAGATTCTGAGCCTGTAGGCTGCCTTTGCTGCAGGCCGACTGCTGTATGGGGGCCATATAAAATGGCCCCACAGCCCTTGCCACATTGTGTATCATTTCGGGATCTTCTTTGTGTATATAGAGCAGAGTTACACGCCTCTCTCTCTCTCTCTCTCTCTCTCTCTCTTGTGTTGTTGTTTTGTGCATTGCGTTTGCTCGTGTTCCCAGATCTTGTCATCATCTCCGCTGCGTATTCTGACATGGTATCAGAGCCCTAGGCTCTTGATTGTTCTTGGGATTTGTGTGAGCAAGAGGGGGACTGTTGTGTTGCTGATTGGTGGACTGTACGGGACTGTTTGGGAAGAGGAGAAGCAAGGGGACGGCGGGCTGATTTGCTGGACAGCCACTTGCAGGTGTAAGTTCTTCTTTGTTCCCACCCACCCACCGTTTTTCAGAGTACATCCCTGCAATGGCAGATCTATTAGAGATGGCCGACAGGCATGTGAAGATCCCTACACTCCCCACGTTCCCGGTGGACCGTCAGTTGGACGGGAAGAACTACTGCATACGGAAGGTTATGATGGAATATGTTCTGGAGTCTTACGACCTCGTTGATTTCATCGTTGTTGGGGTTCCATGGCCGGAAGTAGAGGAAGGGGAGTTACCGTCGATCCGAAAGGACCGAGAGGCACATGCACAGATGTGGGATCGTGTCAACGTCAGGGTCTGTTCGTTTATCTTCTTCAACTGCACACCGCAGGTAATCAATCATGTAAAGCATATGACGCAAGCCAGAGGTATATGGCAGCATTTGGCTTCTCTTTACAACAGGGTATCGCCCATGAAGAGGATTTCCTTGGAAGTACAGATGTGGGTTATGAGCCCTGCAAAGTCGTTGACGATGCGGGAGCATATTAACAAGCTGCAGGCTCTTCAGTAGGAAGTTCTTGAGGTTGGGAAGGAGATATCGTGAGAGGACATGGCCATAACGTTGCTGTCGCATTTGCCCTCTCAGTACTTAGCATTTTACTTGTCTTTGATTACCAGTGGTAGGCTCAGCACCATCACGTGGGAGGAGCTTGTGCCCATGGTCTTGGACCAGGAGGAACGATTCATGAACCCTTCTCAGGGTGGAGGTTCGGAGGCCTTAATTGGCCAACAGTCGAAAGGTCGTAACACGGGCAAAGGGAAGGCTTCATCGGAGAGTCTTTTGAGAAGAAGTCCGTTGCTGACCGTGAGAAACTAAGGCATGATTGTGGCGAGAAAGGGCACTATTGGAGGCAGTGTCCCAAGCAGAAGACCGTGAAGATTCCTCAGCAGCAATCATGAAGACTCCGGCTTTTGTGCACCTGGAGGTGATGGACACCGATGTTTCATTTTCTTCAGGCAAGGAGGAGGTTGGAGGATTCTTCGCAACAACGGATACTCGGGAGTGGATTCTAGACAGTGGTGCCTTCCAGGCACATGACTCCTTCCCGTTCAGATTTACAGGATCTCTGCAGGTATTCTGGTCACATTCTTACTGGGGATACATCCACTATCCCAGTTCACAGTGAGGGCACGATGGAGATAGTTCCTGATGGTAGAGGGGAGAAGCATTCCTCCTAGGTGTTGTATGGTCCGTCACTTGGTTTTCATCTATTGTCAGTGCGTCAGGTTTGCAAGACTAGCGTACGGGTGGAGTTTGATGAGCATTTTGTTGCTCTCCAGGACAAAGCAGCAGGCCAGGTGGTTTGGGAAGGCGGAGTGGAGAATGGAGTTCACAAGCTTTCAGCACTCTCTCGAGTCTCTCCTAGGTCCTCAGGTTTGTGATGAGTGGTAGTGTGGTAATGGCCACTTAAGTGTGGATACGCTGCAGGTGCAGGCTTTCCGGGACCAGATAGTGGATAGCTTGCCAGTTGATGGCAGCAGTTGGCAGGAACTTTCCAGTATTGATGTTGGTGGTTCTTGTGTTCGTCAGTCAGAGGAAACTAAACAGGTAACTTATGCTCTGATGTCTCGAAGTATTCGGGACAAAGAAACTCCTGTAGATGAGGATGTTCTTTCCACGGGAACCTCTCAGAAAGCCAGGTAGGTGGCAGTTGATTACTTGCAGAAGGAGGTGGTTTCTCCAGGCTTTGTGGTCCCGGATTCAGAGGGGGTGGTTGTCAGGTTTCAGAAGGCCTTGCGTGGTCTTCAGTAGGTTTCTTGGTTGATGGACACTAGATTGGACGTGTGATGAGGTAGTTGAGCTCATGGTTGCAGATGACTCTTTGGGAGGCAGGATTGCGTATCTTGTGGTTTCTGGAGCTTCCGAAGGATCATGGACTCTTTTACACAGGAGGGGGATTGATGGATGGAGTCCGACTCCACGGTTGGAGTGACTCAGATTGGGGAGGAGATCCGGACACGAGGAGACCTACTTTAGGCCCAGGAGCAGTTTTATGGAGCAGTAAGAGGCAGTCATCTTTTGCCTTGTCGTTGACAGAGGCAGAGTACCGGGCTGCTTGTAATGCTGCTTGTGAGGTGGTGCGGGCGTAGAGGTTGCATTGCAGGATTGGGCTTCCACTGGAGGAACCCATGGTCATCCAAAGGCACTTTGTTCGTGAGCAGATCGTTGCTGATGACATCTTGCTAGAGTTCTGTTCGACGGAGGACAGTACGGTGGACCTCTTCACGAAGTCGCTATCTCAGGATTTGCTCAGGTAGCACCCCAACTCCCTGTGGTTGGTTTCACAGCAAGGAGCTAAGAGGGGGTGTTAGAAGTCATCTCCTGTCTTTATGTTGACACCAGGGCCTCTGTTGTGGGTATGCCTGCCGTTGTAGGTGTTTTGTCATTTTTCCTCACTCCCCGTTTTTTTCCCCATATTTTTTTCCATTTTTATGTGGCTTGGATGGCAGTCCTGAGCTGGGAGGAGGCTCTATCTTCTGGCCGACTGTACCTGCAAGTACCTGACCTTAGTTGAGTGCTGGCCGACTCAGGACAGTTGGCCAACTGGTATAGGTGGTTGGTCGTGGAGATTCTGAGCCTGTCGGCTGCCTTTGCTGCAGGTCGACTGCTGTATGGGGGCCATATAAAATGGCTCGACAGCCCTTGCCACATTGTGTATCATTTCGGGATCTTTTTTGTTTATATAGAGCAGAGTTACACGCCTCTATCTCTCTCTCTCTTGTGCTGTTGTTTTGTGCATTGCGTTTGCTCGTGTTCCCAGATCTGGTCATCATCTCCGCTGCGTATTCTGACATGGTATCAGAGCCCTAGGCTCTTGATTGTTCTTGGGATTTGTGTGAGCAAGAGGGGAACTGTTGTGTCGCTGATTGGTGGACTGTACGAGACTGTTTGGGAAGAGGAGAAGCAAGAGGACGGCGGGCTGATTTGCTGGACAGCCACTTGCAGGTGTACGTTCTTCTTTGTTCCCACCCACCCACTGTTTTTCAGAGTACATCCTTGCAATGGTAGATCTCTTATAGATGGCCGAGAGGCATGTGAAGATCCCTACACTCCCCACGTTCCCAAGGGACCGTCAGTTGGATGGGAACTGCTATGGCATATGGAAGGTTATGATGGAATCTGTTTTGGAGTCTTACGCCTCAGTGATTTCATCGTTGTTGGGATTCCACGGCCGGAAGTAGAGGAAGGGGAGTTACCGTGGATCCGAAAGGACTGGGAGGCACAGGCATAGATGTGGGATCATGTCAACGCCAGGGTCCGTTCGTTTATCTTCCTCAACTGCACACCGTAGGTAATCAATCATGTAAAGCATATGACGCTGGCTAGAGCTATATGGCAGCATTTGGCTTCTCTTTACAACAAGGTATCGCCCATGAAGAGGATTTCCTTGGATGTACAGATGCGGGTTATGAGCCCTGCAAAGTCGTTGACGATGCGGGAGCATATTAATAAGCTGTAGGCTCTTCAGCAAGAAGTTCTTGAGGTTGGGAAGGAGATATCGTCAGAGGACATGGCCATAACGTTACTGTCGCATTTGCCCTTTTAGTACTCAGCATTTTACTCGTCTTTGATTACCAGTGGCAGGCTCAGCACCATCACGTGGGAAGAGCTTGTGCCCATGGTCTTGGACCAGGAGGAACGATTCACGAACCCTTCTCAGGGTGGAGGTTCAGAGGTCTTAATTGGCCAACGGTTGAAAGGCCGTAACACAGGCCAATGGAAGGCTTCATCGGAGAAGTCTTCTGAGAAGAAGTCCGTCGCTGACCGGGAGAAACTAAAGGCATGATTGTGGCGAGAAAGGCCACTATTGGAGGCAGTGTCCCAAGCGGAAGACCGAGAAGGGTGAAGATTTCTCCGCAGCAATCATGAAGACTCCGGCTTTTGTGCACCTAGAGGTGATTTCATTTTCTTCAGGCAGGGAGGACGTTGGAGGATTCTCCGCAGCGGATACTTGCGAGCAGATTCTAGACAGTGGTGCTTCCAGGCACATCACATAGGACGTTCCTCGTAGAACGCTCCTGGTACGAGACTCGAAACCTGCAAACAAACCAAACAAACAAGAAGGGGGTGCAGGACTGACTCACCACCCAACCATGACAGCCGTGGGCAAGCCCACAGAGTATGTCATGTGCACAGTGTGTATCTACCGTGTGCTACACGCACACAAGACTAGCTTCAAGGTTTGGGGAAGCTTGGAGCTAGGTAGGTTGATTGGCGAGCTGAGTTAGGGATAGACTAACGGGCGGGCACCCAAGTATGGACGGACGGGCGCCCAAGTGTGGACGCCGGATGACCGGCCAAGAGCCTATAAAAGGGTGGCCAAGGTTAGTCATTTGTCATATAGAGTCTCGCGTGATTTGTGAGAGCTCTATGGTCTAGAGCCTGGATCTAGTGCCGAAGTGCACCTGCTTTACGTAGCCGAGGCCGGCAGCAATCTCGAGGCCTGCGAGGGTAGCTTCGTGGCGGTATGGGACATCGCGAGGTAGAGATTGGTCGGTACGTCAACCTAGTTAGCTCAGCTTGTGGCTCTAGGCTTGCCCACGGCTGCCATGGTTGGGTGGTGTGTGAGGCCTACACCCCCTACTTGTTTGGTTGGTTTGTTTGCAGGTTTCGTGTCTCGTACTAGGAGCGTTCTACGAGGAGATCCTATGTGGATTTGACAACAGCTGGCCGACTGGTATACGTGGCTGGTCGTGGAGATTCTGAGCCTGTCGGTTGCCTTTGCTGCAGGTCGATTGCTGTATGGGGGCCATATAAAATGGCCCCACATCCCTTGCCACATTGTGTATCATTTGGGGATCTTCTTTGTGTATATAGAGCAGAGTTACACGCCTCTCTCTCTCTCTCTCTTGTGCTGTTGTTTTTTGCATTGCGTTTGCTCGTGTCCCCAGATCTGGTCATCATCTCCGCTGCGTATTCTGACATGGTATCAGAGCCCTAGGCTCTTGATTGTTCTTGGGATTTGTGTGAGCCATAGAAACATGGGACGGGGAACGGGAACGGGGACGGGGATGGGGAACGGGACGGGAACGGGGCAAAAGGCCGTCCCGGGGACGGTGGAAAAAACGGCAATCTGAAAACGATTGTTTTTTTGCAATTTTTTTTAACACACTTGATTTACACTTAGAAACCAAGACATTAAGCACAAAATTGCACCAAAAAGAGGAGAAATGCATAGTCGTATTAGCAAAAAACTATAATGGGGCGCCGATGGCGTGATAAACAAAAGTGAGTGTACAATGATCAATCTAAACAAAAATGCCAAATGGCATAATGAAAGGCCCAAGGAGGGTGTACACTCAAGGCAAAATGACTAAGTGCCAAGATACAAGACTCAAGAGACTAGGCAAGAGGCTGAAAAGGGTGAAGATCAATCGTGACCTCCTCGGTGAAGTCCTCCATAGGCTGGTCCTCAAGTGGGAGGGGAGGGGGAGGTGGGGGGGACAATGCCTCGGGCACAACCTCAAGCTCCTCTAAAATCTCGGCCCTCTGCTGATCAGAGAGATGTGGGTCCTGCTGTGCCTGCTCCCATTCGGTGAAAGGATCTGCCTTCTTTGTCAAGCCCTTGCAAAGCATTCGCAAGTTGGCACTGACAAACACCAAATCATTTGCACGCTGTACACCAAGGCGGTTCCTCTTCTTAGAGGCAATGTGGCTATAAACTGACCAGAGTTGCTCTAGGCAACTGCTACTGCAAGCCTGTGAGAGTACGCGCACAGCAAATTCCTGCAACTTTGGAGTTTCCGCACCATAATCCTCCCACCAAAGTGCAGACCCTACCTTGAAGCGGTCCGCCTGTGCATCTGCCAAACCAAAAGCCCCCCGCTTCTCTCTATAAATCTGCAATTGGTCCTTGATTGTGCGGCGATCCTCCTCACTAGTGTAAAGGCGATCCAAGGTTTGTCGAAGGCCTTTGCTCACCTCTTTGTCCTTGTGTTGCCCTTTGCCTTGAAACTCAGGATCAACAATGTAGGCAGCAGCATGGAGGGGAGAGTGGTAGGCTTGCCACCTTTTCAAACATAGGGATTTGACCTGTTTATAGTGAGGCTTGACTTTGAACATTGCTTTTAGCTTCTCTGTCATGCGATCCATTGCCTCGTACACTTTGCCAATGCATGGTTGAGTGGAATCCACCACCCTAAGGAGATCAATAATCGGTTGCACCATCTCCACAAGCGCCTTGGCCTCCTCCCACCATGCCGCGTCATCCGCCCTTTCCCTGCAAAATTTGCCGACCGTCGTGGAAGCCTCTGAAGTGCGTGCAAACTCATCACTGAGGAAGAGTCCCCTCAATGCCCCGCTACATGTACACAAGCGGCCTAGCATGAGAAAGTTGAATGCAAACCTCGTCTCGGAATACTTAAGAAGAGAGAGGCTTGACTTCTTGGAAAACTCGTGCTGCACCCTGTGATGGTTGAGGACAAAGGTCACTATTTTGTTGGCACCCTCAATGACAGGTGCAACCCAATCCAAGGCCCCTATGTCTTTGATAAGGTTGTTGAGGCAATGGGCCATGCAAAAGCACACGGTGATGCGAGGATAAGTTGCTTGGAGAATTGTCCCCGCCGCCCTATTTGCCGGTTCTCCATCCGCACATATGGCAATGACATTCTCCGCCCCCACCGTCTCTAGTGTTGTTGCCCACTCCGCAGCAAGTATCTCGGCACTCTTCCCCGTCCCGGAAGCATCATGGGAGTCGACAAAGTATGTCTCCCCTCGTGAGTAGGCAACAACTCCATGGATGGAGCGCTTTCTAGTGTCACTCCACCCATCAACGACGAGGGTAACACCATTTTCAGCCCATTGCTCTTTCATGTGGTTGGCCGCCACCTCCACGCTTGCCTTCTCCTTGTCAAGGAGAGAGGTGCGGATGGTCTCCGAAGAGGGGGGAACATAAGAGGGTCCATACTCCGCTATCAATTTGCACATGGCCCGAAAGTATGGAGATCTATCCAAAACACCATATGCAAAACACAAACAAAATTCAGATTTTTACCATCATTTAGTCTTTTAAGTTTTAGTCTTTAAAGTTTAGAGCATGATATTTGAATTTTGAATAGTACATGAGCATAGTGCCAAGGACTTACCGTGCCGCCCGAAATGCTATGTGGTCATGAAAGAAGAATCGTGCCACCGCCATGTCCACCTCCTCTTTCAATTGAGGGTTCCAATTCTCATCAAGAGTACTTTGGCGTCCCCGGGAAGCGGATGCCTCTCTTGATGAACGAGGTACATGCGGCGTTGATGTCCTCACAAAGGATGTGGGGTCGACGGCCACTTGAGGATTGCGTTTTGCCAACTCGGCCGCCTCATAAACCACAAGCTTTTCAAGGAGCTCCTTCTTCTTCTCGGCCGAAACCTCCTTGCAAAATTGCACTTCGTTGCCGGGCTCATGCAAGAAGTGAGCACGCACTTTGTGGGCACCGCCGGCTCGCTTGTAGCCGCAAAGCTTACATACCCATGGTCTTGAACCACCCCCTTGACCGTATTGTGAGCACTCTACCTCATCCCACCAACTCCATCGATGTACGGCAGGCCTCCTTCTTCGTGATGGAGCGGGTGTTGAAGTGGTGGAGGCGGCGGCGGACCCGGGTTGAGGAGAGGAAGGGGTTTGAGAAGAGGATGCCATAGTGATAGAGACTAGAGTAGAGCTTGAGATGGATGGTAGAGCTTGAGAAAGAGTCAAGATGGAGAATTGGGATGGAGATGTTGGAGAAGGAGAGCTTGGACAATGGAGAGGGTGAGCTTGGAGAGGGTGAGCTTGGATGTTGGAGAAGGAGAGCTTGAAGAGGGTGAGCTTGGAGAGAGAGAGCTTGGATGTTGGAGAAGGAGAGCTTGGAGAGGGAGAGCTTGAGCCTTGAGCCTTGGGTCTTGGAGAGGGAGAGCTTGGAGAGGAGATGGCTTGAGGAGAGCATGGAGGTCTCTTGTATAGAAGATGGGGAGCCATGTGGGAGAGCTTCAGCCTTGAGGAGGAGTTGCGCATCACCAAACGGCTAGGAGAGACAGCCGTTGAAGCCCCGCCCAACGGTCAAAAACTGCGCCAACGGTCAGTTTGACCGTCCCCGTACGGACAGGGAACGCCGTTCCCGGAACGTTCCCGGGACGCGTTCCCGGCGTCCCCGTTCCGCTGTTTGGCTGCCGTCCCCGTCCCTCCGTCCCGCGGACGTCCCGCCCCCGTCCCAGGCGTTCCCCGTCCCTAGGGTCCGTTCCCCCCGTCCCATGTCACTATGGTGTGAGCAAGAGGGGGACTGTTGTGTTGCTGATTGGTGGACTGTACGGGACTGTTTGGGAAGAGGAGAAGCAAGAGGACTGCGGGCTGATTTGCTGGACAGCACTTGCAGGTGTTAGTTCTTCTTTGTTCCCACCCACCCACCGTTTTTCAGAGTACATCCCTGCAATGGCAGATCTGTTAGAGATGGCCGAGAGGCATGTGAAGATCCCTACACTCCCCACGTTCCCGGTGGACCGTCAGTTGGATGGGAACTACTACGGCATATGGAAGGTTATGATGGAATCTGTTCTGGAGTCTTACGAGCTCGTTGATTTCATCGTTGTTGGGGTTCCACGGCCGGAAGTAGAGGAAGGGGAGTTACCGTCGATCCGAAAGGTTCGAGAGGCACAGGCACAGATGTGGGATCGTGTCAACGTCAGGGTTCGTTCGTTTATCTTCTTCAACTGTACACCGCAGGTAATCAATCATGTAAAGCATATGACGCTGGCCAGAGCTATATGGGAGCATTTGGCTTCTCTTTGCAACAGGGTATCGCCCATGAAGAGGATTTCCTTGGAAGTACAGATGCGGGTTATGAGCCTTGCAAAGTTCGTGACGATGCAAGAGCATATTAACAAGCTGTAGGCTCTTGAGTAGGAAGTTCTTGAGGCTGGGAAGGAGATATCGTTAGAGGACATGGCCATAACGTTGCTGTCGCATTTGCCCTCTCAGTACTCACCATTTTACTTGTCTCTGATTATCAGTGGTAGGCTCAGCACCATCCCGTGGGAGGAGCTTGTGCCCATGGTCGTGGACCAGGAGGAACGATTCACAAACCCTTCTCAGGGTGGAGGTTCGGAGGCCTTAACTGGCCAACGGTTGAAAGGCCGTAACACGGGCAAATGGAAGGCTTTATCGGAGAAGTCTTCTGAGAAGAAGTCCGTCGCTGACCGCGAGAAACTAAAGGCATGATTGTGGCGAGAAAGGCCACTATTGGAGGCAGTGTCCCAAGCGGAAGACCGAGAAGGGTGAAGATTCCTCAGTAGCAATCATGAAGACTCCGGCTTTTGTGCACCTGGAGGTGATGGACACCGATGTTTCATTTTCTTCAGGCAGGGAGGAGGTTGGAGGATTCTTCGCAACGGATACTCGGGAGTGGATTCTGGGCAGTGGTGCTTCCAGGCACACGACTCCTTCAGATTTACAGGATCTCTGCAGGTATTCTGGTCACATTCTTACTGGGGATACATCCACTATCCCAGTTCACAGTGGGGGCAGGCTGGAGATAGTTCCCGATGGCAGAGGGGAGAAGCATTCCTCCTAGGTGTTGTATGGTCCGTCACTTGGTTTTCATCTGTTGTCAGTGCATCAGGTTTGCAAGACTAGCGTACGGGTGGAGTGTTTATTAGCTCTCCGGGACAAAGCAACAGGCGAGGTGGTTTGGGAAGGCGGAGTGGAGAATGGAGTTCACAAGCTTTCAGCACTCTCTCTCCTAGGTCCTCAGGTTTGTGATGAGTGGCAGTGTGGTAATGGCCACTTAAGTGTGGATACGCTGCAGGTGCAGGCTTTTCGGGAGCAGATGGTGGATAGCTTGCCAGTTGATGGCAACAGTTGGCAGGAACTTTCCAGTATTGATGTTGGTGGTTCTTGGGTTCACTAGCTAGAGGAAACTGAACAGGTAACTTATGCTCTCATGTCTCGTAGTATTCGAGACAAAGAAACTCCTGTAGATGAGGATGTTCTTTCCACGGGGACCCTCTCGAAAAGCCAGGTAGGTGGCAGTTGATTACTTGCAAAAGGAGGTGGTTTCTCAAGCTTTGTGGTTCCGGATTCAGAGGGAGTGGTTGACAGGTTTCAGAAGGCCTTGCGTGGTCTTCAGCAGGTTTCCAGGACTTGGCTTTGCACCAAAACAGGTGTTGATCCTTGTGAGCTGTGTGATACCTCTTTGACTCGGAAGTAGAATGGTTCATTGATTTGGTTGATGGACACCAGATTGGACGTGAGCTTCCCGATGAGGCAGTTGAGCTCATGGTTGCATATGACTCTTTGGGAGGCAGGATTGCGTATCTTGTGGTTTCTGCGGCATGCGAAGGATCATGGACTCTTTTACACAGGAGGGGGATTGATGGATGGAGTCCGACTCCACGGTTGGAGTGACTCAGATTGGGGAGGAGATCCGGACACTAGGAGATCTTCTTAAGGCCCAGGAGGAGTTTTATGGAGCAGTAAGAGGCAGTCATCTTTTGCCTTGTCGTTGACAGAGGCAAAGTACCCGGTTGCTTGTGATGCTGCTTGTGAGGTGGTGCAGCTGCAGAGGTTGCATTGCAGGATTGGTCTTCCAGTTGAGGAACCCATGGTGATCCAGAGGCACTTTGTTCGTGAACAGATCGTTGCTGATGAGATCTTGCTAGAGTTCTGTTCGACGGAGGACAGTACGGTGGACCTCTTCACGAAGTCGCTATCTCAGGATTTGCTCAGGCGGCACCCCAGCTCCCTATGGTTGGTTTCACAGCCAGGAGCTGAGAGGGGGTGTTAGAAGTCATCTCCTGTCTTTATGTTGACACCAGGACCTTTGTTGTGGGTGTGCCCGCCCTTGTAGGTGTTTTCTCATCTTTCCCCACTCCCCGTATTTTTCCCCATATTTTTTTCCATTTTTATGTGGCTTGGATGGCAGTCCTGAGCTGGCAGGAGGCTCTATCTTCTGGCCGACTGTACCTGCAAGTACCCGACCTCAGTTGAGTGCTGGCCGACTCAGGACAGCTGGCCGATTGGTATATGTGGCTGGTTGTGGAGATTCTGAGCGTGTCGGCTGCCTTTGCTGCAGGCCGACTGCTGTATGGGGGCCATATAAAATGGTCCCACAGCCCTTGCCACATTGTGTATCATTTCGGGATCTTCTTTGTGTATATAGAGCAGAGTTACACGCCTCTATCTCTCTCTCTCTCGTGCTGTTGTTTTGTGCATTGCGTTTGCTCGTGTTCCAACTTCCCAGATCTGGTCATCATCTCCGCTGTGTATTCTGACAGCAGCTACATCAAAGTGAGGTTAGGTAGAAAAAAAACGCATAAAAAAATGCAATCATGTGGCTGCAAAAAAAGCAAGGGGAAGGTCACCCAAGCTTTGATGCGATGTTGAGATCACACAGTGCTTGAGAGAGAGAGAAAGAGAGAGAGAGAGAGAGAGGAGAAAGAAAGATATATTAAGCGTCTGCTAAAGACCCAAGGGGCCTATGAGACCAAAGTGGTACAATAATGTCCATGGCATATCTCATCATGGAATGGAAAATAAAACAGAATGAAAACATAAATATATCTATCTCATTGGGGTGATACAAAACTGTCCATGGAAAGTCGTCATGGAATACTAAGAACATAAAAACATGGGAGCAACATCAGCTCCGAGTAGATGGTATACCACTCTCCAAAATGTCAACGAGTATGGTCGAGAGGTCTCCCTCAGCTACGTCACGTGGAAAGGTAGCTCGATGGGGGTGGAGCATGTCTTGGATCTGGGGCTGATGAGGTGATTGTGGCTGACGGGGGGGTCGAGGGCGTCGGGCACGTTGGAGTGCAGAGGCTTGGTCCGAGGTAACTCCTCTTGGGCGAGGTAGGTCCATAGCAGCTCGTGGAGGGTCCACAAGATCCACTATGTCGGTGTCCACCTCCTGGGTCCGGAAGAAACTGGTGATGGTTGGCCCTCAAGGGAGGGGGTGGCGTGGCTGGGGCGTGTGTCTCAAGAAGGTGTCCCTGTGTCTGTGGAGCTCAAGCAGGAAGAGGCCCAGGCAACGCTGGTCGTGGAAGTCAATGGGAGCACAATGGAGAGAGTGAGTGGACAACACAATGATGAATGAATTATGATAATACTTCCACCATGTACGATGCTTTTATAGGCACCATTGCCCTTATCTTTTATTTCTTAATAAGAGTGTGTTCACACCATTGAACACACTACTAGACTCCGAAAATATTGAACATCCCTGCCCTGCCCATGATTTCATAAATGCAGTTTGAGCTGGTTAGTTGGTGATGGAATTAAGGATGAGTGTGGTTTGGTTGAATTGGCTCTTTCGATAATGTATAATATATATTTATAACAAGGTAGCGGAAAGACTTAAACATATGATTAACTCTTGACGCAAATCAAAACTTAGCAAGACACAATAGAGAAGTAGAGATGAACCTAATCTACTATGTTGGATCTTGGATGACAAAGTTGGATCTTGGATGAGATCTTGCTGATGCATACCTATCTACTAATGCACATAAGGTAACTTGCTGATTCACAGCTTTTGTGATGATGATGATCTCTAGATGCTTCTTCAATGGTTGAGGACTGCATCCAATAGTTGTATCCACCATGTACGTGTGCAAGACTGAGATGTGAGTGCACACTAAACTGCCTATTTATAGGGTGTCATGATGGTGGTTGGTTTCAGGTCGGCCAGCCCTTTTATGACCCCAAAAAGTTATCCTAAAGGTCATCTATTGTGTTTATATTGTGCCCAACTTGTGTCCTAACTATTGGTGCATGTCTTGGGCACCCCAAAACGGCCCCAAACTGGCGTTACTCTGCCACGTACCTTGCGTAGAAAGTGACAAGAAGTAGGAAGCATGTCCACGTGGCACTCACATGTGTGATGCACGCGAAAGTTGGTGCGTTTAAGTCGGTCAAATTGTCAGTGTTATCTCCAGTTATTTGAAAATATGAAGCAAGTAGTGGAATCAATCTTGACAATTTCAACCTAGTCACATCAGGCTTATCTTGAGGATATGCATTGGGCCGGTTATGTTCTTGGGCATGCAGCTACCTACTGTTTGTTGATTTGTGAATCAGACTAACATCCTTAAAAAAATAGAGCACCTTAATTTTTCTTTTTAGAAAATTTCAACATATAGGCTTAAAGGATACATTCGTTCACTCATGTTTCTAAACTCTGGCTGTTGGGGATTTCCAGGGATGCAACTCGTGCTTTTGTTTCCGGAAACTTTACTGGTAATGTCTGAGAATATCTCACTCTCTTGGAGTATGTACATATTTACTTACATAATTCTGTACACTACTAAGGAAAAAATCAGATTTGAAGCTCATGGATACTTGTTCCATCTCATGGACCTATTTGATTGATCAAATTCACACATGTAACTATGAGGACTTATGGAGCATTTAGAACAAAAAGTGTACATACTGGTACGAGTAGTGTACGCAATTATGACCCTTTTTGCCTCTTGGAAGACCTATTATTCTCTCTCTCTCTCTCTCTCTCTCTCTCTCTCTCTCTCTCTCTCTCTCTCTCTCATGCTGTCTTGACATCCAATTTACTCATGGACCACATGTACCAACTTTTTGGTCTCATAGACCCTTTGGGTCTTTTGTAGATGTTGATAAAATCAATCTTTCTATCTCCCTGACCTGTCACACTGTGCTAGGTGCACTCTACAGAAAGTTTTTGTAAGTCTTGTCTCATGGAGAAGGTGAGAGAAAAAACAGTTGAGCGCATGCTTACTCTGGATTATTGCCAAATTATGTCAGACTTGTTTGCCATGTGTTTTGCATCAGGTGATGGTTTGACAGACTCGGTGGTTGGGCTTTCTACCATGGAAGTAAGATCTATGCTTTAATCTCTTAATGAGAGTTATCATGTTTTGTGTGCATCAAACATTTTGAACATTCGAATTAACCCTCGGGAGTCAGAGCAATGCTAGATGAAGGTGGTGTGCTTATGTGTACCCTTTACTGTTGCAGATCAAAAGTCTTGTGGATTGGAGAAGTTTTTACAACAAGACATATATGTAATCTCTCTCTCTCTCTGGACACGACACCCCCCCCCCCCTTTGTGCAGACGTGCATGCACACTTAAATACATGCTTGAGTGAGTGAGGGGGGAGGGCAAGCCAGAGGGTGATCATGTACCACTGTATTACAAGCTAGAGTGTGATCATATATGAGATGCTTGCATGAGGGAGGTAGGAACTGCAAATCCAGAGGGTGATCTCATATATGTATGTGTACTGGCTCTCATGCACGCACACACCCACGTGCACAGGCACGTGTGTGTATGCACCACCAGGCAGGCTCACAGCACACGTGCACGTACACGCAGCACATGTGCACATGCTCAGACACATCCACATACAGTCCATGCACATCCGTAGGAATGCACATGCACGCACACACTCGCACAATGCATGTTTGCAGTCACAGGCACTGAAATACACGCCTGTGAGTAAAAAACAAAGTGGAAGCGGGAGGGTGGTCATATTCCAATATGTTGATGTCTTTCATTGGGATGAATTGAATCTGTACAACAGTTACATAATGGGTCGGTTATGAAATGAAAGCCCTGAGACAATGTTCGTAATATCGATGAGGTTCTTCTAGTGAGTGCAACTTTGCAACAAGAATTTCAATACTTGTATTTGATGTCTTGAATATTCCTTTTTATGCACGTATTTTGATCTCTTGTGAGATGAATACAACAGATATGTGGGCAAGCTGGTAGGCACCTATTATGATGGCAATGGCAACGGAACAAAGGAGTTGAGAAAGGTTGAAGCCAAAGCGAAGCTTGGAGAAAAGCTGCTCAAGCAGCAGGAGACAGAAGAGAAAAAATATCCTGTTTGCAATTCAAGATGGAGCCAACAGCATGGGGGTGAGGTAAAGGTCAATGCTAACCAATGATTTTTGATTTTGTGTGCGTGTGCGCGCACACGTACATGCTACTAGTGTTTCGAAGAGGGACTTGTCCAATGCATTGTTTCTTGCTTGTGTTGATGCATTATGGAGGGCATTGTAGCTTATTTGTATGATGGAGGGCATTGTAGCTTATTTTTTCGCCACTGTAGGTATGGTGTGACTCCGGCTACCCTCGACTGGTTGATAAGGCGGGGGAATTGCCACTGACCGGGAAAAAGGATAAGCGGTGCGCATGCTTTGCAACTGAGCAAATGGGCAAGGCTGGCCTTCAAGTGTATGAAGGGTGTGATCCTTTTCAGTCTACGTGCAAGGTTTCATAATGGTAGTGCACAAGATTCTTAGCATTAATGCGTTGCAACCTCCCTCCATATGATTGAAGCAATGGTAAACATGTTACAGATTAGAAAGTATCCTAGAGTTCCTCATGGAGCTATAATCAAAACAAAGTACTGCAAAATGCATGCCATATAGCGCACGTTTATCATACAAAGGAAAGATGCATATCATCAACGCCCAACTACCTGTTGCATGCTGACACATGCTATTTGCCACTATGAAAATGAGAGGAAGCATAAATGAGAGGGCTCATGGTAGTCAACATGCGGTGTTGTGCACAGTAGAGAGGCCATATTTATTAGCCACCTTTTGTAAATATGTACGAGACAGTTGATTGGCATCTTGTGTTTTCAAATAAACATAAGATGATTGATTGTCGTTTTGTGCTTTCTTTTGATATATGATTTGGTCCAAAGACTAGCCTCCTTGTTCATGAAGGTACAAATCAAGGAATACTTCCAAGTAGAACTATAAAAGAGAGTGTGCGCAGACTGTGCATCGCCAACTTTGTGAGTATGTTGCTGTGCTGGATTCGATATCAATGTATGGTACTGACTAGTGAAAGTGGATAAATGTCAGTACTAGCACAAATGCCATGTTAAATTCTAGCTAGTAGCTAGGAAGAATGCTAAAATCCTCACGTGTCCATTATGACTCTCATGAGAGAATCAGTAATTTCAAGTTTCATTTACCATTATTATGCAGCTTGATGATGTGCTTTGTATGAAATATATGTTGCATTCTCCATTATGCTGGCCCCACCTTAATATATGCAAGGGCACAAATTTTTTTGATATGGAGCTTGAACCCATGGGCTAGAACCTCGTAGCAGTACCGATGTGCACAGGTACAAGTTCAAACCTTGGGGAACCTGCATACATATATTTACTCTCGCAAAAGGATGCTTTCTTATAAGAAAAAACATCAAAAATTTGAAGTTACCTCAACCATTCCACACTTCTCTAATTAGAAAACGGGTGAGTATGCTGTTGGCACTAGAATTCCATTAGAGTGAAGTAAGCAAGCGAGTATGCTGTTGAGAGTTAAGAAACCATAAGAGTGAATTCTATTTCATGGTAGCATGGATAGTAGTATTATGGCTAGATTGAGACGAGGACAAGCTTCATAAAAAGCAAAAGAAAATGCATTCATTGTGACTAAAAGTGTGCGCTTTATTTAAAAAGCTGATTAAACACTAATCTATAATAGCAATCATTCTTTAACAAAGAGATGACATTGTCATTACTCAAGCTGCCAACACTATCATGTGCACGCAATATCTACAATATAATCATCATCTGTCACAACATTAGTGGCACAACTTAACATTTTTTGATTCGGATGTAAAAATGGTATAATCAAGAAGTACTTAGTTAATTGTAAAAGCCTCACTGTACAAATTTTATCAAGATTATGAGAACTTGCATTGCGTGTAGCAGGATATCATGTGCATAGGAGAGGTATATCATGTATACAAGCACACATACCTAGCTCAATTTTTGGAGAGCTATAGCATTTATATTTTTCAGTTATATAGTTGACTTACATTAGGGGTCTTGATAATTATGGAATTTGAGAGCTCTCCTTAAAGCCTTGGGCATGCAAACGTGGGTACAATTTGGTTGGAAAAATAACATGACAGGCTATCTCAGTGTAAATTCTTAGAAAGTTTATGCTCGTCAACCCCACAACTTGGAAAAGTCTTTTAATCACTCTCAACCATCTAAAATGGAGAATTTTAAGCACAAATAAATTGATGATTATTAGAGTTTAGTTGTGTTTTGGAGGGGATTTTAAGTACCAAAATTGAGCTTGATTTTTCCAACTTGATGGAGAACAACACAATTAGTTGTTCTACAAGAAATCTTGATAATCTTCATACTAAGCTAAAGAAAGAGTATAAACTATAGTGTCAGATAAAAGTCATGTGATTGCAAGGTAAGAAAAATATCGATCTTGGATTGATGTTCTTTGTATTTTGAAGATCCATTGATACAACGCATTTTCCAATCCAAGTTCTAGGATGAAATTTGACTTGTTTAGGAATTATTAGTAAATGAGATGCCAAAGCATAGATATCATATGCCAAGGGATAAGATGCCATGCAAGCACACAAAGTTGACCCATAGCCAAACCTCCAAAATATAAATTGCTTTTCTAAACATTATAGTTTTAAAATCCAAAGGAATGAATTAAAAACCCTCTTCTGTACCTTGGGAGAACCTTACAAGCTTGGGATACAATTTTTGCATCTATAGAGCACTTGTTACTCAGGCCCCTATGAGGGCACTTGTTTAATCTTCTGTGCAAACACCAACCTTTGAATAATAAGGTTGGCAATAACTATTCTCACCAACAAATTAATAGATTTCTAATTTACCCCCATGGGCCCCTATTATAAAGCTTTGTTAAAATGAAAGGACACTCGCAAATTGTAAAATCCGAGATCACACCACTGAACTCAATTCGTTGATTGCACATTTCTTGCTTTGAATAACTAAAAAATTGATACTAATAACTTTGAAGAAGTAATGAAAGAAAATGCATTTTGATTTCTATTAAGAGTTAGTTGGCTATCATTCCATAAATTTATGCAACTTTGCTTCTTTTCAGTGCTTGATGTCTTGCTTCTTACTTCTCCACGTTGTTAATATGTAGTCTTTCTCCTATACTTTGAAATTCTTTCTTAGTTAAAAGACTACCTTTCTAATAATCATTAGCTTCTTTGAACAAGCTGTTACATGTTAACCACTTCGTTGGTTAACATCGTTTTTTTCACTCGACCTACTGTAAGGTGCTTGGCCATCTTACCTGCTTGAACGAGCACTTATCTTTTGTAAGATGGCCGTGGAACACATAAAACGGCCTTACATGTGCTTAATGTCAAATAGAAAAAGTGTATGGATTCCATAGTTACTTAAGACTAGTAATAGAGGTCCAACCATTTTTGCATGTGCTTAATGTCGAATAGGGAAAGCCTATGGACTATGTATACATAGTTGCTTAAGACAAGTAATAGAGGTGGGACCATTTTTAAGTTTGGCTAACTTAGTGTAAAAACTAGTCACTTGTATATGTGTCTTTTTTGACAATAAGCAATACACAATCATTTCCTTATAATAGTTTACTTATGAGCTTCCCTTCTTCCCTCTTCTTGCTTTGTTGCATACTATTGGATTCTTACATGCTAGATGGATGTTTGTTTGAATAGGTTTGATTGTAGGTTTCCATCTTCCAAAAGCTTCTTCTTCCCTTCCCTCTTGTGGGAGAGAACCATTGTGACCATCTCTTGTTGCCTCCATCTAGGCATAGAGCATACTATTGCCATCCCTTTGCCTCGTGTTGATTATGAGGTTATGCTCCAAGAAACATACGATTTTGGAGTCTTGGATGTGTTTAGTTGTTAATTTTTTGTTTTTATTTTAAGTATATTTGTATTAGGGCATTCTATTTTCATATCTTGGAAGGAAAAAACTATGGTTTCTTGGTGATTTGCATGACTTTGGAGCCCACAAGGCTTAGATTTCATTGCCATAAGCTAACGCAAAACTTAGTAATTGTGATTAGGAGTGGAATCCACTCCGAAAACATGAGTATTAAGCTTCATTAGGATGGATTAGAGTGGGATAGTGAATTTTTGTTCATGCATTTTATATTTTTTGATAGTTTTTCAACTATTATTAAATTGGTAACTTAGAAGCATGCAAAACCAACAAAAAACAAATAAAAAGCACTTAGTTACTTATATAACAACTATTAGCTAGGATTAAGACTCTTAATTCCTTCTTATTAAGTCTAAAAAACATAAAAAAACTCTTAAAACAGGCTTAACGAGCTTTCGGGTTGGGAGCCATGAGCCCATATTCCTATGAAAAAAGGTGTGAGTCAAATACATGAGTCCACACACATGAGTCTGGGGACATGAGCCATGAGCCATGAGCCATGAGCCTATAATCATCACTATATGAGTTGATATCTACTTCGATATTGCATTGGTATTTACCACTCTCCATCTATAGCTCATTATAGAAGCATGTTATCCATGGAACCAAGTTCTAGTTCTTCTCCATATTCATTCAAACAAGGAACAAGGAACATGGGGAAGGGTAAAGAGTCAATATCTAGGACTACCTTAAACCAAAAGGATCCACAAGGTCATAAGTTGTCCGCCCCACCAACGAGTCTATAGTCCACACACATGAGTATGGGGACATGAGCCATGAGCCATGAGCCATGAGCCTATAATCATCACTATATGAGTTGATATCTACTTCGATATTGCATTGGTATTTACCACTCTCCATCTATAGCTCATTATAGAAGCATGTTAACCATGGAACCAAGTTCTGGTTCTTCTCCATATTCATTCAAACAAGGAACAAGGAACATGGGGAAGGGTAAAAAGAAAAAACCTAGGACTACCTTAAACCAAAAGGATCCACAAAGTCATAAGGTGTCCTTCGCCCCACCAACGAGTCTATAGTCTTAAAGCTAGGCCGACAGGATAGGACAAGTGCCATTGGAAATCGCACAGTCCAAATCCACACGGGGCAAGAAATCCCAAACCCTGAAATAAAGGGTTTTGTGCAACCACGTCTTGACGTTCTATCGCCAAGTATACATGCTTAGGATGACATTTGAAATGGAAAGTGGAGTTAGGACCAATATAAAACATAGAGCCTCAGAGTTGGGAAAAACAAAGCCTATGATCACAACACCCTTATCACTCTTGCGCACATACAAAGAGTGATCTGCATCTGCCATATGAGAACCAATAGTGACAAGATACTCAACAATCTTGTCATGCCTTGCTCGTGGGGCTTGCTTCAGCCCATACAAAGCATTATGAAGCTTACATACATACTCTGGGTGACCTGTATCCTCAAAACCTGGTGGCCAATCTATATACACCTCTTCTTGCAAGTCACCATGCAAGAACACATTTTTTCCATCCATTTGATGTAAAAACCAGCCTTTAACTGTAGCCACCGCAATCACAACTCTCACAAGTACCATCTTTGCAACTAGGGCAAATGTCTCCTCGTAATTAATTCCATGTGTCTGCGCATATCCCTTGGCTACCAATCTAGCCTTGTACCTACTTATGCTACCATCACTATTATGTTTCACCTTATACACCCACTTACAACCAATAACTTTCTTGCTTTCAGGCCATGGCACCAAATCCCAAGTCTCATTTCCATAAAATGCATCCATCTCCTCATTCATAGCCTTCTCCCAACACACATTTCCAATAGCCTCATCAAAACATGTGGGTTCTACAACCTACAACTTTTACCATATAAGCATAGTGATGTGCAACATAACCATCATAAGTCAACCTCGCACTCTTAGTAGCTTTGCATTCATGGCTTCCATAGCCTTCTTTACACGAAGTGTCCTCATTGTTGGAATCCCAAGCTCCTCATCAAGGCTCATCTCCGAGCCACTAGACTCTCCATTAACAAGAGAATGCCCTACAGAAATATCAGACATACCAAGGGGCTCAACCACTTTCTCTTTGCCTTTATGTGATGTATTGACTACATTTTTCAGGACAGGTATTATGACGCAGCTTGCCACTCCATGGTCTATCAACAACAGAACAACTGGATGAGGACTCTCCTGGTCCACTCAATGACTATGATTGGTGACTTGCATTCTGTGCAACCACATTTCCACTTACATCAGCCCTAACAACATCTCTTTCAACAGCATACCAGCTATTTTATCTCATCAAATACAACATCCTTGCTTACTCTCAATTCACGTGTAGTAGGATTATAACATCTATATCCCTTTTGCTCAAGGGAATACCCAATAATACACATTTTTCTGCTTTTGGATCCAGCTTAGTACACAACTCACCTGGCACATGCACATATGCAATACATCCACCAAAAACTTTCAAGGGAGACAAATCAGGTTTCTTACCAGTAAACTTCTACATTATGGCCACTCTATTGACTTTTGCACCAACCTGCACTTATCTTTAAAATCTTTTACATGGCAGCTATCAGGGTTAAACTGGACCTGAAAACCCTATTCAATCATCTGTCCAACATAAACGAGATTCTTTGTAATGTTCGAAGCATGAAATACATCTACAAGAAGGTACTTCACCTTACCATCCTGCATTGATAATATCACATCCCCAACATGGGCAATCGGATGAGTAGTGTCATCCCCTATTTCAACAAAACCTGATCTTTTAAGACTCTTCATTTCCTTGAACCACTCACCATGAATTGTCATGTGGTTTGAAGCACCTGAATCAACATACCATACATCATCCTTACATGTTGCTAGATCATTTCCAGTAGACACAGCAGTAACCACATGTTGCATAACAAACAACCTCTCATTATCCTCATTATTTTTGCTAGAGGATACATAGTTAATTTGCTGCACTTTTTCATTTCGCATGTCACTCTGCTTGTTATAGTAAAATGCCTGCACATGTCTAGACTTACCACACTAAAAACACCCTCGTGTATCATTATGCTGCCTTTTCCAACGTACCACGACCTCTTTGACTTAAACTAGCCTCTTCCACCTGTGTGTTGTTGTTGTGAATCCTGGGGCTGACCATAATTCTGATTACATGTTCGGCCACCACCTTGGCCACATCCACGACCTCTACCTCGTCCTCTACCTGCACTTGTGTAGAAGGCCTGCTGCTCTGAACTGTTTTTGTTTTGTGAAGACTGTTGATCTTCACCGAAGTTCTTCTTTTCAATGATCAACATTGACACCAAATCTATGAAGTTGTGAATTTTCTCTTGAGTTTGAATAGACGTCTTGAACGCCTTGTAACCACGTAGACACACTTTCACCTTATTATCATCATCAATAGAAACACCAACTGATGCAAGGGATTCCACAATATCCTTGATTTTCAAGGCATAATCATTCACATACATATTCTTGTTCTCCATAGTATGAAGCTCATTCTTCAACTGAATCTTTCGTGCCTTGGTGTTGAAACGCCTACGAACTGAAAAACGGAGGTCTAGACGTGCCCGAAACCTTTTTCGACTTGGAAATTTTTATCCAATGGGCGGACGTTATAGTTACCTTGTACCTCTCCTCCCCTGCGAAGAAAGCTCCTCAGTTAATGTTAATTTGCTGGTGTTTCCCGAAGAGCTCCCGACAAGGGTGTAGTAGCCAACACAGGGGGGGAAGAGTAGATGAAGCTCTTACCCTCGTACCACTTCTTGTGATTATTTTTCTTGCCGCTCAACCCTTAGCGTGAGCTAGGCTTTGATACCATGAAAAGATGCAGGGGAGAAGAGAGCTTGAGCTCTTGCAAGCACACACACACTCACAAAAACCCTAGAAGAGAACGCACAAGGTGAGAGGTTGAAAATTCTTCTTCTTGTTTCCACAACAAAAGAGGTATACAAAGAAGATAAAGTGACTAACACACATAATAGAGTATATATAAGTGGTCCATAATGTGAACACGCTTAGAGGAGTGGGTAGATGTGGACTAGTCGATGTAGTCTAGTTGTAGAATCTCTGGCGAAGATATGTCGGTGCCAGCTACCAAATCGACCAGTGATATAAATGTCGAATGGTCATGCAGGCGCCTCATGAGTGTGAGCTCATGTTGAGCTTGATATCTCAACAGTTCTTGTCAAGCTTCTTTGCAACAACCTGGTGTATTTCATCATTTTACATCTTGTATGCAACACAAATGTACCAAAAATAGCACTCTTGTTTGATCTACACAAACTGCTGTATTTTTCGCAGTGGTACTATACTGCACCCAAACTATCACAACCAATGACCTCAATTTGCATACATACACCCAATGGCAAATTTAAGACCTCTTTGTAGTACAAACAGTGTCTACACACAACCAATCGCCCTTCTTGCAGTTGCAAGAATAGAGTTCTACATACAGTGTTTGCACAACCAATCACCCTTCTTGCAGTTGCAAGAATAGAGCTCTACATACAGTGTTTGCACAACCAATCACCCTTCTTGCAGTTGCAAAAATAGAGTTCTTTACAATACACACAGTGTTTGCACAACCAATCGCCCTTCTTGCAATTGCAAGAATAGAGTTCTACATACAGTGTTTGCACAACCAATCACCCTTCTTGCAGTTGCAAAAATAGAGTTCTTTACAATACACATAGTGTTTGCGGCACAACTAATCACCCTTCCTGAAATTGCAAAAATAGAGTTCTACAAAGAATCGAAACTTACTCCGCAATGCCCGCCGCGTGAACGCCTGCGAATTGAAAAGCAGAGGTGACGTGCCCAAAATGCTTTTTCGGCCCAGAATTTTTTGTCCAATAGGTCCAGGTATAGTTGGCCTATAGCTCTGCTCCCGCGAAGAAAGCTCCTCAATCGGAGTTCATTTGCTGGTACCAAAGAGCTCCCAACAAGGGTGTAGTAGCCAACACACACAGGGGGAAGAGTAGATGAAGCTCTTACCCTTGTACCGCTTCCTGTGCTTCTCTTGCTTGCCACTCAACCCTTAAAATGAACCAGGCTTTGATACCATGAAAAGATGCAGGGGAGAAGAGAGCTTGAGCTCTTGCAAGCACACACACACACACACACACACACTTACACAAACCCTAGAAGAGAACACACAAGGTGAGAGGCTGAAAATTCTTCTTCTTGTTCACACAACAAAAGAGGTCTACAAAGAAGATAAAGTGACTAACACACATAATAGAGTATATACAAGTGGTCCATAATGTGAACACACTAACATGAGTGGTTAGGTGTGGACTAATCGCTGTAGTCTAGCTATAGAATCTCTGGCGAAGATATGACGGTGCCAGCTACCAAATCGGCCAGTGACGTAAATGCCGAATGGTCATGTAGGCGTCTCATGAGTGTGAGCTCATGTTGAGCTTGACATCTCAACACTTGAAGCCTTATAACATTTAGGCTTCCATATGGGTTGGGTATCCATATAAAAGTGCTCACATCCATGTCCACCAAGCAAAGGAATGACTCATGTGAGAACATTTCCAAGTGATCCATGGCTGTAAATTCACATGAATTACTCACCTATCAGGAGTTTCTTTTGGCTAGGTAAGATAAAGAACGCTTTGAATTCTGTTAAAAGATGCTTGGTTTGTCGAAAAATTAAGGTAGAAAGAATCAAATTAATTGGATCCCTCCAACCACTATATTTACTGTAAATGAAGTGGGAGAGTATGGACTTTGTCACTCGAATTTCCAGAGTTCAAGGTGGGTATAATGTAATCATTGTAGTAGTTGATAGACCGAATAAAGTAGCACATATTCTTTTTGTAAAGAAGTTATACTCAGTTGTTGTTATAGCTAAATTATTTCTTATTTTAATAAAGAAGGCATACTCTAGTATTTGTTAAAGAAATATTTTAATCTTCTCACATAGAATAGTCAGTGAGACGAAGATCGAGACTCTAGATTTACTTCTAGATTTTGGGACTACTATATTTGAGTCCATAGGAACACATTTAGATATGAGCTCGAGAAAATGGAAAGAGTAAATCAAGTGAAAGATATGCTAGCTAATATAGCTAGATTATTTCTTAAAGAAATAGTTTGATCTTCTCACACAGAATAGTCAGTGAGACGAAGATCGAGACTCTAGATTCACTTCTAGATTTTGGGACTACTCTATTTGAGTCCATAGGAACACTTTTAGATATGAGCTCGAGAAAATGGGAAGAATAAATCAAGTGATTGAAGATATGCTTAGGCTTATTTAGTCAAGAACCTCGTAATGGTTCACTTAGTTGAATTTTCTTAGAATGCTTCATTTCATAGGAGCTTGAGCATGTCACCATTTTAAGGCCTTATATGGACAAGAATGCATCACACCACTGACTTGATCTAACCCTTTATCAGAGTTGAAGCCACCAAACAAATGCTAGAAGACATGGAAGTTCAAATGAAAAATATCCGTCAAAATTTACAGATAGCTCAAGACCATCATAAGAGTTATGTTGATCTAAAGAGATCCGTCGGAACTTTTGAAGAGGGAGACCACAATAAAACCCAAGAAAAGTAGTATCTTAGCATCAGGAAAAATTAAGAAGTTGGCAAATAGAAATTGTGTCCCATATGTGGTAACAAGAAAGGTAGGAGAACAAGCATACAAACTTTTATTACCTCCTCATCTCTGAATACACAATGTGTTCCATGTCAGTCTACACAAAGAGTATATTCTCAAAAAAACTCATGTATTCACAAATGATGAGCATATTGAGCTTATTTTTGGATTGAATAGTTTTAATTTAAGGTTAATTACTTTGTAAAATGATCACAACAATTAGAGACTGTTTAAGGGGAAATAATTAAATTTTTTGTGGGGATCTACGCATGGTTAAATCACATGAATTTACAAAGGCAAAGAAGTAAAACTTGATCAAGAAACCATGCATCACTCATACATTCAGTCTAGTAAACCATTGTAATCTCTTAGTGAAATTTCCACAGTCCTTGAGTCACAAACTCTGCATAGATCATCTAGCCACAAGTCTAGGCAAGGTCTCCGCCATTCCACAAGCATATTCTAATGTACCAAGATCATCCATATTCATCATGAATTTCTTATTATTCTTCAGGTTTAAATGGTCTCTACTAGACTTTCTAGTCAAAAGCTAGACTTTCTAGGCAAGGTCTCCGCCATTCCACAAGCATATTCTAATGTACCAAGATCATCCATATTCATCATGAATTTCTTATTATTCTTCAGGTTTAAATGGTCTCTACTAGACTTTCTTCAGGTTTAAATGGTCTCTACTAGACTTTCTAGTCAAAAGCTAGAGTCTTCCTATGATAAAGACTCTTGGTCTTTATTATTCTAATGTCCCAAGATCATCCAAATCCATCAAGAATTCCTTATGATTCTTCAGGTATAAATGGTCTCTACTAGACTTTCTAGCCACAAGTCTAGGCAAGGTCTATGCCATTCCATAAACATATTCTAATGTCCCAAGGTCATCCAAATCCATCAAGAACTCCTTACTATTCTTTGGGTATAAATGGTCTCTAGTAGACTTTGTCATCAAAGCTAGAGTCTTCCTATGATAAAGGCTCTTGATCTTTATTATTCCACAAATCAACTAATGCTTGAATCTTACCTTTTTACTTTGTTTCTTCTAATGGATTAAATTTGATCTTTAAGACTGAAGTTGATGCAATCTCAAATCTAAGGATGGGGATTTGTAGATAGTTCCTCATTCACAGAGCTTTTTCTTGGGGTTTGGCCTAGTGCATGTGCTTGATACTCTATGCTCGGCATGTTTTGCCAAAGGAGTGGCTCGTTGTGCTAGCAGTCTACTCCTCTCTTTGGATTGGTGTAGATCACCAGATAGCCATGTATATCACCTATAGACTTCTATACTCCTTCTATAGGTACCCATTCCAGATTGATAAGCGCTCATGAAAATTAACAAACGCACTCTCACTTTATCTTACTCTCTCTCTCTCTCTCTCAATGCAAGACACGATCAATGAAGCTTGATAATATATTTATGGGTGGATTCATTGTACATTTGAATGATAGTGTTACAATTATAGCGAGAATACAATCAGCCAAGAAGGCTCATTACTCAAATTGCTTAACTAGAAAGATCTCCAAATAGATAGTATAGACTTAAACCCTTTTTACAAAGTTTGCGGGGTTTTTTATCCTTCTAGGATCTTGGTAGCCCACTAGTCGAATTGCCTAACTAGAAAGAGCTCCAAATAGATAGTACAGACTCAAACCCTTTTTACAAAGTTTGTGGGATTTTTTAACCCTTCTAGGATCTTGGCCGAGCCCCTATCAGCTTGCCACATGTCATTTTAGGACTGGATATATATTAGACGCATGATCCTATTTCATTAGCTTTTGCCTAATTTTGTGATTTTCTTGTGCTTCTTGGTGTTTTTTTTTTGTGTTTCTTCTTGGTCTTCATATTCTCAAGTCAACCTAAGCATGTAGGTTTGCGAGAGTAGACTCAGTCTCATGGTCTTGATCTTCTTACTATGGCTGCTTGCAAACATGCCCTAGTTATACCCATCCATCCCACTCACTCGACTGGCTCGTTGTTTCATCCTTGGGCTTGGAAAAATTCTTTAGCTTCCTGAGTGAGATTTTCATTTTCCTAGGTCTTCATTCTTTGCACTATTCTCAGGGTAACTTCTCATGCTATGATTTTCAACTTGTTGGTTTGTTGTTGCATCAACTCCTTGGCTTTTATCCATTTTTGCACAATATCTCGGATCATCTTGTATGCTCAGCTCCAACAAGGCCTCAATCATGTGATGTGCATATCTGAATAACTGTGTGGGTGTACATAAATCTTTGTATGGCTTGAAGCATACAGTGAGAGCATGGCATGATAAGATTACACACAATATCTTACACCATTGGCTGTTATATGGCATATATTCACTTTATGTGCAAAAGAGCGATAAGGGGATTGTGTTCATCACCATCTATGCAGATGACTTGATTATTGGGGGTTACAATTAAGAGGAAGTTGAGAATGTAAAGGGTCTACTCAAGAAGAAGTTTGATATGAAAGATTTGGGTGAGCTGAGATACTTTCTTAACATTGAGGTCATCAAGACTTCTGAGGGCATATGGATATCACAGAGACAGTATGCATTGGACATGTTGTCCAAGTATGGTATGGATGGTAGTAAGCCCATTTTTGTACTGTTGAATCATAATGGCAAACTATAGGTGAGATTTTGGAGAATGTCACTATGTACAGGAAGATAATTGGCAACTTGATCTACATGAAGATCACCACAAGCCAGACATGAACTACATAGTTGGGTTACAAAGCTAGTTCATGCAGGTTTCCCAAAAATGACTTTGGATAGTGTGAGACACAACCTACAATACGTGAGGTCCACAATGGATTATGGCCTCTTTTTTGAGTTTGGTATTTACAGTTTCAAAGTGCATGGATACACTGATGGAGATTGGGCTGGTAGCATCTTGGACAGAAGATCTAATAGCAAATTTATGTTTTTTTTGGGAGTGGTGTTACATGGAGTAGTAAGAAGTAGCTACTTGTCAACGAGTATAGAAGCAGAGTACAAGGGTGCTATGATGGTGGCAGCATGTGAGGTAGCTTGGATATGTAAGCTACTTGAGGTAGTCCACTTTGGATGGTGTGAGACACACACTACTCTAGTGAGGTTCGTAGTGGATTATGGCCTCTTTTATGAGTCTGGTATATACACAGTTACAAAGTGTATGGATACATTGATGAAGATTGGGCTAGTAGCATCTTGGACAGAAGATCTACTAGAGCAAGAATATGTTTTTATTTGGGAGTGGTGCTATTACATGGAGTAGTAGCTGCTTGTCGAGTATAGAAGCAGAGTACCAAGGTGCTGTGATGGTGGTAGCATGTGAGGTAGCTTGGGTATGTAAGTTACTTGTTGGAGATTTGGGGCTACATGTGGACTTGAAAGTTGTCATCTATTTAGAGACAACCTTAATAACATATAATTGGCCAGGAACCTATTGTTTCATGGATGGACGAAACACATAGAGGTCCATTATCACTTCATCAGCAGAGAGAAGGTCTTGGTAGGAGATGTTGATCTTGTGTACATGAGCACAGAGGAGGAGGTAGTTGGTAGGAGATGTTGATCTTGTGTACATGAGCACAAAGGAGGAGGTAGTTGGACATTTTCACCTAGACCTTTAGAGTAGAGAAGCTTTGCAGATTCCTTACTGTGCTTGGAGTCTTAGAGATGGAGTTGAGCTTGAGAGCGAGTGTTAAGATGTCAAGTGCAACACGAGGTGACACTCATGAGACGTGCCAAGGTGACCATTTCACCTTTACACTACTGGCATGTATATGGAACCCTCCTCAAACTCTAAGCCTTATCTTTTTCAAAAAATAACCCTCTCTTTTCTATAGTATGATATAGATATTAGTGAAGATCTAATTGCCAGGGGGGATATTGCGTTAGTACAATAGAACCCCGATAGAGATGCTGACCCCATTATGATCATGGTCATCTTCCGTGATGATGTTATAGATTATAATGCCATCTATACCTATACTCTACACCCCCAATAGTACTAAACTTTAGATCATGGTGCAAAGTATTAATGAACTCCCTCATTCTAGATGAGCGAGAGGACAAGATTGAATTATTTATGCCCCTAACCTTCCCTCAACTTATATAAAATTTGATACCCTTACTAACTCCTTTGCTTGGTTTCAAGCTCAAGGCCACCGGCTAGAAGCGTATGACACCTATGAGTATTTAAGCTATGGAGAGCCATCTATATCGCCTCTATGGAATACTAAAACTCTATAAAAAAATCTAGAACATGTTTTAGTATTTGTTGTATATGATATTGTTATTGATCTTATTGAATACCTTGCTATCTAACACATGCATAATAATAAGATCTCAATATATCCATTAATAGCAATAACCCCCCTCCCCCCCTACTCCGAATGTTTGACAAAGTTAGGGAGGGAGAAAATGCACACAACAATACATATCCCCTTTATATAGGCCTCTAACCTCCAACCTCCTCTAACCTTCACTCCGAATGTTTGACAAAGTTAGGGAGGGAGAAAATGCACACAACAATACATATCCCCTTTATATAGGCCTCTAACCTCCAACCTCCTCTAACCTTCAAACTTCTTCCTAGGTGCATATTTTTGTGTGTGTTATGATATGTGAGAAGTGAAAAAATTGTGATGCCTATAGAGAAATCTGTAGATGATGTGGATGGGAAATGGACGGCGACGACTGTTGAGAGATGTAATCGTTGTGTTGTGTGTATGTGGGAAAGCACCCTAGAGGTGCAAGATATTGTGGCAAGATAGGAATGCCACATGTAATATTGAATGGTGTGTGAGTGTTGACCAAAGAAGTGGAAAAGGAAGTGCCACATGGATGATGATGTGTAAAGTGGGATAAGGCTAGAAAGCCTATATCATTGTATGGTTTATTTTGAGATAGGCAATAGAGCTTGTGTCTTGAGTGTGCAATCTCTGTCTCTCTCTCATGGAGTTCTTAGTGTGGTTTAATCCACCTTAATTATGTTGCTTGTGTCTTGAGTGTGCAATCTCTGTCTCTCTCTCATGGAGTTCTTAGTGTGGTTTAATCCACCTTAATTATGTTGCTTAATCTTGTGTCGATCACCATGATCAATCCCATTTTTGGATTGTTAACAGCGAGTGACAAGAATGCATGAGTGGGTGCACTTCTCCAACATAAAGAATTTTGCAACTCAACTTCTTTCTTTGACTCTCTTTGCTACTTTTTTCAACATTTACTAGACATCCCCCTTTTCTTGGGGAGTCAAGATTATTACATTGTTCGAGGCATGGCAATGGACTTATGCATGGCTATGCCCCCACAACTATAATGAAGCTAGGGTGCTTGAGGGATTTGGCATTGTCAAGAATTTAGGATAAAGGCAGTGGCAACCAAATGAGTGGTATGGTCAAAGATGAGGCTATGTAAGATTGTTTGTAGGAAGGTCTAGGGAATGGGTCATCGTACCATCATGGGTCAGGCTTGTCCTCACCATCCTTCCAAAAACGTACCTAGAACGGCTATCTTGATGGTGATGAAGCTCAACACACATAGGTTTATGAAAGAAAATAGTGCCTACGTGTCCGTTACATTTATAGCCCATGTATATATTGTAGGTGGTGTATATGGGCATTAGACAAAAGAAGGTGGGTTGTGTAGAAGCTTCTTCCTCTAAAACCTCCACCAACACTCTTCTTTCTTCAACACTTTTTACTCTCATTTCTTGGACTCTCTCTCTCTCTCTCTCTCTCTCTCTCTCTCTCTCTCTCTCTCTCTCTCTCTCTCTCTCTCTCTCTCTCTGTGTAGTACACCCTTCCAGGGTTTTATAATGACCAATGGGCCCATAAACGATTGGACATGTACTAGACCAGTGGGGTGAGACTTATTTACCACAACCTACATTGGCTACCAACTTGGATTAGTTACCTCATAGAAAGATGCGATGAAGGGCTTGTGGGAAAGCCATCAAATCAGCATGCATAATATCAAAGGGCTTCCAAAACCCTAATCTTTCATGTATGGAAGTATTTGACCATGCCATCTTGAAAGGGACTTGTATTGAGATCAAAGACTACTAGCCACTCTTTCTTGTCTATTAGTTCTTGGGCACCTCCTCTAAGATGAGGATGATGAGCAAGAAGAAGAAGCAACATGTGGCAACAATAGCAAGGTTGGGGACCTTGCTACAGTAAAGGTCATTGAAGTTATTCATTTGAAGCTGCATATTTATGGTGGTGAGGGGTGTGGGGTCATCAATGCAGGAACTTGTGTCAAGACCACCTCCTTGAACTCAGGGTCACTCTGTAGATTTCTTTGGGTGTAGCCATGTATTCCTACCACATTTGGTGATGAGAAAAGAGATAGGGCATGCACCACTTGGGTTGGACTACTCCTATGTGACCTGGAACTGGGTAGTCCTTGTGTGACATATGTGGTAGAACTTCCACTAGGCAAATAAGGAATCCATGTATTGGTTCACCTGATATATTTGAACCATTTTGAATGGTGTATCTAGGTGACTATGAAAGTTTCCTTGGAATGTGAGATCCCACACAGCTTCTAGGTATGTGAGTTATTGTTCAAGGATAGGCAAGGACACCCCTAGGTCCTTTATGTTTTCTTCATTGGCTTCTTCCTAAGAATGCTATGGTTCCTCATTGAGATCTAGTCCCTTGTTGAATTATTTGAGGATGTGGGTATTAAGAGACTAAGGTTATGTAGAAGGGGGAGAGAAGGGTGTGTGTGTGAATGGACCTATGGTCCACTAGCTCACCTATTTAAAGGTGGAGCTAGAAGGCAATTTGTGTGGAGCAAGAAGCCTAGTTGTATTTGAGCAACTTAATAAGCAAGATATTTTCTTGTATTTTGTGAGTCCCTCTCCTCCACATACTTGATCTAGCATGATCACCACAAATTTTATCATGGTATCAGAGCTTTGGTTGATTAGGTCCCCTTTGTGGTGTAGAATAGGTTAATTTTCCTTATCTTCTCCTTTGTGGAGTTGAACCCCCTACCAGTGGAGGACCTCTAGCTACTCGTGGAGGCAATATCTTGGTGAGCTTTCATCAAGGGAAATGAAGAGGAGGTCCGGGTGCACACGTTCGTACAACTAATCAGCTGAATCGTCATCATTTCGACACGGCATTGTCGAAATGAGCAGGCCGGCACATGAAACCTGCAGTAGCTGCTGTCGTACCGCTATTCGTCGCTGTATACAGGTGATTTGAAGCAGCATGGGCTTAGAGCTTTTGAATCCCAATGTCTCAAAAAGCTACAGCTTGAATTTCAGCTTCAATGATGGCCCGAATCATGCGCTACAGTCAAAAGACTAGCACTGCCCTCTTGAAATCCATTTTTTCTTGCTCAAATACAATAGGCTTCTTGCTCCACACAAATTGCCTTCTAGCAGCCTAAATATCATAAATTTTTGGTTTCTTCTTCTTCATAAATCAGCCCATTACTCTCTAGTAATCTCCTTCAATACTCAATGTCAATACTCAATGTCAAAGGACAACACCCAAATTAAGAAGTTCTCAGGAGAGGGCTTCCACACTTGGCAAGTCCTTATCAAATACAAGATGATGTCCAAAGGTTTTTGGCCATTCATCTCCGGCACTAAGGTTATTGACTAAGGCTGAAGATATTGAAGATGATGAGAGGGCACAAGCCATCATCATGCTTCATCTTGATGAGGCTCTTATTCACCATGTGGACCAGCTTCCGACTGCAAAGGAGAAATGGGATGAGCTTGATAAGCTCTATGGAGCTCGGTAAGAATTCCAAGATCTCACTTAAAATTGAAATTTTCAGCTTGGAACTCAAAGAGGGAGACGGCATTGGTGCCTTCATCTCTCACTTGAAGGGCCTTATGGCTCAACTTGCATCAGTGAATGCGAGAATGGATGAAGATGATGCAGTGGCTGTTTTGCTAAAAGCAGTCAAGAAGGTGTACCCCACTTTAGTCACCACCATGAAGAACATACCTAATCCCACCCCTGAAGGAGTCATTCAATCTTGTCTTGATGAAGAAAAGAGGCCAAAGGGAGAAGCTGAATCTTCAAATGTAACCACTTCATCGAATATCGAACAAGCTTTGTTACATCAAGTGGTCAAAGTAAGATGTGCCCATTGCAAAAAGGTGGGTCATTTGGCAAATAATTGTTGGATCAAATAGCCCAACAAAATGAAATGTAATAAGTGTAAACAAACAGGACATATCACTTCTAAATGTCCTAACAAAGAGTCAGAGGCTAACTTTGTATCAGCCTCTAACTCCACTGAGAAATTGTTTTAAACTCAATATAATCACACCTATATTCCCAACCTTGTACGCCTAATGTTATAAAGGCAACCTATGTCCAATACCACCTATTCCAATTCTTTCATAGTTGGTATTGAGGGGGGGTATTAAGAGACTAAGGTTATGTAGAAGGGGAAGAGAAGGGTGTGTGTGTGAATGGACCTATGGTCCACTAGCTCACCTATTTAAAGGTGGAGCTAGAAGGCAATTTGTGTGGAGCAAGAAGCCTAGTTGTATTTGAGCAACTTAATAAGCAAGATATTTTCTTGTATTTTGTGAGTCCCTCTCCTCCACATACTTGATCTAGCATGAGCACCACGAATTTTATCAGTGGGGGGCTGATGGATGTGGGTAATGAGGGGGTTGAGTTGTTTGAGAAGGTCGAGGATTTGGGGATGAGTGCTGGATGTGCAAGGGGATCGCATGGAAGATGTTGAGGTTAGCTTGATAGGAGGGCTATGGGTGGGAGTTGGGTTGGTTGGAGAGGTGGGTGGGTTTGGATGTGGGGGGATTTTCTTTGTTACCCAAATTGTTTGTTGATGAGAGGGCTTAAGTGGTTTGTAGGGCTTCTTCTCTAGAGTACCGGTGTGCCCAACATGGGTTCCTCGTGATAAATTGCCAAGGTCCTCCTCCTCATCTTTAGGCCTATGGCTTTGGAAAAAGGAAAAGGCCTCCTCCTCATCTTGTGCACCTTGTCCATGGATATTTCCTACTATAGGTAAGGATGGTCTGGATGGTGGTATCATTGATGGCTAAGAGCTTGTTAGAGGTAAGATTAGACTAATGATATGGTTAAATTATTGGGCATGTTACAAAGCTTGTAAAAAATATGCTTGGCTATCATGACAACGAAGTGAGTTTGTATGAATGGGGTGGTTGAGGTTGGATGATGCTGTGAGGTTGAGGAAATTATCTTTCTGAGTAAAGAGTGTGGAATTCACAAATAGGTGACACCAAGTGGCTAGGTTGGACACAAGGAGATGGGATTCTATGGAGTATAATAGCATAGTGTCCACCATGAATGAGATGGCTTGGTTGAAGAACATGGTGACAAGGGTGCGTTTCCTCTTGATGTTGATATATCGGCTAAGATGGCATGGAAGGTGGGGCATTAAAGTTCATCTGCTTCAAAGTACTGCCCACCCCATGACCTTGGTTAGTTCATGCATTCTTTCTATGGTGCAAGGGCTTCCCATAAATGGTACCGCTGCTAGGGAATAGCCCCACCGCATAGCTACAGTGCATCTTGAATGCTTGTGTGAGGTTCATATTTGTGAAAATTCTATTTTTTGTCCAAGAAATCTATCAAGAAAGGAAGGAACATATGAAAAATCTTAGAATTTATCTATTTTGCTGCATTAGTTATGTTTTTTATTGTTATAATTGCCAATTTGTGTTAAGTTTTGGTCGATTTTTGCAAAAACAGCGTGTTTTTCAATTTTCCATTTCATGTTTTAATTGATTTCTACATTTTTTTGGTTTTTTATATTTTTCTAATTTCAAAAATAAAAATATCAAATTGGGCATGAAATTGAATTAATCGAGGTAAAGAGACCTCAAAATTGGTTATCGAGCATAGGGTTTATCCCAATTTAGACTTCTTACATTGGGAAATTGTGACAAACAAAAATTTGGAGAGGATTTGCAACACACAAAAATTTCTGTGTTTCCTTCACATTATGTTTTTTTGCATTAGTGTAATTAATGTGAGTTAATTATACTTAATCCTCTCTCTAATTTCAAGCATCTTGATTAGCTGTTCGCATTTAATGTGTGCAAGATTTTAGGCCACTAGCCAAAACAATCCAAAAGTCTGTTATGAGTGGCATTTAATGCATGTAGGTCCCAAGTCAAAGATTCTAGGAAAACCCAATTTTGGTAAAACCAAAAATTGAAATCGTAAATAGTAAACCGAAAACCTAAAAAACAAAAAAGTAAAAAATGGAAAAGTAAAAAGTAAAAAGTAAAATTTTAAAAATAAAAAGTGAAAAGGTCAAGAGAAAAGGTAAGAGGTTTGTGGGAAAAAAAAAAGAAAAAAAGTATAGAAATTTTTCAAAAAGTGCTCGCACAAACTTGCCTAATTTATGTTTTAGGCTGTTGTGATTGTGTTGATGCAACTTGTGTGACACCCGAAAAATTTACATTTTTACATATTTAAGGAGCTTCCTTAACTATGGTAGCCAGCACCCGTTAGTGCTTGATTGACCTGGAAAAAATACACTATTTCTGGTGCTAGACAGTTTAAGAAACACAAAAGACGTGTTTCAAAAACTTTGGACAATCCAATTTTTTTTTCAAAAAAAAAGGAAATTTTAAAAATTTCCAAACTTGTCTGAGGCATCTCTAGGACCTTCTAACACCCCATATTTACATGCACTTATGATCTGGGCGTGTAGTATTAGAGGTCGATATAGACGATAGTGCATCTATTGAGCTAGGTGCATACTAGCCTCAAGACCTTCGGTTGGAACCCAGTTTAGCATTGCACAAGGACCTATACTAGGAGTCAGTGATACTTCATCACATTTTGAGTCAATGGAAGGATCCCTAGTCCCAAGAAGTGAGAACCTTAACCAGGCCTCACTAGGCAAGGTAGCTCTACCAGCCTTTTTGACCATGTTTAGCTACCTTAGAGGTTCGGCCTCAACCGTTATCTCTAAACCAAATCTTACTACATATTGACCATATGATGGAGTTGAGGTAGATTCTAGAGAGACACCTGGTGTACTCTCATCGTTGCAAGCAAGGAGCGTTCACATTGATATCCATGTCCATAAAGCTCCTGGTGCTTGAGCTGCAACTGTGACCATCGAACCACCCAGTGCACAAGTGCTTATACCCGATGGTAGGATATTAGATGAAGTGCAGGCAATAGAGGCACTAATTCAGGCTACTTGAGTCAAGGAAGAAGAGAATTTGCAAGTGGTACAACAACGATTAGCTGCCCAAACAGCCTAGTATGCCCAAAACGAGTCCCAAGCTAGGACTACGCAAGTAATGCCCGCCTCATCGTCGATAGTCTCGATATAAGAAATAACATTATGTCTACCTCAAGGAAAGATTTAGGATTGAAAATAATGGATCAATGCATCAACATAGACTCTTGTGGATTTCGCCCCATAGGCTAAGCTTATGGTGTTAGTCGGGAAGGGACTGTCCAATCAATATCTAGGGTCACAACAAAGGAGGAACAATTGTAGGGTATCTGCGATTGCAAATATAGAGTCATTGAACATGAAAGGATCCAAAGACCTATGGCGCAAGTTGCAATATCCAAAGCAAGAATGCCCATAATGAGTGAAATGGTAACACCTCTTGTGAGACCAATGTATCCTACTTTTGTAGTATCACCCGACTATACCATATGGACCAACCCATATCTTCTAGCCCACAAGGCCATGTTGCAGGGACTCAAGAGCATACTAGCTAAGCTTCACCTTCTTAGATCCTAGAGCTGCCTCCACCCAAGACAATACTAGTACACTGCCTCATCTAGCAAGCACCACTGATGCAGAATTACCTTTGAGCCACATGCCCACAGCTACCATGATGGCTAACACCACTTCACATATGGAACCCCCGACACTTGGCATATATAGTATTACCATTCCTCTAGGAAATGCACCCATGAAACATCCATCCCCTAGAATGAGTGTGCTACCAACTCCTGCTACTGTTGCGAGACCGGTTGCACCTAATGCCCACATGACTAAAGCACCTATTGGGGTGCGAGTAGGACACATACCTTATGTAGCACTTCTACCCTCACTAGGGTTTAGACTAATGCATCCTCATGTAGTGCCATGTGTTTCACCTCCACCTACTCCTATCATTGCTCCTTTTATGCCATCACTAGCTCTACCCATAGACCCACTTGCTTTTGCATAGGCCCTGGGAAGAGTGGTACAGCAGAAAGCATAGAACATGTTGTGAGAGATGGTGGTCAATAGATGTAGGTGGGTCCAGCTACTCATTGGCCAAGGTCTAATGGACGAAGAGACGGAAGCAATCAAAGAATGGGCAGATCCAAATTCCTTGGAAATAATGTACCCGAAGGAATGGGTTGAGAGAGGGGTTTCTGATTGGGAATATAAGAGATGTCCTTGGTGGTTGGACTATCCTCTAAATCATTTGCCTCCAAGTGAGGAGCTCGTAGACAAAGGTACTTACATATTAGATACATATACATACATATATATACATATACAAATACATATACATATGCACATATATATATATATATATATGTATATATATGTACATATATATACATATATATACATATACAAATACATATGTAAACATATATGTACATATACATATGCATACATAAATACATACCTACATACATACACTAAATTATATACTACATTCCTACATACATACAAAGTTCATGTTACATTTAAGACTTGGCATGTTAGATTTTAAAGAAACATTGTTAAGTTTTGAAGTTTATTTTGGGATTTTTTAGAAAATGCAAAGGAGATGTTGTCCAAATTTTTTGTAAATTTGTACATACATACATACATACATACATACATACATACATACATAGTTCATGTTACATTTAAGGTTTGGTATATCAGATTTTAAAGAAATGTTAAGTTTTGATATATACATACCTACATACATATACATATAAATAGATACATATACCTACATACATACACATACATATACATAGATACATACCTACATACATATACATATACATATGCATATACACATACATATACATGTACATATACATGTACATATACATATACATATACATATACATATACATATACATACATACATATACATATGTTATATATATATACATATACATATATATATACATATACATATACATAGATACATATACATATGTTATATATATACATACATACATACATACATACATACATACATACATACATATATATATATATATATATATATATATATATATATATTATATACATACATATATACACATATACATACATATATATATATATACATACATATACACATATACATACATATATATATACATGCATATAAACCTACATACATATACATATACAAAAAGGTCTGGGGATTTCTACCTTTTTACTAAATTATCTTGATCTATTTCTTAAAGAATTTAAGAATTACCAATCTGAGCTTGAAAGAGAGTCCCCAACTCAAGAAGACTCTAGAATACCTTCCCCGCAGCCAACAAACTTGACCTAGTCTCTAGTAGTTGGATCCTCACGCGCGTGGCCCCAAAACCATCCACACCACTGTCACGAGTGCCACAATCACACCAAGAGCATACATCTACATCATCTCAAGTGCAACATGAGAGGCGAACAAAGAGACGTCTTGACATTATGCATGATGTTCAAGAGGGAGACCCCACAAATGAAGATCAAGAGAGAGACCCTCCAGAGCATCTTCAAGAGGGGGAGGTGTTAGGACAACGTGACATCATGGACATGACTAGTAAGAGTACTTTCCATCGCAAATTTATTTTGAGAAGTGTGTGCTTTGGAAATGCATCTCATTTTTCATCTTGTTTACTTGTAGGTGAGAGATGTTCTTCACACATATTGCTGGTAGACGTCCACACTCTTTCGGAGGGCTCAGATAGGTAAAAAGAATAATTTCACCATATAATTAGTTTTCCAAGTTATACTTACCAAAACCAAACATCATAAATCTTTTATGTAGTGTGGAAGAATTCTTGATGAAGATTCCCAAGGCTCTATCTCATAGAGGTGCTCCCTTAGATACAGTGGCTCACCTCTTATGGGCTGACTTTCCTATAGGTTTACAGGTTGTTGATGTAGATACGGATGGGTGTCCCTCATGGAATCAAGTTTCTTCATCATTGATACGTGCCACACTCAGTTTTGTTGGTTTGTTTGTGGGGCTGATGAGGGTTGGTTTGTGTGTTTGAGTCTAATGGATCAACTTCCTAAAATATATTCCATGGGAAAGAAAGTTGGATTGGTCATGAACAATGTCTGTTCATGTGGAATCAAGTTATTTGTATGAGAATGGAGAACGGGTAAGTCATAATCTCTCAAATATTTCCCTTTATGTATACATGTTATGTGGTATGGATATCCAAACATAATGTTTTCTCGTTATGGTAGGTGGATACATTGGCGCTTAGTATGTTCTATCGAGTAAATTGCCATGTCCCTAATTGATCATTCGCGAGGCTGGGTAAAATGTTTCAAAGAAGTTATTCAACGCTCAACAAAATTTCATTTTTGAGAAGAATAAGAAGCATCTATTCCAACGCATGATGGTCTTGGAGCGCTACATTTGAGGTGGTGCAGAAAGATCTCCTATGTTCTTTAGGTGAGACAATTTTCATTCTGTTCATTTTCATAGCTACTTTTTCAAAATACTTAGATGCACGTTTATGATTGCATTTCATTGTAGGTGGCTAGTGGAGACCTTCTCAAGTGAAGGAGATGGTGTCTTGGACATTTTTGCGGGATGTGGAGGCTTGGGACGTGCATGCCAAGAGTTAAAAAGGCACTATATGGGGATAGAGAATGACATGGAGGTAGCCAAAGCTTGTCTGCTGGGAGATTTCTCATTAGGTCGGGATGACACGTAGAAGAATGCTATAATTTGCGGATCAAAAGACTTTGTAATCGAGATTGTCATGGTTTGGAAGTTTAAAGATTGATATATACATTTTTGATCTTTAAAAGATTGTGTTTTATATTTAAGTAAGTAAGAAAGTATGTATATATGTTAGTGCATAGGTAGCTCTTGTATGTATGCATGTATATGTATATGTACGAGGTGTATGAATTTAGGTAGATATATGTATATATATAATTATATCAATAAGTATGATGTGGATCAAAAGACTTTGTAATCGAGATTTTCATGGTTTGGAACTTTAAAGATCGGTATATACATTTTTTATCTTTAAAGGATTGTTTTTTATATTTAAGTAAGTAAGAAAGTATGTATGTATGTATATATGTTAGTATGTAGGTAGCTCTTGCATGCATGTATGTATATGTATATTTTATATGTGTATATGTATGAGGTGCATGAATTTAGATAGGTATATGTATATATGTAATTATATCAATAAGTATGATGTGGATCAAAAGACTTTGGAATTAATATTTTTATAGACTAGATCTTTAAAAGACTGAAATTTATATTGTTGATCTTTCAAAGCAAGTAAGTTCTTGGTCCTTTAAAAAACTCATAGTAAGTTCTTGGTCCTTTGCAAAGCTCGGACTACTTGTTCATTGCTCCAAAAAGCTCGGCAAAAAAAGCTCGCAAAAAAAATCCCCTGTTTTACCGACCACTATATTGGTGGGATTCCTTTATAAAGATTTGGTTATTAAAAATTATCAGTAATAGCGGAGCTATGGTAAATTTTTTGGGAAATTAATACATAGATCATTTTTATGCATAATGTGAAAAGAGGACTTCCTACCATATTCTAGGATTAGTCATCCTATGTTAAAAGAATGATTTTCATCACATCCATGGAAAACTAAATTTTAATGTTTATGCATAAATAATTAATTAGAGAAAAAGAGAAATTTTTGGTAATTTTATTTTTATGTAGAAAGAGGAATTTCCATTATATTTGGAATTCAATCACTTAAATAAGAAAAGTGAAATTCTTAGTATAATTGAATTAATGGATATTTTTATTTAAAATTAAAGAGAAATTTTAGATAAATTATTTTATGGATGAATAAATTTAAATGATGAAACAAGAATTCCCATCATATTTGGAATTCAATCATTTAAATAAGAAAAGTGGAATTCTTAGTATTATTGAATTAATGGATATTTTTCTTTAAAATTAAAGAGAAATTTTAGATAAATTATTTTATGCTTGAATAAATTTAAATGATGAAAGAGGAATTCCCATCATATTTGGAATTCAATCATTTAAATAAGAAAAGTGGATTTCTTAGTATAATTGAATTAATGGATATTTTTATTTAAAATTAAAGAGAAAATTTAGATAAATTATTTTATGCATGAATAAATTTAAATGATGAAAGAGGAATTCCCATCATATTTGGAATTCAATCAATTAAATGGTAAAAGTGGAATTCTTGATATATTTGGAATAATGCATATTTTTATTTAATTTGAAAGGGAATTTTAGATAATTTCATTTTATGATAAAAGAGGAATTCCCATGACAATTGGAATCCAATTATTAAATGAGGAAAAGAGGAATTTTAAGCTTACTTATAAAAAATGGGTAATTGTATTTAATTAAAAGAAAATTTTTAATGATATTTAGGTAGAGAAAGATTTGAATTCATTTTGGGTGACAAAAGAGGAATTTTTACCAAAATTCCACCTAGAGAATTAGGGTTGATAAATTAAATAGTAGAAAGAATATATTTAGACATTTTATGTGGTTAAATCACTAAATTGGTATTTACCCAAAAATAGATTAAATGGAAGAAGAGTATTTTCATTAATATCCAATATTCTCTAATAAAACCATTTCTTAATCTACTATGGAAAAAAAGGAATGAAATTCACAAAGTTGGAATTTCCTTATGATTAGAAGTTCTATCTAAAGAAAATCCTTGTTAGAACTAAACCGAATGATTTTGGTTAGACTATGAGAGGGACGGACAGTAAACCTACCTGTGCATCTCTCGATCTGAATCAAGCAAAAACTTCGTGACCAATTCCAGTTCTTAATACAAGGAATAGACTGCCGTTGAATTAACCTAGTTTTCCATTGACTGAAATCACCAAGAATCTAGTTTTCCATTGACTAAAATCACCAAGAATCTAGTTGGACAGTCAGTCAAATGATGGGTAGATTACCCTGATGAGAGATCAAGGATTCTCATTATGAAATTGGGGATTAAAGAAAAAGGGTTTTGTGGAACCAATCTCAAACTGGGAACTTTACTTGCATAGAACCTTTGTTTTCATTTAAAGGACTGTTTTACGCCAGAATGCTGGAGGAAGTATGTGGCATGTGTTTTACTAAGAGGAGGTTTGTTGCAACAGCTGGGGCGGGGAGTCATCGAGGGACATCGCTCTCCCGACAAAGCTTGCGTAGGTCTTGACGTGTCTTGGTACGATTAAAATGGTGCGCTTTCGGTACGATGGGCGAGGACCGACGAAGCGGTCCCTGAGTGAAGTGCTAGGACACCTAAGTAGGATCCTACAGGGTTCTGACCAGGTGATGCATGGGCTCGTGGTTGCTAGGACACCCATGCGTGCGTCGAGGAAGATTCGGATGGACTAAAAAAGAACAACTTTTGTGAATCAAATTTTGATATTTTGTAATACAATGGACTCACAATTTTGGAGGATGATGATCAGTAATATTATGATTTTCATTGAAGGATTGTTTTAAAAGAATAAGACTTAGTAATACGATTATGATAGAGTAACTATCATTTGGACCTAATTCTCATTTATGGAATTAATCATAGGTTTATCATAATTTTATTAGCATATAAGCATTAAAAAGCCATTTTCTAACCTCTAGCTTAACTAGCATAGAGTTTGATCTTTGAATTTGAGAATTTATCAATGAGAAGCTTCATTTGAATAAGAATTGGTCATAGGAATGACCATTCTTTTGGGGAGAGGGAGAGAGAGATATACATTAAAAAAACATCCTAAATTAAGCATAAAGATAAACTTTTTGTGATTAATCATTAGAATTCTTTAGAAAGCTTCATTTACATTGAAAAACTATTCATTTGAATACTTCTCAAGTTTGAGAAGTGAAAACATTGAGAATATTAGAGAAAAAACCATGAAATCACATCTTACCTCTTGATTTACTTGCTTCTCTTTCTTAGAAGAAGCCCCCAACCAATCAATTGGCTAGTTTGTCTAGAGAAAGTTCCAAGGATGGTTGAAGAGAGAGAAAAGCTCCAATGTCTCCAAAATGTAGAGGATTTTTAAAGGATAATAGAAAATATGCTTATTTCAATGTAATACTAGCATGGTCTAGCTCACAGATGAGAATACAAAAGAATGAGGGTCTATTTATAGGTGAGGGAGGCCACTAATTGAGTCCAACTAAGTTCTAAAATTTTTCAGGTTCAGTTTGGCTAAATTTGGACAAGATTTGGACCAGTTTAGCTCCCATTTTGATTTAGTTTGATCTAGGAGAGAGGAGAGATAAAAATATCTTAATATTTTTTAATTAAAAACTCATCCACATGTGTGAAATAGGCACCTACCTCAAAGTCTCCCCCCTTCTTACCACCAAGGTGTCAAAATGGTATCATTATTCCAAAATATCTCATTTTTTTTAGTAATATCTCATAGTTTTTAACTAATAAATCTTGTACTCAGTCAACTCTTCATCTTATGTGGGCATTTACTCATTTTTGGGTATTTTCTTTTATTCATTGGATTTATCTCATCCCAACACTTGGATTAATCTTATTGGCCCATAGGAACCTTAATTGGATCATAATCCAAAAATTTCAGAAAATCTTGACCCTTAGGCGGCTAAGGTCTTTTAAATCATTTTTAATTGATTCCTAATGCACCTTAGAGAATTTTTTTTGAATTTATATTTCAAGAAAATATATTTTTGATATTTGTAGAATTTTTATATCTAAAAATATCTCAATATTGAATTACCTTCTCTAGAAATTTTCATCTCTCTACGCAAAAACAAGGAAAAATAATATTTTCTTGTATTCAAAAATAGAAACTTATTATAGCGGATTGAAGTAAAAGTTTATTCATTATTCAGGCTGAGGAGGAGGAATCTTACATTATAGTTGCATTCTTACAGTTTCCCTGTGTAGAGACCTTGACAGAACCAGTGAATTGTTTCGACCATAACTCTCTGATAAAAACTCAGAATATAGTCATGTAACCACTCAAAAGAACCGGAATGTATATGATCTATAAGCCAACATAAGTAGAATAGGCAAAAACATCTTTATATAGTTACAAACGTGCCATCTTTAAAAACAACATAAGTTCGGCCTCATAATAGTCAAGTAGATAAGACTACCAACCATTTTTCTATACATGGTGACATCTTCCAGTTCATCACCCAAATCAGCCACCATAAGCTTCATATTCTGCTCCAAAGGTGTCATCATAGGCTTACAACCTGTCATTCCATACTTTGCTAACATGTCTAAGGCATACTGCCTTTGCACCAGTCATATACCATGAGATGCCCTGATCACCTCAATACCAAGAAAGAATCTGAGTTCACCCAAATCCTTCATATCAAACTGTGTGCTTAAAGATGTCTTCACATCCTCAATGTCTTTCCCATGATCACCTATACAATCAAGTCATCCACATAAATGACTATCATAACCAATCCATTCTGTGTCTTCTTGACATAAAGTGAAGAATCAGAGTTTCCCACATGAAAACCAATGCTCATAAGATACTTGCTTATTTTGTCACTCCAAGCTCTTGGTGCCTGATTTAAACCATACAATGCTTTCTTCAATCTGCATACACGAGTGGGATACTTAGGGTATGCATACCTCTCTGGCTGTTCCATAAATACTTCCTCTTGTAGCTCACCATTGAGGAAGGCATTCTTCATATCCATTTGAAACAGATTCCATCCACAAGAAGCAGCCATAGATATCACAGACCTAACTGTAGCCATCTTAGCCACTGGGCTAAATATCTCATCATAATCCAAACCATGTGTCTATGCATATCCTTTTGCAACCAACCTTGCTTTATGCCTCTCTATTGAACCATCTGATTTACACTTCACTTTGTAAACCCATTTACAGCCAATCACATTCTTGCCATCTGGTAAATCTACCAAATCCCATGTGTCATTATGCACCAAGGCATCCATCTCCTCATCCATGGCTCTATCCCATGTCTCTTTGCCAATAGCCTCTTCAAAACATGAAGGCTCTACATGCTTTACCACCACTGATGTCATATATGCATAATGCATAGCATTTATAACCCTTGTATGTCAACCTCTGGTACTGGGTATCTCACTCTCTGTGATCTCCTCCTGGTTATAGCTCACTACGAGCTTCATGTATTCTAGCATGTGGTGGCACATACCTGTCATTTCTAACACTTGGAGTTCTTATTTTTGGAATCCCCACATCAAGGCTTTCTAAGCTTGATGAATCATAACCTATAGTACCAATACCTTCCACTTTCTTCTTTCCTTTGTCCACAGCACTACTCTCAGTGCTCACATCATGTCTTAATCTTCCTGACCATGGACTCACATTATCACTGGATGACTCAAGTGGTCCACTCATACTCGTAGATTCTTGCATATAGGAAGATTCACATCCTCATTTGTATCTATGTCATCAACTATGACATGCTCACTTTCTTTGTACCAAGTTCCCATCTCATCAAAGATCACATCTCTACTAATGGCAACCTGTTTTGTCACTGGATTATAGCATTCGTATGATTTTCTCTCTTGCGCATACCCAATGAAAACACATTTTTCAGCCTTTGGATCCAATTTCCTTTTTCTCTCATCTGGTACATGAACATATGCAACACATCCAAAGACTTTCAAGTGACCAATATCCAGCCAAAATCCTGTCATCCTCATAATAGGTGTACTCTCATGTATAGCTCTGTTAGAAGTCCTGTTCCAACAAGTACATTGCAGTAGCACATGCTTCTTCCCAAAAATAATTTGGCATAGACTTCTCATTAAGCATAGCTCTTGCAATCTCACCCCAATGATCCTATTTTTTGTCTCAGTAACACCATTCTGCTGAGGTGTGTACCTGCATGTAATTTGTCTTCTTATCCCATGCTCTCTCAAGAAGGCATCAAATGTATTTGATGTGTACTTACCACCACCATCTGTCCTCAAACACTTGATCCATTGACCATATTGTTTTTCCACCAATGCTTTTGAAGTCAATGAACTTCCCAAGTGCTTCACTCTTCTCTTTCAAGAAGTAAAATCATTAATAAATGTGACATAATACCTACAACCATTGATAGTTGAAGTCTGTGTTGGACCCCATATGTCACTGTGAATGATTTCCAATGGTCTTCTACTGATTTGACCATCTTTTGAAATGGAAACCTTGCCTACTTCCCAAATCTACATGCTTCACATATATGATTACTACTATCATATTTGAACTTGGGCCAAACCACCAACTATACCTTTTTGCTTGCATAGATTTCAGCTTTTGAATATTCACATGCCCAACTCTCTTATGCCAAGTATCAATGTCTGGCACAACCCCTTGACTTTTTGAAAACATGGCAGACTTCAACTCTGGAATGCCTACACTCAATTTGAACAATCTACCTTCTTTCTCCCCCTTTGCAATTAACTTGTTGCAACCATTTTTGAAGTCCTCAACAAAATAGCCATGTTGATTGAACACCTAACTTGCATTCCTTGATCCACCATTTGACCAATCAATGCAAGACTCTTTGTAATTGTTGGCACATACAACACATCTGACTTTGCCATCATGCCTGACTTGCATTCCTTGATCCACCATTCGACCAACCGATGCAAGACTCTTTGTAATTGTTGGCACATACAACACATCTGACATGGCTTTTACTCTACCATTTTTGAAGTCCTCAACAAAATAGCCATGTTGATTGAACACCTGACTTGCATTCCTCCTTGATCCACCATTTGACCAACCGATGCAAGACTCTTTGTAATTGTTGGCACATACAACACATCTGACATGGCTTTTACTCATGCGTACGCAATGGCACACTACCAACATGTGTAATAGGATGTTGAGCATCATCCCCAGTAGCAACATAGCCTTGATGTGTAGGTGTCATCCTGTCAAACCACTCACCATGGCATGTCATGTGGTTTGATGCTCCAGAATCCATATACCAAATATCATCACTCTCCCTTTGTGATGTCATAGTACCTATTACATGTTTCATGGCAAACAAGTGCTCCTCATGTTTTGCATTACTAAATGATGCATAATTCCCATGCTGCAATCTTCCACCAATGGAAGTCATTTTGCCTTTTATAGTAGTCTCTAGCCATATGTCCCATTTTACCACAATAGTGACACTCAATATGCTACTAGCATTTTGTTGCGGTGTTTGCCATCTCCCCTGCCTCTAGATACAGATCTTCCTCTCGCATGAGGGTGAAAACCACAACCACCTCTAGCACCGAATGATGGCTAAAAATTCTGTTTTGAGACTGTGGTGATCGATCCTGCCAGCCACGACCACTTGCACGTCCTCTTGGGCTGAATCTCCCCATGCCTCTAGCACCACGATGAGTGAAAAATGCTTGATCCCTTGAATTTTCATTTGTGCTAGATGAGGCACCTGTTCCAAGTTTCATCTCTTCCACAATAAGCAATGGAATCAACTCATCAAAGTATGGGGGGTCTCCACCTCTAACCCTGATAGAGGTTTCGAATGCCTTGTACTCTTTACCCAAGCCATTCAATGTAATGGCTACCAAGTCATCATCATCCATAGGAGCACCAATAGATGCTAGTGCATCAGCACATTCTTTGATCTCTTGCACATAATCATCTACACTTCTATTGCTTCGAGTCACACCATGAATCTTCTGCTTTAATTACATCTTCTTTGGTGCTATAGTCATATCATACAACTTTACCAAAGTATCCCATGCATCCTTGGGATTTTGTATGTCATGTATATGGCATAACATGGTGTTTGTAACACATATCAAGAAGTAATGCAACACTTTGAAGGCTCTCTCTATCCAATTTTGATGTGCTGTAAGTTGGGCAGGTGTTGTATTCATTTGGGGAACCCTTGGCTCCACCTTATTGCCTGTCACCAAGTTCCATAGGCCTTTGCCTTTGAGAAAATTTGTCATACGATACTTCCAAATGCGGAAGTTGTGCCTGTCAAGCTTCTCACCAATAATTTTATCAGGATTGACACTCATTTTGTTTACCACAATGTTCACTGAGGATTTCCAATAATCAACTCAGACATGCACATACACACATAAACCTTGGCACCAATGCTGTCCACACAACCCAAAATTTTTATGGTAATAACTTCTTGGACTCAAAAACATTGTTTGCAAATGCTAAAAACAACCTGGCGCCACTCACAAATTCTAAGAAATGCATCCAAAATAGTCCTCCACTTTTGCAGAAACCTTCAATTTGCTCATATTATGCATACAAGATCATCCACATAGCATTTGAGCTCAACTATGTACAAACAGTCCACTTTGCCTTGTTGTGATGGGTTTTTTTTAGCCTTCCAATCTTCCAAAACACTAGGAAATGATCAAATCAAGTGTGGACGATATACATTCACATCCATACATATCCTCCATGTAGCATATAAAATCATCCAAGCTCACAAAGTGCCAAGTACATGCCAAACATAGCTCTCTATTTTGGTCAGGAACCTATAAACTGTTAATTATTGGCACTAATCCACTTCTAATCCACTCGATATGCATCCAAATCTTAGGCCCAGGCATTCATTGACTTTGTAGTATCAATGTGCTCTAACTTTGTATGCAAGAAATTAGCCCAATTTTGAAAGAGGAGAGAGTAATTACTAATTTAGTGAAGCTCTGTTCAGTAATCTCAATTAACAGCTCTGCTTAACCTATTTAATCCAGCTTGTTTTGTTTCATTGCACCCAAATTAGTGCTTCTGGGTTCTAACAAAAGATACATACATATGTAGGGTCCAATTGCTAAGCTCATTATGCATGATGTGCATCCATTTGGGCTTGCTTCAATTTTTCTCCTCCACAGTGGATTTCTGCACTGATTTCTGGCCCCTTTGTTGACGGTTTAATTACTCCACAATGGCATGGTTGAGTGTGGCAAGAATGTGGGATGAGATATGGGACCTTGCACTATACCCTAATCACACCAATGTGCATAGGTTGACCCTCCACAATGGCTCCAATTTCTTACATACATCCTGTGTTCTTGTGTAGCTCAAAAACCAGAATTTGACCTCTCTTTAATATCACATATATTTGCTCCAAAATCAAGCAAGGGATTGCATATGCATTACTATTCCATTCATCAATGCTAGATACATGTTCCCTTCAACTAATACATGCATTTTCCTACAAAAAACTATAATTTTCACTTGCTTTGGGCAACTCAAATCCTGCTTTGCTTGTGTCAAATCACCTACAATCCGCTCAAGGGTGTTTAGCTTTGCTTACCCGTGGTCCTTAACTTTTAGATCTGTTGAGTAGGGGTGTGCTTTGATCCAAGCTCCAAGCTCCAATGGATAGCTCCAAAACAGAATTTTTCACTCTTCTTTACTCACTCACAAAACCCTAATAGAGAGCACCAGGCTCTGATACCATGATAAAAGACTGATAAAGAGAGAGAACACACACAAGAGAGAAAACCCTAATCCATTAGTGTAACCCTAACAAAAGAGGGAAGCCATATCCACTCTCACACAATGCATCATAGAAGAAAACTACACACCACACACTAAAATGTGATGTGTTCACACACCAAATAACCCTATCTAATGTCCACACATTGTGGCTAGCTGGATGCGGCCATTTATTGTCACACACATGCTGCTATCTATCATGCTGGCACATATCGTGCTTAGCTCTAGCTATCATCGAGCTTGTAATCTCAACAAATTCCACCACAAAAAAGGGAAGTAAAAGCTTCACGGTGACACTATAACCCATTCTATCACCGCCCGAAAGAGTTGAATAATGATATACCCTCAACGTCGGCAACTCCTCCACCTATCATTGTTGTCAGGCTGCAAAATGGAGTACTACCACGCCATTACCAACTCCTTCAATCTCAAGTACTCCTTTGTCAACAGCTTCTTCCGAATCCCCTACCTCGCCATCGTCGAATTGGAATCGACTTTTCACCTTGGCGAATTGGGCATGCAATCAGTACAAAACCCATGATGGGGTGATAGCAGTATAGCCTATGGGTACAAAACCTGATTCAAGGTGCCCACCAAAAAAAAAACCACGGCCATACCACAACTACGATGGCTGTACCAACCTACTTTTGCCACGAGCGTTCCAAATTCACCCCACGGCCTACTCTTTACAAGTTGTAATTTTCCACGGCCATTCCAAGTTCGCCACAGCCGTTCCAACCCACATAGTGAAATGCCCCGACCGTTCCATCCTCAACCATCTACCCCACGGGCATTCGGAATTTGCCATAGTCATACCAACTTTTCATCAAGAGGCCCCGCCCATTCCCTTCTCAACCCGTTTGGTACATCCGTTCCTTTCAACTTTTGGAAGTGAATGCCCATTTGCTTTCATTTTCCACATGCCACGGCCGTTCGCTTGAGATCACGTGACCGTTTGGCCATGGCCCTTCACTAGTGATGCCACAACCGTACCCTTCTGAAAACTATAAATATGGGCCCCACCCCCTCATTTCCTCACTTTCAGCTCTCCTTGTAGCCAAACTCTTGCAAAATTTTCTCTTATGCCTTCACATCCTCCCACCCCTTTTACCCCACGATTGACACTTTTGACTCCTCCAGGGAGGTTCTCCACCATACCTCCATCAGGAGAAAGCAGTCGGATTTGAGGAGTATGCCCGCCACCCCACACAATTATCCCATCTGGGGGAGGCCTTGATGAAGCAAGTGAATGGCCACACCATGCACTCCCTGAATGAAGAATAACCACAAGGTGGAGCACAAGCTCCTATATTTCATCGGGCCATGCTACAGGAGGGCAATAGCAAGCGACCCTATAGTTGTACAGAAGCTTGAGCAACTGGGCCTGGGGAGATTGCCTACTTTGGAGCCATGGGGGCCAGATCTCGACAACAACTTGTATTTTATAGAGACCTATGATGCCAACATGCATAAGTGCAAGGTTTTGGACAATGAAGGCTAGAGACACAGGGTCCAGCTCAGCATTGAGCTCATCAGAGATGCCTTGCAACTCCCCAGCCTGGACCAGCCCTATGTCAACTCACCAATGCCCCCAAGATGACCAAGGGAGTATATAGAGGCAACCCAAACAAATATGGGGTGGAGTGGTCAAACATCACACAAGAGGATTTGATCATGCCAACCCGGGTCCTGTAGTACCACTTCTTGAACAGATAGGTTTAACAGGTGCAGCGCATGACCACATTGGCCCATGTGCACCAAGGCCAAATGGTGAATATAGAGGCAAGGGAGTATATAGAGGCAACCCAAACAAATATGGGGTGGAGTGGTCAAACATCACACAAGAGGATTTGATCATGCCAACCCGGGCCCTGTACCAAGGGAGTATATAGAGGCAACCCAAACAAATATGGGGTGGAGTGGTCAAACATCACACAAGAGGATTTGATCATGCCAACCCGGGCCCTGTACCACTTCTTGAACAGATAGGTTTAACAGGTGCAGCGCATGACCACATTGGCCCATGTGCACCAAGGCCAAATGGTGAATTGGGCAGGCTACCTCTTCAAAGAGCTGCATGGGGTATGTTCAAACCCACAGGGGGGAAGCTAGCAGTGGCCACACTACTTACAAAGGTACTCTATCATATGGCCGGGTGGGAGGAGTTGCCTCATGCCATAAAGCTAAGTGGCCCTAATGCGGTGATCACGTTTCTACCCCCACCAAAGATCTCTCTCCACTCCCCACCAAAACAACAAGAGGCACCACGAGGAGCCCCCCCCACCGCCCAGTCCAGGACCTACCAAAGACAAGCATGCAGCTCAAGAAGCATGCAGAAAGGCAGAGGAGGAGGAAAATTAGAAACAAGATTTCTTCCAGCAAAACTTATTTGAGATGACACCTCCGGAACATTTTTCCCTCCATTCTCAGAAAAGTTGGACCCTCCTACCCCAATGCAGCTCAGTAGAATACAGTGAATACCCTCCATTGGGTGCAATCAGGCAGAAGTTTCCAGTCTAGCCAGGCCTACGCTAAAAACGTTCATGCAGCCCATGGCGACATGCCAAATTTTGCTTTGGGATTTTCACATATGGCCAGAGAGCTGATCACACAAATGATGGATTGCATCTACCGTTAATAAGAGGTTATTGTTGCCATTTCATAGAGGGAGATGCTGCTAGCTAAAGCACAGGAGAGAGACAGGTGTTTGAAGACCTCTATTAAGCCAACTTTCATAACATGCAACTCCAGGGCAAGTTTGATGAACAAACACAACAACTCAGGCATGCCTTGCCAGAATCACTAGCCTCCACACGATGAACTTTCAATCGTGGAGAATCTTGCCCCCATGAAGCCCAAGATTTCAAAGGAGGCCCTTGAGCAAACCCAGCTAGACTTTCAGGCAGTGAGATAGAGGGATGTTTCACAATACGCCATCCACCAAATGGAGGAGCAACTAGGCGAAGTAGAAGCCCGAGGAACACAGCCCCCTTCCACCCCCTCAGCTCCCTTCTCTAGCGTTATGGATCAAAAAGTGGATGCCTTAATAGATACAGATGGAGATCCCTGTCCTTTCCCTCCCCCCACACAAAGCCCATACTAGTGTTGAGATGTCAAGCTCAACATGAGCTGACACTCATCACGAGGCGCCTGCATGACCGTTTGACATTTATATCACTGGCGGGTTTAATAGCTGGCACCGACATATCTTTTCCAGAGATTCTATAACTAGACTACACCAACTAGTCCACATCTATCCACTCCTCTTAGCGTGTTCACATTATAGACTGCTTGTATATACTCTATTACGTGTGTAAGTTGCTTTCTCTTCTTTGTAGATCCCTTTTGTTGTGTGAACAAGAAGAAGAATTTTCAGCCTCTCACCTTGTGTGTTCTCTTCTAGGGTTTGTGTGTGTGTGTGTGTGCTTGCAAGAGCTCAAGCTCTTGCATCTTCTCATGGTATCAAATCATCCTGGTTCATGCTAAGGAAAGCAAGAGAAGCACAAGAAGTGGTATGAGGGTAAGAGCTTCATCTACTCTTCCCCCTTTGTGTTGGCACTACTACACCCTTGTCGGGAGCTCTTCTAGAGGCACCGGCAAATGAACTCCGATTGAGGAGCTTTCTTTGTGGGAGGAAAGCTACAGGGCAACTATACAGGAGATTTCTTTGTATAAAAGATGTCAAATGATGGAATAAACTAGATTGTTACAGAGAATCTTGACAAGAACAACTTCCATGCTTGGAGGTTTAGATTGACAAATTTCGTAATGGGAAAAGGTTATTAGGACTACATTGAAGGTGCACATGAGGAGGCACCGGAGATACCACATATAAGATTCCTCCCCAGCCTCTCAAGATGTCCAGCATCTTCTCCTGTAACCAAATCCCTCTTCAGAAATATAAAAGATCTTGTTTCTACCAGTTTTGGCCTAGAGAGAGAAAATCTTCTAGAGAGTGATAATTCAGTTTTTAAATATTTTTGGTGGATGGAAAAATATCACTTCTTATTAAAATAAGTTCCCCCAAAATAGAAGTTCAAAAAGATTTTCAGAAGGTGCATTAGAAATTAAGTATAATCTGTTCAAGAGGCATTATCCTAGGGGTCAAGATTTTTTCGAAATTTTAAATTAAGGTTCCTATATGGACCAATAAGATTCATCCAAATGTAGGGAGGAGATAAATAGAAGAATAAAAATAAAATCCCCCAAAAATGAGTAAATACTCATATAAGATGAAGAGTTGACTAAGGACAAGGTTAATAGTTAAAAAAGAGATATTTAGATGAAATGATGCATTTTTGACACCTCAGTATGGGGGAATTCCCCTCATGAAGGAGGCGCCTATTTCACATGTGTGGGAGAGTTTTAAACTCCCAAATAATGAGATATTTTTATCTCTCCTCTCTCTTGTTTCAACTAAATCCAAAAAGTGGACTAAACTGACCCAAAAATGGTCAAAAATTGACCAAACTGATTTGGAAAATTCTAGAATCAGTTGGCTTGGTTAGAAGCTCACTTTTTCCTATAAATAGAAGCCTTCCACTTTGTTGAAGATTAATAGTGTTTTTGCACTGTTACCCTACTTCTCCCAAGAGCCAAAAAACTGTGAATTTACTCATAATTCATTAGTTTTTTGACCTTCCCTCTCCTAAAGATTGGTGGCCACTCTTGTTTCAAACAAGAGTAGAACGTTCAAACCATCAAGCCAAAGGAAAGCTTCCAAATTCCTTCGTAAGTTGGAGATTCTTCTCTTTTCTATTCATTTATGGTTTTTATGATTTTTGTCTTCTCTAAATTGAATATGATGTTATGCCTCATTGAAAAAAAAAGGCATTCCCCTCTCTTCTTTAGTAAATCCAACCATTCTTTATCCTAGATGAATGATTCATGGATAAAATCAAGCTTTTCATAATGTTTCTCTTTGAGTAGAAAATATTTACATTAGAATGATTTAAATACTTTTGGTGAACTTCTAATTAATTTTAGAGAGTTAAAAATTGAAAAATGGTCAGCCATACAAAGGAGGTTATGGCAAAATTTTTCTAAAATTACAAAAAATAAGTTTTACTTTTTTATTCAAAAAGAGTAATTTCCATCGTATATGTATTCTTAAAGTGTTATTTTTCATCCTAGGTATAAAAACATGCATACTAAAAATATTTTATTAAAAAAATGTTACTTTTTTAAGAATTAAATTCTATGTATAGAAGGAAGCATATTGAAATTTTTATTTTGATTATAAAAGTGTTATTTTCATTAAAAATTTTTTTTAATACATGCATGGATGCATAAAAGAAATTCTTTTATATTAAAAGAGTGATTTTCATCACAAATGATTTGTATGCATAAACATATGCATAAAAGATATTCTTTTTATATTAAAAGTGTGATTTTTATCATAACTGATTTTTATGCATAAATGGATGCATAAAAGAAATTCTTTTATATTAAAAGAGTGATTTTCATCATAAATGACTGTATGCATAAACATATGCATAAAAGATATTTTTTGTATATTAAAAGTGTGATTTTCATAGTAAATGATTTTTATGCATAAATGGATGCATAAAAGAAATTCTTTTATATTAAAAGAGTGATTTTCATCATAAATGATTTGTATGCATAAACATATGCATAAAAGATAAATGTTTTATATTAAAAGTGTGATTTTCATCATAAATGATTTTTATCCATAAATGGATGCATAAAAGTAATTCTTTTATATTAAAAGAGTGATTTTCATCATAAATGATTTGTATGCATAAACATATGCATAAAAGATATTTTTTTATATTAAAAGTGTGATTTTCATCATAAATGATTTTTATGCATAAATGGATGCATAAAAGAAATTCTTTTATATTAAAAGAGTGATTTTCATCATAAATGATTTGTATGCATAAACATATGCATAAAAGATATTTTTTATATATTAAAAGTGTGATTTTCATCATAAATGATTTTTATGCATAAATGGAATTCTTTTATATTAAAAGAGTGATTTTCATCATAAATGATTTGTATGCATAAAAGATATTTTTTTAATATTAAAAGTGTGATTTTCATCATGAATGATTTTTATGCATAAATGGATGCATAAAAGAAATTCTTTTATATTAAAAGAGTGATTTTCATCATAAATGATTTGTATGCATAAACATATGCATAAAAGATATTTTTTTATTAAAAGTGTGATTTTCATCATAAATGATTTTTATGCATAAATGGATGCATAAAAGAAATTCTTTTATATTAAAAGAGTGATTTTCATCATAAATGATTTGTATGCATAAACATATGCATAAAAGATATTTTTTTATATTAAAAGTGTGACTTTCATCATAAATGATTTTTATGCATAAAAGAAATTCTGTTATATTAAAAGAGTGATTTTCATCATAAATGATTTGTATGCATAAAAGATATTTTTTAATATTAAAAGTGTGATTTTCATCATAAATGATTTTTATGCATAAATGGATGCATAAAAGAAATTCTTTTATATTAAAAGAGTGATTTTCATCATAAATGATTTGTATGCATAAACATATGCATAAAAGATATTTTTTATATTAAAAGTGTGATTTTCATCATAAATGAGTTTTATGCATAAAAGAAATTCTTTTATATTAAAAGAGTGATTTTCATCTTAAATGTTTTTTATGATGATAAAAGTGTGACTTTCATCAGAATTAGATTTTATGCATAAATAGATGCATATAGAATTTTTATATTTAAATAAGGTTCTCTTAATCCTCTGTTTAATTTTTGTAAAAATTGAAAAAACGAATAAGTAGATAATTTGTGGAGAAGAAATGCTACCGTTTCATATTCACTAAGATGGTAATGAGAAAATTCAATTAAACTATCGAAGTTGGAGATCGAGATAAATGATTATTTTATTCCTCATAGGAAATTCATGTTTTAGAAATCTGTAATAAGCAAATATTCAACGGGCGAAATTTAGAAAAAAAAAGAAATTGAAATATTACCTTTCGAGAAAGATAGTTTAAGAAGAACCTTTCCAGACCTAAACTTTGATTCAGACTTTTGCCTAAGACCTAATTCCTTTGTCAGTTTTGATCAATGACGCTGTGCCCAGTTTAGGAAAAATGCACTCAAATCCCCCACCGAATCTGAAACTAAGTTAAGACTTTTGATTTTGATTTGAGGATCAAGTTAATAGAATTCGAGGAATTATGTTTGGAATTCAGTCCTGGATCTAGAAGTATTGGAATACGGATTAAAGATTTATTCATGGTATTCAAACAAAATCAAAATTGAAAACTTGCATAGAAATCCTATTTTCTTAAAGGACTGTCTTACGCCAGAATGCTGGAGGGAGCATTTGGTATATGTGTTTAACTAAGGGAAGTTCGGTTGCAACAGTTGGCGGGGAGTGTTCAAAGGACACCTCATGCGGCAAAAACCTGCCCAGGTCTTGACCAGCCTAGGTATGGTGAAAAATGGTGTGCTTCCGGTACGATGGGCAAGGGCCGATGAAGCGGTCCCTGAGTGAAGTACCAAGACACTCCACATCCATCCATCCATTCATTCCCATCTATCTAATTTGCATCCCATCTCATCACATCTATTTAGCTCTCATTCTCATCACATCTATCCATCCATTCATTCTCATCTATTTGATTCATATCACATATCATCACATCTAACTAACCTCTCATTCTCATTACTTCAATTTTCATCACATCTATTCTCTATTCATTCTCATCTATATGATTCACATCCCATCTCATCACATCCATTCTTAGAATGCAAGAGAATCCTTATTTTTTTATATAAAGATTCTTTACACATCTATTTATGCATAATTTCAATTTTAAGAAGAATAACACTTTCGAAATAAAAATAAATCTTTTATGCATCTTTCTATGCATAAATTCAATTTTAATGAGAATAACTCTTTTGAAATAAAAGTAAATTTCTTTATGCATCATTCTATGCATAAAAACAAAACTGATGAGAATAACTATTTTGAAATAAAAATAAATTCTTTATGCACCTATTTATGCATAAAATCAAAATTGATGAGAATAACTCTTTTGAAATAAAAATAAATTTCTTTATGCACCTTTCTATGCATAAAATGAAAAATGATGGAAATAACTCTTTTTTGAAATAAAAATAAATTTCTTTATGCATCTTTCTATGCATAAAATGAAAATTGATGAAAATAACTCTTTATTTCTTTATGCATCTTTCTATGCATAAAATGAAAATTGATGAGAATAACTCTTTTGGAATAAAAATAATTTCTTTATGCATCTTTCTATGCATAAAATGAAAATTGATGAGAATAACTCTTTTGGAATAAAAATAAATTTCTTTATGCATCTTTCTATGCATAAAATGAAAATTGATGAAAATAACTCTTGAAATAAAAATAAATTTCTTTATGCATTTTTCTATGCATAAAATCAAAATTGATGAGAATAACTCTTTTGGAATAAAAATAAATTTCTTTATGCATCTTTCTATGCATAAAATCAAAATTGATGAGAATAACTCTTTTGAAATAAAAATACATTTCTTTATGCATCTTTCTATGCATAAAATCAAAATTGATGAGAATAACTCTTTTGAAATAAAAATACATTTCTTTATGCATCTTTCTATGCATAAAATTAAAATTACACTTTTAGAATATACAATTGGTGGGGATTACTCTTTTTTGGATAATAAAAGATAAAACTTATTTCACCAATTTTTAGAAAATTTTGCCATAACCTCCTTTGTATGGCTGACCATTTTTTAAATTTTCCTAACTTAAAATTACTTAAAAATGATCCCCAATTGGTTTTAAGCACTCTAAAATAATCAAATTTCACTTTTAAAAGAGAAACAATATGAAAAGTTTAATTCCAACAATTAGATTACTTAACTAGGATAAAGAAGGGCTGAATTTAAGAATGAGAGAGGGGGAAAGCCTTTCCAAGAAGGCATAGCATCTGTTTATCATTTTAAGATTACAAACAATTTAGAAAACCATTAAACGAATAAGAAAAAGTAAGATTTCTTACTTACATGAAATTATGGGAGCTTTCCTTTGGCTTGATGGTTTGAGGGATCTACTCTTGTATGCAACAAGAGTGGCCACCAATTCTTTAGAAGAGGAAATGGTCAAAAACTAGTGATTTATTAAGAAGTTCACAGTTCTTGGCTCTTGGGGGAGGAGTAGAGTAACAGTGCATAAAACACTATTTTTCAACAAAGGGTGTTGCTTCTATTTAAGGGAAAAAGTGAGCTTCTAACCAAGCAAACTGATTCTAGAATTTTTCAGATCAGTTTGGTCAATTTTTGACCATTTTTAGGTCAGTTTAGCTTACTTTTTGAAACTAGACTTGAATTAGGAGAGAGGAGAGATGAAATATCTCAATTTTAGATAATTTTAAACTCCACCACACATGTGAAGTCCTTCATGAGGGGGGAATTCCCATTGTGAGGTGTCAAAAATCCATTTTTTTAGTAATTCCTTTGGTCCTTAGTCCACTCTTCATCTTACGTGAGTATTTACTCATTTTTGGGGGGATTTTCTTTATTTCTTCTATTTATCTTCTCCACACATTTGGATGAATCTGATTGGTCCCTCAAAACCTTAATTTATATTTTTTCAAAAATCTGGACCCCTAGGATAAGGCCTCTTGAACAGATTATACTTGATTTCTAATGCACCTTCTGAAAATCTTTTTGAACTTCTGTTTCGGGGGAACTTATTTTAACAAAAAGAGATAAAAGAGTTCTAATGATTAATCACAAAAAGTTTATCTTTATGCTTAATTTAGGATGTTTTTTATGTATATCTCTCTCTCCCCAAAAGGATGGTCATTCCTATGACCAGTTCTTATTCAAATGAAGCTTCTCATTCTCAAATTCTCAAATTCAAAGATCAAACTCTATGCGAGTTAAGCTAGAGGTTAGAAAATGGCTTTCTAATGCTTATATGCTAATAAAACTATGATAAACCTATGATTAATTCCATAAATTGGAATTAGGTCCAAATGATAGTTCCTCTATCATAATCATATTACTAAGTCTTATTCTTTTAGAAAATATTAAAAATTATCAGTAATAGCAGCGGAGCTATGGTAATTTTTTTTGGAAATCAATACATAAATCATTTTTATGCATAATGTGAAAAGACGACTTCCTACCATATTCTAGGATTAGTCATCCTATGTTAAAAGAATGATTTTCATCACATCCATAAAAAACTAAATTTTAATGTTTATGCATAAATAATTAATTAGATAAAAAGATAAATTTTTGGTAATTTTATTTTTATGTAGAAAGATGAATTCCCATCATATTTGGAATTCAATCATTTAAATAAGAAAAGTGGAATTCTTAGTATAATTGAATTAATGGATATTTTTATTTAAAATTAAAGAGAAATTTTAGATAAATTAGTTTATGCATGAATAAATTTAAATGATGAAGGAGGAATTTCCATTATATTTGGAATTCAATCATTTGGAATTCTTAGTATAATCAAATTAATGGATATTTTTTTATCTAAAATTAAAGAGAAATTTTAGATAAATTATTTTATGCATGAATAAATTTAAATGATGAAAGAGAAATTCCCATCATATTTGGAATTCAATCATTTAAATAAGAAAAGTGGAATTCTTAGTATAACTAAATTAATGGATATTTTTATTTAAACTTAAAGAGTAATTTTAGATAAATTATTTTATGCATGAAAAAATTTAAATGATGAAAGAGAAATTCCCATTATATTTGGAATTCAATCATTTAAATAAGAAAAGTGGAATTCTTAGTATAATTAAATTAATGGATATTTTTATTTAAAATTAAAGAGAAATTTTAGATAAAGTATTTTATGCATGAAAAAATTAAATGATGAAAGAGAAATTCCCATCATATTTGGAATTCAATCATTTAAATAAGAAAAGTGAAATTCTTAGTATAATTTAATTAATGGATATTTTTATTTAAAATTAAAGAGAAATTTTAGATAAATTATTTTATGCATGAATAAATTTAAATGACAAAATAGGAATTCCCATCATATTTGAAATTCAATCATTTAAATGGTAGAAGTGGAATTTTTGGTATATTTGGAATAATGTATATTTTTATTTAATTTGAAAAAGAATTTCAAATAAATTTATTTTTTGATAAAAGAGGAATTCCCATGACATTTGGAATCCAATCATTAAATGAGGAAAAGAGGAATTTTAAGCTTATTTAAAAAAATGAATAATTGTATTTAATTAAAAGAAAATTTTTAATGATATTTAAGTAGAGAAAGATTTGAATTAGTTATGAGTGACAAAAGAAGAATTTTTACCAAAATTCAACCTAGAGAATTTGGATTGATAAATTAAGTGGTAGAAAGAATATCTTTAGATATTTTATGTGGTTAAATCACTAAATTGGTATTTACCTAAAAATAGATTAAATGAAAGAAGAGCATTTTCATTAAAATCCAATATTCTCTAATAAAACCATTTCTTAATCTACTATGGAAAAGAAGGAATGAAATTCACAAAGTTGGAATTTCCTTATGATTAGACGTTCAGTAGATGTTTATCTGAATAGAACTAAACCGAATGATTTTGGTTAGACTACGAGAGGGACGGACAGTAAACCTACTTGTCCATCTCTCGATGTGAATCAAGCAAAAACTTCGTGATGACCAATTCCAGTTCTTAATACAAGGAATAGACTGTCGTTGAATTAACCTAGTTTTCCCTTGACCGAAATCACCAAGAATCTAGTTGGACCGTCAAACAAATCATGGGTAGATTACCCTGATGAGAGATCAAGGATTCTCATTATGAAATTGGGAATTAAAGAAAAAGGGTTTTGTGGAACCAATCTCAAATTGGGAATTTTACTTGCATAGAACCTCTGTTTTCATTTAAAGGACTGTTTTACACCAGAATGCTAGAGGAAGCATTTGGCATGTGTTTTACTAAGAGGAGGTTTGTTGCAACAACTGGCGGGGAGTCGTCTTGGGGACGTTGCTCGTGGCAAAGCCTGTAGAGGTCTTGACCAGCCTCGGTACGGTTAAAATGGTGCGCTTCTGGTACGATGGGCGAGGACCGACGAAGCGATCCCTGAGTGAAAAGCTAGGACACCTAAGTAGGGTCCTAGAGGGTTCTAACCAAGTGATGCAGCACGGGCTCGCGATTTCTAGGACACCCATGCGTGCGTCGAGGAAGATTCGGATGGACTAAAAAAGAACGACTTTTGTGAATCAAATTTTGATATTGGATCTCGTTGGTTGACTAGCTGGCCTTCAATGAAGAGTCCAGAGGACATATTTTGTAATACAATGGACTCAGAATTTTGGAGGATGATGATCAGAATTTTGGAGGATGATGATCAGTAACATTATGATTTTTATTGAAGGATTGTTTTAAAGACAGTCGAATCTGTTATAAATGGCAATTTCATATCGGGTGTGTACGTGGTATGCCTACTTTAAATGCTTGAAACGCCGGTTAGGGGGCCTAGGAACTCTCTTCCTCGGTACTCGAGCAAAACATAACTAAATCTTTATAAAGGAATCCCACCAATATAGTGGTCGGGTGGTTGGGGTTAGGCTGGATCGGAGGATTCCTGTGATACCATTAAGTTATGATTAGTTACGTTAGATTAAGTCCTGAGAAGACCCTTGTTCAGTGGTGGGAGGAAATCAGCGCGGCGGCTGTGCCTCATTAAAGGAGGAAAAAAGTGGTGATTCTATGGACCAAGTGCAAGTCTTTTCTTTTATCTAACCATGTGACTTCAGGTTCGGTCGGATCAGTTTGAATAATTAAGATGACTCGTTAGATTAATTCTCCCGTTAGAAGATTTTCCTGGAGGAATCGCCCGTGCCTTTCGGGCGAGGGAAGTTTTTTCTGGGTTTGGTTTTGGAGGAACTGCCGGACTAGTCTCTTGTCCGAATATCCGTGGGTGAGGCCTGGAGTGTGGATCCCTACTCCGCGCGAGAGGTTGATGCTACTTCTGCCAACAGCGTCCTTCGGAGGGGGTCGGGGGTCTCACAAGTAGCCACAAGGTGATTCTAGACCTTGAAATGCATATATCCCTTCGTCCTTATCTAATATCTTGGGAAATAAAGCTATGACCTTTATGAGGAAGAGACTACTACTCCATAGATTTTCTTTTAAAGAAAGAATAGTGTGCCGTAGCCCTATACAAGAGAAGACTACTTTACCATAGAACTTCGAAAGAGAGAAAAGTCAAAGTATGAGTAAGAGGAGATAAAGCTTTTTATTAATTGTTAATAGTGATCTATTTGATTGATTTACTAGTTAAAGTTTTTATTCTTTTTAAACAACATCATATGCCTTAATAAAGAATGTCTTATCGCAATATCAAGTTGAAATGTTAAAATCTTTGTGTGAAAGGATTGTTTTCTTAAGAAGGTAACATGGATGCTAGTACTCCATTCACACCCATCTCATTCATCACATCCATGTCACATCACATACATCCCATACACATTAAATCACGTCCACATCTCATTCTCATCCATTTACATCACATCACACCTTTCACATATCATCACATCTCAATCTCATCTCATCACATTCACATCCACATCCATTTACATCACATCACATCACATCACATCTCTTCACATCCACATCCATTTACATCACATCTCATTACATCCACATCCATTTACATTACATCACATCCCATCCACATCTCTATACATCCACATCCATTTACATCACATCACATCCCATCCACATCTTTTCACATCCACATCCATTTACATCACATCACATCTCACATCCACATCCATTTACATCACATCACATCCCATCCACATCTCTTCACATCCACATCCATTTACATCACATTCACATCTTATCACATCCATTCACATCTTATCACCTCCACTCATATCTTATCACATCCATTCACATCCTATCACATCCATTCACGTCCACTCACATCTTATCACATCCATTCACGTCTTATCACATCCATTCACATCCACTCACATCCTATCACATCCATTCACGTCCCTATCACATCCATTCACGTCCACTCACATCTTATCACATCCATTCACGTCTTATCACATCCATTCACATCCACTCACATCCTATCACATCCATTCACATCTTATCACATCCACTATCATCTTATCACATCCATTCACATCTTATCACATCCACTCACATCCTGTCACATCACATCCACTATCATCTTATCACATCCATTCACATCTTATCACATCCACTCACATCCTGTCACATCGCATTCATATCTTATTCACATTGTGATCACATTTAGTAGCTTTTTCTACTTCGATACCCGATGATGGGACTTTTTCTAAATTTTTGCCAATTGCTTGGCCTAGTTAAAGGTGTTTTTTCTTGACGGATATTTTCATTTTCTTTCTTAAATTTTTCAAGTGAAATATATTCAATATTCTTCTTTTCAGTAAAAGATTCATGAGATTTACAAAAATTAATTCTACTCATATTTCCCAATAAAATTAATAATGCTCATGCATCATTATTCTAAAATATCTCATTTTTTTAGTAATATCTCATAGTTTTTAACTAATAAACCTTGTACTCAGTCAACTCTTCATCTTATGTGAGAATTTGCTCATTTTTGGATATTTTCTTTTATTATTTGGATTTATCTCATCCCAACACTTGGATTAATCCAATTGGCCTATTAGAACTTTAATTGGACCATAATCCAAAAATTTCTAAAAATGTAGACCCTTAGGCTAAGGTCCTTTATACACATTTTCAATTAATTCCAAATGCACATTGGAAAGTTATTTTTGAATTTTTGTTTCAGGGGAATCCATTTTAGACACTAGGAGGATTTTTATACCCAAAGATATCTTAATTTAGGATTATCTCTCTCTAAACTTTTTCTCTCTCTACGCCAAAACAGGGTAAAACAAGATCTTTCTTCTATTTCAGAGAGGGGAATAATTACAAGAACAAAAGGGGAGGTTTTTATACCTTTACACCTCAAAAGCTAGAGGGAGGAATCTTACATTAGTCAAATTACCCAAAGGGTAATTGATCATAATTTGGGTAACTACTAATCTTGATTCCTAGAGACAACGCTTTTTCCCTCTTCCATGCAAGGTACAGCCTCTGTCCGAGTCACCCAGAATAGCGTTGCCCGAGAACCTATTTATCTAGCATAGGGCTTTCACTTAATCTGTTGGACCCCTACTCACGAGTCAATTTATTTTCTAATTAATCCTACCACATTGTCTGACATGAATAAACATGTTCCTTAATTAAGGTCCTTTTCACAAGGTTTGTTAAAACAACCTTTTTCCACAGTACAATAATGCCAAAGACAAGATTTATTAAAAAAAAAGTTTATACATGAATCAATTCCGTACAAGCCAAATCAGCTCTCTTATTCTTTTCCTTTATACTGCCGATTATCTTCAAGCCTCTATATGCTGGTGGGCAAAACCCTACAGGACCATACACCTCGTCGTTGGCGGCTGGCGAGGACTCAAGCTGACCTGTCGTCCCCTCAGGCTCTGTCACTCGATCCTCCCGCCCCTCAGAGTGATGTCTACGCACTAGGGTGGGCTTATTCATTGCACTAGCCTGGGCCCTCAGAATTAGACAGCATCAGAATCACTCGCCCCAATCGGCGAACCTCGTTCTCCCAATGGTATGAGGGATACCATGGGCTGACTCTAGGCCTTACTAACGTCTCCGTCATCCAGCTACACAAGCACAAGGATGGGGCAGCGTCAAGGCAGGGAGAAGTTTTACTTGTACCTTAATTTAACCAAGATAACAATCCATTTACTCAACTAAACCATAGGACTAGAATCCATGTTACCTTCTTAAGAAAACAACCCTTTCACAAAGATTTTAACATTTCAAGTTGAGATTGCGATAAGCCATTCTTTATTAAGACATATGCTAATGTTTAAAAGAATAAAAACTTTAACTAGTAAATCAATCAAATAGATCACTATTAACAATTAATAGAGATCTGGGACCATACCTCAACCTCTAAGAATGATATATAATTGAAAAATAAAAAATATATATATATCTTATAGAAATTTATCATTTATCATTGTCTTTGCTCGTCAATAAGAGATTTAGAACTTGATATATGAGAATAGAGAGTCTTCTAATACCTTATCTTATGATTGAAATCATCCAATCATCCCCAAGCTTTATCTCCTCTTACTCGTACTCTAACTTTTCTCTCTTTCGACGAACGTCTATGGCAAAGTAGTCTTCTCTTGTTGGCAGGGCTATGGCATACTATTCTTTCTTTAAAAGAAAAGCTATGGAGTAGTAAACTCTTCCTCATAAAGGTCATAGCAAGCTAGCTTTATTTTCCAATATATTAGATAAGAATGAAGGGATATATGCATCTCAAGGTCTAGAATCACCTTGTGTGGCTACTATCTACATTCTTATAGTTTCTTTGTGTAGTAGAGACCTTGATAGAACCAACGAATTGTTTTGGCCATAACTCTCTGATAAAAACTTAGAATATGGTCATGTAACCACTCAAAAAATTGGAATGTATTTGTTCTACAAGCTATCGCTAGGAAGAATAGGCAAAAACATCTTCATATAGTCACAAACCTGCCATCTTTAGAAACGCATTGCTTTTCCACATTTTTAGTGTGCACGAACTCTAAATATGTAAAAGTACTCTAAATACGATCTCCTATCACCTAAATTCAAATTTTTATTCTTGGAGATACTTATCTCTTAATAGAACTATTCTTGTATTCTTATTTCTTTTAGGATTTTCAGAACTAATATTTTTATTCTATCACTTTCCTAATGTTTCTAGCCTTATTGTCTCACTCTTCTCTAAGTGCACTCTCTTTCCTTCTTGAAATCTATCTTAAAAGAGACACATGCATGACTTGGGAGGGACCTTACACTTCTCGTACACACTGCCATCCCATAGCTAGCGCAGGGCCCATCAATTTCCAACCAAAACCAAAAAAGTTTTGCCGCTCAGCATGCAAAGCAAGCAACAAAAGGTTAGCACTTGTAGAAAAAGAGGCCAAGAGGCTAGTCGATGGCTTCCCCCACCCACTAACTTCTTCCAAGGAGTCCGTCGCTTCATGGGGCACGTCGGCTACTATCGGCAATTCATTTTTATGTACGCTGATATTGCTTGACCTCTTTACGGACTCTTGATCATCTTTGAGTGGACTGAAGAATGCCAACAGGCTTATACAATGCTCAAAAAATCCTTGGCAAATGCTCCAATTCTCAGGTCCCCCAACTAGGACATTATTTTCCACATCCAAATTGATGCCTCAACTTTTCCTGTTGGCTGTGTGCTGGCCCAAAAATCGAGAGAACACAAGATGGATTTCCCCATTAGTTTTGCTAGTTGCCAACTCAAAAGCAGAGAGAAACTACACCATGACTGAGAGAGAGGGACTAGCCATGGTCTACACCATCAAGAAGTTTCACCATTATCTTCTAGCAACTAAGTTTGTTTTCTTCGTAGACCATCAAGCTCTTCTCTACTTGGTAAGCAAGCCATGTATGATAGGAAGAATCACCAGGTAGTTGCTTATTGCTCAAGTTTGACTTGATGATTTACCAAATGCCGCCCTATTCCAACTATGCTTGATTCCTCCTGAATGGGGCAAGGAGGTGGCACACTTCCTAGCCACCAATGGCTTACTAGTGGATCCCCTCCTCAATAGAGACCGAGCTCGTCATCTAATCAAATAGGCAACCCCCTACCAACTCATTGTAGGCCAACTTTATAAGCAGGGAAAAGATAAAATTCTATGTCGTTGTGTCCGAGAAGACGAGTATGTACTGCAGCGATTCCCCACTTCAAGGACCACATGTCCCTGAACCCAATTGTGTCCTTACAACCATTTGAGAAATGAGGTATAGATTTCATTGGATCCATCAGTGCAGCAGCCAAATACACTCAAGCTTGATATATAATAGCTACTATGGATTATTGCTACTACGGATTACTGCACTAAGTGGGTAAAAGCTTGATATATACTAGCTACTATGGATTATTGCACTAAGGGGGTAGAAGCTCAAGCAATCCGCAAAGCTGATCCGCGATTAATTGCTAAATTCCTATATGAATCAGTCATCACACGCTTTGGTTTCCCCCTCGAGCTTGTTAGACCTTATTCGACAAGATAGTAAAAATGCCTCCTCGGCATTCTTGACATAAAACAATCTTTAAAAAATAGGTCTCAATTACAATTTTCAACAAACTCCCATGTTTCCACATTATTCCTCATCATTTCTCATCATTCCACATTCTTCTACATCAATTCACATCGCATCATTCCACATCCATTTACATCATCCTACATCCATTCACATCCATTTACATCATTCCACATCCATTCACATCCATTCTCATCATCCTACATCCATTCACATTATATCACATCCATTCACATCATCCTACATCCATTCACATCATTCCTACATCCATTCATATCATTCCTACATCCATTCACATTCTTTCTCAAAATAAAATATGCTCAATATTCTTCTTTTTGAATAAAAGATTCATGGGATTTACAAAATCAATTATACCCATATTTACTCTTTTAGTATAAACACTAATCCATTGGTAACCCATGGGACTGATGGATCCCAAAAATGAGACTCAATTCTGTTATGGTACGATAGATGAAGTAAATCCCAGATAGTCCTTGTTCTCTATGTAAAAGAATCAACGGCTGTGCCTTTTGATGAGGAAAAAAGCGTTGGTCTCAATGATCCAAGTGCAAGTCTCTTCCTTGATCTGATCATGTGACTTACATATTCGGTCGGATCAGTTCGGTTAATTAAGGCTCTTGACTATGTTAGAATGTATGAGATGTGATGTGAATCAGGATAGATGCGAATGGAAGAGATGTGATGTGATGTGAATCGGGATAGATGTGATTGGATGAGATGCACTGTGAATGGATGTGATATGGATATGGGTAGATGTGAATGGATGAGATGTAATATGATGTGACTAGATGAGAATGGATAAAGGACGATGTGAATACATATGATTGGATGTGGATTAAACAATGTGAATTGATGTAGAAGAATGTGGAATAACCATAAATGATATGGAACAATGTGGATTAAGCAATGTGAATTGATGTAGAAGAATGTGGAATAACCAGAAATGATATAGAACAATGTGGAAAGACACCTCCTTGGCCGCGTCCACGGCCTCCTCTACCTCGTCCTCTTCCTGAACTTGTGTAGAAGGCCTGTTGCCTGAACTGTTTTTGTTTTGTGAAGACTATTGGTCTTCACCCAAGCTCTTCTCTTCTATAATCAAAATAGACACCAAATCTGTGAAATTGGAAATGTTTTCTCGAGTGCACTCTCATGATATGAAAAAGTTCACGCCGTGAATTGGTACAAAAAGGTTTATACCATGAACCAATCTTAAAAGGTTTAAGCCGTGAATAGATCCAAAATAGTTCACGCCATGAACTGGTCCAAAGTGCTTCACCCCGTGAAACGGTTACTTTTTCTGAACCAATCTTAGGATGACACGTGACATTCTTCATTAAGGCAGCCACGCTGAGTTTGACGACTGTGCCATAAATTTGACATTCTTTCCTTTTTCTATCATTTTACAATCGTATTCCATCGTGTGCTCAAACGCAATTGCATCTTCTTGCATTGCATCCCTCCTCGCTTCTTCGAATTCTATTTATGCATTGGGGCTTGGGCCCTTCTTTGTTTTTCTTTTCTTTTCTTTTCATCTTTTCAAACTTTGATCATAATCAATTAAATGTCTCAGGCACACACATTGCCAATCATGCATTAATCAAATCTACAAGAAAAACAAACCATAAATACTTCACGCGATCAAACCTGCAGTTTCACGAAAATGGCCAAAAACCTACACTCTCACGAAAATAACTCTCACGGATTTCTGTCTCACGGAAATCCATCTCACGGATTTCCTTCCCATGGAAATCCATCTCACGGATTTCCTTCTCATTGAAATCCGTCTCATGCTATTAACTTTCACTGAACTAAACCTCATGGATTTCCTTCTCACAGAAAATCCATCTCACGAATTTCCTTCTCACGAAAATCCATCTCACGCTATTATCTCTCATGGAACCAAACCTTACGGATTTCCTTCTCATGGAAATTCGTCTCACGGGTTTTCTCAGTTCATGGGATTACCCCTCACGACCTGCACTTTCAGGGTTTAAGCACCTGCACTTTCACATTACATAATTTGACCTCTTCAATATCGTAACTAGCACACCTTGTTTATTGCTCACACCACTAGCACCCTTCTCATCACAATTAACCTTCTTGTCATTTATTCAAAAAAAGAGAGAGAAAAAAAAAACAACAACAAGGAGTGGTGTGTGAGATCCCTGTCCCCACCGCGTAACAAATTCAGGGGTGCTAGCGAAGTAGCACTACTTGTGTGGGGCAGGGTCCCTCACTCGGGGCCTCTGTTAAAAAATATGGCAAACACCTTCACTAAAATGATGTGTAGGGCACATACCTTGTAACTAGCACTATGCACTAAAGTCATAGATTATGGGCAAATGGATACAAAGGTTAGTATGCAATCTTACCATGATGTAAAAGAGTCATTTAGGAGCTCAACATCAGCCAAAGGGGTCGTGATCCCTTGATTAGGTAGCATTGGTGTGATTAGCAAGATTCTAGGGTTGGTGGTCACTTTTAGGTGCTTGAATCTAGGAGGGAAGGTGGAGATGATTTAGATGATGATTAACACCTAATCTTGAGCTTAATCCTCATGTACTTCAGCCTATATAAAGAGGCTCTCATCTATTGAAATCAACACATTTTATTGCCCCTCACTTATGTTGTCATTATGCTCATCATTATGCTAATTACTTCTTGATTAGTAGCTTAACTTCATCTTCTTCATTTCTATTCAACTATGCAATGGAGCTAGTGTTTGATCCTCCTTAGAATGGTTTTTAACATGGTATCAGAGCTAGGACTAGCCCATGCATTTAGAATCAAGCCCCATCTTATTTGCTTAGCAAGAGATTAGTGAAAATTAGGGTTTCATTAGCTTTTATGGGTTTCCTAGAAAATAGGATCTAGAATAGCAGCTGAGTGGAGGCCTTGGTGCTCACAAACCACGTAACCGTTGCCAAAATCCTTTTTGTGGGCACTTCACCAGAAATATTGCTAAGGGGCATGGCACCTCAATTGCACCATTCATAGCTCCACGTCGCCGGCAACTTCGTTTTTCCCAAAACAGGCACGTTCTTGATAGGCGACCACCAAAAGTATTGTTGCAGCTCACACACATCAAATTGGTCTAATTCCTCTTAGGTGTGGCTTCATTGGAACCTAAACTTACTCCTCCTAAGAGGGTTTTGCAAATGATTGAGTGTGCTTCACACACCAAGCAAAAAACCAGGGTGCTGTCCAGAACTGCCATAGCCAGAAAAGGTACTTTGGTAAATTTGAGATTACTCATTGATTAAGTTGCTTAAGCAAGTGTTTGTGGGCTCTAAAATCATCTAGACATACTGCTATTCAATGCCCTTGAAGATTTTTAGCTTATTCTTTGTGCAACTCCTTCAAATATTGACTCCAAGTGAGCTCATTTCTCTGCATAGTGAGCAGAATATTCAACTCCACTAATCAATGATTAATCTATCATAATCCTTATCATTTGGTGCAATAAGTGGTTCATACATGTCATTAGGGACTTGCTACATCCCCTTATTACTTCACACTTAATTTGCCCCTTGATTAGGTGTCTCCCTTGCTTCCCACAAATCAATATATTTTCTAGTTTTATCTTTTGGAAAGCATATGCTAAATAACTTGATTTAGCACTATTCTTTGGTCTTAATCTCTCTTGTAAAAGGGTAGACACTGCCTCAATCATCAGAGGTAAGACCCCCTTCATTCCATATCATAATGGCTACCAAGGATTCTCCATCAAGGTCATGGTTTTCACACATGGCAAACCCGCATCAAGTTAATGCTCATGAAGAAGGGGCTCTTCAACATAGTAAATGGGAATGAGAAGAAGCCAAGGACTCTTGCTGATGTTCCTTGTTGGGAAGTAAGAGATGACAAAGCTCATGCCATCATCACATTGGAGCTTGATGACACTTACATTCATCATGTGGATGGATGCGAAACTTCCAAGGAAGTTTGGGACCAACTCACAACTCTATTTGGGGCTCGATCTAAAAGTTCAAAGTTTGGTTTGCTCATTGAATTTTTTAAGCTAGAAATGAAGTCTGGCACATCCCTAGCCTCACATTTGAACTACATGAAAGGCCTATTAACACAACTTGCAGGAATAGGTCTTCAGATGGATGAAGATGTCTCCATTGGTGTATTACTTAAATCTTTACCTGAAGAATATGACCATGTGGTCACAACCTTGACCAATATGCCAATATCAAAGCTTGTGGACATTGAAGCATCTCTTCTTGAGGAGGAGAGAAAACTAAAGACCAAGCAAATGGAGTCTCCATCGTCATCAACCTTGTCTACTGAAAATGCTTATTATGCAGGATCTAGTAGGTATGGCAAGAACAAAGGCAACTACAACAAGGGCTACAACAACAACAATCTCATTTGTGACTTTTGTCACAAACCTGGCCATGTAGAGAAGAATTGTTTTGCCAAGAAGAAGATGCAACGAGTCTACATCATGGAAGAAGTGCAGCAGGAAGAAGACCAAGAAGAAGAAAAAGATGAAGACAAGGGCCACCATCATGAGGCCCTATCTATGATTAGATCAAATCATTTATTCTAAAAAGCTAAAAGCAAGGGCATGCCTTATACACATGGGTGTCCTCTTCACTCATACATGTAGCCACGTCTTGTCACACTCTTCTAAAGTCGTCCCATACCTCTTTTGTACGCATGACTAAAGCCTCTGAGTTCACATTGGCATAACCTATGTATGGCATTGCTAGTCAGACCACGCTCATGCATGCTATCACTGAGCATTGGGTGGTTAATTAGGCTCATGAGAGTCAGCATGACCAACTGCATCATTGAGTGGATTCAGTGTTTGAGGAGGGGTGTTAAAAAATATGGCAAACACCTTCACTAAAATGATGTGTAGGGCACATACCTTGTAACTAGCACTATGCACTAAAGTCATAGATTATGGGCAAATGGATACAAAGGTTATTATGCAATCTTACCATGATGTAAAAGAGTCATTTAGGAGCTCAACATCAGCCAAAGGGGTCGTGATCCCTTGATTAGGTAGCATTGGTGTGATTAGCAAGATTCTAGGGTTGGTGGTCACTTTTAGGTGCTTGAATCTAGGAGGGAAGGTGGAGATGATTTAGATGATGATTAACACCTAATCTTGAGCTTAATCCTCATGTACTTCAGCCTATATAAAGAGGCTCTCATCTATTGAAATCAACACATTTTATTGCCCCTCACTTATGTTGTCATTATGCTCATCATTATGCTAATTACTTCTTGATTAGTAGCTTAACTTCATCTTCTTCATTTCTATTCAACTATGCAATGGAGCTAGTGTTTGATCCTCCTTAGAATGGTTTTTAACAGCCTCGTCCACAGATATCTAGACAAGAGACTAATCCATCGGTTCTTCCAAAACCGAGCCCGGAAAAACTTCCCTTGCCCGAAAAGCACGGGCGATTCCTCCAGGATAATTTTTCTCTAATGTAGTCAAATGCCTTAACTAACTAAACTGATCTGACCGAACCCGTAAGTCACATAGTCAGATAAGGGAAAAGATTGCACTTGGATCATAGAGACCAACGCTTTTTTCCTCATTGAGTGGCACAGCCGTTGATTCTTTTCCATAGAACAATTTTTGTCTGGGATTTACTTCATCTATCGTACCATAACAGAATTGAGTCTCAATTTAGGGATCCATCAGTCCAACCTAACCCCATCCAGTCCCGTGGGTTAGCCAACCACTGTAGTGATGGGATCCAATTAAGAATTTGGTTAGGTTTTGCCCCGGGTACCAGGGAAAAGAGTTCCCAGGCCCCCTAGCCAGGTATTCATGCAAACTTAAAATTAGTCACACCACTTACACACCCAATAGGAAATTGCCTTTTTCACACAATCAGCTGTCTTTAAAACAATCATTTAATGAAATCATAGAGTCATTGATCATAATCCTCAAAATCTCCGGTTGAATCCTTGATTCCAATCATTCCTTCATCGGTGTATCTATGGCATCATTGGCAACCAGAACGCTCACCACCTATCCACTCAGGGGGCCTTTTCGATAGTTCCTAGCTCATAGTAACCGGTAATATATTCACATATCAAAATGGAATCTCTGTTGAAGATCAGCAAGATCAACCAATGGATCCATATAAAAGAGCCATGGACTCATTCGTTGAGAACCAACAAGGTTAATCAACGAGATCCATGCCCGAATTTAGAAAACAACTCTTACTCCTTGTTCCAATATCTTCCACGATGCACGTGTGGGTATCTTCGGCAACCGAGAGCCCTAGCACCGTATGGTCAGCACCCTCTAGGATCCTTTGCAAGTGACCTAGCGCTTCACTCATAGGCCGCTTCCTTGGTCCCTCATCCATCGTACCGGAAGCTCACCATTTTGACCGAACCGAGGCTCTCGGCCCACCTTGCTACGCGAGACGTCCTCCATTGACTCTCCGTCAGCTCTTGCAAATTTATTAGATTAGGCCTCCATGACCTCATTCACAAGACAGTCATAATGCTTCCCTAGCATTCTTGACATAAAATAATCATTTAAAAACAGGTCATAAATACAGTTTCTATAACAAACTCTCATCTTTCCACATTGTTCCACATCAATTCTCATTTATTTCATATGTATTCCCATTCTCATCACATCATTTTCCATTTCATCACATATTTTCTCATTTATCCGCATCATATCTCATCCACTCGCATCTACCCATATCCACATCACATTCATTCACATCTCATCCATTCAGATCACATCACATTCACTCACATCACATCTCATTCATTTTTCCTCACATCTCATTCATTCACATCTATCCCGATTCACATCTCATCACATCACATTCATTCATATCCATCATATTCACATTCATTCATATCCATCACATTCACATTCATTCATATCCATCACATTCACATCCACATATATTTATGCACATCACATCTCTTTCCATCACATCACATTCTTTCACATACACATCTATCTCTATTCTTTCACATACTCATTCACATCAATTCTTTCACATATACATTCACATCCATTCTTCAGTTATACATTTACATTCATTTTCATCACATATCATCCACTCATATCCCATATCATTCATTTATATCCTGATTCACAGGACATCACATCTCATCCATTCATTCACATCTATCTGATTCACATCACATCTACTCACCTCACATCTCATCACCTCTATTCACATCACAACCACCAATCCATTCATTCACACTTATCTGATTCTCATCACATCTCGTCTCACATCTATTCACCTCACATCTCATCACCTCTATTCACATCACATCCATCCATCCATTCACATCTATCCGATTCACATCACATCTCATCACATCTATTCACCTCACATCTCATCACCTCTATTCACATCACATCCATCCATCCATTCACATCTATTTGATTCACATCACATCCATTCACCTCACATCTCATCACCTCTATTCACATCACAACCACCCATCCATTCGTAACACTTTTGAAATAAAAATAAATCCTTGATGCATTTTTCTATGCATAAAATCAATTTTAATGAGAATAACACTTTTGAAATAAAAATAAATCTTTTATGCATCTTTCTAGGCATAAAAGAAATTTTAATGAAAATAACACTTTTGAAATAAAAATAAATCTTTTTTGCATCTTTCTAGGCATAAAAGCAATTTTAATGAGAATAACACTTTTGAAATAAAAATAAATCGTTTTTGCATCTTTCTATGCATAAAAGCAATTTTAATGAGAATAACACTTTTGAAATAAAAATAAATCTTTTATGCATCTTTCTATGCATAAAATCAATTTTAATGAGAAAAACACTTTTGAAATAAAAATAAATCCTTTATGCATCTTTCTATGCATAAAATTAATTTTAATGAGAATAACACTTTTGAAATAAAAATAAATCCTTTATGCATCTTTCTATGCATAAAATTAATTTTAATGAGAATAATACTTTTGAAAGAAAACTTAATCCTTTATGCATCTTTCTATGCATAAAATCAATTTCAATGAAAACAATACTTTTATAATAAAAATTTTCATTATGCATCTTTCTATGCATATAAATTAAACTCAATGAAAATAACACTTTTATAATAAAAAGATTTCTAATATGCATCTTTCTATGCATAGAATTTAAATTTAATGAAAACAACACTTTTATAATAAAAAGATTTTCAATATGCATCTTTCTATGCATAGAAATTAATTTCAATAATTAATATCAATGATATCCATTCATATTCTGTAAGATTCCTCCCCAGCCTCCCAGCATCTTCCCCCCGTAATCAATTCCCTCTTCAGAAATATAAGAGATCTCGTCTCTGCCTATTTTGACGTAGAGAGAGAGAATATTCTAGAGAGAAAATATTCAAATTTTTAATATTTTTGGATAGAAAAATATCTCATCTTAGTAAAATGAATTCCCTTGAAACAGAAATTCAAAAAAGAACTTTCCAATGTGCAATTGGAATTAATTGGAAATGGGTATAAAGGACCTTAGCCTAAGGGTCTAGAATTTTTAGAAATTTTTGGATTATGGTCTAATTAAGGTTCCTATGGGCCAATAAAATCAATCCATGTGTGGGGAGGAAATAAATCAAATTTTGTAAAAGAAGATACCCAAAAATGAGTAAATGCTCACATAAGGTGAAGAGTTGAATATGTACAAGGTTTATTAGTAAGAAACTATGAGTAATTTTAATAATATGAGATATTTTGGGTATAATGATTTCATTTTGACACATATGTAAGGAAGGGGAGTCCCTTCAATGCTCACATAAGGTGAAGAGTTGAATATGTACAAGGTTTATTAGTAAGAAACTATGAGTGATATTAAAAATATGAGATATTTTGGGTATAATGATTCCATTTTGACACATATGTAAGGAAGGGGGAGAGCCTTTAATGAGGTGCCTACTTCACATGCTTGAATGAGTTTTAAACTCATAAATAATGTGATATTTTATCTCTCCTCTCTCCTAATTTAAATCTCTCCTAATAATGTGATATTTTATCTCCCCTAATTTAAATCTAGTTCCAAAAAGTTAGCTTAACTGACCTAAAAATGGTCATAAATTGACCAAACTGACTTGGAAAATTCTAGAATCAGTTTTTTTTGGTTAGGAGCTCAATTTTTCCTATAAATAGAAGCCTCCCCCTTGTTGAAAATATATAGTGTTTAATGCATTGTTACTCTATTTCACCCAAGCCAAGAACTATGAATTTATTAATAATTCATTAGTTTTTGACATTTCCCTCTTCCAAAGATTGGTTGGCCACTCTTGTTCAAACAAGAGTTGAACCCTCAAACCATCAAGCCAAAGGAAAGCTTTCAAAGTCATTAGTAAGTTGGTGATTCTTCTTTTCACTTATTTTATGATTTTTATAGCTTTAAATGGTTTTTTATGCTTTATGTCTTCTCTAAAAATGTTATACCTCATTACAATTATAATGAATATTTTATTGTAAAAGTGTTACTTTTAGCATATTGTATTTCATGCATAGATGTATGCATAAAAGATGAATATTTTATTATAGAAGTGTTACTTTTAGCATAATTAAAACTCATGTGTAGAGGTATGCATAAAAGATGAATATTTTATTATAAAAGTGTTACTTTTAGCATAATTAAATTTTATGCATAGAGGTATGCATAAAAGATAAATATTTTATTATAAATGTGTTACTTTTAGCATATTGAATTTCATGCATAGATGTATGCATAAAAGATAAATATTTTATTATAAAAGTGTTACTTTTAGCATGATTGAATTTCATGCATAGAGCTATTCATAAAAGATGAATATTTTATTATAAAAGTGTTACTTTTAACATGATTGAATTTCATGCATAGAGGTATGCATAAAAGATGAATATTTTATTATAAAAGTGTTACTTTTAGCATATTGAATTTCATGCATAGAGGTATGAAAAAAAATGATTATTTTATTATAAAACTATAAAAAAATGATTTTTTTATTATAAAAATATTACTTTTATCATATTGAATTTCATGCATAGAGGTATGAAAAAAAATATATTATTTTATTATAAAAATATTATAAAAAAATGATTATTTTATTATAAAAGTATTACTTTTATCACATTTGAATTTCATGCATAGAGGTATGCATAAAAGATGATTATTATATTGTAAAAATGATACTTTTATCATAATTGAATTTCATGCATAGAGGTATGCATAAAAGATAAATATTTTATTATAAAAGTGTTACTTTTAGCATAATTAAATTTCATGCATAGAGGTATGCATAAAAGGATTATTATATTGTAAAAGTGTTACTTTTATCACATTTGAATTTCATGCATAGAGGTATGCATAAAAAATGATTATTTTATTATAAAAATGTTATAAAAAATGATTATTTTATTATAAAATTGTTACTTTTATCATATTGAATTTCATGCATAGAGGTATGAAAAATAAAAAAATGATTATTTTATTATAAAAATGTTACAAAAAAAATGATTATTTTATTGTAAAAGTGTTACTTTTATCATATTGAATTTCATTCATCGAGGTATGAAAAATAAAAAAAATGATTATTTTATTATAAAAATGTTACAAAAAAATGATTATTTTATTGTAAAAGTGTTACTTTTACCATATTTGAATTTCATGCATAGAGGTATGAAAAAAAAACTTATTTTATTGTAAAAATGTTACAAAAAAATAATTATTATTATTTTATTGTAAAAGTGTTACTTTTATCATATTTGAAATTCATGCATATGGGTATGCATAAAAGATGATTATTTTATTATAAAAGTGTTACTTTTATCATAATTGAAATTCATGCATAAAGGTATTCATAAAGATGATTATTTTATTGTAAAATTGTTACTTTTATCATATTTGAAATTCATGCATAGGGGTATGCATAAAAGATGATTATTTTATTATAAAAGTGTTACTTTTATCATATTTGAAATTCATGCATAGGGGTATGCATAAAAGATGATTATTTTATTAATGTTACTTTTATCATAATTGGATTTCATGCATAGAGGTATGCATAAAAGATATTTTTATACTAAAAGTGTGATTTTCATCCTAAATGAATTTTATGCATGTATTAGATGCATAAGAGAAATTCTTTTATTCTAAAAGTGTAATTCCTACTAAATTGAATTTATGCATAGGAAGATGCATAAAAGATTGATTCAAAAGTTTCATTCTCATTTAAAAGGAATTTATGCATAGGAAGATGCATAAAAGATTGATTTTTATTTCGAAAGTGTTATTCTCTTTAAAATGGAATTTATGCATAAATAGATGCGTAAAGAAATCTTATATCAAATATAAGAATTCTCTTGTATTCTATAAATAGATATTGAGATGTGATAAGATGTGATAAGATGTATATGAGAAGAGTTAGGATGTGATAAGATGAGTTAGGATGTGATAAGAGGTGTATGAGATGTGATAAGATGTATATGAGATAAGATAGGATGTGATAAGATGAGTTAAGATGTGATAAGAGGTGTATGAGATGTGATCAGATGTGATAAGATGCATATGAGATGAGTTAGGATGTGATAAGATGAGTTAAGATGTGTATGGGATGTGATAAGAAGTGTATGTGATGGGATAAGATGTATATGGGTTGTGATAGGGCGAGAATGGATGTGATGTAAAAGAATAGATATGAAGGCGTATGGGGTTATATGAATGGAAATGTGGAAATGGACGTATGTATGTGGATGTGTGGATGTGGAAATGGGAGTGTGGATGTATGAATGTGAAAATGGATGTATGCATGTAGATGTGTATGTATAGATGTGAATGTGGATGTAGATGTGGATGTATAGATGTGAATGGGAATGTGGATGTGGATGTATGTATGTATGTGGATGTGGATGTATGAATGAGGATTTGAAAATGGATATGCATGTAGATGTGGATATATGGATGTGAATGTAGATATGAATGTGGATGTATGGATGTAGATATGGGATTGGACGTATGATGTGGATGTACAAACATGGATATGTATGTAGAATAATGAATGTGAATGTGTATGTGAAATAATGTGTCGTCGATATGAGTAAAAGGATAAGAATGAGTACACATTGAATGTAGAATAAGTAATGTGGACTGAGGAGGGATAATGTGGAAAGACGAGAGTTTGATATAGAAACTGTATTTTGTGAACTGTTTGTAAATGACCGTTTTATGTCAAGAATGCTGGGGAAGCATTTTGACCGTCTTGTGGATTAAGGTCATGGAGACCTAACTTTGATAAAGTTGCAACTGCTGGACGGAGAGTCAATGGAGGACGTCTCGTGTAGCAAGGTCGACCGAGGTCTTGACCAGCCTCGGTTCGATTTAAATGGTGAACTTCCGGGTACGGTGGATGAGGGACCAAGGAAGTGGCCTATGAGTGAAGTGCTAGGTCACCTGCGAAAGGATCCTAGAGGGTGTTGACCATACGGTGCTCAGGCTCTGGGTCGCCGAAGATACCCACACGTGCGTCGTGGAAGATATTGGAACAAGGAGTAAGAGTTGTTTTCTGAAACCGGGCATGGATCTGGTTGATTGACCTTGCTGGTCCAACGGATGAGCCCATGGCTCTCGTTTATGGATCCGTTGATTGATCTTGCTGATCTTCAACGAGGATTCCATTTTGATTTGTCGGGTACTATGAGCTAGGAACTATTGAAAAGGCCCCTGAGTGAACAGGTGGTGAGCGTTCTGGTTGCCAATGATGCCATAAGTACACCGATGAATGAATGATTGGTAATATGGATACAACCAATGATTTAGAGGATTGTCATCAGTGACATAATGGTTTCATTAAAGGATTGTTTTAAAGTTAGCTGACGCTGAGAAAAAGGCAATTTCATATTGGGTGTGTAAGTGGTGTGACTTGTTTATGTTTGCATGAACTTCCGGCTAGGGGGCCTGGGAACTCTTTTCCCTGGTACTACCCGGGACAAAACCTAACCAAATCCCTAATTGGATCCTATCACTACAGTGGTTGGGAGGTTGGCTAACCCATGGGACTGGATGGGGTTAGGCTGGACTGATGGATCCATAAATCGAGACTCAATTTTTGTTATTACAATAGATGAAGTAAATCTTGGACAGTAATTGTTCTATGGATAGGAATCAACGGTTGTGCCTCTTGACGGGGAAAAAAAGCGTTGATCCCAATGATCCAAGTGCAAGTTTCTTCCTTGATTTGACCGAGTACCTTTATAGGTGCAGTCGGATCAGTTTGATCAGTAATGGTCTTGACTACGTTAGAGTAAAAAATTATCTTGGTGGAATCGCCCGTGCTTTCTGGATAAAGGAAGTTTTTCTGGGTTTGGTTTTGGAAAAACCGACGAATTAGTCTCTTGTCCGGATATCCATGGACGAGGCCCCGAGTGTGGGACTCTGCCCCGCGCGAGAAGTGCTACTTCTGCTGCTAGTACCCCGAATCCGTTGCACGATGGGGACAAGGATCTCACAGTTGGTATAAGAGCCTTTGGCTAATAAAGATCAATTGAGAAGCCAAATATATCAAAAATTTATCAAGAAGCGTAAAAAGGTTGTAATTGTGTGATATAATTCATACAATTTGATATTCAAACTGATAAATTTGTAATTTAGTAATTGGGTCTTTAGATGGAAGTACCGCAATTGTATGAAACCCTGACTTGCTTGCGGCCTAGACATGATGGTATTTACCTTACACTTCCAAGTATCATTACAACCTGTATATACCGAGGGTATAACTGGAGCTCTTTATCGGCAGTATATACGAGTAAATCTAAGACTTGAAATTATAAGCATTAATGCTATCCAGATGAAGAATTTGAATGTGGTTGATATGATTTTTAATTCTGTTTGAGAACTGATGAATTGATTTGGATTCTAATTGAAAGATGATGATCCCTGAAAATTGGTTGAAACGTAATAAGCTGAGCGAAACCACAATGAGGATGAATGGGACGAGTCCCTGTGATGATATTCATAACTAGAATGATGATAATGATTTCAACAAATCACTATGAGATTAGTGGATTGTGCTGTCAAATTGCTACTGTTAACAATTGACTCGGTAGATCAAGTTAAGGGATGACAAATTGAGAACTTGCTTGACTGAAATTCCCGTTGAGGAATGTTCAGAAAGAAATTTTTCAGTCTAATGGACCATTATCGTGTTAAAGATATGAATGATATGATCTGAATGAATTGTTATTTAATGATGAGTTCTATATAAGGGATATTTATCCCCGTATTCTGTTGGGTTGACTAGAATATAAGAAACCCCAGAATAAATTGGATCTTAAGAAAAAGAGTTGTCCTCTACTTTGCGAGATGAGGACATCTCGCACCTTTTTAAGTGGGGTAGAATGTAAGATTCCTCCCCAGCCTTCGAGGTATGCAGGAGTAAGACCTCCCTTTCTGATCTTATAATTATTTCCTTTCTAAAATAGAAGAAAGATTCTGTTTAAAAAAGGAAGACCCTTTTCCCAGAATACTTCTCAAGAGCCCCACCTGTTTAAGGATTCAGAACGATGAGTTCAGAAGTGAGAACCGGTGATGCCAAGGTTTTGGTCATCAGTTAAAAGACGACCATGTCAAGAGCACAGGGAAGTCAAGAACCCAAATTCAGAGACCAATTCCTTCATACCAATTTAATCAGGGTCCATCTCGGACAAGATTACTTAACTCCATTAACTAGGTCCAACCCATTGATTAGGGTCGAGATGTCCAGACAAATGCTTGATGACATGGAGCAGTAGATGCAGGCAACTCATAAAGCTACCCAGGATCGACAGAAACAATATGCAGATAAGAAGAGGACAATCAGAGAATTCAAAGAAGCAGATATGGTCTTCTTTTGATTACGGCCCAAAAGAAGTTCTTATCTTGTGGGAAGTATAAGAAGTTATTCCCCAGATATTGTGGGCCATATCTAAATTCAAAGAAAGTAGGTGACTTAGCCTACGAGCTTCTTCTACCTCCTCATCTCAAAGTTCATAATGTATTTCATGTAAGCCTTCTAAAGAAATATGTGCCAAACCCAAAATCATGGAAAGTCGGCAAAACTTCATTGGCAAGATACCCCGTTGGCTTCTAGGTTACGCTAGTTCCTTCTTTTATATAAGTCGTAACCCTTACTTGTTGCTCGCAGTAATCTTACTTCCATCGATCTCCTTTCTTTCTTAATCTCTCTTATGACTTGGCAGCAAGACTTGGTTTTATCCATGATGATTTCTCATCTTCAAGACACAAGCGAGTCTGTGAAGAAGGATTTTATAGAACTGTATGAGCGCTCACTTTTCCCTCACTTGGGAACTTCTGTAGCTCAAACCAAACGGTGGACCTGCCGAGATATAACTAGGGTAACACCGTGGGGGTGACAGCACTTCCGTAACAATGTCCACTTGGCTATGGTTATTGAAGCTTTCGGTTTGGGTCCCCGATACTATTGCGTGATGAGATCAAGGCATGGTGGATTTTCTGAGCGGGTCTTCTTACTAGCGTGCTTTCTTCCTCACCAGAAGATATGCCTTTATCCCATTTTCGGCTTGCCTCTTAGAGGTCCTTTTGTTAGATCACCTCATACCACTGAGGTAGGTGCTGCAATAACCAACCGAATTATAGAGATCTCCTCTGCCTGTTTTGACGTAGAGAGAGATAATATTCTAGAGAGAGAATATTCAGATTTTTAATATTTTTAGATAGAAAAATATCTCATCTTAGTAAAATGAATTCCCCTGAAACAGAAATTCAAAAAAGAACTTTCCAATGTACAATTGGAATTAATTGGAAATGGGTATAAAGGACCTTAGCCTAAGGGTTTAGAATTTTCAGAAATTTTTGGACTATGGTCCAATTAAGGTTCCTATGGGCCAATAAGATCAATCCATGTGTGGGGAGGAGATAAATCCAATTTTGTAAAAGAAGATACCCAAAAATGAGTAAATTCTCACATAAGGTGAAGAGTTGAATATGTACAAGGTTTATTAGTAAAAAACTATGAGTAATTTTAATAATATGAGATATTTTGGGTATAATGATTTCATTTTGACACATATGTAAGGAAGGGGAGTCCCTTCAATGCTCACATAAGGTGAAGAGTTCAATATGTACAAGGTTTATTAGTAAGAAACTATGAGTGATATTAAAAATATGAGATATTTTGGGTATAATGATTCCATTTTGACACATATGTAAGGAAGGGGGAGAGCCTTTAATGAGGCGCCTACTTCACATGCTTGAATGAGTTTTAAACTCATAAATAATGTGATATTTTATCTCTCCTCTCTCCTAATTTAAATCTAGTTCTAAAAAGTTAGCTTAACTGACCTAAAAATGGTCAAAAATTGACCAAACTGACTTGGAAAATTCTAGAATCAGTTTGTTTGGTTAGGAGCTCAATTTTTCCTGTAAATAGAAGCCTCCCCTTTTTGAAAATATATAGTGTTTAATGCATTGTTACTCTATTTCACCCAAGCCAAGAACTATGAATTTATTAATAATTCATTAGTTTTTGACATTTCCCTCTTCCAAAGATTGGTTGGCCACTCTTGTTCAAACAAGAGTTGAACCCTCAAACCATCAAGCCAAAGGAAAGCTTTCAAAGTCATTAGTAAGTTGGTGATTCTTCTTTTCACTTATTTTATGATTTTTATGGCTTTAAATGGTTTTTTATGCTTTATGTCTTCTCTAAAAATGTTATACCTCATTACAAAAAGGTATTTCCCTCTCTTTTCTAACAAAACCAACCATTCTCTATTCTAGGTGAATGGTTAATTGATTAATGTCAAGTTTTAAAATGAATATTTTATTGTAAAAGTGTTACTTTTAGCATATTGTATTTCATGCATAGATGTATGCATAAAAGATGAATATTTTATTATAAAAGTGTTACTTTTAGCATAATTGAAACTCATGCATAGAGGTATGCATAAAAGATGAATATTTTATTATAAAAGTGTTACTTTTAGCATAATTAAATTTTATGCATAGAGGTATGCATAAAAGATGAATATTTTATTATAAACATGTTACTTTTAGCATATTGAATTTCATGCATAGATGTATGCATAAAACATGAATATTTTATTATAAAAGTGTTACTTTTAGCATGATTGAATTTCATGCATAAAGGTATGCATAAAAGATGAATATTTTATTAGAAAAGTGTTACTTTTAACATAATTGAATTTCATGCATAGAGGTATGCATAAAAAATGAATATTTTATTATAAAAGTGTTACTTTTAACATATTGAATTTCATGCATAGAGGTATGAAAAAACATGATTATTTTATTGTAAAAATATGTTAAAAGTGTTACTTTTAACATATTGAATTTCATGCATAGAGGTATGAAAAAACATGATTATTTTATTGTAAAATTGTTAAAAAAATAATTATTTTATTACAAAAATGTTACTTTTATCATATTGAATTTCATGCATAGAGGTATGAAAAAAATATATTATTTTATTCTAAAAATATTATAAAAATAAATAATTATTTTATTATAAAAGTGTTACTTTTATCACATTTGAATTTCATGCATAGAGGTATGCATAAAAGATGATTATTATATTGTAAAAATGTTACTTTTATCATAATTGAATTTCATGCATAGAGGTATTCATAAAAGATGAATATTTTATTATAAAAGTGTTACTTTTAGCATAATTGAATTTCATGCATAGAGGTATGCAGAAAAGATGATTATTTTATTGTAAAAGTGTTACTTTTATCACATTTGAATTTCATGCATAGAGGTATGCATAAAAAATGATTATTTTATTATAAAAATGTTACAAAAAAATGATTATTTTATTATAAAAGTGTTACTTTTATCATATTGAATTTCATGCATAGAGGTATGAAAAATAAAAAATGATTATTTTATTATAAAAATGTCACAAAAAAATGATTATTTTATTGTAAAAGTGTTACTTTTATCATATTTGAATTTCATGCATAGAGGTATGAAAAAAAAATTATTTTATTGTAAAAATGTTATAAAAAAATAATAATTATTATTTTATTATAAAAGTGTTACTTTTATCATATTTGAAATTCATGCATATGGGTATGTATAAAAGATGATTATTTTATTATAAAAGTGTTACTTTTATCATAATTGAAATTCATGCATAAAGGTATGCATAAAGATGATTATTTTATTGTAAAAGTGTTACTTTTATCATATTTGAAATTCATGCATAGGGGTATGCATAAAAGATGATTATTTTATTATAAAAGTGTTACTTTTATCATATTTGAAATTCATGCATAGGGGTATGCATAAAAGATGATTATTTTATTAATGTTACTTTTATCATAATTGGATTTCATGCATAGAGGTATGCATAAAAGATATTTTTATACTAAAAGTGTGATTTTCATCCTAAATGAATTTTATGCATGTATTAGATGCATAAGAGAAATTCTTTTATTCTAAAAGTGTAATTCCTACTAAATTGAATTTATGCATAGGAAGATGCATAAAAGATTGATTCAAAAGTGTCATTCTCATTTAAAAGGAATTTATGCATAGGAAGATGCATAAAAGATTGATTTTTATTTCGAAAGTGTTATTCTCTTTAAAATGGAATTTATGCATAAATAGATGCGTAAAGAAATCTTATATCAAATATAAGAATTCTCTTGTATTCTATAAATAGATATTGAGATGTGATAAGATGTATATGAGAAGAGTTAGGATGTGATAAGATGAGTTAGGATGTGATAAGAGGTGTATGAGATGTAATAAGATGTATATGAGATGAGATAGGATGTGATAAGATGAGTTAAGATGTGATAAGAGGTGTATGAGATGTGATAAGATGCATATGAGATGAGTTAGGATGTGATAAGATGAGTTAAGATGTGTATGGGATGTGATAAGAAGTGTATGTGATGGGATAAGATGTATATGGGTTGTGATAGGGCGAGAATGGATGTGATGTAAAAGAATAGATATGAAGGCGTATGGGGTTATATGAATGGAAATGTGGAAATGGATGTATGTATGTGGATGTGTGGATGTGGAAATGGGAGTGTGGATGTATGAATGTGAAAATGGATGTATGCATGTAGATGTGTATGTATAGATGTGAATGTGGATGTAGATGTGGATGTATAGATGTGAATGGGAATGTGGATGTGGATGTATGTATGTATGTGGATGTGGATGTATGAATGAGGATTTGAAAATGGATATGCATGTAGATGTGGATATATGGATGTGAATGTAGATATGAATGTGGATGTATGGATGTAGATATGGGATTGGATGTATGATGTGGATGTACAAACATGGATATGTATGTAGAATAATGAATGTGAATGTGTATGTGAAATAATGTGTCGTCGATATGAGTAAAAGGATAAGAATGAGTACACATTGAATGTGGAATAAGTAATGTGGACTGAGGAGGGATAATGTGGAAAGACGAGAGTTTGATATAGAAACTGTATTTTGTGAACTAATTGTAAATGACTGTTTTATGTCAAGAATGCTGGGGAAGCATTTTGACCGTCTTGTGGATTAAGGTCATGGAGACCTAACTCTGATAAAGTTGCAACTGCTGATGGAGAGTCAATGGAGGACGTCTCGCGTAGCAAGGTCGACCGAGGTCTTGACCAGCCTCGGTTCGATTTAAATGGTGAACTTCCGGGTACGGTGGATGAGGGACCAAGGAAGTGGCCTATGAGTGAAGTGCTAGGTCACCTGCGAAAGGATCCTAGAGGGTGTTGACCATACGGTGCTCAGGCTCTGGGTCGCCGAAGATACCCACACGTGCGTCGTGGAAGATATTGGAACAAGGAGTAAGAGTTGTTTTCTGAAACCGGGCATGGATCTGGTTGATTGACCTTGCTGGTCCAACGGATGAGCCCATGGCTCTCGTTTATGGATCCGTTGATTGATCTTGCTGATCTTCAACGAGGATTCCATTTTGATTTGTCGGGTACTATGAGCTAGGAACTATTGAAAAGGCCCCTGAGTGAACAGGTGGTGAGCGTTCTGGTTGCCAATGATGCCATAAGTACACCGATGAATGATTATTTTATTGTAAAAATGTTACAAAAAAATGATTATTTTATTATAAAAGTGTTACTTTTATCATATTGAATTTCATGCATAGAGGTATGAAAAATAAAAAATGATTATTTTATTATAAAAATGTTACAAAAAAATGATTATTTTATTGTAAAAGTGTTACTTTTATCATATTTGAATTTCATGCATAGAGGTATGAAAAAAAATTTATTTTATTATAAAAATATTACAAAAAAATAATAATTATTATTTTATTGTAAAAGTGTTACTTTTATCATATTTGAAATTCATGCATAGGGGTATGCATAAAAGATGATTATTTTATTATAAAAGTGTTACTTTTATCATAATTGAAATTCATGCATAAAGGTATGCATAAAGATGATTATTTTATTGTAAAAGTGTTACTTTTATCATATTTGAAATTCATGCATAGGGGTATGCATAAAAGATGATTATTTTATTATAAAAGTGTTACTTTTATCATATTTGAAATTCATGCATAGGGGTATGCATAAAAGATGATTATTTTATAAATGTTACTTTTATCATAATTGGATTTCATGCATAGAGGTATGCATAAAAGATATTTTTATACTAAAAGTGTGATTTTCATCCTAAATGAATTTTATGCATATATTAGATGCATAAGAGAAATTCTTTTATTCTAAAAGTGTAATTCCTACTAAATTGAATTTATGCATAGGAAGATGCATAAAAGATTGATTCAAAAGTGTCATTCTCATTTAAAAGGAATTTATGCATAGGAAGATGCATAAAAGATTGATTTTTATTTCGAAAGTGTTATTCTCTTTAAAATGGAATTTATGCATAAATAGACGCGTAAAGAAATCTTATATCAAATATAAGAATTCTCTTGTATTCTGTAAATAGATATTAAGATGTGATAAGATGTATATGAGAAGAGTTAGGATGTGATAAGATGAGTTACGATGTGATAAGAGGTGTATGAGATGTGATAAGATGTGATAAGATGAGATAGGATGTGATAAGATGAGTTAAGATGTGATAAGAGGTGTATGAGATGTGATAAGATGTGATAAGATGCATATGAGATGAGTTAGGATGTGATAAGATGAGTTAAGATGTGTATGGGATGTGATAAGAAGTGTATGTGATGGGATAAGATGTATATGGGTTGTGATAGGGCGAGAATGGATGTGATGTAAAAGAATAGATGTGAAGGCGTATGGGGTTATATGAATGGAAATGTGGAAATGGATGTATGTATGTGGATGTGTGGATGTGGAAATGGGAGTGTGGATGTATGAATGTGAAAATGGATGTATGCATGTAGATATGTATGTATAGATGTGAATGTGGATGTAGATGTGTATGTATAGATGTGAATGTGGATGTAGATGTGTATGTATAGATGTGAATGTGGATGTAGATGTGGATGTATAGATGTGAATGGGAATGTGGATGTGGATGTATGTATGTATGTGCATGTGGATGTATGAATGAGGATTTGAAAGTGGATATGCATGTAGATGTGTATGTATGGATGTGAATGTAGATATGAATGTGGATGTATGGATGTAGATATGGGATTGGACGTATGATGTGGATGTACAAACATGGATATGTATGTAGAATAATGAATGTGAATGTGTATGTGAAATAATGTGTCGTCGATATGAGTAAAAGGATAAGAATGAGTACACATTGAATGGAATGTGGAATAAGTAATGTGGACTGAGGAGGGATAATGTGGAAAGACGAGAGTTTGATATAGAAACTGTATTTTGTGAACTGTTTGTAAATGACTGTTTTATGTCAAGAATACTGGGGAAGCATTTTGACCGTCTTGTGGATTAAGGTCATTGAGACCTAACTCTGATAAAGTTGCAACTGCTGCTGACGGAGAGTCAATGGAGGACGTCTCGCGTAGCAAGGTCGACCGAGGTCTTGATGACCAGCCTCGGTTCGATTTAAATGGTAAACTTCCGGTACGGTGGATGAGGGACCAAGGAAGCGGCCTATGAGTGAAGTGCTAGGTCACCTGGGAAGGATCCTAGAGGGTGCTGACCATACGGTGCTCGGGCTCTGGGTTGCCGAAGATACACATGCGTCGTGGAAGATATTGGAACAAGGAGTAAGACTTGTTTTCTGAAACCGGGCATGGATCTGGTTGATTGACCTTGCTGGTCCTCAACGGCGGATGAGCCCATGGCTCTCTTTTATGGATCTGTTGATTGATCTTGCTGATCTTCAACGAGGATTCCATCTTGATTTGTCGGGTACTATGAGCTAGGAACTATTGAAAAGGCCCCTGAGTGAACAGGTGGTGAGCGTTCTGGTTGCCAATGATGCCATAAGTACACCGATGAATGAATGATTGGTAATATGGATTCAACCAATGATTTAGAGGATTGTCATCACAGTGACATAATGGTTTCATTAAAGGATTGTTTTAAAGTTAGCCGATGCTGAGAAAAAGGCAATTTCATATTGGGTGTATAAGTGGTGTGACTAGTTTATGTTTGCATGAACTTCCGGCTAGGGGGCCTGGGAACTCTTTTCCCTGGTACCCGGGACAAAACCTAACCAAATCCCTAATTGGATCCCATCACTACAGTGGTTGGGAGGTTGGCTAACCCATGGGACTGGATGGGGTTAGGCTGGACTGATGGATTCGTAATTCGAGACTCAATTTTTGTTATTACGATAGATGAAGTAAATCCCGGATAGTAATTGTTCTATGGATAGGAATCAATGGCTATGCCTCTTGAGGGGGAAAAAAGCGTTGATCCCAATGATCCAAGTGCAAGTTTCTTCCTTGATCTGACCGCATACCTTTATAGGTGCAGTCGGATCAGTTTGATCAGTAATGGTCTTGACTACGTTAGAGTAAAAAATTATCTTGGCAGAATCGCCTGTGCTTTCCGGATAAAGGAAGTTTTTCCGGGTTCGGTTTTGGAAAAACCGACGGATTAGTCTCTTGTCCGGATATCCGTGGACGAGGCCCCGAGTGTGGGAATCTGCCCCGCGCGAGAAGTGTTACTTCCGCTGCTAGTATCCCGAATCCGTTGCGCGGTGGGGACAGGGATCTCACATATTCATAGGTGAATATGTACATGGAATAAATAAAAATATATCTTTTAGAATGCACAAACAGTGGGAATTACTCTTTTAGAATAACATAAAAATAAACTTGATTTTCCACAAAATTCAAGAAAATTTTGCCATAATCTCCTTTGTATGGCTGACCATTTCTCAATTTTTACATTCTAATATCAATTTAAAATTAATCCCAATTTGAAGTAAAGTACTCTAATCTACTCAATTTTCACTTTCTAAAGAGTAAACAATAAGAAAAGTTTAAATCAATTTATTTGTTACTCATTTTAGGATAAAGAAAGGTTTAATTCTTAAGGAAGAGAAGGGGGTGGCCTTTTCATCAAGGCACAACATCAAGACTCACTATAGTCAACTAAAAAAGCAAAGAAATCAGAAAACCATAGATTAGAATTTAAAAAGAAGAATTTTTAGCTTACATGGAGTTTTGTGAGCTTTCCTTTGGCTTGAGGGATTGAGGGTTCTACTCTTGTTTGGATCAAGAGTGGCCACCAATTCTTTTGGAGAGGATTTAGTCAAAAACAATTGAATTATCAAGTGAATTCAATGTATTTGGCTCTGGGAAGGAGTAGAGTAACAATGCATAAACACTATTAACCTTTTACAAAGGGGGAGGCTCCTATTTATAGGAAAAATGAGCCTCTAACCAAGCAAATTGATTCTAGAATTTTTCAGATCATTTTGGTCAATTTTTTACCATTTTTGGGTTAGTTTAGTTTACTTTTTGGATCTAGTTGAGACAGGAGAGAGGAGAGATGAAATATCTCATTATTTATGAGTTTAAAACTCCTCCACACATGTTAAATAGGCACCTCCTTCATGAGGGGTGATCCCCACACTGAGGTGTCAAAAATGCATCATTTCCTCTAAACATCTCTTCTTTTTTTAACTAATAAACCTTGTCCTTAGTCAACTCTTCATCATATGTGAGTATTTACTCATTTATGGATTTTCTTTTATTCTTCAATTTATCTCCTCCCTACATTTGGATTACTCTTATTGGTCCATAGGAACCTTAATTGGAGCACAATTCAAAAAGTTTTGAAAATCTGGACCCTTAGGCTAAGGTCCTTTATACCTATTTTTAATTAATTCCAACTGCACATTGAAAAGTTCTTTTTGAATTTCTGTTTCAAGGGAAAGCATTTTAGACACTAGGAGGATTTTTATATCAAAAAATATCTCAATTTTGAATTACTTCCCTCTAGACATTTTTCTCTCTCTAGGCCAAAATAGGATAAAACATGATCTTTCTTTTAGAGGGGAATAATTATAAGATCAGAAGGGGAGGTTCTTACACCTGCACACCTCAAAATCCGGAGGGAGGAATCTTACATCCTACCCTACTTAAAAAACATGAGATGTCCTCATCTCACAAAATTAGAGAAGAACTCTTTCCCTTAAGATCCAACTGATTGTGGGGTTCCTTATAGTCTGGTGAACCCAACAGAATCCTGGGATAAAGATCCCTTATATAGAACTCATCATCAGATAACAATTCACTCAGATCATAACATTCAAATCCTTATCACAATAATGGTCCATTAGACCTATATTTCTATCTAAACAGTCCTCCATGGGAATTTTCAATTTTATAGATTTCTAATTTGACATCCCTTAACTTGATCCACTGGGTCAAGTATTAACAGCAGCAATCTATCAGCACAATTTATCAGCACAATCCAATAATCTCATGGTGATTTGCTGAAGTCATTAACGTCATTCCAGTTATGAACATCATCATAGGGACTCGTCCCATTCATCCTCATTGTGGTTTTGCTCAGCTTATTACATTTCATCCAAAGGAATCATTATTTTTGTAAGGTTCCCCCCTTCCAAAAATAGGGGAAACACTTAAAATAGTCCACTAAGTCTTATCTTGGAGAAAATTTCCTACTCATCGACTCCTTGACCATGCAGAGATTCAAGGGTAAGACCTAGTTCTATCCCACTGGGGGGGAGCGTGGTCTTTTAAAAATCAAATCACCCATAGGATAATTGATCATAATTTGGGCAACTACTAGTCTTGATTCCTAGAGAACGCTTTTTTCCTTATCCATGCAAGGCACAGCCGCCGCTGGCCTAGTCTTCTAGAATAGAATTGCCCGAGAACCTACTTATCTAACGTAGGGCTTTCACTTAATATGTTGGAAAGCTACCCGATTAATCGGGTCCACCCATCTGTAGGATGGTGCCATCGGGGCATTCCATCCTCCCACTTTCCACCCTACTCACGCATCAATTTGTTTTCTAATTAATCCTACCACACTCTTTGACATAAATAAACATGTTCCTTAATTAAGGCCCTTTTCACAAGGTTTGTTAAAACAGCCTTTTTACAGAATACAATAATGCCAAGACAAGATTTATAAAAAAAAAGTCTATACATGAATCAATTTCATACAACCCAAACCGGCTCTCTTATTCTTTTCCTTTATACCGCTAATGATCTAGAATTCGGCCTTCCAGCCTCTACATGCTGGGCAAAACCCTATGGGACCATACACCTCATCGTCGACCCTTGGCGCGAGGACTCAAGCCAGCCTCTCACCCTCTCAGGCTCCATCGCCTCGATCCTCCCGCCCCTCAGAGGGATGTCTACACACTAGGGTGGGCTAATTCACTGCACTAGCCTGGGCCCTCAGAACTAGGCAGCATCACAATCACTCGCCTCAATCGGCGAACCTCATTCTCCTAATGGTATGGGCCAACTCCGCGCCTTACTAACGTCTCCGTCGTCCGACTACACAAGCATAAGAATGGGGTAGCGTCAAGGCAGGGAGAAGTTGTACTTGTACCTTAATTTAACCAAGATAACAATCCATTTACTCAACTAAACCATAGGACTAGAATCCATGTTACCTTCTTAAGAAAACAATCCTTTTCACAAAGATTTTTGCATTTCAACTTGAGATTGCGATAAGACATTCTTTATTTAAGGCATATGCTATTGTTTAAAAGAATACAAACTTTAACTAGTAAATCAATCAAATAGATCACTATTAACAATTAATAGAGAAGCGGGGGCCATACCTCAACCCCTAAGAATGATATGTAATTGAAAAACAAAATATGTATATACCTTATAGAAATTTGTCGTTTATCGTTACCTTTGCTCGATAACAAGAGCTTTAGAACTTGACATATGAGAATAGAGTCTTCTAATACCTTCTCTTACGATTGAAATCATCCGATCATCCCCAAGCTTTATCTCCTCTTACTCGTACTGTGACTTTTCTCTCTTTCGAAGGTCTATAGCAAAATAGCCTTCTCTTGCAGGGCTACGACATACTATTCTTTCTTTAAAAGAAAAGCTATGGAGTTTTGGTCTCTTCCTCAGAAAGACCATAGCAATCTAAGCGTCTTTTCTGAGATATTAGATAAGAATGAAGGGATATATACATCTCAAGCTCTAGGATTACCTTGAGGCTACTTGCTGCCTTCTTACAATTTTCCCTGTGTAGAGACCCTGACAGAATCAGCAAATTGTTTCGGCCATAACTCTCTGATTAAAACTCAGAATATGGTCATATAACCAGTCAAAAGAACCGAAAGCCATCTGTTCTACAAGCCCACGTGGGTAGAGTAGGCAAAAACGTCTGTATATAGCCATAAACGTGCCATCTTTAGAAACATGTTGCTTTTCCACATTTTTAGTATGCATGGACTCTAAATATGTAAAAGTACTCTAAATATGACCTCTTATCACCTAAATTCGAATTCCTATTTTCGGAGATAATTATCTCTTAATGGAACTATTCTTGTCTTCTTATTTCTTTTAGGATTTTTGGAGCTAATATTTTTATTCTAACACTTTCTTAATGTTTCTAGCCTTATTGTCTCACTCTTCTCTAAGTACACTCTCTTTCCTTATTGAAATCTATATTAAAAGAGACACATACATACATCGCTTGGGAGGGACCTTACAATCTCCCCCACTTAAAAGATTCGAGATGTCCTCATCTCGCGAGTTGGGGTAGAATCTAAGTAAATCCTCATGTCTCCTTCAAAGTGGTGTCCCCACACTGGGTAGAAATCTTCTTTAATCTAAACATTATTCCAAGTCCCTTATTTCACGTGTTTGGCTTGTTTTGTTGTGCCTCCAAAATGTCTATTATTCTAAAGTTATTTGGCCTTATTATCCTAAGTTCATGCATCCATATACCTCTCAAATGCTATGAATCTTCGAATTCCTTATTCTATACCCCCATGTAATATGGTACTTAACAAGTTGTCATGGAGAAACGTAAGGGAATCAATCCTTTACGCAATCTAACCTATGATAGCAATTTCATAATCTTAGTATTGTCTTGTAGAATACCTCTATTCATCATGCACATTACTTCACATGAATCTTGCACCAATCCTCTTCTATTTACTCATAGAAATACTTGCTCAATTCGGTTATCTCTTTAACCCAGCTATCCCTATTTCTTGACCTAATTTTTGCTCTAGCTCATGATTCCTTGTAGCCAGGGGTGGGCTTGATGTTCCTCTTGAATTAGGAGACCTCTTCTTGATTAACATGGAAAAACTCATGTCCTTCTCGATACTTCACATGAATCTTGCACCAATCCTCTTCTATTTACTCATACAAATACTTGCTCAATTCGGTTATCTTTAACCTAGCTATCCCTATTTCTTGACCTAATTTTTGCTCTAGCTCATGATTCCTTGTAGCCAGGGGTGGGCTTGATGTTCCTCTTGAATTAGGAGATCTCTTCTTGATTAACATGGAAGGACTCATGTCCTTCTCGATACTTTCTATATAAAAAAACTTTATTACAGTGTCTGGCTATAATTATGGCTTCTGAAATAGAGGATAGTTTTACATTCTTGATGAGGTTATTCAAAGATTAAGCTTCCAAATGAATCGATGGAGAACAATTACCTCATTCGTCTCTAGAGCAAATCGGAGAAGCTGGGTGGTATTCTTTTAGGGTATTCCTTTCTTGGGTTAGCTCCAAAAATTCATTCATTTTATCCTCTCGAAATTGTGGAGGACAAAACCTTTCACGAAGGTGTAATTTCATGGCATCCCATAACTAATTCTGGTTCTAGTGGTTAGATTGACAACAATGTTTCCAACTAATTTGGAATTTCTTACGTTTTTTAGATGCGAGCAAGGGTGAGCTTGCTTCTTTCATTGTATCCATTGTATCCATTAAAAGTTCAAAACTATCAAATATTTATCATAGCACCACATTTGAAGGCAGTCAGGATTAATACATCTGAGATCTTCATTTTTTTGAGAATTACACATCTGGTGCGCCTTGGGATTGACACATCTGAGATCTTCATTTTTTCAAGAATTACACATCTGGTGTCTTGGGATTGACACATCCAAATATTATCAAGATTGACACACCTGAGATGATTAGTTTTCTGAAGGCAGTCAGGATTAATACATCTGAGATCTTCATTTTTTTAAGAATTACACATCTGGTGTCTTGGGATTGACACATCCAAAGATTATCAGGATTGACACATCTGAGATGATTAGTTTTCTGAAAATTACACATCTAGTATATTGGGATTAACACATCTAAGAGCATGATCCTCTGGGAATTACACATCCGAGACCCATGTTTGTTTGAGATGGGTTCAAAATCTTGGATGATTGTCCTAGTGTAAAGAATCCAATGGATGGTATTCACATGTCAACTATTCAAACCTTAATGGAGTTATAATCTTAATAATTTATAATATGCAAACTACTAATGAGATATATCCTGAAAATGTCTCTAAACAAAGTTTCGGTCTATCCTTCTATTCAGTCTCTCCCTAGTTTCTTAATTTGATCACCCTATGTTTTTCCTCAAAAAGTTTCCTCCCCACTATTATTTCTCAAATTTAGTGTACAAATATCTTGCGTGTGTGCAGCCCCAAGATACAAGTACAATTTCATAGGATGATTGACTCAACATGTGAGGATATTCAAATCACTTCTATGGTCAGTAGAGATGATTGATTCGTCCTCATATGATAAACAATCACTTGTTTTAATCCCTTGACAGTTAACCTTTGAAAAACAAATCCTAGGAACTAAGAGCGGCTCTGATACCAATTGTAAGGTTCCCCCCTTCCAAAAATAGGAGAAACACTTAAGATAGTCCACTAAGTCTTATCTTGGAGAAAATTTCCTACTCATCAACACCTTGACCATGCAGAGATTCAAGGATACGATTCATAGGTAAGACCTAGTTCTATCCCGCAGGGGGAGCGTGGTCTTCTAAAAATCAAATCACCCATAGGGTAATTGATCATAATTTGGGTAACTACTAGTCTTGATTCCTAGAGACAACGCTTTTTTCCTCATCCATGCAAGGCACAGCCAATGGCCTAGTCTTCTAGAATAGAATTGCTTGAGAACCTATTTATCTAATGTAGGGCTTTCACTTAATATGTTGGAAAGACACCCGGCTAATCTGGGTCCACCCGTCCGTAGGATGGTGCCATTGGGGCATTCCATCCTTCCATTTTCCACCCTACTCACGTGTCAATTTGTTTTCTAATTAATCCTACACACTCTTTGACATAAATAAACATGTTCCTTAATTAAACAGCCTTTTTACACAATACAATAATGCCAAGACAAGATTTATAAAAAAAAAGTTTATACATGAATCAATTTCATTCAAGACATACCGGCTCTCTTATTCTTTTCCTTTATACCGCCGATGATCTATAATTCGGCCTTCCAGCCTCTACATGCTGGGCAAAACCCTACGGGACCATACACCTCATCGTCGGCCGCGCTGGCGAGGACTCAAGCCGGCCTGTCGCTCTCTTAGGCTCCATCGCTCGATCCTCCTGCCCCTCAGAGGGATGTCTACGCACTAGGGTGGGCTAATTCACCGCACTAGCCTGGGCCCTCAGAACTAGGCAGCATCACAATCACTCACCTCAATCGGTGAACCTCATTCTCCCAATGGTATGAGGGATACCATGGGCCAACTCCGGGCCTTACTAACGTCTCCACCGTCTGGCTACACAAGCACAAGAACGAGGCAGCGTCAAGGCAGGGAGAAGTTGTACCTGTACCTTAATTTAACCAAGATAACAATCCATTTACTCAACTAAACCATAGGACTAGAATCCATGTTACCTTCTTAAGAAAACAATCCTTTTCACAAAGATTTTTGCATTTCAACTTGAGATTGCGATAAGACATTCTTTATTTAAGGCATTTGCTATTGTTTAGAATACAAACTTTAGCTAGTAAATCAATCAAATAGATCACTATTAACAATTAATAGAGAAGCGGGGCCATACCTCAACCCCTAAGAATGATATGTAATTGAAAAATAAAATATGTATATACCTTATAGAAATTTATCGTTTATCGTCACCTTTGCTCGATAACAAGAGCTTTAGAACTTGACATATGAGAATAGAGTCTTCTAATACCTTCTCTTTTGATTGAAATCATCCGATCATCCCCAAGCTTTATCTCCTCTTACTCGTACTATGACTTTTCTCTCTTTTGAAGGTCTATGGCAAAATAGCCTTCTCTTGCAGGGCTACGGCAATCATTTAATGAAATCATAGAGTCAGTGATCATAACCCTCAAAATCTCCGGTTGAATCCTTAATTCCAATCATTCCTTCATCGGTGTACCTATGGCATCATTGGTAACCAGAACGCTCACCACCTGTCCACTCAGGGGGCCTTTTTGATAGTTCCTAGCTCATAGTAACCGGCAATATATTCACATATCAAAATGGAATCTTCGTTGAAGATCAGCAAGATCAACCAACGGATCCATATAAAAGAGCCATGGACTCATCCGTTGAGGACCAGCAAGGTCAATCAACCAGATCCATGCCCAAATTCAAAAAATAACTCTTACTCCTTGTTCCAATATCTTCCACGATGCACGTGTGGGTATCTTCGGCGACCCAGAGCCCGAGCACCATATGGTCAGCACCCTCTAGGATCCTTCACAGGTGACCTAGCGCTTCACTCATAGGTCGCTTCCTTGGTCCCTCATTCACCATACTTTCGGCGGACCTTGCTATGTGAGACATCCTCCATTGACTCTCCGTTAGCTATTGTAAATTTATCAGCTGCTGTTGTAAATTTATCAGGTTAGGCCTCCACGATCGCATTCACAAGACGGTCAAAATGCTTCCCTAGCATTCTTGACATAAAATAGTAATTTAAAAACAGGTCATAAATATAGTTTCTACAACGAACTCTCGTCTTTCCACATTGTTCCACATCAATTCTCATTTATTTCATATGTATTCCCATTCTCATCACATCAGTTTCCATTTCATCACATCTTTTCTCATTTATCCGCGTCATATCTCATCCACTCGTATATCTACCCATATCTACATCTCATCACATCACATTCAATCACATCTCATCCATTCAGACCACATCTCATCACATCATTCACATCTCACCCATATCCACATCTCATCACATCATTCACATCTCATCCATTCAGACCACATCACATTCAGACCACATCACATTCACATCTCATCCATTCAGACCACATCACATTCACTCACATCACATCTCATTCATTTTTCCTCACATCTCCCATCACATCACATTCATTCATATCCATCATATTCACATTCATTCATATCCATCATTCAATTTCATTCATATTCATCACAATGTTCACATTCATTCATATCTATCACATTCACATCCACATATATTTATGACACATCACATCTCTTTCCATCACCTCACATTCTTTCACATACACATCTATATCCATTCTTTCACAGACTCATTTACATCAATTCTTTCACATATACATTCACATCCATTCTTCACTTATACATTTACATTCATTTTCATCACATATTATTTACTCATATCCCATATCATTCATTTACATCCTGATTCACATGACATCACATATCATTCATTTATATCCCATATCATTCATTTACATCCTGATTCACATGACATCACATCTCATCCATTCATTCACATCTATCTGATTCACATCACATCTCATCACCTCTATTCACATCACAACCACCCATCCATTCATTCACACTTATCTGATTCTCATCACATCTCGTCACATCTATTCACCTCACATCACATCACATCTATCCATTCATTCACATCTATCTGATTCACATCACATCTATTCACCTCACATCTCATCACCTCTATTCACATCACATCCATCCATCCATTCACATCTATCTGATTCACATCACATCTATTCACCTCACATCTCATCACCTCTATTCACATCACAACCACTCATCCATTCACATCTATCTAATTCACATCACATCTATTCACCTCACATCTCACCTCTACTCTATTCACATCACAACCACCCATCCATTCACATCTGTCTGATTCACATCACATCTCATCACATCTATTCACCTTACATCTCATCACCTCTATTCACATCACATCCATCCATCCATTCACATCACATCTCATCACATCTATTCACCTTACATCTCATCACCTCTATTCACATCACATCCATCCATCCATTCACATCTATCTGATTCACATCACATCTCATCACCTCTATTCACATCACATCCATCCATCCATTCACATCTATCTGATTCACATCACATCTATTCACCTCACATCTCATCCATCCATCCATTCACATCTATCTGATTCACATCACATCTCATCACATCTCATCACATCTATTCACCTCACATCTCATCACATCTATTCACCTCACATCTCGTCACCTCTATTCACATCACATCCATCCATCCGTTCACATCTATCTGATTCATATCACATCTATTCACCTCACATCTCATCACCTCTATTCACATCACATCCATCCATTCATTCACATCTATGTGATTCACATCACATCTCATCACATCTATTCACCTCACATCTCATCACCTCTATTCACATCACAACCACCCATCCATTCACATCTATCTAATTCTCATCACATCTCGTTACATCTATTCATAGAGTTTAAACATAGAATTTAAGAGAATTATAATTTTTGATATAAAGATTCTTTACGCATCTATTTATGCATAAAAATCAACTTCAGTGGGAATAACACTTTTATAAAAATCCTTTTTTTTGCATCTATTTATGCATAAATTCAATTTTAAAGAAAATAACACTTTTGAAATAAAATTAAATCCTTTATGCATCTTTCTAGGCATAAAATCAATTTTAATGAAAATAACACTTTTGAAATAAAATAACACTTTTGAAATAAAAATAAATCCTTTATGCATCTTTCTAAGCATAAAATCAATTTTAATGAGAATAACACTTTTGAAATAAAAATAAATCTTTTATGCATCTTTCTATGCATAAAATCAATTTTAATGAGAATAATACTTTTGAAATAAAAATAAATCTTTTATGCATCTTTCTAGACATAAAATCAATTTTAATGAGAATAACACTTTTAAAATAAAAATAAATATTTTATGCATAACATCAATTTTAATGAAAATAACACTTTTGACAAAAAAATAAATTCTTTATGCATCTTTCTATGCATAAAATTAATTTTAATGAAAATAACACTTTTGAAATTATAATAAATCTTTTATGCATCTTTCTATGCATAAAATCAATTTTAATAAAAATAACACTTTTGATATAAAAATAAATCTTTTATGCATCTTTCTAGGCATAAAATCATTTTTTATGAAAATAACACTTTTGAAATAAAAATAAATCCTTTATGCATCTTTCTATGCATAAAATCAATTTTAATGAGAATAATAGTTTTGAAATAAAAATAAATCTTTTATGCATCTTTCTCTGCATAAAATCAATTTTAATGAAAATAACACTTTTGAAATAAAAATAAATCCCTTATGCATCTTTCTATGCATTAAATCAATTTTAATGAGAAAAACACTTTTGAAATAAAAATAAAACTTTTATGCATCTTTCTATGCATAAAATCAATTTTAATGAAAATAACACTTTTGATATAAAAATAAATCTTTTATGCATCTTTCTAGGCATAAAATCATTTTTTATGAAAATAACACTTTTGAAATAAAAATAAATCCTTTATGCATCTTTCTATGCATAAAATCATCTTTAATGAGAATAACACTTTTGAAATACAAATAAATCTTTTATGCATCTTTCTCTGCATAAAATCAATTTTAATGAGAATAACACTTTTGAAAGAAAAATAAATCCTTTTTGCATATTTCTATGCATAAAATCAATTTTAATGAAAATAATACTTTTATAATAAAAATTTCCATTATGCATCTTTCTATGCATAAAAATCAATTCAATGAAAATAACACTTTTATAATAAGAAGATTTCCAATATGCATCTTTCTATGCATAGAATTTAAATTTAATGAAAATAACACTTTTATAATAAAAAGATTTTCAATATGCATCTTTCTATGCAAAGTAATTAATTTCAATAATTAATATCAGTGATATCCATGCATATTCATAGGTGAATATGTACATGGAATAAATAAAAATATTTCTTTTAGAATGCACAAACGGTGGGAATTATTCTTTTAGAATAACATAAAAATAAACTTTATTTTTCACAAAATTCAAGAAAATTTTACCAAAACCTCCTTTGTATGGCTGACCATTTCTCAATTTTTACATTCTAATATCAATTTAAAATTAATTTCAATTTGAAGTTAAGTACTTTAATCTACTCAATTTTCACTTTCTAAAGAGTAAACGATAAGAAAAGTTTAAATCAATTTATTTGTTACTCATTTTAGGATAAAGAAAGGCTGAATTCTTAAGGAAGAGAAGGGGGTGGCCTTTTCATCAAAGAGAATAGGGATCTAAAGGCACAACAGGACTAGGCTAAAGAGCAACTTCAAAAGGAAGTTACCCATAACCACGAGCTAGTAGCCATTCATGCCCCCCAGTAGGTACATGAGCTCCAACATACATCCTTAGCCAAAGAAGAGGAGCTACAAAGCCAAATCCAGACCCTATTCTTAAGTCTAAAGGAAGCAAAAAGTAGAGCTACCCACTTGCAACAAGAAAGGGAACATATAGAAAACAAGGCACATGTAGAGAAGGTGAGAGCCCTTAATGATACCATTAGCACCAATCAAGTTGAGATGCAGAGAATGGTGATTGCACACCAAGAGGCAATGGTGCAAGTCACCCAATAGTTACAAGACAGTCAAAGACTAGTTGCTCAAAGACTTCAAAGAATCATAGAAGCTTAGGAAAGGGAGGCTACCACCAGACGTGCGTAAGAGGAAGCAACAAGGCACTTTGAGTAGTTGGATGCTGCACGAATGGTTGAGAAACAGCCATATCAAACCTCCTCAGCACCAATGACTCCCGTCTACAAGAATTGGAATGACAACTGGCCATACAGGACCAAAGTCAAAGACAAGAGCCTATATATAAAATGCACCTACACCTTGAGCGAGCCTCAGAGATAGGTCAGTTCTAGTAACTCCTCGAGCCCCTCCTCAAACTCTTACTCTTTTTTTGTCTACACTAACTCTCTCATTGCTTCAATATGATATAAATCTATACGACGACCTAAACCTAGGTGAAATAACCCTCATTAAGCAAAATACTAAGCTGATCCCACTATCATTATGGGAATTTTACGGGGGATGTAGTATTAACTAATCCACAAGATATTTACTTTTATCCATTGCACTCTATTGTGCTAAACCTTTGTAGTTGGTGTCCGGTACTCCAAAACTCTAAAATCCTGGAGAACAGTGTCAAAAAATTAGACTTGTTTGTTCGAGATGATATTCTCGAAACACCGGCCAACTACGAGGTGGTAGCACAAAGTTATCAATGGATTATAAGCCATGGGTAGCTAGAAGTCTACAATACTCACCAACACTTAAGCTTATGTGAGTCGTCTTTATATCACCCTTTTGGTATCCTAAAACTATACCATAATATCTACAAACATTTAGAATCTATGTTAACCAATGTCCTCTACACTTTTGATAAATCACATATTGAATATCCTAGCATAAGTTCTGAGGACATCTCACTGAGCTCCAAGATTTTATGAAACTCCATAAGCCTAGCCACCCACCCCTAGCTCAGGCCATGGTTAGGAAGAGATACCAACTTCATCATCCAACCCTACTTACCTAGTGTATTCTAATGTAGTTAGTAAACTACTTAATCCATATCCTAATGCACTGCCTACAAGTCTGAAGCCGACTGCATTTTTTCTACTCTCCCTTCTCAATATATAGAATTTCCCACTAACCCTCTCGCTCTCGAGGAGATACCGGCACCTGACCCGTCTCCCCCACGGCAAAAAACTTAAGAGGTATGACACACTCTCTCCCCCTAAGACAATATTGAAGCTTTTACTGAGATGATACTATTTTGGAGTCATTGTCTGGGGCAGAGTATGAAGGCTTTATATACGAGCTGGCAATCCACTACTAAAACCAGAGCTAATGTTCAAGGTGTTAATGCAAATAACACCATTTGAGCCAATTCGAAGGATTCTACTAGAGGACTACTCCAATGTCACACCAAGAAAACAACATTATGTACCGTACCCTCTACGACCACCTTGCCCAAATTTAGAAGAACTACTACCTTTGGCTGGAGAGGGAACCTTGTGGTCTAACATGGCACGACAGAACAAATTAGACAATCCGCAATCGGCTGACCTACTGAAAATCAGAGTGGTAACATTCATGATCAGTTATTACTTGCGCAGGTGGGCGGAAAGCTCACCCAATCCACACACGAGGGAGATATGCAAAAATCATCACAGATGATGCACACCCCAAGTTGGAAGATTTTGGAATACAACTAGACTAGAGGAAGGAATTTTCAACAATTCCAGAATACAACCATGTATATATGTGTTCACCATATGCCACTAAAGAGGAGATGGGCACCTCTGGAATTCCAAGAGGCCAAGCAACGAGATTTTCATGTCTGTTATAACTTCCCAATCTTCATGCCAGCTACATTTATAGACATAAAGGAATAAATAAAACAGATATGTTGACTTGGATATAGGCATGGCACCGTATCCCGGACCCAAAAATAGTGGCTAGTGTTAGATTCTTAAACCCAAGGAACCATATGATGGGTAAGCAGCTCATTTTGGATTAACAACCATTTAGACAACTGCTACGTAGTTCACCAACATTGTGGTCAAACATAAAAGAATGGGTAGAGGGCGGCAGTCAATACTGTAGAGGAGACTCAGTCACCTCTAGCAGGCAGACAGAACCTTAAAACATTCAAGGAAAATAATGACAAAAGTCATAAATACCAGCAGTTAATCAATTGGGGAGTTATTACGAAAGTGACGACACTAATGCTACAATCCCAATTCATCATAACGGATACTAAGATTTGGCTATCCTAGATGGTGGGGCAGGGGTCAGAATTATCACAAAACGATGTTGGGAAAATTGGGAAAACCCGATTTGAAAAGAGCAGATCTTATCGTTAAAATGGCAGACGAAACCTTTTCAAGACCCATTGGGCTTTTAGAGAATGTGCGACTCAAACTCTTTACATTTTTCTACCATCATACATTTGTGGTAATGGACTTTCTGAAAAAACCAAACTCACATGACATAATATTGGGGAGACCCTTCATGAGGGAATCCAAATTGGTGCACCATTGGGCATTAGACCATGTGTATTTTTTAAGGGACTCGCAAATTCTAAAGATAGATTTGCGAACATGGAAAGCAGATCCCATGGAAGGATAACTGTTTGGTAATTATTTGGTCACAACCGAGCAAACCACATCCATACAAATATGCTAGCCCACGGTGGAAATTTCCCAAGAGGAAGAGGAAGTGAAAATCTATGCATCACTTCCTCCTCTGAATTTCAGTGAAAACTAGATGCATGTGCTAGCCACCATAGATGTGATGCAACCCCGAGGAACCCAATAAATGGAATTTAGGACTGTTCCCTGTATGGTCAATCGGCAATCCATTGAAGCAGAATCAGAGGAGGAAGTTTCTAGCATAGAAGGGACTAGATCATAAGGTCGTACCAGTGCTCAATGCCTTAGAAGATGGCGAAAGCAAAAATGATATATCGCTTGACGAAATGCCCTGCTCTACGAAGAAATCCCACGGATGCCCATTGGCTGAAATACCTCGAAGCTCCTAAGGTACACGACAAGTTTTCCAAGAATTGGGGTGAGGAATTGAGCAAGTATCCCTTAAAGAAAAACATAGGGAGGAAGTCACCCTTCGAGAAATGGAAACCCCTAAGCTTACGAAAGTTGGGCGTCAAAAACGAAACAAAGATTTGGCAAAAGCCGAGTGAGAGGCTAAGAAGGTGATGGATAAAACAAAATTTGAGTGAGGATAAACCAGAGCTGCTTTCAGTACTACCAGACCATTTCAAAACATACATAATTAACAAACAAAAGTTGGTCCAATTGACACAGCAGGTGCAAAAAGTACCAACAATTTGCTATTCTGCAACAAAGGGACATGATGCCATTTACCCCTGTTATTGTAAGACAACATTTTAAGAAATGGGGAATTGATTTTGTTGGACCTATTAGTCCAGTTGTTGCACATCCATCACAAGCTTGATATATGATCATGGGCCACAGACTATTTCACGAAATGGGCAGAGGCTAGAGCCTCCAAGCAAGCTGATGCACGAACAAAAACTAATTTCTTATATGAACAAATCATTTCGAGATTTGACTTCCCATTAGGATTAGTAAGTGATCGCAGTTCACACTTTATTAATGAGGTGATTGATCACTTACTTGTTGCTAGATTCTTTGTAGTCCATCGAAAGTCATCCCCTTATTATCCATATGCTAATGGTCAAGCAGAGACTACAAACAAGCTTTTGTGTACTATCTTGATAAAAACATTAGAAGCAAGTCAAAGAGATTGGGAAAAACTTTAACATATAAAATAATCCATTGACAAATAATTATTGGTTACAGATATCATAACTCAAAGATTTCATCCAGTCCCTTGTTTCTCAAAAAACAATATCACTCTAGACTCTTCGTTGAGACAACAGGTCACCAAACGAGATCCAGTAATAGATTACAATTTGTCCATCATACAAATCTTCCACGACATACGCATGGGTGTCATAAGCACCGCGAGCCCGTGCATCTCTTGGGTCAGAACCCTCCATGATCCTTCTTAGGTGTCCTGGCACCTCACTCAGGGACCGCTTCGTCGGCCCTCGTCGATCGTACTACAAGCGCACCATTTTTCAACCATACCGAGGCTGGTCAAGACCTGGGCTAGGCAGACTTTGCCACGTGAGCCATCCTTTGAACACTCCCCGCTGGTGGTTGCAACGAAACTTTCCTTAGAAAAACATATACCAAATGCTCCCTCCACCATTCTGGCATAAGACAGTCCTTTAAGAAAACATGGTTTCTATGCAAGTTTTCAGTTTGATTTTCTTTTGAATATTTCTTGAATCAGTATCCCCAAAACTTCTTGATCGAAATTCTGAATTTCATACCAGAATTCCTCGAATTCTATAACCTTGATCCACAGATCAATTCGAAGGGTCTCAAGCTTAGTTTTAGAATTGGCGGGATTTTTGAGTGTATTTTTCTAAACTGGTCACACCTTCTTTTCTCGAAACTGACGAAAGTGTTTGGTCTTGGTCATAGTTTGATTCAAGGTTCGATTCGGATAAGATTTTTCTTGAACAATCTTTCTTTGAAAAGGTTGGATAATTCAGTTACTATTTTATTGAATTTCTTTCTTTGAATATTCACTTAACTGATTTCTAAATTAGTTACGAATTCCAATGAGGAATAAATTAATCATTTATCTAAATATTTCGATCTCGATAGATTTCCTGAATTTTCTTTTTACAATCCGTGTTAATATAAAACAATAGAAATTTCTCTCTTAGAGTATTTAATTATTCATTTATCCAATACTCATAGAATTTAAACATAGAATTTAAGAGAACTCTAATTTTGATATTCTTTGTGTATCTATTTATGCATAAAAATCAACTTCAATGGGAATAACTAAAAAAATCCTTTTATGCATAAAATCAAAGTTAATAAGAATAACACTTTTATAAAAAATTCCTTTATGCATCTTTCTATACATAGAAATCAAATTTAATCAGAATAACACTTTAATAATAAAAAACTCCTTTATGAATCTTGCTATGCATAGAAATCAAATTTAATAAGAATAACACTTTTATAATAAAAATTTATGCATAGAAATCAAATTTAATAATTAATATTAGTGATATCCATGCATATTCATAGGTGAATATGTACATGGAGTAATTAGAATATTTCTTTTAGATGCAAAAATGGTGGGAATTACTCTTGGAATAACATAAAAACAAACATTCTTTTTCACAAAATTCTAGAAAATTTTGCCATAACCTCCTTTGTATGGCTGACCATTTCTCATTTTTATCTTTCTTCACTTAACTTAATTAACCCAATTCAGAATTATAGAACTCTAATCTACACAATTTTTTAAATTCAAGAGAGTAAATAATAAGAAGTTTAATTAATCACTTAGTTAATCTTTCTAGGATTAAGAAAGGTTGGAATGTAAAGAAGAGAAGGGGGTGGCCTTTTCATCAAAGGCATAGCATTTGAATTTAATTCAATCATTTGCAAAACATAAAAATCAAGAAAACCATAGATTTTTCATTAAAATTCGTAAACAAAGTAAGAAAATTAGTTTACATGGAGCTTTTAAGCTCTCCTTTGGCTTGAGGGATTGAGGGTTCTACTCTTGTTTGAAGCAATAGTTGTCACCAATTCAATTTGGAGAGGATTGGGCTTGAATTATTAAAAAATTCAATGTAGATGGCTGTGGATATGAGTAGAGTAACAGTGCATAAACACCATTAAGCTTTTACAAAGGGGGAGGCTTCTATTTATAGGAAAAAGTGAGCCTCTAAACAAGCAAACTGATTCTAGATTTTCCTAGATCAGTTTGGTCAATTTTTGACCATTTTTGGGTCAGTTCAGCTTACTTTTTGGATCTAGATCTGAAACAGGAGAGAGGAGAGATGAAAATATCTCATTTTATTGATTAAAAATTGGGGGTAATGATGAGAAAAAGGCTCCTACTTCATGAGGGGAGATCCCCACACTGAGGTGTCAAAATTCAGTTTTTTAATTCTTTTCTTTGGTCCTTAGTCCACTCTTCATCTTATGTGAGCATTTACTCATTTTTGGGGGTTTTTATTTTATTCTTCAATCTATCTCCTCCCTACATTTGGATTAATCTCATTGGCCTGTCAAACCTTTGTTTGGACCTTAATCCAAAATTTTCTGAAAACAGGGGCCCTTAGGCACATTATAATTTATTTCTAATACACATTAGGAATTTCTTTTTAAACTTCTATTTCGAGAAATTTATTTTAAAAATAAGGGATATTTTTCCATCCAAAGATATCTAAAAACTGAATTACTTCTCTCTAGAATATTTTCTCTCTCTAGGTCAAAACAGGTAGAAACAAGATGTTTTATTATTCTGAAAAGGGGATTGATTACAGGGAAAGAAACTGAACATCTTGAGGAGCTGGGGAGGAATATTACATCCTCTCGCACTTGAAAAATGTGAGATGTCCTCATCTCGCAAACTGGGGGGTAATCTCGCATCAGTTCGACTTCTTTCTCCCAGGTGGCATCTTCAAAAGGATAGAACTTCCATTTTACTAATAATTCTTTCAGAATTCTATTCCTGAGAACTTTCTCTCGAACATCAAGGATTTCTTCAGGTTGGAGTTCCATCTGCCCTTGGGTTGAAGAAGTTAAGAGTTTATCATTAAGCACATGTGATTCGGGCTCGGTATGTACTTAAGTAGGCTGACATGAAATACATTATGTACTTTGAGATGAGGAGGCAGAAGAACTTCATAGGCTAAGTCACCTACTTTCTTTGTAATCAAATATGGCCCACAGTATCTGGGGGATAACTTCTTGTACTTCCCAAGAGATAGAGAACTTTTTTTGGGGTGTACTCGAATGAAGACCATATCTGCTTTGTCGAATTTTTTACCTGACCTCTTCTTATCTACCTACTGCTTCTGTCTATCCTAGGCATCTTTTATATCCTTGCGGATTGACTGCATGTGCTGCTCCATGTCATCAAGCATCTATGTGGACAGGGGGACCCTATTAAATGGGTCGGACCAAGTTAATGGTGTTAGGCAGTCTTGTCCATACAGAGCTTTGAAAGGGCTCATCCTGATACTTCGGTGATAAGAAGCATTGTAGGCGAATTTGACTAGGTGCAGATAGCTTAGCCACTTCTTGGGTTCCCTGCCACAGCATGATCGAAGTATATCTTCAATTACTTGGATCATCCTTTCTGTTTGACCATCGATCTTAGGGTGGTAAGCTGTGCTGAGATCCAAGAAAGTTCCTACTGCTTCAAAGAATGCAGTCCAGAATCTTGACGTGAATTTGGGATCTCGATCACTTACTATTCTCCTAGGTAGGCCATGCAATCTGAAGATATCCTTGAGGAACACTCTAGCCACATCCACTGTAGTGTAGGTTTCTTTTACTGGAATCAGATGGGCAACTTTGGTTAGTCTGTCAACTACCACGAAGATGGAGTTGTAACCTGATTGCACTGAAGGTAGTCCAGTAATAAAATCCATACTGATATATTCCCACTTCATCTAGGGGATATCTAATGGATGTAACTTCGTAGGCATTTTTACTCTCTCGACTTTGACTTTCTGATATATCAGGCATTGACGTACATGATTAAGTACATCCTTATTTAGTCTAGGACAAAAGAAGCTTTTCTTTACAAACATGTAGGTCTTGATGAAACCTCGATATCCTGCTATATAAGGCTATCATGGGCTTCATTCAGAATTTGACCCTTAGTTCCCTCATCATTGGGAATGCATAGCATGCTATTATAATACATAACTGCTTCATCCTGGCTATACCCTTGAACTCGGTTCAACTCCTGAGGAGTTTTGCTTTCCTACATAAGTAGGGTAGCAATAGGGCCAAAGAATCTATCCTACATGATCTTCTCTCTTGCTTCATTAATCAATGGATTTGACACCACTATGATTGCAAGGAAGGAGGCTTTTCTGCTGAGGGAATTTGCTACCACATTTTCTTTGCTTGGGCGGTACTTGATTTCAAAATCAAATTCCTGCAGGGTCTGCATCCACCTTCTTTGGCTCATGTTGAGATCCTTCTTAGTGAAGATAAACTTTAAGCTCTGATGATCTATCCCAATAGGTAATGTCTCCACAACTTCAGGGCATAGACTACTGAAAGTAGCTCTAGGTCATGGACAACATAACTTCTCTCATGCGTTCTAAGTTTTCGGGATTCATAGGCTAGTGCATGACCTTCTTGCATGAGCGCTTCTCCCAGGGCAAAATCATTGGCATCAGTTTTACTACCTCAAAGGGTAGAGAGAAATTCGGCAACTTCAGAATGGGATTGGTCACCAAGGCAGTCTTCAACTTATCCAAAGTTCTCTAACACCTGGCAGTCCATTGAAACGGGGTGTTCTTCTTGAGAAGATTAGTCAGGGGGGAAGCTATGAGAGCATACTTAGGTATAAAAATTATATACCAACCAGTTAATCCCAAGAATCCCCCGACTTCTTTCAATCACTGTCTTTGGTTCAGGCCAATATATGACTTGGACTTTTGCAAAATCTAGAGAAATTCCGTCTTTGGATACCAGAAAGCCTAAGTATTCAACATGGTTGACAGAGAAAGTGCATTTGCTCTTTTTTGCAAGGAGTTTGTGCTTCCTTAGAATCTCAAGAACTTTACGGATGTGAGCTTCATGGTCAGCTACATTCTTTGAGTAAATCAGAATATCATCAAAGAAAACAAGAACAAAATCATCCAAGTATTCTGTGATAATGTCCTACATGAGGCGATTGAATGTAGCTGGGGCATTTGTCAATCCAACGGCATGACAGTAAATTCATAGTGCCCATAGTGAGTATTGATGGCTGTCTTCGGGATATCTTGATCATTAATACTAATCTAGTAATACCCTGATTTGAGATCTATCTTTGTGAATATCTGGACTCCATTTAGCCTGTTCAGAAGCTCATCAATTTTGGGGATAGGATACTTATTCTTAGCTGTCAGCTGATTGAGACCTCTGTAATCCAGACAAAGTGTTAACGTTCCATCCTTCTTTTTCTAAAAGACAACTGGCGCTCCCCAAGGTGAAACACCGGGTCTTAGAAACCTTTGTTCTAACAGCTGCCTAAGTTGTTCCTTGAATTCAATAGCTTTAGGGACTGGCATTTTGTACGTGCACTGGGCTACTAGCTGAGCTCTAGGGGTCAATTATATCTCATGATTTACTTCTCGAATCGGAGGCATCTTAGTTAGCTCAGCTGGGAATAAATCATCATACTCACTTAACCATTCTCGTCCTTTAGCCTTTAACTTTGTGTCTACCGGATTCATTTTGACAACATAAATGAGCTGCTTCTTTTTAAGTCCTTGCAGTAACCTAGAAGCTTTTACTAATTGCAAATCTGGGGATCCGAAAATTTCAGTTCCTTGAACTTTGTTCCCGTGGAGGTCACGAAAGGAAATGGTTCCATTGTGACAGTGAATGTCAGCTTGATTTTTGTGGAGCCAATCCATTCCAAGGATTCCGTCGAAAACTCCCAAAGGTAAGACTCCGAACTGGCAGCAGTCAGTTACATTCCCACCTAGATTAAACTTAATACGATCTGTCTCATGGTGAGTGAAAAGAATCTTTCCACTGGCCAATTCAACTTCCATAGGTTTCCCTGATTTTTGTTCTAAGACTAGCTTGCACAAGCATCTTGGGGAAATAAATGAATGAGTATTGCCTAAATCAATCAAAAGCTTAAATGGCTTACCCTTATACTCAGATGGAGCATGGATGACAGAGAATTGATGATTTGGCCCTTGGTTTTCAATCGCGGCATAAATGTGAGCTCTTTCCTCTTCCACTACTTCTGCTATCGTAACTGCTCTGGCTGCTCTGCAGATTGGGACGGAACTCTTTCTCTTTCGTTATCCCAATTCTAGGAGGGAGTTTTGAGGTTACTCTGAACAGAGGTAGATGGTTGAGCTAGAGTCCTCCTGGGATTGCCCTAATTTTGGTGAGACGAACCTTGATTTGACTGATACAAAGGGGCTGGTCTCTACACTCTGGGTCCTTAAATTCCCTGTCCTCTTGACATGGCAGTGGTCTTTAAGCTGGTGACTGAAACCCTGACACCCAAAACACTGATTCTCACTTCTAAGCTCATCCCTCTGAATCATTGAAAGAGGTGGGGCTCCTGAGAAAGTGTTCTGAGGGAAGGGTCTTCCTTCACTTCTAAATTTCCCAGCATCTTAATTCTGATTTGGGCCTTGCTGTCTCTTTGGGGGTAGAAATTTTGAAGCACTTCTCGAGGTTTGGAACCTTTTAAAGTTTGAGGCCACAGGGTTCAGTTGGAGCTTAACAACAAATGCTTTGGCAAAGTCCTTTGCCATTCTGACAGCTTCTGCCATTGAGACTGGTTTGGAATTTTTCACTAAAGTGTCCAATGGCTCATTCATCCCTCGAATGAATCTGGCCATCAGCTGCTCTTCATCCAAAAGTGGAGAATATTTGAGGAGAAGGGCAAATGCCTGATGGTATTCTTCAATCGTCGGCTATCCTGTTTCAGTTCAAAGAACTCATTCATTTTGGTTTACAGGAAGCTCGGAGGACAGAACCTCTTCCTGAGGTAAGCTTTAAGATCTAACCAGGTCTGGGTATTTTCGTCAAGGTGGTTTGTATTGCAATGGTTCCTCCATGCGACCCTTACCATTTCCACAATTTTCAATCTGGTGAGAGCCATCTTGCTCTTCTTGTTATAACCGGTTACATCAAAATACTCTTCCATTACCTCGATCCATTTTTCCACTTCTCCTAACTGTTCCCCATCACCCTTGAAGGGACCAGGTTGGGATCAGTGCAGGGCTTTACGAACGTCCGGATCTAAATCTTCAATCATCATCGGTAAGAGGATCTGGCTGCCTACCATGGCCCGTGCGCCTAATGATTCTGACAAAACGATATTTTTGTCAACTTAACTGTCATTAAATTTATGACTATTTTTGTCAACTTAACTGTCATTAAATTTATGACTATTTAATTTTTGAGATTTATTTCTTAAACAAATAAATATTCCATCATAATTCTTGAAAACAAGATTCACTCTGATAATTTTATTAACCAATATTCACAACCACAAAAACAATTTGGAATCTTTTGCAAAACATCATTTATTATCAAAAGTTTTTGATATATACATAGAGCGTCTCTGCTCCAAAAGTCATCGTACAACTCTATGTATGCATAGAACATGGAGCAATAGCTCTTATGCATGCATACTGTTAGATAGACATATAATATTTGCATAGATAAAATAGTAAGCAATATTTATTTTCTTTTGTCTCAATAGCTATTTGTCTCTTTTACATACAACAAAAGAAAATTCTCTATGAATGTGTATACCGTTAAAGGAACATTTCTTATGCATGTAATGAGTAACATTCTCGAAAAGGTTTGATAATTCAGTTACTATTTTATTGAATTTCTTTCTTTGAATATTCACTTAATTGATTTCTAGATTAGTTACGAATTATGAGGAATAAATTAATAATTTCTCTGAATATTTTGTTCTCGATAGATTTCCTAAATTTTCTTTTTACAATCCGTGTGAATATAAAACGATAGAAATTTCTCTCTTAGAGTATTTAATTATTCATTTATCAAATACTCATAGAATTTAAACATAGAATTTAAGAGAATTCTAAGTTTGATATAAAACTTCTTTATGCATCTATTTATGCATAAAAATCAACTTCAAGGGGAATAACACTTTTATTTAAAAAGTTCCTTTTATGCATCTATTTATGCATAAAATCAAATTTAATAAGAATAACACTTTTATAAAAAAAATCCTTTATGCATCTTTCTATACATAGAAATCAAATTTAATAAGAATAACACTTTTATAATAAAAAAATTTCTTTATGCATCTTTCTATACATAGAAATCAAATTTAATAAGAATAACACTTTTATAATAAAAAAATTCCTTTATGCATCTTTTTTTGCATAGAAATCCAATTTAATAAGAATAACACTTTTATAATTAAAAAAAACCTTTATGCATCTTTCTATGCATAGAAATCAAATTTAATAAGAATAACACTTTTATAAAAAAAATTCCTTTATGTATCTTTCTATACATAGAAATCAAATTTAATAAGAATAACACTTTTATTAAAAAAATCCTTTATGCATCTTTCTATGCATAGAAAGCAAATTTAATAATTAATATCTGTGATATCCATGCATATTCATAGGTGAATATGTACATGGAGTAATTAGAATATTTCTTTTAGATGCAAAAATGGTGGGAATTACTCTTAACATAAAAACAAACTTTCTTTTTCACAAATTCTGGAAAATTTTACCATAATCTCCTTTGTATGGCTGACCATTTCTCATTTTTATCTTTCTTAACTTAATTAACCCAATTTAGAATTATAGAACTCTAATCTACACAATTTTCTAAATTTAAGAGAGTAAACAATAAGAAGAGTTTAATTAATCACTTAGTTAATCTTTCTAGGATTAAGAAATGTTAGAATGTAAAGAAGAGAAGGGGGTGGCCTTTTCATCAAAGGCATAGCATTTGAATTTAATTCAATCGTTTGCAAAACATAAAAATCAAGAAAACCATAGATTTTTCATTAAAATTCGTAAACAAAGTAAGAAAATTAGCTTACATGGAGCTTGTAATCTCTCCTTTGGCTTGAGGGATTGAGGGTTCTACTCTTGTTTGAAGCAATAGTGGCCACCAATTCACTTTGGAGAGGATTCGGCTAAAAACAATTGAATTATTAAAAAATTCAATGTAGATGGCTCAGGACAGGATTAGAGTAACAGTGCATAAACATCATTAAGATTTTACAAAGGAAGAGGCTTCTATTTATAGGAACAAGTGAGCCTCTAACCAAGCAAACTGGTTCTAGAATTTTCCAGATCAGTTTGGTCAAATTTTGACCATTTTTGGCTTACTTTATCTAGATTTGAAACAGGAGAGAGGAGAGATGAAAATATCTCATTTTATTGATTAAAAGTTAGGGATAATAATGAGAAAAAGGCACCTACTTCATGAGGGGAGATCCCCACACTGAGGTGTCAAAATTTAGTTTTTTATTTCTTTTCTTTGGTCCTTAGTCCACTCTTCATCTTATGTGAGCATTTACTCATTTTTGGGGGGTTTTTCTTTTATTCTTCATTTTGATCTCCTCCCTACATTTGGATTAATCTCATTGGCCTGTCAAACCTTTGTTTGGACCTTAATCCAAAATTTTCTGAAAATAGGGGCCCTTAGGCTAAGGTCTTTTGTGCACATTATAATTTTTTTCTAATGCACCTTAGGAATTTCTTTTAAACTTCTATTTTGGGAGAATTTATTTTAATAGAAGGGATATTTTTCCATCCAAGATATCTAAAAACTGAATTATCTCTCTCTAGAATATTTTCTCTCTCTAGGCCAAGTGGAAATAAGATCTTTAAATATTGTGAAAAGGGGATTGATTACAGGGGAAGAAACTGAACATCTTGAGGGGATGGGGAGGAATCTTACACACAGAGATGTAATCCTAAAAAGCTTAAAGTCTGCCGAGGAGTAGGAAGTGAGATACCCAACACTTGAAAATAATAATCTTGTTCTCAGCCAAACCTTGGTACAAAGAATCAAGGAAAATACAGACTTGAAAGTGCAATTGGAACAAGAAAAGGAGCAGATTCAAAGAGAAGTGGCACATAACAAGGAACAAGCAACCATCTAGGCTCAACAGCTGTAGGAGTTCCAGAATACCTCCCAAACTAAGGAGGAAGAACTACAAGGCAACTTGAAATCACTATCCGAAACCCTTAAGGATGCTCAACAAAGAGTTCTCCAACTCCAACAAGAAATAGAACAAAGAAATAAAGCAAATGTAGAAAAAGTATGAGCACTAAATGAGACCATCAACACTAAAGAGGTAATGTTGCAGATTACATAGCAGCTCCAGGCTAGTCAAATCCTTGGCCATAGAAAGACTTCAAAAGATTGAAGAGGCTCAAGGAATGGAAGCTGATGAGCACATGAGGTAGCAATAAGACAATTTGAAGAATTGGATGCCGCAAGAATGGTGCGAGAAACTAGTATATCAGATCTTCTCACTGCTACCAAGGATTCTCGCATACAGGACTTGGAGTGCCAGTTGGCAATCCAGGAACACAGCCACCCACAGACAAGAGCCAACCAATGAGTTGCGACTCCTTGAGCGAGCCTCAGAGATAGGTTCGTTTGCCAGTAACTCCTCAGGACCCTCCTCAAACTTTGACTCTCTTTTTGTCTACACTAACACTCTCTTTACTACAATATGATATCAATCTATTTGATGATCTAAGCCTAGGAGAATTAACACTTATTAAACAAAATATAGAGCGTGATGCTGACCCTACTGTAATCATGGGGATTTTCCAGGGGAACCTAGTACTCACTCATCCTAAGGATATTTTCTTCTATATATTGCATGCCATTGTGCTCAACCTTCATAGTTGTTGTTGGGTGCTACAAAACTCAGACATCCTGGACAAGAGCGTAAACAAATTAGACCTATTTGTTCCAGATGATATTCCTAAAATACCGGCTAATTACGAGATTGTAGCTCGAAGTTACTAGTCGATCATAAGCCATGGGTGGTAAGAAGTATATAATACTCACCAACATTTAAATCTTTGTGAGTCTACACTATATCATCCTTTTGGCATTCTTAAACTATATCATAATATCCACAAATGTAAGATTCCTCCCCAGCCTCTCAAGATGTCTAGTATCTTCCCCTGTAGTCAAATCCCTCTTCAGAAATATAAAAGATCTTGTTTCTACTACCAGTTTTTGCCTAGAGAGAGAAAATCTTCTAGAGAGTGATAATTCAGTTTTTAAATATTTTTGGATGGAAAAATATCTCTTCTTATTAAAATAAGTTCCCCCAAAAAAGAAATTCAAAAAGATTTTCAGAAGGTGCATTAGAAATCAAGTATAATCTGTTCAAGAGGCCTTATCCTGAGGGTCAAGATTTTTTTTGAAATTTTAAATTAAGGTTCCAATGGGCCAATAAGATTCATCCAAATGTGTGGAGGAGATAAATGGAAGAAATAAAGAAAATCCCCCCAAAAATGAGTAAATACTCACATAAGATGAAGAGATGACTAAGGACAAGGTTATTAGTTGAAAAAGAGAGATATTTAGAAGAAATGATGCATTTTTGATACCTCAATATGGGGGAGTTCCCCTAATGAAGGAGGCACCTATTTCACATGTGGGGGAGAGTATTAAACTCCCAAATAATGAGATATTTTTATCTCTCCTCTCTCTCCTGTCTCAACTAGATCCAAAAAGTGAGCTAAACTGACCTAAAAATGGTCAAAATTTGACCTCCCTCAAACCATCAAGCCAAAGGAAAGCTCTTAAATTCTCCTTGTAAGTTGGAGATTCTTGTCTTTTCTATTTCATTTTATGGTTTTTATGATTTTTGTCTTCTCTAAAATGATTATGATGTTATGCCTCATTGAAAAAAGGCATTCCCCTCTCGTCTTTAGTAAATCCAACCATTCCTTATCCTAGATGAATGATTAATGGATAAAATCAAGTTTTTCATAATGTTTCGCTTTGATAAGTAGAAAATGTTTACATTACAATGATTTAAATACTCTTGGTGAACTTCCAATTAATTTTAGAGAATTAAAAATTGAAAAATGGTCAGCCATACAAAGGAGGTTATGGCAAAATTTTCTAAAATTGTGAAAAATAAGTTTTTTTTCAAAAAGAGTAATTCCCATCGTATATGTATTCTTAAAGGGTTAATTTTCATCCTAGGTATAAGAAAATGCGTACTAAAAATATTTTATTAAAAAGTGTTACTTTCTTTAGAATTAAATTCCATGCATAGAAGGAAGTATATTGAAATTGTTATTTTGATTATAAAAGTGTTTTTTTCATCATAAATGATTTGTATGCATAAAAGATATTTTTTTATATTAAAAGTGTGATTTTCATCATAAATGATTTTTATGCATAAAAGAAATTCTTTTATATTAAAAGAGTAATTTTCATCATCCTCATAAATGATTTGTATGCATAAACATATGCATGAAAGATATATTTTTTATAATAAAAGTGTGATTTTTATCATAAATGATTTTTATGCATAAAAGAAATTCTTTTATATTAAAAGAGTGGTTTTCATCATAAATTATTTGTATGTATACACATATGCATAAAAGATATTTTTTAATATTAAAAGTGTGATTTTCATCATAAATGAAATTTATGCATAAATTAGATGCATAAGAGAAATTCTTTTATTCTAAAAGTGTAATTCCTGCTAAATTGGATTTATGCATGGAAAGATGCATAAAGAATTTATTTTAATCCAAGTGTTATTCTCATCAATTTTCATTTTATGCATAAATAGATGCATAAGAATTTTATTTTTATTCCAAAAGAGTTATTCTTATCAATTTTGATTTTATGCATAGAAAGATGCATAAAGAATTTTATTTTTAATTCAAAAGAGTTATTTTCATCAATTTTGGTTTTATGCATAGAAAGATGCATAAAGAATTTTATTTTTAATTCAAAAGAGTTATTCTTATCAATATTGATTTTATGCATAGAAAGATGCATAAAAGATTTATTTTTATTTTGAAAGTATTATTTTCATTGAAATTAAATTTATGCATAGTTAGATGCATAAAAGATTTATTTTTATTTTGAAAGTGTTATTCTCATTAAAACGGAATTTATGCATAGTAAAATGCATGAAAGATTTGAGACGAGTCCCTGTGATAATATTCGTAGCTAGAATGACGTTAATGACTTCAGCAAATCACTATGAGTTTAGTGGATTGTGCTGGCAGATTACTACTGTTAACTTTTGATCAATGGATCAAGCTAAGGATTGATAAATTTAAAATATGAAAATTTGAAATCCCCATGGAGGATTGTTTCGATAGAAAAATTCAGTCTGATGGACCATTATTGTGTTGAAGATATGGATGAGATAATTCTGAATGAGTTGTTAAACTGATAATGCGTTCTATATGAGTATCTTTATCCCTTGACTCTGTGGGGAGCCGACCTATTTAGAGAACCCCGGAATCAGTTGAATAAAAAATCGGATTGAATCATAAATAAAGAGACTGAACAAGAATTTTCGTATTGATAGGAACATGGATTGAGGTCGTCGTGGTAGAAATGTTAACCCCCAACTCGATGAAGAAGAGCTCGACCTGGATGTTCGTGGATCGAATAATCAATGGAAGAATACTTTGATGTCACCGGGTACAATGAGAAGAGCAAAATGGCTCTTGTAAGGCTAAAGATAGTGGAATCAGCTAGAGTGGCATGGAGAAGCCACTGAGAGACAAACCGTCTCGACCAAAATTTGTAATCTCCATGACATTGGAAATCCATGTATTCCAATGATTTAGAGAAAAAAATTGGAATGCTAAAATAATGTATATTTTATGAAAGATTTTAGTTAAATTTATCTCTTTGTATAGATAATTTTTTATGATGAAAGAGGAATTCCCACCATATTGAAATTCAAATATTTAAATAAGGAAAGTAAAATTCCTAGTGCAAAGTAATTAATGAAGATTTTTATTTAAATTTTAAAAGAAAAATTTAGTTAAATTTATCTTTTTGCATAGATAAGTTTAAATGATAAAAGAGTAATTCCCACTATATTGGAATTCAAATGTTTAGATGAGAAAAGTGAAATTTTTACCTTAAAGGAATTAATGGTTATTTTTATGTAATTTTAAAAAGAATTTTAATAGATGTAATTTATGAAAAAGAGGAATTCCCATGATAATTGGATTACACTTATTGAAATGAGAAAAAGAAGGATTTCAAGTTTATTCAAAAAAATAGGTATTAATATTTTAGTTAAAAGATGAATTTCCATGATATTTGAGAAAAGATGGATTTGAATTAAATTCTAATGTCAAAAGATAAATTTCGATCATAATTCTACCTAATGAATTAAGGTTGATAATTTATATCCTTGGATATTTTAATTGGTGAAATCACTAAATCTCGAATTCTTGAAAGGACCAAGGGTCCAAAATTGCCTATGCTTTGTGAGGGATTAGTCTCTTGTCTGGACATTTGTGGGCGAGGCCCCGAGTGGGAAGCTTTCCCCTGCGCGTGAGGTTGCTACTTCCGTTGCCAACACTCCAAAGTTCGATGCATAGAGAGGGCAAGAATCTCACAAATTTACTCATTTTTGGTGGATTTTCTTTTATTCTTGCATTTTTCTTATTCAAACACTTGGATGAACCCCATTTGTCCTTTAGAACACTCTTTGGACCTTAATCCACAATTTTCTAAAAATGGGTACCCTTAGGATAAGGTGTTCAATGCACATATTCAATTAATTTCTAATGCATATTGGAAAACTCTTTTTAAACTTCTATTTCGCGGGAATTCATCTTAAATTTAAAGGATAACTGTATATCTAAAAATATCTCAAAATTGTATTATCTCTCTCTAGAATATTTTTTCTCTCTAGGCCAAAAACAAAGGAAAACAAAGGAGTCTTGTTTTCCTGCATCAGTAGGGTAGCAATAGGGGAAACAAATTTATCCTGCATGATCTTCTCTCTTGCTTCACTGATCAATGGATTTGACACCAATGTTATTGCAAGCAAGGAGGCTTTCCTACCGAGTGCATCTGCTACCACATTTTCTTTCCCTGGCTGATACAATTAATCTCAAAATCAAATTCCTACAAGGTCTACATCCACCTTCTTTGACGCATGTTGAGATCCTTTTTGGGTGAAGATCCACTTTAGAATTTGATGATCTGTCACATCAAGGTGAATCTCTGTCCCAAGAGAGAATGTCTCCATAGCTTTAGAGCATAAACTACTGAGAGTAACTGCAAGTCATGGACAACATAATTTCTCTCATGCATTTTGAGTTTTCTGGATTTATAGGCTACTGCATGACCTTCCTGCATAATGCACCTCCTAGGGCAAAACCACTGACACCTATCACTACTTCAAAGGGTATGGAAAATTTGGAAGTTTCAGTTGATTACAAGGCTATCTTCAACTTATCAAAAGCACTATGACACATAGCGGTCCAATGAAATAGGGTACTCTTCTTGAGAAGGTTAGTTAGAGGGGATGCTATCTAAGCATACCTAGGTATAAAGATTCTATACCACCTGGTTAATCCTAAGAATCCTCTGACTTCCTTCACTGTCTTGGGCTCTCGCCAATCTACAATTGCTTGGATTTTAGTAGGGTCAAGAGAAATCTCATCCTTAGATACTATAAATCCCAAGTATTCGACATGGTCAACAGAGAAAGTACACTTGCTCTTTTTTACAAAGAGTTGGTGTTTCCTTAGGATCTCCAGGACTTTACGCACATGATCTTCATGATCTGCTACATTCTTAGAGTATACCAGGATGTCATCAAAGAAGACAATAATAAATTCATCCAAGTATTCTCTGAGAATGTCCTACATGAGGTGATTAAACGTTGCTGGGGCACTTGTTAGTCCAAATGGCATGACTATAAATTCATAATGCCCATAGCGAGTATTGATGGCTATCTTGGGGATATCTTCATCCTTAATTCTGATTTGGTAATATCCAGATTTGAGATCTATCTTTGTGAACATTTGGGTTCCACTTAACCGATCCAAAAGTTTATCAATCCTAGGGATAGGATACTTATTTTTGACTATCACAACTGATTTAATCCTCTGTAATCAATAAAAAGTCTTAATGTTCCATCTTTCTTTTTCTGAAAGAGAACGGGCGCACCCCAAGGTGAAACACTGGGTCTTACGAATCCTTCCTTTGATAGTTGTCTTAACTGCTCTTTAAGTTCTATGGCGGCTTCTAGGACTGGCATCTTGTATGCAAGCTAGGCTATCGCTGGGTCTTACGAATCCTTCCTTTGATAGTTGTCTTAACTGCTCTTTAAGTTCTATGGCGGCTTCTAGGACTGGCATCTTGTATGCATGCTAGGCTATCGGCGGCTGAGCTTCGGGGGTTTGCTCTATCTCATGATCTACTTCACGAGTTAGAGGCATCTTAGTCAGCTCTTCTGGGAATACATCAGCATACTCACTTAGACACTCTAGTTCCTTAGCCTTGGATTTTTTGTCTACTGGATTCATTTTAACGACATACATAGCTTTCTTCTTTCTGAGTCCCTTCAGCAACTTAGAAGCTTTCACTAATTGTAGAACTGGGGATCCGGAAATTCTAGTTCCTTGAACTTTATTCCCGTGAAGGTGGAGGAAAGAGATGGTTCCATTGTGACAGTGAATGTCAGCCTGATTCTTATGGAGCCAATCCATTCCAAGGATTCCGTCACATAGATTCCCCAAGGTAAGACTCTGAAGTGGAAGTCCATTACATTCCCATCTAGATTAAATTGAATACGGTATATCTCGTGGTGTGTGAAAAGAATCTTCCCATTGGCCAATTCTACTTGCATAGGTTTCCCTATTTTTTGATCTAGGAATAACTTACGCAAACATCCTAGGGAAATAAAAGAATGTGTACTGCATGAATCAATGAAAAGCTTAAAGTGCTTATCCTTGTACTTTGTTGGAGTCTGAAGGATTGAGAACTGACAATTCCAGTTGTTGCAACATAAACTATCCTTTAAACAATAAACCAAATGCTTCCTCCAACATTCTAACGTAAGACAGTCCTTTACAAAAACATAGTTTCTATGCAAGTAAGATTTTCCCATTGAGTTTGATTTCCTCTCATGAAAAAACCATTTCATGAGAAAACATCTCTAGTGTGGATTTCGCAAGACCCTTTTTTCAAAACCCATACTTCCTCAATGAAAATCTGGAATCTCGGGTGATCCATCCATCAATTACAATTTAAAACAAATTTCTAACTTATTTCTAGACGATTTCAAGTCTTAGGGGAAATTCTCTAAATTAGATAGTTATCCCTTCTTCGTACTACTGAAGAAATGGAAGTGGTCACACGAGTCTTGGCTTAATTTACGATTCAAGAGACCCACCTTTCTCATGTGGTCATGGTCTAGCACATAATTACTTGAATTTATTCATAGATTTATTTCCTAAAGATATTTCTCCATTTATCTCATAAAATAATTGTGATTTCTAATCATAAATACACTTAAATGAATTAAACTCATTTTTAAGTAGATTAAAAATCATAAAAATATTTAAATTTCTCCATCTCTAGCTCGTTAGGCCTAGAGTTTTGGGTAAGAAAATGAGATTAGAATTAAAGCTTATCCTTCCAAGAAGGATTTAACCATAAAAGTAACATTCTTTCAAAAAGAGAGATTACAAATAAATAACAATATATTCAAGCATAAGAGATTAAAATTAATTCATTTAAACAACATAAATCAATAAGGCCATGGTTTTAAGAAGAAACCATGGATTAGAATGCTTCCCAAGCATGTAGAGACGTTGGGAAGAAGATTACCATCCAAGAAGAGAGTAAAACACCATTGTTTTAGGCTTCCCCTTGGTTTTTGGCTTGATTCTTTAGGGAGATGTAGCCCTCAAAGAAGAAGCATGGCCACCAACAAGAAGAGGGAAATTTCCAAAAGAAGAAGAGGATTAGTGAAGCTCCAAAGCTTCACAACAATGGAGAGGCAAGGTAGAGGGATAATGGAATTACACTAAAATGAAAATTACACTAGCATGTAAATACACTAAGATAAAAATACAAAGGAATGGGGTTCTATTTATAGGAGAGGGAGGCCACCAACCAAGTCCAACTGGGATCTAGAGGCTTCAAGCTTGAGGTTGATCCAATTTGGACAAGTTTTGGACCAGTCATCATCAGGCCCACTTTTTTGATCTAGTTTGAAAGAGGAGAGAGGAGAGTCGAGATATCTCATTGTTTCGAATTAAAAATTGGGGGAAATGATGAGATTCTAGGCACCTCCTTCATGAGCTCCACTCACGCTCCTAAGGTGTCAAAATTCCCATTTTTTTACTATTAAGTGCTTATACTAGTCAACTCTTCATCTTATGTGAGACTTTACTCATTTTTGGTAATTTTCTTTTATTCTTGAATTTTCTTTTTCAAACACTTGGATTAACCTCATTGGGCCTTTAGAACACTCTTTGGACCTTAATCCATAATTTTCTAAAAATGGGTACCCTTAGGCTAAGGTGTCCAATGCACATATTCAAATAATTTCTAATGCATATTGGAAAACTCTTTTTAAACTTATGTTTCAGGGGTATTCATCTTAAATTTCAAGGATAACTTTATATCCAAAAATATCTCAAAACTATATTATCTCTCTCTAGAATATTTTCTCTCTCTAGGCCAAAAACAAAGGAAAACAATGTTTTCTTGTATTTTGTAATAGGGGATGATTACAGGGGACTGAGAGGAGAACTTATACATATTTTAGGGCATGAGGAGAAACCTTACAGTTTGAGTGAAGAAAGCTAGCTCAAACACACGAAAAATGCGGATCTACACTAGTGAACATGCGATTGTATTTCTGCATCACCCGGCTTGTATGATGCACTAAATGGGATGAGATTTGGGCTATGCACTCCTCGTACATATGGATAAATAGCCCTATAAGGTATTCATCCAATTTGTGCTACACGAAGCGAATGGACCGTGTATATAGCCTGCAGAAAAATATAGAAAACGGGTGATTTTTGATGAAATAGAGTGAATGATGCAAAAAATTAGCTCCTAAAATATCTTGAGCAATGGTGGATAAAGTAGTGTGAAATCATCACATCAAAATCTGGCCACAAGAGGTGAGAAGGAGATATTAAGGTGGGATTATTGAGGTTAATGAGATATTAGTGCTAATTTAAGTGGAGATTAATGCAATGAAGAGTTAGAGAGGCTCATGGAACAAGGGTTGGCTGTGATACCATGTTGAGATTCATGGATCAAGCTCCCTAATGACAATCAACTTTCTAATTAGACCCTAATCTTAATCTAATTAACATGTGATTAGTGCTAATCTAAGATAAGGTGGGTGATACCTAATAACAAATATAATGAATGAACTAAGCTAATTTAGCTTAAGACTCAAGTACAATTAGGTTACAAGATTGAGACTTGTACTCATAGAGAGGCTTGAGAGCTTGCTACATTTTTCATTGCTTGAAATGGTGTTAACCACCCCGGATAACATGACGTTTGTGTGGCTACTATGCCCCTTTTTTAACTTATCTTTTTGTAACTGCGCAATGTATGATTGCATATGAGACATGGGATGACCAAGCTTATGGCATGTGTAATGCTGATCATGAGGAATTGATGTACATAGAGCTAGTAAAACTAGGAAGACTAGTTTTGGGCCCCCACTTGTAATTGGACGGCCAGACATTGTAAATATGAGCTCATGTATATAAGAAATTTTATGAAATATGAAAAGGGACAATCCCATTTGTCTCACTTGAGTTTTCCTTCTCTCTGTCTTCCTCTCATTTGAGCTTATGGTTGCTTGCTTGCTTGTGTGGTTGCTTGCTTGCTTTGGTTGTTGTGTATGTGAGTAGGAATGGTAATGCTCTCCTCTCTCTCCTTCTCTACCTTATCTTTTCTATCTACCACGTCTTATTTTCATACTAGAGGCATGAGGTAGAGGTTGAGAACTCCATAGCTCCTTCCCTCTTGCTCCGCTATTGTGACCTTAATCTGACAATACCAGGTTTGTGAACTAGATCTTAGAGGAAAGCTCCACTATTTTTTCATTTTAATTTTGATGTTTGTATCACCAAAATCATGAACATGAATAAGCAGGGCAATACTCTGTTTTAGTTTCTTTGAAAAAATCCACAAAAATCACAAAAATAAGGAGCCATTGGTTGTGTTTTGAACTCGTATTAAATTCTTTATGCCTAGCACAATCATTTTGGAAGCATCTGGATAGGTAATTTGTACCCAAATTCCTTTCTGGCAACGTGGGAATTTCTCACGTGAAACTGTAGGAAAACATTTCACGACGTGAACTACTACCTGCAATCTCACGGTGTGAAACGCTCCCAAAATCATCGTCGCAATTCATGGGATTACCTTGCTAAAAATAGGTCATCTTATCCTGACATCTCTGACACCATAGGTCTGACAAAATTGTAATCCGTGAACTAGAAGAAAATGCTTCACGATGTGAAACATTAAATAGTTCACAACATGAACGATTTACATTTCACGACATGAAAAAGTTTTAGTGCATCTCACAGCATGAACTACATAAGAACTCACGATGTGAACAGTTTCCATTTCATGATGTGAAGTATTTCTGTAGTTTCACAATGTAACGAGATCTAGTTCACAAACCTGGTATTGTCAGATTAAGGTTAGAGAAGTGCTTGAGACTAGTAAAAATTATAACAAGGTAACGTTGATTTCTGAGTCTGAAGTAAAATTTGGAGCACGTGAAAGTACATAAATTAGCTCACAACGTGAACAGTTTACCATTTAACGATGTGAAATTAATGGTTCTTTGACTTCTCACATTGTGAATTGTTATCTGCATTCTCACGGCCTTTAAAAAAATCAACAGTGTCTTACCAAAATTCAAGTAGGGTAGAAATTTAACTTATCAAATCATATTCACAAAGCTCATCTGAGACAACCTCACTCCCGATAGTGCATCAAATCACCCAAGATCTTCCTATCAAAAGAGTGTTGGTTCAGGCCACTTAGTGAGCACTCAATTGAGTGTCCTAAGGAATCTAACCACCATTGAGACTATTAGTGAAGAATCCTTCGAAGAAGGGCTATGATTCTCTAGGTTTGGGGAAGAGGATAAACCACCCTCCCCTACTAGATCTAGTGGTATCAGTGATATAGCCTGGTGATTTTTTGTAACGATGAGGAAGCGCAATCTGTGGGCATGGGTCCATCAACCAGCACTGGACTTGGTCCAAGGTAAGAATTACCAATCTAACCTTCAAATTCTAGGCTGTCTAACATTGGCACCCCTAGAATGAGAAGAGACTTGGAAAGCGCAACCAAGACAATTCAAGTATTCTTCCCAACCTCACAAGAAGTAGAATTAGATTTGAAAAGGATTGAAGTAGAACAGTAGCTGTGCGAGAATCAAGCTTTAGGAAAGAAGAGCTCGATACTCGTCGAAGGGCTAAGGCCGCTGCCACGCAAAAATTTGAAAGGTGTTTTGGGCTTGTGTATATATGGAATGTATGGCATGTAAAAAGGCTTTGCCCTGGAATGCCTTGGCAGATGTACAGGGTGGATGGTTTGGTAGTAGGCTTGTGCAGGTTTGTCCGGAGCGTGGTCTGTTGGAGGTGGTATCAACCGTTAGGTTGCTTGAATGTGTACGCATCCAAGAATAGAGTGGGCACTCGTAGGTCATATTCAAAGGTGTGCATGGAAGCATGAGCACAAGGTAATGCAAAGGGGCCCTCTTAGCATTGTGGCCATCCTCTAGGCTTTAAAAAAAGAATAAAATAAACATCAACGTGGCCTACAAAAAAGAGTCCACATGGCCGCTTGCCTTGCTGCCAGCACAAGGACGACGCCAGAAGGTTGGCGAAGAGGGAGAAGCAAAGAGAGAGTGGCCGGGGTTTTTTTTCATGGTGTGGGTGGCGCAGCCGCCCCGCAGGCCCTGGGAAAATTAAGGCTGACTATGGTGCTGGCGATAACTGGGAGAAGCTGGTAGAGCTGGCGGGGGCTGGTACGACTGGTGGGCAACGTCGACGACTGGAGAGAGACCGCCACAGCGACCAGAAGTTCGGGGTTAAGGGTCCTTGGTTTTGATGGGCTGGCGTGGCTAGCAGCACGCAGGCGGGAGAAGCTAGATGTAGAGGGAGCCGCCTCTGGATGCAGTGAGGGGTAAGTGCAGGGGCAGGGTTTCCCACTCGGGGCCTCACCCTCAAATGTCTGGGCACAAGACTAAGCTGATGGTCATTCCGAAAACCGAAATCGAGAAAAATTTCCATGCCTGAAAAACGGGGACGATTCCACCATTTTTATTTTCTTAACAAATTTTTCTAACGAAGTCGAGATATTGAACTAACCTTCATCTGAATAAACCAGATAGAAGGGAAACTATTACAGACTTAACTTGAAGGGATCAATGCTTTTTTCCTAATTGAATCAGGCACAACCATTGATCTATTTATTAGAGAAGTCTTCAGGCTTTTATTTAACTACTCGAGTTCTAAACATATTCCTATTAATCAATTTTATTATTAAAACTCTACTGATTCGAGCCTACTAACCCCATCCAGCCCATGGGTTAGCCACCGCCCAACCACTGGAATTGGTAGAACCAAACAAGTGCTCACCCACCCATAATTGAATGCCTTTCTTAACTTTTGATTTAGAATACAGATACGCACACACTCCTCTTTAAACTTTAACTTCTAAAACAATCCATTGACAAACAATTATTGGTTATAGATGTTATAATTCAAAATTTCCATTCACTTGTTTCTCACAAAAAACAGTATCACTCTGGACTCTTCGTTGAGACCAGTTAGTCAGCAACGAGATCCAATAAATGATTACAATAAACATTGGTCCATCATATAATATATATCTTCCACGACATACGCATGGGTGTCCTAAGCACCGCGAGCCCGTGCATCACTTGGTCAGAACCCTCCAGTATCCTCCTTAGGTGTCCTAGTACTTCACTCAGGGACCGCTTTGTCGGCCCTCGCCCATCGTATCGGAGGCACACCATTTTTCACCATACCAAGGCTGGTCACCAAAGACCTGGGTAGATTTCTGCCGCATGAGCCGTCCTTTGAACACTCCCCGCCAGCTATTGCAACCGAACTTCCCTTAGAAAAACAAATATATTGAATGCTCCCTCCAGCATTCTGGCGTAAGATAATCCTTTAAAAAAACAGGGTTTTTCTATGCAAGTTATCAGTTTTGATTTTCTTTTGAATATAATGAGTATATCTTAAATATGTATCCCAATACTTCTAGATCGCAGGCATGAATTCCAATAAAATTTCCTGAATTCTGTAACCTTGATCCTCAGATTAGAATCAAAGGGTCTTAACTTGATTTCAGATTCGGTGGGTGATTTGAGTGAATTTTCCTCAATTGGTCACATCGTCTTTTCTTGAAACTGACGAAGGAGTTATGTCTTGGTCATAGTCTGATTCAGGGTTTGAGTCTGGAAAGGTTCTCCCTGAACTATCTTTCTTGAAGTGTAATATTTCAATTACTACTTTACTGAATTTCATTCATTGAGTATTTGCTTAACTGAATTCAAAACTAATCACAAATTCCTATGAGGAATAAATTAATCATTTATCTAAAATTCTGACTTCGATAGTTTTTTTTTGAATTTTTTCATTACCATCCTAGAGAATATGAAACGGTAGAATTTTCTCTCACAGAGTATTTTACTTATTCATTTACCAATATTCATGGGATTTAAACATAGGATTAAAGAGAACTCTTATTTTTATATAAAAATTCTCTATGCATCTATTTATGCATAAAATCCAACTTCTATGGAAATAACACTTTTATATAAAAGAAAATCCTTTTATGCATCTATTTATGCATAAAAATCAATTTTGATGAAAGTAACACTTTTATATTTAAAAAAAATCTTCTATGTATAAAAATCAATTTTGATGAAAGTAACACTTTTATAATTTAAAAAATTTCTTTTATGCATCTGTTTATGCATAAAAATCAATTTTGATGAAAGTAACACTTTTATAAAGTAGGATTTCTAGCTTACATGAATTTTTGTGAGCTTTCCTTTGGCTTGATGGTTTGAGGGATCTACTCTTGTTTGCAACAAGAGTGGTCACCAATTCTTTTGAAGAGGAAATGGTCAAAAACTAATGAATTATCAATAAATTCACTGTTTTTGGCTCGGGGGGGAGGAGTAGAGTAACAGTGCATAAAACACTATTAAGCTTCTACAAAGGGGGAGAGGCTTCTATTTATAGGAAAAAGTGAGCTTCTAACCAGGCAGAATGATTCTAGAATTTTCCAGATCAGTTTGGTCAAATTTTTACCATTTTTGAGTCAGTTTAGTTCACTTTTTGGATCCAATTTTAAATTAGGAGAGAGGAGAGATGAAATATCTAATTTTATTGATTTAAAATTCAAAAGCAATGATGGGAAAAAGGCACCTACTTCATGAGGGGGAATTCCCATTCTGAGGTGTCAAAAATTCATTTTTTTAGTATTTCCTTTGGTCCTTAGTCCACTCTTCATCTTATGTGAGTATTTACTCATTTTTGGGAGGGATTTTCTTTATTTCTTCAATTTACCTCCTCCCTACATTTGGATTAATCGCTTAATTTAAAATTTTCAAAAAATCTGGACCCTTAGGATAAGGCCTTTTGAACAGATTACAATTTATTTCTAATGCACCTTCTGAAATTCTTTTTGAACTTCTGTTTTGGGAGAATTTATTTTAATAAGATGAGATATTTTTCCATCCAAAAGTATTTAAAAACTGAATCACCTCTCTCTAGAAGATTTTCTCTCTCTAGGCCAAAACAGGTAGAAACAAGATCTTTTATATTTCTGAAAAGGGATTTGATCTCACAGGGGAAGATATTGGACTTCTTGAGAGACTGGGGAGGAATATTACATTCTCTCCCACTTGAAAAACGTGAGATGTCCTCATCTTGTAAACTGGGGATAATCTCGCAATAGTTTGGCTTTTTTCTCCCAGGTGGAATCTTCAAAAGGATAGAACTTCCATTTAACCAATAATTCTCTCAAAATTCTATTCCTGAGAACCTTCTCTCGAACATCAAGGATTTCTTCAGGTTGGAGTTTCATCTGCCCTTGGGTTGAAGAAGTGAAGATTTCATCAATCAAGCACATGAATCGGGCTTGGTAATACTTTTTAAGTAGGCTGACATGAAATACATTATGTACTTTGAGATGAGGAGGCAGAAGAAGCTGGTAGGCTGTCACCTACTTTCTTCGTAATCAGATATGAAGTCAATATTAGGTAATTTGGGAAAAATCTCATATTTTGGGAATCAATTACTCCTTATAGTTTTGGACATATCTTTAACATACCAACTTCAATTTTTTCGGAGATCATAGATTTAGATTCTACTCTTCAATATCTTTCCAATGATATCACTTAAGGGGGTTTTGACAAACTTTTGGACAAGTTCACCATGATCCCATTTTGCAAATGGGAATGGGATTTTTCCCAAACTATCTAATATGGTGTTTATGGCCCACAATATCTGGGGGATAACTTCTTGTACTTCTCAAGAGATAGAGAACTTCTTTTGGGGCATACTCGAATGAAGACCATATCTGCTTCTTCGAATTTTTTATCCGTCCTCTTCTTATCTGCATACTACTTCTGTCTATCCTGGGCAGCTTTTATATCTTTGCGAATTGACTGCATCTGCTGCTCCATGTCATCAAAGCATCTGTTTGGACATCTTGACCCTAACCAATGGGGTTGGACCAAGTTAATGGAGTTAAGCAATCTTGTCCATACAGAGCTTTGAAAGGGCTCATCCCAATACTTCGGTGATAAGAAGCATTGTAGGCGAACTCGACTAGGTGCAGATAACTTAGCCACTTCTTGGGTTCCCTGCCCATAGCATGACCGAAGTATATCTTTGATAACTTGGTTTACCCTTTCTGTTTGACCGTCGTTCTCAGGGTGGTGGTAAGCTGTGCTGAGATCCAAGAAAGTTCCTACTGCTTTGAATGCATTCCAGAATCCTGACGTGAATTTGGGGTCTCGATCACTTTCTATTCTTTTGGGTAGGCCATGCAATCTGAAGATTTCCTTGAGGAACACTCTGGCCACATCCACTGCAATGTAGGTTTCTTTTACTAGAACCAAATGGGCAACTTTGGTTAGTCTATCAACTACCACGAAGATGGAGTCGTAACTTGATTGCACTGACGGTAATAAAATCCATACTGATACATTCCCACTTCATCTGGGGGGGGGATGTCTAATGATGTAACTTCCCAGGCATTTTTACTCTCTCGGCTTTGACTTTTTGGCAGAAATTGACGTACATGATTAAGCACATCTTTTTTTAGACCAGGCCAAAAGAAGCTTTTCTTTATAGACATGTAGGTTTTGATGAAACTTGGATGTCGTGCAATAAGGCTGTCATGGGCTTCATTCAGAATTTGACCCTTAGTTCCCTCATCATTGGGAATGCATAGCCTGCGATTATAATACATAATTCCATCATTCAGGCTGTACCCTTGAACTCAGTTCAACTCCTGTGGAGTTTTTCTTTCCTGCATAAGTAGGATAACAATAGGGCCAAAGAATCTATCTTGATGATCTTCTCACTTGCTTCAATAATCAAAGGATTTGACACTACAGTAATTGCAAGCAAGGAGGCTTTTTTGTTGAGGTCATCTGCTACCACATTTTCTTTGCCTGGGTGGTACTTGATTTCAAAATCAAATTCCTGTAGGGTCTGCATCCACCTTCTTTGGTGCATGTTGAGATCCTTCTGAGTGAAGATCCACTTTAAGCTCTGATGATCTGTCTCATCAAAGTGAATCTTTGACCCAGTAGGTAATGTCTCAACTTTAGGGCATATACTACTGAAAGTAGTTCCAAGTCGTGGACAACATAATTCCTCTCATGCATTATGAGATTTCGGGATTCATAGGCCACTGCATGACCTTACTGCATGAGTGCACCTCCAAAGGCAAAACCACTGGCATCAGTTATACTACCTCAAAGGGTAGAGAGAAATCTAGTAACTTCAGAACATGATTGGTTACCAAGGTGGTCTTCAGCTTATCAAAAAATCACTCTGGCACCTAGCAGACCATTGAAACGGGGTATTCTTCTTGAGAAGATTAGTCAGGGGGAAGCTATGAGAGCATACTTTGGTATAAAAATTCTATACCAGCCAGTCAATCCCAAGAATCCCCTGACTTCTTTCACTATTTTTGGTTCAGGCCAATATACGACTGCTTGGAATTTTGGGGAATCTAGAGAAATTCCATCTTTGGATACGAGAAAGCCCAAGTATTCAACATGGTCGCGGCAGAGAAAGTACATTTGCTCTTTTTTGCAAAGAGTTGGTGCTTCCTTAGAATCTTAAGAACTTTTCTGAAATGAGCATGGTCAGCTGCATTCTTTGAGTAAATCAGAATATTATCAAAGAAAACAAGAACAAAGTCATCCAAGTATTCTCTGAGAATCTCCTACATTAGTAGGCAATTGAATGTAGCTGGGACATTTGTCAATCCAAACGGTATGACAGTGAATTCATAATGCCTATATCGAGTATTGATGGCTGTCTTTTGGGATATCTTGCTCATTAATCCTGATCTGATAATACCCCGATTTGAGATCTATCTTTGTGAAGATCCAGGCTCCACTTAGCCTATCCCACCAGAAGCTCATCAATTCTATCACATGATCTACTTCCTGAATTGGAGGCATCTCTGTTAATTCTGCTGGGAATAAATCATCATAATCACTTAACCATTCAAGTTCTTTAGCTTTTAACTTTGAGTCTACTGGATTCATTTTGACAACATAAATGAGCTGCTTATTTCTAAGTCCTTTTAGTAGCTTAGAAGCTTTTACTAATTGCAGACTTGGGGATACAGAAATTTTGGTTCCTTGAACTTTGCTTCCATGAAGGTCACGGAAGGAAATGGTTCCATTATGATAGTGAATGTCAGCTTGATTTTTGGAGCCAATCCATTCCAAGGATCCCGTCGAAAACTCCCAAAGGTATAACTTTGAACTGACAGTCAGTTAAATTCCCATCTAGATTGAACTAAATACAATTTGTCTCAAGATGAGTGAAAAGAATCTTCCCACTGGCCAATTCAACTTGCATAGGTTTCCATGATTTGTGCTCTAAGACTAGCTTATGCAAGCATCCTGGGGAAATGAAAGAATGAGTACTACCTGAATCAATCGCATCCACGTGTATCATTATATTGCCTTTGCCAATTTCCACGACCTCTTTGACTCCCCCTGCCTCTGAATTGGCCTCTTCCACTTGCATGTTGTTGTTGTTGTGAATTCTGGGACTGTTATTGTTGCTGCTACTACTGGCCACAACACCATATTAGATAATTTTGATTACCTGTTTGGCCAGTGCCTCCTTGGCCGTGTCCATGGCCTCCTCTCTCTCGTCCTCTTCCTGAACTTGTGTAGAAGGCCTATTGCTCTGAACTTTTTTTGTTTTGTGAAGAGACTGTTGGTCTTCACCCAAGCTCTTCTCTTCTATAATCAACATAGAACCAAATCTGTGAAATTGGGAATGTTTTCTCGAGTTTGAATAGATGTCTTGAATGCCTTGTATTGTGGCCCGAGACCACGTAGATAGACTTCCACCTTATCATCATCATTTACTGAAATGCCAATAATGCAAGGGATTCCACAATACCCTTGATCTTCAATGCATAGTCATTCACAGTCATACTCTTTTTCTCCACAGTATGAAGTTCATTCTTCAATTGTATCTTTTGTGCCTTAGTATTCGTTTCATAGAGCCAAGGTGTCCCACGCCTCCTTGGGGGACTTGGCATCCTATATATGTGCCCAATCATGGTGTCCTGTATACTGATAGTAGAGAGCCAATACATAACTTTTCTAGCTCCTTGGTTCCAATCCTTGAAGTCTTTCACATCTATAGCAGTCAGATTGATCTCCGTCGGTATCTCCGGTGCCTCTTCATACTCACCTTCTATGTAGTCCCAGCAACCCTTTCCCATCAGGAAATTCCTCAACCTAAACCTCCAAGCATGGAAATTGTTCTTATCAAGGTTCGCAGCAACAATCTAGTTTATGCCATCATTTGACATCTTGACAGACACACAAGCTTACCAGAAACAGCACTCTGGTTTGTCTTGCACAAACTGCTGTATTTTCTGCAGCGGTACTATACTACACTCAAATGTCACAACCAATGACCTCAATGTGCATACATACACCCACCAATGGTAACTGTTGACCTTCTTGCAGCACACACAATGTCTGCACAACCAATCTGTCTTCTTGCAGTTCTTAAAACAAAGTTCTGCAGAGAATCGATGACTTACCCGCAGTGCTCAAAATTGCCTACTTTCTAAAAAACGAAGGTCCTAATGCGCCCGAAACGCATCTTTGGCACAAAAAATTGTTGTTCAATAGGATCTTATAGTTGCCCTATAGCTTTACTCCCGCGAAGAAAACTCCTCAATCAGAGATCATTTGTCGGTGCCTCCCCGTAGAGCTCCTGAGGGTGTAGTCGCCAACACAAATAGGGGGAAGAGTAGATGAAGCTCCGTACCGCTTCCTGTGCTTCTCTTGCTTGTAGCTCGGCCCTTAGCATGAACACCAGGCTTTGATACCATGAAAAGATACAGGGGAGAAGAGAGCTTGAGCTCTTGCAAGCACACACACACTCACAAAACCCTAAAAGAGCACACAAGGTGAGAGGCTGAAAATCTTCTTCTTCTTCACACAACACTCAACACACCATATACAAAGATAAGAGTACACACATATGAAAAGGTACTCAACCAAATACATAGTAGGGTTCTATATAGTGTGAACCCAACTAAATTAGCTGGCGCTATAACTATGCCAGTCTCTAGAATGGCTGTCACACAGCCTGTCATCCCACTGGCCGCATATCACCCATGATCTTACACTAGATGAGCTCGATATCTCAACACTATAAAATTTGTACATTATGAAAATGCCTTATATACATTTGGCCCTTATTCACACTTGGGAGCCCAAACCTTAGATCCAACCATCAATCTTAATGCAGCCACAAGGATGGATCTGGTAGCTTGTGCCCTCTCATCATCTTCAATATCTTTAGCCTTAGTTTGATCAATAACCTTAGTGTCGAAAATGAATGGCCAAAAACCTTTGGACATCATCTTATACTTGATATGAACTTGCCAAGTGTGGAATCCCTCTCGTGAGAACTTCTTAATTTGGGTATTTTCCTTTAACATTGGGTATTGAAGGGAGATTACAAGAGTGTAAATGAGTTGATTTATGAAGAAGAAAACCTAAATTTTTTTGAGATTTTGGCTTAAGAGTGCACCAACCCTTAATCAAGTCAAGGATGTTGTATAAAAGATGATTATGCTGGTGAAGCTTATGGTGTGGCACTTATGGTGTGTGCCCATCCTCAAATTCTGATGAATATGTGCTTCATTAGTGTCAAAGAACACTTTCTTTGGTGGTTATGATCACCATTAGTGTTTAAGAAACACTATTAGTGCTTAAGAGCACCTTTTTTACTGTCAAATGACACTTTCATTGGTGATTAGGTGCACCATTAGTGTTTAAGAACACTCTTAGTGCTTAGAAGAACTTCGTAATGTCAAAAGGCTCCCCTTTGCTCTGATGGCTATGCCCACTAATGGTGTTTAGCAACACCTTTAGTGCTTATAAGCACACTTTGGAACCTTGTACACTTGATGAAGCTTGATGACAATGAGGCTTATAAACACCTCATGGTGTATGTCCACCACTTCACAAGATCTGGAACAAAAGCACTTAAGTGATTAAGATCAAATAAAACAAGGATTAGTGTAAAAAAACACTATTTTGAAGCTTTTATTGAAGCTTCCATGGCTTCCTCACAGGGCAGCCCTGGTTTTGTGGCTCTTCCATGCACGTCGAGCATGCATTGCAACTCATATATTGAATGGAGACCCTTCAAACTATGGGCTTCAAAAGCTCTAAGCTTTGTTGTACGACACTACGGCTATAGAAAAAATATATCGGCCAACGTTGCGGCTTAGAGAGACCAAAGCCACTAATTACCCGTACAAAACTATGCGCCGCCAAGAGATCATCATAATAGAAGTAGATGTGCTTTACATATGGGTAACCATGCACATCCTTACAAAGAAGGCATAAGTACTTGCATTGGTAAAAATTTGGAAGAGAAGGTGAATTGTGAGACCCCTGACCTCTCTGCGCATCAAATTCTTGAGTGCTAACAGCAGAAGTAGCAACCTCACGCACAAGGTAGAGCTTCCCACTCGGGGCGGCCTCTCCCATGGATGTCTGAGCAAGCGACTAGTTCGGACTTGGTTCATAGAGATCATCGCTTTTTTTCCCTCAAACTGAGGCTTAGTCGTTGATTCTTTCCCATAGAACAAGAATTACCCTGTGACCTACTTCAACTATCGTAACTTAAACATAACTAAACTTTATTATAGGAATCTACCTATCCAGTCTACCGGCCCATGGGTTATAGCCAACCGCCCAACCATTGTATTGGTGGGATCCTTCTTTATAAAAATTTTGTTACGTTTTGTCCCGAGTACCAGGGAAAAGAGTTCCCAGGTCCCCTAGCCGGCACTCATGCAAAATATAAAATAGACACACCGCTTACGCACCCAATATGAAATTGCCTTTTTCTCAGATTCATCTATTTTCAAGACATAACTGCAATAAAACCACAATGTTTCCATCATAATCCTCAATATTCTAGTTCCATTGTTTTTACAATCAAGTGTCATCCTGAGGACTCTTCGTTTTGAAGACCAACTAGTTAACCAACGAGATCCAATCTCATAGTTTCCAGTTCACTTAAATAATTTCTCGCTAATCCATCAATATCTCCCTTGACATACGCATGGGTGTCCTAGCATTCGCGAGCCCGTGCATCACTTGGTCAGAACCCTCTAGGATCCTCCTTATGTATCCTAATTACTTGAATTTATTCCTAGATTTATTTCCTAAAGATATTTCTTCATTTATCTCATAAAATAATTGTGATTTCTAATCACAAGGATAAACATCCAATAATATGAAAATTCATTCTACTTTGGATAAAATAACTGTGATTTCTAATCGTAAGTGTAAACATCCCCAATAATATGAAAATTCATTCTACTTTGGATATAATATAATTATAAATAACTCTACTCATGAATAATGGAATTTAACAAGGATATTTCTTTTTCTAAATGATCCTTTACTAAATATGCATACATCATTTTATTAAAATATTGATATAGAAATATTATTAATTATTCTTTTCTCCATTTGAACCTAGGCATCAACATGCCATAATTATCTACATAGAAATATGATAAAACTTTCTCTTTTTGATACCAAAATTAATTATGCGTACTCCTATTTAAAGATACGATGAAAATTTCTCTTTTCACAAATAAAAATATCCATGTATATACATACCATGAATATACCTATTTAAAATATAAAAAAAATTATCTTTTAATATTTAAAATCTTTATACATAGAATATCATGAAAATTCCTCTTTTTGACATCTAGATATTTATGCATGCACATACTATGAATGTATCTAAGTCATAAATGTAACAAAAATCCTTCTTTTAGCATTAAAAAGTTTATGCATAGAATATGATGAAAATTCCTCTTTTTGCATTATCAAATTTATGCATAAACATAACTACATAAAAATATGGTAGGACTTACTCTTTTAATGTAAAAATGCTTTATGCATAAACTTAAGCATAACTACATCTAGGCATCTTGTTTATTAAAAAAATACCCAAATATAACTTCCAAATGAAATAATTACAAGAATGTTAGCATAAGCTCTCTTTCATCTTAAAATGAATAAATATGAATTTTATTAACATAAAAACAAGCTTAAATGAATCAACCTCATGTTTAAGTAGATTAAAAATCATAAAAATGTTTGATCTCCATCTCTAGCTTGTTAGGCCTAGAGTTTTGGGTAAGAAAATGGGATTAGAATTCAAGCTAATCCTTCCAAGAAGGATTTAACCATAAAAGTGAGTATTCTTACAAAAAAAAGAGACATTACAAATAAAAAACAATACATTTAAGCATAAGAGATTAACAATAATTCATTTAAACAACATAAATTAATAAGGGCATGGTTTTAAGAAGAAACCATGAATTATAATGCTTCCCAAGAATGTAGAGAGGTTAGGAAGAAGATTACCATCCAAGAAGAGAGTAAAACATCATTGTTTTAGGATTACCCTTGGTTTTTGGCTTGATTCTTTAGGAAGATGTGTAGCCCTCAAAGAATAAGCTTGGCCACCAAGAAGAACACGGTAATCTCCAAGAGAAGACGAGGATTAGTGAAGCTGCAAAGCTTCACAATGGAGAGGCAAGGTAGAGGGATAATGGAATTACACTAAAATGAAAATTACATTAGCAGGTAAATACACTAAGATGAAAATACAAAGGAATGGGGTTCTATTTATAGGAGAGGGAGGCCATCAACCAAGTCCAACTGGGATCTAGAGGCCTCTAGCTTTAGTTTGATCCAATTTGGAAAAGTTTTGAACGAGTTAGGCCCACTTTTCTAATCTATTTTGAAAGAGGAGAGATGAAATATCTCATTTTTTTTTTAAATTAAAAATTGGGGGCAATGATAGAATTTGTGTGCCTCCTTCTCATGAGCTCTATAAGATTCCTCCCTCCAGCTTTTGAGGTGTGCAGGTGTAAGAAACTCCCCTTCTGATCTTATAATTATTCCCCTCTCTAAAATAAAAGAAAGATCCTGTTTTACCTTGTTTTGGCCTGGAGAGAGAAAATGTCTAGAGGGAGGTAATTCAAAATTGAGATATTTTTGGATATAAAAATTCTCCTAGTGTCTAAAATGGTTTTCCTTGAAATAGAAATTCAAAAAGAACTTTCCAATGTGCAATTGGAATTAATTGAAAATAGGTAAAAAGGACCTTAGCCTAAGGGTCTAAATTTTTAGAAATTTTTGGATTATGGTCCAATTAAGGTTCCTATGGGACCAATAAGATTAATCCAAATGTAGGGAAGTGATAAATTGAAGAATAAAAGAAAAACCCCCAAAAATGAGTAAATGCTCACATAAGATGAAGAGTTGACTGAGTACAAGGTTTATTAGTTAAAATTAAGAGATATTTAGAGGAAATGATGCATTTTTGACACCTCAGTGTGGGGATATCCCCTCATGAAGGAGGCACCTATTTCACATGTATGGAGGAGTTTTAAACTAAAAAATAATGAGATATTTTCATCTCAGCTCTCTCTTGTTTCAACTAGATCCAAAAAGTAAGCTAAACTGACCCAAAAATGGTCAAAATTTTACCAAACTGATCTGGAAATTTCTAGAATTAGTTTGCTTGGTTAGAGGCTCACTTTCTCCTATAAATAGAAGCCTCACCCTTTGTAAAAGCTTAATGGCATTTATCCACTGTTACTCTCTTGTCTTGAGCCATTTACATTGAATTTTTAATAATTCAATTGTTTTTGGCCTAATCCTCTCCAAAGTGAACTGGTGGCCACTCTTGCTTCAAACAAGAGTAGAACCCTCAATCCCTCAAGCCAAAGGAGTGCTTACAAGCTCTATGTAAGTTAATTTTCTTACTTGTTAAATTTTAAATCTATGTTTTATAATAAATTGAATTAAATTCAAATGCTATGCCTTGATGAAAAGGCCACCCCCTTCTCTTCTTTACATTCCAGCCTTTCTTAATCCTAGAAAGATTAACTAAAGGATTAATTAAACTCTTCTTATTTTTTAATATCTTGAATTTAAAAAATTATGTATATTAGAGTTCTATGAATCTAATTTGGGTTAATTTCAGTCAATTAAAGAATGATAAAAATGAGAAATGGTCAACCATACAAAGGAGGTTATGGCAAAATTTTTCAAAATTAAGTGAAAAAGAAAGTTTGTTTTTATGTTATTCCAAAAGAGTAATTCCCACCATTTTTGCATCTAAAAGAAATATTCTGATTACTCTGTGTACATATTCACCTATGAATATGCATGGATATCACTGATATTAGTCATTAAAACTGATTTTTATGCATAGAAAGATGCATAAAGGATTTATTTTTATTTCAAAAAGTGTTATTCTCATTAAAGTTGATTTTTATGCATAGAAAGATGCATAAAGAAATTATTTTTATTTCAAAAGTGTTATTCTCATTAAAATTGATTCTCATGCATAGAAAGATGTATAAAGAATTTATTTTTATTTCAAAAGTGTTATTCTCATTAAAATTGATTCTCATGCATAAAAAGATGCATAAAGGATTTTTTTTTTCAAAAGTGTTATTCTCATTAAAATTGATTCTCATGCATAGAAAGATGTATAAAGGATTTATTTTTATTTCAAAAGGTGTTATTCTCATTAAAATTGATTCTTATGCATAGAAAGAGGCATAAAGGATTTATTTTTTATTTCAAAAAGTGTTATTCTCATTAAAATTAATTCTTATGCATAGAAAGATGCATAGGATTTATTTTTATTTCAAAAGTGTTACTCTCATTAAAGTTGATTTTTATGCATAAAGAATCTTTATATCAAAATTAGAATTCTCTTAAATTCTATGAATAGATGTGATGAGATGTGATGTGAATCAAATAGATGTGAATGAATTGATGGATGGGATGTGATGTGAATAGATGTAATGAGATATGATGTGAATCAGATAGATGTGAATTAATGGATGGGCGGGATGTGAATGTGCATGTGAAGAATGGATGTGAATGTATATGTGAAGAATAGATGTGAATGTGCATGTGAAGAATGGATGTGAATGTGCATGCGAAGAATGGATGTGAATGTGTATGTGAAGAATGGATGTGAATGTGCATGTGAAGAATGGATGTGGATGTATGTGAAAGAATAAATGTGGACGTGTATGTGGATGTGAAGTGATAGATATGGATGTATGGATAGATGTGAGTAGTCATGCATGTGAACGATTGGATGGATGTGGATGAATGAGATGAGATGTGTATGAATGAGATATGATATGGATAGAAGTGATGTGTATGAATGAGATATGATATGGATAGAAGTGATGTGAAATAATGTGGATAGAATACATGTTATGGGATGGTTATGAGAATGAATGTGGTGGAGATGAATGAATGAATTTGATGGATATGAATGAATGTGATGTGATGGATGTAAATGGACATAATGATGTAAATGAATGTGATGGATGTGAATAGATGTGATGTAATGTGAATCGGGATGTGAATGAATGAGATGTGATGTCATGTGAATTAGGATGTGATGTAAATTGGGATAGATGTGATATGTGATGTGAATGAATATGATGTGATGTGATGAGATGTGGATATGGGTAGATGCGAGTGATGAGAATTGATGTGGATAAATGAGAAAAGATGTGATGAGATGGAAAAAGATGTGATGTGAATGGGAATACATATGAAATAAATGAGGATTGATGTGAAATAATGTGGAAAGACGAGAGTTCGTTATAGAAACTGTATTTATGACATGTTTTTAAATGACTGTTTTATGTCAAGAATGCTGGGGAAGCATTTTGACCGTCTTGTGAATGAGGTCGTGGTGGAGACCTTATCTGATAAAATTACAAACAGCTCACGTAGAGTCAATGGAGGACGTCTCGCGTAGCAAGGTCGGCCGAGGTCTTGACCAGCCTTGGTTCGATTTAAAAGGTAAGCTTCCGGTACGGTGGATGAGGAACCAAGGAAGCGACTTATGAGTGAAGCGCTAGGTGACTTGCGAAGGATCCTAGAGGGTGCTGACTATACGGTGCTCGGTGGGTTGCCAAAGATACCCACATGTGCGTCAGGAAAGATATTGGAACAAGGAGTAAGAGTTGTTTTCTGAATTTGGGCATGGATCTGGTTGATTGACCTTGCTGGTCCTTAAAAGATGAGTCCATGGCTCTTTTATATGGATCTATTGGTTGATCTTGCTGATCTGCAACAACGGAGATTCCATTTTGATTTTATAAGTGAATATATTGCCGGGTACTATGAGCTAGGAACTATCGAAAAGGCCCCTGAGTGGACACAGTCTGGTTGCCAATGATGCCATAGGTACACCGATGAAGGAATGATTGAAAATTAGAATTCAACAAGATATTTTGGGGGATTATGATCAGTGACACTATGGTTTCATTAAATGATTATTTTAAAGACATCTGATTCTGTGATAAAGGCAATTTCATATTGGGTGTGTACAGTGGTGTGACTAGTTTTAAGTTTGCATGAATATCCGGCTAGGGGGCCTTGGAACTCTTTTCCCTAGTACCCGGGACAAAACCTAACCAAATTCTTAAATGGATCCCATCACTACAGTGGTTGGGCGGTTGGCTAGGCGGTTGGTTAACCCACGGGACTGGATGGGGTTAGGCTGGTTGGACTGATGGATCCCTAAAATGTGACTTAATTCTGTTATGGTACGATAGATGAAGTAAATCCCAGATAAAAATTGTTCTATGGTGGAAAAGAATCAACGGCTGTGCCTCTCTATGAAGAAAAAAGCGTTGGTCTCTATGATCGAAGTGCAATCTTTTCCTTGATCTAACTATGGGACTTACGGATTCGGTCAGATCAGTTTAGTTAGTTAAGGCTTTTGACTACGTTAGAGTAAAATTATCTTGGAGGAATCGCCCGTGCTTTTCGAGCGCGGGAAGTTTTTTCGGGTTCGGTTTTGGAAGAATCAATAGATTAGTCTCTTGTCCGAATATCCGTGGTGGTAGGCGAGGCCCTGAGTGAGGGACCCTGCCCCGTGCAAGAAGTACTACTTCCGCTGCAAGCACCCTTGAATTCGTTGCATGGTGGGGACAAGGGTCTTTCAGCTGGTATAAGAGCAAATTAGCTAATGTGGATCAACCGAGAAGCCAAAAATGTCAAAAATTTATGAAGTAGTAGTAAAAGGTTATAATTGTGTGATGAAACTCATACAAATTTATATCCATATTGAAATTCATAGATTAGTAATTGGGTCTTCAAATGGAAGTACCGCAATTGCATGGAATCCTTGACTTGCTTGAAGCCTAGACATGATGATATTTACCTTACAATTCCAAGGACCATGACTAACCATATATACCGAGGGTATAACTGTAGCTCTTTACTGGCAATATATACGAGTAAATCTAAGACCTTGAAATAATAAGTAAATAATAAGCAAAAATGCTATCCAGATGATGAATTCGAATGTGGTTGATATGGTTTTAAAATTTTGGTTGAGAATTGATGAGTTGATTTAGATTCTGATTGAAAAAATGATGATTCCTGAATTTTGGTTGAAAAGTGATTAGTTGAGCAAAACCACAATGATGATGAATGGAACGAGTCCTTGTGATGATGTTCGTAACTGGAATGACGATAATGACTTCAGCAAATCACTATGAGATTAGTGGATTGTGCTGACATATTACTACTGTTAACACTTGACCCAGTTGATCAAGTTAAGGGATGTCAAATTAAAAATCTTCTTAATTGAAAATTCACATGGAGGACTGTTCAGATGGAAATTTCGGTCTAATGGACCATTATTGTGTTAAAGATATGAATGATATGATCTGAAAGAATTATTATATGATGATGAGTTCTATATAAGATCCCAGGATTCTATTGGGTTCACCAGACTATAAAGAACCCCAGAATCAGTTGGAGGCTTAAGGGAAAGAGTTGTCCTCTAGCTCGCGAGATGAGGACATCTCGCATTTTTTAAGTAGGGTAGGATGTAAGATTCCTCCCTCTAGCTTTTGAGGTGTGCAGGTGTAAGAACCCTTCTGATCTTATAATTATTCCCCTCTCTGAAATAAAAGAAAGATCATGTTTTGGCCTAGAGAGAGAAAATGTCTAGAAGGAGGTAATTCAAAAAATTGAGATATTTTTGGATATAAAAATCCTCCTAGTGTCTAAAATAGTTTCCCCTGAAACAGAAATTCAAAAAGAACTTTCCAATGTGCAATTGGAATTAATTGAAAATAGGTAAAAAGGACCTTAGCCTACGGGTCCAGGTTTTCAAAATTTTTTGGATTATGGTCCAATTAAGGTTCCTATGGACCAATAAGATTAATCCAAATGTAGGGAGGAGATAAATTGACTGAGTACAAGGTTGTTAAAATTAAGAGATATTTAGAGGAAATGATGCATTTTTGACACCTCAGTGTGGGGATCTCCCCTCATGAAGGAGGCACCTAATACACATGTGTGGAGGAGTTTTAAACTAAAAAATAATGAGATATTTTTATCTCTCCTCTCTCCTATTTCAACTAGATCCAAAAAGTAAGCTAAACTGACCCAAAAATGGTCAAAAATTGACCAAACTGATCTGAAAAATTCTAGAATCAGTTTGCTTGGTTAGAGGATCACTTTCTCCTATAAATAGAAGCCTCACCCTTTGTAAAAGCTTAATGGTGTTTATCCACTGTTACTCTGCTCTGTCGTGAGCCAGTTACATTGAATTTTTTAATAATTCAATTGTTTTTGGCCTAATCCTCTCCAAAGTGAATTGGTGGCCACTCTTGCTTCAAACAAGAGTAGAACCCTCAATCCCTCAAGCCAAAGGAGAGATTACAAGCTCTATGTAAGTTGATTTTCTTACTTGTTTAATTTTAAATCTATGGTTTTCTTGATTTTTATGTTTTGCAGTAAATTGAATTAAATTCAAATGCTATGCCTTGATGAAAAGGCCACCCCCTTCTCTTCTTTACATTCCAGCCTTTCTTAATCCTAGAAAGATTAACTAAAAGATTAATTAAACTCTTCTTATTGTTTACTCTCTTGAATTTAGAAAATTGTGTAGATTAGAGTTCTATGAATCTAATTTGGGTTGATTTAAGTCAAATAAAGAATGATAAAAATGAGAAATGGTCAGCCATACAAAGGAGGTTATGGCAAAATTTTCTAGAATTTTATGGAAAATAAATTTTATTTTTATGTTATTCCAAAAGAGTAATTCCCACCATTTTTGCATCTAAAAGAAATATTCTGATTACTCCATGTACATATTCACCTATGAATATGCATGGATATCACTGATATTAATCATTTAAAATTAATTTTTTTGCATAAAAAGATACATAAAGAATTTATTTTTATTTCAAAAAGTGTTATTCTCGTTAAAATTGATTTTTATGCATAGAAATATGCATAAAGGAATTATTTTTATTTCAAAAGTGTTATTCTCATTAAAATTGATTTTTATGCATAGAAAGATGCATAAAGGATTTATTTTTATTTTAAAAGTGTTATTCGCATTAAAATTGATTTTTATGCATAGAAAGATGCATAAAGGATTTATTTCTATTTCAAAAGAGTTATTCTCATTAAATTTGATTTTTATGCATAGAAAGATGCATAAAGGAATTTTTTTTATTTCAAAAGTGTTACTCTCATTAAAGTTGATTTTTATGCATGAATAGATGCATAAAGAATCTTTATATCAAAATTAGAATTCTCTTAAATTCTATGAAATGATGTGATGAGATTCAAATAGATGTGAATGAATGGATTGATGGGATGTGATGTGAATAGATGTAATGAGATGTGATGTGAATCAGATAGATGTGAATGAAAGGATGGACGGGATGTGAATGTATATGTGAAGAATGGATGTGAATGTGTATGTGAAGAATGGATGTGAATGTATATGTGAAGAATGGATGTGGATGAGTATGTGAAAGAATGGATGTGGATGTATGTGAAAGAATGGATGTGGATGTGTATGTGAAAGAATGTGATGTGACATGAATATATGTGGATGTGAAGTGATAGATATGAATGTATGGATAGATGTGAGTAGCCATACATGTGAACGATTGGATGGATGTGGATGAATGAGATGAGATGTGTATGAATGAGATATGATGTGGATAGAATACATGTGATGGGATGGTTATGAGAATGAATGTGGTGGAGATGAATGAATGAATGTAATGGATATGAATGAATGTGATGTGATGGATGTAAATGGATGTGATATGAATGAATGTGGTGGAGATGAATGAATGTGACGTGATGGATGTAAATGGATGTGATGTGATGGATGTAAATGAATGTGATGGATGTGAATAGATGTGATGTGATGTGAATCAGGATGTGAATGAATAAGATGTGATGTCATGTGAATCAAGATGTGAGTGAATGAGATGTGATGTAAATTAGGATATGTGATATGTGATGTGAATGAATATGATGTGATGAGATGTGGATATGGGTAGATGCGAGTGATGAGAATTGATGTGGATAAATGAGAAAAGATGTGATGAGATGGAAAAAGATGTGATGTGAATGGGAATACATATGAAATAAATGAGGATTAATGTGGAGAACAATGTGGGAAGACGAGAGTTTGTTATAGAAACTGTATTTATGACATGTTTTTAAATGACTATTTTATGTCAAGAATGTTGGGGAACCATTTTGATCGTCTTGTGAATGAGGTCGTGGAGACCTAATCTGATAAAGTTGCAACAGCTGATAGAGAGTCAATGGAGGATGTCTCACGTAGCAAGGTCGGCCAAGGTCTTGACTAACCTCGGTTCAATTTAAATGCTGAGCTTCCAGTACGGTAGATGAGGGACTAAGGAAGCGGCCTATGAGTGAAGCGCTAGGTGACTTGCGAAGGATCCTAGAGGGTGCTAACCATATGGTGTTTGGGCTCTGGGTCACCAAAGATACCCACACGTGCATCAAGGAAGATATTGGAACAAGGAGTAAGAGTTGTTTTCTGAATTCGGGCATGGATTTGGTTGATTGACCTTGCTGGTCCTCAACGGATGAGTCCATGGCTCTTTTATATGGATCTATTGGTTGATCTTGCTGATCTTCAACGGAGATTCCATTTTGATTTTTATAAGTGAATATATTGCTAGGTACTATAGGCAAGGAACTATCGAAAAGGCCCCTGGGTGGACAGGTGGTGAGCATTCTGGTTGCCAATGATGCCATAGGTACACCAATGAAGGCATGATTGAAAATTAGAATTCAATCGGATATTTTGGGGGATTATGATCAGTGACACTATGGTCTCATTAAATGATTGTTTTAAAGACATCTGATTCTGTGATAAAGGCAATTTCATATTGGGTGTGTAAGTGGTGTGACTAGTTTTAAGTTTACATGAATATCCAGCTAGGGGGCCTAGGAACTCTTTTCCCTGGTACTCGGGACAAAACCTAACCAAATTCTTAAATGGATCCCATCACTACAATGGTTGGGCGATTGGCTAACCCACGGGACAGGATTGGGCTGGACTGATGGATCCCTAAAATGAGACTCAATTCTGTTATGGTACGATAGATGAAGTAAATCCCGGATAAAAATTATTCTATGCAAAAGAATCAATGGTTGTGCCTCTCCAATCAGGAAAAAAGCGTTGGTCTCTATGATCCAAGTGCAATCTGTAAAATTATCCTAGAGGAATCGCCCGTGCTTTTCGGGAGAGGGAAGTTTTTCCGGGTTTGGTTTTTGAAGAACCGATGGATTAGTCTCTTGTCCGGATATCCATGGGTGAGGTCCTCAGACGCGTGAGGTACCTTGCCCCATGCAAGAAGCACTACTTCCACTGGTAGCACCCCTGAATTCGTTGCATGGTGGGAAAAGGGGTCTTTGAAGCTCCACTCACCCTCCGAAGGTGTCAAAATTTCATTTTTTTACTAATAAATCCCAGTACTAGTCAACTCTTTATCTTATGTGAGAATTTACTCATTTTTGGTAGATTTTCTTTTATTCTTGCATTTTTCTTATTCAAATACTAAGATTAATCCCATTGGCCCTTTAGAACACTCTTTGGACCCTTAATCCATAATTTTCTAAAAATGGGTATCCTTAGGCTAAGGTGTCTAATGCACATATTCAATTAATTTCTAATGCATATTAGAAAACTCTTTTTAAACTTCTCTTTCAGGGGAATTCATCTTAGATTTAACCACTTCTTGGGTTCTCTACCATATCATGATCGAAGGATGTCTTCTATTACTTGGTTCACTCTTTCAGTTTGGCCATCTGTCTGGGGATGATAAGCTATACTGAGATCTAAGAAAGTTCCCACTGCTTTGAAGAATGTAGTCCAGACCTTGACGTGAACTTAGGATCTCTGTCACTCACTATCCTTTTGGGTAAGTCATGCAACCTAAAAATCTCCTTGAGGAGGAAGACTCTGGCAACATCCACTGTAGTGTAGATTTCTTTTACTGGAATCAGATGGGCAACCTTGGTTAATTTTCAACTACCACAAAAATGGAGTTGTAACTTAATTGCACTGACGGTAATCGAGTAACAAAATCTATACTGACACATTCCCATTTCATCTATGGAATGTCTAAGGGATGCAGCTTTCCTGGCATGTTAACCCTTTCTGCCTTGACTCTTTGACATATTAAACACTGACGCACATGATTAAGTACATCCTTTTTGAGCCATGGAAGAAGCTCTTCTTTACAGACATGTAGGTCTTTATGAACCCTAGATGTCCAGCTATCAGGCTATCATGGGCTTCTCTCAAAATTTTTCCCTTTGTTTCCTCATCATTGAGAATGCGTAGCCAATTATTGTAATACATGTATCCTTTATCCACTTTGAACCCAATTATTGTAATACATGCATCCTTCATCCACTTTGTACCCAAGAACTCAACTCATTTCCTGAGGAGTCTTTCTTTCCTGCATAGGGGAAAAGAATTTGTCCTACATGATCTTCTCTCTTGCTTCAATGATCAACCAATTTGACACCAATGTTATTGCAAGCAAGGAGGCTTTCCTATTGAGCACATATGCTACCACATTTTCTTTCTCTGGCCGGTACTTAATCTCAAAATCAAATTCCTGCAAGGTCTGCATCCATCCTCTTTGACGCACGTTGAGATCCTTTTGGGTGAAGATCCACTTCAGATTTTGAGGATCTGTCATCAAGTTGAATCTCTGTCTCATCAAGTTGAATCTCTGTCTCATCAAGTTGAATCTCTGTCTCATCAAGTTGAATCTTTGTCCCAAGGGATAATGTCTCGACAACTTTAGACCATAAACTACTCAGAGTAACTCCAAGTCATGGAAACCATAATATCTCTCATGCGTTCTGAGTTTTCTGGATTCATAGGCTACTGCATGACCTTCCTGCATAATTGCACCTCCTAGGGAGAAACCACTAGCATCTGTTACTACTTCAAAGGGTATGGAAAAATCTGGCAATTTTAGAACAAGGTTGGTTACTAAAGCTATCTTTAGCTTATCAAAAGCACTCTGATACATAGCGGTCCAATGAAATAGGGTACTCTTCTTGAGAAGGTTAGTGAAAGGGGATGCTATCTGAGCATACCTAGGTGTAAATATTTGGTACCACCCGGTTAATCCTAAGACTCCTCTGACTTCTTTCACTGTTTTGGGCTCTGGCCAATCTATGACTACTTGGATTTTTTATGGGGTCAGGAGAAATCCCATCCTTAGATACTATAAATCCCAAGTATGCAACATGGTCAGCAGAAAAAGTACACTTGCTCTTTTTTGCAAAGAGTTGGTGCTTCCTTAGGATCGCCAGGACTTTACGCACATGATCTTCATGATCTGCTGCATTCTTAGAGTATACCAGGATGTCATCAAAGAAGACAAGAACAAATTCATCCAAGTATGTTGTTGGGGCATTTGTTAATCCAAATGGCATGACTGTAAATTCATAATGCCCATATCAAGTATTGATGGCTGTCTTGGGGATATCTTGATCCTTAATTCTAATATGGTAATATCCAAATTTGAGATCTATCTTTGTGAACATTTGGGTTCCACTTAACTGATCCAAAAGTTCATACCTAGAAATAGGATATTTATTCTTGACTGTCAAACTGATTTAATCCTCTGTAATCAATAAAGAGTCTTAACATTCCATCAATTCTTTTTCTGAAAGAGAATGGACGCACCCCAAGGTGAAACACTGGGTCTTATGAATCCTTGCTCTCTAGCAGTTGTTCCCAACTGCTCCTTAAGTTCTATGGCTTTTGGGACCGTCATCTTTTATGCACGCTGGGCTATCGGCTAAGCTCCGAGGGTTAGCTCTATCTCATGATCTACTTCACGAGTCAAAAGCATCTCAGTCAACTCTTCTAGGAATACATCAGCATACTCACTTAGCCACTCTGCTTCCTTAGCCTTGGATTTTCTATCTACTGGATTCATTTTAATGACATAGACAGCTTGCTTCTTTCTGAGTCCCTTCAGCAACTTAGAAGCTTTGTCTAATTGCAAAACTGGGGATCCAAAAATTCCAGTTCCTTGAACTTGATTCTCGTGAAGGCTGAGGAAAGAGATGGTTCCATTGTGACAGTGAATGTTAGCTTGATTCTTATGGAGCCAATCCATAAGAATGTTAGCTTGATTCTTATGGAGCCAATCCATTCAAGGGATTACGTCATAGATTCCCAAGGGTAAGGCTCTGAAATGGCAATCTGTTACATTCCCATCTAGATTAAACTAAATATGGTCTATCCCATGGTGTGTGAAAAGAATCTTCCCACCACTAGCCAATTCTACTTGCATAGGTCTCCTTGTTTTCTAATCTAGGACTAACTTACGCTAGTATCTTGGGGAAATAAAAGAATGTGTACTGCCTGAATCAATCAAAAGCTTAAAGTGCTTACCCTTGTACTCTGCTGGAGTCTGAAGGACTGAGAACTGACGATTTTGCCCTCTATGTTCAGTGGCGGCATAAATCTATCCTCTTTCTTTCTCCACTAGATCAGCTACTATTGTGCAACTCTGGCTGTTGTTGTCTGGGGTGGAACTCTCTCTCTCTGGCTTCCCCAATTCTGGGAGGGGGTTATGAGACTACTCTGCATCATTGAGGCTGTAGGCTGACCTGGTATTCTTTGGGGGTTGCCCTGATTTTGGCGAGAGGCACCTTGATTAGAGGCTGACCTGTTATTCTTTGGGGGTTGCCCTGATTTTGGCGAGAGGCACCTTGATTAGATTAATACAAAGGGGTTGGTCTAGGCATTCTAGGACCTTGGATTCCTTGGCCCATTGGCATAGAACAAGTTGGTTAATCCTTGAGCTGGTGCCCAAAACCTTGAGAGTCAAAACATTTGTTTTCACTTCGAAGCTCTTCCTTTTGCATCCTGGAAAGAGCTGGAGTTCTGGAAAATGTGCTCCGAAAAAGGCCTTTCTTCCATTCTGAAACTTCCCGTCTCCTAGTTTTGATTAGGACTTGCTATCTCTTAGGAGGTGGAAAGTTGGAAGTACTTCCTGCGGTTTGGAATCTTTTGAAGGACAAGGGTGCTGGCTTCGGTGGGACCTTGAAAACAAAGGCCTTGGCAAAATCCTTTTCCATCTGCACTGCTTTCGGCCATATAAATTGGCTTAGCATTCTTCACCAGGGTATCCAAAGGTTCGTTCATTCCCCAAATGAACCTGACCATCAGCTGTTCTTGATCTAGCGGTGGCGAGTATTTGAGGAGGAGAGCGAATGCCTAGTGATATTCCTTTGTGGTTTGACTTCCTTGGCTTAGCTCCAAGAACTCGCTCATATTTGTTTCCAAGAAGCGTGGAGGACATAATCTCTTTCTAAGGTATGCTTTGAGATCGTCCCACGTCTGGGTGTTTCGATCCAAGCGGTTTGTCTTGCAGTGATTCCTCCATGCTACTCTGGCTGTTTCTATGATCTTCAGCCTAGCAAGAGCCACCTTACTTTTCTCATTGTAACCTATGACATATCGAAGTACTCCTCCATAGCATCGATCCAGTTTTCTACAGCCTCACCTAAGTGTTCCCCTTCACCCTTGAATGGACCTGGCTGAGACCTGTGTAGAGCTTTGTGAACGTCAGGGTCATCCTCATCCGTATGAGGATCTGGCTGTCTACCACGATTCGCACGTCTCATGATTCTGCCAAAAGGATACATCGTTAAATTTTCTATTTGACAAGTTGTTCCGAGATTCTAGACTTAAGAAGTTCAAAATTAATTCATTCAACAAGGTGATCGTTCTTCTATAGATCCACCATGACATATGTCCTAAGAAAACAGAACTTATTCTTATAAACTCAATATCTAGTGTTCATAATCACTTAGACAACTGGAATTTTTGCAAAATATTCTTTATTTACATAAGGTTTGTAATATATACATAGAGCAACATGGCTCCAAAAAGTCAATGCCTCAATAATTGCATACGCTATTAAAAGACTAAGGTCATGTAAAAGGGTAGGAGAAGGGTGTGTGTGTGTGTGAAATGGACTTATGGTCCACTAGCTCACCTATTTAAAGGCAAAGCTAGAAGGCATTTGATAAGGTGCAAAGGCCAAGTTGTATGTCGTCTAAGCAACTTAATAAGCAAGATCTCTTCTTATATTTTGAGGTCTCTCTCCTCCACATGTTTGAATCTAGCATGAGCACCATGTTTTCTCAACATGGTATCTAGAGCTTGGGTAGATTAGGTTACACTTTTTGTGGTGTAGACTAGGTTATTCTACATCCTGTTTTTTGTGAATTTGAACCCCTTGCCCACTGTGGAGGAGCTCCAAAGGAGGAGCTCCAGCAAGCAAAGGAGGCCAAATCTTCTCACGCTTTCTTCTTGGCAACCTTTAGCTTTTGGCAAAATTTTCTTAAATTTTGTGGAAGTAAAGTTTATCTTTAGGTTATTCTAAAAGAGTAATCCCCACCGTTTGTGCATTCTAAAAGAATTTTTTTTAATTATAAAAGTGTTATTTTCATTGAATTCAATTTCTATGCATGGAAAGATGCATAATAGAACTTCTTTTTATTTTAAAAGTGTTATTCCTATTAAATTGATTTTATGTATAAATAGATGCATATAAGGATTTTCTTTTATATAAAAATGTTATTTCCATTGAAGTTGGATTTTATGCATATATAATTTTTATATCAAAATTAGATTTCTCTATAATTCTACGTTTAAATTTCTATGAGTATTGGTAAGTGAATAAGTAAATACTCTGAGAGAGGAATTTCTATCGTTTCATATTCACTCAGATTCTAAAGAAAAAAATTCAGAAAATCTATCGAAGTCAGAATTTCAGATAAATGATTAATTTATACCTTATCAAAATTCATGATTAATTTAGAAATCAATTAAGTGAATATTCAATGAATGAAATTCAGTAAAATGTAATTGAAATATCACCCCTTTTTTGAGAAAGATAGTTCAGGAAGAAGAACCTTATCAGACTCAAATCTTGAATCAGACTATGACCAAGACCAAACTCTTTTATTAGTTTCAAGGAAAGACGATGTGACCAAATTAGGAAAATACACTCAAATCTCCCACCAAATCTAAAACTAAGTTGAGACTCTTTGAATTGATCTGAGGATCAAGGTTATAGAATTTGACGACTTCTGTTTTGAAATTCAGTATTACTTGTATGAAGTTTTGGGGATACTGATTTGAGATATACTCATTGTATTCAAAAGAAAATCAAAACTGAAAACTTGCATAGAAACCCTATTTTCTTAAAGAACTGTCTTACGCCAGAATGCTGGAGAGAGCATTTGGTATATATGTTTTTCTAAGGGAAGCTCGGTTGCAACAGCTGGCTGGGAGTGTTCAAAGGACAGCTCACGCGGCAAAGCTTGCCCAGGTCTGACCAGCCTTGGTACGGTTAAAATGTTGCGCTTTCGGTACGATGGACGAGGACTGACAAAGCGATCCCTGAGTGAAGTGCCACAACACCTAAGGAGGATCCTGGAGGGTTCTGACCAAGCGATGCATGGGCTCACGGTGCCTAGGACACCCATGCGTATGTCATGGAAGATATTGTATGATGGACCAATAATTATTGTAATCTGTTATACTGGATCTCATTTGTTGACCAACTGGTCTCAACGGAGAGTCCAGAGTGATACTGCTTTTTTTTAGAAACAAGGATTGGATGGAAATTTTAAGTTATGACATCTGTAACCAATAACTGTTTGTCAATGGATTGTTTTATAAGTTAAAGTTTAAGAAGAAGTGTGTGTGTATTTGTATTCGAAAGAAAAAGTTTTAAGAAAGGCATTCAATTATGGGTGGGTGAGTAATTGACTGGTTCTACCAATTCTAGTGGTTGGGCGGTGGCTAACCCATGGGCTGGATGGGGTTAGGCTAGAATCAGTAGAGTTTTAATAATAAAATTTAATAATAGCAATACGCTTAGAACTCGAGTTGTTAAATAAAAACCTGAAGACTTCTCAAATGAATAGATCAATGGCTGTGCCTCATTCAGTTAGAAAAAAAGCGTTGATTTCTTCAAGTTAAGTCTGTAATAGTTTTCCTTCTATCTGGTTTAACCAGGTCAAGGTTAGTTTAGTCTCTTAACCCTGTTAGAAAATCCATTAAGGAAATTAAAAAGGTGGAATCATCCTCGTTTTTCGGGCAAGGGAAATTTTCTCGGTTTCGGTTTTGGAATGACCACCAGATTAGTCTCGTGTGTCCAGACATTTAAGGGCGAGGCCCCAAGTGGGAAACCCTGCCCCGTGCAAGAGGAAGTTACTTCCGCTCCTCACAATAGGGGCAACTTATTCACTCTATGTATATTGATTGCACTATGTAATGCAACATCAAACTTGTATTGAGAGGAAGTTCCCTAATAGCTTCTAACACACTCAAAACATTTTCTTTTGGAGCATTATTTTTATCCATGTCAACAAAAAGCTTATTAAATTGAAACATACATTAGGAATTTTTTGGACCCAAAAAGGGCCTCCTTCAGGATCCTAATTTTAAGGGATTAGAGCTTAAAAAGCTGGGCTTAATGGAGACAAAGGCTATGATGACCCCTATTTTTTGCCTTGCCACATCAGCCATACCCCCCTAGTTTCACTTTTTAAAGGGAATATTCTCATACTCTCTCTCTTACTTTTTGACTTTTCTCATACTTTCTTACTTTTTGAATTTTTTATCTTCACTCTCTACAAATTGAATCTTTCTTGTTAGTTTGAAATCTTCTTTCTCATTAACTCCCACCATATCTCCCTTCCACATCAGTAAAACATTCTCGTATTTAGGTGGGCCCCAAAAAGTGAATTTTTTTTAACATTTTGAGGTAGAAAAAACACCACCCAACCAATATGTATGATGAAAATAATATTCTCCCTCCAAAAATCTTGTAATTCAAGGGTCACGTCAGAAGCCTGTCAGGAGCCAGTACATCCATAACTAACTGTCAGGTCCCCACAACCCCATAAGTATAACTAACTGTCAGATGTCAAAATTGTGGGGACCCCAAAAATTATTATTTTTTAATTTTTCTCATAAATGTAATTTATTGATGAAAAACTCCGTGTTAGTATATTTGTATATCAAAAATATCATTTTCTACCTAGAAAAACGGATTTGTGTTAAACCTGCAACAACAACAAAGTTTTAACAGTCTCTCTCTCTCTCTCTCTCTCTCTCTCTCTCTCTCTCTCTCTTTCTCTTTTCTTTAGCTTCTTCCTCTGCTTAGCTATGGAGCCTTTGCAAGCTGCGTGTATAGCTCCTTGTGAAGCTAGAAAACGAAAGGTTGATTTACACATTCGTATTCCTGAAGAGTATGGCAGCTCTAAAAAAACCCATCCTACTGATGCACAATCTATCCAAGCTCATAGGATAGCTAAGGAGAAAAATGTAGATCTTTGGGTTGATGGGCATCTCTATCCAGTTGACCTTCCATTAAGAGCAAACCCTCCTTTCTGCAATTTATCATCTTTTATGCAATTTGTTGGTGAAGGAGAGCTTGGCTTGTTAGGATACTGCAGAAGATTGACTACAAGTGGAGCTTGGCAAACCCATATTCTCCAATCTCAATTGCAAGCATCACAATTTAGCCTTTTACAATGTCAAGAAGGACTTAAAACATCATCAAATAAAATGAAAGAGATCCTCGTAGTAGAGAATGTGGAGAGGGATGCAAAGATTCAAAGGCTAGAGAAACTTATCAAACGACTCAAAGCAATGCCAAATGGTGCTCGTGAACGCAAAAAGACATTGGCTGGTATAGAATCTCTTGCATTTAAAGGTGGAGCATGGAAGAAAAGGATTTGTACAACAAAGTAAGTAACATAAACTTTCATTATGCACTCAGTGATTTAAACAAAATACTCATGATTTGTGTTCTACCAAGAATTTTCTGCAAGAGGTGTGTGGTTCTAATGAAGAGGGATGGAAGGATTTGGTCAAAGCCGTTCTGAATACCAAGGATATTCTCTCAATTATTACTGACCCTCATCATCCTAAAATATGCCAAGCTGTTGTCAACAATGTAGTGAATGAGATTACCACCTCCATTAATTCAACATGCTTGTGATGCGGTGCTGGAATCAGCATGAAAGGGTACCAAGCAATCCGTCAGGTTGTAAAAGATGCATTTGTAAGACAAGGAATCACTGGCACTTTATTTCCTATACTCAAGGTGATTCACAATGTCAAGCATATCAATAGTGATGATGTGCAGCGAGCTATAGGAAAGTTTTATCACATTGAGGGCACACTAACATTAGACACAGTGAGCTATAGGACAGTTTTATCACGTTGAGGGCACACTAACATTAGACATAGGGTCGAGCAGAAAGAAAATCAAGACAACAAGTATAGAATTTCACTATGATGTTTACAATAACATCTTTGTTGATATTGAGAGACTACAATAAGCCATGGTGAAGTTCTATGGTCTTTCACCAGAAGGTGAGAACTTGCAATTGCTACTGTTTATGTTTTTCAATAGAAAATGAAGATGATTATTTTGTTTTGAATATTGTAAATTACCGTTTATTTACAGTTTTGGGGAGCACACTTTCATTTGTGCTCAAGCTAGATGAGTGCCAAATTGTGAAAGGTCGGAAGCTAGAACCTATGAGCATTATGCTCATGAATGAGGCCATGATTTGTGAATGGGAAAAGACTACCAAACCAAGTTTTAGTGTGAAATCTGAGAAAGAGGTCTGGTGACTTGGTGCATTCGAGGTACCCTAGGAGACACATGAGGTATTGACATGGATGTTTGAAAGGACTCCCTGGATAACAGATGTAATCAAAAAGCAAATTGATGGTAGATGTAATCAAAAAGGAAATTGATGTCCCTGGATAACAGATGTAATCAAAAAGCAAATTGATGGATATTTGAAAGGACTCCCTAGATATTTGAAAGGACTCCCTAGATATTTGAAAGGACTCCCTGGATAATAGATGTAATCAAAAAGCAAATTGATGGTAGATGTAGAAAACATAGGAAAGTTCAAGGTGGATTGGCATCTTGGGGAAGATTTAAAGACAATTAAATGCATGATGGGTTGTGCTCAAGGCGCGACATCAAGATGGCCTTGTCCATACTGCAATGCTCAGATTGATATTCCTAGAGGCAGAAAAAGACAAATGGAAAAGTTATACAGAAGGTTGGTTCTATTGGGAAGGATGCCTCGAAAGGTCCCAAGAAAGGGAAGAAGCAACAAGAAGATGCAGTAGATCCAACTGAGTCAACTGATGATGAAGATGAGGAACAACCAAATGCAAGATGGGTGGAAGGTGTCATGTCTCGTGATATGCTAGGAGAACCAAACAAGAATTCAAATTGGAGCCCCATCATTAATTTTCCACTAAAGAATATTCACTTTTGCTTACTTCACACATTCTTGAGAATCTTTGATCGATTGCTTAAGTGCCATATTGATTATGCATTCACAATGCCTACAAAAGAGAGGAAAGTTGTAGCCCTTGGTAAATTAGAGCATCTTTTGAATTCTCTGGGCTGCCATGGTGGAAACGTGAAAATTGGAGTGAATAAGCAGGCCTCTGGTATGTCATACGAGGTTGCTCAAAAGGTCTTTATTATGACTAGATCAAAGGCAAGGAGATTTTTGGAGAAGCCAGAAAACATAGAGAATTCAAAGAAGACTTGGGGACTCTGGAGAGACCTGTGTGCAATCACCACAAATGTAGATTGTCCAATGCCAGCTCTTGTAAATATGCACAAACAGCTTTGGATAAATTTCAATAATATGGTTCACATTATGAATCAAAGTAGCACAACTGCCCAAGAACGAGCATCATTCCAACAACATATCATAGAATTCACCCAAAAGTGTGCTAGGTGGTTGGGGAGAGAGTAAAGTAACACACTATATGGTAAGTTGTACAGTAAAAAAATAAACTGGTGTTTTAACCTTGACTTTTTCTAATTAAATGCTATTGTCATGTGTATAGCACATAGTTTATGCGCATGGTGCGTATTTCATGAACAAGTATGGATCGCTCAACATGTGGAGTACCCAAGGGATGGAGAAATCACATTATAAAGCAAGAGGGGTTTATTTCAAAAATACAAGACATGGAGGTGGAGCTTCTGTAGGAGGAACATGTACAAACTCTCTACAAGAGAGATGTTCAATTGGTTTTATCGCTGGAAGGGTATTGGTTAGGGAGTGGGCCCAACAATCTAAGCTTGCGCAAGAGGAACACGCAAGGCTACAAAAAGTCATGCTCGGCTTGAATGGTTGCATACCAATGCTCCCCATAGGCATGGTGCTTGGCATGTAGGAATGAGGAGACAAGGGAGGCGTTGGGTTGTGCACACACCAGCATAAATCTAGATGTAATAAGGCTAAGAAAATAAGTTTAGTTAGGTTTTTTTTTCCCCTTTAAAAAAAACTATTAATAGTTCCTTCTCTCACTTCATTTGCATTTCACTTTTTTAGAGATCTTGAGCTCAAGATCTACGTAGACACCCACGTAAGGACACCAGCACATCACCATGTTAGCATAGTCATACATGGATATGGCATGCACCAAGAACACCGCACATGTTACCATGCCTTCACAAAACACAGTGCAAAGGCACCCAACGACCACATACCGGCAACACCACGGAAGAGAGTGACCCCTTGGATTCTAGGACACGCCCAATGGGATCACCAGAGTCCAACCCTCCTCCCACAGCAACACCAGTGCCACACACATGCAGGTCCTTCTAGTGTGGGAGCAAGTGTGTGAAGAAGACCCCGCAATGCAACCACCCCAGAGATAAAGACAGAGAGGCCAATGATGAGCAGTTCGACTGGGTTGGTGAAAAAATTCCTACATTACGCAGCAGCATAGGTGGCAAGACCCTACTACCAGGGCAGGGTCCCCTACCTACCCGGGAGGAACTTGATACATAGGTACCACAGCAACAGGAGGATGAGGATTCAGACTATGAGAGAGACCAAGAGGAGGTTCCTGCAAGTGCGCGCAAGCGTAGAAAGGTCAAGCTCTTTAAGCCAAGGAAGTCCCAACCTCACCAACGCACTAACACAACACAGAGAGATCCAAGGAGAAGGATGCGCCAAGGGCATAGGGCTCTACAAGAAATCAAGTTTTATCATAGGAACACTGAGTTGCTGATAAGAAGAGCCCCTTTTTCTCCCACAGTGAAGGAGATTCTCCAACGATATAGAACAGAGTTCCGTGTGCAGGGGATTTCCCTTGAAGCATTGCAAGAAGCCTTCGAGGCTTACCTTGTTGGGCTTTTTGAAGACACCAACCTCCTTGTAATACATGAAAAGAGGATTACCATATCTGCCAAGGACATGCAACTAGCTCGACGCATTTTGAGGCGAGCGAGACACGATCTAGAGATCTTAGATGTTAACCTTTTTTTTGAAGCAACTCTTTTGTTTCAAACCCCCCTTTGTAATAAGCCTATCTGGATTTCATTTGTAAAATTTTAAGTTTCTCTTACAATGTCTCGGTGTCATCATGTTTGTTTAACATGGAGTGTCTATCATGTGCCAGTTTGTCACCCAAGGCATCAGGACTGAGGAAGCTGTCCCAGAACAGTGCAAATTTGGTCTCAACGGCGATGTAGGCTTAAAATTCTTACTGTTGTGGCAGTTCTCCCCTAGCCACTCAAGATCATTTCTGATGCATTTATAATGAAGTTGAGCACACTAATTGTGAGAAACAGTAGTTTATAAGATAAAAACACCTTTAATCATGTGTAAAAATATAGTGTTTATCATCCAATGCATCAGAATTACTCCTGGAGGACTGGGGAAGCTATGCAAAAGCAGTGCAAATTTAGGCTCTGCAGGGCGGTGCAGGCTCAAAATTTGCACTGTTCTAGTGTTGCTCCCCCAGCCACTCAGGATCATTTCTGATGCATTTATAATGAAGTTGAGCACACTAATTGTGAGAAATAGTAGATTATAAGATAAAAACACCTTGTCATGTGTAAAAATATAGTGTTTATCATCTAATGCATCAGAATTGCTCCTGGAGGACTAGGAAAGCTATGTCACAACAGCGCGAATTTAGGCTCTGCAGTGAGACTCAAAATTTGCACTATTTTGGCACTGCTCCCCCAGCCACTCAGGATCATTTCTGATGCATTTATAATGAAATTGAGTACACTAATTGTGAGAAACAATAGTTTGTAAGATAAAAACAGCTTTAATCATGTGTAAAATTACATTGTTTGTCATCCACTGCATAAAAATTGCTCCTGGAGGAATAGGAAAGGTATGCCAGAACAGTGCAAATTTAGGCTATGCAGCGGCGGTGAAGGCTCAAAATTCGCACTGTTTTGGCACTTAGGCTCAAAATTTGCACTGTTCTGGCACTACTCCCCCAGCCACTCAAAATCATTTTTGATGCATTTATAATCAATTTGAGTACATTGATTATGAGAAACAATAATTTACAAGATAAAAATACCTTTAATCATGTGTGAAAATACATTATTTATCATCCAATGCATCAGAATTGCTCCTGAAGGGCTAGGGAAGCTGTGCCAAAACAGTGCAAATTTGGGCTCTACAGTAGCGATGCAAGCTCAAAATTCGCACTGTTCTGGCACTACTCCGCCAGGCTCCCAGGGTCATTTCTGATGCATTCACAAAAACATTGATGGTACAAACTAGAAAAAACAATGATATACTTGATGAAAATAAGTTTGCAAAAACTGTATTGTATTCATAAATAAGAAATGATACATCATCTTTACAAAAGCTTTCTTACAATATTGAGCTTCCTTCTCTTGTTATTGGGCAAAGTGTGCTTACGGAGTGATTCGGCTATTTCTTGAGGATCCTCTATGCCTATGCTTTTGGCTATACCTATACGAGCAAGAAGCTTACCCCTAAATCCAGAACCAAAAACATCGAAGGCAAGGGATTTTTTAATCAGTATACATTTGGTGCTCTGTGCCATAGAGGCTACATAGAGCACCTTAGAGATGGCTTTCAAAAAGAAGAAAGTGAAGGCAGATTGAGGGGTGTAGTCCCTGTGGATAATGGAGATGCCATCCACAAGAAGTCGACCAAGATAGTGCGCTAATGCAGCATCATGTCCATGGACCTTGGCCTAGTCTCTACTACCACCGCCTCACCCCGAGAAAATGCATCAATTTCAACCACCCTCTGCAATCAAAGGAAAAATCAAAATATTTTCCTATACATAATTACAAATGTTTCTAGGTTGTAAAAGGTCGATATTACCTCTTGCTCAATGTCTTCTTTTGCCAAAGTGCTGGTGGGGGCGGAGAGGTCAATCGAGGACTTAGCCTCATCCTTTTTTGGTGCTTTGGTCTCCTCCATTACTCCACTAGCAAGGGTATCCTTTTCAGCCTCTAGCTTGTCTTGTAATGTTGTGAATTCCTCCTCTCGAACTAGGGCTTGCTCCGCAGTCTCAACCATAGTTTCCTTGACCAAAGCAATTGTCTCTGTGATAGATTCTCCAAGGGGTAATATAGCACTATCTAGGTGAGGACCGAGGTTGGACGTATCAAGGTCCACCTCACATCGCGTGCATATAATGCCCAAGCATTTATCCATTCTCAAGCCAGGTGTCTTTTCAAGGTCTTGAAGAAATGAGTATTCTTCACCTTCCACCACAATGGTGCTCAAGAGATTGATCTCAAGCTCTGGCAGCACCTTGCTCTCCTCGTGTGGGGAAGATGGCCCCGCATCTTCTACTATAGTGGGTTGTTCAGCTGCAAATTATGCACCCTCTAGAAAGTGCTCTGATGCAAGTTGCTCTTCTACACCAGCACTCGTTCCTACTGCCTTCACTTCCTTGTCATCCCTCAAATACCCTGCCAACTGCAATGCAGGCATCTCTACCTCCTCATCCGAATCCTCATCTTGCTGATGAGAGGAACGCAAAAGTGGCAAGCCACGAGAGGAACCTATTCCTAAATTGGCCTTCCCCAGTCTCTTCACCTCCTGTGCTTATTGAAGGTATAGTAAGCTCCTGCGGGGATGCAGATGTCGATGAAGCGTTCAAGGCATTGGATGTAGGGGCGGGCATATTGTTGAATGTACTTAAGCAGCTCAATAGGCACCCATTGATCATTGGGACAATGGGGAAACGAGATGGAGTGGGGAGCCAAGTATTGCTCCATGTATGCAATCTGCGTCTCATAATGTTGGGAGGCAAGGGAGAGCGACTTTTCAAAGTTGACTTCACGTGATAACATGACAAAGAGCTCGCTCTTGCCCACCCCCACGGGGTGGTGGAGTGTAAGATTCCTCCCCAGCCTCTCAAAATGTCCAGCATCTTCCCCTGTAATCAATTTCCTCTCTTCAGAAATATAAAAGACCTTGTTTCTAACTGTTTTTGTAAGATTCCTCCCCCACCCCCTTTTTGATGTCTAGTATCTTTCCCTGTAATCAATCCCTCTTCAGAAATATAAAGACCTTGTTTCTATCTGTTTTAGCCTAGAGAGAGAAAAATATTCTAGAGAGAGAATATTCAGATTTTGAATATTTTTGGATAGAAAAATATCTCTTCTAATTCAGATGAGTTCCCATGAAACAGAAATTCAAAAAAGAATTTTCCAATGTGCAATTGGAATTAATTGAAAATAGGTATAAAGAACCTTAGCCTAAGGGTCTAGATTTTCAGAAATCTTTAGACTATGGTCCAATTAAGGTTCCTATGGACCAATAGCATCAATCCATGTGTAGGGAGGAGATAAATCCAACTTGTAAAAAGAAAATACCCAAAAATGAGTAAATGCTCACATGAGGTGAAGAGTTGAAAATGTACAAGGTTTATTAGTAAAAAACTATGTGCAATATTAAAAATATGAGATATTTTGGGTATAATGATTTTATTATGACACATATGTAAGGAAGGGGAGTCCCTTAAATGCTCACATAAGATGAAGAGTTGAAAATGTACAAGGTTTATTAGTAAAAAACTATGAGCAATATTAAAATGATTCCATTATGACACATATGTAAGGAAGGGGAGTTCTTTAAAGGAGGTGCATATTTCACATAAGATGAAGAGTTGAAAATGTACAAGGTTTATTAGTAAAAAACTATGAGCAATATTAAAATGATTCCATTATGACACATATGTAAGGAAGGGGAGTTCTTTAAAGGAGGTGCATATTTCACATAAGATGAAGAGTTGAAAATGTACAAGGTTTATTAGTAAAGAAACTATGAGCAATATTAAAATGATTCCATTATGACACATATGTAAGGAAGGGGAGTTCTTTAAAGGAGGTGCATATTTCACATGCTTGAATGAGTTTTAAACTCATAAAAATTGAGATATTTCATCTCTCCTCTCTCCTCATTCAAGTCTAGTTCCAAAAAGTTAGCTTAACTGACCTAAAAATGGTCAATTATTGACCAAACTGATTTAGAAAATTCTAGAATCAATTTGTTTGGTTAGGAGCTCAATTTTTCCTATAAATAGAAGCCTCCCCCTTGTTGAAAAATATATAGTGTTTATGCATCGTTACTCTACTCCACCTAAGCCAAGAACTGTGAATTCATTTAATAATTCACTAGTTTTTGGAGCTTCCCTCTTTCTTCAATCCCCATTAGTGGCTCCATCAACATACTTAACCAATTGATTGGTTGGGGGCCTCTACCGTGAACAAAGAATCAAGCAAGTTGTAAGGTAATTAGTGAATATTGATCTTTCTATAATTTCTCAATGTTTCTCTCTTCTCAACCCCTCTCAAGCTTGAGAAGTTTAATTGGTATGGTTTTTTTTAAATACTATTGAAGTTTGAATAGTAGTGAAGAGTTACATAAGTTAATAAATGCTATTGAAGTTAATTTTCATTTATGTTTAAATTCTAATGATTTTTAAGTAAATTCTCTCTCTCACTCAAGAAATGGTCATACTCATGACCCGTTCTCAATCCAAATCAAGCTTTTCATAAAGCTTTTCCTTAACCCAAGATTAAGCTATGCTTGAGACCAATTTAATGGTTTTTTTTCTATGCTTTTAGTTTATGCATATTGATGATTCAATCCACTATAGATTAATGATCCAATTAGAGATCATTTTAATTATTTCCTTAATGATAAGCTTTATCCCTTAGAAAAAATTGAGATTTATCAGTCATAGCAGCGGAGCTATGGCAAAATTTTTATAAAAATTATGCATAAAATAATTTCATTCAAAGCATAAAAAGAGGACTTCCTACCATATTCTAGGAATTATCATCCTAGATTAATTGAAAGAATTTCATTATAATCATGGAGAAATTGAATTTTAATATCATGCATAAAGGATAAATTTTTTATATCAAAAGTGTTACTTTTATCATTTTTAATTTTCATGCATAGAAGTATGCATAAAGGAAAAAATTTTATATCAAAAGTGTTACTTTTATCATTTTTTAATTTTTCATGCATAGAAGTATGCATAAAGGAAAATTTTTATATCAAAAGTGATACTTTTATCATTTTTAATTTTCATGCATAGAAGTATGCATAAAGGATAATTTTTTAATATTAAAAGTGTTATTTTTATCATTTTTAATTTTCATGCATAGAAGGATGCATAAAGGAAAATTTTTTATATCAAAAGTGTTACTTTTATCATTTTTAATTTTCATGCATAGAAGTATGCATAAAGGATAATTTTTTTATATCAGAAGTGTTACTTTTATCATATTGGATTTCATGCATAGAGGTATGCATAAAAGTTGAATATTTTATTATAAAAGTGTTACTTTTAGCATAATTGAATTTCATGCATAGAGGTATGCATAAAAGATATGGGAAGTGATAAGATATGATAAGATGCATGTGGATGTGGATGTGGATGTATGAATGTGGATGTATGGATGTGAATGTGGATGTGGATGTGGATGTATGAATGTGGATGTATGGATGTGGATGTGGATGTATGAATGTGGATGTATGGATGTGAATGTGGATGTGGATGTAGATATATGAATGTGGATGTATGGATGTATGAATGTGGATGTATGGATGTGAACGAGGATGTAGATGTGGATGCATGGATGTAAATGTGGATGTGGATGTATGGATGTATGCATGTAGATGTGGATGCATGAATGTGGATGTATGGATGTGAATGAGGATATAGATGTGGATGTATGAATGAGGACGTGATAATGAATGTATGCATGTGGATGTGGATATGGATGTGTATGTATGAATGCGGATATGGATGTGGATATGGATGTGTATGTATGAATGTGGATATGGGATGTGGATGTATAAATGAGGATGTGAAAATGGAGATAAGCATGTAGATGTGGATGTATGGATGTGAATGTGGATGTGGATGTGGATGTATGGATGTGGATATGGATGTGAATATATGATATGTGATGTGAAGGAATCTGAAGTGAAGAGATGGAAAATGATATGATTGGATGAGTACACATATAAATGAAATGTGGAATAAGTAATGTGGATTGCATGAGGGATAATGTGGAAAAATGAGAGTTAATATAGAAATTGTATTTGTAAACTGTTTGTAAATGCTGTTTGTAAATGGCTGTTTTATGTCAAGAATGCTGGGAAAGCATTTTGACCGTCTTGTGATTAAGGTCGTGGAGACCTAACTGATAAAGTTGCAACTGCTGACGGAGAGTCAATGGAGGACGTCTCGCGTAGCAAGGTCGGCCGAGGTCTTGACCAGCCTCGGTTCGATTAAAATGGTGAGCTTCCGGTACGGTGGATGAGGGACCAAGGAAGCGGCCTATGAGTGAAGCGCTAGGTCACCTGCGAAGGATCCTAGAGGGTGCTGACCATACGGTGCTCGGGCTCTGGGTCGCCCAGGATACCCACGCGTGCGTCGAGGAAGATATTGGAACAAGGAGTAAGAGTTGTTTTCTGGAACCGGGCATGGATCTGGTTGACTGACCTTGCTGGTCCTCAACAGATGAGTCCATGGCTCTTTTATATGGATCTGTTGGTTGATCTTGCTGATCTTCAACGAGAGTCCATCTTGATAAGTGATTATATTTTTGAGTATTATGGGCTAGGAACTATTGAAACGGCCCTTGTGTGGACAGGTGGTGAGCGTTCTAGTTGCCAATGATGCCATAGATACTCTGATGAAGGAATGATGGGAAATTATGAATCAACTGGATAATTTGGGAGATTGTGATCAGTGGTACTATGGTTTCATTAAAGGATTGTTTTAAAGTTAGCTGATGCTAAGAAAAAGGCAATTTTCATATTGGGTGTGTAAGTGGTGTGGCTAGTTTTATGTTTGCATGAAATTCCGGCTAGGGGGCCTTGGAACTCTTTTCCTTGGTACCCGGGACAAAACCTAACCAAATTCCAAATTGGATCCCATCACTACAGTGGTTGGGCGGTTGGCTAACCCATGGGATCGGATGGGGTTAGGCTGGACTGATGGATCCGTAAATCGAGACTCAATTTCTGTTATTACGATAGATAAAGTAAATCCCGGATAGTAATTGTTCTATGGATAGGAATCAACGACTGTGCCTCCTTGGTGGGGAAAAAAGCGTTGATCCCAATGATCCAAGTGCAAGTTTCTTCCTTGATCTGACCAAGTATCTTTATAGATGCAGTCGGATCTGTTTGATCAGTAAGAGTTTTGACTACGTTAGAGTAAAAATTATCCTGGTGGAATCGCCCGTGCTTTCCGGATAAGGGAAGTTTTTCCGGGTCTGGTTTTGGAAAAACCGACGGATTAGTCTTTTGTCCGGATATCCGTGGACGAGGCCCCGAGTGTGGGACCCTGCCTCGCGCAAGAAGTGCTACTTCCGCTGCTAGTACCCCGAATCCGTTGCGCGGTGGGAACAGGGATCTCACAGTTGGTATCAGAGCAAATTGGTTAATAAAGATCAACTGAGAAGCCAAATATGTCAAAAATTTATCAAGAAGCACAAAAAGGTTGTAATTGTGTGATATAATTCATACAATTTGATATTCAAACTGAAATTCGTAATTAGTAATTGGGTCTTCAGATGGAAGTACCGTAATTATATAGAATCCCCGACTTGTTTGAGGCCTAGACATGATGGTATTTACCTTATAATTCCAAGGGCCGTGACTACCCGTATATACCGAGAGTATACTGCAGCTCTTTACTGACAGTATATACGAGTAAATCTAAGACTTGAAATTATAAGCATTAATGCTATCCAGTTGATGAATTCGAATGTGGTTGATATGATTTTAAATTCTGTTTGGGAACTGATGAATTGATTGGGATTCTGATTGAAAAATGATGATTTTTAAAATTTAGTTGAAATATAATAACCTGAGCAAAACCACAATGAGGATGAATGGGACGAGTCCCTGTAATGATAAATGATGATAATGATTTCAGCAAATCACTATGAGATTAGTGGATTGTGCTGTCAAATTGCTACTGTTAATACTTGAGACGGTAGATCAAGTTAAGGGATGACAAATTGAGAACTTGCTTAACTGAAATTCCCGTGGAGGAATGTTCAGAAGGAAATTATTCGGTCTGATGGACCATTATCGTAGGAATGATATGATCTAAATGAATTATTATTTAATGATGAGTTCTATATAAGGGATATTTATCCCCATATTCTGTTGGGTTGACCGGAATATAAGGAACCCCAGAATAAATTGGATCTTAAGCAAAAGAGTTGTCCTCTACTTGCGAGATGAGGACATCTTGCACCTTTTAAGTGGGGTAGAATGTAAGATTCCTCCCCAGCCTTCGAGGTATACAGGAGTAAGAATCTCCCTTTCTGATCTTATAATTATTCCCTCTCTAAAATAAAAGAAAGTTTTGTTTAACAAAGGAAGACCCTTTTTCTAGAATACTTCTCAAGAGTCCCACCTGTTTTAAGGATTCAGAACAATGAGTTCAGAAGTGAGAATTGATGTTTTGGATATCAAGGTTTTGGTCTTCATTCGAGTACGGCCCAAAAGAAGTTCTTTATCTCTTGGGGAGTATATGAAGTTTATCCCCCAGATATTGTGAGCCTTATATCTGAATTCAATGAAAGTAGGTGACAGCCTACAAGCTTCTTTTATCTCTTCACCTCAAAATTCTTAATGCCTTCTATAGAAAAATGTGTCAAACCCAAATCATGGAAAGACAGTAAAACTTCAGTGGCAAGTTATCGTTGGCTTCTAAGTTACGCTAGCTCCTTCCTTATATAAGTCGTAACTTTTACTTGTCGCTCACAGTAATCTTACTTCCATCGATCTCCTTTCTTTCTTAATCTCCTTCATGGCTTGGCAACAAGAACTAGTTTTATCCATAATGATTCCTCACCTTCAAGATGCAAGTGAATCTGTGAAGAAGGATTTTATAGAGCAATATGAGCGCTCACTTTTCCCTCACTTGGGAACTTCTGTAGCGCAGACAAAATGGCGGACCTATCAAGACATAACTAGGGTAACACCCTGGGGTCAGCAGCACTTTCGTAACAATGTCCGCTTGGCCATGGTTATTGAAGCTTTGGGTTTGGGTCCCCGATACTACTGCGTCATGAGATCAAGGCATCCTGGGTTTTCTGAGCGGGTCTTCTTACTGGCGTGTTTTCTTCCTCATGAGAAGATATGCCTTTACCCCGTTTTTGGCTTGCCTCTCAGAGGTCCTTTTGTTAGATCACCTCATACCTCTGAGATAGGTGCAGCAATAACCAACAGAATTATTCCCATAGATGAGTTACCTTATACTTGTGCAGCTTGTGAGGACTGCTTTTGTGATCATATGATGGACGGGCTTATGGAAGTGTAAAGAGTTCTTCTATCTTTACTGTATAAGTTCTGAGAATGAATAAAGTTTAAATCTTGTTCTTATTTTGAATCTTGCTCTCTTTAAGACGTTTCTTGGTGGTTAATCTTGATTAAAATTTTTCTTTAAGTCTCATATTCGTGCATCTTGCGAAATTATCCCAGTTTGCGAGATGAGGACATCTCGCATTTTTTAAGTGGGGTAGAATGTAAGATTCCTCCCCCACCCCCTTTTTGATGTCTAGTATCTTTCCCTGTAATCAATCCCTCTTCAGAAATATAAAGACCTTGTTTCTATCTGTTTTAGCCTAGAGAGAGAAAAATATTCTAGAGAGAGAATATTCAGATTTTGAATATTTTTGGATAGAAAAATATCTCTTCTAATTCAGATGAGTTCCCCTGAAACAGAAATTCAAAAAAGAATTTTCCAATGTGCAATTGGAATTAATTGAAAATAGGTATAAAGAACCTTAGCCTAAGGGTCTAGATTTTCAGAAATCTTTAGACTATGGTCCAATTAAGGTTCCTATGGACCAATAGCATCAATCCATGTGTAGGGAGGAGATAAATCCAACTTGTAAAAAGAAAATACCCAAAAATGAGTAAATGCTCACATGAGGTGAAGAGTTGAAAATGTACAAGGTTTATTAGTAAAAAACTATGTGCAATATTAAAAATATGAGATATTTTGGGTATAATGATTTTATTATGACACATATGTAAGGAAGGGGAGTCCCTTAAATGCTCACATAAGATGAAGAGTTGAAAATGTACAAGGTTTATTAGTAAAAAACTATGAGCAATATTAAAATGATTCCATTATGACACATATGTAAGGAAGGGGAGTTCTTTAAAGGAGGTGCATATTTCACATAAGATGAAGAGTTGAAAATGTACAAGGTTTATTAGTAAAAAACTATGAGCAATATTAAAATGATTCCATTATGACACATATGTAAGGAAGGGGAGTTCTTTAAAGGAGGTGCATATTTCACATAAGATGAAGAGTTGAAAATGTACAAGGTTTATTAGTAAAAAAACTATGAGCAATATTAAAATGATTCCATTATGACACATATGTAAGGAAGGGGAGTTCTTTAAAGGAGGTGCATATTTCACATGCTTGAATGAGTTTTAAACTCATAAAAATTGAGATATTTCATCTCTCCTCTCTCCTCATTCAAGTCTAGTTCCAAAAAGTTAGCTTAACTGACCTAAAAATGGTCAATTTTATTGACCAAACTGATTTAGAAAATTCTAGAATCAATTTGTTTGGTTAGGAGCTCAATTTTTCCTATAAATAGAAGCCTCCCCCTTGTTGAAAAATATATAGTGTTTATGCATCGTTACTCTACTCCACCTAAGCCAAGAACTGTGAATTCATTTAATAATTCACTAGTTTTTGGAGCTTCCCTCTTTCTTCAATCCCCATTAGTGGCTCCATCAACATACTTAACCAATTGATTGGTTGGGGGCCTCTACCGTGAACAAAGAATCAAGCAAGTTGTAAGGTAATTAGTGAATATTGATCTTTCTATAATTTCTCAATGTTTCTCTCTTCTCAACCCCTCTCAAGCTTGAGAAGTTTAATTGGTATGGTTTTTTTTAAATACTATTGAAGTTTGAATAGTAGTGAAGAGTTACATAAGTTAATAAATGCTATTGAAGTTAATTTTCATTTATGTTTAAATTCTAATGATTTTTAAGTAAATTCTCTCTCTCACTCAAGAAATGGTCATACTCATGACCCGTTCTCAATCCAAATCAAGCTTTTCATAAAGCTTTTCCTTAACCCAAGATTAAGCTATGCTTGAGACCAATTTAATGGTTTTTTTTCTATGCTTTTAGTTTATGCATATTGATGATTCAATCCACTATAGATTAATGATCCAATTAGAGATCATTTTAATTATTTCCTTAATGATAAGCTTTATCCCTTAGAAAAAATTGAGATTTATCAGTCATAGCAGCGGAGCTATGGCAAAATTTTTATAAAAATTATGCATAAAATAATTTCATTCAAAGCATAAAAAGAGGACTTCTTACCATATTCTAGGAATTATCATCCTAGATTAATTGAAAGAATTTCATTATAATCATGGAGAAATTGAATTTTAATATCATGCATAAAGGATAAATTTTTTATATCAAAAGTGTTACTTTTATCATTTTTAATTTTCATGCATAGAAGTATGCATAAAGAAAAAAAATTTATATCAAAAGTGTTACTTTTATCATTTTTTAATTTTTCATACATAGAAGTATGCATAAAGGAAAATTTTTATATCAAAAGTGATACTTTTATCATTTTTAATTTTCATGCATAGAAGTATGCATAAAGGATAATTTTTTAATATTAAAAGTGTTATTTTTATCATTTTTAATTTTCATGCATAGAAGGATGCATAAAGGAAAATTTTTTATATCAAAAGTGTTACTTTTATCATTTTTAATTTTCATGCATAGAAGTATGCATAAAGGATAATTTTTTTATATCAAAAGTGTTACTTTTATCATATTGGATTTCATGCATAGAGGTATGCATAAAAGTTGAATATTTTATTATAAAAGTGTTACTTTTAGCATAATTGAATTTCATGCATAGAAGTATGCATAAAAGATATGGGAAGTGATAAGATATGATAAGATGCATGTGGATGTGGATGTGGATGTATGAATGTGGATGTATGGATGTGAATGTGGATGTGGATGTGGATGTATGAATGTGGATGTATGGATGTGGATGTGGATGTATGACTGTGGATGTATGGATGTGAATGTGGATGTGGATGTAGATGTATGAATGTGGATGTATGGATGTATGAATGTGGATGTATGGATGTGAACGAGGATGTAGATGTGGATGCATGGATGTAAATGTGAATGTGGATGTATGGATGTATGCATGTAGATGTGGATGCATGAATGTGGATGTATGGATGTGAATGAGGATATAGATGTGGATGTATGAATGAGGACGTGATAATGAATGTATGCATGTGGATGTGGATATGGATGTGTATGTATGAATGCGGATATGGATGTGGATATGGATGTGTATGTATGAATGTGGATATGGGATGTGGATGTATAAATGAGGATGTGAAAATGGAGATAAGCATGTAGATGTGGATGTATGGATGTGAATGTGGATGTGGATGTGGATGTATGGATGTGGATATGGATGTGAATATATGATATGTGATGTGAAGGAATCTGAAGTGAAGAGATGGAAAATGATATGATTGGATGAGTACACATATAAATGAAATGTGGAATAAGTAATGTGGATTGCATGAGGGATAATGTGGAAAAATGAGAGTTAATATAGAAATTGTATTTGTAAACTGTTTGTAAATGCTGTTTGTAAATGGCTGTTTTATGTCAAGAATGCTGGGAAAGCATTTTGACCGTCTTGTGATTAAGGTCGTGGAGACCTAACTGATAAAGTTGCAACTGCTGACGGAGAGTCAATGGAGGACGTCTCGCGTAGCAAGGTCGGCCGAGGTCTTGACCAGCCTCGGTTCGATTAAAATGGTGAGCTTCCGGTACGGTGGATGAGGGACCAAGGAAGCGGCCTATGAGTGAAGCGCTAGGTCACCTGCGAAGGATCCTAGAGGGTGCTGACCATACGGTGCTCGGGCTCTGGGTCGCCCAGGATACCCACGCGTGCGTCGAGGAAGATATTGGAACAAGGAGTAAGAGTTGTTTTCTGGAACCGGGCATGGATCTGGTTGACTGACCTTGCTGGTCCTCAACGGATGAGTCCATGGCTCTTTTATATGGATCTGTTGGTTGATCTTGCTGATCTTCAACGAGAGTCCATCTTGATAAGTGATTATATTTTTGAGTATTATGGGCTAGGAACTATTGAAACGGCCCCTGTGTGGACAGGTGGTGAGCGTTCTAGTTGCCAATGATGCCATAGATACTCTGATGAAGGAATGATGGGAAATTATGAATCAACTGGATAATTTGGGAGATTGTGATCAGTGGTACTATGGTTTCATTAAAGGATTGTTTTAAAGTTAGCTGATGCTAAGAAAAAGGCAATTTTCATATTGGGTGTGTAAGTGGTGTGGCTAGTTTTATGTTTGCATGAAATTCCGGCTAGGGGGCCTTGGAACTCTTTTCCTTGGTACCCGGGACAAAACCTAACCAAATTCCAAATTGGATCCCATCACTACAGTGGTTGGGCGGTTGGCTAACCCATGGGATCGGATGGGGTTAGGCTGGACTGATGGATCCGTAAATCGAGACTCAATTTCTGTTATTACGATAGATAAAGTAAATCCCGGATAGTAATTGTTCTATGGATAGGAATCAACGGCTGTGCCTCCTTGGTGGGGAAAAAAGCGTTGATCCCAATGATCCAAGTGCAAGTTTCTTCCTTGATCTGACCAAGTATCTTTATAGATGCAGTCGGATCTGTTTGATCAGTAAGAGTTTTGACTACGTTAGAGTAAAAATTATCCTGGTGGAATCGCCCGTGCTTTCCGGATAAGGGAAGTTTTTCTGGGTCTGGTTTTGGAAAAACCGACGGATTAGTCTTTTGTCCGGATATCCGTGGACGAGGCCCCGAGTGTGGGACCCTGCCTCGCGCAAGAAGTGCTACTTCCGCTGCTAGTACCCCGAATCCGTTGCGCGGTGGGAACAGGGATCTCACAGTTTTAACCTAGATAGAGAAAATATTCTAGAGAGAGAATATACAGATTTTTAATATTTTTGGATAGAAAATTATCTCATCTTATTAAAACAAGTTTCCCTGAAACAAAAATTCAAAAAGAACTTTCCAATGTGCAATTGGAATTAATTGGAAATGGGTATAAAGAACCTTAGTCTAAGGGTCTAGATTTTCAGAAATCTTTGGATTATGGTCCAATTAAGGTTCCTGTGGGCCAATAGGATCAATCCATATGTGAGAAGGAGATAAATCCAATTTTGTAAAAGAAGATACCCAAAAATGAGTAAATGCTCACATAAGATGAAGAGTTGACTATATAAAAAGTTTATTAATAAGAAACTATGAGTAATTTTAATAGTATGAGATAATTGGGTATAATGATTTCATTTTGACACATATGTAAGGAAGGCGAGTCCCTTCAATACTCACATAAGATGAAGAGTTGAAAATGTACAAGGTTTATTAGTAAAAAACTATGAGCAATATTAAAAATATGAGATATTTTGGGTATCCAAAATTGAGTAAATGCTCACATAAGATGAAGAGTTGAAAATGTACAAGGTTTATTCGTAAAAAACTATGAGCAATATTAAAAATATGAGATATTTTGGGTATAATCATTCCATTTTGACACATATGTAAGGAAGGGGAGTCCATTAAAGGAGGTGCATATTTCACATGCTTGAATGAGTTTTAAACTCAAAAATAATGTGATTTTTTTATCTCTCCTCTCTCTTGAACCAAACCAAATAAAAAAGGAACCAAACCGAATCAAAACGTAACCAAACTAGGTCCAAATCTAGTCCAAATTCAACCAAACTGAAATTTGGAAAAGTCTAGAAATTAGTTGGTCTTGGTTAGAGCCTGCCTCTCCTATAAATAGAACATGAGTCCTTTGAAAAAAGAAAATGAAGGAGGAGAATTTTACTATACTAGAACTATGCTGAAATAATACTAATTTTTACTATTCTCTAAAATTCTCTCCAATTTGGAAGAAATTGGAGCTTCCCTCTTTCTTCAATCCCCATTGGTGGCTCCATCAACATACTAAACCAATTGATTGGTTGGGGGCCTCTACCGTGAACAAAGAATCAAGCAATTTGTAAAGTAAGTGGTGAATTTTGATCTTTTCTATAATTTCTCAATGTTTCTCTCTTCTCAACCCCTCTCAAGCTTGAGAAGCTTAATTGGAATGGTTTTTGAATGCTATTGAAGTAATTAATGAATGATAGAAAAGAATTACATAAATTTACATTTATGCTTAATTCTAATGGTTTTTATGTAATATCTCTCTCTCACTAAAGAAATGGTCATACTCATGACCTATTCTCAATCCAAATGAAGCTTTTCATAAAACTTTTCCTTAATCTAAGATTAATCTATGCTTAAGACCAAATTAATGACTTTCCCTATGCTTTTAGATTATGTATTTCATGAATGTTGATGATTCAATCCATTATGGGTTAATAATCCAATTAGGGATAATTCTAATCATTCCCTTAATGATAAGCTTTATCTTTTAAGATAATTGAGATTTATCAGTCATAGCAGCGGAGCTATGGTAAAATTTTTATAAAAATTACACATAAAATAATTTCATTCAAAGCATGAAAAGAAGACTTCCTACCATATTCTAGGAATTATCATCCTAGATTAATTAAAAGAATTTTATTGTAATCATGGAGATGTGGATGTATGCATGTAGATGTAGATGTATAGATGTGGATGTGAATGTGGAGGTGGATGTATGCATGTAGATGTAGATGTATGGATGTGAATGTGAATGTGGATATGGATGTATGCATGGAGATGTGGATGTATGGATGTAGATGTAGATGTATAGATGTAGATGTAGATGTATAGATGTGGATGTGAATGTGGAGGTGGATGTATGCATGTAGATGTAGATGTATGGATGTGAATGGGAATGTAGATGTAGATGTATAGATGTGGATGTGAATGTGGAGGTGGATGTATGCATGGAGATGTGGATGTATGCATGTAGATGTAGATGTATGGATGTATGCATGGAGATGTGGATGTATGCATGTAGATGTATAGATGTGGATGTGAATATGGAGGTGGATGTATGCATGTAGATGTAGATGTATGGATGTGAATGGGAATGTAGATGTAGATGTAGATGTATAGATGTGGATGTGAATGTGGAGGTGGATGTATGCATGGAGATGTGGATGTATGCATGTAGATGTAGATGTATAGATGTGGATGTGAATGTGGATGTGGATGTATGCATGTAGATGTAGATGTATGGATGTGAATGGGAATGTAGATGTAGATGTATAGATGTGGATGTGAATGTGGAGGTGGATGTATGCATGTAGATGAAGATGTATGGATGTAAATGTAAATGTGGATGTGGATGTATTCATGGAGATGTGGATGTATGCATGTAGATGTAGATGTATAGATGTGGATGTGAATGTGGAGGTGGATGTATGCATGTAGATGTAGATGTATGGATGTGAATGGGAGTGTAGATGTAGATGTATGGATGTGAATGGGAGTGTAGATGTAGATGTGGATGTGAATGTGGAGGTGGATGTATGCATGTAGATGTAGATGTATGGATGTGAATGTGAATGTGGATGTGTATGTATGGATGTATACATGTAGATGTAAATGTATGCATATAGATGTGGATGTATGGATGTGAATGCATATAGATGTGGATGTATGGATGTGAATGTGCATGTAGATGTGGATGTATGGATGAGGATGGATGAATGAGCATGTAGATGTGGATGTATGAATGTGGATGTGGTTGTATGCATGTAGATGTGAATGTATGCATATAAATGTGGATGTATGGACGTGAATGTACATGTAGATTGGGTTAATGTGGAAAAATGAGAGTTAATATAGAAACTGTATTTGTAAACTCTTTGTAAATGCTATTTGTAAATGGCTGTTTTATGTCAAGAATGCTGGGGAAGCATTTTGACCGTCTTGTGATTAAGGTCATGGAGACCTAACTGATAAAGTTGCAACTGATGATGGAGAGTCAATGGAGGACGTCTCGCGTAGCAAAGTCGACCGAGGTCTTGACCAACCTCGATTCGATTAAAATGGTGAGCTTCCGGTACGGTGGATGAGGGACCAAGGAAGCGGCCTATGAGTGAAGCGCTAGGTCACTTGCGAAGGATCCTAGAGGGTGCTGACCATACGGTGCTCGGGCTCTGGGTCGCCTAGGATACCCACATGTACATCGAGGAAGATATTGGTGGAACAAGGAGTAAGAGTTGTTTTGTGAAACCGGGCATAGATCTGGTTGATTGACCTTGCTGGTCTTCAATGGATGAGTCCATGGCTCTTTATATGGATCTGTTGGTTGATCTTGCCGATCTTCAATGAGAGTCCATCTTGATTTTTATAAGTGATTATATTGCCGAGTATTATGGGCTAGGAACTATTGAAAAGGCCCCTGAGTGGACAGGTGGTGAGCGTTCTAGTTACCAATGATGCCATAGATACTCTGACGAAGGAACGATGGGAAATTAAGAATCAACGGGATAATTTGGAAGATTGTGATCAGTGGTACTATGGTTTCATTAAAGGATTGTTTTAAAGTTAGCTGATGCTAAGAAAAAGGCAATTTCATATTGGGTGTGTAAATGGTGTGGCTAATTTTATGTTTGCATGAACTTCCAGCTAGGGGGCCTTGGAACTCTTTTCCTTGGTACCCGAGACAAAACCTAACCAAATTCCAAATTGGATCCCATCACTACAGTGGTTGGGCAGTTGGCTAACCCATGGGATCGGATGGGGTTAGGCTGGACTGATGGATCTGTAAATCGAGACTCAATTTCTGTTTACGATAGATAAAGTAAATCCCGGATAGTAATTGTTCTATGGATAGGAATCAACGGCTGTGCCTCTTAATGGGAAAAAAAGTGTTGATCCCAATGATCCAAGTGCAAGTTTCTTCCTTGATCTGACCGAGTATCTTTATAGGTGCAGTCGACGGATCAGCTTGATCAGTAATGGTCGTGACTACGTTAGAGTAGAAAGTTATCTTGGAGGAATCACCTGTGCTTTCCGGATAAGGGGAGTTTTTTCGGGTTCGGTTTTGGAAAAACCAACGGATTAGTCTCTTGTCCGGATATCCGTGGACGAGGCCCCGAGTGTGGGACCCTGCCTCACGCAAGAAGTGCTACTTCCGCTGCTAGTACCCCGAATCCGTTGCGCGGTGGGAACAGGGATCTCACAGTTGGTATCAGAGCAATTTGGCTAATAAAGATCAACTGAGAAGACAAATATGTCAAAAATTTATCAAGAAACACAAAAAGGTTGTAATTGTGTGATATAAGTCATACAATTTGATATTCAAACTGAAATTCGTAATTTGGTAATTGGGTCTTCAGATGGAAGTACCGCAATTATATAGAATCCCTGGCTTGCTTGAGGCCTAGACATGATGGTATTTACCTTATAATTCCAAGGGCCGTGACTACCCGTATATACTAGAGTATATACGGGTAAATCTAAGGCTTGAAATTATAAGCGTCAATGCTATCCAAATGATGATTTCGAATGTGGTTGATATGATTTTTAATTCTGTTTGATGAATTGATTTGGATTTTGATTGAAAAATAATGATTTCTGAAATTTAGTTGAAATATATTAACATGAACGAAACCACAACGAGGATGAATGGGACGAGTCCCTGTGATGATACTCATAACTAGAATGATGATAATGATTTCAGCAAATCACTGTGAGATTAGCGGGTCTTCTTACTAGCGTGCTTTCTTCCTCACCACAGAAGATATGCCTTTATCCCATTTTCGGCTTGCCTCTTAGAGGTCCTTTTGTTAGATCACCTCATACCACTGAGGTAGGTGCTGTAATAACTGGCCGAATTATTCCCATAGATGAGTTACCTTATACGTGTGCAGCTTGTGAGTGCTGCTTTTGTGACCATATGATGGACGGGCTTATGGAACTGTAAAAAGTCCTTCTATCTTTGCTGTATATGTTCCAAGAGTGAATAAAGTTGAAACCTTTGTTCTTGTCTTGAGTCTTGTTCTCTTTGAGACTTTTCTTGGGGTTAATCTTAATTAAATTTTCTCTTAGTCTCATAGTCGTGCATCTTGCAAAATTACCCCCAGTTTGCGAGATGAGAACATCTCGCGTTTTTCAAGTAGGAGAGAATGTAAGATTTTCCCCAGCCTCTCAAAATGTCCAGCATCTGCCCCTGTAATCAATTTCCTCTCCTCAGAATATAAAAGACCTTGTTTCTAACTGTTTTAACCTAGAGAGAGAATATATTCTAGAGAGAGAATATTTAAATTTTTAATATTTTTGGATAGAAAATTATCTCATCTTATTAAAATAAGTTCCCTTGAAACAGAAATTCAAAAAGAACTTTCCAATGTGCAATTGGAATTAATTGGAAATGGGTATAAAGAACCTTAGTCTAAGGGTCTAGATTTTCAGAAATCTTTGGATTATGGTCCAATTAAGGTTCTTGTGGGCCAATAGGATCAATCCATGTGTGGGAAGGAGATAAATCCAATTTTGTAAAAGAAGATACCCAAAAATGAGTAAATGCTCACATAAGATGAAGAGTTGACTATGTACAAAGTTTATTAGTAAGAAACTATGAGTAATTTTAATAGTATGAGATAATTGGGTATAATGATTTCATTTTGACACATATGTAAGGAAGGGAAGTCCCTTCAATACTCACATAAGATGAAGAGTTGAAAATGTACAAGGTTTATTAGAAAAAAACTATGAGCAATATTAAAAATATGAGATATTTTGGGTATCCAAAATTGAGTAAATGCTCACATAAGATGAAGAGTTGAAAATGTACAAGGTTTATTAGTAAAAAAACTATGAGCAATATTAAAAATATGAGATATTTTGGGTATAATCATTCCATTTTGACACATATGTAAGGAAGGGGAGTCCATTAAAGGAGGTGCATATTTTACATGCTTGAATGAGTTTTAAACTCAAAAATAATGTGATATTTTTATCTCTCCTCTCTCTTGAACCAAACCAAATCAAAAAGGAACCAAACCGAATCAAAAAGTAACCAAACTAGGTCCAAATCTAGTCCAAATTCAACCAAACTGAAATTTAGAAAATTCTAGAAATCAGTTGGTCTTGGTTAGAGCCTCCCTCTCCTATAAATAGAACATGAGTCCTTTGAAAAAAAATTGGAGCTTCCCTCTTTCTTCAATCCCCATTGGTGGCTCCATCAACATACTAAACCAATTGATTGGTTGGGGGCCTCTACCGTGAACAAAGAATCAAGCAATTTGTAAAGTAAGTGGTGAATTTTGATCTTTTCTATAATTTCTCAATGTTTATCTCTTCTCAACCCCTCTCAAGCTTGAGAAGCTTAATTGGAATGGTTTTTGAATGCTATTGAAGTAATTAATGAATGATAGAAAAGAATTACATAAATTTACATTTATGCTTAATTCTAATGGTTTTTATGTAATATCTCTCTCTCACTAAAGAAATGGTCATACTCATGACCTATTCTCAATCCAAATGAAGCTTTTCATAAAGCTTTTTCTTAATCCAAGATTAATCTATGCTTAAGACCAAATTAATTGCTTTCCCTATGCTTTTAGATTATGTATTTCATGAATGTTGATGATTCAATCCATTATGGGTTAATGATCCAATTAGGGATCATTCTAATCATTTTCTTAATGATAAGCTTTATCTTTTAAGATAATTGAGATTTATCAGTCATAGCAGCGGAGCTATGGTAAAAGTTTTATAAAAATTGCACATAAAATAATTTCATTCAAAGCATGAAAAGAGGACTTCCTACCATATTCTAGGAATTATCATCCTAGATTAATTAAAAGAATTTTATTGTAATCATGGAGATGTGGATGTATGCATGTAGATGTAGATGTATAGATGTGGATGTGAATGTGGAGGTGGATGTATGCATGTAGATGTAGATGTATGGATGTGAATGTGAATGTGGATGTGGATGTATAGATGTAAATGTGGATGTGGATGTATAGATGTATGCATGTAGATGTAGATGTATGCATGTAGATGTAGATGTATGGATGTGAATGTGAATGTGGATGTGGATGTATGCATGGAGATGTGGATGTATGCATGTAGATGTAGATGTATAGATGTGGATGTGAATGTGGAGGTGGATGTATGCATGTAGATGTAGATGTATGGATGTGAATGGGAATGTAGATGTAGATGTATAGATGTGGATGTGAATGTGGAGGTGGATGTATGCATGGAGATGTGGATGTATGCATGTAGATGTAGATGTATAGATGTGGATGTGAATGTGGAGGTGGATGTATGCATGTAGATGTAGATGTATGGATGTGAATGAGAATGTAGATGTAGATGTATAGATGTGGATGTGAATGTGGAGGTGGATGTATGCATGGAGATGTGGATGTATGCATGGAGATGTGGATGTATGCATGTAGATGTAGATGTATAGATGTGGATGTGAATGTGGAGGTGGATGTATGCATGTAGATGTAGATGTATGGATGTGAATGGGAATGTAGATGTAGATGTATAGATGTGGATGTGAATGTGGAGGTGGATGTATGCATGTAGATGAAGATGTATGGATGTGAATGTAAATGTGGATGTGGATGTATGCATGTAGATGTAGATGTATAGATGTGGATGTGAATGTGGAGGTGGATGTATGCATGTAGATGTAGATGTATGGATGTGAATGGGAATGTAGATGTAGATGTATAGATGTGGATGTGAATGTGGAGGTGGATGTATGCATGTAGATGTAGATGTAGATGTATGGATGTGAATGTGAATGTGAATGTGAATGTGGATGTGTATGTATGGATGTATGCATGTAGATGTGGATGTATGCATATAGATGTGGATGTATGGATGTGAATGTGCATGTAGATGTGGTTGTATGGATGAGGATGTATGAATGTATGCATGTAGATGTGGATGTATGCATATAGATGTGGATGTATGCATATAGATGTGGATGTATGGATGTGAATGTGCATGTAGATGTGGTTGTATGGATGAGGATGGATGAATGAGCATGTAGATGTGGATGTATGAATGTGGATGTGGTTGTATGCATGTAGATGTGAATGTATGCATATAAATGTGGATGTATGGATGTGAATGTACATGTAGATTGGGTTAATGTGGAAAAATGAGAGTTAATATAGAAACTGTATTTGTAAACTGTTTGTAAATGTTGTTTGTAAATGGCTGTTTTATGTCAAGAATGCTGGGGAAGCATTTTGACCGTCTTGTGATTAAGGTCGTGGAGACCTAACTGATAAAGTTGCAACTGCTGAATGACGGAGAGTCAATGGAGGACGTCTTGCGTAGCATAGTCGGCCGAGGTCTTGACCAGCCTCGGTTCGATTAAAATGGTGAGCTTCCAGTACGGTGGATGAGTGACCAAGGAAGCGCCCTATCAGTGAAGCGCTAGGTCACCTGCGAGCGACGAAGGATCCTAGAGGGTGCTGACCATATGGTGCTCGGGTTCTAGGTCGCCTAGGATACCCACACATGCATCGAGGAAGATATTGGAACAAGGAGTAAGAGTTGTTTTGTGAAACCGGGCATAGATCTGGTTGATTGACCTTGCTGGTCTTCAATGGATGAGTCCATGGCTCTTTATATGGATCTGTTGGTTGATCTTGCTAATCTTCAACGAGAGTCCATCTTGATTTTTATAAGTGATTTTATTGCCGAGTATTATGGGCTACAAACTATTGAAAAGGCCCCTGATGAGTGGATAGGTGGTGAGCGTTCTAGTTACCAATGATGCCATAGATACTCTGATGAAGGAACGATGGGAAATTAAGAATCAACCAGATAATTTGGAAGATTGTGATCAGTGGTACTATGGTTTCATTAAAGGATTGTTTTAAAGTTAGCTGATGCTAAGAAAAAGGTAATTTCATATTGGGTGTGTAAGTGGTGTGGCTAATTTTATGTGCATGAACTTCCGGCTAGGGGGCCTTAGAACTCTTTTCCTTGGTACCCGAGACAAAACCTAACCAAATTCCAAATTGGATCCCATCACTACAGTGGTTGGGCGGTTGGCTAACCCATGGGATCGGATGGGGTTAGGCTGGACTGATGGATCCGTAAATCGAGACTCAATTTCTGTTTATGATAGATAAAGTAAATCCCGGATAGTAATTGTTCTATGGACAGGAGTCAACGGCTGTGCCTCTTAATGGGAAAAAAAGCGTTGATCCCAATGATCCAAGTGCAAGTTTCTTCCTTGATCTGACCGAGTATCTTTATAGGTGCAGTCGACGGATCAGCTTGATCAGTAATAGTCGTGACTACGTTAGAGTAGAAAGTTATCCTGGAGGAATCGCCTGTGCTTTCCGGATAAGGGGAGTTTTTCCGGGTTCGATTTTGGAAAAATCGACGGATTAGTCTCTTGTCTGGATATCCGTGGTGGACGAGGCCCCGAGTGTGGGACCCTGCCTCACGCAAGAAGTGCTACTTCCGCTGCTAGTACCCCGAATCCGTTGCGCGGTGGGAACAGGGATCTCACATGGAGAGGAACTCACAGAAGTTGTCAAAGTGGGTAGCCATGTGAATGCAAAGAGATAGTGTGAGCTCGTGCTTGGTTTCTATCGCATGAAAATGAGAAAGAAGGCACCTTTCGCTATTTATAGTTAAAATTTAAAGTTTGGCCTTTTCACACTAGACCGCTTACAAAAAAATTACAGTTTGCAAAAATATTAAGATTTCAATTAAATAAAGATTGGTTAAAAAAGAGCGTGCTACAAAATTACAAGCATGTCATCTAATCTGAAATTGTTATAATGTCTTCATTTTTTGCCCCTCTTGTGACATTTACTTCATGTTGATCTCCATCTCCTTGTTGACTTGAAAGCTTGTTATTGCCTTCACCTCGATCTTGAAACTCTTGCCCCTCACGTGCATCAAAACAGAGGCTATTTTCCCATATACTCAGTTCATCTTCAAGCTCTTCCACATGCCTACTATGTGTTGGTAGGGCTATGCACCTTGCTACTGAAAATTCAAGGTCCCCCATTTGCCATGATTCTGAGACCATGGTTGTCCCCTCCTTACGCTTTCCAATCTGTAAAAATATAGAAAGTGGCACAATAACTAGAAAGTGTAAGGGTTAACTCTAGACATGCAGTGGAATCAGATATACCTTTCTTCTCATCAACTTGAAACTTGACTCTTCCACATTGTCAAAGCCCATGATGCTAAAGTGTTGACGCAGGTCTGTTAGGCTCCAATGCTTGCTTGCTGCCACTCGCTCAATCCATCCATTTTGCATCATCACAGCCACCTCAATAAGCATAATTTTTTCTTCTGAGGCTTGAAGTGGGATCCATGTCCTGTGCTTTTGCATCCATCTTTGGTAGTGCAGACACATGTACAAAATAGAGCGTGCTTTCAAGAACCTGAAAGACACTGTAGAATCTACTACATTGCACTTGTACACATCACCTTGATGTGACCCCTCATTAACCTCCCAACCCTCTCCTAGTAATCCTTGAATGAGGTCAGACCGTACCTCCTTACAAATATACATTATTTTTGTTTGGTGCATTGGCATGGAATTGAACATGTGCACAAAAACATGTAAAGGACAAAACCAATTTAGCCCTACTGACCTAGATGCCTTTGAAAACTTGAGTGATGTCTTGATATCACTTACCATCTTAAACTTTAAGCATAAGATGGTCCAAGCATCAGGTTTGGGCCATTCGGGATTGTTAAGAGGGGGGTTGGGGATCTCTTCTAGCTTGCCAAATAAACCTAGTTTTTTGTGAGAAAAGAAAAAGATATTGTTTTGTACAAGATCACTTGAGCTTTAAGATACAAACATTGCCTCTCCAATGGATGCATGCATAGCATAGAAAAGTCCACTGAGGCTTTGGAGTGGTTGTTCCTCAACATAATTAGAGGGGAAAATATCTGCAAAGAGAGACATAAGAAAATGGAGAATCACAAGAAAATTTGAAACAAAAAATCTAATATTAGGATGTTAAAGCTGTGTTTATGTTACATTGACAATTTGAAGGAAACCTTGGTCGTTGGCCTTGAATGTATAGGTCTCCAAGGATATACACATGTTGCACTATGGCAACAAGTCCTTCCTTCTTAGTATGCTTGAAGCCTTGTAGCCACCCCTTCCAATGATATAGCATATTCCCGAGTTGACGCACTCGATGTGGTCCCTTAGAGCTTGGCTGCATGTAGACCCAAGCCCTAACCGTGAATCTTGTTGGAGCCCAAACTCCATTCTCATCTCTTGTGTTATGCAGTACAAGCTCTTCCACCTTCTCCCTAGGTCTTCTCAAATTACTGGAAGAGGCCATGGTTGGTAAGAAAAGAGAAGAAGGGAAAACAAAAGCTTGTTTTACAAAACAGAAGAGTGGAGAGGAGAGAAAGTTCAGGGTTTTCAGTGCAGCAATGGAAAGCTTAAAAGAGGGTTAGAGTTTGAGAATAGGCTTCCTGAACCTAGAGTAGACTAAAGAGGGATAGAGTTTCTGTAGCAATGGAGAGGGAGGGAGCTTGAGAGAGAGAGAGAGAGAGAGAGAGAGAGGGAGATTGTTTAAATGGTGAGCTTCCGATACGGTGGATGAGGGACCAAGGAAGCCGCCTATGAGTGAAGCGCTATTGGCTAGCTCCAGTACATTGTCTTGTTCTTCAAGGCTCGGTATTTGCATTGGGTCATGTCTTGGGAGATGTGACTTGTATTATAATGTGTCCAAGCATATCAAAGATCCCCCCCCTCTCCCTTGAATTGAATTTTTTACCTTATACATTTTTGAAACGTATAACTTTGAATGCATATTTGAATGTCTACTTTCATTGTTGTGTTCAACTTCTTTCTCATACCAATACAAACTAAAATGCCAATCAATCCATTTGAATGGTCTCACCAAGGTAGACCCCATGAAAAAAAAGGAGAACTAGAAGGGTCATGTTCTACATAGGCTTGTATTTATGTATGTATAGGCTTGTATTTTAATCAGAGTTGTAGTTCCCCAAATAACAAGCAATTTAAACTCATAGCATGACAATATCCAAAGATTTTAATCCATTAACAACCACGTAGCTCACCTAGCTCTTAAAATATAGTATAATGAACTTTGACTTGAGCACTAATGTCTAAAAAATCCTTTAATAGTGTTCTTTTTAGGGACGTGAAACAAGGTAAATATTTTTTGAGTAAAAAGACCAATTCTTTAACACTAGTTTGGTACTGTGACGTGAAAAATTGATATCTTTCATTGTCAATTTTGTGCATATTTTGATGGTTTCTCAATGGTGGTAATAAGGTGAAAGCTTGTCCTAGAAGATTGCGGCGCCCACAATGGAATAACGGCGTGGTGATGCGGCGGCTTGGCAGCTACCCCGATAACAGCATTCTATCTTTAAATATAATGGTTTTACTTGATTTAGGGTGCACACATTGTAAATGCCACAAGTATGCTTGATAAATACTTTGGTATGGTAGATAGGCTAGTGATGTGGAAAATAAAAGTGGGCCTTCATGCTCACATGGATTTTTATTGTATTATTAATATGGTATTCACCATAAGGCTACAAGTTGGGGAGTGTGGAAGGCATGTGGAGGAGTGTGTGTAGGTGCATAATTGGGAAAGATTCTTCTAGAATGCCTACATGGAAGAGGAGAATTCCGCCATGTGTAAGTGGGATCTCCACCTACATGCCACTTAGGCTTGGCTATTATCTCATCACACTCTCAAAGTCAAAAAGTCTTCAATTTAATAATCAATAGAAGACTTAGCCTAAGAGGACAATTGATGGTGACCTCTACCCTTATGTCACTGAAGGGTTGAAGTTTTTTATGTTGTAATTTGTAACAATGGAAGAGAGGGTGATTCTCCACCTATAAAAGGAGCCCTCCTCTCCCTTTCAAATCAAGGAATGAGCCTCCTCAATTGAGCATTTTGTGTCATTGCGATTCTCTTATCTTTCAAACCCTTATTCAAACACTCTCTTTACATATGAATGTCTCATTTAGCATTAGCTCCTCATGCTTAACCCAATTTTGGACCTCTTTGATGATTCATGGTAAGGGGGATAAGGAGTTATTATCTTGGCGGGCTTGTGACTTCTCAAGGTAGCCCTTGCCTTATTGCCGCCCTCCTTTGGAGGTACCAATGGTTTTAGCTTGAAGAGGTAGAGGTAAAAGGGGATTCACAATTGGTCATCCGACAAATGAAAGGAGAGTATAAGGCAAGGAGTCCTAATCTCCAAGAATTGTATAAAAGGGCAATGGAGTTGAAAGAAGCTTTTGGGTTTTGTAAATTTGTGCATGTGAATAGGAAGGATAATCAAAAGGCTGATGAATGGGCTACTAAAACCTTGGCTTCTTTCAAAGAAGCTACTCTTGCATTAATGGATACAGGTTGGCCTGAGCTCCAAGACGTTCAACACTATTTAGATACAGGATACTTCCCTCTTGGATTGAATCCTCAACAAAAACAAAGGCTTACCAGGAAAGCTCATCCTTACACCATTCTAGGGGATGTTCTTTACAAACAAGGTAAGGATAAGATTCTTAGGAGGGTAGTAAGCCTAGAGGAGTCTAAAAGGATTATGGAATTATGTCATGAATGTTCAGGTCACTTTGCCTCAGCCAGCACAACTCGGAGGATCCTTAACACAGGGTATTATTGGCCTCGACTCAGCAAAGATGTCCATGAGTGGTGCAGAAGCTGTGAAGTATGCCAGGCATATGGGCATAAGCAATTGGTTCCCGGACCCTTAAACCCTATCCCAGCATATGGTCCATTTGAAAGGTGGGGATTAGATTTTGTGGGCCCACTTCCTCGTTCCTCACATGGGAAGTATTACATATTGGTGGCCACAGATTATGCAACAAGGCGGGCAGAAGCAAAGGCAATGGTCAATAATAAAGCAGTGGCTGTGGCATCCTTTCTCAAGGAATACATATGTGCCCGATTCGGGTGTCCATTGGAAATCCTTACAGATGGGGGGAGGTCTTTCAGGAATGACTTGATTGAAGCTTTGGTGCAGAAATTAAAAATAAAGCATGCTATATCAACTCCCTATTATCCCCAATGTAATGGTTTAGTAGAAAAAACTAATGGACTGCTTTGTGGATCTTTATCTAAGCTAGTGGATACTATGAAGAGAAAGTGGGATGTGCATTTGCCAGAGGTCCTATGGGCCTATAGGACAACTCACAAACTCTCTCTTGGTTTCACACCTTTTCAGTTAGTTTATGGAATGGAGGCTATTTTGCCAATAGAATTGGAAATCACAAGCCTTCGCACATCTTTTGCACGCTTGAATAATGAAGAAGAAACACATGCCCAACGCCTAGCACAACTGGAGATCTTGGATGAGAGGCGACTTCAAGCACTTCAAAATCTGGAGGCTGCACAACAACGGTGCAAGGCAAGGCATGACACTCTCATGAGGAAGAAGAAGAAGCCAGAACTCAAGCAAGGAAGCTTAGTCATGAGATATGATGGCCGTGTGGAGAAACGGCTAGATAAGAAGCTTCTTCGACGTTGGGAAGGCCCCTTCAGGATAAAGAAAAAGTTCAAAAATAACACCTATCTTCTAGAGGATGCAAGTGGCCAGGAGGTTCCCGGACGTGCCAATGAGTACCGGCTAAAGATATTCTACCCTCGAGCACCATGGCCAACAGACCCCAGACAAGCATGGAGGATCTGCCTGGGGGGGGAAAGATGTGACGTGAAAAATTGATATCTTTCATTGTCAATTTTGTGCATATTTTGATGGTTTCTCAATGGTAATAAGGTGGAAGCTTGTCCTAGAAGATTGTGGCGCCCACAACGGAATAACGGCATGGTGATGCGGCGGCTTGGCAGCTACCCCGATAACAACATTCTATCTTTAAATATAATGGTTTTACTTGATTTAGGGTGCACACATTGTAAATGCCACAAGTATGCTTGATAAATACTTTGGTATGGTAGATAGGCTAGTGATGTGAAAAATAAAAGTGGGCCTTCATGCTCACATGGATTTTTATTGTATTATTAATATGGTATTCACCATAAGGCTACAAGTTGGGGAGTGTGGAAGGCATGTGGAGGAGTGTGTGTAGGTGCATAATTGGGAAAGATTCTTCTAGAATGCCTACATGGAAGAGGAGAATTCTGCCATGTGTAAGTGGGATCTCCACCTACATGCCACTTAGGCTTGGAAGAGAGGGTGATTCTCCACCTATAAAAGGAGCCCTCCTCTCCCTTTCAAATCAAGGAATGAGCCTCCTCAATTGAGCATTTTGTGTCATTGCGATTCTCTTATCTTTCAAACCCTTATTCAAACACTCTCTTTACATGTGAATGTCTCATTTAGCATTAGCTCCTCATGCTTAACCAAATTTTGGACCTCTTTGATGATTCATGGTAAGGGGGATATGGAGTTATTATCTTGGCGGGCCTGTGACTTCTCAAGGTAGCCCTTGCCTTATTGCCGCCCTCCTTTGGAGGTACCAATGGTTTTAGCGGTAATGAGCATGTGGAAAGACTTTGGGGACCATAGGTAAATCTTCACGATTGTCCGCTGAGCAATGTTAACCCTTACCCTCTAGCTTGAATCATGAAGGAGATGAGAGGCAAGAGGCTATGTGAAAATTGAGGTTTCATGCAAAGATAGAGAAGTGCAGTTTTTGTGGTCCAATACCCAAATTTCAACCTTACTCATCACTCGGGTGTTGGTTTCTTAAATTGATCATATGGCTAGGAAGCTCTTTCTATGCTCTTTCCACTTATGTAACTAATTTCTTAATCCCTTACTTCATTGATGATTAGAATTTCTCCCAAACTTGCTAATTTTTAGGCGAATTTTGGCAGTTTTATAGTCTTGTAGTAAAATGCTCATAACTTTTCGCTCGGTTGTCCCTTTTTGAAAGTTTTTATATGGGCGCGAAGCTCTCTCCAAGCTCTACGCACTTATCTAATCATCTCTTGCAGAGCCTATATGGATTTAAAACTGCAATTCTCTGTGTATCTCTGTTTTTATAGAATTTTGGCAGTTTTATAGTCTTGCAGTAAAATGCTCATAACTTTTCGCTCGGTTGCCCGTTTTTGAAAGTTTTTATATAGGCGCGAAGCTCTCTTCAAGCTCTACGCATCTATATAATCCTCTCTTGCACAGCCTTTATGGATTTAAAACTGCAATTCTTTGTGTATCTCTATTTTTATAGCTTTTTGGCCATTCTTTCTTCTTAATCATGATTAATTCCTCCTAATCTCTTATCAAAAGGCAAACCCCATGTGTCTTATCCTCTTGTAAGTGATTGCCATATTCATTTTCTTTAATATGTTCCGTCCAAATCGCCCAATTCGAACGGATGAACCTTACCAATATTCCCCGTATGTTTCCGTTCACATAATCCTGAGTCGGAAGATTTTCTTCCAACAAAGAATTGCCCTCTTGTTTGGAGCTGCAAGACTGGCAGAAATTCTTGCTTCTCCGGAGCCTTTCATCTTTCCTTCCATGAATTATGATCTCACCTTTGATGTGTATATCTTTATCTTAATCTAGGGAGAGAAAGGAAGGTGAGGAGGCTGTGAGGTTTCATACAAGTGTGTTTTGATTCTGAGAAGTGACCGAAGTCCAAACCCCAACTTCGTGTCACAGTACCAAAAAAGGACACTTAAGTGTCCTTTTTCGGACGATGCAAATAAAATGCTACTTGCGCTAGGAAAGACATATTCAAAATCCCTCTTGAGGAGTTTGAATATGTGACCTAGTGTGTCTTTAAAAAATGTAACCTTGCAATTTGGATGCTGGCACCATAAGGAATTACACCCATAAATAGGACTTGCATGAGACTGCAACTCAGGTTTGAGAAAAGCGCATTATAAGCTTAGAGAAAAAAATCACTAAGCCCCATGAAAAATTCCAAGTAATTATTTCATATTTGTGTCAAAGATTTTGCCAAGTTTCACATGAAATAAAATTCAATTAAGAGTGTCTAAAATAGTAGGAAATTGTGTGTGTTTGATACACCACTTGTTAGCATCCATTTGTATCCAAACCAATACATGGTTTTAATGTATTTGTAAGTTTTTTAAGGTGATACAATGCTTACTCTATCCATTGAGATCTCAAAGTTATATTGGTAGCTTAAGCTTTGTTTAATACTCATGCTTTGCTTTAAATTGTCATGGGATGAGATTCAATGTTATGTGAAGGTTCAAATTACTCAAGCCTTGAACAAAAAGCTTGATCAAGTGCGCTTGACCATGGGACAAGATGAGATGGGCCAAGGAGATAGATGAATTAGCCCCACGAGATATGGTGACCGCATATGGAAGGTATTTTGTAGTGTGTTTTTTGCAATGATGAATTGCATTTCTATTAAGATTAATATAGTGTGATTCTATTTGTGTTTCAAGACAATATTAATTTTGGACATAGTGTGTTGAGAATGATATCCATTTGTGTAGATCCTTAACATTATTGATCTAAAGCATGGTGACATTAGGAGAAATTTGGACTCATTTTTGGGCCCTCTAAGAAGTGCCAAGTCATCATTCTATTGAAAAAAGGGAGCTTATGGATAACTCTACTCTTCATACCTCAAAAATATATCATGTAACCTATCATTGGAAAGATCTCAATGAGAGGATTCTAACGCATAGACCTCTGACAAATTTGGACTTCATATGCTCAAGTTATGGCCATCCCACCAAAAAGCAATCTCAAAAGTTTCGTATAACGGAAGCCTCATCCTCATTGGTCCTCATGGAATATTCCCTAGAATCCCTAAGGGCTTAAAAGGCCCAAAATTGAGTCCAAGTTTTCCCTAATGTGCATAGCGGTCTAAAATGTGCATGGCGATCTAAAGTGTTGTCCTTAAAGTGGGATGTGGATAGCTTCACAACACTAGAGAAGCTGAATTTATTAGCATTGTGTGATGTACAAATAGAGTCCAAAATATTTAGGTTGGGTTTATTGGAGCCAAACATGACAACCAAAAATATGTTTGGCCTTGTGCGTGGAGATCATACCTACAGATAGAAAGTCATGGTTTTCTATACCTATTTGTGTTTAGTTGTTTGTAATTTTTACAAATATGTCATATGCGTACTATTCTTTGTGAGGTGATTTCTATTTTGTTTGAAGCTGGCTTCGAAAAGAGGTAACTCTTGAAAACATATTACAAAGGGAAAATGCTATCCTTAAATATTTTATGGATGAGCCTAATGGCGTGGTTGTTCCCAATGATTGCTTGCTCTATGATTATTATGAGGAGATCAAGATTGAGAAGAGGAGGCAATTGTTCCCTCTTGAGACAGGCCAAGACACAAGGGAAAAAAAGACTGCTGAAAAGGCAATAAAGAAGTTTGGTGTCGAAAATTTCGGACACAGAATCACCTGCCTCTATAGCTGTCCACTCCAACAGCCTTGGAAACACCAACACGAACGGGGGCACCACGAGCCACCGGCTGGAACACTTCTCTCACGGTTCACCACACCACCCACACCAAAAAGACAGCACAAAACAGGGGCACCATAGACAAAGTAAACACCAAGCAACTAAATTCCCAGTCAACACTGTATACAAGCTTCTTTCGACACAGAAGCCTTACTCACACAACCATACAAACACTCAGGCTTGGATTCACTGCCAAGGGAATTCGACCATAGCCTCACAACCTCAGGAATTACAACCTTGCGTCTGACGACCAAGCCTCTTCAACCACACGACCCATCAACACTTCTCTGCACTGCACTCTCTCTCCTGACGGCAACCATACATGAAACGACCAGCCACCAGTAGCGTCCGTGGTGGTTGCGCCAACCACACCAGAAAGAACCTGGCCACTCTCTCTATTAGCTCTGCGCCCTTACCCAAAGAACCTGGCCACTCTCTCTATTAGCTCTGCATCCGGCTGTGCCGTCTACGCTACCAGCTTCAAGGCGGCTTCCCGCTCGCTGACGTCCCCTGGCTACAGCGCTTCACCAAAGCGGCTCCCTTCTACAGCGCCAGCCCATCAGCAGCACCTTCCATCACATCCAGGCGAGCGCAGCCCGCTCTAGAGGCTGCTCCCTCAAGCCTTCCGCTCTTGCACACTGGTGCCCCAGCATCTTCTATCTGCACGGCGGCTATATCCCGAACACTTCTCTTCGCCAACCTTCTAGGTGATCCTTTTCACGCTGGCAAGGGGCTTGGCAGCAAAACAAACGGCCATGTGGCTCTTTTCATTACTGGCCACATGGTTGGTTATATTTTTTTATTTTAAAGCTTAGAAAATGGCCACCATGCTTAGAGCCTTCCATTTCACACCAAATTCAATGCAACATTGGCCCCTTCCACTATTAATTGCCCATGCTTCCATGTATACCTTTAAATACAATCTGCCAGTACCCATTTATTTGGGACGCGTACACAAACAAAGCGACCGAGCAGCTGATACCACCTCGAGTAGACCACGCTCCGAATAAACTTGCACAAGCCTACAGCAAAACCATCCACCTTGTACATCTGCCAAGACATTCAAAGGCCAAGTTTTATTGCATACCATGCATTCCATATATACACAAGCCCAAAACACCATTTGTGAGATCCCTGTCCCCACCATGCGACGGATTCGGGGTACTAGCAACGGAAGTAGCACTTCATGCGCAGGGCAGGGACCCACACTCGGGGCCTCGCCCATGGATATCCGGACAAGAGACTAATCCGTCGGTTTTTCCAAAACCGAACCTCGAAAAACTTGCCTTACCCGAAAAGCACGAGCGATTCCACCATGATAACTTTTTACTCTAACGTAGTCAAGATCATTACTGATCACGCTGATCCGACTGCACCTATAAAGATACTCGGTCGGATCAAGGAAGAAACTTGCACTTGGATCATTGGGATCAACGCTTTTTTTCCCATCAAGAGGCACAGCCGTTGATTCCTATCCATAGAACAATTACTATCCGGGATTTACTTTATCTATCGTAATAATAGAAATTGAGTTTCGATTTACGGATCCATCAGTCCAGCCTAACCCCATCCGATCCCATGGGTTAGCCAAAACTGCCCAACCACTGTAGTGATGGGATCCAATTTTGGAATTTGGTTAGGTTTTGTCCCGGGTACTAAGGAAAAGAGTTCCAAGACCCTCTAGTCGGAAGTTCATGCATGAAATTGCCTTTTTCTTAGCATCAGCTAACTTTAAAACAATCCTTTAATGAAACCATAGTACCACTGATCACAATCTTCCAATTTATCCAATTGATTCATAATTTCCCATCATTCCTTCATCAGAGTATCTATGGCATCATTGGCAACTAGAATGCTCACCACCTGTCCACACAGGGGCCTTTTCAATAGTTCCTAGCCCATAATACTTGGCAATATAATCACTTATAAAAATCAAGATGGACTCTCGTTGAAGATCAGCAAGATCAACCAACAGATCCATATAAAGAGCCATGGACTCATCCATTGAAGACCAGCAAGGTCAATCAACCAGATCCATGCCTGGTTTCACAAAACAACTCTTATTCCTTGTTCCAATATCTTCCTCGATGCACGCGTGGGTATCCTAGGCGACCCAGAGCCCGAGCACCGTATGGTCAGCACCCTCTAGGATCCTTCGCAGGTGACCTAGCGCTTCACTCATAGGCCGCTTCCTTGGTCCCTCATCCACCGTACCGGAAGCTCACCATTTTAATCGAACCGAGGCTGGTCAAGACCTCGGTCGACCTTGCTATGCGAGACGTCCTCCATTGACTCTCCGTCAGCAGTTGCAACTTTATCAGTTACGTCTCCACGACCTTAAACACAAGACGGTCAAAATGCTTCCCCAACATTCTTGACATAAAACAGCCATTTACAAACAGCATTTACAAACAGTTTGTTGCCATATATATAGGCAGTGATGTGTGTGAACACACTTAGGACCGCCGGGGCACTTTTTCCCTCTTTAGGAGGTTTTTTCCCTCGGCTTGTATATACGCCCATCCTTCTAGGGCTAACTTATCTTTGTACATTGACACAATCTAATACACTTTGTGTTGTGTGCATTCTTGCTTCTTCTTCTCCAAGCATTGTGTGCTTTCCTGCAACCCTAATTCCAACAATTGGTATCAGAGCAGGCATCGGCTCCCAGGGCAACACCGCCAGCACCCTCCGACTCACGTTCTCCGATTGAGGTGAGTTTTCACGAGCGCTTGCAGGTCCCTATACTCTGCAAATAAGCCCGTAGGGCTTAGCGTTCTCAGAATTTGCATCTGAGGTCGTTTCGGGCTCCGTTTTTGCATTTCAAGTTCTGCACAGGTGTGTTCGTCATTTTCTGCAGAAATTTCGACAGTGCAGTTTTCTGTAAAACAGGCATACGTACTCCATTGTGGACCGTGCTACATAGCACGAGTTGTTTTCTGTTCAATCTTTGCTTCATTACAGGCAGCTTTTGCATCAGTTTCAGTCAGTGGCCATGGCTGATAACAGCAATGATGTATTTCGCATGTTGTCTGCTGAAGACAAACTGGATGGAGATAGTAACTACCCACTTTGGGCATACATGATGCAGCATGTTTTGGTTGCAAAAGGAGTGTGGAACATTGTGCAGGGTATATATGTACGTCCAGGTTCTGTGGATGTAGGATCTGTTGAGGATGTTGCAGGTTCTAGCAGCTCTACTGTTGCTGCTGTTTTACCCACTGCTGAACAAGCTCGTTGGGATGGTAAAGATGCGCAGGCTCATGCCTTGATTGCACTTTCTGTCAAACGTAACATCACCCCACATATTCGTTCAGCTAAAACAGCAAAACAGGCTTGGGATATTCTAGCTGGTTTGTATGCAGGTCGTAACGAGGCAAAAATCGCTTACCTGCGTAAAGAGCTAGAATTGAAGATTATGCAAGAAGATGATGACATGAATGTTTTTCTTGCTGAGATTAAAGATCTCAAAGAGCAGTTGATTTCTGCAGGTGAGATTATTCCTGATCATTCTCTTGTGCAGACTGTTCTTGATGCTTTACCTGAGACATATCAGACTTTTGCTTCCACGTGGAGACTTCTTAATGAGGACAGACCTGATGCTGTCAAGTATGATACTTTAGTCAACAAGCTCTTGCAAGAAGCGTAGTCCAGGCAAAATAGGGCCAGGCAGCGTGCAGTTGATCAAGCATTTATTGCTGCCCAGCAACAGAGAAGAAGTGGTAAGGCAGCCCCTTCCACTGTTTCTTCTCCTATTAGTAGGTCTGCAACTTCTTCTCCTTCCACAGGTAGCAACAATAAGTCTGAGAAGGCTCTTGATAAAGGCAAGAAAAAGACCAGGTGCAACTATTGTAAGGCAAATGATCATGTCATTAAGAATTGCCCTAAGCTAAAGGCTAAAGAGGCAAAGAAGAAAGAGTCAAATGCAGCCACAATAGCGGATGCTTCTACAAATGCAGATTCTGCAAATGTTGTGCAGGATACAGAATGGGCGTTTAGCGTGTATTGCCAGTATGACCCATCTGTACATGATGCATGTTTGGCAGTTTCTGTTGACTCTCATGTTTGGTATTTTGACAGTGGTGCTACAAAGCACATTACCTCGCATCGTGATATGTTCACTTCTCTTGAGGCTGTCCCTAATGGGAATACTGTCACATGTGCCAATAATGCTTCTTACCCAGTGAAGGGCATTGGTAAAATTATGCTTACTGCTGCAAATGGCAGCGCTTTCACACTTTCAGATGCTTTGTATGTGCCAGGGATAAAGAAGAATCTATTGTCTGTCTCTGCGCTTGCTAGACTTGGATTTGTAATCAAATTTGTGGATGACAGATGTACTGTTCATGATTTGACTTCTGGTGATACGATTATTGTATCTGGCACCTTGTTTCGTGGGCTGTATAGGCTCAATTCTTATGACAAGTGTGTGGAAGATTCAGCAAATGCAGTTTCTGATGAAAAGGCAATTTCAGATGCAAAATTATGGCATGCTCGTTTTGGTCATCTGAACTTTGCTAGTTTGCTGCGTTTGCAGAAATTTGATATGGTTGCTTCATTGCCCCCTCTTGAGGCACCATTGAAACATGTTTGTGAAGGCTGTATTTTGGGCAAAATGCAGCGTTCTGCGTTTCCAAAGGATGGTTCTGTGCGGGCCACTCGCAAATTGCAGCTTGTACATAGTGATGTATGTGGGCCTATGCAAACTCCGTCATTTGGTAAACACTTGTACTTCGTGACTTTCATTGATGATTACTCAAGGCATGCATGGGTATATCCACTGAAGGCAAAGTCCGAAGTGTTTTTGTGCTTCAAACAGTTTTTTCTTATGGCTGAAAATGTATCCAATTGTACTGTGGGCACCCTCCGTACTGATCGAGGGGGGGAGTACATGTCTAAAGAGTTTGATGCATTTCTGGCTAGTCGTGGGATAAAACACCAATGTACAGTGCCGTATACCCCTCAGCAAAATGGTGTTGCTGAGAGGAAGAACAGGTCACTTATGGAGATGGCACGATGTATGGTCAAGAGCCAAGCTTTGCCACATGCGTTTTGGCTTGAGGCTGTCATGTGTGCTGCATATGTACTCAACAGGTGTCCCACTAAGGCCTTGCAGTCTATTACTCCATACGAAGCTTGGCATGGCAGGAAGCCTTCTATTGGTCACTTGCATGTCTTTGGTTGCTTGGCCTATGCTTTAGTGCCTGTGCAACAACGCAGAAAATTGGATGATAAGGCTGTCAAATGCATTTTTGTTGGTTATAGTGCTGAGAGCAAGGGTTACAGATTGTATCATCCGCAGTCAAAGCGTATCTTGATTAGTCGAGATGTTGTTTTTGTGGAAGATGCTGTGCAGCCCTTGTTATCATGTACCAAAGAGACAGGTGTAAGCTCACGGGATGTATTTGATACGTTGTTGCCTCTCTTTACAGGTGGGAATTCAAATGTAAGTCCTAATGAGGCAAATATTCAGCCTATGCAGATTTCAAACGACATCATAGATCAGCCTATTTCTGATGCAGATTTACAGGATGTAATTCATGAGGATAGGGCTGAAAATGAGCAGGCTAGAGGTATGCCTAAATGGCTGGTGCAAACCTTGCGTGATAGTAAGATTGATGCACCTATTACTAGTCGTACTCGTTCAGGTTTTCAGCATGCCTCTTATGCATCAGATTGTTATGCTTTGGCTGTGTCTAGTATGTGTGAAGAGGAAGAACCTCTTTCATTTGATGATCATGAGGCACAAAATTCAAAAAATTGGTTGGCTGCAATGCAAAGTGAATATGATGCTATAATGAAGAATGGTACATGGTCTTTGTGTGATTTGCCTATTGGTAAAAAGGCCATTGGATGTAAGTGGGTTTTTAAATTGAAACGAAAGCCAGATGGTAGTGTTGATCACTATAAGGCTAGACTTGTTGCAAAGGGTTATGCTCAAGAAAAGGGCATTGATTTTGATGAGACCTTTGCTCCCACTTGTCGTATGACTACCATTCGTAGCATTTGTGCATTGGCAGCTCATAATAGTTGGAATGTACATCAGTTGGACATAAAGACTGCGTTCTTGAATGGAGATTTGCATGAGGAGGTGTATGTATCGCAGCCTCGTGGTTTTGTTCAAAGAGGGCAGGAAAACAAAGTGTGCAAGTTGAAAAAGGCTTTATATGGTTTAAAGCAAGCTCCACGAGCTTGGTATGAAAAGATACATGCATATTTGACTGCACATGGGTTTCAGAATAGTCCAACAGAAAGCACTTTGTATGTTCAACGTGTGGATGGTGTACATCTAATCATTGCTCTCTATGTCGATGACATGCTACTCATAGGACCAAATGAGAGTCATATTGCTGATTTTAAGGCTGATTTGAATGCCTCTTTTGAAATGTCAGATTTGGGGCATTTGCATCATTATTTGGGGATACAATTTAAGCAGTGTGATGGAGGTATTGCTTTGTGTCAGACAAAGTATATTGAGACATTGTTGCGCAGATTTGGCCTTGAAGACTGCAAGCCTATTGCTACTCCAATGGAGACAGGTTTGAAGTTGAGTCTTCATGATGCTGGAGATCACTTTGATGTCACACTCTATCAGACAGCTGTTGGTTGCCTCATTTATGTATGCATTACGAGGCCGGACATTCAGTTTGCAGTCTCACAGGTGAGCAGGTTTATGCATAGCCCAGGGTCTCAGCATTGGAAGGCAGTTAAACGCATCTTTCGCTACTTGAGTGGCACCATACATCTTGGGTTGTTTTATCCCAAGGGGGGATCGTTGCCGCCAGATTTACATGCTTTTTCGGACTCAGATTGGGCTGGTTGCTATGACACAAGAGTGTCCACAAGTGGTTTTTGTTTCATGCTCGGTAGCTCATGCATATCTTGGTTGAGCAAGAAGCAACCTACTGTGGCCACTTCTAGTTGTGAAGCTGAGTACAGGGCAGCTTTCACAGCTACGGTTGAGTGTGTGTGGCTCAGACGGCTTATGGCTGACTTGGGTGTTGGACAGGAGTCTGCCACCTCTATCTTCACTGACAGTCAGAGCGCATTGGCAGTTGCGAAAAACCCAGTTTTTCATGCTCGCACAAAGCACATTGAGGTGCATTATCACTATGTCAGGGAGAGACTCTCAGCAGGAGAGATCAGCTTGGCCTATGTGCCAACACAGGACAACCTCGCCGATCTTTTCACAAAGGCGCTTCCTCGTGAGAAGTTCGAAGCTTTCCGCAAAGCTTTGGGCTTGCTTCCCTTTGTGGATTGATCTACTTCGGGCATGGCACTCCCCTATACATGAGTGCCAGCTCTCGTTCACACCATCACTCCCAGGGGGGATTTGTTGCCATATATATAGGCAGTGATGTGTGTGAACACACTTAGGACCGCCGGGGCACTTTTTCCCTCTTTAGGAGGTTTTTTCCCCCGGCTTGTATATACGCCCATCCTTCTAGGGCTAACTTATCTTTGTACATTGACACAATCTAATACACTTTGTGTTGTGTGCATTCTTGCTTCTTCTTCTCCAAGCATTGTGTGCTTTCCTGCAACCCTAATTCCAACACAGTTTACAAATACAATTTCTATATTAACTCTCATTTTTTCACATTATCCCTCAGTAATCCACATTGCTTATTCCACATCCCATTTCCAATCACATCATTTTCCATCTCTTCACTTCAGATTCCTTCACATCACATATCATATATTCACATCCATATCCACATCCATACATCCACATCCATATCCACATTCACATCCATACATCCGCATCTACATCCTTACCTCCATTTTCACATCCTCATTTATACATCCACATCCCATATCCACATTCATACATACACATCCATATCCACATCCACATACATACATACATCCACATCCCATATCCACATCTATACATCCACATCCACATGCATACATCCACTATCACGCCCTCATTCATACATCCACATCCACATACATTCATACATCCACGTCCACATTTCCATTCACATCTATACATTCACATCTACATCCACATATATACATACATCCACATCCACATTCCACGTTCACATCTATACATCCACATCTACATCCACATTCGCATACATCCACATCCACATTCTACATTCACATCTATACAGCCACATCTACATCCACATATACATCTATGCATATACATCTTCATGCATACATCCATTTTCACATTCCCATTCATATAACCCCATATGCCTTCACATCTAATCTTTTACATCACATCCATTCTCGCCCTATCACAACCCATATACATCTTACCCTATCACATACACTTCTTACCTCATCCCATACACATCTTAATTCATCTTATCACCTCCTAACTTATTTCATAAGCATCTTATCACCTCTTATCACATCTTATACACCTCTTATCACATCCTATCACATCTCATATCTTTTGATAGAATACAAGAGAATTCTTATATTTGATATAAGATTTCTTTACACATTTATTTATGCATAACTTCTATTTAAGGAGATTAATACTTTCGAAGTAAAAATCAATCTTTTATGCATCTTCCTATGCATGAATTCAATTTAGTTGAGAATGACACTTTTGAATCAATCTTTTATGCATCTTCCTATGCATAAATTCAATTTGGTAGGAATTACACTTTTAGAATAAAAGAATTTCTCTTATGCATCTAATATATGCATAAAATCTATTTATGATAAAAATCACACTTTTAGTATAAAAATATCTTTTATGCATAACTCTATGTATGAAATCCAATTATGATAAAAGTAACATTTTTACAATATAATAATCATCTTTTATGCATACCTCTATGCAAGAAATTCAATTATGCTAAAAGTAACACTTTTATAATAAAATATTCATCTCTTATGCATACCTCTATGCATGAAATTCAATTATGCTAAAAGTAACACTTTTATAATAAAATAATCATCTCTTATGCATACCTCTATGCATGAAATTCAATTATGCTAAAAGTAACACTTTTATAATAAAATATTCATCTCTTATGCATACCTCTATGCATGAATTTCAATTATGCTAAAAGTAACACTTTTATAATAAAATATTCATCTCTTATGCATACCTCTATGCATGAAATTCAATTATGCATAATATAAAAATCAATTTCTCTAGGATTACAATGAATATCTTTCAATTAATCTAGGATGATAATTCCTAGAATATGGTAGGAAGTCCTCTTTTTATGCTTTGAATGAAATTATTTTATGCATAATTTTTATAAAAATTTTACCATAGCTCCGCTGTTATGATTGATAAATCTCAATTTTTCTAAGGGATAAAGCTTATCATTAAGGAAATAATTAAAATGATCTCTAATTGGATCATTAATCCATAATGGATTGAATCATTAATATACATAAACTAAAAGCGTATAAAAAAGCCATTAATTTGGCCTCAAGCATAGCTTAATCTTGCGTTAAGGAAAAGCTTTATGAAAAGCTTGATTTGGATTGAGAAGGGGTCATGAGTATGACCATTTCTTGAGTGAGAGAGAGAAATTACATAAAAACCATTAGAATTTAAACATAAATGGAAATTAACTTCAATAGCATTTATTAAATTATGTAACTCTTCACTACTATTCACCAATTGACTTCAATAGCATTTAAAAAACCATACTAATTAAGCTTCTCAAGCTTGAGAGGGGTTAGAAGAGAGAAACATTGAGAAATTATAGAAAAGATCAATATTCACTACTTACCTTACAAATTGCTTGATTCTTTGTTCACGGGGGTGGTCAAAAAGCGAGCCAAGAGCAGCGAGCACAAAGCAATGAGTAGAGCTCATGTTCTTGTGAAAGTGAGCAGGTAGGGGCATGGTATGATGTTAAGCGAGCATGAAATGTTAAAGAGAAGAGTGGAACCACAGTGCAATTCTGTAGCAATCAAACAAAGAAGACATGAAATGTTCTAAAATGACCATTGCAATAATTTTTTTTTCGAACCAATGGTGCAGATACAAAAAATCACTATTAAACCCATATTGCTTGGCTCGCTAAAAAGATATTGAATCTATAGTATTCACAATGTTGGAGAGCCATTAGCAAATAAAAGACAATAGACAGGAAAATTTATAAAATAACCAAAACATTTCCAAAACAAGTACTACGGTTCAGCTGGTATGACATGACCCCCATACATATTTCAACTAAAGTGGGTTGCAGGTTCCTAAAGCTGTTGAGGATGACTTCTAATAGACTTAGTTAGCATGTCTTTTACAATTCTCTCAGAAATACAAACTTGATGAATATGCATATTGTTGTTCACATCCTGTCCAAGAATCATTAAGAACACAAAGTATATGTGCTTGCATGCAAGATATGGTCTTTTCTTGGCCACTCTATCTCTGAACTCCACACATGAACACATTGGATTCTTCTGAATAGTGACCTCTATCAGAGATGTGTCTTGGCTCCCATTGGTCAATGGATTAATACTAAATGTTTCCTTTACCCCTTCTATATGTATATGGCTGCCTACAACTTCTGCATGCATATCTAAGGCTGCAGTGATTTGACCAAATGCAGCCTTTGAAATTCCTCGTCGATATGGAAATTGTTTCACCTCCTTGTTTGTCTCGCTAGTGCCTTTTGCAAGCTCCTTTTCTAGAAAAAACTCAAGAGGAATACCAATGTCATATCCTGCTCTAATAAGCTTGCAGGCTTCTTTCACTTGTAACTTGGTACCTTTAGCAATGGGCCAAACACAAGGGACATCCTCTAGTGGATGTAATATTGTCTTTGTAATTTTCCAAGTGTGCCTAACATCTGTATTACAAAAATAGCAATACTTCTCCTTTTTCCAGGAGGATAGTTGACAATCACTCCAAAAACAAGGACTGACATCACCCCCTCGCAACCTTGAGCTACACTTTTTCCCTGATGCCCAGTGGTTGCACTCAACTCGATTCACTGTTGGTATCCTCCGCAAGGCCCACTTTGTATCATGCACATCACTTTCAAGGCTCTCTAAAACTTTGCATTGCTCATCGACCTCTATTGCAGGCTCTAACCTCTCTCTTGTCACATAGTTAAACTCAGGCCTATGGCTAGAGTTGCCAAAGTTTTCTTCTGTCGAGTCGTGTAGTGGCCTTTTGGCTCGAATAGTTTTATTCTCACCCTTGAATTTTACCCTATTTGAAAACATAGGGGTCCCCGCCACTGCATCATCCACTGCTCGTGAGGTAGCTATTGGGGATGGACTTGCTTTCTGTCGAGAAAGAGCTTTCTCAACCAAAAGCTCCAATGTAGGCCCACAACCTGTGTATTTTCCTTCCAAGAAAGCCAGTTGTCTGGCACATTGGAAGTAAGCATTGATTAGATCTGTCACACAAGCATCATAAAGACTAATCTTTTGCCTATACCCCTCCCCTGCCAACCAGCTTGCATGCTTGGTCTCTGACATATTTGTCCTTGGGACAAGAGCATTGACAATAGGCTCTCCATCCTACAAGAGAGTGGTAGAAATTGATTAAAAACAATGCAGTGCACATAAGTAGGAGGCACACAATAATACAATGAATAATCTCTTACAAACATTACCTTTAAAATGAAATGACCCCATCGACTAACCCTATAGTGCCACCAACTCAACCAGCTAAGAAGCTTAGGGATGTTTCTATCAGCTGCCTTGCCAGTTGCCCACCATGCTCGTATCCTGCGAAATTGCTGAAGGGCACTTTCTTTGTTTGGGGCAGTCCTCCACTTCTCACACATCTCCCTATGCTTTTCTTGATGTGGGCTATAGATGTACCTCTGCGTGTGGACACGAAGGTTGTCTTCCCAATGCCATAAACATGACCTTTCCCTTTCAATCATCTCCTTTCCGTCATTGAAGACACGTCTCACTGCATTCCAGTTAGCGCCAGCCTCATCCGCCATAAACCCAAAAAAATTTGCTACCTTCCCTGTGTGCTCCACCATTACCAAATTCATATTTTCCCAAAACATGACTTGAGCATCCTCATCCTCTTCTCTAAATTCACAAGTTGCTATTGTCAATAGCTCACCAATCCTGCATGCCACAAATGGAAACAGAGTTATATTAAAGACACAAATTAAGCAATGCTCTCTACCGCTTGTAACTTACATGTGGTCATAAACATGTGCTCCCATTGTATGCCATCCAGTATCCACTCGATGCACATGATCAAAGCAGACCCATGCTTGATTAAGATCCCCATTACCATCCTTGTCCATTCGCCGAACAATGTCAATCCCAGAACCAGGTCCAGTAGTAGACATCTTAAAGATAAAGCAACGCTCAGTAGTAGTGGTGGCTTGCAATGGAAATCGAGAACCATGGAAGAACTCAAAATGGCATGTTCTTTTTAGATTAAGAATGGCTTCATATCCTTCACCCAGAGGCCGTGTTGTTTTTCGTGTTTGCATTACCATCTGCTTCACCCTGCATTCATAAAGCATACTTAGTGTATTAAAGATGATAATTGCATACTATTCTTTGCTAAATTGCACTTCCTACGTACTTTTTGACATTTATCAAACTTTGCAACTCTTGCGACATCTCCTGTAGCTCCCTCTCTGTCATGAATTCTCCCTGTGCCTTGTCATCATCAGTGAATGCTCTTAGAACCACCTCCCTTGCCACAATCATTTGTACCTTTCTGGGCCCAGCGTTGTGGTCGATGCCCACTGCACGTGCTACAAAGGCCTTGATATTTCGTATCGATGCTTGGCACATTCCCTTGGAAACCATGTGTGTATGTTTGCCATAATGAATAAATAGTCTGCTATGCATTGATTCTTTTGGCATAAAATAATAGACACAGGCAGGACATTCTTTAAGACACATTGGCACATGCTTGCAGAAAAAACACTCAAGGTTCCCGAAGCTCCCAATTGCTAAATTCCCATATTTTGGAGATTTTATCAGCTGCCCATTCCAATGGAGTTTGTTTGGTTGATTCATACGTGTCCTAAAGGAGCAGTGCTCATTCATGCACTGGAAGGTTCCCCCGCAGAAGCTCTTCCTAAGAACAAAAGTTTTATTGGCCCTAGTTTGCATTTGTGGCTTTGTCCAAATGTTGCCCTCGTATTTTTGCTCCATCCCTTCCATACCTTTCCCACCTTCAAGCTCATATGTACTGAACTCTGGGTACACCTTGGGAAGCTCTTTTACCTTGCCTTTGTAATCACAATCATGGATTAAAGTGTGCAAGACATCAGTAGGAGGTAACATGCGGATTATTTGAAAGCAAGAGACCGCAGTATCAAACTGAACATCTTCGTCTTCCAAATGTTGAAAGCACTTTTCCACACGAGAGACCTCTATCTCCTCTTGTAATGACCCATGTGCTTGGACATTGATTTCTTCTATCTCTTCAGTGTCCAAGTCACTGTAAAGCACAATGCTCTCTAATTCAATGCGCAATGCAAAACAAAAAATGTCAAAGTCAAAGTTAATGCCACTTACATTGGAGTACTCTTTCGAGAACCGGGAGGAAATATAGTTGAGGGGCCTTGTTCTGGGGTCTCAAAATAATTCTCTGATTTGGCAATATATACAGAGGACAATGAATGCTCCAAGATAAAATATGCCTCGTCTCCAATCCCTGCATACAAGTGTAAAGGACAAATGGGCTCATACTCTCCTCCAATTTCAAGTAAGGCCTCCACATTTTATCCCACCAATAGTTCCAAGCTTCCCCCGGATCATGTTGATTGACACAAGACATTTGCCATTCAAGAAGGGGACTCGGATGCATGCACCCATTGTAGAATGGAGGAAAACACGAGCCTCCCTGCATAATGCAATCACAACAACAATTAAGGAATTTACATTGAATATTAGCCAAAAATATTTTAATACTAGATGTTCTTGCTCTAATCAATAGCATATACTAGCCATAATACAATTTTACCAGGCTCATTTTAAGACTATGGGTAGAAGCAAATAAAAATATTTATTGCAAAAATAGTCATAATGAAGGGTATCAAAAAGAGTACATGTATATATGTATATATGTTTGTGTGTACACGTGTGTGTATGTATACACACACACACGCACACACACACACACACACATATTTGCTTTGTGTTAGTTCTTGCGCTTTTTCATAATCTCCTGTTAGATTTCAAAAACTCTACCAGTTGGATGCCATAGCATAACTGTGCTATAGATTTAAATAAATCAGAAAAATATTGACCAAACCCTTAAATTTTAGTGTTGAAATTCATTAGTGTTAGGATAAAAAAATTTGTCCAGTGCCTAACTTAGGGTTTTTAGTAGTCGGCTACTTCTTATGAAGCAATTACTTAACGCTTTTAGTCGTCCTCCACACAGAAGCATCTTCCCTCGAACACACACGCAGAGAAGCGATCATGAAGCATCATACGTCTCCCAAGCAAAGAAACGCTGATCTCATGCGCAGGGCCCTCTCCCCACTCCAATCTTTCTCCCCAACAAAGAGACACAGAAAGGTATCATCATCCATGAATTTGTGCTATTTTGCCTGAATGAATTTGTGCGCTCAGCGCACAAAATAATAGGATGTTTTGCTGCCGCCACACTCCACACACAGTAGTATGAGATGTGCGGCGTTACTTCTTGCTATTTTTCTTGAATGAATTTGTGCGCTCAGCGCACAAAATAATAGGATGTTTTGCTGCTGCCACACTCCACACACAGTATGAGATGTGCGGCGTTACCTCTTGCTATTTTTCTTGAATTAATTTGTGCGCTCAGCGCACAAAATAATAGGATGTTTTGCTGCCGAGCATTGACAAAATCATCACGATTTTGAGTTCATTTCAAGCTTCGGGGGCAGCGCCCCCGAACTCCCCCGCCAAGGGGGGCCTAAATGGCTGCCGCCGGCCCCCCTTGGATCCCCCCGGCGGCAGAAATTTGGAGAGAGTAGTGTAAGAACATGCTATCTATATGGTGCTGTCTCAAACACATTGCATAGACTGTCTCTCTTACTACTGTCTATATTATGCAGACTTTGTGTATACAAGAAGCTCAGAAAACTCACATTTGATGTCTTCTTGGTTGAGAAACGGCTCACACAGTCGAGAGAGGAGAGCAGCAAACATGTGCATCTAAAGAACAATAGCACAAAAAGAAAAAAGTTTGTCCTTAAAAAAGTGTTGGATTGCGAAATATCACTTCTAAAGTTTATTAGTACTCAATATTGAATGCCTTCAGATTTGGGCTACCGAATCTTTATATATTTTCCAATAAATTTGAATGCCTTGAATTGAATACCTGAAAAGGGCTCCGTAAATATTTTCCAATGGAGATTTTTTTTTAAATATTCAATACGGCTTTGAATGCCTTGGAATTTGGGCCAAAGCACTCCATATGATAATCTCAAAGATATTCTGTTCGTTATAATGAGTTGGCCGTTTTGTTGGATAGTGAATGTGCCACCTTTGTTTGATGATTGTGTTGCAGTACTGAATTTAATCTCTTTAGTGAATGTGCCACCTTTTCTTTAAGTTTGTGTCGTATTACTGAATTTGCGGTTAAAATAATCAATTAATTATACAATACGAGTACAATACTATTTGAAGATTTGTTCTTGTATTTTTGCATGGCTATCTGGTTTTCAAATGAGTTCGAGTCATTTCACTAGAGCATCTTGCTTGAAAGGTTCTTGTTGTGCAAAAATGGATGAGTTACCTCTTGCTAAGCGGAAAAAGAGTGTGCAGGTTGGCCCAGGTGAGAGCTCATCGAGACACACAAGGAGGCAAGCTGATTTTTCTAGCACTTTGGAGCAAGCCGCCTCCTCAAACCCTACTACTACAGAGCATGCGGTACATATCATAGATGACACTAACCTGGATATGGATAGGCAGCATCTACATAGTGATGAAAGAAATGAGGAGGATGGACAAAATGTAGTGGGGGTAATTGAGGAAAATAAAGGTGATCAAAATGAGGGTGAGAATACTCAAGGTGGTGATAATGAGGATGAAGGTGAGAATACTGAGGATACTGGGAGAGAGATAGAGGGGGAAGAGAACACACATCCACTAGAGGATCAAGAAGAAACAGTTGTCACAACCCAAACTGAAGGAAGCAAGCAGAAAAAAAATAAGGTTGATATTTTTGGGAAGATTCTAGAGACATCTACTCCACAAGCCTTTTTAGATAGGATAGGAGTCAAATTTAGGTCTCCACCTCCACGTGTTCCTCTCTGTAGGATGATCCAGACGGAGGCAATCCGAAAGGTTTCTCCCTCAACAGATAAATCTCTTACTCGAAGCTTCAAAAAACTAGGTGGGTACATTGAGAGCATGGGAGCTTTCACAGTATCAATTATGGACTTGGAAGGGGAGGAGACACCATTGACACAAGAGAGGGAGGAATCTTGGGATGAGCATTGGAGGACTGTGAATCAACAATTTGAGGAAACTCTTGCACTTGACCCCGAGTGGGGTCCGTACTTGAGCCGAAAAATGGTGCATATTCTTTATGGTAATAATCGACACAATGCTTGGATGGACAGCATTTCTACAGGTGAGTTCTCATTGGGATGTTATAGTTTCTTATGCTTCTTTTTCCTTCCTAATTTTGTGTTTTATTACAGGGTTTCAAGGGGATTTGTCCATGCATTGTTGTGTTCTCTGTAAATTTTATGTGTTCGAGCGGAGGGATGTGGGTGAGCTTTTGTTTTCATTGTCCAGGTTGAACAAGTAAGTTAATTTGTTATCAGAGTCTCCTTCTATGTCAAGTAAGTTGTTTGTACTCAAGAATATTAACATATTTCTTCTTTGTTTTGTAGGACGCATGATTATGCATTTGTGCCAACCACATTTGGTGATCGTCTATTTCAACTAAGAAGATTGGGAGAGTCCGACCTAACAACTCTCATGGCACATTTGGACAATGAGGACAAGCTATGGGTTGAGAGAGAGATGCAGAGTGCATCTGCCAGAGAAAGGCCTAGTTGGCTTCATTTGCCAATCCAGATTATGACTTGGCTCTTGTTCAAGGATGAGATGGAGCAAAAAATTGATGAGGCATCAAATGGACCACTTGCCGAGTCTGCTAGGGAGAATGTGACTCGAAAGGTAGAAGTTCTCTACAGAGGAAAAACATCAAAATATGCAAGGATTGCTGATCCCTCCAACGGTGAGGCCTTTTGGTGTGCAGTGCTCTCCCTCCCATGGCACGCGTCAAGCAATCATGTGGCCACAGAGGAAAAGCTCAATATGATAGGTTCTGCTTGCATCAGAGACACAGATAAGGCTCACATTGTCAAGCTATTGGACAACTCTCAGGCTGCAGTGCGATCACTTGAGGGTATGCCAAATGATAAGACAAAGGTTAGGGAATGGCTGCACATGTACTCCTACTGGCTTCAGATCACGGAGCTGGGTTTGAGAATCCAAAATGATATTAAAAATGCCGATCGAGTCAGGTTGCCAGGTGAGAGCCGATTCACCTCTTTTGTTGTTCTATGCAGAAGAAAGTACTTCAAAAGGGCTTTCAAAGTGCACGAAGGAGGCATAAAATTTAGCCATGATATTGACCATCAACCAGGCCTACAAAGTGCTGCACGGCGAGTCATTTATAGGTTTTCCTCCAACATAACCCAGATATTCCTTGTTAAAAAACATGCATGCTTCTTTCTGTGTGTTGTTTTATCATTTGTGCTTTGGCTTGCAGATGGTTGCTTTCTGAAATTGAGGAGCACCAATTGGATATTTTACCCCCTCTCGCTAGTGTGTGGCTTTGTGTTGACAATCAATCTTATATGTATGCCGATTTGAAGCTTGGAAGAGTAAGTGATTGAATTTGTCATTTTGAATCCATGATTGAGAAACATGTTCATATTGAGGGTGAGTTGTGTTTACCCATGTTTGTCATTGAACAGGCCATGTCAAGCATAGAGTCTCGTTTCTGCCCGTGGTGGTTGGACCTTGAAAGAAACCATGTGCCTGAGGAGGAGCTTGATCTGTATCGCCAACATAAGTCTATATTGGAGCTTCGTAGCCAGCAAATTGATCATAATGAGGCCACATCCACATCACATGCAACATCGATTGCATCGGCTTCTTTTCGTAAGTCATTGCCATTGAATTTAGGGAGGGAAATAGTGAATCGTGCATTGGAGGTGAATCGAGCAATGGAAGCAAATAGGGAGCAGAGTCAACAACAGACATCCAATAGTAGTGCAGGCGGGATACAACCAACTGACATCATAACCAAGACATTGCAAGCTCCAGGTATGTGAGCTTCCTACCTCATCTCTATCGTGATCCGATTGTTTTGACTTGAGACTATGTGTGTTAAATGTCAAAAACCTGTCTATAGGAACCATTTATGCCTTCAATGTCAGTATTGAGGACCTTGCAGCTACTTTTGTGAACATGGAGGATGCATCCTCATTGGGAAAGCAAGTGCTTGATGCCATGAATGTTATTTGCACAGTAGGGAATGTCAAGAGTAGAGGGTCCGATTACTGTGTGGAGTTGATATTTGCAGACTTCCCCTCAAATATCATCATTGGAGGTTGTGTTGCAAACAAGGTTCCATATTGGAATAAGATTGGGGATGGCATGTATGACTCTACTTTTAAAGTTGTTGATTCTTGTCTCTCGGATCGAGGCTTCTTTACATGCCTTTACACTATGGAAGAAGGAGTGACCATTGAGCAGGTTGCACAGAGCGTTGGGTTTGGCATTTATCATAGACAGGTTGTGAGGTGTACTCCACCTATTGGGAAGAAGATGGGGCAAATGATTACTACCCAGGTATTGGTGTTGTTCTCTTTGGGGCTGTCATTTGTGCAAATCTTCTTTGTCCCATTTAAGGTGAAAATGCATGAACAACCAATGTGTCTTTGCTTGTAGGTCACTTGTCTAATATTGGCTGTTTTTGTTCGCTCAACATCTCCTGCTACAAGCTTTGTGATGCATGGGGATCAACTAAGGGATTTGGCACTAGGTGATGATCTTGATGTAGGGCAAGATCTTATCTTTGACATGTATGTATGCATTCAAATCAAGATAGAATTTAAAATGAATTTCGGTGATCTTTATGGCATATGGTTAATGGTTTGTGTGCGTTTTCAAGAGTGCCATCGGAGGATCTGGTGAAGAGAAAGGGTAGACCATGGCGGGGCGGTTGTCAGAGAGGTCAGCGGCTTAGCAAATACATCGTCTCCGTCTTCAGTCGTCCTGGGGACACGATTTTGGATTTGTTTGCTGGCACTGGAACTCTTGGGCTAGTGGCAGCATTTATGGATCGCAATGTCATAATGTTAGACAAGGATGAGCGGATCTATGATCACCTGTTAGAACCATACTCAGCAAAGGTATGCATGTTGAAAAGATAAATATGTTAGTAGAGAATAATTTTGTATTGATAAAGCTTATTTTCTTTTCTTTGTGTCTCTTGCAGTTATGAGGATCACATGTCTACATCAGAATGCCATTAGAGATAGTCTTTTTTTTAATTGAGACAATCATTTTTTTGGGACTATTGGAAGTAATGTTTTGATGGATGTTATGCTTCTGAATGTTTTTTACAATAGCATGTAGCTGATTGTTGGACAATTTTTATTTGGATTATAAAATTTTTAAATCCTATGGTTATGGTTTCTAAAGAGTATTATATTGTTGTGTCAGTGGTATGGCTATTAAAATTGGTGTGCATCTTAATGGCTTGATTTCTATGCTCTCTGGTCGCTATGGTTTCCATGTGGTTGCAAACAATAGTTTGTTTCTATTAGTAGCTCAATGACCAATTCAACGTCTTTTTAGCGAGCCAAGTAGTATGAGTTTTGTAGTGATTTTTTATATCCGCACCATTCATTTTAAAATGCTTTATTTGCAATAGTCATTTTTGAACTTTTTTAGTCTTCTTTGTTCTGTTCATTATAGAGTTGCACTATGGTTTCACTCTTCTCTTTAACATTACATGCTCGCTTAACATCATACCATGCCCCTACTTGCTCACTTTCACAAGGACTTTATTTCTACTCACTGCTCTGTGCTCACTGCTCTTGGCTCGCTAAATAGATGCACCCTTTGTTCACGGTAGAGGCCCCCAACCAATCAATTGGTTAAGTATGTTGATGGAGCCACTAATGGGGATTGAAGAAAGAGAGAAGCTCCAAAAAACTAGTGAATTATTAAATGAATTCACAGTTCTTGGCTTAGGTGGAGTAGAGTAATGATGCATAAACACTATCTATTTTTCAACAAGGAGGAGGCTTCTATTTATAGGAAAAATTGAGCTCCTAACCAAACAAACTGATTCTAGAATTTTCTAAATCAGTTTGGTCAATTTTTGACCATTTTTAGGTCAGTTAAGCTAACTTTTTGGAACTAGACTTGAATTAGGAGAGAGGAGAGATGAAATATCTCAATTTTTATGAGTTTAAAACTCATTCAAGCATGTGAAATATGCACCTCCTTTAAAGAACTCCCCTTCCTTACATATGTCATATTTTTAATATTGCTCATAGTTTTTTACTAATAAACCTTGTACATTTTCAACTCTTCATCTTATGTGAAATATTGACCTCCTTTAAAGAACTCCCCTTCCTTACATATGTCATATTTTTAATATTGCTCATAGTTTTTTACTAATAAACCTTGTACATTTTCAACTCTTCATCTTATGTGAAATATGCACCTCCTTTAAAGAACTCCCCTTCCTTACATATGTCATATTTTTAATATTGCTCATAGTTTTTTACTAATAAACCTTATACATTTTCAACTCTTCATATTATGTGAAATATGCACCTCCTTTAAATAACTCCCCTTCCTTACATATGTCATATTTTTAATATTGCTCATAGTTTTTTACTAATAAACATTGTACATTTTCAACTCTTCATCTTATGTGAGCATTTACTCATTTTTTTGGGTATCTTCTTTACAAATTGGATTTATCTCCTTCCTACACATGGATTGATGCTATTGGCCCATAGGAACCTTAATTGGACCATAATCCAAAAATTTCTAAAAATCTAGACCCTTAGGCTAAGGTCCTTTATACCCATTTCTAATTAATTCCAATTGCACATTGGAAAGTTCTTTTTGAATTTCTATTTCAGGGGAGCTTATTTTAATAAGATGAGATAATTTTCTATCCAAAAATATTAAAATTCTGAATATTCTCTCTCTAGAATATTTTCTCTCTCTAGGTTAAAACAGTTAGGAACAAGTCTTTTATATTTATGAAGAGGGATTGATTACAGGAGAAGATACTGGACATTTTGAGAGGCTGGTGAGGAATCTTACATTCTCTCCCACTTGAAAAACGCGAGATGCCCTCATCTCGCAAACTGGGGGTAATTTCGCAAGATGCACAAGTACGAGATTGAGAGAAATTTTTTTAATTAAGATTAACCACCAATTAAAAAACGTCTCAAGAGAGCAAGATTCAAGATAAGAACAAGATTTAAACTTTATTCGTTCTCGGAACTTATACAGTAAAGATAGAAGAACTCTTTACACTTCCATAAGCCCGTCCATCATATGATCACAAAAGCAGCACTCACAAGCTGCGCACGTATAAGGTAACTCATCTATGGGAATAATTCTGTTGGTTATTGCCGCACCTATCCAGTGGTATGAGGTGTTCTAACAAAAGGACCTCTGAGAGTGAGGCAAGCCAAAAACGGGGTAAAGACATATCTTCTGATGAGGAAGAAAACACGCAAGTAAGAAGATCCGCTCAGAAAACCCAAGATGCCTTGATCTCATGACGCAGTAGTATCGGGGACCCAAATCCAAAGCTTCAATAACCATGGCTAAGCGGACATTGTTACGAAAGTGCTGCTGACCCCAGGGTGTTACCCTAGTTATGTCTTGATAGGTCCGCCATTTGGTCTGAGCTACAGAAGTTCCCAAGTGAGGGAAAACTGAAAGCTCATACTGTTCTATAAAATCCTTCTTCACAGACTCACTTGCGTCTTGAAGGTGAGAAATCATCATGGATAAAACTAATTCCTGTTGCCAAGCCATGAAGGAGATTAAGAAGAAGGAGATCGATGGAAGTAAGATTACTGTGAGCGATAAGTAAAAGTTACGACTTATATAAAGGAAGGAGTTAGCGTAACCTAGAAGCCAACGGTATCTTGCCACTGAAGTTTTACCGTCTTTTCATGATTTGGGTTTGGCACATATTTCTATAGAAGGCGTTAAGCACTTTGAGATGAGGAGATAAAAGAAGTTCGTAGGTTAAGTCACTTACTTCCTTTGGTCCACAATATCTGGGGGATAACTACTTATACTCCCCTAGAGATAAAGAATTTCTTTTGGTCCGTATTCAATTGAAGACTATAACTGCTTCTTTGATTTCTCTGACTGTCCTCTTCTTATCCGTATATTGTCTCTGTCAATTCTAGGCAGCGTTTATATCTTTATGAATTGCTTGCATCTGATGCTCTAAGTCGCCAAGCATTTGACTGGTCATCTCGACCCTAATCAATGGGTCGGACCTAGTTAATGGAGTTAAGCAATCTTGTCCGAGAGACGGACCCTGATTAGATTGGTATGAAGGAATTGGTCTCTGAATTTGGGTTCTAGACTTCCTTCTGCCCTTTCCATGGTGGGAGTCGGGCAGTCTTTTAACTGATGACTAAAACCTTGGCATCCAAAATACCGGTTCTCACTTCTGAACTCATCGTTCTAAATCCTTAAAAGAAGTGGCTCCTGAGAAGGTATTCTGGGGAAAGTGTCTTCCCTTTTTAAACAAAATCTTTCTTTTATTTTAGAGAGAGAATAATTATAAGATCAGAAAGGGAGATTCTTACTCCTGTATACCTCTAAGGCTGGGGGAGGAATCTTACATTCTACCCCACTTAAAAAAGTGCGAGATGTCCTCATCTCGCAAGATAGAGGACAACTCTTTTTCTTAAGATCCAATTTTATTCTGGGGTTCCTTATATTCTGGTCAACCCAATAGAATACTGGGATAAATATCCCTTAGAACTCATCATTAAATAACAATTCATTCAGATCATATCATTCATATCTTTAACATGATAAAGGTCCATTAGACCGAAAAATTTCCTTCTGAACATTCCTCCACCCATGGGAATTTCAGTCAAGTAAGTTCTGAATTTGTCATCCCTTAACTTGATCTAACGGTCAAGTGTTAACAGTAGCAATTTGACAGCACAATCCGCTAATCTCATAGTGATTTGCTGAAATCATTATCATCATTTATCATCACAGGGACTCGTCCCATTCATCCTCATTGTAGTTTTGCTCAGGTTATTATATTTTAACTAAATTTCAAAAATCATCATTTTTCAATCAGAATCCAAATCAATTCATCAGTTCTCAAACAAAATTAAAATCATATCAACCACATTCGAAATCATCATCTGGATAGCATTAACGCTTATAATTTCAAGTCTTGGATTTACTCGTATATACTGCCGGTAAAGAGCTGCAGTTATACCCTCGGTATATACGGGTCATCATAATACTTGGAACTATAAGGTAAATACCATCATGTCTAGGCCTCAAAGCAAGTCAGGGTTCCATATAATTGCGGTACTTCCATTTGAAGACCCAATTACTAATTTATGAGTTTTCAGATTGAATATCAATTTGTATGAATTATATCACACAATTACAACCTTTTTGATTCTTGATAAATTTTTCTCGGTTGATCCTTATTAACCAAAAAGGCTCTGATACCAACTGTGAGATCCCTGTCCCCACCATGCGACGGATTCGGGGTACTAGCAGCGGAAGTAGCACTTCATGCGCGGGGTAGGGACCGACACTCGCGGGGCCTCGCCCATGGATATCCGGACAAGAGACTAATCCGTCGGTTTTTCCAAAACCGAACCCCGAGAAACTTCCCTTACCCGGAAAGCACGGGCGATTCCACCATGATAACTTTTTACTCTAACGTAGTCAAGATCATTACTGATCACGCTGATCCGACTGCACCTATAAAGATACTCGATCGGATCAAGGAAGAAACTTGCACTTGGATCATTGGGATCAACGCTTTTTTCCCCATCAAGAGGCACAGCCGTTGATTCCTATCCATAGAACAATTACTATCCGAGATTTACTTTATCTATCTTAATAATAGAAATTGAGTTTCGATTTACGGATCCATTAGTCCAGCCTAACCCCATCCGATCCCATGGGTTAGCCAAAACTGCCCAACCACTGTAGTGATGGGATCCAATTTTGGAATTTGGTTAGGTTTTGTTCCGGGTACCAAGGAAAAGAGTTCCAAGACCCCCTAGCCGAAAGTTCATGCAAACATAAAACTAGCCACACCACTTACACACCCAATATGAAATTGCCTTTTTCTTAGCATCAGCTAACTTTAAAATAATCCTTTAATGAAACCATAGTACCACTGATCACAATCTTCCAATTTATCCAGTTGATTCATAATTTTCCATCATTCCTTCATCAGAGTATCTATGGCATCATTGGCAACTAGAATGCTCACCACCTGTCCACACAGGGGCCTTTTCAATAGTTCCTAGCCCATAATACTTGGCAATATAATCACTTATGAAAATCAAGATGGACTCTCGTTGAAGATCAGCAAGATCAACCAACAGATCCATATAAAGAGCCATGGACTCATCCATTGAAGACCAGCAAGGTCAATCAACCAGATCCATGCCCGGTTTCACAAAACAACTCTTATTCCTTGTTCCAATATCTTCCTCGACGCATGCGTGGGTATCCTAGGCGACCCAGAGCCCGAGCACCGTATGGTCAGCACCCTCTAGGATCCTTCGCAGGTGACCTAGCGCTTCACTCATAGGCCGCTTCCTTGGTCCCTCATCCACCGTACCGGAAGCTCACCATTTTAATCGAACCGAGGCTGGTCAAGACCTCGGTCGACCTTGCTACGTGAGACGTCCTCCATTGACTCTCCATCAGCAGTTGCAACTTTATCAATTAGGTCTCCACGACCTTAAACACAAGACGGTCAAAATGCTTCCCCAGCATTCATGACATAAAACAGCCATTTACAAACAGCATTTACAAACAGTTTACAAATACAATTTCTATATTAACTCTCATTTTTCCACATTATCCCTCAGTAATCCACATTACTTATTCCACATCCCATTTCCAATCATATCATTTTCCATCTCTTCACTTCAGATTCCTTCACATCACATATCATATATTCACATCCATATCCACATCCAAACATCCACATCCATATCCACATTCACATCCATACATCCACATCTACATGCTTACCTCCGTTTTCACATCCTCATTTATACATCCACATCCCATATCCACATTCATACATACACATCCATATCCACATCCACATACATACATACATCCACATCCCATATCCACATCTATACATCCACATCCACATGCATACATCCACTATCACGCCCTCATTCATACATCCACATCCACATACATTCATACATCCACGTCCACATTTCCATTCACATCTATACATTCACATCTACATCCACATATATACATACATCCACATCCACATTCCACGTTCACATCTATACATCCACATCTACATTCACATTCGCATACATCCACATCCACATTCTACATTCACATCTATACAGCCACATCTACATCCACATTCACATCTATGCATATACATCTTCATGCATACATCCATTTTCACATTCCCATTCATATAACCCCATATGCCTTCACATCTAATCTTTTACATCACATCCATTCTCGCCCTATCACAACCCATATACATCTTACCCTATCACATACACTTCTTACCTCATCCCATACACATCTTAGTTCATCTTATCACCTCCTAACTTATTTCATAAGCATCTTATCACCTCTTATCACATCTTATACACCTCTTATCACATCCTATCACATCTCATATCTATTTATAGAATACAAGAGAATTCTTATATTTGATATAAGATTTCTTTACACATTTATTTATGCATAACTTCTATTTAAGGAGATTAATACTTTCGAAGTAAAAATCAATCTTTTATGCATCTTCCTATGCATAAATTCATTTTAAATGAAAATGACACTTTTGAATTAAAATTCAATCTTTTATGCATCTTCCTATGCATGAATTCAATTTAGTTGAGAATGACACTTTTGAATCAATCTTTTATGCATCTTCCTATGCATAAATTCAATTTGGTAGGAATTACACTTTTAGAATAAAAGAATTTCTCTTATGCATCTAATATATGCATAAAATCTATTTATGATAAAAATCACACTTTTAGTATAAAAATATCTTTTATGCATAACTCTATGCATGAAATCCAATTATGATAAAAGTAACATTTTTACAATATAATAATCATCTTTTATGCATACCTCTATGCAAGAAATTCAATTATGCTAAAAGTAACACTTTTATAATAAAATATTCATCTCTTATGCATACCTCTATGCATGAAATTAAATTATGCTAAAAGTAACACTTTTATAATAAAATAATCATCTCTTATGCATACCTCTATGCATGAATTTCAATTATGCTAAAAGTAACACTTTTATAATAAAATATTCATCTCTTATGCATACCTCTTTGCATGAAATTCAATTATGCATAATATAAAAATCAATTTCTCTAAGATTACAATGAATATCTTTCAATTAATCTAGGATGATAATTCCTAGAATATGGTAGGAAGTCCTCTTTTTATGCTTTGAATGAAATTATTTTATGCATAATTTTTATAAAAATTTTACCATAGCTCCGCTGCTATGACTGATAAATCTCAATTTTTCTAAGGGATAAAGCTTATCATTAAGAAAATAATTAAAATGATATCTAATTGGATCATTAATCCATAATGGATTGAATCATTAATATACATAAACTAAAAGCGTATAAAAAAGCCATTAATTTGGCCTCAAGCATAGCTTAATCTTGCGTTAAGAAAAAGCTTTATGAAAAGCTTGATTTGGATTGAGAACGGGTCATGAGTATGACCATTTCTTGAGTGAGAGAGAGAAATTACATAAAAACCATTAGAATTTAAACATAAATGGAAATTAACTTCAATAGCATTAATTAAATTACATAAAAACCATTAGAATTTAAACATAAATGGAAATTAACTTCAATAGCATTTATTAAATTATGTAACTCTTCACTACTATTCACCAATTGACTTCAATAGCATTTAAAAAACCATACTAATTAAGCTTCTCAAGCTTGAGAGGGGTTAGAAGAGAGAAACATTAAGAAATTATAGAAAAGATCAATATTCACTACTTACCTTACAAATTGCTTGATTCTTTGTTCATGGTAGAGGCCCCCAACCAATCAATTGGTTAAGTATGTTGATGGAGCCACTAATGGGGATTGAAGAAAGAGGGAAGCTCCAAAAACTAGTGAATTATTAAATGAATTCACAGTTCTTGGCTTAGGTGGAGTAGAGTAACGATGCATAAACACTATCTATTTTTCAACAAGGAGGAGGCTTCTATTTATAGGAAAAATTGAGCTCCTAACCAAACAAACTGATTCTAGAATTTTCTAAATCAGTTTGGTCAATTTTTGACCATTTTTAGGTCAGTTAAGCTAACTTTTTGGAACTAGACTTGAATTAGGAGAGAGGAGAGATGAAATATCTCAATTTTTATGAGTTTAAAACTCATTCAAGCATGTGAAATATGCACCTCCTTTAAAGAACTCCCCTTCCTTACATATGTCATATTTTTAATATTGCTCATAGTTTTTTACTAATAAACCTTGTACATTTTCAACTCTTCATCTTATGTGAAATATGCACCTCCTTTAAAGAACTCCCCTTCCTTACATATGTCATATTTTTAATATTGCTCATAGTTTTTTACTAATAAACCTTGTACATTTTCAACTCTTCATCTTATGTGAAATATGCACCTCCTTTAAAGAACTCCCCTTCCTTACATATGTCATATTTTTAATATTGCTCATAGTTTTTTACTAATAAACCTTGTACATTTTCAACTCTTCATCTTATGTGAAATATGCACCTCCTTTAAAGAACTCCCCTTCCTTACATATGTCATATTTTTAATATTGCTCATAGTTTTTTACTAATAAACCTTGTACATTTTCAACTCTTCATCTTATGTGAAATATGCACCTCCTTTAAAGAACTCCCCTTCCTTACATATGTCATATTTTTAATATTGCTCATAGTTTTTTACTAATAAACATTGTACATTTTCAACTCTTCATCTTATGTAAGCATTTACTCATTTTTTTGGGTATCTTCTTTACAAATTGGATTTATCTCCTTCCTACACATGGAATGATGCTATTGGCCCATAGGAACCTTAATTGGACCATAATCCAAAAAATTTCTAAAAATCTAGACCCTTAGGCTAAGGTCATTTATACCCATTTCTAATTAATTCCAATTACACATTGGAAAGTTCTTTTTGAATTTCTATTTCAGGGGAACTTATTTTAATAAGATGAGATAATTTTCTATCCAAAAATATTAAAGTTCTGAATATTCTCTCTCTAGAATATTTTCTCTCTCTAGGTTAAAACAGTTAGGAACAAGTCTTTTATATTTCTGAAGAGGGATTGATTACAGGAGAAGATGCTGGACATTTTGAGAGGCTGGGGAGGAATCTTACATTCTCTCCCACTTGAAAAACGCGAGATGCCCTCATCTCGCAAACTGGGGGTAATTTCGCAAGATGCACAAGTACGAGACTGAGAGAAATTTTTTTAATTAAGATTAACCACCAATTAAAAAACGTCTCAAGAGAGCAAGATTCAAGATAAGAACAAGATTTAAACTTTATTCATTCTCAGAACTTATACAGTAAAGATAGAAGAACTCTTTACACTTCCATAAGCCCGTCCATCATATGATCACAAAAGCAGCACTCACAAGCTGCGCACGTATAAGGTAACTCATCTATGGGAATAATTATGTTGGTTATTGCCGCACCTATCTCAGTGGTATGAGGTATTCTAACAAAAGGACCTCTGAGAGAGGCAAGCCAAAAACGGGGTAAAGACATATCTTCTGATGAGGAAGAAAACACGCCAGTAAGAAGATCCGCTCAGAAAACCCAAGATGCCTTGATCTCATGACGCAGTAGTATCGGGGACCCAAACCCAAAGCTTTAATAACCATGGCTAAGCGGACATTGTTATGAAAGTGCTGCTGACCCCAGGGTGTTACCCTAGTTATGTCTTGATAGGTCCGCCATTTGGTCTGAGCTACAGAAGTTCCCAAGTGAGGGAAAACTGAAAGCTCATACTGTTCTATAAAATCCTTCTTCACAGACTCACTTGCGTCTTGAGGGTGAGAAATCATCATGGATAAAACTAATTCCTGTTGCCAAGCCATGAAGGAGATTAAGAAGAAGGAGATCGATGGAAGTAAGATTACTGTGAGCGATAAGTAAAAGTTACGACTTATATAAAGGAAGGAGTTAGCGTAACCTAGAAGCCAACGGTATCTTGCCACTGAAGTTTTACCGTCTTTCCATGATTTGGGTTTGGCACATATTTCTATAGAAGGCGTTAAGAACTTTGAGATGAGGAGATAAAAGAAGTTCGTAGGTTAAGTCACTTACTTCCTTTGGTCCACAATATCTGGGGGATAACTACTTATACTCCCCTAGAGATAAAGAATTTCTTTTGGTCCGTATTCAATTGAAGACTATAACTGCTTCTTTGATTTCTCTGACTTACTTCCTTTGGTCCACAATATCTGGGGGATAACTACTTATACTCCCCTAGAGATAAAGAATTTCTTTTGGTCCGTATTCAATTGAAGACTATAACTGCTTCTTTGATTTCTCTGACTGTCCTCTTCTTATCCGTATATTGTCTTTGTCAATTCTAGGCAGCGTTTTTATCTTTATGAATTGCTTGCATCTGATGCTCTAAGTCGCCAAGCATTTGACTGGTCATCTCGACCCTAATCAATGGGTCGGACCTAGTTAATGGAGTTAAGTAATCTTGTTCGAGACGGACCCTGATTAGATTGGTATGAAGGAATTGGTCTCTGAATTTGGGTTCTAGACTTCCTTGTGCCCTTTCCATGGTGGGAGTCGGGCAGTCTTTTAACTGATGACTAAAACCTTGGCATCCAAAATACCGGTTCTCACTTCTGAACTCATCGTTCTGAATCCTTAAAACAAGTGGCTCCTGAGAAGGTATTCTGGGGAAAGTGTCTTCCCTTTTTAAACAAAATCTTTCTTTTATTTTAGAGAGAGAATAATTATAAGATCAGAAAGGGAGATTCTTACTCCTGTATACCTCTAAGGCTGGGGGAGGAATCTTACATTCTACCCCACTTAAAAAAGTGCGAGATGTCCTCATCTCGCAAGGTAGAGGACAACTCTTTTTCTTAAGATCCAATTTTATTCTGGGGTTCCTTATATTCTTGTCAACCCAATAGAATACTAGGATAAATATCCCTAAGAACTCATCATTAAATAACAATTCATTCAGATCATATCATTCATATCTTTAACATGATAAAGGTCCATTAGACCGAAAAATTTCCTTCTGAACATTCCTCCACCCATGGGAATTTCAGTCAAGTAAGTTCTCAATTTGTCATCCCTTAACTTGATCTAACGGTCAAGTGTTAACAGTAGCAATTTGACAGCACAATCCACTAATCTCATAGTGAAATTTTCGGGCCGAAAACGCGTTTCGGGCGCGTCTGGACCTCCGTTTTTCAGAAAGCAGGTGATTTCGAGCACTGCGGGTAAGTCATGGATTCTCTGCAGAACTCTGTTTTAAGAACTGCAGGAAGACAGATTGACTGTGCAGACACTGTGGGTGCTGCAAAGAGGTCTACATTTGCCATTGGGTGTATGTATGCACATTGACGTCACTGGGGTTGTGACATTTGAGAGTACGACAGTACCACTGTGCAGAAAATACAGCAGTTGTGCAGGAAAAACCAGAGTGCAGTTTCTGGTAAAATTGTGTGTTTGGCAAGATGTCAAATGATGGGATAACTCAGATTGTGGCTGAGAAGCTTGACAAGAATAACTTCCATGCTTGGAGGTTCAGGTTGACGAATTTCCTGATGGAAAAAGGCTATTGGGACTACATAGAAGGTGAGCATGAAGAGGCACTGGCGGAGATACCGGACTGCTGTAGATGTGAAAGAGTTTAAAGACTGGAACCAAGGAGCCAGGAAGGTTATGTATTGGCTATCCATTAGTATACAGGACACCATGATTGGGCACATTCAGGATGCCAAGTCCCCTAAGGAGGCGTGGGACACCTTGGTAAAGCTTTATGAAACCAACACCAAGGCACGTAAGATACAGTTGAAGAATGAACTTCATACTGTGGAGAAAAAGAGCATGTCTGTGAATGACTATGCGTTGAAGATAAAGGGCATTGTGGAATCCCTTGCATCTATTGGTGTGTCAGTAGATGATGATGACAAGGTGGAAGTCTGTCTACGTGGTCTCGGGCCACAATACAAGGCGTTTAAGATGTCTATTCAGACTCGGGAAAACATTCCCAACTTTACAGATTTGGTGTCTATGCTGATTATCGAAGAGAAGAACTTGGGTGAAGACCAGCAGTCTTCACAAAGCAAAAACAGTTCAGAGCAACAGGCCTTCTACACGAGTTCAGGAAGAGGACGAGGTGAGGAGGCCGTGGACGCGGTCAAGGAGGTGGCCGAACAGGTAATCAGAATTATGGCCAGCAGCAGCAGCAGCAACAACAGTCCCAGAATCAACAACAACAACAACAGCACGCAGGTGGAAGAGGCAAATTCAGAGGCAGGGGGAGTCAAAGAGGCCGTGGAAATTGGCAAAGGCAATATAATGATGCACGTGAATGCTACTATTGTGGTAAGCCAGGACATGTGCAGTCAGAATGTTATAAGAAGCAGGCTGACATGCAAAATGGGAAAGTGCAGCAAAACAACTATGCATCCTCAAGTAGAAATAATGAGGATAATGAAAGGTTGTTTGTTATGCAGCATGTCGTGAATGCCATGTCTGAAAATGTTGATGCAGCACAAAAAGATAATGTATGGTATGTGGATTCAGGCGCTTCGAACCACATGGCGAGTCATGGGGAGTGGTTCAAGGAGATGAAAAACCCGGAAAGACCAGGTTTTGTGGAAACAGGGGATGACACTGCTCATCCAATTGCCCACGTTGGAGATGTGCCATTGTCTATGAAGGATGGCAAAGTGAAGTACCTTGCAGATGTACTTCATGTACCGAACATAACAAAGAATCTGGTTTCAGTTGGCCAGATGATTGAGCAGGGTTTGCAGGTTTGGTTTAACCCTGATGGATGTTATGTTGAAGATTTTAAAGACAAGTGCAGGTTGGTTGCAAAAGGCAACAGAGTGGGCAAAATGTTTACGTTGGATGTAGACATGCCTGAGATGAGTGCTGCGATGTTTGCAAATGGTTCAGGAGTTGTTGCAGACAGAGACATATGGCATAAAAGAATTGGACATGTAAATAAGCAGAGATTGAAGTCTATGCAGACAAAAGGAATTGTGACAGGGCTGCCAAAATTTAAAGTGGAAGGTATGCAGAAAATATGTGAAGCATGCCAATTTGGGAATCAAACAAAGCATGTGTTTCCACGTAGCAGATATGTGAGCAGAAATGCACTAGATATTGTGCATTCAGATGTATGGGGTCTTACGAAGACCATATCTATGGGAGGCTGCAGGTATTATGTGACTTTCATTGATGACCACACAAGAAAAGTGTGGGTATATTTCATGAAGGAGAAGAGTGAGGTGTTCACTCACTTTCAGAATTTCAGAGTTTTGGTTGAAAATCAAACAGGGAAATATGTAAAGTGCCTAAGGTCAGATGGAGGGGGAGAGTACTTCTCCAATGAGTTCTCTGAATATTTGAAGAAGAATGGTATTCGGAGACAGTATACATGCAGATATACTCCGCAGCAAAATGGAGTTGCTGAGCGGAAAAACAGGCACATTGCTGAGATTGCACGAGCATTGATGGAAGAGAAGAATATGCCACATTGCTATTGGGCTGAGGTTGTTTCTACAGCAGTATACATCATGAACAGGACTCCAACTGCAGCCATACATGATGTAACTCCAGAGGAGAGGTTTACTGGCAGAAAACTAGATTTATCTCATCTGAAAGTTTTTGGATGCATTGCATATGTGCATGTGCCAGATGAGCTGAGAACTAAGCTGGATCCGAAAGCTGAAAAATGTGTGTTTATTGGATATTCCCTTGAGCAAAAGGGATACAGGTGTTATAATCCTGCTACACATGAGTTGAGGGTAAGCAGGGATGTTGTCTTTGATGAGATGAGCAGCTGGTATGCTGCTGAAAAAGAAGCTATTGGGGCTGATGTGAGTGGAAGTGTGGTTGCACAGAATGCAGGTCAGCAATCACAGTCTTTGAGTGGACCAGGAGAGTCCTCATCTAGTGGGTCTGTTGATAGACCATGGAGTGGCAGGCTGCGTCATAATACCAGCCCTGCAAATGTGATTACTACATCACGTAAAGGAAAAGAGAAAATGGTTGAGCCCCTTGGTATGCCTGACATTTCTGCAGGGCATTCTCATGTTGATGGAGAGTCTAGTGGCTCAGATATGAGCCTTGATGAGGAGCTTGGGATCCCAGCTATGAGAACACCTGGTGTAAAGAAGGCTATGGAAGCCATGAATGAAAAGCTGCGAAGATCAGGGAGAGTGAAGAACCCTGTGTAGAGATTTACATATGATGGTTATGTGGCACATCACTATGCATATATGGCAAAGGTTGTGCAGGTTGTTGAGCCCACATGCATTGATGAGGCTGTTGGAAATGTGTGTTGGGAGAAAGCTATGGATGAGGAGATGGATGCACTATAGGGAAATGAAACTTGGGAGTTAGGGCAATTGCCAAAAGGCAAGAAAGCCATTGGATGCAAGTGGGTGTACAAAGTTAAACATAACAGTGATGGAAGCATAAACAGGTACAAGGCTAGATTGGTAGCCAAAGGATATGCGCAGACATATGGGATTGATTATGAGGAAACTTTCAGCCCAGTTGCCAAGATGGCAACGGTGAGAGTTGTGATAGCAGTGGCTGCGTCAAAGCAATGGTCTTTACATCAGATGGATGTAAAGAATGCATTCTTGCATGGTGATTTGCAAGAAGAGGTGTATATGTTGCAGCCACCTGGTTATGAGGATGTGGGTCACCCCGAGCATGTTTACAGGTTGAAGAAAGCCTTGTATGGCTTAAAACAAGCACCAAGAGCATGGTCTGACAAGATTTCTGAATATCTTGTCACTATTGGCTTTCATGTAGCCAATGCAGATTTCTCATTGTATGTGAGACATGGTGATAGAGGGGTTGTGCTTGTTGTCATCTATGTAGATGACTTGATCATTACGGGGGACCATGATGCAGAGATCTTTGATGTAAAGATCTTGCTAAGACAGAAGTTTGAGATGAAGGATCTGGGGGAGCTCAGATATTTCTTGGGCATTGAGGTGATTAGGTCACCACATGGTATTGGATTACTACAGCGACAGTATGGCTTGGACATGTCCAAGTATGGTATGACAGGCTGTAAGCTTATTTCTGTGCCATTGGATCAGAATGGCAAATTGAGTGCAGATTCAGGAGAGATCTTGGAGGATCCTAATATGTACAGACGCATAGTAGGAAGTTTGATCTACATGACGATCACCAGACCAGATTTGAGCTATGCTGTTGGGTTGGTGAGTCAGTTTATGCAGGTTCCACGGAAACCGCATTTGGATGTAGTGAGACGCATACTGAGGTATGTGAAGTCTACTTTGCATTGTGGACTATTCTATGAGACTGGGACAGAGATATGTGTACATGGGTACACAGATGCTGATTGGGCTGGTAGTATCTCAGACAGAAGATCTACCAGTGGATTCATGTTTTCTTTGGGGAGTGCTGCTGTGACTTGGAGCAGCAAGAAGCATCCTACGGTTGCTCTATCGAGTAGAGAGGCCGAGTGTACAGAGGAGCTGCTATGGCAGCATGTGAGGTAGCTTGGTTGAGAAAGCTACTTGCGGATTTGGGTCTATCAGCAGATAGACAAGTTGTCGTTTTCTGTGACAACATTAGCAGTATACAGTTGGCCAGGAACCCAGTCTTTCATGCTCGTACGAAGCACATAGAGGTCCACTACCACTTCGTCAGAGAGAAGGTCTTGGTAGGAGACCTTGACCTTGTTTATGTCAGCACAGAGGATCAGGTAGCTGACATCTTCACCAAAGCATTGGGTACAGAGAAGCTCTGCAGATTCAGGGCTTCGCTTGGTGTACATGAGATGGAGTTGAGCTCGAGGGGGAGTGTTGAGATATCGAGCTCGTCTAGTGAGGCGGTGGCCACTGATGACCCGCCTGGGGGATAGGCCCCACACTTACACCACTGGCATGGTTGGTGAGATCATGGGAGATATGAGGCCAGTGGGATGACAGGCTGTGTGACAGCCATTCTAGAGACTGGCATAGTTATAGCGCCAGCTCATTTAGTCGGGTTCACACTATAGAGAACCCGTGTATGTATTGGTTGAGTACCTTTCATATTATTGTATACTCTTATTCTTGTATATGGTGTTGAGTGTTGAGTAGAGAAGAAGAAGATTTTCAGCCTCTCACCTTGTGTGTTCTCTATTAGGGTTTTGTGAGTGTGTGTGTGTGCTTGCAAGAGCTCAAGCTCTCCTCCCCCCTGCATCTTTTCAAAGACCACATCATGAAAACTTATAACAATCTCTGAGCTCTCCTCAGTGGGGCCACCAGAAAGCTGTCGGAAATTCCGGACATGGAATCACCTGCCTCTATAGCTGTCCACTCCAACAGCCTTGGAAACACCAACACGAACGGGGACACCCTGCAGAGCCACCGGCTGGAACACTTCTCTCACGGTTCACCACACCACCCACACCAAAAAGATAGCACAAAACAGGGGCACCATAGACAAAGCAACTAAATTCCCAGTCAACACTGTATATACAAGCTTCTTTCGACATAGAAGCCTTACTCACACAACCATACAAACACTCAGGCTTGGATTTACTGCCAAGGGAATTTGACCATGGCCGCACAACCTGAGGAATTACAACCTTGCGTCTGACGACCAAGCCTCTTCAACCACTGTGGCTACGCCAACCACACCAGAAAGAACCCGGCCACTCTCTCTGTTAGTTTTGCGCCCTTACCCAAACCTGCATCCGGCTCTGCTGTCTGCACTACCAGCTTCAAGGTGGCTTTCCCCTCGCTGACGTCCCTTGGCTACAGCGCTTCACCAAAGCGGCTCCCTTCTACAGCGCCAGCCCATCAGCAGCACCTTCCATCACGTCCAACAGCCCGCTCCAGAGGCTGCTCCCTCAAGCCTTCCGCTCTTGCACGCTGGTGCCCCAGCATCTTCTATCTGTACGGTGGCTATATCCCGAACACTTCTCTTCGCCAACCTTCTAGGTGATCCTTTTCACGTTGGCGAGGGTGTTGGCAGCAAAACAAATGGCCATGTGGCTATTTTCATTATTGGCCACATGGTTGGTTATATTTTTTTATTTTAAAGCTTAGAAAATGGCCACCATGCTTAGAGCCTTCCATTTCACACCAAATTCAATGCGACATTGGCCCCTTCCACTATTATTTGCCCATGCTTCCATGTATACCTTCAAATACAATCTGCCAGTACCCATTTATTTGGGACGCGTACACAAACAAAGCGACCGAGCAGCTGATACCACCTCTAGAAAATCTCAGCAGACCTCTAGTTGCATGTTCACTAGCGTAAATCCGTGTTTTTCATGTGTTTGAGCTAGCTTTCTTCACTCAAACCTTTGATTCCTATCAAGAATAAGATATTTGAGCAAAATCCCCATTCAATGTTTGGTTGCACAAGCTCAATTGGACGCTCCAAGATTTAGCTCACTTAATCTTTGTGATTATACTTAATCACTATCATTAGCGCCATTTACCATAAACCTCAATCAAGGTCAAAATTAAAAAATTAGGGTGCTATTATATCGTGGGAAACTCTTTGTTGCATCAAAATGCATCCCAACCACTTGCAGTTCTCATACTTAAGTGATTTTTCACCGCATCATTGGGTTTATCTCTAGCATATATCTTGCACTTTAATCACTTGTAAAAGGGTTAGACACTGCTTGAGCACTAAAAATGAAGGCTCAAGGTAAGACCCCCTTCTCATCATGGAGCATGTAATAGTTGTCTCAAGATCTAATGGTGATGGGTTTTAACATGGCAAAGCGAGACCATATACTTGCTTATACGTAAGGGGATTTAGCACCTTATTGAGGATGAACAAGTAGAGGTTGAGCCACTTAAAAAACAACAAAGAATTGGGCCTTATCACTCAAAATATTGATGATGATGTGATTAGTCGCATTGATGGCATCAAGGATGCCAAGTTGGCATAGTAGGAACTCAACAAGAGTTTCGGCACCGACTGAAAGAGCTCAAAGATCAACCTTCTCATGCAGTTTTACAAGCTCAAAAAGAAGGAGAAAAAGACCATGGCACAACATATTAGTAAATTGAAAGTTATCAAGGATAAAATTATTGCATTAAAGAAAGTCATTGAGGGAGATGAATCTACTACCGTATTGTTAAAAAGTGTCAACAAAGAACCTTATGAGTCACTTATTGCTACACTTAAAAATGTGCCCAACACTAAACTTCAAGATGTAGAATCATCTCTACTTGAATGAGAATCAAAATTCAAGGATAAAGAACCATTCAAATCACATTCAAGTGGGCAAGCATTGTTTACAAAGGATGGGATATTTTAAAGAACAAATCAATCAGCATCTCAAAGAGGTAATCATTGTGGCAAGCTTGGTCACATCTTTGTAATTTTTTGTTTAAAAAAAAACCAAAAAGAATTTTTAATGCATGTGGAAGGATTGGGCACTTGGAAGAATATTGCTACTCCAAATAGAATTAAGAAAACAACTATGTGGAAGAAGGTCACTTTGTGGCAGAAAATGATGCCCCTAGCTCCAATCATCTTTTCTAAAAACTTTGTATATCCTACCCTATGGCATTGATGATGTAGCCAAGGTAGAATAAATAGCCAAAATTTGTAACCCTACTCTTAGAAGATACCTCTAGACCTCAAAGATAGGTTAAATATCTATCAAGGGGGGGACCTCACTCTTAGAGATGACCTCTAGGCCTCAAAGATAGGTCAAGTCACCATCAAGAGAGGGTGTTGAGATTTGAGGTGACATGTAAGCTAGAGAGAAGAGTGGAGATTTTATCCCACAACCCTATGAGGGTTAACTCCTTGATGTGAAGCCACTAGGGGCTCACTCCACACTCTCCTTGTGTCACCCAAGAAGAGATCCAATGCTAGGTAGAGAGCAAGAGGGAAGGAGCTATGGAGATCTCAACCTCTACCTCATTCCACTAGTATGCAAATAAGACATGGTAGATAGCAAAGACACGGTAGAGAAGGAGAGATAGGAGAGCATTATCATTTCTACTCACATACACCAACAATCAAATCAAGCAAGCAATCATACGCTCAAATGAGAGAAATCAAGAGAGAAGGCAAACTTAAGTGTGACAAATGGGATTGTCCCTTTCATATTTCATAAAATGCCTTACGTACATGAGCTCATATTTACAATGTCTGGTCGTCCAAATTACAAGTGGTGGGGTCCCAAAACTAGTCTTCTTAGTTTTACTAGATCTATGCACATCAATTCCTCATGGCCGGAGTTACACATGCCGTAAGCTTGGTCATCCCATGTCTCATATACAATCTGTGCATATGAGGGGGGGCGGGGGAGAGGAAGTTCTGGGGGGTGGAGGGGGCAAGATGCCTTACCCATCATCGTCTCCGTCATTGTCATTTGAGACAGGGTCAACTTTAGCAGCATCGTTGGGGCCATGATCATGAAAGAATCTGATAGAGCGGCAGCCTCGTCAGCGAAGAACTCCCATGGGAATGGGGCATGGGTATCATCAAATTGGCAAATGCCAGTGGGTGCTATCACCTTAATCGACACAAAACACCTATGGTAGAGAACTAGCAAGCCATCTGCAGAGTATGGTGGGAGGGGTCAGTCTGAAGAGAGAGATATGCGCTATTACCACCTGACTGTCTGTAGATACTGGAGTGCCCCTGTGGAGATTTGAGAAGAGTAGGGGTAGGGGCATAAGCCTTCTAGGACTGATAAGTCAATCAAGTCTGTTAGGTAGGCAGGGTCGGAGGGAAACCCAAAGCAAAGGAGATAGCTCCAGCTTGTCAGGATAGCCTGGAGAGGGTGATGGGGGGGCTCAAAAAAGTCATGAGGGTGCTAGAATGAGAGAAACCCTTGGAAGAAGAAGTGGGGGATCAATGTTACACTAGCAATGGTGTGAGGGTGTGAAAAGATGCAGGGGAGAAGAGATCTTGAGCTCTTGCAAGCACACACACACTCACAAAACCCTAAAAGAGAACACACTCACAAAACCCTAAAAGAGAACACACAAGGTGAGAGGCTGAAAATCTTCTTCTTCTTCACACAACACTCAACACACCATATATAAAGATAAGAGTACACAATATGAAAAGGTACTCAACCAAATATATACTAGGGTTTTCTATAGTGTGAACCCAACTAAATGGCGCTATAACTATGCCAGTCTCTAGAATGGTTGTAACACAGCCTATCATCCCACTAGCCGCATATCACCCATGATCTCACCAACCATGCTAGTGGTGTAAGTGTGGGGCATATCCCCGTCATGAGTGTCCACTGCCTCACTAGATGAGCTCGATATCTCAACACTCCCTAGAGCTCAACTCCATCTCATGTACACCAAGCGAAGCCGTGAATCTGCGGAGCTTCTCTGTATCCAATGCTTTGGTGAAGATGTCAGCGACCTGATCCTGTGTGCTAACATAAACAAGGTCAACGTCTCCTGCTAAAACCTTCTCTCTGACAAAATGGTAGTGGTTCTCTACATGCTTCGTGCAAGCATGAAAAACTCGGTTCCTGGCCAACTGTATACTGCTAATGTTGTCAAAAATGACAACTTGTCTATCCACTAATAGACCCAAATCTACAGGTAGCTTTCTAAACCAAGCTACCTCACATGCTGCCATAGCAGCACCTCTGTACTCAGCCTCTGTAGTACTGGATAGAGAAACCGTAGGCTGCTTCTTACTGCTCCAAGTCACAGTATAACTCCCCAAAGAAAACATGAAGCCACTAGTAGATCTTCTATCTGAGATACTACCAGCCTAATCAACATGAAACCGTAGGTTGCTTCTTACTGCTCCAAGTCACAATATAACTCCCCAAAGAAAATATGAAGCCACTAGTAGATCTTCTATCTGAGATACTACCAGCTTAATCAGCATCTGTGTACCCATGTACACATATCTCTGTCCTAGTTTCATAAAATAGTCCACAATGCAAAGTAGACCTCACATATCTTAGTATGCGTCTTAATGCATCCAAATGCGACTTCCGAGGAACTTGCATAAACTGACTCACCAACCCAACACCATAGCTCAAATCTGGCCTGGTGATCGTCAAGTAGATCAAGCTTCCTACTATGTGCCTATACAAAGTAGGATCCTCCAAAATCTCTCATGAATCTGCTCAACTTGCCATTCTGATCCAATGGCACTGAGATAGGCTTACAACCTATCATACCATACTTGGACAACATGTCCAAGCCATACTGTCTTTGCAGTAGTCCAATACCATGTGGTGACTTAATCACCTCAATGCCCAAGAAATATATGATCTCCCCGAGATCCTTCATCTCAAACTTCTATCTAAGCAAGATCTTTACGTCAAAGATCTTTGCATCATGGTCCCCCGTAATGATCAGGTCATCTACATAGATGACAACAAGAGCAACCCCTCTATCACTGTGTCTCACATACAGTGAGAAATCTGCATTGGATGGCTACATGAAAGCCAATAGTGACAAGATATTCAAAAATCTTGTCGGACCATGCTCTTGGTGCTTGTTTTAAGCCATACAAGGCTTTCTTCAACCTGCAAACATGCTCGGGGGGGTGACTCACATCCTCATAACCAGGTGGCTGCAACATATACACCTCTTCTTGCAAATCCCCATCCAAGAATGCATTCTTTACATCCATCTGATGTAAAGACCATTGCTTTGATGCAACCGCTGCTATCACAACTCTCACTGTTGCCATCTTGGCAACAACTGGGCTGAAAGTTTCCTCATAATCAATGCCATATATGTGCACATATCCTTTGGCTACCAATCTAGCCTTGTACCGGCTTATGCTTCGATCACTGTTATGTTTTACTTTGCACATTTACATGCCCAATTCTCTTATGCCAAATGTCTGTATTTGCAACAACTCATGAATCATTTGCAAAAATTGTTACACTCACTTCAGGCATATATTACATTGAATGTAAACATTCTACTCACTCTGTTGCCTTTTGCAACCAACTTGTACTTATCTTTAAAGTCTTTTACATGACAGCCACCATTGGGACCTGCAAACCCCCTAATCAATCATCTAGCCAACAAAAACTATATTATTTTTAATGTGCAGGATATGAAGTACATCTGCAAGGTATTTCACCTTACCATCCTACATAAACAATGGCACATCTCCAGCATGGGCAATCGGATGAGTAGTGCCATCCCTAGTTTCAACAAAACCTGGTCTTTCAAGGCTCTTCATTTCCTTGAACCACTCACCATGACTTGTCATATGGTTTGAAGCACCTAAATCAATATGGTTTGAAGCACCTAAATCAATATATCATACATCATCCTTACATCCTGCTACATCATTTTCATACATAGAATTAACCACATGTTGCATAACAAACAACCTCTTAGTATCCTCATTATTTCTGCTAGAGGATGCATAGTTTTTTGCTGCACTTTTCCATTTTGCATGTCACTTTGCTTCTTATAGTAATCTGATTGCACATGTCCAGGCTTACCATAGTAAAAACACCCTCATGTATCATTATGTTGCCTTTGCCAATTACCATGACCTCTTTGACTCCCCTTGCCTCTAGATTGGCCTCTTCTACCTGTGTGTTGCTGTTGTGAATCGTGGGACTATTGCCTGCTGAAGATGACCAGAATTCTGATTACCTATTTGGCCACGTCCATGACCTCTTCCTCGTCCTCTACCTAACCTTGTGTAGAAGGATTGCTGCTCTGAACTATTTTTGTTTTGTGAAGACTGTTGATCTTCACCCAAATTCTTCTCTTCAGTGATCGACATTGACATTGAATCTGTGAAGTTGGGAATGTTCTCCCAAGTTTGAATAGACATCTTGAACACCTTATGTTGTGGCCTGAGACACGTAGACACACTTTCACCTTATTTATCATCATCATCAATAGAATCACCAATTGATGCAAGGGATTCCACAATGCCCTTGATCTTTAAGGCATAATCATTCAAGGATATTTTTCTTCGAGATCCATAGTATAAAGCTCATTCTTTGACTGAATCTTTCATGCCTTGTGTTAGTTTCATACAGCTTCACCAAGGTGTCCCATGCCTCAAGTGACTTGGCATCCTGTATATGACCAATCATAGTGTCTTGTATGTTGATAGAAAGCCAATACGTGGCTTCTCTTGCTCCTTGATTCCAATTCTTGAATTCTTTTACATCTCCAGCAGTTGGATTAATCTCTGATATCTCTGGTGCCTCCTCATGTTCACCTTCAATGTAGTCCTAGTAACCTTTTCCCATCAAGAAATTTGTCAATCTAGACCTCCAAGCATGGAAGTTGTTCTTGTCAAGATTCTCTACAACAATTTGGTTTATTCCATCATTTGACATCTTATCTACAACACAAATTTACCAAAAATAGTACTCTTGTTTGACTTGCACAAATTGTTGTATTCTCTGCAACAACAATACTATACTGCATCCAAACTGTCAAAACCAGTGACCTCAATTTGCATACATACACCCAATGGTAACTTTGAGACGTCTTTATAGTACACACAATGTCTCCACAACCAATCGCCCTTCCTACAGTTCCAAAAATAGAAATCCAAACTTATCCAGAGTGCCCGTGAACACGTGGGAGCTAAAAAACAGAGGTCCAGATGTGCCCGAAATGCGTTTTTGGCCCAAAAAGTATAGTTTCCCTGTAGCTCTCCTCCTACAAAAAAATCTCCTCAATTGGAGTTCGTTTGCCAGTGCCTCCCGAAGAGCTCCCAACAAGGGTGTAGTAGCCAACACAAAGGGGGAAGAGTAGATGAAGCTCTTACCCTCGTACCACTTCTTGTGCTTCTCTTGCTTGCCTCTCAGCCCTTAGCATGAACCAAGATCTAATACCATGAAAAGATACAGGGGAGAAGAGAGCTTAAGCTCTTGCAAGCACACACACACACACTCACACAAGCCCTTGAAGAGAACACACAAGGTGAGAGGCTGAAAATTCTTCTTCTTCTTCACACAACAGAAGAAGTCTACAAAGAAGATAAAGTGACTAACACACATAATAGAGTATATACAAGTGGTCCATAATGTGAACACGCTAAGTGAAGTTGGTAGATGTGGACTAGTCGGTGTAGTCCAGCTCTAGAATCTTTGGCAAAGATATGTCACTGCTAGCTACCAAACCCGCCAAGGATGTAGATGTCAAACGGTCATGCAGGTGCCTCATGAGTGTCAGCTCATGTTGAGCTTGACATCTCAAAAAAATTTTAATCTAGAATGGGATTAACATCCCCCCTACCTGATATAGGTTCTCTCCTCAAAACCTATCACCAAGGTCTAAAGACCTGGTCGTCTAACTCGCTTGATGATAGAAGTTTTGGCGTGATTGAGGGCTCTTATGAATGCACCGTGTGATCTTTAAACTTGGTGTCAACCATATCTTGGAATGTTACATGCATGTATACAGGTAGACATCTTAAGCGATCATAATATAACATCATTCCTCTAACACTAGGTCCTTGATTCATGTCCAATTGTAGCTGATCAGCCTCATATCCATCATAACTTTTTTTAGGTTGATCTATGAGGACCACGATCAATTTGAGAAATCATACATTGGCGACAATTGCGAGGTCTAGAATGCAGTGCCATGCATGTATCCAAGCTACCGATTGCTTCCTTTTCTCTCCTATATCTGTAAATGTTGCTGGAAAGAATAATTTAAACTTATCTACGCAAAAAGATAAATTTAACTAAATTTTTCTCTTAAAATTTAAATAAAAATCTTCATTAATTCCTTTGCACTAGGAATTATACTTTCCTTATTTAAATATTTGAATTTCAATATGGTGGGAATTCCTCTTTCATCATAAAAATTTATCTATACAAAAAGATAAATTTAACTAAAATCTTTCATAAAATATACATTATTTTAGCATTCTAATTTTTTTTCTCTAAATCATTGGAATACATGGATTTCCAATGTCACGGGGATTACTCTTTTAACATAAAAATAAATTACTAGAAATTCCTCTTTTTTCTAATTTACTAATTATGCATAAGCATAAAAATCAATTTCTCCATGATTACAATTAGCATCATTCAATTAATCTAGGATGATAATTCCTAGAATATGGTAGGAAGTCCTCTTTTCATATTACGAATAAAAATGTTTTATGTGTTTATTTTACAGAAATTTTACCATAGCTCCACTGCTATTACTGATAATTCTCAATTTAATTGAAAGAATGAAGTTTAATATTCTTGATATGATTAGAATGACCACTAATTGGATCATTATCCAATTATGGATTGATTCATAATTTTCTTATGAAATAAATATCATAAAAGCATTAAAAAGCTATTATTTTGGCCTTCAATTAGACAAGCATAGAAATTACTTTTGGAGTAGAGAAATGCTTCATGAGAAGCTTCATTTGGATTGAGAATAGGTCATAGGAATGACCTTTCTTTGGGGGGAGAGAGAGAAATGCTTAAAAACCATTAAAATTAAGCATAAATGAAAATTTATATGTTTCTTTGTCAAAATTCATAAAAGAACTTCAATAGTAATCAAAAGCCATTCAAATTAAAGCTTCTCAAGCTTGAGCGGGGTTGAGAAGAGAAGCATTTGGAGTTTTTTATAAGAAAAAGATAATAATCCACACTTTACCTTCTAATTTACTTGATTCTTTGATCACAGTAGAGGCCCCCAACCAATCAATTGGTTTGGTATGTTGTAGGATTCGCCAAGGAAGATTGAAGAGAGAGAGAAGCTCCAATCTCTTCAATTTTGTAGAGGTTTTAGAGGATAATAGAAATTAAGCTTAGTTTAGAGTAATACCGGCATAGCTTAGTTCACAGATAATAATACAAAGGAATGAGGGTCTATTTATAGGAGAGGGAGGCCACTAACTGAGTCCAACTGAGTTCTAGAGTTTTCCAGCTTCAGTTTGGCTGAATTTGGACAAGATTTGGACCAGTTTGGCTCCCTTTTTGATTTGGTTTGATTTAGGAGAGAGGAGAGATAAAAATATCCTATTATTTTTGAGTTTTAAACTCATCCAAGCATGTGAAGTAGGTGCCTCCTTGAAGTTCTCCCTTTTCCTTACACATGTGTCAAAAAGGAATGATTACTCTAAAATATCTCATTTTTTTATTAATACTTCATAATTTTTAACTAATAAACCTAGTACTTGGTGAACTCTTCATCTTATGTGGGCATTTACTCATTTTTGGGTATTTTCTTTTATTCTTTGGACCCTTAGACTAAGGTCTTCTGAATCAATTTTAATTAATTCCAATTGCACCTTGAAAAATCTATTTTGATTTTTTGTTTCAAGGAAACATTTTTGTGATATTTGTAGAATTTATTTATCCAAAAATATCCCAATTTTGATTTACCACTCTCTAAAAAATTTATCTCACTAGGCAAAACAAGGAAAAATGATATTTTCTTGTCTTCAGAAACATAGAATGATTACAAGGGATTGAAGTAGAGGCTTATTCAATATTCCGCCTGAGAAGGAATCTTACATCCTCTCCCACTTGAAAAACACGCGATGTCCTCATCTCGCAAAGTGGGGGTAATCCTTCGCCAACTCTTTTTCTTTCTCCCAGGCGGCGTCTTCTAGAGGAAAAAACCTACCATTTTACTAAGAAATCTTTGAGGACTCTGCTCTTGAGAATATTCTCCTGAATGTCAGGTATTTCCTCAGGTTGGAGTACCATCTGGACTTGCGTCGGAGAGATCAATTACTCACCATCAAGCACGTGACTCGGCCTAGGTACATATTTCTTAAGCAAGCTGACATGGAATACATCATGTACCTTGAGATGGGGAGGCAGAAGAAGTTTACAGGCTAGATCGCCCACTTTCTTTATGACAACATATGGCCCACAATATCTGGGAGAGAGCTTCTTGTACTTCCCTAAGGATAAGAAACTTCTATTTCGTCGTATGCGAAAGAAGACCATATCTGATTCTTCAAACTCTCTCTCTGATCTCTTTTCATCTACATACTGCTTTTGCTTGTCTTGGGCTGCCTTTATATCTTTACGGATTGATTGCATCTGCTGGTCCATGTCATCAAGCATTTGTTTGGACATTTTGACTCTGATCAATCGGTTAAACCAAGTCAACGGTGTAAGGCAATCTTGTCCATACAAAGCTTTGAAAGGACTTATCCCAATGCTCCAATGATAAGAAGAATTGTAAGCAAATTCGACCAGATGTAAATGGCTTAACCACTTCTTGGGTTCCCTGTCAGCAGCATGACCGAAGGATATCTTCAATTACTTGATTCACCCTTTCCGTCTTTTCTTCATAGACATATAGGTTTTTATAAACCCTAGATATCTAGCTATCAGGCTATCATGGGCTTCTCTCAAAATTCTTCCCTTTATTCCCTCATCATTGGGGATACATAGCTGATTATTATAATACATGCATCCTTCATCCACTTTGTATCCAAGAACACGACTTATTTCCTAAGGAGTCTTGCTTTCCTGCATCAAAAGGGTAGCAATAGGGGCAAAGAATTTGTCCTGCATGATTTTCTCCTTTGCTTCATTGATCAATGGATTTGACACAACTATCATTGCAAGCAAGGAGGCTTTTCTGCTGAGCGCATCTGCAAACCACATTTTCTTTCCTCGGCTGATACTTTATTTCAAAATCAAATTCCTGCAAGATCTGCATCCATCTCCTTTGATGCATGTTGAGATCCCTTTGAGTGAAGATCCACTTCAGAATTTGATGATCTGTCACGTCAAGGTGAATCTTTGTCCCAAAAGATAATGTCTCCACAACTTTAGAGCATACACTACTGAGAGTAACTCCAAGTCATGGACGGTATAATTCCTCTCATGTGTTCTGAGTTTTCTAGATTCATAGGCCACTACATGACCTTCCTGCATTAGAGCACCACAAATCCGCTGGCATCAGTATAATAACTACCTCAAAGGGTTTGGTAAAATCTTGGCTAACTAAGGTTGTCTTCAGCTTGTCAAAGACACTCTGACACATTGCAGTCCACTGAAAAAGTGTACTTTTCTTGAGAAGGTTAGTTAAAGGGGATGCTATCTGAGCATACCTAGGTATAAAGATCCTATACCATCCGGTTAACCCTAGGAATCCTCTGACTTCCTTTATTGACTTCTTTGTAAAGAGTTGGTGTTTCCTTAGGATTTCCAGGACCTTGCACACATGATCTTCATGATCTGCAGCATTCTTTGAGTATACTAAGATATCGTCAAAGAAGACAAGAACAAAATCATCTAAGTATTCTCTGAGAATATCTTGCATAAGATGATTAAATGTTGCCGGGGTATTAGTAAATCCAAACGGCATGACTGTGAACTCATAATGCCCATAGTGAGTATTGAATTCTGTCTTTGGGATGTCTTGCTCCTTGATTTTGAATTGGTAGTACCCAGATTTGAGATCTATCTTTGTAAACATTTGGGTACCACTTAACCGATCCAGAAGTTCATCAATCCTAGGAATAGGATACTTATTCTTAATTGTTAATTGATTCAGTCCTCTGTAGTCTACAGAGTCTTAAAGTTCCATCTTTCTTCTTTTGAAAGAGAACGGGCACACCCCAAGGTGAGACACTAGGTCTGACAAATCCCTGCTCTAACAGTTGTTTGAACTACTCCTTAAGTTCTATGGCTTTAGGGACTGGCATTTTGTGTGCACGCTGGGCTACTGGCTGAGCTCCGAGGGTTAATTCGATCTCATGATCTACTTCACGAGACGGAGGCATCTCAGTCAACTCTTTTCGAAATACATCTGCATACTCACTTAACCATTCTGGTTCTTTAGCTTTACATTTTATGTCTACTAGATTCATTTTAAGGACATACAAAGCTTGCCTTTTTCTGAGCCCTTTTAATAATTTGTAAGCCTTAACTAGTTGCAGCACTGGGGATCCAAAAAATCCAATTCCTTGAACTTTATTCTCGTGAAGGTCTAGGAAAGAGATGGTTCCTTGGTGACAGTGAATGTCAACCTGGTTCTTTTGGAGCCAATCCATTCCAAGGATTCCATCATAGATTCCCAGGGGTGGGACTCTGAACTGGCACTCTCTTACGTTCCCCTCCTCTAAGCTAAACTGAATAAGGTCAGTCTCAAGGTGAGTGAAAAGAATCTTCCCACCACTAGCTAATTCCACTTGCATAGGTTTCCCTGATTTTTGATTTAGGACTAATTTACGCAGACATCCTGGGGAAATAAAAGAATGAGTACTGCCTGAATCAATCAAAAGCTTGAATTTCTTACCTTGGTACTCTGCTGGAGTCTGGAGGACTGAGAATTGACGATTATTCCCTTGATGCTCAATTCTTGCATAGATCTATCCTTTCTCTTCCTCCACTTTCTCAGCTATGGTGACTACTTTGGCTGCTGCAGTCTGAGGTGGAACTCTCTCTCTTTTGTTATTCCAATTCTGGGAGGGAGTTTGGAAACTGCTTTGCATGGAGGCTGCAGGCTGAGCTGGCACTCTTCTTGGGTTACCCTGATTCTGGCGCGGGGGACCTTGATTGGACTGATAAGAAGGATTTTGTCTCGGAACTCTGGGACCCTAGCTTCCTTGGCCCAAAGAAGGAGATGGGCAATCCTTGAGCTGGTGCTGCCCAATTCCTTGACATCAGAAGCATCTGTTCTCGCTTCTAAGGTCTTCCCTTTGTATTCTGGAGAGAGCCGGAGTTCCTGAAAATGTACTTTGGGGGAAACGTCTTCCTTCATTTTGGTTAGGACCTTGGTGTCTCTTTGGAGGCGGAAAGTTGGAAGAACTTCCCAGTGTCTGAAATCTCTTGATGGATGAGGGAGCTGGATTTGGTGAGACTTTTACAATGAAGGCTTTGGCAAAGTCCTTCGCCATTCTGACAGCTTCTGCCATGGACACTCGCTTGGCATTTTTGACCAGTCATTCATTCCCTGAATGAACCTGACAATGAGTTGCTCTTCATCTAGTGGTGGTGCATATTTGAGTAGAAGAGCGAAGGCCTGGTGATATTCCTTGATGGTTTTTCTCCCCTGCTTCAGCTCTAAGAATTCGTACATTTTGGTTTCCAAAAATCCGGGGGACAAAATCTCTTTCTCAAATAGGTTTTAACGTTGTTCCACGACTGAGTATTTCTATCCAAATGGTTGGTGTCACAGTGGTTCCTCCATGCCACCGTGGCTATTTCCACTATCTTCAGCGTGGCAAGAGCCATTTTGCTCCGCTCATTGTAGCTGGTGACGTCAAAATATTCTTCCATGGCTTCTACCCATTTCTTCACAGCCTTGCCCAGGTTCTTCCCTTCTCCTTTGAAGGGTCCTCAAGGCTGAGTTCTATGAAGAGCTTACAGACATTGGGGTCAAGCTCATCATCTTCAGAGAGAGGGTTTGGCTGACGGGGCCACGATTTCCTCGTTTGATGATTCTGATATATTATTAAATTTTTATTTTTATTTGATATCATCCACAAGATCCTAAGACAAGAGGTTTGGAAAATAATTTCTTAAACAAGATAAATGATCTTATTGGAGATCTATGACATATGTCCGATAACAAATTTTTCTTTATCAGTTCGTCCATAAACAATCACGTATACAACAGGGAATTTTCTCCAGAAAACTTTCTTTATTTATATAAAGAAATGTTGCAATATAAACATAGAGCAGCTCTGCTCCAGAATTCAAAATCTCCTTGGGAGACACATAAGATGACGGTACTGGGCCATAGCCATGCCCTGGTACAAACGTTCACTTACTAACAAGGGAGCTATTATCTTCTCCTTAGGAATAAGTAACTAAGGAGTCTATAGACTTGGCATGAAAGTCTAAAATCCTGAGGCGTTGAATGATATAGAATGACACCATGTACCATTTTCAGCTTTAACAGAATCATTGCCAATGAGAGGTTCTGCCTCAGCATTGCACGCCGGTCACAAGAGGCATGGACATACTGCCCTGCAAACCACTTATGCTGTCATCTCTCCGCCGCTGGGTCTGGAAAATATAAATCCAAAATGGCATGCAAGTCTTGCTTGGCTTGTTCGAGTTGAAGTGGAATAGATGAGATGCTCAAAGGCGAACGCAGTCATATCTTAAGACTGGGTGAGGTCGGCAATACTAGATAAGTATGGAACTTCCATCTATAAAACAATTTCTTTGATTAAAAATTCTTAATTAAAGAAGCTTACGGAATGAAGGACATTATGAAAAATGCTTTTTTTGAGTTTTTATTATCAATTTTTGAAAAGAATTTGTCTATCCTTATTAGCTTTAAACAATGCTCTGATACAGCTGGCTGTGAGGTCCCCGCCCCCGCTCCGGGGCTCCTGCCCATCGACGGAAGCAGCGTCAGCCTCCCGCATGGGGTGGGGGTCCTTCACACTTGGGGCCTTGCCCGCGGATGTTCGGGTCAAGAGGCTAGCCCGGGGGCGGTCCCTCCGAGACCAGTGGTGGGCCCGGAAGACTCCTCTCGCCCGGAAGGCACGGGCGATTCTCCCAGGAAGGGGAAAAATCTTTTAACTAGGAGATTATTCTAATGAGTCAATTCTCGACTAAAGTAAACTGATCTGACTGAACCTCAAGTCACATGGTCAAATTAAGAAGAGACTTGCACTTGGTCCATGGAATCACCGCTTTTTTCCTCATTTTTGAGGCACAGTCGATGATCCCCTCCCACAGAACCAGGTCTTCTCAGGATTTAAATTGATTAACGTAACTAATCGTATCTAGTTGTTTCTCAGGAATCCTCTGATCCAACCTAACCTCATCGGCCCATGGGTTAGCCAACCACTCGACCACTGAATTGGTGGAATTCCTTTATAAAGATTTGATTGGGTTTTTGCTCGGGTACCGAGGAAAAGAGCTCCCAAGCCCCCTAGCCAGCGATTCATGGAAATATCAAATAGGCATACCACGTACACCCCAATATGAAATTGCCATTTATAACATGGCTTTAAGACAATCCTTGAATAAAATCATAATATTTCCGATCATCGTTTTCCAAACTTCCAAGTCCATTATATTACAAAAATGCATCCTCTGAACTCTCCGTTGAAGACCAGCTGGCCAACCAATGAGATCCAGTATCAAATTTTTGTTCCCAAAAATCTTTCCTTTTTGTCCACCATCAGATATATGTATGCCTGGGTGTCCTAGTAGCAACCATGAGCCCGTGCATCGCGTGGTCTTAGAACCCTCTAGGATCCTCCTTAGGTGTCCTAGGACTTCACTCAGGGACCGCTTTGTCAGTCCTCGCCCAACGTACCGGAAGTGCACCATTTTAACCGTACCGAGGCTGGTCAAGACCTCGGCAAGCTTTACCGCAGGTGGACGACTCCCTGCCAGCTGTTTCAACAAACCTTCCTTTAGAAAATCATAAGCCAAATGCTTCCTCCAGCATTCTAGCGTAAAACAATCCTTTGAATGAAAAACAGAGTTTCCAATGCAAGTGAGATTCCAGTTTGAGATCAGTTCCAAAGACCCTTTTTCCAATAATTCCCAGTTTCATAATGAGGATCCTTGATCTCTCATGAGGGTAATCTACCCATCATTTTATCCATTTATCCAACTAGATTCTTGGTGAGATTGATCAGGGAAAAACTAGATTAGTTCCGGTAGTCTATTCTTTGGATTTAGTAACTGGGATTGGTCATGAAGTTTTTGTCTGATTCAGCTCGAGAGAAGGACAATCAGGTTTACTGTCTGACTTCACATAGTCTAACTAAATTCATTCAGTTTAGTTCTACAAGGATTCCTTTCAGATAATCATCTAGTTTTGGGTAAATATCAATTTAAACACCATATTGGGAAATATAGGAATTTCCCATAAGTTTGGGACACGTGGTCAAATCTTTGGATTAATCATAACTTGAACACCGTTACTCCAAATTTAGCGCTCTAAAGCTCACTCGATTCCATTTTCCAAGCGCTTTCCAACAATAGGTCATATGATATGGTTTTGAAAAACTTATAGGCATGTTATCCAGGTCCAATCTTTTTAGTATTCAAAAAATGGGAGTTGGGAAATTCCCAAACTCACGAATATAGTGTTTTTAGTGATTTCACCAATTAAAATATCCAAGGATATAAATTCTCAACCTTAATTCATTAGGTAGAACTATGATGGAAATTTATCTTTTGACATTAGAATTTAATTCAAATCCATCTTTTCTCAAATATCATGGAAATTCATCTTTTAACTAAAATATTCATACCTATTTTTTGAATAAACTTGAAATCCTTCTTTTTCTCATTTCAATGAGTGTAATCCAATTATCATGGGAATTTCTCTTTTCCATAAATTAAATCTATTAAAATTCTTCTTAAAATTAAATAAAAATAACCATTAATTACTTTAAGCTAGAAATTCCACTTTTCTCATCTAAACACTTGAATTCCAATATAGTGGGAATTCCTCTTTTATCATTTAAACTTATCTATGCAAAAAGATAAATTTAACTAAATTTTTCTCTTAAAATTTAAATAAAAATCTTCATTAATTCCTTGGCACCAAGAATTATACTTTCCTTATTTAAATATTTGAATTACAATATGGTGGGAATTCCTCTTTCATATAAAAATTTATCTATACAAAAAGATAAATGTAACTAAAATCTTTCATAAAATATACATTACTTTAGCATTCTAATTTTTTTTCTCTAAATCATTGGAATACATGAATTTCCAATGTCATGGGGATTACTCCTTTAACATAAAAATAAAGTACTAGAAATTTCTCTTTTTCCTAATTTACTAATTATGCATAAACATAAAAATCAATTTCTCCATGATTACAATGAGAATCATTCAATTAATCTAGGATGATAATTCCTAGAATATGGTAGGAAGTCCTCTTTTCATATTATAAATAAAAATATTTTATGTGTTTATTTTACAGAAATTTTACCATAGCTCCCCTGCTATTACTGATAATTCTCAATTTAATTGAAAGAATGAAGTTTAATATTCTTGATATGATTAGAATGACCACTAATTGGATCATTATCCAATTATGGATTGATTCATAATTTTCTTATGAAATAAATATCATAAAAGCATTAAAAAGCTATTATTTTGGCCTCCAATTAGACAAGCATAGAAATTACTTTTGGAGTAGAGAAATGCTTCATGAGAAGCTTCATTTGGATTGAGAATAGGTCATAGGAATGACCTTTCTTTGGGGGGAGAGAGAGAAATGCTTAAAAACCATTAAATTTAAGCATAAATAAAAATTTATGTGTTTCTTTGTTACAATTCATAAAAGAACTTCAATAGTAATCAAAAGCCATTCAAATTAAAGCTTCGCAAGCTTGAGAGGGGTTGAGAATAGAAGCATTTGGAGTTTTTATAAGAAAAAGACAATAATCCACACTTTACCTTCTAATTTACTTGATTCTTTGATCACAGTAGAGGCCCCCAACCAATCAATTGGTTTGGTATATTGTAGGAGTCACCAAGGAAGATTGAAGAGAGAGAGAAGCTCCAATCTCTTCAATTTTGTAAAGGTTTTTAGAGGATAATAGAAATTAAGCTTAGTTTAGAGTAATATCGGCATAGTTTAGTTCACAAATAATAATACAAAGGAATGAGGGTCTATTTATAGGAGAGGGAGGCCACTAACCAAGTCCAACTGAATTCTAGAATTTTTCAGCTTCAGTTTGGCTGAATTTGGATAAGATTTGGACTAGTTTGGCTCCTTTTTTTATTTGGTTTGATTTAGGAGAGAGGAGATGTAAGATTCCTCCCCAGCCTCTCAAGATATCCAGCATCTTTCCCTGTAATCAATTCCCTCTTCAGAATTATAAGAGATCTCGTCTCTGCCTGTTTTGACATAGAGAGAGAAAATATTCTAGAGAGAGAATATTCAGATTTTTAATATTTTTGGATAGAAAATTATCTCATCTTATTAAAATAAGTTTCCCTGAAACAAAAATTCAAAAAGAACTTTCCAATGTGCAATTAGAATTAATTGGAAAAGGGTATAAAGGACCTTAGCCTAAGGGTCTAGATTTCCAGAAATTTTTGGATTATGGTCCAATTAAGGTTCCTATGGGCCAATAGCATCAATCCATGTGTAGGGAAGAGATAAATCCAATTTTGTAAAAGAAGATACCCAAAAATGAGTAAATGCTCACATAAGATGAAGAGTTGACTATGTACAAGGTTTATTAGTAAGAAACTATGAGTAATATAAAAAATATGAGATATTTTGGGTATCCAAAAATGAGTAAATGCTCACATAAGATGAAGAGTTGAAAATGTACAAGGTTTATTAGTAAAAAACTATGAGCAATATTAAAAATATGAGATATTTTGGGTATCCAAAAATGAGTAAATGCTCACATAAGATGAAGAGTTGAAAATGTACAAGGTTTATTAGTAAAAAACTATGAGCAATATTAAAAATATGAGATATTTTGGGTATAATGATTCCATTTTGACACATATGTAAGGAAGGGGAGTCCATTAAAGGAGGTGCATATTTCACATGCCTGAATGAGTTTTAAACTCAAAAATAATGTGATATTTTTACTTCTCCTCTCTCTTGAACCAAACCAAATAAAAAAGGAACCAAACCGAATAAAAAAGGAACCAAACTAGGTCCAAATCTAGTCTAAATTCAACCAAATTGAAATTGGAAAATTCTAGAAATCAGTTAGCTTTGGTTAGAGCCTCCCTCTCCTATAAATAGAACATGAATCCTTTGAAAAAAAGGAGGAGAATTTTACTATTCTAGAACTATGCTGAAATAATGCTAATATTTACTAATCTCTAAAATTCTCTCCAATTTGTAAGAAATTGGAGCTTCCCTCTTTCTTCAATCTCCATTGGTGGCTCCATTTGTAAGGTAAGTGGTGAATTTTGAGCTTTTCTATAATCTCTCAATGTTTCTCTCTTCTCAACCCCTCTCAAGCTTGAGAAGCTTAATTGGAATGGTTTTTGAATGCTATTGAAGTAATTAATAAATGATAGAAAAGAATTACATAAATTTACATTTATGCTTAATTCTAATGGTTTTTATGTAATATCTCTCTCTCACTAAATAAATGGTCATACTCATGACCATTTCTTTAGTGAGAGATATCTCTCTCACTAAAGAAATGGTCATACTCGTGACCATTTCTCAATCCAAATGAAGCTTTTCATAAAGCTTTTCCTTAATCCAAGATTAATCTATGCGATTAATCTATGCTTAAGACCAAATTAATGGCTTTCCCTATGCTTTTAGTTTATGAATATTGATGATTCAATCCATTATGGATTAATGATCCAATTAAGGATCATTCTAATCATTCCCTTAAGGATAAGCTTTATCTTTTAAAATAATTGAGATTTATCAGTCATAGTAGTGGAGCTATGGCAAAATTTTTATAAAAATTACTCATAAAATAATTTCATTCAAAGCATGAAAAGAGGACTTCCTACCATATTCTAGGAACTATCATCCTAGATTAATTAAAAGAATTTCATTATGCATGGAGATGTGGATGTATGCATGTAGATGTAGATGTATGGATGTGAGTGTGAATGTGGATGTGGATGTATGCATGGAGATGTGTATGTATGCATGTAGATGTATATGTATAGACGTGGATGTGAATGGAGATATGGATGTATGCATGTAGATGTAGATGTATAGATGTGGATGTGAACGGAGATAAGGATGTATGCATGTAGATGTATAGATATGGATGTGAATGGAGATGTAGATGTATGCATGTAGATGTAGATGTATAGATGTGGATGTGAATGGAGATGTGGATGTATGCATGTAGATGTAGATGTATAGATGTGGATGTGAATGTGGAGGTGGATGTATGCATGTAGACGTAGATGTATGGATGTGAATGTGAATGTGGATGTGGATGTATGCATGGAGATGTGAATGTATGCATGTAGATGTAGATGTATGGATGTGAGTGTGAATGTGTATGTGGATGTATGCATGGAGATGTGGATGTATGCATGTAGATGTAGATGTATAGATGTGGATGTGAATGGAGATATGGATGTATGCATGTAGATGTAGATGTATAGATGTGGATGTGAACGGAGATATGGATGTATGCATGTAGATGTAAAGATATGGATGTGAATGGAGATGTGGATGTATGCATGTAGATGTAGATGTATAGATGTGGATGTGAATGGAGATGTGGATGTATGCATGTAGATGTAGATGTATAGATGTGGATGTGAATGTGGAGGTGGATGTATGCATGTAGACGTAGATGTATGGATGTGAATGTGAATGTGGATGTGGATGTATGCATGGAGATGTGGATGTATGCATGTAGATGTAGATGTATGGATGTGAGTGTGAATGTGGATGTGGATGTATGCATGGAGATGTGGATGTATGTATGTAGATGTAGATGTAAAGATGTGGATGTGAATGTGGATGTGGATGTATGCATGTAGATGTAGATGTATGGATATGAATGTGAATGTGGAGGTGGATGTATGCATGGAGATGTGGATGTATGCATGTAGATGTAGATGTATAGATGTGGATGTGAATGGAGATGTGGATGGATGCATGTAGATGTAGATGTATAGATGTGGATGTGAATGGAGATGTGGATGTATGCATGTGGATGTAGATGTATAGATGTGGATGTGATTGTGGAGGTGGATGTATGCATGTAGATGTAGATGTATGGAGGTGAATGTGAATGTGGATGTGGATGTATGCATAGAGATGTGGATGTATGCATGTAGATGTGAATGTACGCATATAGATGTGGATGTATGGATGTGAATGTGCATGTAGATGTGGATGTATGGATGAGGATGTATGAATGTGCATGTAGATGTGGATGTGAAAATAGATATATGGATGTAGATGTGGATGTATGGATGTATGGATGTGGATGTGGATATATGTATGGATGTGAATATATGATATGTGATGTGAAGGAATCTGAAGTGATGAGATGAAAAATGATGTGATGGGATGAGTATACATATAAATGGAATATGGAATAAGTAATGTGGATTGATGAGGGATAATGTGGAAAAATGAGAGTTAATATAGAAACTGTATTGTAAACTGTTTGTAAATGCTGTTTGTAAATGACTGTTTTATGTCGAATGCTGGGAAAGCATTTTGACCATCTTGTGATTAAGGTCGTGGAGACCTAACTGATAAAGTTGCAACTGCTGATGGGGAGGACGTCTCGCGTAGCAAGGTCGATCGAGGTCTTGCCCAGCCTCGGTTCGATTAAAATGGTGAGCTTCCGGTACGGTGGATGAGGGACCAAGGAAGCGGCCTATGAGTGAAGCGCTAGGTCACCTGCGAAGGATCCTAGAGGGTGCTAACCATACGGTGCTCGGGCTCTGTGTCGCCTAGGATACCCACGCGTGCGTCGAGGAAGATATTGGAACAAGGAGTAAGTTGTTTTCTGAAACTGGGCATGGATCTGGTTGATTGACCTTGCTGGTCTTCAATGGATGAGTCCATGGCTCTTTATATGGATCTGTTGGTTGATCTTGCTGATCTTCAATGAGAGTCCATCTTGATTTTTATAAGTGATTATATTGCCGAGTATTATGGGCTAGGAACTATTGAAAAGGCCCCTGCGTGGACAGGTGGTGAGCGTTCTGGTTGCCAATGATGCCATAGATACTTTGATGATGGAAAATTATGAATCAACCGGATAAATTGGAAGATTGTGATCAGTGATACTATGGTTTTATTAAAGGATTGTTTTAAAACTGGTTGAATCTGTGAAATGGCAATTTCATATTGGGTGTGTAAGTGGTGTGACTAGTTGTATTTTTGCATGAACATCCTGCTAGGGGGCCTTGGAACTCTTTTCCTTGTTACTCGGGAGGACAAAACCTAACCAAATTCTTGATTGGATCCCATCACTATAGTGGTTGGGCGGTTGGCTAACCCATGGGACTGGATGGGGTTAGGCTGGACTGATGGATCCGTAAATCGAGACTCAATTTCTGTTATTACGATAGATGAAGTAAGTCCCGGATAGTAATTGTTCTATGGATAGGAATCAACGGCTGTGCCTCTTGATGGGGAAAAAAGCGTTGATCCCAATGATCCAAGTGTAAGTTTCTTCCTTAATCCGAGTATCTTTATAGGTGCAGTCGGATCAGTTTGATCACTAATGGTCTTGACTATGTTAGAGTAAAAAGTTATCCTGGAGGAATTGCTCGTGCTTTTTGGATAAGGGAAGTTTTTTCGGGTTCGGTTTTGGAAAAACCGACGGATTAGTCTTTTGTCTGGATATCCCATGGACGAGGCCCCGAGTGTGGGACCTTGCCTCGCGCAAGAAGTGCTACTTCCGCTGCTAGTACCCCGAATCCGTTGCGCGGTGGGAACAGGGATCTCACAGGAGAGATAAAAACTCATCCAAGCATGTGAAGTAGGTGCCTCCTTGAAGGTCTCCCTTTTCCTTACACATGTGTCAAAAATGAATGATTACTTCAAAATTTCTCATTTTCTTATTAATACTTCATAATTTTTAACTAATAAACGTAGTACTTGGTCAACTCTTCATCTTATGTGGGCATTTACTCATTTTTTGGTATTTTCTTTTATTCTTTGGATTTATCTTATCCCAACACTTGGATTAATCTTATTGGTCGAGAGGAACCTTAATTGGACCATAATAAAAATAAAATAAAAAATCTGGACCCTTGGGCTAAGGTCTTCTGAATCAATTTTAATTAATTCCTATTGCACGTTGGAAAATCTATTTTGATTTTCTGTTTCAAGGAAATATTTTTTTGATAATTGTAGAATTTATTTATCCAAAAATATCCCAATTTTAATTTACCACTCTTTAGAAATTCTTATCTCACTTGTAAGATTCCTCCCCCACCCCCTTTTTGATGTCTAGTATCTTTCCCTGTAATCAATCCCTCTTCAGAAATATAAAGACCTTGTTTCTATCTGTTTTAGCCTAGAGAGAGAAAAATATTCTAGAGAGAGAATATTCAGATTTTGAATATTTTTGGATAGAAAAATATCTCTTCTAATTCAGATGAGTTCCCTTGAAACAGAAATTCAAAAAGAATTTTCCAATGTGCAATTGGAATTAATTGAAAATAGCTATAAAGAACCTTAGCCTAAGGGTCTAGATTTTCAGAAATCTTTAGACTATGATCCAATTAAGGTTCCTATGGACCAATAGCATCAATCCATGTGTAGGGAGGAGATAAATCCAACTTGTAAAAAGAAAATACCCAAAAATGAGTAAATGCTCACATGAGGTGAAGAGTTGAAAATGTACAAGGTTTATTAGTAAAAAAACTATGAGCAATATTAAAAGTATGACATATGTAAGGAAGAGGAGTTCTTTAAAGGAGGTGCATATTTCACATAAGATGAAGAGTTGAAAATGTACAAGGTTTATTAGTAAAAAATTATGAGCAATATTAAAAGTATGACATATGTAAGGAAGAGGAGTTCTTTAAAGGAGGTGCATATTTCACATAAGATGAAGAGTTGAAAATGTACAAGGTTTATTAATAAAAAATTATGAGCAATATTAAAAGTATGACATATGTAAGGAAGGGGAGTTCTTTAAAGGAGGTGCATATTTCACATAAGATGAAGAGTTGAAAATGTACAAGATTTATTAGTAAAAAACTATGAGCAATATTAAAAATATGACATATGTAAGGAAGGGGAGTTCTTTAAAGGAGGTGCATATTTCACATGCTTGAATGAGTTTTAAACTCATAAAAATTGAGATATTTCATCTCTCCTCTCTCCTCATTCAAGTCTAGTTCCAAAAAGTTAGCTTAACTGACCTAAAAATGGTCAAATATTGACCAAACTGATTTAGAAAATTCTAGAATCAGTTTGTTTGGTTAGGAGCTCAATTTTTCCTATAAATAGAAGCCTCACCCTTGTTGAAAAATATATAGTGATTATGCATCGTTACTCTACTCCACCTAAGCCAAGAACTGTGAATTCATTTAATAATTCACTAGTTTTTGGAGCTTCCCTCTTTCTTCAATCCCCATTAGTGGCTCCATCAACATACTTAACCAATTGATTGGTTGGGGGCCTCTACCGTGAACAAAGAATCAAGCAAGTTGTAAGGTAATTAGTGAATATTCATCTTTCTATAATTTCTCAATGTTTCTCTCTTCTCAACCCCTCTCAAGCTTGAGAAGTTTAATTGCTATGGTTTTTTTTAAATGCTATTGAAGTTTGAATAGTAGTGAAGAGTTACATAATTTAATAAATGCTATTGAAGTTAATTTTCATTTATGTTTAAATTCTAATGATTCTTATGTAAATTCTCTCTCTCACTCAAGAAATGGTCATACTCATGACCCATTCTCAATCCAAATCAAGCTTTTCATAAAGCTTTTCCTTAACCCAAGATAAAGCTATGCTTGAGGCCAAATTAATGGCTTTTTCTTATGCTTTTAGTTTATGTATATTGATGATTCAATCCATTATGGATTAAGGATCCAATTAGAGAATCATTTTAATTATTTCCTTAATGATAAGCTTTATCCCTTAGAAAAATTGAGATTTATCAGTCATAGCAGCGGAGCTATGGCAAAATTTTTATAAAAATTATGCATAAAATAATTTCATTCAAAGCATAAAAAGAGGACTTCCTACCATATTCTAGGAATTATCATCCTAGATTAATTGAAAGAATTTCATTATAATCATGGAGAAATTGAATTTTAATATCATGCATAAAGGATAATTTTTTTATATCAAAAGTGTTACTTTTATCATTTTTAATTTTCATGCATAGAAGTATGCATAAAGGAAAAAAAATTTTATATCAAAAGTGTTACTTTTATCATTTTTTAATTTTTCATGCATAGAAGTATGCATAAAGGAAAATTTTTTATATCAAAAGTGATACTTTTATCATTTTTAATTTTCATGCATAGAAGTATGCATAAAGGATAATTTTTTAATATTAAAAGTGTTATTTTTATCATTTTTAATTTTCATGCATAGAAGTATGCATAAAGGAAAATTTTTTATATCAAAAGTGTTACTTTTATTATTTTTAATTTTCATGCATAGAAGTATGCATAAAGGATAATTTTTTTATATCAAAAGTGTTACTTTTATCATATTGGATTTCATGCATAGAGGTATGCATAAAAGTTGAATATTTTATTATAAAAGTGTTACTTTTAGCATAATTGAATTTCATGCATAGAGGTATGCATAAAAGATATGGGAAGTGATAAGATATGATAAGATGCATGTGGATGTGGATGTGGATGTATGAATGTGGATGTATGGATGTGAATGTGGATGTGGATGTGGATGTGGATGTGGATGTATGGATGTGGATGTGGATGTATGGATGTGAATGTAGATGTGGATGCATGGATGTAAATGTGGATGTGGATGTATGGATGTATGCATGTAGATGTGGATGCATGAATGTGGATGTATGGATGTGAATGAGGATATAGATGTGGATGTATGGATGTGAATGTACATGTAGATAAAGATGTATATATGTGAATGGGAATGTGGATGTGGATGTATGTATGCATGTGGATGTGGATATGGATGTGTATGTATGAATGTGGATATGGGATGTGGATGTATAAATGAGGATGTGAAAATGGAGATAAGCATGTAGATATGGATGTATATATGTGAATGGGAATGTGGATGTGGATGTATGTATGCATGTGGATGTGGATATGGATGTGTATGTATGAATGTGGATATGGGATGTGGATGTATAAATGAGGATGTGAAAATGGAGATAAGCATGTAGATGTGGATGTGGATGCATGGATGTAAATGTGGATGTGTATGTATGGATGTAGGCATGTAGATGTGGATGCATGAATGTGGATGTATGGATGTGAATGAGGATATAGATGTGGATGTATGGATGTGAATGTGCATGTAGATATGGATGTATAGATGTGAATGAGAATGTGGATGTGGATGTGGATGTATGTATGTATGTATGTGGATGTGGATGTATGAATGAGGACGTGATAATGAATGTATGCATGTGGATGTGGATATGGATGTGTATGTATGAATGCGGATATGGATGTGGATATGGATGTGTATGTATGAATGTGGATATGGGATGTGGATGTATAAATGAGGATGTGAAAATGGAGATAAGCATGTAGATGTGGATGTATGGATGTGAATGTGGATATGGATGTGGATGTATGGATGTGGATATGGATGTGAATATATGATATGTGATGTGAAGGAATCTGAAGTGAAGAGATGGAAAATGATATGATTGGATGAGTACACATATAAATGAAATGTGGAATAAGTAATGTGGATTGCATGAGGGATAATGTGGAAAAATGAGAGTTAATATAGAAATTGTATTTGTAAACTGTTTGTAAATGCTGTTTGTAAATGGCTGTTTTATGTCAAGAATGCTGGGAAAGCATTTTGACCGTCTTGTGATTAAGGTCGTGGAGACCTAACTGATAAAGTTGCAACTGCTGACGGAGAGTCAATGAAGGACGTCTCGCGTAGCAAGGTCGGCCGAGGTCTTGACCAGCCTCGGTTCGATTAAAATGGTGAGCTTCCGGTACGGTGGATGAGGGACCAAGGAAGCGGCCTATGAGTGAAGCGCTAGGTCACCTGCGAAGGATCCTAGAGGGTGCTGACCATACGGTGCTCGGGCTCTGGGTCGCCCAGGATACCCACGCGTGCGTCGAGGAAGATATTGGAACAAGGAGTAAGAGTTGTTTTGTGAAACCGGGCATGGATCTGGTTGACTGACCTTGCTGGTCCTCAACGGATGAGTCCATGGCTCTTTTATATGGATCTGTTGGTTGATCTTGCTGATCTTCAACGAGAGTCCATCTTGATAAGTGATTATATTGCCGAGTATTATGGGCTAGGAACTATGGAAACGGCCTCTGTGTGGACAGGTGGTGAGCGTTCTAGTTGCCAATGATGCCATAGATACTCTGATGAAGGAATGATGGAAAATTATGAATCAACTGGATAAATTGGGAGATTGTGATCAGTGGTACTATGGTTTCATTAAAGGATTGTTTTAAAGTTAGCTGATGCTAAGAAAAAGGCAATTTTCATATTGGGTGTGTAAGTGGTGTGGCTAGTTTTATGTTTGCATGAAATTCCGGCTAGGGGGCCTTGGAACTCTTTTCCTTGGTACCCGGGACAAAACCTAACCAAATTCCAAATTGGATCCCATCACTACAGTGGTTGGGCGGTTGGCTAACCCATGGGATCGGATGGGGTTAGGCTGGACTGATGGATCCGTAAACCGAGACTCAATTTCTGTTATTACGATAGATGAAGTAAGTCCCGGATAGTAATTGTTCTATGGATAGGAATCAACGGCTGTGCCTCTTGATGGGGAAAAAAGCGTTGATCCCAATGATCCAAGTACAAGTTTCTTCCTTGATCCGACCGAGTATCTTTATAGGTGCAGTTGGATCAGCGTGATCAGTAATGATCTTGACTACGTTAGAGTAAAAAATTATCCTGGTGGAATCGCCCGTGCTTTCCGGGTAAGGGAAGTTTTTTTCGGGTTCGGTTTTGGAAAAACCGACGGATTAGTCTCTTGTCCGGATATCCGTGGACGAGGCCCCGAATGTGGGACCCCTGTCCCGTGCAAGAAGTGCTACTTCCGCTGCTAGTACCCGAATCCGTTGCTCGGTGGGAACAGGCGGATCTCACAGTTGGTATCAGAGCATTTGGCTAATAAAGATCAACTGAGAAACCAAATATGTCAAAAATTTATCAAGAAGCACAAAAAAAGGTTGTAATTGTGTGATATAATTCATACAATTTGATATTCAAACTGAAATTCGTAAATTGGTAATTGGGTCTTCAGATGGAAGTACCGCAATTATATAGAATCCCTGACTTGCTTGAGGCCTAGACATGATGGTATTTACCTTATAATTCCAAGGGCCGTGACTACCGTATATACTGAGAGTATAACTGCAGCTCTTTACTGACAGTATATACGAGTAAATCTAAGACTTGAAATTATAAGCGTTAATGCTATCCAGATGATGAATTTGAATGTGGTTGATATGATTTTTAATTCTGTTTGGGAACTGATGAATTGATTGGGATTCTGATTGAAAAATGATGATTTTTGAAATTTAGTTGAAATATAATAACTTGAGCAAAACCGCAATGAGGATGAATGGGACGAGTCCCTGTAATGATAAATGATGATAATGATTTCAACAAATCACTATGAGATTAGTGGATTGTGCTGTCAAAGTACTATTGTTAACACTTGACTCGGTATATCAAGTTAAGGGATGACAAATTGAAAACTTGCTTGACTGAAATTCCCGTGGAGGAATGTTCAGAAAGAAAAAATTTCGATCTGATGGACCATTATCGTGTTAAAGATATGAATGATATGATCTGAAATGAATTTATTTAATGATGAGTTCTATATAAGGGATATTTATCCTCGTATTCTGTTGGGTTGACCAGAATATAAGGAACCCTAGAATAAATTGGATCTTAAGAAAAAGAGTTGTCCTCTACTTGGCGAGATGAGGACATCTCGCACTTTTTTAAGTGGGGTAGAATGTAAGATTCCTCCCCAGCCTTCGAGGCATACAGGAGTAAGAATCTCCCTTTTTGATCTTAAAATTATTCCCTCTCAAAAATAAAAGAAAGATTCTGTTTAAAAAAAGGAAGACCCTTTCCCTAGAATACTTCTCAGGAGTCACGTTGTTTTAAGGATTCAGAACAATGAGTTCAGAAGTGAAAATCGGTGTTTTGGATACCAAGGTTTTGGTCTTCATTCGAGTACGGCACAAAAGAAGTTCTTTATCTATTGGGGAGTTTAAGAAGTTATCCCCCAGATATTGTGAGCCTTATCTGACTTCAAAAAAAGTAAGTGACTTAGCTTACGAGCTTCTTTTATCTCCTCATCTCAAAGTTCTTAATGCCTTCTATAGAAAATTGTGCCAAACCCAAATCATGGAAAGACGGTAAAACTTCAGTGGCAAGCTACCGTTGGCTTCTAAGTTACGCTAGCTCCTTCCTTTATATAAGTCGTAACTTTTACTTGTCGCTCACAGTAATCTTACTCCCATCGATCTCCTTTCTTCCTAATCTCCTTCATGGCTTGGCAACAAGAATTAGTTTTATCCATAATGATTCCTCACCTTCAAGACGCAAGTGAGTCTGTGAAGAAGGATTTTATAGAACAGTATGAGCGCTCACTTTTCCCTCATTTGGGAACTTCTGTAGCGCAGACCAAATGGCGGACCTATCAAGACATAACTAGGGTAACACCCTGGGGTCAGCAGCACTTTCGTAACAATGTCCGCTTGGCCATGGTTATTGAAGCTTTGGGTTTGGGTCCCCGATACTACTGCGTCATGAGATCAAGGCATCCTGGGTTTTCTGAGCGGGTCTTCTTACTGGCGTGTTTTCTTCCTCATGAGAAGATATGCCTTTACCCCGTTTTTGGCTTGCCTCTCAGAGGTCCTTTTCTTAGAACACCTCATACCATTGAGATAGGCGCAGCAATAACCCACAGAATCATTCCCATAGATGAGTTACCTTATACTTGTGCAGCTTGTGAGGACTGCTTTTGTGACCATATGATGGACGGGCTTATGGAAGTGTAAAGAGTTCCTCTATCTTTACTGTATAAGTTCCGAGAATGAATAAAGTTTAAATCTTGTTCGTATTTTGAATCTTGCTCTCTTTAAGACTTATCTTGGTGGTTAATCTTGATTAAAATTTTTCTCTAAGTCTCATATTCGTGCATCTTGCGAAATTATCCCAGTTTGCGAGATGAGGACATCTCGCATTTTTTTAAGTGGGGTAGAATGTAAGATTCCTCCCCCACCCCCTTTTTGATGTCTAGTATCTTTCCCTGTAATCAATCCCTCTTCAGAAATATAAAGACCTTGTTTCTATCTGTTTTAGCCTAGAGAGAGAAAAATATTCTAGAGAGAGAATATTCAGATTTTGAATATTTTTGGATAGAAAAATATCTCTTCTAATTCAGATGAGTTCCCTTGAAACAGAAATTCAAAAAGAATTTTCCAATGTGCAATTGGAATTAATTGAAAATAGCTATAAAGAACCTTAGCCTAAGGGTCTAGATTTTCAGAAATCTTTAGACTATGATCCAATTAAGGTTCCTATGGACCAATAGCATCAATCCATGTGTAGGGAGGAGATAAATCCAACTTGTAAAAAGAAAATACCCAAAAATGAGTAAATGCTCACATGAGGTGAAGAGTTGAAAATGTACAAGGTTTATTAGTAAAAAAACTATGAGCAATATTAAAAGTATGACATATGTAAGGAAGAGGAGTTCTTTAAAGGAGGTGCATATTTCACATAAGATGAAGAGTTGAAAATGTACAAGGTTTATTAGTAAAAAATTATGAGCAATATTAAAAGTATGACATATGTAAGGAAGAGGAGTTCTTTAAAGGAGGTGCATATTTCACATAAGATGAAGAGTTGAAAATGTACAAGGTTTATTAATAAAAAATTATGAGCAATATTAAAAGTATGACATATGTAAGGAAGGGGAGTTCTTTAAAGGAGGTGCATATTTCACATAAGATGAAGAGTTGAAAATGTACAAGATTTATTAGTAAAAAACTATGAGCAATATTAAAAATATGACATATGTAAGGAAGGGGAGTTCTTTAAAGGAGGTGCATATTTCACATGCTTGAATGAGTTTTAAACTCATAAAAATTGAGATATTTCATCTCTCCTCTCTCCTCATTCAAGTCTAGTTCCAAAAAGTTAGCTTAACTGACCTAAAAATGGTCAAATATTGACCAAACTGATTTAGAAAATTCTAGAATCAGTTTGTTTGGTTAGGAGCTCAATTTTTCCTATAAATAGAAGCCTCACCCTTGTTGAAAAATATATAGTGATTATGCATCGTTACTCTACTCCACCTAAGCCAAGAACTGTGAATTCATTTAATAATTCACTAGTTTTTGGAGCTTCCCTCTTTCTTCAATCCCCATTAGTGGCTCCATCAACATACTTAACCAATTGATTGGTTGGGGGCCTCTACCGTGAACAAAGAATCAAGCAAGTTGTAAGGTAATTAGTGAATATTCATCTTTCTATAATTTCTCAATGTTTCTCTCTTCTCAACCCCTCTCAAGCTTGAGAAGTTTAATTGCTATGGTTTTTTTTAAATGCTATTGAAGTTTGAATAGTAGTGAAGAGTTACATAATTTAATAAATGCTATTGAAGTTAATTTTCATTTATGTTTAAATTCTAATGATTCTTATGTAAATTCTCTCTCTCACTCAAGAAATGGTCATACTCATGACCCATTCTCAATCCAAATCAAGCTTTTCATAAAGCTTTTCCTTAACCCAAGATAAAGCTATGCTTGAGGCCAAATTAATGGCTTTTTCTTATGCTTTTAGTTTATGTATATTGATGATTCAATCCATTATGGATTAAGGATCCAATTAGAGAATCATTTTAATTATTTCCTTAATGATAAGCTTTATCCCTTAGAAAAATTGAGATTTATCAGTCATAGCAGCGGAGCTATGGCAAAATTTTTATAAAAATTATGCATAAAATAATTTCATTCAAAGCATAAAAAGAGGACTTCCTACCATATTCTAGGAATTATCATCCTAGATTAATTGAAAGAATTTCATTATAATCATGGAGAAATTGAATTTTAATATCATGCATAAAGGATAATTTTTTTATATCAAAAGTGTTACTTTTATCATTTTTAATTTTCATGCATAGAAGTATGCATAAAGGAAAAAAAATTTTATATCAAAAGTGTTACTTTTATCATTTTTTAATTTTTCATGCATAGAAGTATGCATAAAGGAAAATTTTTTATATCAAAAGTGATACTTTTATCATTTTTAATTTTCATGCATAGAAGTATGCATAAAGGATAATTTTTTAATATTAAAAGTGTTATTTTTATCATTTTTAATTTTCATGCATAGAAGGATGCATAAAGGAAAATTTTTTATATCAAAAGTGTTACTTTTATTATTTTTAATTTTCATGCATAGAAGTATGCATAAAGGATAATTTTTTTATATCAAAAGTGTTACTTTTATCATATTGGATTTCATGCATAGAGGTATGCATAAAAGTTGAATATTTTATTATAAAAGTGTTACTTTTAGCATAATTGAATTTCATGCATAGAGGTATGCATAAAAGATATGGGAAGTGATAAGATATGATAAGATGCATGTGGATGTGGATGTGGATGTATGAATGTGGATGTATGGATGTGAATGTGGATGTGGATGTGGATGTGGATGTGGATGTATGAATGTGGATGTATGGATGTGGATGTGGATGTATGGATGTGAATGTAGATGTGGATGCATGGATGTAAATGTGGATGTGGATGTATGGATGTATGCATGTAGATGTGGATGCATGAATGTGGATGTATGGATGTGAATGAGGATATAGATGTGGATGTATGGATGTGAATGTACATGTAGATAAAGATGTATATATGTGAATGGGAATGTGGATGTGGATGTATGTATGCATGTGGATGTGGATATGGATGTGTATGTATGAATGTGGATATGGGATGTGGATGTATAAATGAGGATGTGAAAATGGAGATAAGCATGTAGATATGGATGTATATATGTGAATGGGAATGTGGATGTGGATGTATGTATGCATGTGGATGTGGATATGGATGTGTATGTATGAATGTGGATATGGGATGTGGATGTATAAATGAGGATGTGAAAATGGAGATAAGCATGTAGATGTGGATGTGGATGCATGGATGTAAATGTGGATGTGTATGTATGGATGTAGGCATGTAGATGTGGATGCATGAATGTGGATGTATGGATGTGAATGAGGATATAGATGTGGATGTATGGATGTGAATGTGCATGTAGATATGGATGTATAGATGTGAATGAGAATGTGGATGTGGATGTGGATGTATGTATGTATGTATGTGGATGTGGATGTATGAATGAGGACGTGATAATGAATGTATGCATGTGGATGTGGATATGGATGTGTATGTATGAATGCGGATATGGATGTGGATATGGATGTGTATGTATGAATGTGGATATGGGATGTGGATGTATAAATGAGGATGTGAAAATGGAGATAAGCATGTAGATGTGGATGTATGGATGTGAATGTGGATATGGATGTGGATGTATGGATGTGGATATGGATGTGAATATATGATATGTGATGTGAAGGAATCTGAAGTGAAGAGATGGAAAATGATATGATTGGATGAGTACACATATAAATGAAATGTGGAATAAGTAATGTGGATTGCATGAGGGATAATGTGGAAAAATGAGAGTTAATATAGAAATTGTATTTGTAAACTGTTTGTAAATGCTGTTTGTAAATGGCTGTTTTATGTCAAGAATGCTGGGAAAGCATTTTGACCGTCTTGTGATTAAGGTCGTGGAGACCTAACTGATAAAGTTGCAACTGCTGACGGAGAGTCAATGAAGGACGTCTCGCGTAGCAAGGTCGGCCGAGGTCTTGACCAGCCTCGGTTCGATTAAAATGGTGAGCTTCCGGTACGGTGGATGAGGGACCAAGGAAGCGGCCTATGAGTGAAGCGCTAGGTCACCTGCGAAGGATCCTAGAGGGTGCTGACCATACGGTGCTCGGGCTCTGGGTCGCCCAGGATACCCACGCGTGCGTCGAGGAAGATATTGGAACAAGGAGTAAGAGTTGTTTTGTGAAACCGGGCATGGATCTGGTTGACTGACCTTGCTGGTCCTCAACGGATGAGTCCATGGCTCTTTTATATGGATCTGTTGGTTGATCTTGCTGATCTTCAACGAGAGTCCATCTTGATAAGTGATTATATTGCCGAGTATTATGGGCTAGGAACTATGGAAACGGCCTCTGTGTGGACAGGTGGTGAGCGTTCTAGTTGCCAATGATGCCATAGATACTCTGATGAAGGAATGATGGGAAATTATGAATCAACTGGATAAATTGGGAGATTGTGATCAGTGGTACTATGGTTTCATTAAAGGATTGTTTTAAAGTTAGCTGATGCTAAGAAAAAGGCAATTTTCATATTGGGTGTGTAAGTGGTGTGGCTAGTTTTATGTTTGCATGAAATTCCGGCTAGGGGGCCTTGGAACTCTTTTCCTTGGTACCCGGGACAAAACCTAACCAAATTCCAAATTGGATCCCATCACTACAGTGGTTGGGCGGTTGGCTAACCCATGGGATCGGATGGGGTTAGGCTGGACTGATGGATCCGTAAACCGAGACTCAATTTCTGTTATTACGATAGATGAAGTAAGTCCCGGATAGTAATTGTTCTATGGATAGGAATCAACGGCTGTGCCTCTTGATGGGGAAAAAAGCGTTGATCCCAATGATCCAAGTACAAGTTTCTTCCTTGATCCGACCGAGTATCTTTATAGGTGCAGTTGGATCAGCGTGATCAGTAATGATCTTGACTACGTTAGAGTAAAAAATTATCCTGGTGGAATCGCCCGTGCTTTCCGGGTAAGGGAAGTTTTTTTCGGGTTCGGTTTTGGAAAAACCGACGGATTAGTCTCTTGTCCGGATATCCGTGGACGAGGCCCCGAATGTGGGACCCCTGTCCCGTGCAAGAAGTGCTACTTCCGCTGCTAGTACCCGAATCCGTTGCTCGGTGGGAACAGGCGGATCTCACATCACTAAGCAAAACAAGGAAAAATGATATTTTCTTGTATTCAAAAACATAGAATGATTACAAGGGTTGAAGTAGAGGCTTATTCAGTATGAGGAGGAATCTTACAGATCCACTTTAGATAAGTTTTGGACTAGTTAAACCCAATTTTCTAATCTGGTTTGGAAGAGGTGAGAGGAGAGATGATATATCTCATTTTTTAATTAAAAATTAGGGTAATGATGAGGATTCTAGGCGCCTCCTTCATGAGGATTCTAGGCGCCTCCTTCATGAGCTCTGCTCACCCTCTTGAGGTGTCAAAATTTCTATTTTTTTATTATTAAGTGCCAGTACTAGTCAACTCTTCATCTTCTGTGAGAATTTACTCATTTATTGTGGATTTTCTTTTTATTCTCACATTTTTCTTATTTAAACACTTGGATTAATCCTATAGGCCCATTAGAACACTCTTTGGCCCTGAATCCATTATTTTCAAAAAATAGGTACCCCTAGGCTAAGGTGGACCACCCAATGCACATTTCAATTAATTTCTAGTGCACAAAATTCTTTTTAAACTTCTGTTTTAGGGGATCACTTCCTATTGACTAGAAGAAAACATTTATCCAAAAATATTTTAAAATTGTATTACCTCTCTCTAGAATATTTTCTCTCTCTCTAGACCAAAAATAAGAAAAAACAAGATCTTTTTCCATTCTGAAGGGGGGAATGATTACAAGAGACAGAAGGGAAGGTTCTTACATCTATACATCATCAAAACCTGGAGGGAGGAATCTTAAAAAATTCTCACATAAAATGAAGAGTTGACTAGTATACAGGCACTTAATAGTAAAAAAATGGGAATTTTGACACCTCAAGAGAGTGAGTGGAGCTCATGAAGGAGGCGCCTAGAATCTCATCCTTTCCTCCAATTTTTAATTTAAAAAAATGAGATATTTCATCTCTCCTCTCTCCTCTTTCAAACTAGATCAAAAAAGTGGGCCTACGTGGTCCAAAACTTGTCCAAATTGGATCAAACTGAAGTTGGAAGCCTCTAGATCCCAGTTGGACTTGGTTGGTGGCCTCCCTCTTTTCTAAATAGAACCCCATTCCTTTGTATTTTCATCTTAGTGTATTTACATGCTAGTTTAATTTTCATTTTAGTATAACTCCGTTATCCCTCTACCTTGCCTCTCCATTGTGAAGCTTTGGAGCTTCACTAATCCTCTTCTTCTCTTGGAGATTACCCTCTTCTTCTTGGTGGCCAAGCTTCTTCTTTGAGGGCTACACATCTCCCTAAAGAATTAAGACAAAAACCAAGGGTAAGCCTAAAACAATGGTGTTTTACTCTCTTCTTGGATGGTAATCTTCTTCCCAACCTCTCTACAGCATTCTAATTCATGGTTTCTTCTTAGAACCATGCCCTTATTAATATATGTTGTTTTAATTAATGTTAATCTCTTATGCTTAAATGTATTGTTTTTATTTGTAATCTCTCTTTTTGAAAGAATACTCACTTTTATGGTTAAATCTTTCTTGGAAGGATAAGTTTTAATTCTAATCTCATTTTCATACTGAAAACTCTAGGCCTAATAAGCTAGAGATGGAGATTAAATATTTTTATGATTTTTAATCTACTTAAAAATAAGGTTAATTTATTTAAGCTTGTTTTTATGTCAAGAAAATTCATATTTATTCATTTTAAGATGAAAGAGAGCTTATGCTAACATTCTTATAATTAATTTCATAAGGAGGTTATATTTGGGTATTTTTTTAATAAACAAGATGCTTCAATGCAATTAAGCTTGAAATTATGCTTAGGTTTATGCATAAAGAATTTTTATATTAAAAGAGGAAGTCCCACCATATTTTTATGTAATTATGTTTATGCATACATTTAATAATGCCAAAAGAGGAATTTCATGATATTCCATGCATAAACATTTTAAATGCTAAAAGAAGGATTTTTGTTATATTTTTGAATATACATTTATAGTATGTATGCATAAATGTATAAATGTTAAAAAGAGAAATTTTTGTCATATTTTAAATAGGTATATTCATGGTATGTATATACATGAATATTTTTATTTATCAAAAGAAGAATTTTCATCGTATCTTTAAATAGGAATATGCATAATTAATTTTGGTAGAAAAAAGAGAAAGTTTCATCATATTTCTATGTAGATAATTATGGCATGTTGATGCCTAGGTTCAAATGGAGAGAAGAATAATTAAGAATATTTCTATATCAATATTTTAATAAAATGATGTATGCATATTTATTAAAGGATCATTTAGAAAAAGAAATATCCTTGTTAAATTCCATTAATCACGAATAGAATTATTTATAGTTCTAATATGGCCAAGGAAGAATGGATTTTCATATTATTGGATGTTTATCCTTACAATTAGAAATCACAATTATTTTATGAGATAAATGGAGAAATATCTTTAGGAAATAAATCTAGGAATAAATTCAAGTAATTTTGTTCTAGACCATGACCACGTGAGAAAGGTGGGTCAGTAAGATGCATGCCCATCTCTTGAATCGAAAATTAAGCCAAGACTCGCGTGACCACTTCCATTTCTTCAGTACTACGAAGTAGGATGAACCAAGCACAAGTCCCTCCTTGATTTTGCCACGTGACCCACGGGTTTGGTTGGATTACACAGGATAGTTAAGGCTCTTGACCCCGTTACATAAATTCTTGTTAGAAGATTTTCCTAGAGGAATTGCTCGTGCTTTCTGGGCAAGGAAAGTTTTTTTGGTCTCGGTTTCGGAAGAACGATTGGACTAGTCCCTTTCCCGGACATTCGTGGATGAGGCCCCAAGTTGGAAGCACTGCCCTCCTGCTGCCCTCTTGCGCAAGAGGTTGCTACTCCTACGCAAGAGGTTGCTACTTCCGCTACTAGCACTCCTGGAGTTGGTCGCGCAGACAAGGCAGGGGTCTCACACAAACTTTTGATTCCTATCAAGGGTAAGAGCTTTGAGAAAAACCCCCTTCAATGTTTGCTTGCACAAACTCAATTTAAAGCTCCAAGATTCAGCTCACTTAATCACTATGATTAACATTTAATCAATATCATTAGTAGCCATTTAGCCAAAATTGAGCTCAATCAAGGTCAAAATTAAAAATTTAGAGTGCTATTCTATTGTGGGAAACTCTTTGTTACATCAAAATTCATCCCAATCACTTACATTGCTCAAACTTAAGTGATTTCTCACCACATTGGGTTTATCTCTAGCATATAAATTGCACCTTAATAACTTGTAAAAGGGTTAGACTCTGTCTGGGCACTAAAAATCAAGGCTCAAGGTAAGATCCCCTTCTCATCATGGAGCATGTAACAGTTGTCTCAAGATTTAATGGTGATGGGTTTTACACATAGCAAAGCAAGACCATGCATGTACTCGCTTATGCGTAAAGGGCTTTGGCACCTTATTGAGGATGAGCAAGTGGAGGTTGAGCCACTTCAAAACAACAAAGAGTTGGGCCTTCTCGCTCAAAATCTTGATGATGATGTGATTAGTCACATTGCTGACATCAAGGATGCCAAGTTGGCATGGCAGGAACTCAATAAGATTTTTGGCACTGCCTCAAAGATCTCAAAGATCAACCTTCTCATGCAGTTTTACAAGCTCAACAAGAAGGAGACGGAGACCATGGCACAACACATCAGTAAATTCAAGGTATTAAGAATCAACTTAGTTCATTAAAGAAAGTCATTAAGGAAGATGAATCTATTGCCGTATTGTTAAAAAGTGTTGACAAAGAATCTTATGAATCACTTGTTTCTACACTTAAAAATGTGCCCAACACTAAACTTCAAGATGTAGAATCATCTCTACTTGAACAAGAATCAAAATTTCAGGATAAAGAACCATTCAAATCATATTCAAGTGAGCAAGCACTATTACAAAGGATGGGAGATTTCAGAGAGAACAAATCAATCAACATCTCAAAGATGTAATCATTGTGCAACCTTGGTCACATCTTTGCAAATTGTCATTTCAAAAGTAAACCGAAAAGAATTTGTAATGCATGTGGAAAGATTTGGCACTTAGAAGAACATTGCTACTCCAAACAGAATCAAGAAAACTACTATGTGGAAGAAGGTCACTTTATGGCAAAAAATGATGTCTCTAGCTCCAATCATCTTTTCTAAAAACTTAAAATATTTAATCTTCTTCTCTAGCTTGTCAAGCCTAGAGTTTTGGTTAAGATAATGGGATTAGCACTAAGATCCATCCTTCTAACAAGCATCTAACCATAAAGATGATTAATCTTTCAAAAAGAGAGATTTACTAATCAAAATATTATAATTAATCATTAAAAAGCTTGCTTTTAAGAAAAAACCATTGATTTAAAAGCTTCCCAAGCATTAGAGAGGTTGGGAAGAAGATTATCATTGAGAAAGATAGAAAAACACCATGGATTAAGGCTTATCCTTGATTTTTGTCTTGATTCTTTTAAAAAGAAGTGAAGCCCACAACGCAAACTTGGCCACCAAGATGGGGAGGGTAATCTCCAAGAGAGGATGGAGATTTGTGAAGCTCCAAAGCTTCCCAAAGTAGAGGGATAATAAAATTTCACTAAAATGAAGATAATACTTGCATGTAAATACTCAAAGATGAAAACACAAAGTAATAAGGGTCTATTTATAGGTGAGGGAGGCCACTAACCAAGTTCAACTAGGTTCTAGAGGTTTCCAGTTTTAGTTTGATCCAGTTTGGAGAAGATTTGGACCACTTTAGCTCACTTTTTGATCGAGTTTGCAGAAGGAGAGATAAAAATATCCCTTTTTAAAAAAAATTAAAAATGCAAGGTAATAATGAGAAAAAGACACCTCCTTCATGAGTCCCCTTCCCCACTCTTGAGGTGTCAAAATTTAAATTTTTTACTAATAAACCTCAATTTTTAACTAATAACCCAGTACGTAGTCAACTCTTCATCTTATGTGAACATTTACTCATTTTTGGGAGATTTTCTTTTATTCTTTGTATTTTTGTCATCCCAACACTTGGATTAATCCTATTGGCCCTTTAGAACCTTATTTGGACCTTAATAAATTTTTTTTTGAAAATGTGAACCCTTAGGCTAAGGTCTCTTATACACATATTCAATTAATTTCTAATGCACATTGGAAATTTCTTTTTGAACTTCTGTTTCAAGGGAATTCATCTTAAATATAAGGAGAAACTTTTTATCTAAAAATATCTCAGTTTTATATTACCTCTCTCTAGAACATTTTCTCTTTCTAGGCCAAAAACAAGGGAAAACAATATTTTCTTGCATTCTGAAGTAAGGGATGATTACAAAAACTAAAGGGGAGGTTTTTACAGCTTTACATCTCAAAAATTGGAGGGAGGAACCTTACACAGGCTAACCCATGGGCCGATTGCAGTTAGGCTAGATCAGTGGATTCCTACAATAAAGTTCAGTTATGTTTAAGTTACGATAGTCGAAGTAGGTCACACGATAATTCTTGTTCTATGGGAAAGAATCAACGACTGTGCCTCACTTCAGGGAAAAAAAGCGATGATCTCAATGAACCATGTAAGATTCCTCCCCAGCCCCTCAAGATGTTTAGTTTCTTCCCCTGTAATCAATCCCCTTTTCAGAATAATAAAAGATCTTGTTTCTACCTATTTTGGCCTAGAGAGAGAAAATATTCTAAAGAGAGGTAATGTAGTTTTTAGATATCTTTGGACGAAAAAATATCCCTTCTTATTAAAATAAATTCCCTCGAAACGGAAGTTCAAAAAGAAATTTCTAAGGTGCATTAGAAATAAATTATAATGTGCACAAAAGACCTTAGCCTAAGGGTCAAGATTTTCTGAAAATTTTAGATTATGGTCCAATTAAAGTTCCTATGGACCAATAAGATTAATCAAAATGTAGGGAGGAAGATAAATTGAATCATAAAAGAAAAACCCCCCAAAAATGAGTAAATGCTCATATAAGATGAAGAGTGGACTAAGGACAAAAGAAAAGATTCTGAATTAAAAAAACTGAATTTTGACACCTCAGTGTGGGAATCTCCCCTCATGAAGTAGGCACCTTTTTCTCATCATTACCCCCAATTTTAAATCAATAAAATGAGATATTTTCATCTCTCCTCTCTCCTGTTTCAAAACTAGATCCAAAAAGTAAGCTGAACTGACCCAAAAATGGTCAAAAATTGACCAAACTAATCTGGAAAATTCTAGAATCAATTTGCTTGGTTAGAGGCTCACTTTTCCTATAAATAGAAGCCTCCCTCTTTGTAAAAGCTTAATGGTGTTTATGCACTGTTACTCTACTCCTGCCCTGAGCCATCTACATTGAATTTTTTAATAATTCAATTGTTTTTGCCTAATCCTCTCCAAAGTGAATTTGTGGCCACTCTTGCTTCAAACAAGAGTAGAACCCTCAATCCCTCAAGCCAAAGGAGAGCTTACAAGCTCCATGTAAGCTAATTTTCTTACTTGTTTACGAAATTTTATGAAAAATCTATGATTTTCTTGATTTTTTTATTTTGCTAATGATTGAATTAAATTCAAGTGCTATGCCTTTGATGAAAAGGCCACCCCCTTCTCTTCTTTACATTCCAACCTTTCTTAATCTTAGAAAGATTAACTAAGTGATTAATTAAACTCTTCTTATTGTTTACTCTCTTGAATTTAGAGAATTGTGTAGATTAGAGTTCTATAATTCTAAATTCAGTTAGTTAAGTTAAATAAAGACAGATAAAAATGAACAATGGTCAGCCATACAAAGGAGGTTATGGCAAAATTTTCCAAAATTTTGTGAAAAAGAAAGATTGTTTTTATGTTATTCCAAAAGAGTAATTCCCACCATTTTTGCATCTAAAAGAAATATTCTAATTACTCCATGTACGTATTTACCTATGAATATGCATGGATATCACTCATATTATTAACTTTGATTTCTATGCATAGAAAGATGCATAATGGAATTTTTTTAATTATAAAAGTGTTATTCTTATTAAATTTAATTTTTATGCATAGAAAGACGTATGAATATTTTTTTTATTACAAAAGTGTTATTTTTATTAAATTTGATTTCTATGCATAGAAAGATGCATACTGGATTTTTTTAATTATGAAAGTGTTATTCTTATTAAATTTGATTTTTATGCATAAAGGAATTTTTTGATTACAAAAGTGTTATTCTTATTAAAATAGCATAGAAAGATGCATAAAGTAATTTGATTTCTATGCATAGAAAGATGCATAATGAAAATTTTTAATTATAAAAGTGTTATTCTTATTAAATTTAATTTTTATGCATAGAAATATGTATAAAGGAATTTTTTTATTACAAAAGTGTTATTCTTATTAAATTTGATTTCCATGCATAGAAAGATGCATAATGGATTTTCTTTTTATAAAAGTGTTATTCTTATTAAATTTATTTTTTATGTGTAGAAAGATGCATAAAGGAATTTTTTTAATTACAAAAGTGTTATTCTTATTAAATTTGATTTCTATGCATAGAAAGATACATAATGGATTTTTTTAAAATTACAAAACTGTTATTCTTATTAAATTTGATTTTTATGCATAGAAAGATGCATAAAGGAAATTTTTTATTACAAAAGTGTTATTCTTATTAAAATTGATTTTATGCATAGAAAGATGGATAAAGGATTTTTTTTATTACAAAAGTGTTATTCTTAATAAATTTGATTTTTATGCATAGAAAGATGCATAAAGGAAATTTTTTAATACAAAAGTGTTATTCTTATTAAAATTGATCTTATGCATAGAAAGATACATAAAGGATTTTTTTTATTACAAAAGTGTTATTCTTATTAAATTTGATTTTTATGCATAGAAAGATGCAAAACGAGATTTTTTATTATAAAAGCGTTATTATTATAAAAATTGATTTTTATGCATAAATAGATGTATAAAGAAATTCTTTTTATTTTAAAAGTGTTATTCCTATTAAATTTGATTTTATGCATAAAAAGATGCTTAAAAGGACTTTTTTTAATAAAAGTGTTATTCCCATTGAAGTTAATTTTTATGCATAAATAGATACATAAAGAATTTTTATATCAAAATTAGAATTCTCTTAAATTCTATGAGTATTTGATAAATGAATAAATACTCTAAGAGAGAAATTTCTATCGTTTTATATTCACACGGATTGTTTAAAAAAAATTAGGAAATCTATCGAGATCAAAATATTCAGATAAATGATTAAATTATTCCTCATTGGAATTCGTAACTAATTTAGAAATCAATTAAGTGAATATTCAAAGAAAGAAATTCAGTAAAATAGTAACTGAATTATCAAACCTTTTCGAGAAAGATAGTTCAGGAAAAATCTTATCCCACACGCAAACCTTGAATCAGACTATGACCAAGACCAAGACCAAAATCTTTTGCCAGTTTCGAGGAAAGAAGGTGTGATCAGTTTAGAAAAATACATTCAAAACTCCCGCCAAATCTGAAACTAGGTTTAAGACCCCTCGAATTGATGTGTGGATCAAGGTTATAGAATTTGAGGAATTCTGGTATGAAATTCAGAATTCCAATCAAGAAGTTTTGGGGATACTGATTCAAGAAATATTCCTTGTATTCGAAAGAAAATCAAACCGAAAACTTGCATAGAAACCCTGTTTTCTTAAAGGACTGTCTTACGCCAAAATGTTGATTTTTTAAAGGGAAGTTAAGTTCAGTTGCAACAGCTTGGCGGGGAGTGTTCAAAGGACGGCTCACGTGGCAAATTCTGCTGACCAGCCTCGGTATGGTTGAAAATTGGTGCGCCAGTATGATGGGCGAGGGCCGACAAAGCGGTCCCTGAGTGAAGTGCTTGGGACACCTAAGAAGGATCCTGGAGGGTTCTGACTAGGAGATGCACGAGCTCGTGGTGCCTAGGATACCTATGCGTATGTCATGGAAGATATGTATGATGGAGGAAATGATTATTGTAATCTGTTAATGGATCTTGCTGACCAGTTGGTCCCAACGGAGAGTCGAGTGATACTGTTTTTTGAGAAACAAGAGACTGGATGGAATTTTTGAGTTATGACATCTGTAACCAATAACTGTTTGTCAATGGATTATTTTATAAGTTAAAGTTTTAAAGCGGAGTGTGTGCGTATCTGTATTCAAAAGAAAACATTAAGAAAGGCATTCAATTATGGGTGGGTGAGTAATTATCTAGTTCTACCAATTCCAGTGGTTGGGTGGTGGCTAACCCATGGGCCGTAGGCTAGAATCAGTGGAGTTTTAATAATTAAATTGAGATAATAGGAATACGCTTTGAATTCGAGTAGTTAAATAAAAACCTGAAGAGTTTCTCAAATGAGTAGATCAATGCTAGATTCAAACATGTGGAGGGGAGAGAGACCCCAAAATACAAGAAGAGATCTTGCTTATTAAGTTGCTTAGACACACAACTTGGCCTTTGCACCTTACCAAATGCCTTCTATCTTTGTCTTTAAATAGGTGAGCTAGTGGACCGTAAGTCCATTCACACACACACCCTTCTCCTACCCTTTTACATGACCTTAGTCTTTTAATACCCCCCCTCAATACCAACTATGAGAAAAATTGGAATAGGTGGTAATGGACATAGGTTGCCTTTATAACATTAGGCATACAAGGTTAGGAATATAGGTGTTGTTACATTGTGATTTAAAACAAGTGCTCAGTGGAGTTAGAGGATGATGCAAAGTTAGCCTCTAACTCTTTGTTAGGACATTTAGAAGTGATATGTCCCGTTTGTTTACACTTGTTACATTTCATCTTGTTGGGATATTTGATCCAACAATTATTTGCCAAATGACCCACCTTTTTGCAATGGACACACCTTACTTTGATCACTTGATGTGACAAAGCTTGTTCGATATTCGATGAAGCTGTTGCACATGAAGGTTTAGCTCCTCCCTTTGGCCTCTTTTCTTCATCAAGACAAGATTGAATGACTCCTTCAAGGGTGGGATTAGGTATGTTCTTCAGGGTGGTGACTAAGGTGGGGTAGACCTTCTTGATTGCTTTTAACAAAACAGCCACTTCATCATTTTCATCCATTCTCGCATTCACTGATGCAAGTTGAGCCATAAGGCCCTTCAAATGAGAGATAAAGGAACCAATACCCTCTCCCTCTTTGAGCTCCAAGTTGAAAAATTCAATTTTAAGTGAGATCTTGGAATTCTTACCACGAGCTCAATAGAGCTTGTTGAGCTCATCCCATTTCTCCTTTGCAGTTGGAATCTGGTCCACATGATGAATAAGAGCCTCATCAAGATGGAGCATGAGCACCACATTTTCTCAACATATGCATAAAGTGGCGATACTACGCTGTGGACATGCCGCCCGCGATGCAATTGTGCCCTTACCACCATTGGTGCTACAATCCTACTCCTCGGAATAAAACAACTGAGAAGCCTGAAAATATGACAAAAGTGATTATAAAATCTCAAGGTGAGGGGTGATAAAGTATAACACCACGAACTACCCCTATCCTCAACAAAACCATAGCTAAAGAGACATTATGACTCAAGGAGAGGATATGCTCAAAAGCAAAGGCAGTCATATCCTAATTTTGGGTAAAGTCGGGGGTACCATAAGTAGTAGGGTGTCATTAGGGGAAATTTGGGCTCATTTTTGGTCCCTCTAAGGAATGCCACATCATAAAAAAATGGGGCCATGGTAAATTTTTTGTAAATCAACTCTAATTTTTTCAGAGGTTGCATATATAGAATCTACTCTTCAAGATCTTTCCATTGATATATAACATGATGGGGTTTGGACATGACCCATGGAAGATGTACAAAAAGTAAGTTCAAAAGTGATGATGTGGACCGTAATGGTAGCTTTTAAACTTGATTTTGAGGAAAATGGTATATCTTGAGCTTAGCAACTCCAAATTTTTCGGAGTTTGAAATTATAAGATTTACTTTTCATGATCTTTCTAATGATATGTCATATGATGGGGTTTTTAACACAAGGTAAGAAATGTTCACCTGCGGCCCCCATTTTCAAGGCAAAGATGGTAAAAAATTCCTTAGAGGGCCCAAAAATGAGCCCAAATTTTCCCTAATTCCATCTATAAAATCCAATTTATCAATTATAAGTCTTCATCAATGAAGCTTAATCTGAATAAAAATGCAACATATGAATGAACCTATCTAAGATTTTATTATAAATTTCTGACAAAATTCATCTTCGATTCTTGAACTTTCAAAAAAGCTCTCATACCAGTTGTGAGACCCCTGCCCTCTCTGTGCATCAAACTCTGGAGTGCTAGCAGCAGAAGTAGTAACCTCATGCACAGGGCAGAGCTTCTCACTCAGGGCCTTGCCCTCGGCAGATGTCCGGGCAAGGGACTAGTCCGGCGGTTCTTCCGAAACTGAGACCGGAAAAACTTTCCTCGCCCAGACAGCACAGGCGATTCCTCGAGCAAAATCTTCTAAGGAAACCCGCGGGTCACATGGCCGAATCAAGGAGGGACTTGCACTTGGTTCTTTTATAGAGATCATCACTTTTTTTCCCTCAAGCAAGGCACATCTGTTGATTCTTTCCCATAGAATAATGAATTACCCTGTGACCTACTTTAACTATTGTAACTTTAACATAACTAAACTTTATTGTAGGAATCCACCGATCCAGCCTAACCCCAATCAACCCATGGGTTAGCCAACCACCCAACCACTGTATTGGTGGGATTCCTCTTTATAAAAATTTTGTTGGGTTTTGTCCCGAGTACCAGGGAAAAGACTTCCCAGGCCCCCTAGCCAGCACTCATGCAAAATATAAAATAGACACACCGCTTACGCACCTAATATGAAATTGCCTTTTTCCCAGATTCATCTATTTTCAAGATAGAACTGCAATAAAACCACAGTGTTTCCATCATAATCCTCAATATTCCAGTTCCGTTGTTTTTATAATCAAGTGTCATTAGGACTCTCCGTTGTTTTTACAATCAAGTGTCATTAGGACTCTCCGTTGTTTTTACAATCAAGTGTCATTAGGACTCTCCATTGAAGAAGAACTAGTGAACCACAACGAGATCCAATTTCATAGTTTCCAGTTCACTTATCGAGGCTCGTCCTCACAAGACCTTGGTAGGCTTTGCGCCACGAGAGACATCCTTTGATGACTCTCCACCAGCTGTTGCAACGTAAACTCTCCTTAGATTAAACAATAAGCCAAATGCTTTCTCCAGCGTACGATAGCCCTTTACAAAAAAAGAGCTTCTATGCAAGTAAGATTTTCCCATTGAGTTTGATTTCCTCTCATGAAAAGCCATTTCACGAGAAAACATCTCTAGTGTTGATTTCACAAGACCATTTTTTCAAAACCCAGACTTCCTTAATGGAAATCACGAATCTCATATCTCGGTGATCTATCCATCAATTACAATTTAAAATGAATTTCTAACTTATTTCTAGACGATTCCAGGTCTTAGGGGAAATTCTCCAAATCAGACGATTATCCCTTCTTTGAAAAAAAGAAATGGGAATGGTCACAATTCTTGGCTTAATTTACGATTCAAGAGATGGGCAGGCATCTTACTGACCCACCTTTCTCACGTGGTCTTGGTTTAGCACAAAATTGCTTGAATTTATTCCTAGATTTCTTTTCTAAAGATATTTCTCCATTTATCTCATAAAATAACTATGATTCCTAATCATAAGGATAAACATCCAATAATATGAAAATTCATTCTACTTTGGATATAATAGAACTATAAATAACTCTACTCATGAATAATGGAATTTAACAAGGATATTTCTATTTCTAATGATCCTTTAATAAAAATTCATACATCAGTTTATTAAAATATTGATATAGAAATATTCTTAATTATTCTTTTCTCCATTTGAACCTAGGCATCAATATGCCATAATTATCTACATAGAAATATGATGAAACTTTCTCTTTTTGATACTAAAATTAATTATGCATATTCCTATTTAAAGATACGATGAAAATTCCTCTTTTGACAAATAAAAATATCCATGTATATACATACCATGAATATACCTATTAAAAATATAACAAAAATTCATCTTTTAATATTTAAAATCTTTATGCATAGAATATCATGAAAATTCCTCTTTTTTGTTGAGATATTCAAGCTCGATGTCAGTGTGAGCCAGCTATGCTATGTGCTGGCAGATTAGGTAGGAACATGTGTGAGACATAAATGACCGCGTGTCCAGCTGGTCATAGTGTGTGGACATTAGCTAGGGTTAGTAGAGTGTGGACACAACTCATTGTGTGTTGTGTGGATTATGGATTAGTGCATTATGCTTTGTGTGAGAGTGGACATGGCTTCCCTCTATGGTTAGGGTTTGGAATATACATTAGGGTTTGCTCCTGTGTGTGTGGCTCCTCCTCCTCTACCGTTCTTTCAACATGGTATCAGAGCCTTGTGCTGTTTATTAGGGTTTATGAGTGAGTGAGTGAAGAGGGAGAAGAAGAAGCTGTGAAAAGAAGCTGTGAAGCTGCCATTGGAGCTGTGAAGCTTGGAGCACACCAAATACTATCAGATCTGAAAGCTAGGCCTACCGGGTAAGGTCTTCTAAACATCCTTGAGCGGATTGCAGGTGAAACAGTCAAAAGCAAAGCATTTTAGAGCAAATCAAAGCAAGGCAAAATTCTGGTTTTTGAAGCTTTCCATTAAAGCTTGGGGAACATTGATGTATGGTGAAAATACAAGTGATTCTGGCAAAAGACATATGCATTTGTCAAAGAGGGATGTATTAGCAACCCATGTGCAAGCCTTGAACAAAGTTTGGAGCAATTTGGATGTATTTAATTGAGTGGAAAACTTTGGTTTTTGAGCTCACACAAAACAGAGAAAAGCAAGCCCAAAATTGAATCATTTGGAGCATGTATTTGGCAAAAATTCAATCATTGGTGGATTACACACCTACCTAGGAGTGTTAGGGACTATTACCCATCATCAATTAACTCTAGAACCACTCCAAAACCCCTGATTTGCAGGCGGCGCAGCCCATACAGAGGAAACAGGGCAGAAAACTGTTTTTTTCACTACGAGGAGGTCGATTTCTTACTTGGTGCTTGATATCTTCCACAATCTTCTTAGCAATTGGATGCTTTACATCTTGGAGAAGAGGGCTATGTGATTTTTTTGGCCAATGATTCTTAATTGGGCTGGGAATGAGCTGATTAAAACAGGCTGTACACTGGTTGCAGAGAAACAGAGCATTTTAATCGAGCAATTAATCTTTGGTGTTTTACAATTGGACAAATTCCTCTTACATGGAGTTGATGGACACTATTGCTAAGCCAATGAATGCCTGGTTGCTCAATTTGGTGAAATATTGAAGGAATTAGAGCCAAATCATTACTGGTTTTTCTGGTTTTCCAAAAACAGAAAAAGGGGTTTTCAAAAATTGATAATTACACATGTCAAATGGAGTTGATACTCAACATTGAGGTTCATTAGGTGTGAATGCAAGTTTCCTATACTTGATTGCACCATTACATTGCGATTTGGAGCCTTGGAAGGCGTGTCAGTTCAGGGTATTCCGCACTGCGTGAGTCAGTTCATCTCAGATGATTACAGGTTGATTTTCTACATCAAATTTGGAGGTTGTTGGCTATCTTGGAGTATCTGCAACATTCATTGGAGTGTGGTTGAGCTGAGGAAGGCTCACTTACAGATTTGAAATGTGCGGAAGGTGTATGCATTGAGCAAACATGTCTGACAATCCAGTTCAGATTGTTGGTGAGAAGCTGGATAGGAAGAACTTCCAGGCATGGAAGTACAGGATAAAGAGTTTCTTGAAAGGGAAAGGATTCTGGAATCTCATTACAGGTGCTGAGCCAGAGCCTGAGCTACCTCGACAACCTACACAGCAGCAGCTTATTGCTCATAAGCAGTGGTGGTCAGAGAGAGCATTCAAAGTGCTGCATTATTTGTCTATATGTATATCTGATGCTATGCTCATACACATTCAGGATGCTGAGAATCCCAAAGATGCATGGGATACTTTGGTCAAGATGTTTGATACAGATACGAGTGCTCGCAAGTCTCAATTGCGACAGTAGATACACAATGTGAAAAGGAATAAAAGGAGTATACATGATTATGTGCAAGAAATCAAGAAGTTTGCAGATGCATTGGCCACAATAAATGCCCCCATGCCTGATGATGATTTGGTGGATATTACCTTGCGTGGTCTTGGCAAGGAATACAAATCCTTTGATACATCTATCTCCGTGAGGAGCACAGGTTTACCCGACTTCGATGAGTTGGTTTCCCTCTTGTTGGTTGAGGAAATCAAGCTCAGTGATTCATTTTTGGATGCATCTTCTAGCCATGATGATGGCAGAAATCAGGCTTTCTACTCGCAGAGAGGTTTTAGAGGCAGGGGGAGATTCGCATCACGTGGACGTGGTGGTAATGGTCGTGGATGGCAGGATAGACCTCCACAACAGAATTTTCAGCCTTCATATGGTGCTCGAGGTGGTCGTGGATATGCACCACAAAGAGGCAGAGGTACCCCCCGTGGTCGAGGACGTTGGCAAGGCCAACAAAATTCAATGCAAGATGTGGAATGCCATTATTGTGGCAAATATGGTCATATGGCGAGAGATTGCTTTCGCAAACAGAATGATTTGAGAGGGGGAAGAGCACAACGTGGTGGTCATTATGGTGGAAACTATGCACAACATGGTGGCAACTATGCATCAAGTAGCAATGATGGAACTGCAAATCATTTGTTTGCCATGAAGCATGTTGTGGGTTCTATGACGACAAATACTGAGAATGATGATACATGGTATATGGACTCAGGAGCATCAAATCATATGACATGCCATGGAGAATGGTTTGAGCACATGAAGCCAATGGATGTCAAAGGCTATGTGGAAACAGGTGATGATACCCAGCATGTCATTACACATGTTGGAAGTGTACCATTGGTCATGCATAATGGTCAGACAAAGTCTATGTCAGATGTGCTGTATGTGCCTTCGATCACTAAAAGCTTGGCCTCAGTTGGTCAAATGGTGGAACAGGGATTACAGGTTCGCTTCAATGAGCATGGATGCTTCGTTGAAGATTTTAAACATGGATGTAGAGTGATTGCTAAAGGCAAGAAAGAAGGAAGATTGTTTAAGCTGGATGCTGGAATTCCTGAGCTAAAATCAGCCATGTTCTCAAAGAGCAGGAATGTGGTACAGGATATTGATATGTGGCACAAGAGGATTGGCCATGTAAATATACAGAGATTAAAGAACATGCAAACAAGAGGCATTGTCAATGGTTTGCCTAGGTTCAAATATGATGGACATATGCATGTTTGTGAAGCCTGTCAATTTGGTAAGCAGGCAAGATTGAGATTTCCTAGAGAAGGAAATATGAGTAACAGGCCACTTGAGATAGTACATAGTGATGTATGGGGTCCTGCACAAAACCCATCTATCAAAGGCAGCTTATACTATGTTACATTCATTGATGACTTTAGCAGGATGACATGGATATATTTTCTCAGGGAGAAGAGTGAAGTATTGGAAAAATTCATGGATTTCAAAGCTTTTGCAGAAAAGCAGTATGGCGTTGGATTAAATGTCTGAGGACAGATGGAGGTGGTGAATACACCTCAAAGGCCTTTGAGCATTTCTTGAGGAAGCATGGAATAAGGAGACAATTGACATGCAGGTATACACCTCAGCAGAATGGTGTGGCTGAGAGAAAGAATAGAGTTATATGTGAAGTGGCAAGGGCAATGCTTAATGAAAAGAGCATGCCAGATTACTATTGGGCAGAAGCATGTGCTACTGCAGTTTATATATTGAACAAAACACCTACAGCAGCCATTCATGGAAGCACGCCAGAGATGCGGCTCACAGGTTACAGGCCAGACATTGGACATCTTAAAGTTTTTGGATGCATAGCCTATGTGCATGTGCCTGATGAAAGAAGAAGGAAGTTGGATCCTAAGGCAGAGAAATGTATATTTGTGGGATATGCACAGGATCGAAAAGCCTACAAGTGTTATAATCCACAAACTAGACAAGTGGTCATCTCACGTGATGTGGTGTTTGATGAGCTTGCTAGTTGGTATAAAGCAAAAGATGAAGGTGTTATTGAGTCACTGGAAGCAGATGTGCCTGTGAACTTGCCATCACAAGCAAGTTCTAGTTCAACTACTATGTCTGGGCCAGCAGCAGCAGCAGCAGCAGAAGCTGAGAGCAGCAGTGTACGTCCATGGTCAGGACGTTTGAGGCATGAAAGTGTAAGCACTGGCTATGGATAAAGGCAAAAAGAAAGTCGAAGGAATTGGAATCACAGGATATGAGTCATCTAGTTCGGAGAGTCTTGATGAGGAGCTTGGCATACCTGTTTTACGCACACCTGGTGCTAGACAGGACAGATATGTGCCACCACATGCTAGAGTCACAGGTGTACAGAGTGACCCGCATGCATTGCGGAGATTGTAAGATTCCTCCCCCACCCCCTTTTTGATGTCTAGTATCTTTCCCTGTAATCAATCCCTCTTCAGAAATATAAAGACCTTGTTTCTATCTGTTTTAGCCTAGAGAGAGAGAAATATTCTAGAGAGAGAATATTCAGATTTTGAATATTTTTGGATAAAAAAATATCTCTTCTAATTCAGATGAGTTCCCCTGAAACAGAAATTCAAAAAGAATTTTCCAATGTGCAATTGGAATTAATTGAAAATAGCTATAAAGAACCTTAGCCTAAGGGTCTAGATTTTCAGAAATCTTTAGACTATGGTCCAATTAAGGTTCCTATGGACCAATAGCATCAATCCATGTGTAGGGAGGAGATAAATCCAACTTGTAAAAAGAAAATACCCAAAAATGAGTAAATGCTCACATGAGGTGAAGAGTTGAAAATGTACAAGGTTTATTAGTAAAAAACTATGAGCAATATTAAAATTATGACATATGTAAGGAAGGGGAATTCTTTAAAGGAGGTGCATATTTCACATAAGATGAAGAGTTGAAAATGTACAAGGATTATTAGTAAAAAACTATGAGCAATATTAAAAATATGACATATGTAAGGAAGGGGAATTCTTTAAAGGAGGTGCATATTTCACATAAGATGAAGAGTTGAAAATGTACAAGGTTTATTAGTAAAAAAACTATGAGCAATATTAAAATGATTCCATTATGACACATATGTAAGGAAGGGGAGTTCTTTAAAGGAGGTGCATATTTCACATGCTTGAATGAGTTTTAAACTCATAAAAATTGAGATATTTCATCTCTCCTCTCTCCTCATTCAAGTCTAGTTCCAAAAAGTTAGCTTAACTGATCTAAAAATGGTCAAATATTGACCAAACTGATTTAGAAAATTCTAGAATCAGTTTGTTTGGTTAGGAGCTCAATTTTTCCTATAAATAGAAGCCTCCCCCTTGTTGAAAAATATATAGTGTTTATGCATCGTTACTCTACTCCACCTAAGCCAGAAACTGTGAATTCATTTAATAATTCACTAGTTTTTGGAGCTTCCTTCTTTCTTCAATCCCCATTAGTGGCTCCATCAACATACTTAACCAATTGATTGGTTGGGGGCCTCTACCGTGAACAAAGAATCAAGCAAGTTGTAAGGTAATTAGTGAATATTCATCTTTCTATAATTTCTCAATGTTTCTCTCTTCTCAACCCCTCTCAAGCTTGAGAAGTTTAATTGGTATGGTTTTTTTTTAAATGCTATTGAAGTTTGAATAGTAGTGAAGAGTTACATAATTTAATAAATGCTATTGAAGTCAATTTTCATTTATGTTTAAATGCTAATGATTCTTATGTAAATTCTCTCTCTCACTCAAGAAATGGTCATACTCATGACCCATTCTCAATCCAAATCAAGCTTTTCATAAAGCTTTTCCTTAACCCAAGATTAAGCTATGCTTGAGACCAAATTAATGGCTTTTTCTTATGCTTTTAGTTTATGTATATTGATGATTCAATCCATTATGGATTGAGGATCCAATTAGAGAATCATTTTAATTATTTCCTTAATGATAAGCTTTATCCCTTAGAAAAATTGAGATTTATCAGTCATAGCAGCGGAGCTATGGCAAAATTTTTATAAAAATTATGCATAAAAAATTTTCATTCAAAGCATAAAAAGAGGACTTCCTACCATATTCTAGGAATCATCATCCTAGATTAATTGAAAGAATTTCATTATAATCATGGAGAAATTGAATTTTAATATTATGCATAAAGGATAAATTTTTATATCAAAAGTGTTATTTTTACCATTTTTATTTTCATGCATAAAAGTATGCATAAAGGAAAATTTTTATATCAAAAGTGTTACTTTTATCATTTTTAATTTTCATGCATAGAAGTATGCATAAAGGAAAATTTTTATATCAAAAGTGTTACTTTTATCATTTTTAATTTTCATGCATAGAAGTATGCATAAAGGAAAAATTTTTATATCAAAAGTGTTACTTTTATCATATTGGATTTCATGCATATAGGTATGCATAAAAGATATTCTTTTTATACTAAAAGTATGATTTTCCTCATAATTGGATTTTATTCTTAACTTAGATGCATAAGAGAATTTCTTTTATTCTAAAAGTATAATTCCCTACCAAATTGAAATCATGCATAAGAAGGTGCATAAAAGATTGATTTTAATTTCGAAAGTGTTAGTCTCCTTAAATGGAATTTATGTATAAATAAATGTGTAGAGAAATCTTATATCAAATAAAAGAATTCTCTTTTTTTTTTAAAAAAAAGATATGAAATGTGATAAGATGTGATAAGAGGTGTATGAGATGTGATAAGAATTGATAAGATGCGTATGGAAAGTGATAGGATGTGATAAGAGGTGTGTTAAGAGGTGATAAGATGCTAGGATGTGATAAGATGAATTAAGATGTGTATGGGGGGATGAGGTAAGAAGTGTATGTGATAGGATAAGATGTATATGGGTTGTGATAGGGCGAGAATGGATGTGATGTAAAAGATTAGATGTGAAGGTATATGGGGTTATATAAATGGGAATGTGAAAATGGATGTATGTATGTGGATGTGTGGATATGGAGATGGGAGTGTGGATGTATGAACATGAAAATGGATATATGCATGAAGATGTATATGCATAGATGTGAATGTGGATGTAGATGTGGATGTATAGATGTGAATGTGGAATGTGGATGTGGATGTATGTATGTATGGGAATGTGGATGTGGATGTATGTGAATGTGAATGTAGATGTGGATGTATAGATGTGAATGTGGAATGTGGATGTGGATGTATGTATGTATGTGGATGTAGATGTGGATGTATGGATGTGTATGTATGAATGTGGATATGGGATGTGGATGTATAAATGAGGATGTGAAAATGGAGGTAAGCATGTAGATGTGGATGCATGTATGTGAATGTGAATGTAGATGTGAATGTGGAATGTGGATGTATAGATGTGGATGTATGGGAATGTGGATGTGGATGTATGTGAATGTGAATGTAGATGTGGATGTATAGATGTGAATGTGGAATGTGGATGTGGATGTATGTATGTATGTGGATGTAGATGTGGATATATGGATGTGTATGTATGAATGTGGATATGGGATGTGGATGTATAAATGAAGATGTGGAAATGGAGATAAGCATGTAGATGTGGATGTATGGATGTAAATGTGGATGTGGATGTGGATGTATGGATGTGGATATGGATGTGAATATATGATATGTGATGTGAAGGAATCTGAAGTGAAGAGATGGAAAAGGAGGTGATTGGATGAAGACACATATACATGGAATGTGGAATAAGTAATGTGGATTAATGAGGGATAATGTGGAAAAATGAGAGTTAATATAGAAACTGTATTTGTAAACTGTTTGTAAATGCTGTTTGTAAATGGCTGTTTTATGTCAAGAATGCTGGGGAAGCATTTTGACCGTCTTGTGATTAAGGTCGTGGAGACCTAACTGATAAAGTTGCAACTGCTGACGGAGAGTCAATGGAGGACGTCTCGCGTAGCAAGGTCGACCGAGGTCTTGACCAGCCTCGGTTCGATTAAAATGGTGAGCTTCCGGTACGGTGGATGAGGGACCAAGGAAGCGGCCTATGAGTGAAGCGCTAGGTCACCTGCGAAGGATCCTAGAGGGTGCTGACCATACGGTGCTCGGGCTCTGGGTCGCCTAGGATACCCACGCGTGCGTCGAGGAAGATATTGGAACAAGGAGTAAGAGTTGTTTTGTGAAACCGGGCATGGATCTGGTTGACTGACCTTGCTGGTCCTCAACGGATGAGTCCATGGCTCTTTTATATGGATCTGTTGGTTGATCTTGCTGATCTTCAACGAGAGTCCATCTTGATAAGTGATTATATTGCCGAGTATTATGGGCTAGGAACTATGGAAACGGCCTCTGTGTGGACAGGTGGTGAGCGTTCTAGTTGCCAATGATGCCATAGATACTCTGATGAAGGAATGATGGGAAATTATGAATCAACTGGATAAATTGGGAGATTGTGATCAGTGGTACTATGGTTTCATTAAAAGATTGTTTTAAAGTTAGCTGATGCTAAGAAAAAGGCAATTTTCATATTGGGTGTGTAAGTGGTGTGGCTAGTTTTATGTTTGCATGAAATTCCGGCTAGGGGGCCTTGGAACTCTTTTCCTTGGTACCCGGGACAAAACCTAACCAAATTCCAAATTGGATCCCATCACTACAGTGGTTGGGCGGTTGGCTAACCCATAGGATCGGATGGGGTTAGGCTGGACTGATGGATCCATAAATCGAGACTCAACTTTGTTTTTACGATAGATAAAGTAAATCCCGGATAGAAATTGTTCTATGGATAGGAATCAACGGCTGTGCCTCTTGATGGGGAAAAAAGCGTTGATCCCAATGATCCAAGTGCAAGTTTCTACCTTGATTTGACCAAGTACCGTTAAAGGTGCAGTCAGATCAGTTGATCCGTAATGATCTTGACTACGTTAGAGTAAAGAGTTATCCTGGTGGAATCGCCCAAGCTTTCCGAGTAAAGGAAGTTTTTCCAGTTTCGGTTTTGGACAAACCGACGGATTAGTCTCTTGTCTGGATATCCGTGGGCGAGGCCCCGAATGTGGGACCCCTGTCCCGCGCGAGAAGTGCTACTTCCGCTGCTAGTACCCGAATCCGTTGCTCGGTGGGAACAGGGGGACCTCACAGTTGGTATCAGAGCGTTTGGTTAATAAAGATCAATTGAGAAGACAAATAGGTCAGAAATTTATCAAGAAACACAAAAAGGTTGTGATTGTGTGATATAATTCATACAATTTGATATTCAAATTGAAATTCGTAATTTGGTAATTGGGACTTCAGATGGAAGTACCGCAATTATATAGAATCCTTGACTTGCTTGAGGCCTAGACATGATGGTATTTACCTTATAATTCCAAGGGCCGTGACTATCCGTATATACCGAGAGTATAACTGCAGCTCTTTACTGACAGTATATACGAGTAAATCTAAGACTTGAAATTATAAGCGTTAATGCTATCCAGATGATGAATTTGAATGTGGGTGATATGATTTTTAATTCTGTTTGGGAACTGATGAATTGATTGGGATTCTGATTGAAAAATGATGATTTTTGAAATTTAGTTGAAATATAATAACTTGAGCAAAACCGCAATGAGGATGAATGGGACGAGTCCCTGTAATGATAAATGATGATAATGATTTCAACAAATCACTATGAGATTAGTGGATTGTGCTGTCAAAGTACTACTGTTAACACTTGACTCGGTATATCAAGTTAAGGGATGACAAATTGAAAACTTGCTTGACTGAAATTCCCGTGGAGGAATGTTCAGAAAGAAAAAATTTCGATCTGATGGACCATTATCGTGTTAAAGATATGAATGATATGATCTGAAATGAATTTATTTAATGATGAGTTCTATATAAGGGATATTTATCCCCGTATTCTGTTGGGTTGACCAGAATATAAGGAACCCTAGAATAAATTGGATCTTAAGAAAAAGAGTTGTCCTCTACTTGGCGAGATGAGGACATCTCGCACTTTTTTTAAGTGGGGTAGAATGTAAGATTCCTCCCCAGCCTTCGAGGCATACAGGAGTAAGAATCTCCCTTTTTGATCTTAAAATTATTTCCTCTCAAAAATAAAAGAAAGATTCTGTTTAAAAAAAAGGGAAGACCCTTTCCCTAGAATACTTCTCAGGAGTCACGCTGTTTTAAGGATTCAGAACAATGAGTTCAGAAGTGAAAATCGGTGTTTGGATACCAAGGTTTTGGTCTTCATTCGAGTACGGCACAAAAGAAGTTCTTTATCTATTGGGGAGTTTAAGAAGTTATCCCCCAGATATTGTGAGCCTTATCTGACTTCAAAGAAAGTAAGTGACTTAGCTTACGAGCTTCTTTTATCTCCTCATCTCAAAGTTCTTAATGCCCTCTATAAAAAATTGTGCCAAACCCAAATCATGGAAAGACGGTAAAACTTCAGTGGCAAGCTACCATTGGCTTCTAAGTTACGCTAGCTCCTTCCTTTATATAAGTCGTAACTTTTACTTGTCGCTCACAGTAATCTTACTCCCATCGATCTCCTTTCTTCCTAATCTCCTTCATGGCTTGGCAACAAGAATTAGTTTTATCCATGATGATTTCTCACCTTCAAGACGCAAGGGAGTCTGTGAAGAAAGATTTTATAGAGCAGTATGAGCGCTCACTTTTCCCTCACTTGGGAACTTCTGTAGCGCAGACAAAATGACGGACCTATCAAGACATAACTAGGGTAACACCCTGGGGTCAGCAGCACTTTCGTAACAATGTCCGCTTGGCCATGGTTATTGAAGCTTTGGGTTTGGGTCCCCGATACTACTGCGTCATGAGATCAAGGCATCCTGGGTTTTCTGAGCGGGTCTTCTTAGTGGCGTGTTTTCTTCCTCATGAGAAGATATGCCTTTACCCCGTTTTTGGCTTGCCTCTCAGAGGTCCTTTTCTTAGAACACCTCATACCACTGAGATAGGCGCAGCAATAACCCACAGAATCATTCCCATAGATGAGTTACCTTATACTTGTGCAGCTTGTGAGGACTGCTTTTGTGACCATATGATGGACGGGCTTATGGAAGTGTAAAGAGTTCCTCTATCTTTACTGTATAAGTTCCGAGAATGAATAAAGTTTAAATCTTGTTCGTATCTTGCTCTCTTTAAGACTTATCTTGGTGGTTAATCTTGATTAAAATTTTTCTCTAAGTCTCATATTCGTGCATCTTGCGAAATTATCCCAGTTTGCGAGATGAGGACATCTCGCATTTTTTTAAGTGGGGTAGAATGTAAGATTCCTCCCCCACCCCCTTTTTGATGTCTAGTATCTTTCCCTGTAATCAATCCCTCTTCAGAAATATAAAGACCTTGTTTCTATCTGTTTTAGCCTAGAGAGAGAGAAATATTCTAGAGAGAGAATATTCAGATTTTGAATATTTTTGGATAAAAAAATATCTCTTCTAATTCAGATGAGTTCCCCTGAAACAGAAATTCAAAAAGAATTTTCCAATGTGCAATTGGAATTAATTGAAAATAGCTATAAAGAACCTTAGCCTAAGGGTCTAGATTTTCAGAAATCTTTAGACTATGGTCCAATTAAGGTTCCTATGGACCAATAGCATCAATCCATGTGTAGGGAGGAGATAAATCCAACTTGTAAAAAGAAAATACCCAAAAATGAGTAAATGCTCACATGAGGTGAAGAGTTGAAAATGTACAAGGTTTATTAGTAAAAAACTATGAGCAATATTAAAATTATGACATATGTAAGGAAGGGGAATTCTTTAAAGGAGGTGCATATTTCACATAAGATGAAGAGTTGAAAATGTACAAGGATTATTAGTAAAAAACTATGAGCAATATTAAAAATATGACATATGTAAGGAAGGGGAATTCTTTAAAGGAGGTGCATATTTCACATAAGATGAAGAGTTGAAAATGTACAAGGTTTATTAGTAAAAAAACTATGAGCAATATTAAAATGATTCCATTATGACACATATGTAAGGAAGGGGAGTTCTTTAAAGGAGGTGCATATTTCACATGCTTGAATGAGTTTTAAACTCATAAAAATTGAGATATTTCATCTCTCCTCTCTCCTCATTCAAGTCTAGTTCCAAAAAGTTAGCTTAACTGATCTAAAAATGGTCAAATATTGACCAAACTGATTTAGAAAATTCTAGAATCAGTTTGTTTGGTTAGGAGCTCAATTTTTCCTATAAATAGAAGCCTCCCCCTTGTTGAAAAATATATAGTGTTTATGCATCGTTACTCTACTCCACCTAAGCCAGAAACTATGAATTCATTTAATAATTCACTAGTTTTTGGAGCTTCCCTCTTTCTTCAATCCCCATTAGTGGCTCCATCAACATACTTAACCAATTGATTGGTTGGGGGCCTCTACCGTGAACAAAGAATCAAGCAAGTTGTAAGGTAATTAGTGAATATTCATCTTTCTATAATTTCTCAATGTTTCTCTCTTCTCAACCCCTCTCAAGCTTGAGAAGTTTAATTGGTATGGTTTTTTTTTAAATGCTATTGAAGTTTGAATAGTAGTGAAGAGTTACATAATTTAATAAATGCTATTGAAGTCAATTTTCATTTATGTTTAAATGCTAATGATTCTTATGTAAATTCTCTCTCTCACTCAAGAAATGGTCATACTCATGACCCATTCTCAATCCAAATCAAGCTTTTCATAAAGCTTTTCCTTAACCCAAGATTAAGCTATGCTTGAGACCAAATTAATGGCTTTTTCTTATGCTTTTAGTTTATGTATATTGATGATTCAATCCATTATGGATTGAGGATCCAATTAGAGAATCATTTTAATTATTTCCTTAATGATAAGCTTTATCCCTTAGAAAAATTGAGATTTATCAGTCATAGCAGCGGAGCTATGGCAAAATTTTTATAAAAATTATGCATAAAAAATTTTCATTCAAAGCATAAAAAGAGGACTTCCTACCATATTCTAGGAATCATCATCCTAGATTAATTGAAAGAATTTCATTATAATCATGGAGAAATTGAATTTTAATATTATGCATAAAGGATAAATTTTTATATCAAAAGTGTTATTTTTACCATTTTTATTTTCATGCATAAAAGTATGCATAAAGGAAAATTTTTATATCAAAAGTGTTACTTTTATCATTTTTAATTTTCATGCATAGAAGTATGCATAAAGGAAAATTTTTATATCAAAAGTGTTACTTTTATCATTTTTAATTTTCATGCATAGAAGTATGCATAAAGGAAAAATTTTTATATCAAAAGTGTTACTTTTATCATATTGGATTTCATGCATATAGGTATGCATAAAAGATATTCTTTTTATACTAAAAGTATGATTTTCCTCATAATTGGATTTTATGCTTAACTTAGATGCATAAGAGAATTTCTTTTATTCTAAAAGTATAATTCCCTACCAAATTGAAATCATGCATAAGAAGGTGCATAAAAGATTGATTTTAATTTCGAAAGTGTTAGTCTCCTTAAATGGAATTTATGTATAAATAAATGTGTAGAGAAATCTTATATCAAATAAAAGAATTCTCTTTTTTTTTTAAAAAAAAGATATGAAATGTGATAAGATGTGATAAGAGGTGTATGAGATGTGATAAGAATTGATAAGATGCGTATGGAAAGTGATAGGATGTGATAAGAGGTGTGTTAAGAGGTGATAAGATGCTAGGATGTGATAAGATGAATTAAGATGTGTATGGGGGGATGAGGTAAGAAGTGTATGTGATAGGATAAGATGTATATGGGTTGTGATAGGGCGAGAATGGATGTGATGTAAAAGATTAGATGTGAAGGTATATGGGGTTATATAAATGGGAATGTGAAAATGGATGTATGTATGTGGATGTGTGGATATGGAGATGGGAGTGTGGATGTATGAACATGAAAATGGATATATGCATGAAGATGTATATGCATAGATGTGAATGTGGATGTAGATGTGGATGTATAGATGTGAATGTGGAATGTGGATGTGGATGTATGTATGTATGGGAATGTGGATGTGGATGTATGTGAATGTGAATGTAGATGTGGATGTATAGATGTGAATGTGGAATGTGGATGTGGATGTATGTATGTATGTGGATGTAGATGTGGATGTATGGATGTGTATGTATGAATGTGGATATGGGATGTGGATGTATAAATGAGGATGTGAAAATGGAGGTAAGCATGTAGATGTGGATGCATGTATGTGAATGTGAATGTAGATGTGAATGTGGAATGTGGATGTATAGATGTGGATGTATGGGAATGTGGATGTGGATGTATGTGAATGTGAATGTAGATGTGGATGTATAGATGTGAATGTGGAATGTGGATGTGGATGTATGTATGTATGTGGATGTAGATGTGGATATATGGATGTGTATGTATGAATGTGGATATGGGATGTGGATGTATAAATGAAGATGTGGAAATGGAGATAAGCATGTAGATGTGGATGTATGGATGTAAATGTGGATGTGGATGTGGATGTATGGATGTGGATATGGATGTGAATATATGATATGTGATGTGAAGGAATCTGAAGTGAAGAGATGGAAAAGGAGGTGATTGGATGAAGACACATATACATGGAATGTGGAATAAGTAATGTGGATTAATGAGGGATAATGTGGAAAAATGAGAGTTAATATAGAAACTGTATTTGTAAACTGTTTGTAAATGCTGTTTGTAAATGGCTGTTTTATGTCAAGAATGCTGGGGAAGCATTTTGACCGTCTTGTGATTAAGGTCGTGGAGACCTAACTGATAAAGTTGCAACTGCTGACGGAGAGTCAATGGAGGACGTCTCGCGTAGCAAGGTCGACCGAGGTCTTGACCAGCCTCGGTTCGATTAAAATGGTGAGCTTCCGGTACGGTGGATGAGGGACCAAGGAAGCGGCCTATGAGTGAAGCGCTAGGTCACCTGCGAAGGATCCTAGAGGGTGCTGACCATACGGTGCTCGGGCTCTGGGTCGCCTAGGATACCCACGCGTGCGTCGAGGAAGATATTGGAACAAGGAGTAAGAGTTGTTTTGTGAAACCGGGCATGGATCTGGTTGACTGACCTTGCTGGTCCTCAATGGATGAGTCCATGGCTCTTTTATATGGATCTGTTGGTTGATCTTGCTGATCTTCAACGAGAGTCCATCTTGATAAGTGATTATATTGCCGAGTATTATGGGCTAGGAACTATGGAAACGGCCTCTGTGTGGACAGGTGGTGAGCGTTCTAGTTGCCAATGATGCCATAGATACTCTGATGAAGGAATGATGGGAAATTATGAATCAACTGGATAAATTGGGAGATTGTGATCAGTGGTACTATGGTTTCATTAAAAGATTGTTTTAAAGTTAGCTGATGCTAAGAAAAAGGCAATTTTCATATTGGGTGTGTAAGTGGTGTGGCTAGTTTTATGTTTGCATGAAATTCCGGCTAGGGGGCCTTGGAACTCTTTTCCTTGGTACCCGGGACAAAACCTAACCAAATTCCAAATTGGATCCCATCACTACAGTGGTTGGGCGGTTGGCTAACCCATAGGATCGGATGGGGTTAGGCTGGACTGATGGATCCATAAATCGAGACTCAACTTTGTTTTTACGATAGATAAAGTAAATCCCGGATAGAAATTGTTCTATGGATAGGAATCAACGGCTGTGCCTCTTGATGGGGAAAAAAGCGTTGATCCCAATGATCCAAGTGCAAGTTTCTACCTTGATTTGACCAAGTACCGTTAAAGGTGCAGTCAGATCAGTTGATCCGTAATGATCTTGACTACGTTAGAGTAAAGAGTTATCCTGGTGGAATCGCCCATGCTTTCCGAGTAAAGGAAGTTTTTCCAGTTTCGGTTTTGGACAAACCGACGGATTAGTCTCTTGTCCGGATATCCGTGGGCGAGGCCCCGAATGTGGGACCCCTGTCCCGTGCGAGAAGTGCTACTTCCGCTGCTAGTACCCGAATCCGTTGCTCGGTGGGAACAGGGAGACCTCACAGTTGGTATCAGAGCGTTTGGTTAATAAAGATCAATTGAGAAGACAAATAGGTCAGAAATTTATCAAGAAACACAAAAAGGTTGTGATTGTGTGATATAATTCATACAATTTGATATTCAAATTGAAATTCGTAATTTGGTAATTGGGACTTCAGATGGAAGTACCGCAATTATATAGAATCCTTGACTTGCTTGAGGCCTAGACATGATGGTATTTACCTTATAATTCCAAGGGCCGTGACTATCCGTATATACCGAGAGTATAACTGCAGCTCTTTACTGACAGTATATACGAGTAAATCTAAGACTTGAAATTATAAGCGTTAATGCTATCCAGATGATGAATTTGAATGTGGTTGATATGATTTTTAATTCTGTTTGGGAACTGATGAATTGATTGGGATTCTGATTGAAAAATGATGATTTTTGAAATTTAGTTGAAATATAATAACTTGAGCAAAACCGCAATGAGGATGAATGGGACGAGTCCCTGTAATGATAAATGATGATAATGATTTCAACAAATCACTATGAGATTAGTGGATTGTGCTGTCAAAGTACTACTGTTAACACTTGACTCGGTATATCAAGTTAAGGGATGACAAATTGAAAACTTGCTTGACTGAAATTCCCGTGGAGGAATGTTCAGAAAGAAAAAATTTCGATCTGATGGACCATTATCGTGTTAAAGATATGAATGATATGATCTGAAATGAATTTATTTAATGATGAGTTCTATATAAGGGATATTTATCCCCGTATTCTGTTGGGTTGACCAGAATATAAGGAACCCTAGAATAAATTGGATCTTAAGAAAAAGAGTTGTCCTCTACTTGGCGAGATGAGGACATCTCGCACTTTTTTTAAGTGGGGTAGAATGTAAGATTCCTCCCCAGCCTTCGAGGCATACAGGAGTAAGAATCTCCCTTTTTGATCTTAAAATTATTTCCTCTCAAAAATAAAAGAAAGATTCTGTTTAAAAAAAAGGGAAGACCCTTTCCCTAGAATACTTCTCAGGAGTCACGCTGTTTTAAGGATTCAGAACAATGAGTTCAGAAGTGAAAATCGGTGTTTGGATACCAAGGTTTTGGTCTTCATTCGAGTACGGCACAAAAGAAGTTCTTTATCTATTGGGGAGTTTAAGAAGTTATCCCCCAGATATTGTGAGCCTTATCTGACTTCAAAGAAAGTAAGTGACTTAGCTTACGAGCTTCTTTTATCTCCTCATCTCAAAGTTCTTAATGCCCTCTATAAAAAATTGTGCCAAACCCAAATCATGGAAAGACGGTAAAACTTCAGTGGCAAGCTACCATTGGCTTCTAAGTTACGCTAGCTCCTTCCTTTATATAAGTCGTAACTTTTACTTGTCGCTCACAGTAATCTTACTCCCATCGATCTCCTTTCTTCCTAATCTCCTTCATGGCTTGGCAACAAGAATTAGTTTTATCCATGATGATTTCTCACCTTCAAGACGCAAGGGAGTCTGTGAAGAAAGATTTTATAGAGCAGTATGAGCGCTCACTTTTCCCTCACTTGGGAACTTCTGTAGCGCAGACAAAATGACGGACCTATCAAGACATAACTAGGGTAACACCCTGGGGTCAGCAGCACTTTCGTAACAATGTCCGCTTGGCCATGGTTATTGAAGCTTTGGGTTTGGGTCCCCGATACTACTGCGTCATGAGATCAAGGCATCCTGGGTTTTCTGAGCGGGTCTTCTTAGTGGCGTGTTTTCTTCCTCATGAGAAGATATGCCTTTACCCCGTTTTTGGCTTGCCTCTCAGAGGTCCTTTTCTTAGAACACCTCATACCACTGAGATAGGCGCAGCAATAACCCACAGAATCATTCCCATAGATGAGTTACCTTATACTTGTGCAGCTTGTGAGGACTGCTTTTGTGACCATATGATGGACGGGCTTATGGAAGTGTAAAGAGTTCCTCTATCTTTACTGTATAAGTTCCGAGAATGAATAAAGTTTAAATCTTGTTCGTATCTTGCTCTCTTTAAGACTTATCTTGGTGGTTAATCTTGATTAAAATTTTTCTCTAAGTCTCATATTCGTGCATCTTGCGAAATTATCCCAGTTTGCGAGATGAGGACATCTCGCATTTTTTTAAGTGGGGTAGAATGTAAGATTCCTCCCCCACCCCCTTTTTGATGTCTAGTATCTTTCCCTGTAATCAATCCCTCTTCAGAAATATAAAGACCTTGTTTCTATCTGTTTTAGCCTAGAGAGAGAGAAATATTCTAGAGAGAGAATATTCAGATTTTGAATATTTTTGGATAAAAAAATATCTCTTCTAATTCAGATGAGTTCCCCTGAAACAGAAATTCAAAAAGAATTTTCCAATGTGCAATTGGAATTAATTGAAAATAGCTATAAAGAACCTTAGCCTAAGGGTCTAGATTTTCAGAAATCTTTAGACTATGGTCCAATTAAGGTTCCTATGGACCAATAGCATCAATCCATGTGTAGGGAGGAGATAAATCCAACTTGTAAAAAGAAAATACCCAAAAATGAGTAAATGCTCACATGAGGTGAAGAGTTGAAAATGTACAAGGTTTATTAGTAAAAAACTATGAGCAATATTAAAATTATGACATATGTAAGGAAGGGGAATTCTTTAAAGGAGGTGCATATTTCACATAAGATGAAGAGTTGAAAATGTACAAGGATTATTAGTAAAAAACTATGAGCAATATTAAAAATATGACATATGTAAGGAAGGGGAATTCTTTAAAGGAGGTGCATATTTCACATAAGATGAAGAGTTGAAAATGTACAAGGTTTATTAGTAAAAAAACTATGAGCAATATTAAAATGATTCCATTATGACACATATGTAAGGAAGGGGAGTTCTTTAAAGGAGGTGCATATTTCACATGCTTGAATGAGTTTTAAACTCATAAAAATTGAGATATTTCATCTCTCCTCTCTCCTCATTCAAGTCTAGTTCCAAAAAGTTAGCTTAACTGATCTAAAAATGGTCAAATATTGACCAAATTGATTTAGAAAATTCTAGAATCAGTTTGTTTGGTTAGGAGCTCAATTTTTCCTATAAATAGAAGCCTCCCCCTTGTTGAAAAATATATAGTGTTTATGCATCGTTACTCTACTCCACCTAAGCCAGAAACTGTGAATTCATTTAATAATTCACTAGTTTTTGGAGCTTCCCTCTTTCTTCAATCCCCATTAGTGGCTCCATCAACATACTTAACCAATTGATTGGTTGGGGGCCTCTACCGTGAACAAAGAATCAAGCAAGTTGTAAGGTAATTAGTGAATATTCATCTTTCTATAATTTCTCAATGTTTCTCTCTTCTCAACCCCTCTCAAGCTTGAGAAGTTTAATTGGTATGGTTTTTTTTTAAATGCTATTGAAGTTTGAATAGTAGTGAAGAGTTACATAATTTAATAAATGCTATTGAAGTCAATTTTCATTTATGTTTAAATGCTAATGATTCTTATGTAAATTCTCTCTCTCACTCAAGAAATGGTCATACTCATGACCCATTCTCAATCCAAATCAAGCTTTTCATAAAGCTTTTCCTTAACCCAAGATTAAGCTATGCTTGAGACCAAATTAATGGCTTTTTCTTATGCTTTTAGTTTATGTATATTGATGATTCAATCCATTATGGATTGAGGATCCAATTAGAGAATCATTTTAATTATTTCCTTAATGATAAGCTTTATCCCTTAGAAAAATTGAGATTTATCAGTCATAGCAGCGGAGCTATGGCAAAATTTTTATAAAAATTATGCATAAAAAATTTTCATTCAAAGCATAAAAAGAGGACTTCCTACCATATTCTAGGAATCATCATCCTAGATTAATTGAAAGAATTTCATTATAATCATGGAGAAATTGAATTTTAATATTATGCATAAAGGATAAATTTTTATATCAAAAGTGTTATTTTTACCATTTTTATTTTCATGCATAAAAGTATGCATAAAGGAAAATTTTTATATCAAAAGTGTTACTTTTATCATTTTTAATTTTCATGCATAGAAGTATGCATAAAGGAAAATTTTTATATCAAAAGTGTTACTTTTATCATTTTTAATTTTCATGCATAGAAGTATGCATAAAGGAAAAATTTTTATATCAAAAGTGTTACTTTTATCATATTGGATTTCATGCATATAGGTATGCATAAAAGATATTCTTTTTATACTAAAAGTATGATTTTCCTCATAATTGGATTTTATGCTTAACTTAGATGCATAAGAGAATTTCTTTTATTCTAAAAGTATAATTCCCTACCAAATTGAAATCATGCATAAGAAGGTGCATAAAAGATTGATTTTAATTTCGAAAGTGTTAGTCTCCTTAAATGGAATTTATGTATAAATAAATGTGTAGAGAAATCTTATATCAAATAAAAGAATTCTCTTTTTTTTAAAAAAAAAAGATATGAAATGTGATAAGATGTGATAAGAGGTGTATGAGATGTGATAAGAATTGATAAGATGCGTATGGAAAGTGATAGGATGTGATAAGAGGTGTGTTAAGAGGTGATAAGATGCTAGGATGTGATAAGATGAATTAAGATGTGTATGGGGGGATGAGGTAAGAAGTGTATGTGATAGGATAAGATGTATATGGGTTGTGATAGGGCGAGAATGGATGTGATGTAAAAGATTAGATGTGAAGGTATATGGGGTTATATAAATGGGAATGTGAAAATGGATGTATGTATGTGGATGTGTGGATATGGAGATGGGAGTGTGGATGTATGAACATGAAAATGGATATATGCATGAAGATGTATATGCATAGATGTGAATGTGGATGTAGATGTGGATGTATAGATGTGAATGTGGAATGTGGATGTGGATGTATGTATGTATGGGAATGTGGATGTGGATGTATGTGAATGTGAATGTAGATGTGGATGTATAGATGTGAATGTGGAATGTGGATGTGGATGTATGTATGTATGTGGATGTAGATGTGGATGTATGGATGTGTATGTATGAATGTGGATATGGGATGTGGATGTATAAATGAGGATGTGAAAATGGAGGTAAGCATGTAGATGTGGATGCATGTATGTGAATGTGAATGTAGATGTGAATGTGGAATGTGGATGTATAGATGTGGATGTATGGGAATGTGGATGTGGATGTATGTGAATGTGAATGTAGATGTGGATGTATAGATGTGAATGTGGAATGTGGATGTGGATGTATGTATGTATGTGGATGTAGATGTGGATATATGGATGTGTATGTATGAATGTGGATATGGGATGTGGATGTATAAATGAAGATGTGGAAATGGAGATAAGCATGTAGATGTGGATGTATGGATGTAAATGTGGATGTGGATGTGGATGTATGGATGTGGATATGGATGTGAATATATGATATGTGATGTGAAGGAATCTGAAGTGAAGAGATGGAAAAGGAGGTGATTGGATGAAGACACATATACATGGAATGTGGAATAAGTAATGTGGATTAATGAGGGATAATGTGGAAAAATGAGAGTTAATATAGAAACTGTATTTGTAAACTGTTTGTAAATGCTGTTTGTAAATGGCTGTTTTATGTCAAGAATGCTGGGGAAGCATTTTGACCGTCTTGTGATTAAGGTCGTGGAGACCTAACTGATAAAGTTGCAACTGCTGACGGAGAGTCAATGGAGGACGTCTCGCGTAGCAAGGTCGACCGAGGTCTTGACCAGCCTCGGTTCGATTAAAATGGTGAGCTTCCGGTACGGTGGATGAGGGACCAAGGAAGCGGCCTATGAGTGAAGCGCTAGGTCACCTGCGAAGGATCCTAGAGGGTGCTGACCATACGGTGCTCGGGCTCTGGGTCGCCTAGGATACCCACGCGTGCGTCGAGGAAGATATTGGAACAAGGAGTAAGAGTTGTTTTGTGAAACCGGGCATGGATCTGGTTGACTGACCTTGCTGGTCCTCAACGGATGAGTCCATGGCTCTTTTATATGGATCTGTTGGTTGATCTTGCTGATCTTCAACGAGAGTCCATCTTGATAAGTGATTATATTGCCGAGTATTATGGGCTAGGAACTATGGAAACGGCCTCTGTGTGGACAGGTGGTGAGCGTTCTAGTTGCCAATGATGCCATAGATACTCTGATGAAGGAATGATGGGAAATTATGAATCAACTGGATAAATTGGGAGATTGTGATCAGTGGTACTATGGTTTCATTAAAAGATTGTTTTAAAGTTAGCTGATGCTAAGAAAAAGGCAATTTTCATATTGGGTGTGTAAGTGGTGTGGCTAGTTTTATGTTTGCATGAAATTCCGGCTAGGGGGCCTTGGAACTCTTTTCCTTGGTACCCGGGACAAAACCTAACCAAATTCCAAATTGGATCCCATCACTACAGTGGTTGGGCGGTTGGCTAACCCATAGGATCGGATGGGGTTAGGCTGGACTGATGGATCCATAAATCGAGACTCAACTTTGTTTTTACGATAGATAAAGTAAATCCCGGATAGAAATTGTTCTATGGATAGGAATCAACGGCTGTGCCTCTTGATGGGGAAAAAAGCGTTGATCCCAATGATCCAAGTGCAAGTTTCTACCTTGATTTGACCAAGTACCGTTAAAGGTGCAGTCAGATCAGTTGATCCGTAATGATCTTGACTACGTTAGAGTAAAGAGTTATCCTGGTGGAATCGCCCATGCTTTCCGAGTAAAGGAAGTTTTTCCAGTTTCGGTTTTGGACAAACCGACGGATTAGTCTCTTGTCCGGATATCCGTGGGCGAGGCCCCGAATGTGGGACCCCTGTCCCGCGCGAGAAGTGCTACTTCCGCTGCTAGTACCCGAATCCGTTGCTCGGTGGGAACAGGGGGACCTCACAGTTGGTATCAGAGCGTTTGGTTAATAAAGATCAATTGAGAAGACAAATAGGTCAGAAATTTATCAAGAAACACAAAAAGGTTGTGATTGTGTGATATAATTCATACAATTTGATATTCAAATTGAAATTCGTAATTTGGTAATTGGGACTTCAGATGGAAGTACCGCAATTATATAGAATCCTTGACTTGCTTGAGGCCTAGACATGATGGTATTTACCTTATAATTCCAAGGGCCGTGACTATCCGTATATACCGAGAGTATAACTGCAGCTCTTTACTGACAGTATATACGAGTAAATCTAAGACTTGAAATTATAAGCGTTAATGCTATCCAGATGATGAATTTGAATGTGGTTGATATGATTTTTAATTCTGTTTGGGAACTGATGAATTGATTGGGATTCTGATTGAAAAATGATGATTTTTGAAATTTAGTTGAAATATAATAACTTGAGCAAAACCGCAATGAGGATGAATGGGACGAGTCCCTGTAATGATAAATGATGATAATGATTTCAACAAATCACTATGAGATTAGTGGATTGTGCTGTCAAAGTACTACTGTTAACACTTGACTCGGTATATCAAGTTAAGGGATGACAAATTGAAAACTTGCTTGACTGAAATTCCCGTGGAGGAATGTTCAGAAAGAAAAAATTTCGATCTGATGGACCATTATCGTGTTAAAGATATGAATGATATGATCTGAAATGAATTTATTTAATGATGAGTTCTATATAAGGGATATTTATCCCCGTATTCTGTTGGGTTGACCAGAATATAAGGAACCCTAGAATAAATTGGATCTTAAGAAAAAGAGTTGTCCTCTACTTGGCGAGATGAGGACATCTCGCACTTTTTTTAAGTGGGGTAGAATGTAAGATTCCTCCCCAGCCTTCGAGGCATACAGGAGTAAGAATCTCCCTTTTTGATCTTAAAATTATTTCCTCTCAAAAATAAAAGAAAGATTCTGTTTAAAAAAAAGGGAAGACCCTTTCCCTAGAATACTTCTCAGGAGTCACGCTGTTTTAAGGATTCAGAACAATGAGTTCAGAAGTGAAAATCGGTGTTTGGATACCAAGGTTTTGGTCTTCATTCGAGTACGGCACAAAAGAAGTTCTTTATCTATTGGGGAGTTTAAGAAGTTATCCCCCAGATATTGTGAGCCTTATCTGACTTCAAAGAAAGTAAGTGACTTAGCTTACGAGCTTCTTTTATCTCCTCATCTCAAAGTTCTTAATGCCCTCTATAAAAAATTGTGCCAAACCCAAATCATGGAAAGACGGTAAAACTTCAGTGGCAAGCTACCATTGGCTTCTAAGTTACGCTAGCTCCTTCCTTTATATAAGTCGTAACTTTTACTTGTCGCTCACAGTAATCTTACTCCCATCGATCTCCTTTCTTCCTAATCTCCTTCATGGCTTGGCAACAAGAATTAGTTTTATCCATGATGATTTCTCACCTTCAAGACGCAAGGGAGTCTGTGAAGAAAGATTTTATAGAGCAGTATGAGCGCTCACTTTTCCCTCACTTGGGAACTTCTGGAGCGCAGACAAAATGACGGACCTATCAAGACATAACTAGGGTAACACCCTGGGGTCAGCAGCACTTTCGTAACAATGTCCGCTTGGCCATGGTTATTGAAGCTTTGGGTTTGGGTCCCCGATACTACTGCGTCATGAGATCAAGGCATCCTGGGTTTTCTGAGCGGGTCTTCTTAGTGGCGTGTTTTCTTCCTCATGAGAAGATATGCCTTTACCCCGTTTTTGGCTTGCCTCTCAGAGGTCCTTTTCTTAGAACACCTCATACCACTGAGATAGGCGCAGCAATAACCCACAGAATCATTCCCATAGATGAGTTACCTTATACTTGTGCAGCTTGTGAGGACTGCTTTTGTGACCATATGATGGACGGGCTTATGGAAGTGTAAAGAGTTCCTCTATCTTACTGTATAAGTTCCGAGAATGAATAAAGTTTAAATCTTGTTCGTATCTTGCTCTCTTTAAGACTTATCTTGGTGGTTAATCTTGATTAAAATTTTTCTCTAAGTCTCATATTCGTGCATCTTGCGAAATTATCCCAGTTTGCGAGATGAGGACATCTCGCATTTTTTTAAGTGGGGTAGAATGTAAGATTCCTCCCCCACCCCCTTTTTGATGTCTAGTATCTTTCCCTGTAATCAATCCCTCTTCAGAAATATAAAGACCTTGTTTCTATCTGTTTTAGCCTAGAGAGAGAGAAATATTCTAGAGAGAGAATATTCAGATTTTGAATATTTTTGGATAAAAAAATATCTCTTCTAATTCAGATGAGTTCCCCTGAAACAGAAATTCAAAAAGAATTTTCCAATGTGCAATTGGAATTAATTGAAAATAGCTATAAAGAACCTTAGCCTAAGGGTCTAGATTTTCAGAAATCTTTAGACTATGGTCCAATTAAGGTTCCTATGGACCAATAGCATCAATCCATGTGTAGGGAGGAGATAAATCCAACTTGTAAAAAGAAAATACCCAAAAATGAGTAAATGCTCACATGAGGTGAAGAGTTGAAAATGTACAAGGTTTATTAGTAAAAAACTATGAGCAATATTAAAATTATGACATATGTAAGGAAGGGGAATTCTTTAAAGGAGGTGCATATTTCACATAAGATGAAGAGTTGAAAATGTACAAGGATTATTAGTAAAAAACTATGAGCAATATTAAAAATATGACATATGTAAGGAAGGGGAATTCTTTAAAGGAGGTGCATATTTCACATAAGATGAAGAGTTGAAAATGTACAAGGTTTATTAGTAAAAAAACTATGAGCAATATTAAAATGATTCCATTATGACACATATGTAAGGAAGGGGAGTTCTTTAAAGGAGGTGCATATTTCACATGCTTGAATGAGTTTTAAACTCATAAAAATTGAGATATTTCATCTCTCCTCTCTCCTCATTCAAGTCTAGTTCCAAAAAGTTAGCTTAACTGATCTAAAAATGGTCAAATATTGACCAAACTGATTTAGAAAATTCTAGAATCAGTTTGTTTGGTTAGGAGCTCAATTTTTCCTATAAATAGAAGCCTCCCCCTTGTTGAAAAATATATAGTGTTTATGCATCGTTACTCTACTCCACCTAAGCCAGAAACTGTGAATTCATTTAATAATTCACTAGTTTTTGGAGCTTCCCTCTTTCTTCAATCCCCATTAGTGGCTCCATCAACATACTTAACCAATTGATTGGTTGGGGGCCTCTACCGTGAACAAAGAATCAAGCAAGTTGTAAGGTAATTAGTGAATATTCATCTTTCTATAATTTCTCAATGTTTCTCTCTTCTCAACCCCTCTCAAGCTTGAGAAGTTTAATTGGTATGGTTTTTTTTTAAATGCTATTGAAGTTTGAATAGTAGTGAAGAGTTACATAATTTAATAAATGCTATTGAAGTCAATTTTCATTTATGTTTAAATGCTAATGATTCTTATGTAAATTCTCTCTCTCACTCAAGAAATGGTCATACTCATGACCCATTCTCAATCCAAATCAAGCTTTTCATAAAGCTTTTCCTTAACCCAAGATTAAGCTATGCTTGAGACCAAATTAATGGCTTTTTCTTATGCTTTTAGTTTATGTATATTGATGATTCAATCCATTATGGATTGAGGATCCAATTAGAGAATCATTTTAATTATTTCCTTAATGATAAGCTTTATCCCTTAGAAAAATTGAGATTTATCAGTCATAGCAGCGGAGCTATGGCAAAATTTTTATAAAAATTATGCATAAAAAATTTTCATTCAAAGCATAAAAAGAGGACTTCCTACCATATTCTAGGAATCATCATCCTAGATTAATTGAAAGAATTTCATTATAATCATGGAGAAATTGAATTTTAATATTATGCATAAAGGATAAATTTTTATATCAAAAGTGTTATTTTTACCATTTTTATTTTCATGCATAAAAGTATGCATAAAGGAAAATTTTTATATCAAAAGTGTTACTTTTATCATTTTTAATTTTCATGCATAGAAGTATGCATAAAGGAAAATTTTTATATCAAAAGTGTTACTTTTATCATTTTTAATTTTCATGCATAGAAGTATGCATAAAGGAAAAATTTTTATATCAAAAGTGTTACTTTTATCATATTGGATTTCATGCATATAGGTATGCATAAAAGATATTCTTTTTATACTAAAAGTATGATTTTCCTCATAATTGGATTTTATGCTTAACTTAGATGCATAAGAGAATTTCTTTTATTCTAAAAGTATAATTCCCTACCAAATTGAAATCATGCATAAGAAGGTGCATAAAAGATTGATTTTAATTTCGAAAGTGTTAGTCTCCTTAAATGGAATTTATGTATAAATAAATGTGTAGAGAAATCTTATATCAAATAAAAGAATTCTCTTTTTTTAAAAAAAAAAAGATATGAAATGTGATAAGATGTGATAAGAGGTGTATGAGATGTGATAAGAATTGATAAGATGCGTATGGAAAGTGATAGGATGTGATAAGAGGTGTGTTAAGAGGTGATAAGATGCTAGGATGTGATAAGATGAATTAAGATGTGTATGGGGGGATGAGGTAAGAAGTGTATGTGATAGGATAAGATGTATATGGGTTGTGATAGGGCGAGAATGGATGTGATGTAAAAGATTAGATGTGAAGGTATATGGGGTTATATAAATGGGAATGTGAAAATGGATGTATGTATGTGGATGTGTGGATATGGAGATGGGAGTGTGGATGTATGAACATGAAAATGGATATATGCATGAAGATGTATATGCATAGATGTGAATGTGGATGTATAGATGTGAATGTGGAATGTGGATGTGGATGTATGTATGTATGGGAATGTGGATGTGGATGTATGTGAATGTGAATGTAGATGTGGATGTATAGATGTGAATGTGGAATGTGGATGTGGATGTATGTATGTATGTGGATGTAGATGTGGATGTATGGATGTGTATGTATGAATGTGGATATGGGATGTGGATGTATAAATGAGGATGTGAAAATGGAGGTAAGCATGTAGATGTGGATGCATGTATGTGAATGTGAATGTAGATGTGAATGTGGAATGTGGATGTATAGATGTGGATGTATGGGAATGTGGATGTGGATGTATGTGAATGTGAATGTAGATGTGGATGTATAGATGTGAATGTGGAATGTGGATGTGGATGTATGTATGTATGTGGATGTAGATGTGGATATATGGATGTGTATGTATGAATGTGGATATGGGATGTGGATGTATAAATGAAGATGTGGAAATGGAGATAAGCATGTAGATGTGGATGTATGGATGTAAATGTGGATGTGGATGTGGATGTATGGATGTGGATATGGATGTGAATATATGATATGTGATGTGAAGGAATCTGAAGTGAAGAGATGGAAAAGGAGGTGATTGGATGAGTACACATATACATGGAATGTGGAATAAGTAATGTGGATTAATGAGGGATAATGTGGAAAAATGAGAGTTAATATAGAAACTGTATTTGTAAACTGTTTGTAAATGCTGTTTGTAAATGGCTGTTTTATGTCAAGAATGCTGGGGAAGCATTTTGACCGTCTTGTGATTAAGGTCGTGGAGACCTAACTGATAAAGTTGCAACTGCTGACGGAGAGTCAATGGAGGACGTCGCGCGTAGCAAGGTCGACCGAGGTCTTGACCAGCCTCGGTTCGATTAAAATGGTGAGCTTCCGGTACGGTGGATGAGGGACCAAGGAAGCGGCCTATGAGTGAAGCGCTAGGTCACCTGCGAAGGATCCTAGAGGGTGCTGACCATACGGTGCTCGGGCTCTGGGTCGCCTAGGATACCCACGCGTGCGTCGAGGAAGATATTGGAACAAGGAGTAAGAGTTGTTTTGTGAAACCGGGCATGGATCTGGTTGACTGACCTTGCTGGTCCTCAACGGATGAGTCCATGGCTCTTTTATATGGATCTGTTGGTTGATCTTGCTGATCTTCAACGAGAGTCCATCTTGATAAGTGATTATATTGCCGAGTATTATGGGCTAGGAACTATGGAAACGGCCTCTGTGTGGACAGGTGGTGAGCGTTCTAGTTGCCAATGATGCCATAGATACTCTGATGAAGGAATGATGGAAAATTATGAATCAACTGGATAAATTGGGAGATTGTGATCAGTGGTACTATGGTTTCATTAAAAGATTGTTTTAAAGTTAGCTCATGCTAAGAAAAAGGCAATTTTCATATTGGGTGTGTAAGTGGTGTGGCTAGTTTTATGTTTGCATGAAATTCCGGCTAGGGGGCCTTGGAACTCTTTTCCTTGGTACCCGGGACAAAACCTAACCAAATTCCAAATTGGATCCCATCACTACAGTGGTTGGGCGGTTGGCTAACCCATGGGATCGGATGGGGTTAGGCTGGACTGATGGATCCATAAATCGAGACTCAACTTTGTTTTTACGATAGATAAAGTAAATCCCGGATAGAAATTGTTCTATGGATAGGAATCAACGGCTGTGCCTCTTGATGGGGAAAAAAGCGTTGATCCCAATGATCCAAGTGCAAGTTTCTACCTTGATTTGACCAAGTACCGTTAAAGGTGCAGTCAGATCAGTTGATCCGTAATGATCTTGACTACGTTAGAGTAAAGAGTTATCCTGGTGGAATCGCCCATGCTTTCCGAGTAAAGGAAGTTTTTCCAGTTTCGGTTTTGGACAAACCGACGGATTAGTCTCTTGTCCGGATATCCGTGGGCGAGGCCCCGAATGTGGGACCCCTGTCCCGCGCGAGAAGTGCTACTTCCGCTGCTAGTACCCGAATCCGTTGCTCGGTGGGAACAGGGGGACCTCACAGAGATCCCAGAGGGTCAGATATCCTGTTGACAGGTTGACATACAGAGATTTTGCTATGCACTATGCATATATGACATCTATGGTAAAGCATGTGGAACCTACATGCTACACAGAGGCTATTGGAGAGCATGTATGGGAAAAAGCAATGGATGTAGAGATGGACGCATTGGTCCATAATGATACATGGGATTTGGTTGCCCTACCAAAGGACAAGAATGTTATTGGATGTAAATGGGTCTACAAAGTGAAGTGCAAATCTGATGGTTCTATTGAAAGACATAAGGCAAGATTGGTAGCAAAGGGTTATGCACAGACCCATGGATTGGATTATGATGAGACGTTTAGCCCAGTGGCTAAGATGGGCACAGTGAGAGCAGTCATTGCTATGGCTGCAGCTAATGGCTGGGAAATGCATCAGATGGATGTTAAGAATGCATTTCTGAATGGAGATCTACAAGAGGAAGTATACATGGCACAGCCAGAAGGGTATGTACACCCTAGATATCCCACTCACGTATGCAGGTTGAAAAAGGCATTGTATGGTCTGAAGCAAGCACCACGTGCTTGGAGTGATAAGATGAGCAGATATCTTATCTCACTTGGTTTTCAGACTTCTACAGCAGATTCTTCACTCTATGTGAAGAAGACACAGCATGGGATTGTTTTACTAGTCATCTATGTGGATGACTTGATTATTACAGGTGATCATAGTGCAGATGTGATGCATGTCAAGAAAGCTTTGAGTGGGCAATTTGACATGAAAGATCTTGGTGAGTTGAGATACTTCCTTGGCATTGAAGTGGTGAAAGATCATGCAGGTACTTGGTTAGTACAGCGCCAATATGCCTTGGATATGTTGGCAAAGTATGGCATGACAGGGTGTAAGCCTATGAGTACACCATTGGAGCAAAATGTGAAGTTGCGGGCTGATTATGGCGAGGAATTGGATGATCCTTCCATGTACAGGAAGATGGTTGGTAGTCTCATATATATGACTATCACACGCCCGGATTTGAGTTATGCCGTGGGGCTAGTCAGCCAGTTTATGCAAAGCCCCAGGAAACCACATTTGGATGCAGTGAGACGCATCATGAGATATGTGAAAACCACAGCACATTATGGTTTATTCTATGAGAGTGGTAAAAGCTTGGACATACATGGCTACACAGATGCTGATTGGGCAGGTAGCGCATATGACAGGAGGTCTACTAGTGGATATGCTTTTACACTTGGCAGTGCTGTGGTGAGTTGGAGTAGCAAAAAGCAACCTACAGTTGCTTTATCCAGTACAGAGGCTGAGTACAGAGGTGCAGCCATTGCTACTTGTGAGGCTATATGGTTAAAGAGACTCTTGGCAGATTTATGTGAGCCTCTTGATGGGAAAGTTGTCATACATTGTGACAACATGAGCAGTATGCAGTTGGCAAAGAATCCAGTATTTCATGCGAGGACCAAACACATAGAGGTCCATTATCACTTTGTCAGAGAAAAGGTGCTGGATGGTACAGTTGATCTTCACTATGTGAAGACTGATGAGCAGGTGGCTGATATCTTCACGAAGCCACTTAGCAGGGAGAAGTTTGAGTACTTCCGGACTATGTTGGGAGTACATGGGATGAGCTTGAGGGGGAGTGTTGAGAGTCTTGATATCCCAAGCTCATCTACATCTTCATCGGCAGTACATCATGAGCTTGAGAGGGGCTGTTGAGATATTCAAGCTCGATGTCAGTGTGAGCCAGCTATGCTATGTGCTGGCAGATTAGGTAGGAACATGTGTGAGACATAAATGACCGCGTGTCCAGCTGGTCATAGTGTGTGGACATTAGCTAGGGTTAGTAGAGTGTGGACACAACTCATTGTGTGTTGTGTGGATTATGGATTAGTGCATTATGCTTTGTGTGAGAGTGGACATGGCTTCCCTCTATGGTTAGGGTTTGGAATATACATTAGGGTTTGCTCCTGTGTGTGTGGCTCCTCCTCCTCTACCGTTCTTTCAACATTTTTGACATCTAGATATTTATGCATGCACATACTATGAATGTATATTAAAAAATGTAACAAAAATCCTTGTTTTAGCATTAAAATGTTTATGCATAGAATATGATAAAAATTTATCTTTTTGCATTATCAAATTTATGCATAAACATAATTACATAAAAAAATGGTAGGACTTCCTCTTTTAATGTAAAAATTCTTTATGCAGCATAAACCTAAGCATAATTACATCTAAGCATCTTGTTTATTTAAAAAAAACAAATATAACTTCCATATGAAATAATTACAAGAATGTTAGCATAAGCTCTCTTTTATCTTAAAATGAATAAATATGAATTTTATTAACATAAAAACAAGCTTAAATGAATAAACCTTATTTTTAAGTAGACTTAAAATCATAAAATATTTAATCTCCATCTCTAGCTTGTTCGGCCTAGTGTATTGGGTAAGACAATTGGATTAGAAATAAAGCTTATCCTTCCAAGAAGGATTTAACCATAAAAGTGAGTATTCTTACAAAAAAAAAGAGAGATAACAAATAAAAAATAATACATTTAAGCATAAGAGATTAACATTAATTCATTTAAACAACATAAATCAATAAGGGCATGGTTTTGAGAAGAAACCATGAATTAGAATGCTTCGCAAGCATGTAGAGAGGTTGGGAAGAAGATTACCATCCAAGAAGAGAGTAAAACATCATTGTTTTAGGCTTCCCCTTGGTTTTTGGCTTGATTCTTTAGGAAGATGTGTAGCCCTAGAATAAGAAGCTTGGCCACCAAGAAGAAGAGGGTAATCTCCAGGAGAAGAAGAGGATTAGTGAAGCTCCAAAGCTTCACAATGGAGAGGCAAGGAAGAGGGATAATGGAATTACACTAAAATGAAAATTACATTTGCATGTAAATATAGTAAGATGAAAATACAAAGGAATGGGGTTATATTTATAGGAGAGAGAGGCCACCAGCCAAGTCCAACCAACTCGGATCTAGAGGCTTCTAGCTTCAATTTGATCCAATTTGGACAAGTTTTGGACGAGTTAGGCCCACTTTTCTGATCTAGTTTGAAAGAGGAGAGAGGAGAGATGAAATATCTCATTTCTTTGAATTAAAAATTGGGGGCAATGATAAGATTCTAGGTGCCTCCTTCATGAGCTCCACTCACCCTCCTGAGGTGTCAAAATTCCATTTTTTACTAATAAATCCCAGTACTAGAGTCAACTCTTCATCTTATGTGAGAATTTACTCATTTTTGGTGGATTTTCTTTTATTCTTGAATTTTTCTTATTCAAACACTTAAATTAACCCCATTGGCCCTTTAGAACACTCTTTATACCTTAATCCATAATTTTCTAAAAATGGGTACCCTTAGGCTAAGGTGTCTAATGCACGTATTAAATTAATTTCTAATGCATATTAGAAAACTCTTTTTAAACTTCTGTTTCAAGGGAAATCATCTTAAATTTAAGAGATAACTTTATATCCAAAAATATCTCAAAACCGTATTACCTCTCTCTAGAATATTTTCTCTCTCTAGGCCAAAAACAAGGGAAAACAATGTTTTCTTGCATTTTGAAATAAGGGATGATTACAAGGGGACTGAAAGGAGAACTTATACATCTTTTAGGGGCTGAGGAGGAACCTTACATCCTCTCCCACTTGAAAAACACGAGATGTCCTTATCTCACAAAGTGGGGGTAGTCCTTTATCAGTTGATCTTCTTTTTCCCAAGTGGCATCCTTTAAAGGATAAAACTTCCACTTGACCAAAAACTCTCTAAGGACTGTATTCCTGAGAGCCTTATCCTGAACATCTAGGATTTTTTCGGGTTGGAGTTCCATTTCGGAAAAGTCAATCGCTCATCATCTAGCACATGACTTAGGCTCGGTACATACTTTTTAAGAAGACTGACATGGAACACATTATGTACCTTGAGATGGGGAGGTAGAAGAAGCTCATAGGCTAGATCTGCTATTTTCTTTGTAACGGTGTATAATGGTCCACAGTATCTAGGAGACAGCTCTTTGTACTTCCCTAGAGATAAAGAACTTCTCTTGGGTCATACACGAATGAAGGCCATATCTGATTCTTCAAACACTCTCTCCATTCTCTTCTTATCAACATACTACTTTTGTCTATCCTGGGCGGCCTTAATATCTTTGTGGATTTACTGCATTTGCCGCTCCATATCATCAAGCATCTGTCTAGACATCTCGACCCTGATCAATGGGTCGGACCAAGTTAATGGTGTGAGAAAATCTTGTCCATATAGAGATTTGAAAGGTCTCATCCTAAAACTTTGGTTGATAAGAGGAATTATAAGCAAACTCAACTAGATGTAAGTAGCTTAACCACTTCTTGGGTTCTCTTCCATAGCATGACCGAAGCATATCTTCTATTACTTGGTTAACTCTTTAAGTCTGGCCATCTGTCTCAGGATGATAAGCTATATTGAGATCTAAGAAAGTTCCCACTACTTCGAAGAATTCAGTCCAGAACCTTGATGTGAACTTAGGATCTCTGTCGCTCACTATCCTTTTGGGTAAGCCATGCAACCTAAAAATCTCCTCTTGAGGAAGACTCTAGCAACATCCACTACTGCAGTGTAGGTTTCTTTTACTAGACTCAGATGGGCAGTCTTGGTTAATCTGTTAACTACCACAAAAATGGAGTTGTAACTTGATTGCACTGACGGTAATCCAATAAAAACACCATATTAGGGAATATGGGAATTTCCCAGTAGTTTGGGACACGTGGTCAAATCTTTGGATTAATCATAACTTGAACACTGTTACTCCAAATTGAGCGCTCTATAGCTCACTAGATTCCATTTTCCAAGCGCTCTCCAACAATAGGTCACATGATATGGTTTTGAGAAACTTATAGGCATGTTATCAAGGTCCCACCTTTTTAGTATTCAAAAAATGGGAGTTGGGAAATTCCCAAACTCACGAATATAGTGTTTAATAAAATCCATACTGACACTTTCCCACTTCATCTGTGGAATGTCTAAGGGATGCAGCTTTCTTGGTATCTTAACCCTTTGTGTCTTTACTCTTTGACATATTAAACACTGACACACATGATTAAGTACATCCTTTTTGAGTCCTGGATAGAAGAAGCTCTTCTTTACAGACATGTAGGTCTTTATGAACCCTAGATGTCTAGCTATCGAGCTATCATGGGCTTCTCTCAAAAATTTTCCCTTTGTTTCCTCATCATTAGGAATGCGTAGCCGATTATTGTAATACATGCATCCTTTGTCCAATTTGTACCCAAGAACTGGACTCATTTCCTGAGGAGTCATGCTTTCCTCCATCAGTAGGGTAGCAATAGGGGAAAAGAATTTATCCTGCATGATCTTCTCTCTTGCTTCACTGATCTCAATGGATTTGACACCAATGTTATTACAAGCAAGGAGGCTTTCCTACTACTGAGTGCATCTGCTACCACATTTTCTTTCCTTGGCCGGTACTTAATCTCAAAATCAAATTCTTACAAGGTCTGCATCCACCTTCTTTGACGCATGTTGAGATCCTTTTGGGTGAAGATCCACTTTAGACTTTGATGATGTGTCACATCAAGTTGAATCTCTGCCCTAAGAGATAATGTCTTCACAACTTTAGAGCATAAACTACTAAGAGTAACTCCAAGTCATGGATAACATAATTTCTCCCATACGTTCTGAGTTTTCTGGATTCATAGGCTACTGCATGACCTTCCTGCATAAGTGCACCTCTGTTAATCCAATTCTAGGATTAAAAAGAGCTACCGCCATTATCTTACATCAAGGAGTCATGATAGATACACCAAAGGGTCACGAATTCAAGATATCAAGCAATAGTGTCCAAAGCTACAACTTGGATGGGCGCTCGTAATGGTGTGACAGAGTATTTATGGCAATTCACACTTCAAGAGTGTGTGGTAGCAATTATAGCAATTTAGGATGAAGTCCTAAGTGATGTACTTCATGGATATATTATGAGATTAGTCATTGTAATAGCATTAGGCCTCTTATGAGCCTAAAGTGCCCGGTCGGCCATAGTTTAAGTGAGTGTGAACAATTATGGCCATGTATATAAGTGAATTTCTCTCATAATACAAGAGACTGTCCCATTGTGCAATTCAGTCTTGCTCTTGCTAATCCTCTTGCTAATCTCTCTCCCTAATGCATGCTAGTGAGTGAGTGGAGTGAGGTGAGAGGAGGGACAAGAACCCGTAGTGCAACGCGGTGGTATGACAACATTCGCGGGAGACACGGTGGAATTGCTTCTCAAGGACTTGTAGAGCTTGGAGACCTCAAGGGTTAGGAGCTCAGAAATTGGAAAGATGATCATGACAGTTGCGGTTCACCAGGTAAGCTCTTTTTGGATGTGTTTCAAGGAGGGTTAGGGTGAGCCTTAACAACCTCCTAGGGCAAAACCACTGGCATATGTTACTACTTCAAAGGGTATGGAAAAATGTGGCAATTTTAGAACAAGTTTGGTTACTAAAGCTGTCTTCAGTGTGAGACCCCACTGCCCCCTCCGTGCACTGGATTCCCAATTGCTAGCAGTGGAAGTATCTTCCTCTTACACGGGGCAGGGTTTCCCACTCGAGGCCTCGCCCTCGAATGTCCGGGCACGAGACAAATCTGGTGGTCATTCCGAAAGCAAAACCGGGACAATTTTCCTCGCGCGAAAAACGGGGATGATTCCACCTTTTTGATTTTCTTAACGAATTTTCTAACCAAGTCAAGAGACTAAACTATCCTTCACCTGATTAAACCAGATAGAAGGAAAACTATCACTGACTTAATTTGAAGAAATCAACGCTTTTTCCTAACCGAAATCAGGCACAGTCGTAGATCTAATCATTTGAGAAAATCAACGCTTTTTTCCTAACCGAAATCAGGCACACCCGTTAATCCACTCATTTGAGAAATTCTTCAGGTTTTTATTTAACTACTTGAATTATAAGCGTATTCCTATTATTTTAATTTAATTATTAAAACTCCACTAATCCCAGCCTACCCCATCCGGCCCATGGGTTAGCCACCACCCAACCACTAGAATTGGTAGAACCCGACAATTACTCACCCACCCATACTTGAATGCCTTTCTTAACTTTTGCTTTCGAATATAGATACGCACACACTCCTCTTTAAAACTTTAACGTATAAAATAATCCATTGACATTATTGGTTACAGATATCATAACTCAAAATTTCCATCCAATCCCTTGTTTCTCAAAAAGTAGTATCACTCCGGACTCTCCTTTTGAGACCCACTAGTCAGCAAGGAGATCCAGTAAACAGATTACAATAATCTTTTTTGTCCATCATACATATCTTTTCACGACATACGCATGGGTGTCCTTGGCAGCGTGAGCCCGTGCATCGCTTGGTCACTGTCGGCTTCTTCACCAGGGAGGCTCCCCATTGGCCTCTACACCAGCCCTGTCTCCTTTAGCGCCACCAGCTCGCCCTGCAGTAGTGCCAGAGAACCCCCCCAGATCAACACGGCGACGGCCTTCTTCTTTTTTCTGTTTGCAGCTACCGACTTCACCACACCATTCGCCAACCCTCCAGAAGGTGCGCTGGCGGCCACCTAAAGCTCCATGTGGCCTTCAATTTTATGGCCACGTCAATATTATAATTAATTTTTTTCTTTATTTTCCCAGTCCTAAAGATGGCCACCCTCACTTCATTCACACTCATATCTCAAGGGACCTTGGCCCCTCTTTCCTATTAATTGCCCTTCATGCCATACCTTACCAAGATGCAGCATACGAGAGCCCGCTCATTTCTTTGGGGACGCGTACACACCGAGACGGCCATCAAGCAGCTAAAGTCACCCCTGCTGACCTTACTCCAGACGGACCTGCACGAGCCTTAAACCAAAAGCATCCACCCAGAGCATCTGGCAACGCATTCAAAAACCAAGCTCTTCACAACTGCCAAGCATCCGTATGTACACTAGCCAAAAAGATCACTCAAAAAAATGCCTGACATCTGGCAAGATGTCAAAAAATGATGGCATAAACCAGATAGTTGCTGAGAATCTTGATAAGAACAACTTCCATGCTTGGAGGTTCAGGTTGACAAATTTCTTGATGGGAAAGGTTACTAGGACTACATAGAAGGTGAGCATGAAGAGGCACCGAAGATATCAGAGAATCTGACTGCCTACAGATGTGAAAGAGTTCAAGGATTGGGCACATACAAGATGCCAAGTCCCCCAAGGAGGTGTGGGACACCTTGGTAAAACTCTATGAAGAAATGAATACCAAGGCACGAAAGATACAGTTGAAGAATGAACATACAATGGAGAAAAAGAGTATGTCTGTGAATGACTATGCATTGAAGATAAAGGGTATTGCGGAATCCCTTGCATCTATTGGCGTTTCAGTATAGTGATGATGAGATAAGGTGGAAGTCTGTCTACGTGGTCTCGGGCCACAATACAAGGCGTTCAAGACGTCTATTCAGACTCGAGAAAACATTCCCAATTTCATAGATTTGGTGTCTATGTTGATTATAGAAGAGAAGAGCTTGAGTGAAGACCAACATCCTTCACAAAACAAAAACAGTTCAGAGCAACATGCCTTCTACACAAGTTCAGGAAGAGGACAAGGTACAGGAGGCCGTGGGACGCGGCCAAGGAAAGGTGGCCGAACAGGTAATCAAAATTATGGCTAGCAGCAGCAACAACAACAGTCCCAGAATTCACAACAATAACAAAACGCATGTGGAAGAGGCCAATTGAGAGGCAGAGGGAGTCAAAGAGGTAGTGGAAATTAGCAAAGGCAGTATAATGATACACATGGATGCTTTTATTATGGTAAGCTTGGACATGTGCAGGCAGATTGTTATAAGAAGCAAGTTGAAATGCAAAATGGAAAATTGTAGCAAAACAACTATGCATCCTCGAGTAGAAACAATGAGGATAATGAAAGGTTATTTGTTATGCAGCATGTCGTTAATGCCATGTCTGAAAATGTTGAAGCAACACATAAAGATGATGTATGGTACGTTGATTCAGGTGCTTCGAACCACATGACAAGTCATGGGGAGTGGTTCAAGGAGATGAAAAACCTTGAAAGACCAAGTTTTGTGAAAACAAGGGATGACACTGCTCATCCAATTGCCCATGTTGGAGATGTGCCATTGTCTATGCAGGATGGCAAAGTGAAGTACCTTGCAGATGTACTTCATGTTCCGAACATAACAAAGAATCTGGTTTTAGTTGGCCAGATGATTGAGCAAGGTTTGCAGGTTCGGTTTAATCCTGATGGTTATTATGTTGAAGACTTTAAAGACAAGTGCAGGTTGGTTGCAAAAGGCAACAGAGTGGGGAGAATGTTTACATTGAATGTAAACATGCCTGAAGTGAGTGCTGTTATGTTTGCAAATGGTTCAGGAATTGTTACAGACACAAACATTTGGCATAAAAGAATTGGACATGTGAATGTGCAGAGAATGAAGTCTATGCAGACTAAAGGAATTATGATAGGGCTGCCAAAGTTTAAAGTTGAAGGTATGCAGAAAATATGTGAAGCATGCCAATTTGGAAAGCAAACAAAGCATGTATTTCCACGTGACAGAAATGTGAGCAAAAATACACTAGATGTTGTGCATTCAGATGTATGGGGTCCTACAAAGACCATGTCTATGGGAGGCTGCTGTTGCTGCAGTTATTATGAGACATTTATTGATGAGCATACAAGGAAAGTGTGGGTATACTTCATGAAGGAGAAGGTTGAGGTGTTCAGTCATTTTCAGAATTTCAGAGTTATGGTTAAAAAGCAAATAGGGAAATATGTAAAGTGCTAAGGTCAGATGGAGGGGGAGAGTACTTCTCCAATGAGTTCTTTGAATTTTTTAAGAAGAATGGTATTCGGAGATAGTTTACATGCAGATACACTCCGCAACAAAATGGAGTTGGGTATTCCCTTGAGCAAAAGGGATACAGGTGTTATAACCCTTGCTACACGTGAATTGAGGGTGAGCAGGGATGTTGTTTTTGATGAGATGAGTAGTTGGTATGCTGCTGAAAAAGAAGCTGTTGGGGCTGATGTGAGTGGAAATGTGGTTGCACAGAATGCAAGTCAGCAATCACAATCTTTGAGTAGACCAGGAGAGTCCTCATCTAGTGGTTCAGCTGATAGACCATGGAGTGGCAGGATGCATCATAATACCACTCCTGCAAATGTGATTAGTACATCACATAAAGGCAAAGAGAAAAAAGTGGTTGAGCCCCTTAGTATACCTGACATTTCTGCAGGGCATTCTCATGTTGATGGAGAGTCTAGTGGCTCAAAGATGAGCCTTGATGAGGATCTTGGGATACCAGCTATGAGAACACCTGGTGTAAAGAAGGCTATGGAAGCCATGGATGCAAAGCTGCAAAGATATGGGGGTGAAAGCATGTATAGGTGGTACCACTTTTTTCACCTTTTGGTGGTATCACCAATAGCCCCTAAAAGGAGGGAAGTTTAGTGTTTTTAAAATTATGTATATGGAAAATAGTGGGCCATCATAATATTAATTGGGCCCCCCTCTTCAAAGCATGCAATGATTTGGCGCCCCCCTTCTCTTAATATGGAAAATAGTGGGCCATCATGAAAAGGAAACGGGCCACCCTCCTTTAAGCATGCATTGATTTGGCCTGTCGCGCGTGCCCACCTTCTCCCTCTACTCCTCTTCTCCCTCTACTCTGTTCTTGCATTCCCTCTCACACTAAGGGAGCTTCCTGCCCATTCATCCCTCTGCTGCCTCGCATCACTCACGGTTTCACCGTTTCACAGTCGTGTGCGTAGAGATGAGTGATCCCACCCCCAAGAAGAACACCCCCCTTAGGAGGTGCAAGAGACCCTTTGCGGATGCTGACTCAGTCGTGCAGACCCCTTCACCGATATACCAGAGCAAGGTGAAGCTTCCCAGACAATATCCAACAGGAAAGTCCGCTCGGAAAGGTATTATGCTCCTCTTCCATGTCTGCTACATGAACATATCCTTCTTACACATCTCTTCTATTGGCTTTTGTTTGCACATTGTTTCCCTGTCAATGCATGCTCCCCTTGAGAACTAACGTTTGCTTGTTCTCTTATTGCTAGCGTCATCTGAGTACGTAAAGCTCTCCCATTTGGCAAGCTGCCCAAAGACCTTACTGTCGAGGATTTGCCACCTGAGGAGTGGCTGACTATCTTCAAAGTTCCCGAAAAGAAGAAGACAAAGGTCTTCCTGCATATGGTGCAAGACCACCTATACGATGCTTGTCGTCTTTTGTTTCAGAAAGTGTACCAGGCTGCCCCCTCTAATGGGGAACTAATGACAAAGTTTGCTAGGGGGTTTGCCTTTGAGAATTGTGCAGCTGCTAAATCTCAACCCGAAAGTCACAAGATTGCATGGGTTGTGGGGGTGGTATGGTCTTGGAGAATGTGAAGGCTCAACAGGGAGGTTTGAATCGCAAAGTGAGGAAGTTCATGTCCGATTACAGTGTTTCTATCTTATATGGACAAACAGAGCATGCTGTTGACTCCTATGCCTTGACAGTGTCTAATCACCCTGCAAAACCGATTGAGGTTGCATCCCAGCCCCTATACATAGAATGGTTAGGTAGAATTGCAGAAGATCTTGATGGGTAGGCCCATATTGCTGAAGCAAAGGTTGGTTCTGCTAAATTGGTCTTAGCAGAGAAGAGGGATTTGTGGCTACGCAACGAAGGCACCTATTTGGCCTATGCCCCGATTATAGTAGAGATGGAGAGACTTAGAGCAGACATGGAGATTTTAAAAGCATCTCCCCTAGAAAATTAAGCTCTCATTCTGAAGAAGGAAGCTGAGATAGGAGTGCTGGAGAGGGTGGTCTCAGTGGCTTCTGGTGTGCTGTGACGTGTACTGCAGAGATGAAGGAGGAGGTGTCCACTATACAGGTACTTTTGAAAACTCAAGCATTTTCCTATCCTTTAAGTAGTGGTCCAAGCACTTGCAAGTGATATATGCACTTGCAAGTGATTTAAGCACTTGAAAGTGCTCATACATTTACACCACTTGCAAGTGCTTGTCTCGCTTGCAAGTGCTTAGAGGTCATCGAGTTCATAGAACACTCATAAGTATTGAGACCACTTGCAAGTGCTGAGACCACTACCAAGTGTTATACCACTGTAAGTGCTTACATCACTATAGCAAGTGCATAGATATCATGCAAGTTCGTAGAAGTTTAACAAGTGCTTAGACAACTTGAAGGTGCTAAGACCACTTGCAAGTGGTCATACCTTTTGCAAGTGGTCATACCACTTGCAAGTGTTCATGCCTTTTGCAAGTTCTAAGACCACTTGCAAGTGCTAAGGCCACTTGCAAGTGTTCATGCCTTTTGCAAGTTCTAAGACCACTTGCAAGTGTTCATACTACTTGCAAGTGTTCATACCACTTGTTTGCAAAGTGCCTAGGCCACTAGCGAAGTTTAAGACCACTTGCAAGTGTTCATACTACTTGCAAGTGCCTAGGCCACTAGCGAAGTTCAAGACCACTTGCAAGTGTTCATACCGCTTTCAAGTGCTCATACCACTTGCAAGTGCTTAGACCACTTGAAGGTGCTAAGACCACTTGCCATACCACTTGCAAGTGCTAAGGCCACTTGTAAGCCATGCCTTTTGCAAGTTCTAAGACCACTTGCAAGTGTTCATACCACTTGCAAGTGCCTAGGTCACTAGCAAAGTTCAAGACCACTTGCAAGTGTTCATACCGCTTTCAAGTGCTCATACCACTTGCAAGTGCTTAGACCACTTGAAGGTGCAAAGACCACTTGCAACAAGTGGTCATACCACTTGCAAGTGCTAAGGCCACTTGTAAGTGTTCATGCCTTTTGCAAGTTCTAAGACCACTTGCAAGTGTTCATACCACTTGCAAGTGTTCATACCACTTGCAAGTGCCTAGACCACTAGCGAAGTTCAATACCACTTGCAAGTGTTCATACCGCTTTCAAGTGCTCATACCACTTGCAAGTGCTTAAAACACTAGCAAAAGCACAAAGCACGTACAATTTCTAAGACCTTTAATAGGTTCTTAGAACACTTGGAAGAGCTACTTGCCAGTGATTGCATCATTTGCAAGTGCTTAGACCACTCACTGGTCCTTAGACCTTAGGGCACTGCACAGACCACTAACAGGTGCTCAAACCACTTACACATGCTTAAAAGTTCTGATGGCTGGTTGTTTTTCATTATGTGCAGGCTTCGGTTGAGGAAATGGAGCATGTGTTATGTGAGTTGAGAAGACAGGCCTCCTTCGTGAAGGAGGCATGCACTTTCTTGAAGAGAGAGGGGAGAGCCCTTCTAGTGCCTACCCCGCCTGCAAGTCTGTCCTAGGTGCTGAAACTGTCCTCATTGGTGGATCTTGTGTGGCCTGTGGCCAATTGCTGTCAAGCAAACATGCGGCCGTCGTTTATTATCTGCCATGTGCCCACAAGTACCACCCCTTTTGCTTTTCCATTGTCTGTGCGACTGAGCCCAAGTGCATTGTTCCGGACTGTTCATGGGAGATACCACTTGTAGCAAGATGTTGGGCACTTGGGAATGCATATGAGGAGTCCATAGGTAAGGCATGCCTCTTTCATAGGACAGGATTCATGCTACTTTTGATATGTACAGTAATTGTCTGTTATGTCGTCTCAGGTGGGCAAGGGGGTGGACCAGCCACTTCCACCTCGTCCATGCATGATGTGGATGCCCCCTTCGACCTAGACACCTTGATGATGAAATACAAAAACATGGTGGGTGGTTGTAGTCTGTCTGCTGAAAAAACTGATGTGCTTGGTGACACCTGGTTCTGAGATCACACAAGGTAATTTTGGTTGCTGTAACATGTTATCCTCAGACATGATTATCCATGATCATTGTGATCATATTAACTACCTATGCTCCTAACTTGATTTTCTATTTCTATCCCAGGTAGTACTGATGTCATTAAGACATTAAGTCATGTTAGTGCTCCAACTAGAGAGCCAAGCCACGTCGACAAAGGTGTACATACTGAAGAGGAGTTGGACCCAGATATGGAAGAGACCCTCCAATTTGTTTTGCAGGAGAGCTGCGAAAGAAGAAGAAACCTCTTCGGGACCCCAAGAAAAGTACTAACCCAATTTTCCCCAAAGCCCAAGCATGCAAGAAGCTTTAGCTTCTTGCAACTTTGTAGCTTTTTTCTCATGCAAGCCGCATTATTTTGCGGCAATATAATATATAAGTCCTTTGTCTCAGTGTCTGTGCGTGTCCTGACCATCTTAATTGTTGTGCATGTAGTTAAAATTCAAGTTGTTGGCTCGAAAACCCTACCACCCCCACTGATGAGGTAGAGCACATTGAGCACTGTCCTCCACGCTATCAGTTTCGACGCTTCAATGACTCTTGAGACCTGGCAGTTGTTGTTGACTTCAACAAGGTTCTTTTGTGCACATGCACGAATAAGCGCAGGACAGAGATTCCCCCAAATGTCTCAACGCTGTACTTTTCCAAAGTCTGTGAGGATGAGAACATCACCTATTATGTACGGCAGGATGCAGAGGTGTTCTTACTTGCGTTGAGTCAGGTTGTAGAGGTATTTGTGTGGCCCTCCCACAGTGGCAGGGAATTAGAGACAGCCATGGATAAGTACCTGCCTCAAGTCAAGAAATGCATGAGTGGCTGGCTGTCGCAAACCGCTTGCCATGTTTGCACTTGGCGTTTTGATATTCCTTCTAGGCCAATGTTCTTGAAAAACCTGGATACCTTTTGGCATCTTTTCCCGAAATTCAATAAGACAAATACACTTGTACTAGATGACTCATTGTATAAAATGTACTCTAATGATCCTGCATGCTATGTGATCCTTCCTGAAGTGGAGAAGCAGACTGAGGGGCAGTGGGAAAAATTTTTCAAACAGGATGTGGCTGACTTTGTGTTGCAGTGGGCAGAGTGCTGACAGAGCAAAAACTATCAGAGAGTGCCCTTTTGATGTCAGGGATGATGCCTTGCAAACAACGGTCGAATTGGAGAATCGTGCGGAACAATGTTGAGGAAATGAAAGAAATTGAAGCCCCCAACCTAGATCCTAAAGAAAGAAAGTATAAGCGTCCAAAGAGTAAAACAACAAATTAGAAGTGCTTTTGCAGGAATTTTTTCCATTGTACAGAGGGCTGCCTGTAGCCCCTTCACTGCCATGACACCATGCCCTTACTGTGTAGCTTAATGTGCTCTGACACCGTGCCTTTATTGTGTGGCTAACTTCCAACACTCCTTGACATATATACAAACACAAATGGTTTTGACCTTGGAACGATTTTGTGTCGATCTGGTGTCATTTTCTTTAGTTTATACTGTGGTTGCATTTTGTGGACTCTTAAGAAAGTGATGGTTTGAAAGTGCTTGTCTAGGTATTGAAGTGCTTGTCAAGTGGTTTAAAAGTGCTGGTCAAGTGGTTTGAAAGTGCTTGTCAAGTGGTTTGAAAGTGCTTGTCATGTGGTTTGAAAGTGCTTGTCTAGGTATTGAAGTGCTTGTCAAGTGGTTTGAAAGTGCTTGTCCAGGTACTGAAGTGCTTGATAAGAATTTATCAAGTGGTCTAAAAGTACTAAACATGTGCTTGTCTAGGTAGTACTAGAAAGTGCTTGACAAGAATTTATCAAGTGGTCTGAAAGTACTAAACATGTGCTTGTCTAGATACTAAAAGTGCTTGTCCAGGTACTGAAGTGCTTGACAAGAATTTATCAAGTGGTCTGAAAGTACTAAACATGTGCTTGTCTAGGTACTAGAAAGTGCTTGACAAGAATTTATCAAGGTGCTTAAAGTGCTTGTCAAGTGGTCTGGAATGCTTGTCTAGGTACTAAAAGTACCTGACAGGTGCTTACAATGTGGCCTCCAAGTGCTTGTCAAGTGCTTGTGTAGGAACTTCAATTGTTTGGGAAGTGCTGGTCAAGTGGTCTGAAAGTGCTTGTCTAGTTACTTAAAGTGCTTGTTTAGGTACTTAAAGTGCTTTTCAAGTTCTGAAAGTGCTTGTGTAGATCCTAGAAGTGCTTGTGTAGGTACTAGAAGTGCTTGTCAAGTGGTCTTAAAGTGCTTGTCTACTACTGAAGTTTGAAAGTGCTGTCAAAGAGTTGAACGTGCGAAATAGTGCTTCTTGGGAGGACGCATTGTGCTAGCTTGAAAGTTAGAACTTACAAGTTCTCCTCTGGGAGCATACTATTATAGATTTGTTCAAATACATCATTTGACAATTCATATACATTAGGCTCACCTTCTACCGACAAGCACATCGGAAACCTCATGCATCGCAGCAGGTAGGAGTAGATAAAAGCAGGGGGCTTGTCATCCAAAAGAACGTAGGTGTCATCTTGGCCATTTACCTTATCGTAGAAGAGTCCCTCGATGACAAATGAGTTCTTTTGAATACGGTTATGCCATTTATCCCTTTCAGATTTGATGGTCAAGCGCTTGGTTTTAGTGCACTTCAAGCTGTAGAAGTCTGCACTTGGCTCTTCTGCATTCACTACGAAGTTTTGGCCAACCATCAAGGCATCACTTCGGTCGTCATGGTGGCCAGCATACATGGGGGCTCTTGGTAACTCATCATCGTTGGATGCTTCTCCATCATTTTGAACATTGACAGTCGGTTGTATTCGCAAGTACTGCCACATCTCAACGTGGTCCTCCATTGGCCTTTCATGCACGCATGGCAAAAGCAGGACAATGGTCTGCACCGTAGCCCGTGCATATCTGATTGACTGTAGCCATTGACACAGTGGAAGGATCGAGACCCTTTGATCTGCATGTAATCCCACTCTCTCTATCTCTGTCTACATCATCAAGCTTGACCTCCCAGAATCTACGATCGACTATCTTTCCTGTCACAATGGACATTCTTTCTTGAGGGTTGCGTTGAGGAATGCCACCACACTTGAAGCGTTATGTAACACCCATCCATCAGATTTCAGCTGCTCCTGTGTGAGAGCTCTTTTGAGCACCGCACCAGCCCCATCGTGTTTGCCCTTCCTATGGCCAGATGCAAAGAAATCGTGCATCATCTCAATACCTATCATATTGAAGTATCGGGCTACAAAATAGAAAGGGCGCCTTGCTTTGAATTGTGAAGCAGCGCCATCAGACCACACCGAGTGTCGCTTGCCACTCATTGTGCAAAATAAAGCAGTGCTACACAAACAAAGTGTTGTGGATTTTGTCATCAGAGATGTAGAAGTGGGTTGTCTTCCGAATGGTACCAAGCACATCACGCAGGTACGAAATGTGTGTTGCATGACGAATGAAGATCAATACAAGGATGCAACAAAAAAGACACTTAGGGCTCTTGAAAAGAGTTCCACGTTGTAGATGAATGTGGGAGAGGGCTTGACAATGATCCCACATGGGAACTTTTGGGAGTTCTAGAATTTTTGTATAAAAGGTGGCCCATTTGAGAGCTAGGGAAGACTCTTTGGTCATTTGGTTGAGAGGCTCATAGAGAGAGCTTGCTCCATAGCTCCATCTCATGTGCTCTCCCAAGGCTCTCCATCTCCATTCTTGCTTCAATCTTGTACTCTCTATTCTCTACATTTTCAATGATATGAGGTTTTGGTCTACACACTTGCTAATCTAGATTTCTTAATGATGTTTTGATTTGTGAGTTGTAGAGTGCATGTGATGAAGCTTGTGCATGAAATGATGTGTAGTTGAGGCTTGTGTGATAGCTCTTTGCATGTTAGATTCTTTGCATAAGTTGCATTTTTGTGCTTAAGTGTAGCCTAATCTTGATGCTTTGATTATGTTAGATTGATTGCTTGAGTGATGAAGAAGGATTGAGTAGGACTAGAAGTCATTAGTGTGTGGTTAACTCATCTTCTCCCATTCGGGATAGCCTCTATGCGCTAACCGGGTTGCATTCACGGATTGACAAAGTGTGTGGGTTGGAGTGTAGCCTCCGCTATGCTATGATGTCCCAAACAATGGCGCCGCTGTCGGGAACGCACACCTAAGTTAGTGAAGGGTGTTAACCATTACTTCTTACTAAGTGCTCCATTGATTACAAAATCGTGGATTAGGGTAGATAAGAGTAGAGTTTGCAAGGGCATTGAGTGTGTGATCTCAAGGGCGCCTTGTGTGTTTTCGGTTTTTTGATTAGAAGCAAAAAAAAAACAAAATTAATTAAAACCTCATTAGGACCTCAATGGAAGGCTTCTTGGGCCCTTTTATTTGGCAGTTTAAGGGAGTCAAACCTTTTCTCTTAAGAAGAAACGTTTTCTAATTAGAAGCTTCAAAACGGTTACTTTATTTGAATTTGAATTTTGGGAAAAAATTGAATTTAAAATCTAGCGGATAAAACCATATCATGTAACATGAAAACTGTGAGAAGGCAACAAGTAGCCTCAAGGTAATCCTAGAGTTTGAGATGTATATATCCCTTCATTCTTATCTAATATCTCAGAAAAGAAGCTTAGATTGCTATAGTCTTTCGGAAGAAGAGACCAAAACTCCATAGCTTTTCTTTTAGAGAAAGAATAGTATGCCATAGCCCTGTAAGAGAAGGCTATTTTGCCATAGATCTTAGAAAGAGACAAGAGTCACAGTATGAGTAAGAGGAGATAAAGCTTGGAGATGATTGGATGATTTCAATCATAAGAGAAGGTATTAGAAGACTCTATATTCTAAAGCTCTTGTTAATAACGAGCAAAGGCAACGATAAACGACAAATTTCTATAAGGTATATACATATTTTATTTTTCATTTACATATCATTCTTAGGGGTTGAGGTATGGCCCCGGATTCTCTATTGATTGCTACAATAATCTATTTGATTGATTTACCATTTAAAGTTTGTGCTCTTTTAAGCAATAGCATATGCCTGAATAAAGAATGTCTTATCGCAATCTCAAGTTGAAATGCTAAAATCTTTGTGAAAAGGATTGTTTTCTTGAGAAGGTAACATGGATTCTAGTACTATGGTTTAGTTGAATAAATGGATTGCTATCTTGGTTAAATTAAGGTACAGGTATAACTTCTCCCTGCCTTGACGCTGCCCGGGCCCGTTCTTGTGCTTGTGTAGCCGGACGGCGGAGACGTTAGTAAGGCCCGGAGTTGGCCCATGGTATCCCTCATACCATTGGGAGAATGAGGTTTGCCGATTGAGGCAAGTGATTGTGATGATGCTGCCTAGTTCTGAGGGCCCAGGCTAGTGCGGTGAATTAGCCCACCCTAGTGCGCAGATATCCCTCTGAGGGGCGGGAGGATCAAGCGATGGAGCCTGAGAGGGCGACAGGCCGGCTTGAGTCCTCGCCAGCGGCCGACGATGAGGTGTATGGTCCCGTAGGGTTTTGCCCAGCATGTGGAGGCTGGAAGGCCGAATTCTAGATCATGAAAAGAATAAGAGAGCCACCTTGGCTTGTATGAAATTGATTCATGTTTAACTTTGTTTTTATAAATCTTGTCTTTGGTATGATTGTATTGTAGAAAAAGGCTGTTTTAACAAACCTTGTGAAAAGGGTCTTAATTAAGGAACATGTTTGTTTATGTCAAACAGTGTGGTAGGATTAATTAGAAAACAAATTGATGCGTGAGTAGGGTGGAAAGTGGGAGAATGGAATGCCCTGACGACACCATCCTACGGACGGGTAGACCCGATTAGTCGGGTAGCTTTCCAACAGATTAAGTGAAAGCCCTACGCTAGATAAATAGGTTCTCGGGCAACTCTATTCTAGAAGACTAGGTCAGCGGGCTGTGCCTTGCATGGATGAGGAAAAAAGCGTTGACTCTAGAAATCAAGTCTTGTAGTTGCCCAATTTATGTGATCAATTACCCTATGGGTGATTTGATTTTTGAAGACCACGCTCCCCCTGCGGGATAGAACTAGGTCTTACCTATGAATCGTATCCTTGAATCTCTGCATGGTCAAGGTGTCGATGAGTAGGAAATTTTCTCCAAGTTTAGACTTAGTGGACTATCTTAAGTGTTTCCCCTATTTGTGGAAGGGGGGAACCTTACAAGTGGTATCAGAGCCGATCTTAGTTCCTAGGATTTGTTTTTCAAAGGTTAACTGTCAAGGGATTAAAACAAGTGATTGTTTATCATATGAAGACGAATCAATCATCTCTACTGGCCATAGAAGTGATTTGAATATCCTCACATGTTGAGATAATCATCTTATGAAATTGTGCTTGTATCTTGGAGGTGCACACGCAAGATATTTGTACAATAAATTTGAGAAATAAGATTGGGAAGAAAACCTTTTGTGAGGAAAAATATAGGGTGATCAAATTAAGAAACTAGTGAGAGATTGAATGACTAGAAGGATAGACTGAATGACTAGAAGGATAGACCGAAACTTGTTTAGAGAGATTTTCAGGATATATCTCATTAGTTCGCATATTATAAATTATTAAGATTATAACTCCATTAAGGTTTGAATAGTTGATGTGTGAATGTCATCCATTGGATGCTTTACACTAGGACGATCATCCAAGATCTAGAACCCATCTTAGACAAACATGGGTCTAAATTCGGATGTGTAATTCCCAGAGGATCATGCTCTTAGATATGTTAATCCCAAGATACTAGATGTGTAATTTTCATAAAACGAATCATCTTAGACATGTTAATCCTGATAATCTTTGGATGTGTCAATCCCAAGGCACCAAATGTGATTCTCAAAAAAATGAAGATCTCACATATATTAATCCAGAGTGCCTTTAGATGTGATGCTATGATAAGTATTTGATAGTTTTGAGCTTTTCATGGATACAATGAAAGAAGCAAGTTCACCTTTGCTCGTCTAAAAAATTGTAAGAGATGCCGAATTAGTTGGAAGCATTGTTGTCAATCTAACTACTGGAGCTAGAATCACTTATGAGATGCCATGAAAGTACACCTTCGTGAAAGGTTTTGTCCTCTAGGATTTCAAGAGGATAAAATAAATGAATTTTTGAAGCTAACCCAAGAAAGGAAGACCCTAAAAGAATACCACCAAAAATTTGTTGAACTTCTCCGATTTGCTCCAGAGATGGATGAGGTAACTCTTCTCCATCAATTCATTTGGAAGCTTAATCTACCTTTGAATAACCTCATCAAGAATACAAAACCATCCTCTATTTCAGAAGCCATAATTATAGCCAGAGACTGTGATAAAGTTTTTTTATACAAAGTGTCGAGAAGGACATGAGTCCTTCCATGTTAATCAAGAAGAGGTCCCCTAATTCAAGAGGAACGTCAAGTCCACTCTTGGCTACAAGGAATCATGAGCTAGAGCAAAAATTAGGTCAAGAAATAGGGATAGCAGGGTTAAAGATAACCGAATTCAACAAGTATTTCTATAAGTAAATAGAAGAGGATTGGTGCAAGATTTATGTGAAGTAATGTGCATGATGAATAGAGGTATTCTACAAGATGATACTAAGATTATGAAATTGCTATCATAGGTTAGATTGCGTAAAGGATTGATTCCCTTACATTTTTCCATGAAAATTTGTTAAGTACTATATTATATGGGGGTATAGAATAAGGAATTCGAAGGTTCATACCATATGAGAGGTATATGGATACATGAAATTAGAATAATAAAGATCTTTTGGAGGCACAACAAAAGGACACCAATTTGAAAGAGACAGGAGGATTTACTTAGATACTACCCCAGCTCGCGAGATGAGGACATCTCGAATCTTTTAAGTGGGGGAGATTGTAACGTCCCTCCCAAGCCATGTATGTATGTGTCTCTTTTAATATAGATTTCAATAAGAAAAGAGAGTGTAATTAAAAAGAGTGAGACAATAAGACTAGAAACATTAGAAAAGTGTTAGAATAAAAATATTAGCTCCAAAAATCCTAAAAGAAATAAGAACATAAGAATAGTTCTATTAAGAGATAAGTATCCCCAAAAATAGAGTTTCTATTTTAGGTGATAAGAGGTCATATTTAGAGTACTTTTACACATTTAGAGTCCATGCATACTAAAAATGTGGAAAAACAACGCGTTTCTAAAGATGGTGCGTTTGCGGCTATATACAGACGTTTTTGCCTATTCTGCCTGCGCTGGCTTGTAGACTAGATGCCTTCCCGTTCTTTTGACTGGTTACATGACCATATTCTGAGTTTTTATCAGAGAGTTATGGTCGAAACAGTTTGCTGTTTCTGTCAGGGTCTCTACATAGAGAAAACTGTGAGAAGGCAACAAGTAGCCTCAAGGTAATCCTAGAGTTTGAGATGTATATATCCCTTCATTCTTATCTAATATCTCAGAAAAGAAGCTTAGATTGCTATAGTCTTTCGGAAGAAGAGACCAAAACTCCATAGCTTTTCTTTTAGAGAAAGAATAGTATGCCATAGCCCTGTAAGAGAAGGCTATTTTGCCATAGATCTTAGAAAGAGACAAGAGTCACAGTATGAGTAAGAGGAGATAAAGCTTGGAGATGATTGGATGATTTCAATCATAAGAGAAGGTATTAGAAGACTCTATATTCTAAAGCTCTTGTTAATAACGAGCAAAGGCAACGATAAACGACAAATTTCTATAAGGTATATACATATTTTATTTTTCATTTACATATCATTCTTAGGGGTTGAGGTATGGCCCCGGATTCTCTATTGATTGCTACAATAATCTATTTGATTGATTTACCATTTAAAGTTTGTGCTCTTTTAAGCAATAGCATATGCCTAAATAAAGAATGTCTTATCGCAATCTCAAGTTGAAATGCTAAAATCTTTGTGAAAAGGATTGTTTTCTTGAGAAGGTAACATGGATTCTAGTACTATGGTTTAGTTGAATAAATGGATTGCTATCTTGGTTAAATTAAGGTACAGGTATAACTTCTCCCTGCCTTGACGCTGCCCCGTTCTTGTGCTTGTGTAGCCGGACGGCGGAGACGTTAGTAAGGCCCGGAGTTGGCCCATGGTATCCCTCATACCATTGGGAGAATGAGGTTTGCCGATTGAGGCAAGTGATTGTGATGATGCTGCCTAGTTCTGAGGGCCCAGGCTAGTGCGGTGAATTAGCCCACCCTAGTGCGCAGACATCCCTCTGAGGGGCGGGAGGATCAAGCGATCGAGCCTGAGAGGGCGACAGGCCCGCTTGAGTCCTCGCCAGCGGCCGACGATGAGGTGTATGGTCCCGTAGGGTTTTGCCCAGCATGTGGAGGCTGGAAGGCCGAATTCTAGATCATCGACGGTATAAAGGAAAAGAATAAGAGAGCCACCTTGGCTTGTATGAAATTGATTCATATTTAACTTTGTTTTTATAAATCTTGTCTTTGGTATGATTGTATTGTAGAAAAAGGCTGTTTTAACAAACCTTGTGAAAAGGGTCTTAATTAAGGAACATGTTTGTTTATGTCAAACAGTGTGGTAGGATTAATTAGAAAACAAATTGATGCGTGAGTAGGGTGGAAAGTGGGAGGATGGAATGCCCTGACGACACCATCCTACGGACGGGTGGACCCGATTAGTCGGGTAGCTTTCCAACAGATTAAGTGAAAGCCCTACGCTAGATAAACAGGTTCTCGGGCAACTCTATTCTAGAAGACTAGGTCAGCGGCTGTGCCTTGCATGGATGAGGAAAAAAGCGTTGACTCTAGAAATCAAGTCTTGTAGTTGCCCAATTTATGTGATCAATTACCCTATGGGTGATTTGATTTTTGAAGACCACGCTCCCCCTGCGGGATAGAACTAGGTCTTACCTATGAATCGTATCCTTGAATCTCTGCATGGCCAAGGTGTCGATGAGTAGGAAATTTTCTCCAAGTTTAGACTTAGTGGACTATCTTAAGTGTTTCCCCTATTTGTGGAAGGGGGGAACCTTACAACCAGATTGGAACCAAATCTTTCATGTCCATATTGATGCTTCAAACTTTGCAATTGGATGTATTTTGGCTCAATCGGGAGAACATAATAAGGATTTCCCAATCTCATATGCTAGTCGATAGCTGAATAATGCTGAGAAGAATTACACCACAACAGAAAGAGAAGGATTGTCCATGATATATGCAGTGAAAAAGTTTCGCCATTACCTTTTGGTGGCAAACAAATTCATATTTTTTGTGGACCATCAAGCATTGCTATATTTGGTGAATAAGCCTTGTGCAACTGGAAGGATAGTAAGGTGGTTTATCATCCTTCTTGAGTTTGATTTTGAAGTTGCAGTTCGAAAAGGAACAACTCATCTAAGGGCAAATCATTTGTCTCGAATCACCTCTGGCGAAGATCCTGTGTGGGTGTGGATGATGATATGTTAGATTCAACACTTTTCCTTATAGAGACAGCTCCTAAATGGTCTGAATCCATTTTAGAAATTCTGACAAGTGGGCAGATACAACTAGCGGGTCCTAATGTGGACCTATGGCAACCATTCAAGTTAATCTCAGGGAGATTATATCGTCAGGGTAATGATGGAGTGTTGCGGCTTATACCTAACCCCGACCAATATGAGGAGATCTTGGAATGGGCACATGCAGGTATCGATGGAATCCATGCATCAGCTACTACTTGTGTGCGACGTATCTCTCAGGATGGGCAATGGTGGCCTACCATGCATGCAGATGCTGAAACATTTGTTCATAACTGTGCTTCATGTAAAATTCAGAAGCCAATTCATAATGTCACATTATTCCAAATTTCAACTACACCAAGTTGGAGTAAGTATGTTGTAGACTATCTTCAGCATGGTCATACGGATCAAAAAATTCCTAAACATCGAAAGCATGCTATTAAAATTGAAGCGGCAAACTATATGCTGATAGAGGGCCAACTCTATAAGAGGGGCAAGGATGGCAACTTACGCATGTGTGTATGTGAAGCTGACTATCTGAAAATCTTAACTCATGCACATGTAGGTGTTGGTGGTGGACACTTTTCTGGCAATACCACAGCTAAGTTGATTAGGTGGTCTGGGATTTGGTGGCCAACCTTACAAATGGATGCCGAAGAATATGTGAAACGTTGTGACGATTGTCAAAGGACCAAACCTCCCATCACAAAGGACAATATGCCATTGCGGCCTATGTTAAGCACACGTGCTTTTGCAAAATGGGGTATTGATTTTGTCGGTCCCCATTAAACCTCCAGCTCGTAACATGCATGCAGAATATATTATAGTCGCAACCCACTATTTGACCAAATGGGTAGAGGCAAAGGCAGCAGTCAAAAATGATGCCAGAACCACAGCCAAGTTCTTGTATGAGTATGTGTTTACACGCTATGGCTTACCTATTGAGATCGTTAGTGATCAAGGTGTACACTTTGTAAATGAAGTCATAGAATTTTTGCTTCAAGAATTTATGGTAATTCATAAGCGTTCTGCACCCTATCATCCCCAGACCAATGGACAAGCTGAGAGTACTAACAAGATTCTCTGCACAGCACTCACAAAGATTGTTGAGGGACATAGGACTGATTGGGAGCAAAAGTTGCACTCAGTTCTTTGGGCATATAGGACAGCCTATAAAACATCTGTGGGCACAACCCCATTTGAACTTGCTTTTGGGCTAGACGCAATTCTTCCCATTGAATTTCTTGTACCTACTCTACGAGTAGCTAAACAATTGGATTGGACTAGTCATGAGCTTTCACAACGCGTTGACGAATTGGAAAAGCTTGATGAGACCCGCTTATTGGCGGTAATGGGGATGTATGCCGAGAAGAGGAGACAAAAGCAATGGTATGATAGAAATATAACAACTGGCCGATTCAAAAAAGAAGACCTGGTGCTCTTGTACACACTTAAGAAGCATAAGAGAAAGCTCAAGAAACGTGGCCTAGGATCGTTTGTGATTAATGAGCTTACTCCAAGTGGTGCAGTGCGTTTAGAGACACTAGAAGGTGAGCAAATGCCTAACTTCATTAATGGAAGTCGTCTCAAGAAATACAATGAACCATTAACTGAAGCCATGCTTCAACAGATGCATGCTGCACAAACACGGAAAGAAGCACTTGACCTACTTAAACGTCAGGCTCAAGAGGAGGCTAAAGCTAGAGTTGCAAAAGCCAAGGAGCGTCGCAAAGCTTCTATGTTAGCCATACAGTTGGCTACTGATGAGCCATATGTCGAACCATTCAATATTCAAGTGTGCCTTCATCTTCATGAGACTACCTACTTTGTCTCTGCCTTAATTGACTCTGGTGCAAATTATAATGTTCTCTCGTTTGACACCTGGATAGCCTTGGGTCAACCACCACTTGTGCAAATTCCTGTGGACCTACGAAGCTTCTCAGGAGAAGATAACCCTATAGAGGGAAAATGTGTCATTATGATGACCATTCAGGATCACCAGATTCAGTGCCCTTTTTTGTGACACGTAAGTCCAAGGCAGTAGTAGAGGTTGTTCTCGGTAGATCGTGGTTAAGTGCTACCAATTGCTCATTAGATTGGAAGAATAGACAATACAAGTTGCAAATTGATTCTGATTGCATCTTGGGATCTGCTACTCCACGAGCTTTATCGTGTCAAAGGGGTAATGTTTCTACCTTACCCAACCCACAATCAAAATTTGCTCTTGAAGCTCCAAAACAAATGATGTGGATAATTGATGAGTACTCAAGTGAGGGCCATGGCTGGCATATTCCAACTACTCTAGTTGCTGCTCAAAGAAGGCCAGGCAAGAAGGAACTATCAATTTGGCTACCCAAAGATGCGTACAAACTTGTACCATCTAGTCCAGTTGCCAAACCTCCTAAAAAGCACATCATTTCCAAGCCTAAACCTCGGATTGTTACTCGATGGGTCCCAAAACATGTTCTTAAAGCACAAGGCTATCATGAGGGTGCAACAGCAATTGGGTTCCAAAATTCCATGCTTTGCTAGGGGTAACAGAGTGTTTCAGAAAGATTCCAAAAGCCACCCTTGATTTTCCATATCAGTGGGTGCAAAAGAAATCAACACAAACTCTTCAAGAAAGGAAAGGTGGCTGTGATAGCACCTACAAAACTACTTGTGTTGATCTTCCTAAAACATGTATTGAAACACCAGTTGTCCCGATTTCTCCTTGTTACACAATTCAACCATCAACTTATGTACCTACGACAAGTCCAAATGAGTCTCATTTGAGCATAGATTCTAGCATTTCAATGCCTAAATCCTCTTATCTTGCTCAAATTCTAAGACAATTGCTAAAGTTTCCACCTCTTAAAAAGGATATACCAAAAACTAAAGATAAGGCATTAACACTACAATTAAAGCTCTTTGGTAAATCAATGTTTGAATAATGTAGTTCCTTATGCCTTTAGAAGATGTGTTCTTTTTGAGATAATCTTGTTTTTGATTGGAATTGTCATGATGGATATGAGTGTTCTAAATTTCAGTGTTCTACGTCCAGATAACTCCTGATGGATATTTGGCGAGATACATGTCCACCATGCATTGACCCTGATAGTACTCGACCAGATCATCGCGGGGGTTATAGTGCTCCTCCGTTTCAAACACATTCTAGGTACTTCTATGCTCCCTTAGGTGGAAATTGCTGTGGGCATCACTTTGTCACGTTATTCTATCAACAGCATCACCCATTTCCACATTGTCAAGAGTGTGCACGGCTCGTATTAGAAGAAGCTTCACATATTTGTTGGATATGCCGCTCTTACTTTAGACGATATGGCACGGGCTTAATGAAGCAAATTGTGGGAGTTACACCCCAATGCCATAATCTTTTTAATGTGAGAATACCAGAGAGAGGACCAAATCAACGTAGATTACCTGAGGACGTTTAAGCACAACAATGGAGGGATACAAGCTTAAATGACTTGCAACCACCGATCTTGCAAGCCCTCCTTCCCCAAGCCTCAACATGTCAATATTGGATCAATATGAGTACCTATATTGCACAGTTCCAAAATCGAAACTCTCTGATTAACCTTCCCATAGAACCAATGCCATATTTTAGTGAGGAAGCACTCCTTCCTCTACCACCTTCTCCAGAGGCCGGTTTTTGTGAGGGGTTGTCTCTGCATCCTGAGGAAATTGATACCATCTTTCCAGCAGACGAGGACACGGATCCACCACCAGCGCAAGGGTAAGTTCAGTGACTCCACAATAAGATCGACAAGCCAGGACACTTTTCTCCCACTGGGTTTTTCCCCTCAGCTATATTCGGTGATTGGCACCAATAGCAAATTTTATTATTTTCTTTTCTTTTCTTGTTTGTTAATAAAAATTTTACAGAGATCTTCGCTAAAACAAGAGCATCAAACACGCCCCAATAGTCCACCTATCGTGCACACAAATTAGGAAGGGGGAGACATGCTACGCCTACAAAGATCAAGGAGGAGCAATCTGCACAAAATCAGCAATGCATCAATGCAAACGAACAACATCAATAGGGCACTACAACAGGTGTATTCAAATCTTAATCTTTATTTCTTTATGTGCTTTTATCTTTTGAATATATGGTTTGCATGTTCACACAATGTTGGCTGGTTTAAGTTTTTGATTAGTTATTAAAATATGGTGAGTGAATTCTAGACTCTTACAAGACTTAGTAAAAGATATTTCTATTTAAAGACAGTGTAGGATATATACCAAGGGAGTATGCCAAGTTCTTATGCTTTCAAGGTATATTAGTTATCCCTAGTGGTAGCTACCTCTTAGATATGAGCTAGGTGCTAGGAGTAATAAAAATTTATAAAAATTATACCCTTTTAAAAAAAAATATGTACAAAGTAAATTGAGACATGACGTGTCTACAACCATGAGAAATGCTTGGTAGGACCTGGGGTTGTCTTAGCACCTTGGGGCCGATGCCTTGGTTTCTATGGGGTGAACACTGATGTCTAAGAGCCTCAGAAAAAGACCTTTGAGGAATCTATCGCCTTGATGGATGTTGGTAGGACTCTGGGGTACACTATGGGCCCTCGAGACCGATGCCCTCATCTTCAAGGGGTCCTCCTTAGGTCATAAAAGAAAGAAAAAGGGTCTGTCGCCCTTGAGATACTTAGCGGTCTTTAGATTCTCTTGGCGGAGGTCTCTTGGCCATTGCTTGGGTCTCTTTGGGATGGAACCTTAATCTTTATCACCTTCTACACACACATCAAAAAAAAATAGAAAAAAAAAAGAGTTCCAATCACCTTTGCTCATATTTAGGAGTAGGTTTGCCACTTAGGAATAACTTACATACTTGTAGGACATTGAGACTGCGGTCATAACCAAAGCACACTTGCCTTTGCATAGCACTATCTACCACTTAAGTCTCACTTTGACTAGTCTTTACTCACCTATTTTAGGACTCATTAAAACTTTAATCAGCCTTGCACTTGTATGCTCACGTGTGAAATTATCATTGCTGGTTTTTCTTTTCTTTTCTTTTCTTTTTTTCAATAAAAGACTTTACTTGTATCCATTGTTTTTTTGTTGCAGCTCTTGCTACTACCGCACTCGAGGACGTGCGCAAAATAGGAAGGGGGGAGTGTTGCATGACGAATGAAGATCAATACAAGGATGCAACAAAAAAGACACTTAGGGCTCTTGAAAAGAGTTCCAAGTTGTAGATGAATGTGGGAGAGGGCTTGACAATGATCCCACATGGGAACTTTTGGGAGTTCTAGAATTTTTGTATAAAAGGTGGCCCATTTGAGAGCTAGGGAGGACTCTTTGGTCATTTGGTTGAGAGGCTCATAGAGAGAGCTTGCTCCATAGCTCCATCTCATGTGCTCTCCCAAGGCTCTCCATCTCCATTCTTGCTTCAATCTTGTACTCTCTATTCTCTACATTTTCAATGATATGAGGTTTTGGTCTACACACTTGCTAATCTAGATTTCTTAATGATGTTTTGATTTGTGAGTTGTAGAGTGCATGTGATGAAGCTTGTGCATGAAATGATGCTTGTGTGATAGCTCTTTGCATGTTAGATTCTTTGCATAAGTTGCATTTTTGTGCTTAAGTGTAGCCTAATCTTGATGCTTTGATTATGTTAGATTGATTGCTTGAGTGATGAAGAAGGATTGAGTAGGACTAGAAGTCATTAGTGTGTGGTTAACTCATCTTCTCCCATTCGGGATAGCCTCTATGCGCTAACCGGGTTGCATTCACGGATTGACAAAGTGTGTGGGTTGGAGTGTAGCCTCCGCTATGCTATGATGTCCCAAACAATGTGGACCAAGATTGTCACCTGAGTTGAATACCAATGCATTGACTGAATTTCATTCTGCACCTTAAAGGAGTAATTCTCTGCAAAATCCACTACTGACACCACTACATCATCTGGAAATTTATCCAAACACTCTTTGAATTGTTCAGCTTGCCATCTGGAAATTTATCCAAACACTCTTTGAATTGTTCAGCTTGCCATCTGTACTTATAATTGTGTTTGATTACATCATCTAGAAATTTATCCAAACACTCTTTGAATTGTTCAGCTTGCCATCTGTACTTATAATTGTGTTTGATTACATCATCTGGAAATTTATCCAAACACTCTTTGAATTGTTCAGCTTGCATCTGTACTTATAATTGTGTTTGATGAAGTTTCCCAATTTGCTTTGAAGCAAGGAAGTGAAAGTCCTCGGGCTGACTTGGCGAACAACAAGATCTTTCTAAGTTTTTGCTTGACCGTTCTTTCTCATCCACTTCTTGTGTAGGAACGCCATAAAAAAGCTTGACAGTCATCATAGAGATGTCATCGCTTTTTTCATGTGGACACAAGGAGATCTGTTTAATGCCACAATGTTTGCATGTACCCAAAAGACATTGTCTACGGTGATAAGCACGGTCAATGGGTTTTGGGCACAATACAGACTCCCACAGGTCTGTTAAGCTAAGAAATGTGGCATTGGAGGCCGTGCACTGTGCTGTTCCATCATGAGAACTGCAAACAAGGCACCTGCAAAACTGCATGGCCGGCCATGTAGCCCATATCTTCCCTGGCGCATTTGATTAAGAGCTTCCTTGAAGTAGACAAGCTGCACATGGTATTCACAACAACAAGTGTTGTGGTCCTTCAACTTGCATACGAAGTATGGCTTTAGACCCTCAAAACATCTTAGGGAGATCCTTATGTTAGGATGAGTCACTTGGAACCGCATATAGAAGTCCCTCTGTGACAAAGAAGACAAATTTAGACACACTATCAAGCATTATAAATCATTCTGAAGCAACTTATAGCATTAGTAAGTTTTATGACACACTTTCAATGAGTGTAAAGCTATAATACTCATTGGTGGGTAAAGCTCTTAGATGCACTTAGTAGCACTTTCTGCACTTGGCAGCACTAGTAAATGATTGAAAAGCACTATAAAGCACTCTCAGGCACCTGCAAGCACTTAGAAACTTGAGGATCAATTTAGATGAACTTGGAATAACATGGAATTTCTTGGAAGCACTAGGAAACACTTAGAAGCAATTGGAAACACTTAGAAGCAAGTAAAGCACTTGGAAGCACTTGGAAGCACTTATAAGCACATTGGAGTGAAGCTGCTGATGACGACACATGCAGAAGTGATGGGCTGCAGAGAGACTTGAGGGTTAGCTGGTGTGGGCGCCTTCTGAAGTGAGTGGTCGGGTTCATTCTGGTGTGGTTGGTACAGCAGGCAGGCGAGTGGTTCGTGGTGATTGGGGATGTGGTGTATCCTCGGTAGGTCTGAGTCAGTGTTTTGTTTATGGTTGTGTGAGTAAGGCTTCTGTGTCGGGAGAAGCTTGTATGAAATGTGTTAACTGGAATATATTACTGGGTGTTTGCTTTCGTCTATGGTGCCCCTGTTTATGCTGTCTGTCTGTTGGCGTGGGTTGGGTGGTGAAGTGTGAGAGAGTGTTCCAGCCGGTGGCTGGTGATGCCCCCAGCCGGTGGCTGGTGGTGCCCCCATTCGTGTTGTTATTCCAAGTTTGCAAGGTGGAAGAGCTATAGAGGCAGGGTTTTCTTTCTTTTTTTCACCTCACATCCTTCTGCTGGTGCCCCCACTGAGGATTGCTCAGGCGTTGTTCTTTGCCTAGAAGGGCGTATGTGCCAGGGATTGATACAGGTTGTCATGATGTGGTCTTATCCAGAGTTTCATGGCAAGAAGGGTGAAGATTGTGACTTTTTGGAGCAGATGGAATTGGCATGCATTAGCAATCATGTGACAGATGAAGAGCACGTTCTGAAGCTAATAAGGATTTTCTTGAAGGGAGATGCCCGAAGCTGGCTCATGGATTTTGAAGCACAGGATGCTGGTGTTTTGACCTTAGACAGGTTGAAGGAAGGCCTTTTGGAGCGTTTTCAGCAAATGGAGGATTCGAGTGTGCTTTGGCAGGAGTTGAGCATCTTGAAGCAGGTTCGTGGGCAATCACTGAATGATTTTGTGCAGGTATTTATATGTTTGTGGAGTAAATGGTGTATGACATTGAAGCAGGAAGTTCCTCCTATGTTTCTGAAGAAGAGCTTGTTCATTGATGGTTTGCTACCCCATTTGAGGGTCAGGGTTGAGTTGAAGAATCCCAGGTCATTTGATGATGCAGTTAGGGTTGCTAGGAAAGGCAAGATTTTGAAGCAGATGGAGATGGGTATTTATCCGTATGAAGGTATTGTGTCTACAAGGGATAAGCAGGTAAATTTGGTTGAGGTGGATAAGAGTCCTATGCAAAGTTTGATAAGACAGGAACCTCAAAGGCCGATACAGGTGCAAAGGGGTATGTTTTATATGCCTTCTGATTTTTTTTCGAAGTTTGAAAAGCAAAGTTTGATAAGACAGGAACCTCAAAGGCCGATACAGGTGCAAAGGGGTATGTTTTATATGCCTTCTGATTTTTTTCCAAAGTTTGATAAGACAGGAACCTCAAAGGCCGATACAGGTGCAAAGGGGTATGTTTTATATGCCTTCTGATTTTTTTCCAAAGTTTGAAAAGCATATGCAGGTGGATGAAGAGCAGGTGAAGGAACAAAGTGCAGATGAGAAGTTGCCAGTGGATTCTTCTTTGTATTTGGAGGTCGTGGAGCTGTTCATGACAGTGATTTGGAAGGCACTATTGAAGATCATTTGCATTTGGATTTGGATGATATGCATGCACATGGAAGCAAAGAGGATGATGCCTTGGGATTGGCTGATGATGAGAAGGAGGAGGAGCTGGATACAGGATGCTTTGAGGATGATTCTTTGCCAGATTCTACAAGGGAGGAGGATGGGGTAGAGACTTCTGATGAAGTGAAGACGGATGCGGATGTGGATAGCGTGGAGGAAGATCCTATCATTATGGATTTTTTGGGACAGCTGGATGGTGATCTGGTACCTGCGATGGATGATGTGGATGTTGTTCCATTTGATGCATTATGTGCTGGGGAGTCTTTGGACGATGATACCAGGGGGGTTGGCAGCACTCAAGAAGGTATGCATGAGGATTTGGCTGATGAAGAGCGTTGTGAGGTGAGTATTGTGCCTGAGGATGATATGTGGGCAGTTGCTAGCCTTGATGAGCAGGAGCCAGAGATGGAGATGGATGCTGATATGGTCGAGAGTGTAACAAAGGCTTCTTTGCGGATTGCTGAAATGCTGAAGGCAAAGTCCCTAGATGACAAGGATTTTGAACTAGTTGAGTTGGAAGTGCTGATGGACACTGCTATTGGAAAGGATGTGGATTTTGGTGTGCAGAAAGGTCATGATGCTGGAAGCTGGCCTTCACAGGTGTTGATGGATAGGATGCTAGATGCTGCAATGCTCCAGGTTTTGAAGACGGGGAGGTTGGTTGTGGGTGAAGAGCAAAGGCTTGAAGATTATGCTGTGTGGTCAGAGTCGGTGAATGCTGATCAGATAGTGGACGTGAATGTTTTTGTGGCTATGGTTGATGTTTGGTGTGCAGTGATGTAGCCATGGTGTTTGAGGGATGCTGGGAAATGGGATGGTGAGTTGCTGTTTCCTTTTGATCCCGGTGGATGACTACTGGAATTGTCTAATGCTGCTGAGCATGAATGCTCTAGCAGATGGGGGGTGGCAAAGTATGTCAGGCATTTTTCTGAGTGATCTTTTTGGCTAGTGTACATACGGATGCTTGGCAGTTGTGAAGAGCTTGGTTTTTGAATGCGTTGCCAGATGCTCTGGGTGGATGCTTTTGGTTTAAGGCTCGTGCAGGTCCGTCTGGAGTAAGGTCAGCAGGGGTGACTTTAGCTGCTTGATGGCCGTCTCGGTGTGTACGCGTCCCCAAAGAAATGAGCGGGCACTCGTATGCTGCATCTTGGTAAGGTATGGCATGAAGGGCAATTAATAGGAAAGAGGGGCCAAGGTCGCTTGAGATATGAGTGTGAATGAAGTGAGGGTGGCCATCTTTAGTCCTTAGGGAAAATAAAGAAAAAAATAATTATAATATTGACGTGGCCATAAAATTGAAGGCCACATGGAGCTTTAGGGTGGCCGCCAGCGCACCTTCTGGAGGGTTGGCTAATGGTGTGGTGAAGTCGACAGCTGCAAACAGAAAAAAGAAGAAGGCCGTCGTCGTGTTGATCTGGGGGGTTCTCTGGCGCTACTGCAGGGCGAGCTAGTGGCGCTAAAGGAGACAGGGCTGGTGTAGAGGCCAACGGGGAGCCTCCCTGGTGAAGAAGCCGACAGTGGGCTGGCGTGTACAGTCAGCGTGGGCTTTGGTGAGCGCAGCTGAGAGTGGCTGACGGGCTGCAAAGAGGGTGTGTGACCACCTTGTAAGAACCAAGAAGGCGGCTCTGGTTCGTGCGAGGCTGGCGCTAAAGGCGTGGAGGCATCAGGGGTAGCTGTTTGTGAAGTGTAAGTGGTTTTGAAGGGGCTGAAGGGTAAGGTGTGTTTGGGCTGCCTAGGTGACGGGCCAGTGGGCTTTGAGGTGCTGGTCGAAGGGCAAATTGGCTGTAAGCGTGGAGGGCACGCGTAAGCAGAGAGCTAAGAGAGCAGTCGTGTGTGGGAGCTGTTGGCGTCAAGGTGCAAGGAAAGAGTGGGCCACCTTGCAGAGGCATGGTGAGAGAGCAAGAGAAGCGGGTTTGTGGCTGTGGACAGGTGATCTACAAGGGATGGTGTGGGCCGCGTGTAGCTGAAGCCAAGAGTGGACAGAGCAGGGTGCCGAGTGAAGCAAAGGGGACAGGTGTTGCTGCCTGGTGGAGGGCCGGTAGCAGGGCAGATAAGCTGCAAGTGGGTTTGGACTGGCTGGCAGAGGATCAGCACAGAGAGAGAGAGAAAGAGAGCGTGGAGTGAAGCTGCTGATGACGACACATGCAGAAGTGATGGGCTGCAGAGAGACTTGAGGGTTAGCTGGTGTGGGCGCCTTCTGAAGTGAGTGGTCGGGTTCATTTTGGTGTGGTTGGTACAGCAGGCAGGCGAGTGGTTCATGGTGATTGGGGATGTGGTGTATCCTCGGCAGGTCTGAGTCAGTGTTTTGTTTATGGTTGTGTGAGTAAGGCTTCTGTGTCGGGAGAAGCTTGTATGAAATGTGTCAACTGGAATATATTACTGGGTGTTTGCTTTGGTCTATGGTGCCCCTGCTTATGCTGTCTATCTGGCGTGGGTTGGGTGGTGAAGTGTGAGAGAGTGTTCCAGCCGGTGGCTGGTGGTGCCCCCGTTCGTGTTGTTATTCCAAGTTTGCGAGGTGGAAGAGCTGTAGAGGTAGGGTTTTCTTTCTTTTTTTCACCTCACACCAAACACAAATTTACCAGAAACAACACTCTGGTTTGTCCTGTACAAACTGTTGTATTTTCTGCAGCCAGCGGTACTGTAGTACACTCTAATGTCACAACCAGTGACCTCAATGTGCATACATACACCCAATGGCAACTGTTGACCTCCTTGCAGCACACACAATGTTTGCACAACCAATCTATCTTCTTGCAGTTCTTAAAACAGAGTTCCTCCGATAGGATAGTTTAGTTGCCCTATAGCTTTACTCCCACGAAGAAATCTCCTCAATCAGAGATCGTTTGCCGGTGCCTCCCGTAGAGCTCCTGACAAGGGTGTAGTTGCCAACACAAATAGGGAAGAGTAGATGAAGCTCTTACCCTCGTACCGCTTCCTGTGCTTCTTTTTCTTGCAACTTAGCCCTTAGCATGAACCAGGCTTTGATACCATGAAAAGATGCAAGGGAGAAGAGAGCTTGAGCTCTTGCAAGCACACACACACTCACAAAACCCTAAAAGAGAACACACAAGGTGAGAGGCTGAAAATATTCTTCTACTTCACACAACACTCAACACACCATATACAAAGATAAGAGTACACACAATATGAAAGGTGCTCAACCAAATACATACTAGGATTGTGAACCCAACTAAATGAGCTGGCGCTATAACTATGCTAGTCTCTAGAATGGTTGTTAAACAACCTGTCATCCCACTGGCCGCATATCACCCATGATCTCACCAACCATGCCAGTGGTGTAAGTGTGGGGCCTATCCTCCAAAAGTGGGTCATCAGTGTCCACCACCTCACTAGATGAGCTCGATATCTCAACACGTATTCAATTTAATCTAGATGGGAATGTAATTGACTGCGAGTTCAGAGTCTTACCTTTGGGAGTTTTTGATGGAATCCTTGGAATGGATTGGCTCCACAAAAATCAAGCTCACATTCACTGTCCCAATGGAACCATTTCCTTCCGTGACCTTCACTCACAGGACCAAAGTTCAAGGAATTGGAATTTCAGGATCCCCACAGATCTACAATTAGTAGAAGCTTCTAGGTTACTGAAAGGACTTAGAAAGAAGTAGCTCATTTATGTTGTCAAAATGAATCCGGTAGACACAAAGTTAAAGGCTAAAGAACCAGAATGGTTAAGTGAGTATGATGATTTATTCCCAGCAAAGCTAACTGAGATGCCTTTGATTCGGGAAGTAGATCATGTGATAGAATTGACCCCGGAGCTCAGCCACCAGTAGCCCATCGCATGTACAAAATATCAGTCCCTAAAGCCATTGAACTCAAGGAATAGCTTAGGCAGCTGTTAGAACAAGGGTTTGTAAGACCCAGTATTTCATCGTGGTGGGGAGCGTCAGTACTCTTTCAGAAAAAGAAGGATGGAACGTTAAGACTCTCTGTATGGATTACAAAGGTCTCAATCAGCTCACAGTTAAGAATAAGTATCCTATCCCCAGAATTGATGAGCTTCTGGACATGCTAAATGGAGCCCAGATCTTCACAAAGATAGATCTCAAATCAGGGTATTACCAGATCAGGATTAATGATCAAGATATTCCAAAGACAATCATCAATACTCACTATGCGCACTATGATTTTGCTGTCATGCCATTTGGATTGATAAATGCCCCAGCTACAATCAATCACCTAATGCATGACATTCTCAAAGAATACTTGGATGATTTTGGTCCCGCCAAATCTGAAACTAAGTTGAGACCCTTTGAATTGATTTGTGGATCAAGATTATAGAATTCGAGGAATTTTGATATGAAATTCAAAATCGATCAAGAAGTTTTGGGATACTGATTCAAGAAATACTCCTTGTATTTAAAAGAAAATCAAACTGAAAACTTGCATAAAAACCCTGTTTTCTTAAAGGACTCTCTTATGCCAAAATGCTGGAGGGAGCATTTGGTATATGTTTTTCTAAGGGAAGTTCAGTTTCAACAACTAGCAGGGAGTGTTCAAAGGGACAGCTCATGTGGCAAAGCCTGCCCAACGATGGATGACGGTCGACAAAGCCGTCCCTGAGTGAAGTGCCAAGACACCTAAGGAGGATCATGGAGGCACATGGAATCACTAGCAAGCACTTAGAAGCACTTGGAAGCACTTAGAACCACTAGCAAAACACTTGGAACCACTAGCAAGCACTTAGAAGCACTTGGAAGCACATAGAAGCACATGGAAGCACTTAGAAGCACATGGAAGCACTAGCACTAGAAGCACTTGGAAGCACTTAGAAGCACATGGAAGCACTAGCACTAGAAGCACTTGGAAGCACTTGCAAGCACTTAGAAGCACTAGCAAGCATCTAGAAGCCCTAGCAAGCACTTACAAGCACTTGAAAGCAGTTAGAAGCTCCTGTTATCACTTCTGAAGCTCTGTTAAGCCATTACGAGCATAAGCACTTGGAAGCATTTGGAAGAACTCTCTGGCACCTGGCAGCTTTTTGAAGCACTATTAAGTACTCAGAAGCAACAAAAGGCACTTAGAAGCACACAGAAACATTTAGATGCACTTGGAAGCACTTACAAGCACTTACAAGCACTTGGAAGCACTTACAAGCACTTACAAGCACTTGGAAGCACTTACAAGCACTTACAAGCACTTGGAAGCAGTTAGAAGCTCCTGTTATCACTTCTTAAGCTCTGTTAAGCCATTAGGAGCTTAAGCACTTGGAAGCATTTGGAAGAACTCTCAGGCACCTGGCAGATTTTTGAAGCACTATTAAGCACTCAGAAGCAGCAAAAGGAACTTAGAAGCACACAGAAACATTTAGATGCACTTGGAAGCACTTACAAGCACTTACAAGCACTTGAAGCACTATTAAGCACTCAGAAGCAGCAAAAGGCACTTAGAAGCACACAGAAACATTTAGATGCACTTGGAAGCACTTGGAAGCAGTTAGAAGCTCTTGTTATCACTTCTGAAGCTCTATTAAGCCATTACGAGCAAAAGCACTTGGAAGCATTTAGAAGAACTCTCAGGCACCTAGCAGCTTTTTGTGAAGCACTATTAAGCACTCAAAAGCAACAAAAGGCACTTAGAAGCACACAGTATATGCACTTGGAATGACATAAAATTACTTGGAACCACTATGAACCACTTAGAAGCACTTGTGATCACTTGAAGAAGTATGTCAAGCACTATAAAGCATGGTTAAGCAATATAGTGCACTGTCGGGCACTCAAAAGTGGTTTGAAAATGCTCAGAAGCACTAAGATGCACTCATGACTTGGAATTTCTTGGAATCACCATGAAGCATTCAAAATCAATTCTAAAGCTTCGTAAAGCACTATAGTGCATGGTTAAGCATTGTAATGCACTGTGAGGCACTTGCAAACATTTGGAAGCATGGTAAAGCACTCTAATGCCCTATCATACAAAATTTAAGTACTGTCAAGCACTCTAAACCACTGACATTTAGAAATCAGTATCGTGATAGAAGAGCATATCCGGATACACTATCAATCATATGTGAGCAACTGTGTAGCTCTTACAACACACTCTCAACACAGTGATATACCTGAGGCAAATCGAGTAGATGCACTGGATGCAGTACATGTCCACTCTTGCCTATCCTCTTTCGAACAACATCTTTCTTGTTTGGGGAGATGCGAGTTTTCACTGACCAAAACTGAAACACGATTTCCCTGATTTCACTGATGATGGTGCTTGCCCTATGCAATTGACGGTGGCAAGAATCCAAGGGAAGTGACCCTTCCTCCGCTTCATGTTGCAGCCGAAAATTGGCCGCAATGACATTCCTTCGATGAACTCCTAAAGCCTTGGCAACTTCTCTACCACTCATTTGATTGTCAGGCATGCCACGACAGTAGCCCGCTTTAAAAACAACTCGTTATTTGAATGGGGTGTCTTCACCTCAGATAATGTATGACAAATGTTAGAGAAAATGAGTCTCTCAACTATCTCTGACATGTGCTGCAACACTGAGAACGTTGGATGACGGAGGAGCTATTGTAAAATCTTGCATCTATTGGCATTTCAGTAGATGATGATGATAAGGTGGAAGTCTATTTATGTCGTCTTGGGCCACAATACAAGGCGTTCAGGACGTCTATTCAGACTCGAAAAAACATTCCCAATTTCATAGATTTGGTGTCTATGTTGATTATAGAAGAGAAGAGCTTGGGTGAAGACTAAGAGCCTTCACAAAACAAAAATAGTTCAGAGCAACATGCCTTCTACACAAGTTCAGGAAGAGGACAACGTAGAGGAGGCCGTGGACGCAGTCAAGGAAGTGGCCAAACATGTAATCAAAATTATGGCCAGCAGCAGCAACAACAACAACAGTCCCAGAATTCACAACAACAACAACACGCAGGTGGAAGAGGTCAATTCAGAGGCAAGGGGAGTCAAAGAGGTCGAGAAAATTGGCAAAGGCAGTATAATGATACACGGGGATGCTTTTATTGTGGTAAGCCTAGACATGTGCAAGCAGATTGTTATAAAAAGTAAGCTGACATGCAAAATGGGAAATTGCAGCAAAACAACTATGCATCCTCGAGCAGAAACAATGAGGATAATGAAAGGTTGTTTGTTATGCAGCATGTCATTAATGTCATGTCTAAAAATGTTGAAGCAGCACATAAAGATGTATGATACGTTGATTTAGGTGCTTCATACCACATGACAAGTCATGGGGAGTGGTTCAAGGAGATGAAAAACCTTGAAAGACCAGGTTTTGTGGAAATAGGGGATGACACTGCTTATCCAATTGCCCATGTTGGAGATGTGCCATTGTCTATGCAAGATGGCAAAGTGAAGTACCTTACAGATGTACTTCATGTTCCAAACATAACAAAGAATCTGGTTTCAGTTGTCCAGATGATTGAGCAGGGTTTGCAGGTTTGGTTTATTCCTGATGGTTCTTATGTTGAAGACTTTAAAGACAAGTGCAGGTTGGTTGCAAAAGGCAATAGAGTGGGCAGAATGTTTACATTGAATGTAAACATGCCTGAAGTGAGTGCTGCGATGTTTGCAAATGGTTCAAGAATTGTTGCACAAACAGACATTTCGGTAAAAGAATTGGACATGTGAATGTGCAGAGAATGAAGTCTATGCAGACTAAAGGAATTGTGACAGGGCTGCCAAAGTTTAAAGTTGAAGGTATGCAGAAAATATGTGAAGCATGCCAATTTGGAAAGCAAACAAAGCATGTATTTCCACATGACAGAAATGTGAGCAGAAATACACTAGATGTTGTGCATTCAGATGTATGGGGTCCTACGAAGACCATGTCTATGGGAGGCTGCAGGTATTATGTGACATTTATTGATGACCATACGAGGAAAGTATGGGTATACTTCATGAAGGAGAAGGGTGAGGTGTTCACTCATTTTAAGAATTTCAGAGTTATGGTTGAAAAGCAAACAGGGAAACATGTAAAGTGCCTAAGGTCAGATGGAGGGGGAGAGTACTTCTCCAATGAGTTCTCTAAATTTTTAAAGAAGAATGGTATTCAGAGATAGTTTACATGCAGATACACTCTGTGAGAGATCTTTGTCCCCACCGCGCAACGGATTTTGGGTACTAGCAGCAAGAGTAGCACTTCTTGCACGGGGTAGGGTCCCACACTCGGGGCCTCATCCACGGATATCCAGACAAGAGACTAATCTGTCGATTTTTCCAAAACCGAACACGGAAAAACTTCCCTTACCTGGAAAGCACGGGCGATTCCACCAGGGTAACTTTTTACTCTAACGTAGTCAAGATCATTACTGATCACCCTGATCCGACTGCACCTATAAAGATACTCAGTCGGATCAAGGAAGAAACTTGCACTTGGATCATTGGGATCAATGCTTTTTTCCCCATCAAGAGGCACAGCCGTTGATTCCTATCCATAGAACAATTACTATCTGGGATTTACTTTATCTATCGTAATAACAGAAATTGAGTCTCGATTTACGGATCCATCAGTCCAGCCTAACCCCATCCGATCCCATGGGTTAGCCAATCGCCCAACCACTGTAGTGATGGGATCCAATTTGGAATTTGGTTAGGTTTTGTCCCGGGTACCAAGGAAAAGAGTTCCAAGGCCTTCTAGCTGGAAGTTCATGCAAACATAAAACTAGTCACACCACTTACACACCCAATATGAAATTGCCTTTTTCTCAGCATCAACTAGCTTTAAAACAATCCTTTAATAAAACCATTATGTCACTGATGACAATCCTCAAAGTCTCTGGTTGAATCCTTATTTCCAGTCATTCTTTCATCGGTGTACTTATGGCATCATTGGTAACCAGAACGCTCACCACCTTTTCTCTCAGGGGCCTTTTCCATAGTTTCTAGCTCATAACCGGCAATATATTCATATAACAGAATGGAATCTCCATGGAAGATCAGCAAGATCAACCCACAGATCCATATAAAAGAGCCATGGACTCATCCGTTGTTGAGGACCAGCAAGGTCAATCAACCAGATCCATGCCTGGTTTCAGAAAACAACTCTTATTCCTTGTTCCAATATCTTCCACGACGCACGTGTGGGTATCTTCGGCGACCCAGAGCCCGAGCACCGTATGGTCAGCACCCTCTAGGATCCTTTGCAGGTGACCTAGCGCTTCACTCATAGGCCGCTTCTTTGGTCCCTCATCCACCTCACCATTTAAATCGAACCGAGGCTGGCCAAGACCTCGGCCGACCTTGCTACGCGAGACATCCTCCATTGACTCTCCGTCTCAACAGTTGCAACTTTATCAGTTAGGTCTCCATGACCTTAGTCCATAACACAGTCAAAATGCTTTCCCAGCATTCTTGACATAAAACAGTCATTTATAAACAGTCACAAAATACAATTTCTAAATCGAACTCTCATCTTTCCACATTATCCCTCCTTAGTCCACATTACTTATTTCACATTCCATTCAATGTGTACTCATTCTCATCCATTTCCTCATATCGACGACACATTAATTCACATACACATTCGCATTCACATCCATACATCCACATCTACATGCATACATCCATTTTCACATCCTCAGTTATACATCCATATCCCATATCCACATTCATACATACACATCCATACATCCACATCCACATTCACATTCATACATCCACATCCACATTCCCATTCACATCTATACATCCACATCTACATCCATATACATACATACATCCACATCTGTATCTACATCCATACATCCACATCCACATCCACATTCACATTCACATCCATATATCCACATCTACATGCATACATCCATTATCACGTCCTCATTCATATATCCACATCCACATACATACATACATCCACATCCGTATCTACATCCACATACATACATACATCCACATCCATATCTACATCCATACATCCACATCCACATCCACATCCACATTCACATTCACATCCATATATCCACATCTACATGCATACATCCATTATCACGTCCTCATTCATATATCCACATCCACATGCATACATACATCCACATCCACATAACGTGAGTTGAGGGTAAGCAGGGATGTTGTTTTTGATGAGATGAGTAGCTGGTATGCTGCTGAAAAAGAAGTTGTTGGGGCTGATGTGAGTGGAAATTTGGTTGCACAGAATGCAAGTCAGCAATCACTGTCTTTGAGTGGACCAGGAGAGTCCTCATCTAGTGGTTCAATTGATAGACCATGGAGTGGCAGGCTGCGTCATAATACCAGTCCTGCAAATGTGATTAGTACATCACATAAAGGCAAAGAGAAAGTGGTTCAGTTGATATACCATGGAGTGGCAGGCTGCCTCATAATACCTGTCCTGCAAACGTTATCATGTGATTAGTACATCACATAAAGGCAAAGAGAAAGTGGTTGAGCCCCTTAGTATGCCTGATATTTTTGCAGGGCATTCTCATGTTGATGGAGAGTCTAGTGGCTCAGAGATGAGTCTTGATGAGGATCTTAGGATACAAGCTATGAGAACACCTGGTGTAAAGAAGGCTATGGAAGCCATGAATGCAAAGCTGGAAAGATCTGGGAGAGTGAAGAATCCTATGCAAAGGTTTACCTATGATGGTTATGTGGCACAGCACTATTATGCATACATGGCAAAAGCTGTACAGGTTGTAGAGCCCACATGAATTGATGAGGCTATTGGAAATGTGTGTTGGGAGAAAGCTATGGATGTGGAGATGGATGCACTATATGGAAATGAGACTTGGGATTTAGTGCAATTGCCTGAAAGCAAGAAAGCCATTGGATCCAAGTGGGTGTAGAAAGTAAAACATAACAGTGATGGAAGCATAAGTAGGTACAAGGCTAGATTGGTAGCCAAAGGATATGTGCAGACATATGGCATTGATTATGAGGAAACTTTTAGCCCAGTTGCCAAGATGGAAACAGTGAGAGTTGTGATAGCAGTGGCTGCATCGAAGCAATGGTCTTTACATTAGATGGATGTAAAGAATGCATCAAAGCAATGATCTTTACATTAGATGGATGTAAAGAAGAGGTGTATATGTTGCAGCCACCTGGTTATGAGGATATGAGTCACCCCGAGCATGTTCGCAGGTTGAAGAAAGCCTTGTATGGCTTAAAACAAGCACCAAGAGCATGGTCTAACAAGATTTTTGAATATCTTGTCACTATTAGATTTCATGTAGCCAATGCAGATTTCTCGCTGTATGTGAGACATAGTGATAGTGGGGTTTGCTTGTTGTCATCTATGTAGATGACTTGATCATTACGAGGGACCATAATGCAGAGATCTTTGATGTAAAGATCTTGCTTAGATAGAAGTTTGAGATGAAGGATCTGGGGGAGCTCAGATATTTCTTCGGCATTGAGGTGATTAGGTCACCACATGGTATTGGATTACTGTAAGGTTTCCCCCTTCCAAAAATAGGGGAAACACTTAAGATAGTCCACTAAGTCTTATCTTAGAGGAAAATTTCCTACTCATCAACACCTTGGCCATGCAGAGATTCAAGGATACGATTCATAGGTAAGACCTAGTTCTATCCTGCAACAAGGGGAGCGTGGTCTTCTGAAAATCAAATCACCCATATGGTAATTGATCATAAATTGGGCAACTACAAGACGATTTCTAGAGGCAACGCTTTTTTTCTCATCCATGCAAGGCACAGCTGCTGGCCTAGTCTTCTAGAATAGAATTGCCCGAGAACCTATTTATCTAACATAGGGCTTTCACTTAATATGTTGGAAAGCTACCCGACTAATCAGGTCCACCCGTCCGTAGGATGGTGCTGTCGGGGCATTCCATCCTCCCACTTTCTACCCTACTCATGCGTCAATTTGTTTTCTAATTAATCCTACCACACTGTTTGACATAAATAAACAAGTTCCTGAATTAAGGCCCTTTTTACAAGGTAAAGTAGCCTTTTTACATAATACAATAATGCCAAGATAAGATTTATAAAAAAAAAGTTTATACATGAATCAATTTCATACAAACCAAACTGGCTCTCTTATTCTTTTCCTTTATACCGTGGATGATCTAGAATTCGGCCTTCTAGCCTCTACATGCTGGGCAAAACCCTACGGGACCATACACCTCATCGTCGGCCACCGCTGGGCGAGGACTCAAGCCGGCCTGTCGCCCTCTCAGGATCCATCGCTCAATCCTCCCGCCCCTCAGAGGGATGTCTATACACTAGGGTGGGCTAATTCACCGCACTAGCTTGGGCCATCAGCACTAGGCAGCATCACAATCACTCGCCTCAATCGGCAAACCTCATTCTCCCAATGGTATGAGGGATACCATGGGCCAACTTCGGGCCTTACTAACGTCTCCGCCGTCCAGCTACACAAGCACAAGAACGGGGCAGCGTCAAGGCAGGGAGAAGTTATACCTGTACCTTAATTTAACCAAGATAACAATCCATTTACTCACTAAACCATAGGACTAGGATCCATGTCACCTTCTTAAGAAAACAATCCTTTTCACAAAGACTTTAGTATTTCAACTTGAGATTGCGATAAGACGTTCTTTATTAAGGCATATGCTGTTGTTTAAAAGAATACAAACTTTAAATAGTAAATCAATCAAATAGATCACTATTAACAATCAATAGAGAAGCCGGGGCCATACCTCAACCCCTAAGAATGATATATAATTGAAAAACAAAATATGTTTATACCTTATAGAAAGTTGTCGTTTATCGTTGCCTTTGCTCGTTAACAAGAGCTTTAGAACTTGACATATGAGAATAGAGTCTTCTAATACCTTGTCTTTTGATTGAAATTATCCAATAATCTCCAAGCTTTATCTCTTCTTACTCGTACTGTGACTCTTCTCTCTTTCTAAGGTCTATGGCAAAATAGCCTTCCCTTACAGGCCTACGGCATACTATTCTTTCTCTAAAAGAAAAGCTATGGAGTTTTTGGTCTCTTTCTCCGAAAGACCATAGCAGTCTAAGCTTCTTTTCTGAGATATTAGATAAGAATGAAGGGATATATACATCTCAAACTCTAGGATTACCTTGAGGCTACTTGCTGCCTTCCACAGTTTTCTCTGTGTAGAGACCCTGACAGAAACAACAAATTATTTTGGCCATAACTCTCTGATAAAAACTCAGAATATGGTTGTATAACCAGTAAAAAAAACGAGAAGGCATCTGGTCTACAAGCCAATGCAGGCAGAATGGGAAAAAACGTCTGTATATAGCCACAAACGCACCATCTTTAGAAACGCATTGTTTTTTCACATTTTTAGTATGCATGGACTCTAAATGTGTAAAATTACTCTAAATATGACCTCTTATCAACTAAATTCGAAATTCTATTTTTGGGGATACTTATCTCTTAATAGATCTATTCTTATGTTCTTATTTCTTTTAGGATTTTTGGAGCTAATATTTTTATTCTAACACTTTCCTAATGTTTCTAGCCTTATTGTCTCACTCTTCTCTAATTACACTCTCTTTCCTTATTGAAATCTATATTAAAAGAGACATATACATACATTGCTTGGGAGGGACCTTACATTTACTGTGCAGAGAAAGTATGGCTTGGACATGTTGTCCAAGTATGGTATGACAGACTGTAAGCCTATCTCAGTGCCATTGGATTAGACTGGTAAGTTGAGTGTGCAGATTCAGGAGAGATTTTGGAGGATCATACTATGTATAGGCGCATAGTAGGAAGCTTGATCTACATGACGATCACTAGGCCAGATTTGAGCTATGCTCTTGGGTTGGTGAGTCAGTTTATGCAGGTTCTTGGGTACACAGATGCTGATTGGGCTGGTAGTATCTCAGATAGAAGATCTACTAATGGCTTCATGTTTTCTTTGGGGAGTGCTGCTGCTGTGACTTCGAGTAGCAAGAAGCAGTCTACGATTGCTTAATACATGGATCTCTATTATCATGGGAATCCCTCTTTTTGCACAAGAATGAATTTACTATTTCTCTTTTTCTCGAATTAATCATTTATGCATAAACATTAACAAGCATAAAATTCCCAAAGTATATATTGATGGTGGTGCACAAGTCTGTGTAATGACCCAGTAGCAGACAATGGAGGCTTTAAGACTCAAGGTTGGAGCCCTATCAGAATTTAGAGTTAAAATGGCAAATAGTGCTAAAGTTGGATGTTTGGAAATTGTAAAGAAGCTACAAGTAAATGTTTTGGGAATTGAAGCAAAGTTAGATGTTCATGTGATGCTAGAAAATTCTGAGGCATACCCATTGATTCTTGCAAGGCCATGGCCTCTGGTGGCCGATTGCCACATGAGGAAAGGGTAGGACTGGCTGGGGAGAGGACATCTAATTTTTGGTCTAGACTAGCCAGTGAGAAGAGAGGTCAGATATGACATGGCCAAAGGAAAGGAGTTGATTCCAGAGAGTAGTACATTAGAAGAAGAAGATGAAGAGATTAGCTCTGTAGAGGATTCTGAAATAGAGGAGGTCAGTTCAAAGGATGATGGAAAAGAGGTCTAGCTGCTGCTAGAGCCTGATTATGGCCTTATGTGTATATCTCTACAGCTCTGTACAAAGGAAGGGGAAAACCTGAAGTCTGAAGATGTACAATCATGTGGAGAAGAAGTCTTCAAAAGATGCTAGCTAAGGATCTAACGGAGGCTGAGAGAAAGGAGTATATAAGTATATTGCAGCAGTTTCCAAACTTGTTTATCTCCTCTTATACATAGGTTAGGGAAGTTTCTGTAGTGCATCATGAGATCCAGTTGAAGCCAGAGGCTAAGCCATGTGTACAGAAGTTGAGAATATTGAGGGTTGTACAGTTGGTATTGAGAGAAGAAGTGGATAAACTGTTGAAAGCAAGGTTCATATATCCAGTTGATAATTTTGAATGGGCATCTCTAGAAGTGATAATCCCAAATAAGAATGGTAAATGGAGATTTTGTGTTGATTTTAAACCTTTGAATGCAACAACCAAAAGAGATCATTGCCCATTTCCTTTTCAAGATGAGATCCTAGATAGTGTGGCTTGATATGAAAGATATAGTGTATGTGATGGATATTTAGGATACTTTCAAATCTCAATTTCTCCAGAGGATCAAAGGAAAACCACCTTTATTACCCTTTGGGGGTGTTTTGCTTATGGGGTTATGCCTTTTGGAGTAACAAATGCCCTTGTAAAGGTTTATGAATTTGGTATTTGAGCCCTATCTAGGGTCCTTCACATCAGAGTATTCATTTGATGATTTTTGCATCTACAGTGGTAGATGAATCCGTAGTTAGAAGGTGAGGTTGGCTTTGAAGAGATTGGATGATCTAGGTGGTTAACTAAATCTAGATAAATGTCATTTGGCTTAAGCCAAAGTGTGTCTGTTTGGTCATGTGGTTTTGGAGAATGAAATTGAAGCAAATCTTGAAAGAGTGGAATCTTTGCTCTTATTGGAAGCTCCTCAAGATGTGAAGTAGTTTGTTGACTTTTATGCCACAAGGTAAGATATCTAGCTAGGTTCATCTTTCTTTTGTTTCAAGCTTTATATCCACTACAGTAGCACGCATCCCAAAGGGTCCTTTCAGTTGTTTGCCAAGACAAGGAGGAAGAGGCCTTTAGGAGATCCTAAGTACTTTGCCAACCAAGTAGGATGACGCTGAGTATGCTACCTTGGAGTATGGGCTGCAACAATGTATCAAGAGGGAAATCAGAAGGCTTAGCAAGGGAGATAGCTTGTTGGTCATTAGACAGCTTGGAAAGCAAATAATCCTAAATTAAAGGAGTGGAATTTTCAAATAAAGAGGATGTTACTCTTGAAATATATGATGTACAAGTGAAAGGGTGAGAGAAAAAGGTCATGTAGGTGTGAACACACCCCAAATAAAGTGGGCATGTGGGTGGAAAAGTGATCTAGGATTGGCCCAGCGCGCTAGCCCTTGGTGAACCCTATATAAAGGGCAAGAGGTCTCACTTTTTGTAACACAAGTAACACAAACACACTTGAAGGTGAAGGTCAAGCCAACTTTGGAGTGGTTGAAATAGAAAGCAATATAAAAGCTTTCTATACATCTTGTGTTCTTGCTCTCTCTCATATATATTGCTCTATCTTGCCATCAACTATTGTTTCCGTTTGTGTATACTCCCCATAATTTTGACATGGTATTAGAGCCTTGCAAAGGCTAATCTCCCCTTCAATCCCCTTTTCTTTCTCTTTCACTATCATAAGATCCATTCACATCCTCATCATCAAGAAGGACGGTGGCAGAAGAAAGTGAGAAGCAAAAAGGCATCAAGAAGAAAGGCAACAAAAGAGCCTCATCAAAGAGGAGATTTCACGATCAACAAGCTCTTTAAGCTTGGAAGAAGGAGAAGAAGATGATCCTCATCGTCAACAAGAAGAAGAAGAAGAAGAAGAATGAAGAAAATGCAAGCAAACTGGTAAACTTTTGGTTTTCCATTAAAAAATTCCATCAAATCTTTCCGTCATCAATCTTTTATTAAAGATGTCTAGGATGCATGGGAGCTTCTTTGTGTTTGGTTGAGGTTTGCTGGGTATGCTCTCTAAATCAACAATGAGATTCATCTTTTAATATCATCAACAACATTAAAAAAAATGCATCTCTATCACCGTGCGTGTTTTTTGCCCCGTCCGTTCATCCCTGCAACCAACGTCCGTCGCCTGTTGTTTGTCCGTTTCCGTCCATCGCGTATTCCATTACCGTTCAGTTTTGCCGTCTGCCTTTGCCTTGTATGGTGGCTATGCAAGAGTGTTGAAAGCCTTGCTACACTCATGCTACTACAACACAAGGCACCGTAGCAAGCAAAGAGTAAGCGCTTTAGCCAACACCACAACGTGCAGCATGTTTCTTGAACAGAAAAAAAACGCACTCTAAAGGTTCCAAACCTTTAAAATCACAGTGTTTCCTTCCTTATCCTCAGTATTCCATTTCCAGATCCAATTTCCAACTTTTGCACTTTCCATCCCTAAGATTCAATTTCAGTCATTCCTTCCTCAGCATACCTACGTCATCATCAACAACCAGAATGCTCCTTTTCAATAGTTCCTAGCCCATAGTACCTAGGCGTTTAATCACATAAAAACCATATGGACTCTCAGTTGGGGATCAAAAAGATCAACCAACAAGATCCATGTAAAAGAGCCATGAACTCATCCGTTGAAGACCAGCAAGGCCAATCAACCAGATCTATGCCCCTGTTCAAATAATGACTCCAACTCATTTTTCTTCCTCGTTGTGCGCGTGGGTATCCTAGGCGACCCAGAGCCCACCCAGAGCCCAAGCACCGTATGGTCAGCACCCTCTAGTCTCCTTCGCAGGTCACCTAGTGCTTTACTCATAGGTCACTTCCTTGGTCCCTCATCCACCATACCGAAAGCTCACCATTTTTAATCGAACCGAGGAGGCTGGTCAGACCTTGCCATGCAAGACATCCTTCATTGATTCTCCGTCAGCTATTGTAACCTTTTCACTTAGGTCCTCACACGACCTTATTCAACAAGATAGCCAAAATGCTTCCCCAGCATTCTTGACATAAAACAATCTTTAAAAACAGATTTCATATACAAATACAGTTTTATGTCAAGAATGATTCCCCAGCATTCTTGACATAAAACAATCTTTAAAAACAGATTTCATATACAAATACAGTTTCCAACAAACTCCCATTATTCCACGTCATTTTTGATTATTTGACATTCTTCCACATCAATTCACATCGCATCATTCCACATCCATTCATATCCATTCACATCGTCTTACATTCATTCACATCATTCCATATCCAATCACATCCATTCACATCGTCCTACATCCATTCACATCATTCCATATCCAATCACATCCATTCACATCATCCTACATCCATTCACATCCATTCATTCCCATCGTCCTACATCCATTCACATCATTCCATATCCAATCACATCCATTCACATCATTCCATATCCAATCACATCCATTCACATTATATCGCATCCATTCACATCATATCAGATCCATTCACATCATATCACATCCGTTTACATCCATTCACATCATATCGCATCAATTCACATCATCCTACATCCATTCACATCATTGCTACATCCATTCACATTCATTCATATCATTCCTACATCCATTCACATCATTCCTACATCCATTCACATCATTCCTATATCCATTCTCATCCATTCACATCATATCAAATCCATTTTCATCTATTCATATCATATCGTATCCATTCACATCATTCCTACATCCATTCATCTAAATGAATCATTTTCACAATTCTCATAAATTGAATGTTTCTAAAAAATTTGTGCATAACCTTCTTTATTTTTCTGACAACAATTGAATAATGCTCAAGACCACTTTTAGCATAAAATTTATTATGCATAAATTCATTCTCTAATGATATAAAGTTCATCATTCCTATATCTATTCACATCCATTCACATCATTCCTACATCCATTCACATCATTCCTATATCCATTCTCATCCATTCACATCATATCATATCCATTTTGATCTATTCATATCATATCGCATCCATTCACATCATTCCTACATCCATTCGTCTAAATGAATCATTTTCATAATTCGCATAAATTGAATGTTTCTAGAAAATTTGTGCATAACCTTCTTTATTTTTCTGACAATTGAATAATGCTCAAGACTTCACTTTTAGCATAAAATTTACTATGCATAAATTCATTCTCTAATGATATAAAGTTCATCATTCCTACATCTATTCACATCCATTCACATCATTCCTACGTCCATCCACATCATTCCTACATCCATTCACATCATTCCTATATCCATTCTCATCCATTCACATCATATCACATCCATTTTCATCTATTCATATCATATCGCATCCATTCACATCATTCCTACATCCATTCATCTAAATGAATCATTTTCATAATTCTCATAAATTGAATGTTTCTAGAAAATTTATGCATAACCTTCTTTATTTTTCTGACAATTGAATAATGCTCAAGACTTCACTTTTAGCATAAAATTTATTATGCATAAATTCAGTCTCTAAATATATAAAGTTTTCCATAGCTTCCTATATTTTCTAAGAAATGATAATACTTAAAATTCCACTTTTAAATAATACTCAAAATTTTAAGAAATGATAAAAATCAAAATTTCACTCAAAATTTCACATCGCATTATTCCACATCCATTCATATCCATTCACATCGTCCTACATCCATTCACATCATTCCATATCCATTCACATCGTCCTACATCCATTCACATCATTCCATATCCAATCACATCCATTCACATCGTCCTACATCCATTCACATCATTCCATATCCAATCACATCCATTCACATCATCCTACATCCATTCATATCATTCCACATCCATTCATCCATTCCACATCATTCCACATCCATTCATTCACATCGTCCTACATCCATTCACATCATTCCATATCCAAGCACAGCATATCACATCCATTTACATCCATTCACATCATATCACATCCATTCACATCATATCACATCCATTTACATCCATTCACATCATATCGCATCCATTAACATCATCCTACATCCATTCACATCATTCCTACATCCATTCACATCCATTCACATCATTCCTACATCCATTCACATTCATTCACATCATTCCTACATCCATTCACATCATTCCTACATCATTCTCATCCATTTACATCCATTTACATGATATCACATCCATTTTCATCCATTCACATCATTCCTACATCCATTCACATCATTTCTACATCCATTCATCTAAACGAATCATTTTCATAATTCTCATAAATTGAATGATTTTAGAAAATTTGTGCATAACCTTCTTTATTTTTTTGACAATTGAATAATGCTCAAGACTTCACTTTTAGCATAAAATTTATGATGCATAAATTCATTCTCTAATAATATAAAAATTTCCATAGCTTCCCTATATTTTCTAAGAAATGATAATACTCAAAATTCCACTTTTAAATAGATAAAAAATATCCATATTTTTAAATATGCCAAAAATTCCTCTTTTAATATTAAAAATGTTTATACCTATAATATCATGGGAATTCCTCTTTTTGCATCTAAATTTTTATGCATGTAAAAATAAATATAACAAAAATTCATCTTTTCTCTATTTAAACAATTATGCATAAATACTATAAAAGTATTTTCCATAAATATGAAAAAAAAATTAATTCTTTTAGCATAAAAATATCTATTCCTAGAATATGATGGGAATTCCTCTTTTTGCTTTATTGAATTTATGCATAAAATTAAGATTTATCTTTTTTCTTGAAAATTTTACCATAGCTTCGCCTGCAACTTTTGAGAATGTTCAATTTTCTAACTTTAAATGAATATTCATAATTGAAATATGATAAGAACTCCTCTTTTAAACTAAAATTTATTTATGCATACATAACATAATTATAATCATAATTATAAGCATAATTACGATTAAATCTCTGGATTATTCTTAAATATCCATTCCTCATTTGCAAAAATGTTAGCATAACCCTCTTTCAACTTAAAATGAATCAATATGATTTTTCTTAATCATAAACAAGCTTAACGAAATTAATCATCATTTTTAACTAGATTAAAATCATAAAAATACCTAATCTTTTTCTCTAGCTTGTCAAGCCTAGAGTTTTGTTTAAGATAATGAGTTTATCATTAATAACCATCCTTCTAACAAGGATCTAACCATAAAGATGATTAATCATTCCAAAAAGAGAGATTTGCATAAAAATACTATAATTAAGCATAAAGATTAGTATTAAACCATTTAAACATTATGAATCATTAGAAAGCTTGATTTCAAGAAAAAACCATTTAATTTAAAAGCTTCCCTAGCATTAGAGGGGTTGGGAAGGAGATAACCATTGAGAAAGAGAGAAAATCTATTGGATTAAGATCACCTTTGATTTTGGCTTGATTCTTTAAAGAAAGAAGTGAATCCCACAAAGCAAGCTTTGGCCACCAAGTTGGGGAGGGTAATCTCCCAGAGAGGATGGAGAGTTGTGAAGGTCCAAAGCTTCCAAAAGTAGAGGCGAAATAGAGGGATAATAGAATTACACTACAATAAACATACTGTGGAGAAAAAGAGTATGTCTCTGAATGACTATGCATTGAAGATCAAGGGTATTGTGGAATCCCTTGCATCTATGGGCGTTTTAGTAGTAGATGATGATGATAAGGTGGAAGTCTGTCTACGTGGTCTCGGGCCACAATACAAGGCGTTCAAGACGTCTATTCAGACGAGGAAAACATTCCCAATTTCATAGATTTGGTGTCTATGTTGATTATAGAAGAGAAGAGCTTGGGTAAAGACCAACAGTCTTCACAAAACAAAAACAGTTTAGAGCAACAGGCCTTCACAAGTTCAGGAAGAGGACGAGGTAGTGGAGGCCGTGGACACGGTCAAGGAGGTGGCCAAACAGGTAATTAGAATTATGGCCAGCAGCAGCAGCAACAACAACAGTCCCAGAATTCACAACAACAACAACAACACGCAGGTGGAAGAGGCCAATTCAGAGGCACGGGGAGTCAAAGAGGTCAAACACCATATTAGATAATTTGGGAAAAATCCCATTCCTATTGGAAAAATGGGATCATGGGTGAACCTATCCAAGATATTGTCAAACCCCCCTTATGTGACATATCATTGGAAATATATTTAAGAGTAGAATCTAAATCTATAATCTCCGACAAATTTGGAGTTAATATGCTCAAGATATTGCCAAAACTGTATTGAGAAGTTGATTCCCAAAGTGTGAGATTTTTCCCAAATTATCTAATATTGACTTGTCAAGGAAATCGACAGAGGCAGTATAATGATACACGTTGATGCTTTTATTACGGTAAGCCTGGACATGTGCAGGCAGATTGTTATAAGAAGCAAGCTGACATACAAAATGGAAAATTACAGCAAAACAACTATGCATCCTCGAGCAGAAACAACAAGGATAATTAAAGGTTGTTTGTTATGCAGCATGTCGTTAATGCCATGTCTGAAAATGTTGAAGCAGCACATAAAGATAATGTATGGTACATTGATTCAAGTGCTTCGAACCACATGATAAGTCATGGGGAGTGGTTCAAGGAGATGAAAAACCTTGAAAAAAGACCAGATTTTGTGGAAATAGGGGATGACACTGCTCATCCAATTGCCCATATTGGGAGATGTGCCATTGTCTATGCAGGATGGCAAAGTGAAGTACCTTGCAGATGTACTTCAGGGTCCACTCAAAGGCTGTGATTGCTGATGGAGGCCGTGGATGCGATCAAGGAGGTGGTCGAATAGGTAATCAGAATTATGGCTAGCAGTAGCAACAACAACAGTCCCAGAATTCACAACAACAACATCAACACGCAAGTGGAAGAGGCCAATTCAGAGGCAAGGGAAGTCAAAGAGGTCGTGGAAATTGGCAAAGGCAGTATAATGATACACATGGATGCTTTTATTACAGTAAGCCTGGACATGTGCAGGTAGATTGTTATAAGAAGCAGGCTGACATGCAAAATGAGAAATTGTAGCAAAACAACTATGCATCCTCAAGCAGAAACAATGAGGATAATGAAAGGTTGTTTATTATGCAGCATGTCGTTAATGCCATGTCTGAAAACGTTGAAGCATCACATAAAGATGATGTATGATGGTACGTTGATTCAGGTGCTTTAAACTACATGACAAGTCAAGGAGTGGTTCAAGGAGATGAAAAACATTGAAAGACCAGGTTTTGTGGAAACAGGGGATGACACTACTCATCCGATTGCCCATGTTGGAGATGTGCCATTGTCTATGTAGGATGGCAAAGTGAAGTACCTTGCAAATGTACTTCATGTTCCGAACATAACAAAGAATCTTATTTCAATTGGCTAGATGATTGAGTAGGGTTTGCAGGTTTGATTTAACCCTGATGGTTGTTATGTTGAAGACTTTAAAGACAAGTGCAGGTTGGTTGCAAAAGGCAACACAGTGGGTAGAATGTTTATATTGAATGTAAACATGCCTGAAGTGAGTGCTGCGATGTTTGCAAATGGTTCAGGAATTGTTGCGGACACAGACATTTAGCATAAAAGAATTGGACATGTGAATGTGCAGAGAATGAAGTCTATGCAGACTAAAGGAATTATGACAGGGTTGCCAAAGTTTAAAGTTAAATGTATGCAGAAAATATGTGAAGCATGCCAATTTGGAAAGCAAACAAAGCATATATTTCCACGTAACAGAAATGTGAGCAAAAATGCACTAGATGTTGTGCATTCAGATGTATGGGGTCCTACGAAGACCATGTCTATGGGAGGCTAAAGGTATTATGTGACATTTATTGATGGACCACACAAGGAAAGTGTGGGTATACTTCATGAAGGAGAAGGGTGAGGTGTTCACTCATTTTAAGAATTTCAGAGTTATGGTTGAAAAGCAAACAAGGAAATATGTAAAGTGCCTAAGGTCAGATGGAGGGGGAGAGTACTTCTCCAATGAGTTCTCTGAAGTTTTGAAGAAGAATGGTATTGGGAGACAGTTTACATGCAGATACACTCTGCAAAAAAATGGAGTTGCTGAGTGGAAAAACAGGCACATTGCTAAGATTGCACGAGCATTGATGGAAGAGAAGAATATGCCACATAGCTATTGGGCTGAGGCTATTTCTACAGCAGTTTACATCATGAACAAGACTCCAACTGCAGCCATACATGATGTAACTCCAGAGGAGAGGTTTACTGGCAGAAAACCTGATTTGTCTCATATGAAAGTCTTTGGATGCATTGCATTGCATGTGCATGTGCATGTGCATGTGCCAGATGAGCTGAGAACTAAGCTGGATCCAAAAGCTAAAAAATGTGTGTTTATTGGGTACTCCCTTGAGCAAAAGGGATACAGGTGTTATAACCCTGCTACACGTGAGTTGAGGGTAAGCAGGGATGTTTTTGATGAGATGAGCAGCTGGTATGCTGCTGAAAAAGAAGCTGTTGGGGCTGATGTGAGTGGAAATGTGGTTGCACAAAATGCAAGTCAGCAATCACAGTCTTTGAGTGGACCAGGAGAGTCCTCATCTAGTGGTTCAGTTGATAGACCATGGAGTGGCAGGCTGCGTCATTATACCAATCCTCCAAATGTGATTAGTACATCACATAAAGGCAAAGAGAAAGTGGTTGAGCCCCTTAGAATGCTTGACATTTCTGCAGGGCATTCTCATGTTGATGGAGAGTCTAGTGGCTCCGAGATGAGCCTTGATGAGGAGCTTGGGATACCAGCTATGAGAACACCTGGTGTAAAGAAGGCTATGGAAGCCATGAATGCAAAGCTGTGAAGATCTGGGAGATTAAAGAATCCTGCGCAGAGGTTTACCTATGATGGTTATGTGGCACATCACTATGCATACATGGCAAAAGTTGTGCAGGTTATAGAGCCCACATGCATTGATGAGGCTATTGAAAATGTGTGTTGGGAGAAAGCTATGGATGAGGAGATGGATGCACTATATGGAAATGAGACTTGGGATTTAGTGCAATTACCTGAAGGCAAGAAAGCCATTGGATGTAAGTGGGTGTACAAAGTAAAACATAACAGTGATGGAAGCATAAGAAGGTACAAGGCTAGATTGGTAGCCAAAGGATATGCGCAGACATATGGCATTGATTATGAGAAAACTTTCAACCCAGTTGCCAAGATGGCAACAATGAGAGTTGTGATAACAGTGGCTGCATCAAAGCAATGGTCTTTACATCAGATGGATGTAAAGAATGCATTCTTGCATGGGGATTTGTAGGAAGAGGTGTATATGTTGCAGCCACCTGGTTATGAGGATGAGAGTCACCCCGAGCATGTTTGCAGGTTGAAGAAAGCCTTGTATGGCTTAAAACAAGCACCAAGAGCATGCATGGTCTGACAAGATTTCTGAATATCTTATCACTATTGGCTTTCATGTAGCCAATGCAGATTTCTCGATGTATGTGAGACACAGTGTTAGAGGGGTTGTGCCTGATGTCATCTATGTAGATGATGTGATCATTATGGGGGACCATGAGGCAGAGATCTTTGATGTAAAGATCCTTCTTAGACAGAAGTTTGAGATGAAGGATCTGGGGGAGCTCAGATATTTCTTGGGCATTGAGGTGATTAGGTCACCACACATGGTATTGAATGCAGAGACAGTATCGCTTGGACATGTTGTCCAAGTATGGTATGATGACAGGCTGTAAGCCTATCTCAGTGCCATTGGATTAGAATGGCAAGTTGAGTGCAGATTCAGGAGAGATTTTGGAGGATCCTACTATGTATAGGCGCATAGTAGGAAGCTTGAGCTACATGATTATCACTAGGTCAAATTTGAGCTATGCTGTTGGGTTCGTGAGTCAGTTTATGCAGGTTCCTCTCGAAAGCCGCATTTGGATGCATTGAGACGCATACTGAGGTATGTGAGGTCTACTTTGCATTGTGGACTATTTTATGAAACTGGGACAGAGATCTGTGTACATGGGTACACAGATGCTGATTGGGCTGGTAGTATCTCAGATAGAAGTTCTACTAGCGGCTTCATATTTTCTTTGGGGAGTGCTACTATGACTTGGAGCAACAAGAAGCAACATACGGTTGCTCTATCTAGTACAGAGGCTGAGTACAGAGGTGCTGCTATGGCAGCATGTGAGGTAGCTTGGTTGAGAAAGCTACTTGCAGAATTGGGTCTATCAGTGGATAGACAAGTTGTCATTTTTTGTGACAACATTAGTAGTATATAGTTGGCCAGGAACCCAGTTTTCCATGCTCGCACGAAGCATATAGAGGTCCACTACCATTTCCTCAAAGAGAAGGTTTTGGCAGGAGACACTGACCTTGTTTATGTCAGCACACAGGATTAGGTCGCTCACATCTTCCCCAAAGCATTGGGTACAGAGAGAAGCTCCGCAAATTCAGGGCTTCGCTTGGTGTTCATCATGAGATGGAGTTGAGCTCGAGGGGGAGTGTTGAGGTATGGAGCTCATCTAGTGAGGCGGTGGACACTGATGACCTGCCTGGGAGATAGGCCCCACACTTACACCACTGGCATGGTTGGTGAGATCATGGGTGATAAGTGGGATGACAGGCTGTGTGAGAGCCATTCTAGAGACTAGTATAGTTATAGCGCCAGCTCATTTAGTTGGGTTCACACTATAGAGAACCCTAGTATGTATTTGGTTGAGTACCCTTTCATAGTGTGTGTTACAGTACTCTTATCTTTGTATATGGTGTGTTGAGTGTTGTGTGAAGAAGAAGAAGATTTTCAGCCTCACCTTGTGTGTTCTCTTTTTTAGGGTTTTGTGAGTGTGTGTGTGCTTGTTTGCAAGAGCTCAAGCTCTCTTCTCTCCTGCATCTTTTCATGCATCTCTTGGTCAAAACCCTCCAAGATCCTCCTTAGGTGTCCTGGCACTTCACTCAGGGACCGCTTCGTCGGCCCTCGCCCATCATACCAGAAGTGCACCATTTTAACCATATCGAGGCTGGTCAAAGACCTGGGCAGAACCCTCTAGGATCCTCCTTAGGTGTCCTGGCACTTCACTCAGGGACCGCTTTGTCGGCCCTCGCCCATCATACCGGAAGCGCACCATTTTAACCATATCGAGGGGCTGGTCAAAGACCTGGGCAGGCTTTGCCGCGTGAGCTGTCCTTTGAACACTCTCGTTGTTGCAACCGAACTTCCCTTAGAAAAACACATATACCAAATGCTCCCTCCAGCATTCTGGCATAAGAGAAAACAAGGTTTCTATGCAAGTTTTCAGTTTTGATTTTCTTTTGAATACAATGGATATATCTTAATTCCGTATCACAGGTCTGGATTCCCAAGCAAAATTCCTCAAATTCTGAATTCTTGATCCTCAGATCAAAATCAAAGGTCTCAACTTAGTTTTAGATTCGGTGGGTGATTTGAGTGTAGATTACTGAACTGGTCACATCATCATTTCTTGAAATTGATGAAGGAGTTACGTCTTGGTCATAGTCTGATTCAGGGTTTGAGTCTGGAAAGGTTCTCCCTGAACTATCTTTCTCGAAGGTAATATTTCAATTACTACTTTACTGAATTCAAACCTAAACACGAATTCCTAGGAGGAATAAATTAGTCATTTATCTGAAATTCCGACTTCGATAGTTTTTCTGAATCTTCTCATTACCATCCTAGAGAATATAAAACGGTATAATTTTCCTTCATTGAGTATTTACTTATTCATTTTTTCAATATTCATGGGATTTAAACATAGGATTAAAGTGAACTCTTATTTTGATAAAAAATTCTTTTATGCATCATTTTATGCCTAAAAATCAATATTGGTGAAAGCAACACTTTTGTAATAAAAAAATTCTTTTATGCATCATTTTATGCATAAAAATTAATATTAGTGAAAGTAACACTTTTACAATTAAAAAAGATTCTTTTATACATCATTTTACGCATAAATGAAAGTAACACTTTTATAATAAAAATATTCTTTTATGCATCTATCTATGCATAAAAATCCATTTTGATGAAAATAACACTTTATAATAAAAAAATATTCTTTTATACATCTATTTATGCATAAAATCCATTTTGATGAAATTAACACTTTTATAATAAAAAAATACTCTTTTATGCATCTATTTACACATAAAATCCATTTTGATGAAAGTAACACTTTTATAGTTAAAAAAATATTCTTTTATGCATCTATTTATGCATAAAATCTATTTTGATGAAAGTAACACTTTTATAATTAAAAAAATATTCTTTTATGCATCTATTTATACATAAAATCCATTTTGATGAAAGTAACACTTTTATAATTAAAAAATATATTTTTTTATGCATCTATTTATGCATAAAATCCATTTTGATGAAAATTAACACTTTTGTAATTAAAAAATAATCAATATGCATCTTTCTATGCATAAAATTTAATTCTATTGAAAATCACTCTTTTATAAGATAATCAACATGCATCTTTCTATGCATAGAATTTAATTCTATTAAAAATCACTCTTTTATAGTAAAAAATAATCAATATGCATCTTTCTATGCATAGATTTATTTCTATTAAAAAGCACTCTTTTTTAATTAAAAATAATAATCAATATGCATCTTTTTATGCATAGAACTTAATTATTTTAAAAATCACTCTTTTATAATAATAAAAATAATCAATATGGATCTTTCTATGGATAGAATTTATTTCTATTAAAAAACACTCTTTTATAATTAAAAAAATAATCAATATGCATAGAACATAATTCTATTGAAAATCACTCTTTTATAAAAAAAATAATCAATGCATGAATGAAAATGACACTTTTAGAATACACAAATGATGGGGATTACTCTTTTTGATTAATAAAAGCTGAAATTTATTTTACAAATTTTTAGAAAATTTCACCATAACCTCCTTTGTATGGCTAATCGTTTTTCAATTTTTCTAACCTTAATATACTTAGGAAATATCCTCAATTGGTTTAAAGCATTCTAAACTAATCAATTTTCACTTTTAAGAGAGAAACAATATGAAAAGTTTAATTCCAACAATTAGATCACTTAACTAGGATAAAGAAGGGCTAATTTTAAGAATGAGAGCGGTGGAAAGCCTTTCCAAGAAGGCATAGCATCTGTTTATCATTTTAAGATAACAAACAATTTAGAAAACCATTAAAAGAATAAGAAGAAGTAAGATTTCTTACATGAAATTCTGGGAGCTTTCCTTTGGCTTGATGGTTTGAGGGATCTACTCTTGTTTGCAACAAGAGTGGCCACCAATTCTTTAGAAGAGGGAATGGTCAAAAACTAGTGAATTATTAAGAAATTCACAGTTCTTGGCTCTTGGGAGGAGTGGAGTAATAGTGCATAAAACACTATTAAGCTTCAACAAAGGGAGAGGCTTCTATCTAAAGAAAAAAGTGAGCTTCTAAGCAAGCAAACTGATTCTAGAATTTTGCAGATTAGTTTGGTCAAATTTTGACCATTTTTAGGTCAGTTTAGCTTACGTTTTGGAACTAGACTTGAAGGAGAGAGGAGAGATGAAATATCTCAGTTTTTGACTCCACCACACATGTGAAGTAGGCACCTCCTTCATGAGGGGGGAATTCCCATTGTGAGGTGTCAAAAATCCATGTTTTTAGTAATTCCTTTGGTCTCCTTAGTCCACTCTTCATCTTATGTGAGTATTTACTCATTTTTGGGGGGGGATTTTCTTTATTTCTTCTATTTATCGTCTCCACACATTTGGATGAATCTGATTGGCACCCCAAAACCTTAATTTAAATTTTTTTGAAAATCTGGACCCCTAGGATAAGGCCTCTTGAACAGATTATACTTGATTTCTAATACACCTTCTGAAAATCTTTTTGAACTTCTGTTTCGGGGGAACTTATTTTAATAAAAGGAGATATTTTTCCATCAAAAAACATTCAAAATCTGAATAACCTCTCTCTAGAATATTTTCTCTCTCTAAGCCAAATAGGTAGAAACAAGATCTTTTATATTTTTGAAGAGGGGATTGATTACAGGGGAAGATACTGGACATCTTGAGAGGCTGGGGAGGAATCTTACAAACAAGGATCTAACCATAAAGATGATTAATCTTTCCAAAAAGAGAGATTTACTAATAAAAACACTATAATTAAGTATAAAGATTAGTATTAAACCATTTAAATCATTTAAACATTATGAATCATTAGAAAGCTTGATTTCAAGAAAAAACCATTTAATTGAAAGCTTCCCAAGAATTAGAGGGGTTGGGAAGGAGATAACCATTGAGAAAGATAGAAAAACCATTGGATTAAGTCTTACCTTTGATTTTAGCTTGACTCTTTAAAGAAAGAAGTGACGCCCACAAAGCAAGCTTTGGCCACCAAGTTGGGGAGGGTAATCTCCAAGGGAGGATGGAGAGTTGTGAAGGTCCAAAGCTTCCAAAAGTAGAGACAAAAGTAGAGACAAAATAGAGGGATAATAGAATTACACTAAAATGAAGATAATACTGGCATGTAATTACTCAAAGATGAAGATACAAAGGAATAAGGGTCTATTTATAGGTGAGGGAGGCCACTAACCAAGTCCAACTGGGTTCTAGAGGCTTCCAGCTTCAGTTTGACCCAATTTGGATAAGTTTTGGACCAGTTTGGCCCCCTTTTTGATCCAGTTTGCAGGAGGAGAGAGGAACGATAAAAATATCTCTTTTTTTGAATTAAAAATGCAAGATAATGATGGAAAAAAGGTGCATCCTTCATGACCCCTTTCCCTCCTTACTAAGGTGTCAAAATTTGATTTTTTTACTAATAAACCCAGTACTTGGTCAACTCTTCATCTTATGTGAGCATTTACTCATTTTTGGGGGATTTTCTTTTATTCTTTGTATTTTTGTCATCCCAACACTTGGATTAATCCTTTTGGCCCTTTGGAACCTTATTTGGACCTTAATAATTTTTTTTTGAAAATGTGGACCCTTAGGCTAAGGTCTCTTATACACATATTCAATTAGTTTTTCTAATGCACATTGAAAATTTATTTTTGAACTTCTATTTCAGCAAAATTCATATTATATATTAGGAGAAACTTTGTATCTAGAAATATCTCAATTTTGTATTATCTCTCTCTAGAACATTTTCTCTCTCTAGGCCAAAAACAAGGAATAATAATAATATTTTCTTGTATTCAGAAATAGGGGATGATTACAAAATTGAAGGGTAGTTTTTTACACCTTTACATCTCCAAATCTGGAGTTTCTTACACCTTTACATCTCCAAATCTAGAGGGAGGAATCTTACATTTCCGTTTCTTGATTAGGAAGTGCAAGGTATGCACAATTTTTGAAATCAAGCAAGATCGATGCATCAAGCATGAAATCGGATCCTAAAATTTTTTAATGAACTCGTGTGGCATGGAAGTCATCTACCATATTGAAGAGGGATTTGATTACAGGGGAAGATACTGGACTTCTTGAGAGGCTGGGGAGGAATCTTACAATTTGCATAGAAAAATTGTATAGCCATGGCAGCCTTAACTTCACTTTAGGGAAGGCCACATGCGTGTCATCAAACTGGCAGATGCCAATGGGCTGCCACAACTTCTATATGTAGGAAGTACCTGTGGTACAGAAGGAGCAATCCACCTGCAAAGTATGGTAGGAGAGGATCATGAAAAAGAGACAAATAGGCATCATTGACCACATGCCACCCGATGGTATGAAAGTACTGCAGTGCCCTTTGGGAGATGTCAAAGGGGTACAGGTAAGGGCATACACCATCGGGAATAGATAAATCTAGTAAGTTGACGGGGTGGGTGGGGTCAAATGAAGAGCCATAGCGGAGGAGAAGGTTCTAGCCTGTCACGGTGGCTTGAAGAGGGTGTAGGGGGAGTTCAAAAAAATCATGGGGGTATTGGAAGAACAAGAGAAGCCACTGGAAGAAGAAGTGTGGGATTAGGGTTAGGCTGTCTCAATAGGGAGTTTTGTTAGAGAATAGGCGTATTGGTGGCGGGAGAGTGGCTCGTCGATGTAGAGGTTTTATTGAAGAAGGTTGAGGTTTGCCGAGGGAGAAGGACAAAATTGGTAGCTTGGTCGCCATCTCCATCAGGGCATCCACTTTCTTGTCCATTGTTCTAGATGAGGCAGCATGGGGCGAAGGGGGAGGCATGGTTGTCCTAGCTTTAGCATCGCCCAACTGCTCTTGCAAAGAGTGGATAGTGGCCTCGATGAGGTCTCAATGCTTTGTAAAATTTTCTTGAGTGCGGGTGAGGAGATTTTCTGCTATTTGGGCCCGACTCCTCATGGCTTCTTGATGCAAGCCTTCGTGATGAGCTCTCTCGCTTGTTGCATGGGCTGTTGTGATTTACTCTGCTAGATCTCAGTGATGTGGGAAATTGCAATGCCCAACTGCTTGGTTTACTAATCAAACTTCTTCTGGAGCTTCATAAACTGAAGGTTTTTCTAGTATAGGTCTTCAGACACTGCACGCTCCTAGGCCTTAGCTAAGAGCATCTCTTGCTGGGACATCTGCACCACCTCTTGCTACCTGTAGATGCAGTCTATCATTTGGGTGATGAGCTCGTGAGCCATATGTGAGAAGCCAAGTGCAAAGTTTGGAACATCTCCGTGGGCTGCATGTATGCTCTCTGCATAAGCTTGAATGGAACTGAAACTGCCCGAGCGTTCCCAACGGAGAGTGTTCACGGTGTGGCACTAGGGGAGGAAGGGCTGACCTCAGCATATGATCGCCTCTCGTGGAATCTTTTAGAGGTGGTGTTTCAAACAAGATTCTGCTGAAAAAACTTGTATCCTCTTCTCTTTCTCTTCCTCTTTGGCCTTCTTACTAGCTTTTGCAGGCTACTACAAGTTCCTCTTGTGTTGTCCTTGGGCTAGGAGGTGACGGAACCTGTTCTGTGACATCTGGAGCCTCTTTTCTTGGTGGTGGATTAGGAGAAGAGGATGGTGAGGGTAGAGAGGTCACCACCACATCTGGCCTGCTTAGTTGGGTTGCCCTTGGCACTTCTTCCCATCCAATGCCACAATAGAGGACCCTGGTCAATAAGGTTCATAGATTTCCTTGGGGAGAGTTCAAGAAAACCACGTCTAGCTCTCTAAAGAGGTAGTCGGTCCAATTAACCATCTGGCCTTGGTGGACTCTAGCCAATGTGGTCGTGCTATAATGGTTAATCTATCGGTCCACCTAGTAGTAAGTAGAAACTGCAAAGCTCTTGTGGGCATTACCAGATTTTCCTATGCTATGTTCCCCCACTCAACTCCGCCCTTGTTGGGCTTTCCCCTATACAGGCCTTTGGTGAGCTAGTCCTTATATGAGGAAGCGCCAAAGCATCATGCACCAACTCCACACACTCAGCTGCGCCACCTTATGCCTCTGCCCTTCAATGTCCAAGACCTCGCCTGTGTGTTGATTAGCATCGTAGGTCTCTGTGAAAAACAATGCGTTGTAAAGGTCAGGGCCCCATGGTTCCAAAGTGGGTAGTCTTCCCAAGACAAGCTACTCAAGCTTCTATACCACCACGAGATCTGGAATCAACAACTCTGTAGTAGAGTCCGATGAGGTACAGGAGCTTATGGTCCACCTATGATTATTTTTCATAAGGGAATGGACAATGTGTCCATTGATCTACTTCATTAAGGCCTCACCTAGGTGAGTGAACTGGATCCGGTGCTTCACATATTCTTCAAAGGGGCCACCCACGCCGGTCTCTTCCTCTTGATAGTAGTGTGAGGAAGGACTACTTTGGGAGGAGTCCAAGGCTTCAGACATTGTGTGGGCTAGCAGGTGAGTGTAAGATCTCAGGAGAAAAATTTGCAAGATTTTGGCTAAGGGGAGGCAAAAGAGAGAAAATAGAGAAGGGGGCCCCATATTTATAGTAGTGGGAGAAGGGCACAAACGTGGCAATCCAAGTGGAGCAAACGGGCATAGCAATTGGCTAGTGTGAGCAAACGGCCATGGGATTTCAGAAAATGGGCATGGGAGCATGAGTAACGGGCATGTCTTTGCACTAGGTAAGCGAACGGGAGCATGAGTAACGGGCATGTCTTTGCACTAGGTAAGCGAACGGGCATGTCTTTGGACTAGGTAAGTGAACGGCCATGTCTTTGAACTGGGTAAGCGAATGGGTTTTCACTTACAAAATTAGGAAGGAATCTCCATGGGAGACTTGGAACGTCCGTGGGTTTGGAAAAGGGGTTGGCACGACTATGGCTTGAATCAAACGGGCATGGGAACTTGTGGAAGAGAGAACAACTGTGGAAAATTTCAAAAAGATGTAGGAAAGTTGGAATGCCCATGGCAATTTTTTTTGTGCACCCTATAACAGGTTTTTTACATAGAGGCTATGTTGCGAGCACCCCTTTGTGGGTTTTGTATTGATCGCGAGCCCAATTCACCAAGATAAGGAGTCAATGCCAATTAGGTGTTGCCAATTAGGTGTTGGCAAGGTAGTGGGAGTTACTTCCTTGAGGAATTCAAGAGCTGTTGTAAAGGAAGTACCTAAGGCTGATGAAGTTGATGATGGCATTGTTGTACCCTGTGGTGGTAGCCTTACAATGAGTGGTGGGGGGGTTGCTGACGTTGAAGGTATATCTTAAGGAATTTTGTCAGCAACAAGCAACAACATGGGGGTTTCAGCTTGGAGTTTCTGCTTACCTTTATCCTAAGCAGTCATTATGGCAATAAGTGATGCCTTGGGAATCCAAGGGATGGTAGAGTGACATGAGGTGGGGGGTTTGTGTTGGGGAGATTTAGGGATCCAAATGTGAGGATTGCCCTCATAGAAGTGTTGGTAGAGAAGAGGTTTTGGGATCCACCAAAGATTTGAACTTGGAGGTTGGCATGGAGGGTCTAGTTTAGGCATAGAACTCTTGGGCCTACGCCAACGTGAGAGAAAAGAAGCGTTGGATGTTTGTGGACAAGGGGGATGGTGAGATCTTTTTGGGATCCACAAGTGTGATTCACCTTCATAGTAGCCTTGTCCTATGAGGAGCTTCTTAGAAACCCAAAGGCAAGATGATGAACATTGGGGACATTTTTTAGTGGTGTTAGCTTTGTTAGTTGGGTTAGTGCAGCTTGATGGGGCAGTAGCTTGAAAAGTGGTGATCTGAGCGCGCGAAGTGCCGCTGTCCATGGTGGTGGTGTGGGAGTCAGAGGCATCTGTGTGGTTGGCATGAGTAACGATGTCTTTTCTAGGGAGATGGATTGGTAGGGGTGAGGTGACTAGATGATAGTGGGCGGTGGAGTGGGGAGAGCTTCGCCTAGGAAAGCAGTGGGGATTAGCTCCTCATCTGTCATGAGAATAGTAACTTGACCCAAAGCTAATTGTAGGGTCACCTTCCATGCATCCCAATCGATGTGGCATCAGTTATGTCCCATCCACCCTTCCATTGAGGTCCTAATGCCAGTGTAAAAGCCATCCATGATATATAAAAAAACAACGAAAGAAAGACCATGAGGATATGAAAAAAACTGTGCAAGAAGAGGCCAAGCCAAGCCAAGCCAAGCTTAGGCAAAAGCATATCATGGTCAACATGGCCCAAGTGGTCGATTTAGAAGAAGAATATTGGGAGGTAAAGCCAACTCGGTTGTGGTTAAGAATGCCCACCCCGACAAGATTGGTCCAAAAATTAGCTCTTGTTGATACAGGGGTTAGTTACAATTTGATGTCATATGAAACTTGGCATTCCTTGGGGGACCCACACTAAAAGAAACCCCTGCCACCATTATCACAATGGTTGCCTCATAGCATGTTCATTGCGTTGGCATAGCTACACTCTTATTTTACATTGGAAATAATCCCTTGGAAGGGAAGTTTTAGCTATGAAGGGAAATTCCTAGGCTTGACTATGACATAAGGGTAGAGCGGTCCACATAGGTGAAATATGGGGGTTCCGCTGTAGTTTCTAAGACTCTAAAAACTGATGGTTGGTAAGGGTGGTAAACTCTGGATTGGGGTAGATCCCAACACAGCTACTCTATCAGCAGGTAAGACCTGCATCACTTTGTCATACACCCAACGATCCTGAGGTATGCGAACCCCATCTATAGTCACAGAGGTGTCGGCCCTGGGGGTACCGACGAACCAAAATAAATGGATCATCTTCAACTTTTCAATCCAACGAATCCGCTTAAGGTCGGTGGTGAGGTTCCCAATTTGATCTGCTCGGATGAAGAAGTATCTCGGCCCTCAAACCTTTTTTCTTAAGAAGAAACATTTTCTAATTAGAAGCTTCAAAACGGCTACTTTATTCGAATTTGAATTTTGGGGGGAAAATGGAATTTAAAATCTAGCGGACAAAACCATATCATGTAACATATCTATGGAAAGCTCTTGATGCGTAGATCACGGATCTATAATCTCCGCTCAAATCGGAGCTTGTATGTAGAAGTTATGGAGGTCCGAAAATTGTAAAATTGCCTCCCCCCTTTTTGGGGAGAAAAGTGCATCCTTTGACCACTCTTACACCTCTCTTACAAACCCAACATTTCAGTCCACATGGCAACCCCCCATTTGGCTATTCCTTAATCACCTTGATTAGGCTTGGGCAAATTAAAGGGCCCAAGAAGACCCCATTCACTTCCTAATGGCCCCTTTGAGAAGGTCTGTAGTACCGTTTAAGTTTGCCACCATTGAAGTAACTAGCCATCTCAACACCATCAAATGTTTCAATGCACACAACTCCTTGTGTTGTTATCTCAGAGACTAGGAAAGGTCCTAAGTCTCTGAGCTTGACCTTTTTCTTATGTGTCATCTTGGTACTGAATAAGAGAACCATTTCTCCCTCATTCATCTATTTATCCTTGATCTGGTCATCAAACCATTGTTTGCACCTTAACTTCTCTACAATCATGTTGTAGACTACAAAAAGGTGTGTTTTGTCAAACTTTTCAAGCTCAAATAAGCAACAACTTAAGGCATGTTCGGTGAGTTTTTCATGCACTGCGACACGTAGACTAGGGACTAGGAACTCCATGGGCATGACCACTTCAGTACCGTAAGTTAAACTGAAAGGGGTAGCATTGGTTCTACCTTGTATGAAGTTTGCGCCTAGTCAGCAACTTTTGTTCCCAATCGTTGTTGTTGCTAGCCTCCATGGTTTTGGTAAGGAAGGCACACATGATTTTGTTTGTGCTTTCAGCTTGGCCATTTGCTTGTGGGGAATAGGGGGAGGACTTCCTGTGGGGGTGACAAGGAACTCTTTTATAAAAGGAATTTAATTACCTCATTAATGAACTATGCCCCATTGTCACTAACAAGCTTGAGAGGGAAACCAAAGCGTGTGATCACTGATTCATAGAGAAATTTAGCCATTCATCGAGCGTCAGCCTTGTGGGTTGTGCAAGCTTCTACCCACTTGGTGCAATAATATGTGGTAGTAATTATATATCAGGCTTGAGTGTATTTGGTTGCTGAACTAATGGGTCCTATAAAGTCTATGCCCCATTTCTTGAATGGTTGTAAAGACATGATGGGGTTCATGGGCATGTGATCCTTGAAACGAGGAGTTTCTACACGTTGGCATGCATCACTTTGTTTGACATACTTACCATCATTAGCCATTAAAGTGAGCCACCATAACCCAGCTGTGAGAACCTTGCGAGCATCTATTGCAAAGTGTCCCTCAGCATAGGCAGAGTAAGCATGTTCAAGGAGGAAGACATATTCATCTTCTCGAACACAATGTCTTAGGATTTTGTCTTTGCCCTGCTTGTAAAGTTGGCCTATGGCAATAAGCTGGTAAGGGGTCACTTTTTTTTATTAAACGATGGGCATGGTCATTGTTTAGGAGAGGATCAACCGGTAAGCCATTGGCTAAGAAATTATCCACTTCTCCGCCCCACTTAGGAATCAAACAAAGTTGGAATAGGGAGGCATCTGGTAAATCATCATCTACTCCCACTAGTTGTTCACCGTTGGGGATCCGTGACATGTGGTCTGCAAGAACGTGCTGAGAGCCTTTCCTTACCCCGTGATGGTGGTGAACTCAAGCTCAAGCAAAATAAGTAGCCACATGGTGATTTTGCCTATCATACTTTACCAGGTACAAAAGGGTTTGATGGTCTATGAAGAAAACAAACTTGGTCACCAAAAGATAATGGCAAAACTTCTTAACCATGTAAACAATCGCTAATCCCCCCCTCTTGGTTGTGGTATAGTTCCTCTCAGCTTTGTTGAGTTGGCAGCTAGCAGAACTGATGGGCGCGAAGTCTATCTTGTGTTCACCTGGTTGGGCGAGCATGCATCCTATAGCAAATGCTGAGGCATCAATGTGGACATGGAAGGTGAGATCCTAGTTAGGGGATCTAAGGATTGGAGCACTTGCCAAGGCTTTTTTGAGTGTGCTGTAAGCCTGTTGGCATTCTTCAGTCCACTCAAAAACAATAAGGATTCCATAAAGGGGTTAAGCATACATGAAAATGAATCGCCGATAATAGCCGACATGTCCCATGAAGCGTTGGACACGGGTCTTTAAAGTTTGTGGGTGGGGGAAGCTCGAGAATGAGCCACACTTTGCTGTTATCGGGTTGAAATTCCCTGCCGCCTGGAGACAATGTGTCCCCCCACGATCACACCATGTCGCACCCAAGTTGACATTTGAGAGGGTTCAACAAGATGCGATATAACCTACATCTTACCTTCCATGATGAATCTTTGATGATGATATATGAAGATGATGATGAGTTCTCTTGCTATAAGCCTTGTATCATCAAAGTCGAAGATGGTGTGTCTTGTATGAGTTGTGGAGACAATCCCATTGAATGTATGCCTGAGTCAAGAGATTGAGTTAATACCATGCTATACCTTGTTCCATGAGAAGCTGAGAAGACATTTAATGCTTGGGATTTGAAAGCTACTCTCACAGCGAGAAGTCTTGCACTTTCCCAGCGACACCGCCCATGTCACGACAGCTTTGGTGAACCCGACGTGAAACCGCTGGGGTGAGAGTACGTAGAGATGGCTAGCAAAATGGAGCATTTATATGTAGAGATGAAAGAGCTTGAAGAGCGGTTCAGGAAGATTGAAGAAGAAAAGCGAATTCAGGAAGCGGTGGAAATTGCGATGCAATTGGTATATAACAGGGTCAATATATTTGATGGTTTCGATCCAGAAAGCTATCTAAGGTGTTACGAGACAGAGATGAAGAATCAAGGGGTTCCAGAAAACATGATGATTGCATCTTTTGCATACCTTATAAGTCCTGATTTAAAAGAGGAAGTGCTGGAACTAGCAGAGTATCACTCCAAACGATGGAGTGATTTTGCAGATGCACTTATTTATGCGAGTTCCATGAACCTAAAGCAGGAGGAACTTACTTGGGAAAAGAAAAAGCAAAAGGGTGATGAAATGAGGTATAATGTGAGCTGTGATAGTGTTCCAGCAACGATCTGAGCCAATTTAGAAGCGGTTGTCGATGCATGTCTTATGGAGGATAACCAATTGCTATTCAAGGCTGATACAGAGATTGTGGAGGCTGTTTATGCTAAATTGGGACTACAAAAAGCCATTAGTGAGCATCAAGGCCTTCACAGTGCCAAAAGCGATGCTTTGCTACAGCCTCATAAAGATGCAATGGGTGAACGGTGCAGACATACAGGGTCCTATAATCTTACCACATGATGTGTGTATGCCTATGCTTGAGGAGACACTTGATTCAGAGAGCTTCAGGACAGGTGCTCAAGACCCAATACACGAGGAAGAGGACATCGCTAATAGTTTCCTCTTGGGTTGTGAAGCATGTAAGCTGTGTAAACTTGAGGATTCTCATGACGAAAGTGCTCCTTTGAAGGGTATTCCTCAGGTGTCGTATCATATGTGTGAAGAACAGCAGGAACCAATGCTTCTTGCTGAAAGCATGATTGCAGAGTTTGAAAATCTAAGACAAGAAGAAGATGCTATCATTACTGCATTCTTATCTGGTTATGATGCTTATAAGCAGGATGATGTACATGAATATGCATGCGAGGAAAATAAAATATTACAAGATGGGCCACAAGTATGTGTGATTGATTTAGAGGGGGTGAGTGATATGGGTGATTCCAACAGTGATGTTGCTTCTGAGGCTTGCCAAGGTTCTTTGGATTTAGGTTATCCTGGAATGCTAACTGGGTGTTCCAACAATAAACAGGGTGATGCTATGTCATCAGTGTCAGGGTTACCTTGCAACCACATTTGTGAGCAACAATCTCGAGCTTGGAAGCCTGTTTATGATGATGATTTGGAGAGGAAAATTGAATTTGTCTTTTTGGATCATACAGGGTTCAATAACATACAGATTCAAGGGTACTCGGGTGAGGGACCCATAATTCTAAGCCCATCTGCTGCTGCAGATAGGTATTAAGAAATACTGGGAGATAACATGCAGGATATCCAAAGTGTGGTCACAGAGCCTCAAGAGGCTACATATGAGCAACCAAATGGATATAGCTATGGGGGTATGAATGTTCATGATAATCAACATGTGGGATTGCAAGATGATAATGGCTTCGATGCGATTGATCTTGAATTGGATGCTATCCTAGATGATGCATTGGATGATTTCATGATATATAATAGATCCCCATTAGCTTTGGGCTCTTCTATGCTTGATGCTAGTCAACTGTCGGTTGCAAGTGAGGATGTGCAGGTGTTATGTAAGCCAAATGATTGTGATGAGATTGATTCAGATCTGAAGGCTATTCTCGATGATGCCTTGTTGGACTTTGTATGTGTTGATGGTGTGGATGCTTTGCATACTTTGCAACGGCCTAAAGAAGAGGTATATAATAGCATAGAGGAAGCCAATGAAGACCATGCTTTTCTGTCTTTAGATGAGAAGAATGAATGTTTGTCAGTGGGTGAGGGCAAGGTAGATTTGGATGGGATGTTACCAAGTGTGTGTTCCATGCTGTTAATGCAGTTGTTACTTGGTGTGGCCATACAATATGTGGTGCAAAGGCTTCAAACATGGCCTGAGGAAAATTTTGAAGGAAATTATTTTGAAGAGCATCCCACTTTGAATGATGAGGGTAATTATGCATATGCAGGGAATCTAAGTGAGGATAGGGCTTCATATGAGCAAAGGATATGGCACATATGCCAAAAGCGGTTGGTATTTGATCCAGGTGGGAAAGCAGAACCATTCAGATGTGATTGCTAAGATATAAATATCTTGCAGGCTAGGGGGGAAGGTTAAGATGTCATGCTATGTTTCAACAAAGGATAACCCCTTGGTTTAAGACGCCTAGTTGGATGCTTGTACATATATCAATGTTGGTGTGCAAATAATGAATGGACACTGAATTCCAGGACCTGTGTGGCACATACCAGAGGATGTGCAGGTTTAGAGGGGGTGGATGTCGTGCCACCGCACGTCTATGGTGTGAAACCATGCATGTGAGGCCATTAAATGCAAATCCAGATGCATGGGATTAAGTGCCAGTGTACATATGGTGCGTGTGGTGTGTGAATAAAATTTGCCCTGAATGCCCGGGCAAATGTACAGGTTGAGAGGTTTTACAGTAAGTACTGGTGTGTTGTGTTTTTTTTTCCCGGAGTGGACGCGAAAGATCTGGAGCTGAATTTGGATGCAAGGAGGACACTCCATTTTTAGCATGTATGTGCAGATGGTTGTTTGGAGCATAGCACCGACTGTGATGGTAAGTGATGATGTTGATGATCATGGCGGTGGATAGATCTTGCATTGTTTTGGAAGTTGTGGGTGTTGCATGACTAAGTAAAGCAAGGTGATATAGGATGTATGGCCATCATTTTGAGGCTAAAGAATGATATAAAATATAACCAAGGTGGCTATAAATATTATAGTAATGGCCATGTGGAACTAGCACTGGCTGCCAACGCATTATCTAGAAGGTGGCGCCGCGTGAGAGTAAGAAGGGCTGCTGCCGACGTTGCAGGGAGGCACGGAGGGATTTTGAAGGGAAGCCTTGGCAACGCTTGGAGCAGAAAAGCTGGCAAGAGTTACCTCCGGCAAGGAGAGAGGGGTGGTCTACAAGGCAGAGGCCGCGAGGAAGAGCCGGGCACAGGAGAAGCGAGGTTGAGAACCAGAGGTGCAAGGCCCTGGTCATTCTGAAGAGGGCCTGCAAACGAAAGGGGTACGCCGCCTGAAGGGGGCCGGGGTAAGAGGAAGAGCCGGGTGCAGTGATGCAAGCTCGCTCTGGTGCTGCAGCAGACCCGTGAAGAGGAGGCCGGAGGCTCTCAGAGACGGCAGATATACACAGGGTGGGCAGAACCGGGCTGGCGTGTGCAGAGGGAGGCGACTCGGAAGAGCAGCGCAGCTGCAGGTATACACGAAAGAAGCGCCTTGTGTATGAGTCGCTATGCTGCAAACAAAAAAAAAGGGGGGGGCCTCCAGTGTGAAGAGTTGCGCAGCTGACTGGCGCAGAGGGCACGTGGAAAAAAGAAGGGCCGGGTAGAGAAAGAAGGGGGGCTGTGGTGAGGGTCCAGCGCTCAGGGGGCAACAGCAGGACAGTGATGATCGGTAAATCGTGATCCGATTGCAGCAGAGATGCAGAGGATGAGGCAACAACTAGAGCTCTGCAAGCTGAACTCATCTGCACACGTGCGGTTGGCAGCTCTGCTTTAGATACTCAGAGGATAGCATGGCTAGAGGCAAGTAATGCAGAACTGCTAAGAGAGTTGCATGATTCACAAGCGGCCTACGAGCTCTTATCGAAATGTATGCATGAAGCTTAGGTTGAACGGGACAAACTACACCTTAGGCTGGAGTATCTTCAGAGTGGGAAGAACTTTCAGGAGCTGGATGATATAAATGAAAATGAGGATATTGGCATACTTAAGTCACAACTGGCATGAATACAAGAGTTAGAGGCAAAGCTGCAACAAGTACAGAGACCACAGCTTCCTGATAATAATCGTTCAAATAATCAAGAGCTGTGTATGGACACATTACATGACAACTTCCTCACGGTTACCCATTGCATGGAGCTCAGTTCAAATTCAGAGACACTGAAAGGAAGAAGTCTGCCAAGTTCAGTGGGCTTGGGCTGTACTGTGGAACAGAAGGGGTGATGAGCATTTCTATGGTGTGTAGCTGACGACTGGGAGCAGTGAAGAGGCTCTGTCTCTTTCTTGTGGAAGATATCAAGTTGTGCTGAAGCTATGTTATGGGCTGCCGGCATATGTATATGCTGAAGATATGTATACCTTTGGATTTGATGATGTCTTGTGAGTTTTATTTGTTTTGTCTCGTGAGTGTTGATGCATGTCAATCATTTTGTACAAACATATAGCATATGTTATGTAAAGACCTTCCATGATGAATCTTTGATGATGATATATGAAGAGGATGATGAGTTCTCTTGCCATAAGCCTTGTATCATCAGAGTCGAAGATGGTGTGTCTTGTATGAGTTGTGGAGACAATCCCATTGAATGTATGCCTGAGTCAAGAGATTGAGTTAATACCATGCTATACCTTGTTCCATGAGAAGCTGAGAAGACATTTAATGCTTGGGATTTGAAAGCTACTCTCACAGCCAGAAGTCTTGCACTTTCCCAGCGACACCGCCCACGTCACGACAGCGCTGTCGTGCCATGGCACGACAGCGCTGTCGTGCCATGGCACGTCTATGATGTGAAACCGTGCATGTGAGGCCGTCAAATACACATCCAGATGCATGAGGTTATGTGCCATGACGAGTCATTATATGATGACATGTACATATGTTCATATTGTATATAAGGTTCAATAAGACAAGCTGAGGCTGAGTCAAATCTAGGAGTTTTTGTATATGAGTGTGGAGGGTGATTGTTCTGCTAAATGGTATCGATTGGGTCAAATCAGTGAATCTTATGGAATGCAAACATGAGGGTATCAATGCACAAAGGAATGTATTTATGAAGATATGGGAAAATACTTGAATGAACAATTGGGGAGTCTATAAATCACATGGCCAATATGATGATTTATACACTACGGAGACATCAAGAGTAATAGACATTGCAGTGCCTAAGAAATTGTTGAATGCCGGGGAATAGAATTAAATGAAATGCTTTGCATTGAGAACTTTAACCTTAATGCTAAGGTTATGCCTTGCATTGAGAATTTCAACCTTAATGTTAAGGTTAGAAGCAATACATTATGGGTGGAAGTATACGTGGAGGATTTCCTTGTAATTGGAATATTCTGGATATTAAGAAAATGGCATGCGCAGTCTTTTTGGCGGGGAAGGGCCGACTATTATGCTGCAAAAGGCGAGCAACGCCGCATTCCTTGCGAGGAATGAGAAGAAAAAACCAGTGCGTGGGGAAAAAAGGGGGCAGTCTGCAGAGATTCTAACCAGAAGGAGCGAAGACCAGTGCTTTTAATTTCATGATGGCGGCGACTGTACCTGAAGTCCTGGGTCTCAAATTGAAGAGGAATTGATGGGTAATAAGAGGATACAAGTTTTGGAAAAAACTTCAAGCTACGTGTAATACTGTCCATACGTCTACAGTGGGGTGGCGATTAAAGAAAAAGAAGCGAAAGCAGATATTCGTTCTTTTCTTTAAAAAAAAGATAAGCGAGTTTTTTTTTAAGGATTTCCTTTCGAAAATCTTTGGGAATAAAGTCTTGTAAAGTTTTTTTTTATACTTTGGGGAGAACCATAAAGCTTTGATCTCAAATACTATTTAACTGGGCTTTAGAGTGCAAGATAGGGAACTTTCAAAATTTACAGAATTATGTGGTACATATGCCATGCTATTTTGCTTGTGAGATGTTAGAATATTAAGGCAGGTTTTCAGGTGATAAAAAGTGCATCTCGAAATAAGAGTTTTGATGGCACTGGATTAAAAGGATGTAACTGGTCACATATATATTGGAAATATGGGAAGGCTTTGTTATGCCCACATGTGAATGGTTCAAAGGATTTCATGCAATTTTGTGCAATCATCGGGATGAATTCAAGGATGTATTGAGGTGAATCGACACATGTATTTGTCATTGGAAATAGTGATATTCAATACTCCTTGGGAAATTTTGTGCGTGAGCTTCCTTGTTGGATTTGACATTCACTCTCACAGCTAGAAGTTTCGTACTTTCCTGGCTGTACCGCACACTTCACGACATCTTTTGGTGAACCCGACGTGAAACTGCTGGGGTGAGAGTGTGGTGAAATATACAGGGAAGCTATGGCTGAGAATTCTGAGGGTCAGGGGGTTCATTTTGACCCCGGAGTTATGCAGATGTTTCAAATGTTTACCATGTACATGCAACAGCAACAAGCTGCTGAGAGGGGACAAATTTCCACGACCAAGGCATTACAATCAATTGTTAAAAAGGTGGATCAATTTGATGGGAAGGATATTACAAAGTACCTGCGCAATTATATAAAGGAGATGGAGCTAAACAGGGTGGCTGAGGAGGATATGGTTCGAAGTTTCGAGCTGGTATGCGTTCCTGAAATAAGAGAGCGCATAAAAGGATTGCAGACAGCACAGGGTGGCAGAAATTGGGAAGAGTTCAAGCTTGCTTTAAAGGATGAATATTTCATGGAGGATTCTGAGCGAGTGACCAAACGAACTTTCTTGGAATGGGTCACAAAATCTAAAATGGGAATTTCTGCCACCACAGAATTGCTAAGAGAGTTTGAGAAGCGTTATGCCCAGTTGTCAAGAATAGAGCGTGCAACTTTGGACAGAGAAAAGACAGAGCTCTTCTCGCAAGCAGCTGGGAAAGATCTCCAGGAGAAATTGGAAATCCTCCTTGAGGATAAGAATACAGAGCAAGGATTAAAGAGTGATTGGAATGATGTTGAGGATGCAGTCACTATGTTAGCAAAGCGGCAGCGGAGGAGGGATAAAATGGTGATGGGATCTGCAACCCCAATAACTGCTGTTACCCCTGAGAATCTATCCAAACCAGCTGCTACAATTCCTAAGATAGATGGGCCGATGGATGAGCTTATCAAGGGTATGCGTGACTTAAAATTAAAGATGTCCAGGATTGAAGAAAAGGGTCTACCATTGGGGCAGGCTTCTATGCAAAGGCCTCAAAGCAAAGAAGGGTTTACATATAGAAGCTCTTAAAAATCAACTTGTGTTTTTCAAAGATGGGAAAATCCATCTTACAGAGACTGGTCTTCCATTGAGTACAAACTTTGGGAAAGGAGGGATGAAAAAGCTGGTAGAGGATATGGCTGCTAGTCATGCCATTTCTATGGTTGAGGCAGCAACCTATGGATTAAAGGTTGGTCAACTAAAGCAGGGACTTGAGAATGATGAGGATTATGAGAATGAGAATTTTTGGCCATCAACAATGGAATTAATTGCATCAAAGAAAGTGTCAAAGCAAGCTTTGCATGAGGCAGGTGATTGTATACGTCTTGAGACTGGCTGGGAGGAGCCTGTGGATTCTTTATCCATTCATGCCTATATTGCCAAATGTCAAAATAATGAGGCACAGGTAGAGGAGAAGCGAAAAAGGGAAAATGAGGAAGGAGGGCCATCAAAAAGAGTTACACGTGGAAGTGAAAAGAAGGATCCTGGGCCATCACATATGCCTCCACAGCATAGCAGACCTCCACAGGATGTTTCAATGGAAGAAGTGCCACCAAAAATGAAGGAGAAGGGTAAAGGGAAAAGTCCACTCTACAAGCTTCAATCTGATATTGAAGTTGCAACAGATCTCAAAAAGGTGCTTGAAGAGAGAATTCTAAACAGCAGGGTGGAATTCACACTAGGGGAAGTCTTGGGGATTGCAAAGAAAGAATTTCATGATGAGATAATTGATATTATACGAAGAAAAAGGCAGTCCATAATTGAATCTATTCCATCACAAGGGGAGGCAAGCACTTCCAAGACTCATGGTGTACAGGTACAGAAAAAGGAAGAGAGAGAAAATGTGGTGGAATGTAATCACTCTGCTGATGGGGCACGACAAGTGCGTTTTGTGGAAGAGGATGATGAAAAAGAAGTTCTTACAAAGAGTCATTACTCCAGGAGTCATTGGGCAAGAGCAACCACTGAAACCCTTGTCAAGATAGGTGATTTGGAAGAGCCATATGTCGCTCTAATTGATCATGGGTCTGAAATAAATCTTATGGCTAAAAATCTCTATAACAAATGTAAGTGGCCAATGGATGTGGATCATGGGTGGATGATTAAAGCAGCTAATAATTCGTCTGGAGAGCTTTATGCAGCATGTCCAAATGTAAGGGTAACTATAGGGGATGTGAAGGATGATCAGAATTTCTTTGTTCAGGAGATGTCATCGTATCCCCTCATTCTTGGGCAACCCTACATTACAGCTGTAAGGATGGAAACAAAGGTTTTGGATGATGGTTCAGCTTATGCAAGAATAAGGAGTAAAGATGGCAAAAAGGCTGTTCAGTTTTTGACAGTTTGCATTAATCATGAAAGGAATCGTGAGTCTCTTCGGGCACAGTCACTCCCAAAGATAAACAGAGAGTTTATGAATTACAGGGAGATGAGGGATTTTGGCCAGGTGCCATTGTAAAGCGGGATTCCAATGGTACAAGGGGAAATGAGTTCTCGCAGGACTCAATCAATGTAAATAGTTTTTCAGCAAATTTTCAGGGATTCTCCAGCTATGGATCATTGGTTTTTGTAAAAAGCAAGGATTTGAAGCATGGCATGCAAAAACATATACAAAATGAACAAAAAAGTTTTGAGCAGTGTGGTCTTTTGGGAAAGAATGAGTTTATTTCAGGGGTGCTTGATGAGGTGTCATTTATAGATACTATGGATGTGCTTTTTGATATGGGAAGAGCATGCTTACAGGGTGGAAATGAAATGATAAAGGTGTCATCTGTGGAGATGTATGATATAATCCAGGAATTTGAGGGGGTGGAATGTAAAAACATGAATTGTGAGATGGATGCTCATGTTGATACAAAGTACAAAACGGTTGCAAAGAAGGTGAAACCAGTTGCCTTGCCCTTGCCAAACCAGGAAGCAAGGAGAAGATAGATGAAGCTTCTATGCAGCCAAATCTTAGAGATCCGAAGAAAATTGGGCATAAATTTACTCAAGAAACTCTGAAAGAGCTGAAGATTGGTGAGAAGGATTTTCTGTTGCCAGTTGAAAGGGAATGCTTTGAGGAGATGCTTGTAAAACATGGGAAAGCTTTTGCCTTTCAGCCGCATGAGATAGGTTGTGTTGATCCAAGTGTAACAGCACCAATGGTGATCTTTACTGTTCCACATGTACCCTGGAACCTGCGGCCAATTCCAGTACCAAAGGCTCTCTTGCCAAAGTTGATGGAATTACTAAAGGAAAAGATCAGGATGGGAATCTTGGAGCCTTCATGTGCCCCATATTCCAACAGATGGTTTACTGTACCAAAGAAAAATGGGACATTGCGCTTTATTCAAGACATGCAACCTGTAAACAAAGTCACAATCAGGAATGTGGGAGCAGGTCCAATTGTGGATGAGTTTGCAGAAGCATTTGCAGGGAAAGCTATATACTCTATGGGTGATCTGTATTCGGGATATGATCAGTTCTAGCTGGATATACAAAGCAGGGACTTGACCACAATGAGAACTCCTTTGGGACTAGTAAGGATGTGTACTTTACCACAAGGAGCCACTAACTCAGTGGCACATATGATGAATGGAATGAATAAAGTCTTACGAGACTTCATACCACAAAAAACTATGCCATTTTTGGATGATGTGCCAATAAAGGGGTGTGATGAGAAAGACAAAGATGGGGAATTGGATTCAAAGGGGTGCCGCAAGTTCGTGGCAAATCATATAAAGGATTGTGACATGATTCTATCCAGGCTTGAAGAGGTGAATCTTACTTTATCTGGGCTGAAATCAGTGTTTGGGGTTGGTGAAGTGCTAATAGTGGGACATCTTTGTAGTACTAGTGGACGCCGTCCTTGTCCAGCCAAAATAGATGCAATACAAAGAATGAAAGAGACATGCATTAATGTTACAGAGCTGAGGAGATTTCTTGGAGCATGTGTCTTTTATGTTATTTGGATCCCACATTATGCACATGTAGCAGATCCTCTTTATCAACTTTTGAGGAAAAATCAAAAATTTCTGTGGAGTGCAGTACATATTAAAGCTATGCGGAAGCTGAAATATTTGCTCCAATCATCACCTATTTTGAGAAAGGCAGATTATGAGTGTGGCAGGCCTGTGATTGTTACAGTTGATACTAGTCCTACTGGGATAGGATGGGCAGTAGGGCAAGCTGATGAGGATGATCATAGGTATGTAATTAGATTTGGAGCAAAGGTATTAAGCTTTCGGCAACGAAAGTATCCACAGATCAAGAGAGAATTATGGGGGATAGTCACTGCTCTAAAATGTGAAAAAGAATATCTTATTGGGGCATCTGTACTTGTGGAAACTGATTGCTTGCCACTTCTTGGGATGATAGCAAGCTGTACCACTCCAGATATTTCTATGCTTAGGTGGATTGCTTATATCAAGTCACTAAATCCTGAGTTTGAGCATATTGCGGGAAAAGATAATCCAGTTGCAGATATGCTATCAAGAGCCAGGTATGAAGATGAGAAAGAGATGATTAGTGACATTGATGATGTGGGTACAAAGTTCTATACTACAGCATATGCAAAGGGGGATCATATTTGCCTATCAAATGCACTTGAGTCTTTTATTGAGGAAATATATGAAGGAGATTGGTTGCTTATTGGTCAATATTTGAGTACTCTGACAAGGCAAGAAAATTGGTCTGACTCAGAATTTAAGAGGATCCGCAGAAAAGCATATGGTTACTTTCTAAAGGATGGGTATCTCTGGAAGCATCCTAAACAGAGAAATGCTATGCCACAGAGAGTCATATGTGATAAAGAGACTCAAGGAAAGCTTGTGAAAGAATTCCATGAGAGTCTCTGGGCTGGACATAGAAGTGTGTGGGCCACCTTTACCAAAATAAAGGAAAAATATTGGTGGAGAGGAATGTATAAGGATATTTCCCAATATGTGGAAACATGCATAGTATGCCAAATGTACTCAAATGTGCGGCATCGTGATGGCTTGCAACCAACCTACCCACCTGCCGTGCACTACAAATGGGTAGTGGATCTAGTTACAATGCCTTTGGGAATTTGGCAGATGCGGTATATAGCACTTGCAAGAGAAGATTTGACAAATCAGGTAGAAGGACGTGCTCTTAGAACAAAGAGTACGGAAACAGTATGCAAATTTCTCTTGGAAGATGTGATCTGCCGATATGGTTGTGTTGGGAAAATAACAGCCGATAGGGGTGAGCTAGATGTTGAAGAAGCAAGGGAATTCTTCTCTAGAATTGGTATCAAACTGTCTCTAACATGTGCTTACAATCCTGAGGGCAATGGGAAAAGTGAGCGAGGACATCCTCCAATCATTAAAGCTTTGGCTAAGGCATGCAGAGAAAGGATGAGAGAGTGGCCAAAGCTGCTACCATATGCCTTGTGGGCTGACCGTACAACTCATAGCTCAGTGACAGGATACATGCCTGCAGAATTAATGTATGGTCAGAAGCCAGTGATGCCAGTTGAAGAAGTAATTCTAACTTGGAATGTATTGCCCTGGGTGGAAGGATTGAGCAGAGATGACCTCCTTGCATTGCGAATAAGACAGTTGGAGAGGAGGCCTGAAGATGTAGAGCTTGCTAAAGCTCGCTTGAAAGATGCAAGGCTGAAAAATAAAGAAAGATTTGATAGTAGACACAGACTCCGGCCAAAACCTATTGAAGAAGGTGATTGGGTTCTAATGTATGATAGTAGCCTTGACAACCAATTCACTGTTCAAAGAAAATTTGCAAAAAGATGGTTTGGCCCTTACATTGTCAAGCATGTGCATGGAAATGCCACGTATACTCTGTGTGAGCTTGATGGAACAGAAGTAAAGAATCTTGTGGCTGGCAAAAGAATCAAGATATTTAAAAGAAGGCATGATGGTGATCCTTTTGATTCACAAGAGATTCAGGATGAGAAGCTTGACAGTGGAAGTATGGATATGGTTGAAGAGGAAGAGGAAGATCTTCCTGGAACTGCAGAAGATGAAGACGACATCCAGTTATATGTGGACCTTGATGATGATTTGGCACATACTAGAGGATGTGCAGGTTTAGAAGGGGTGGATGTCGTGCCATGGCACGTCTATGATGTGAAACCGTGCATGTGAGGCCGTCAAATACACATCCAGATGCATGAGGTTATGTGCCATGACGAGTCATTATATGATGACATGTACATATGTTCATATTGTATATAAGGTTCAATGAGGCTGAGTCAAATCTAGGAGTTTTTGTATATGAGTGTGGAGGGTGATTGTTCTGCTAAATGGTATCGATTGGGTCAAATCAGTGAATCTTATGGAATGCAAACATGAGGGTATCTCAATGCACAAAGGAATGTATTTATGAAGATATGGGAAAATACTTGAATGAACAATTGGGGAGTCTATAAATCACATGGCCAATATGATGATTTATACACTACGGAGACATCAAGAGTAATAGACATTGCAGTGCCAAAGAAATTGTTGAATGCCGGGGAATAGAATTAAATGAAATGCTTTGCATTGAGAACTTTAACCTTAATGCTAAGGTTATGCCTTGCATTGAGAATTTCAACCTTAATGTTAAGGTTAGAAGCAATACATTATGGGTGGAAGTATACGTGGAGGATTTCCTTGTAATTGGAATATTCTGGATATTAAGAAAATGGCATGCGCAGTCTTTTTGGCGGGGAAGGGCCAACTATTATGCTGCAAAAGGCGAGCAACGCCGCATTCCTTGCGGGGAATGAGAAGAAAAAACCAGTGCGTGGGGAAAAAAGGGGGCAGTCTGCAGAAATTCTAACCAGAAGGAGCGAAGACCAGTGCTTTTAATTTCATGATGGCGGCGACTGTACCTGAAGTCCTGGGTCTCAAATTGAAGAGGAATTGATGGGTAATAAGAGGATACAAGTTTTGGAAAAAACTTCAAGCTACGTGTAATACTGTCCATACGTCTACAGTGGGGTGGCAATTAAAGAAAAAGAAGCGAAAGCAGATATTCGTTCTTTTCTTTAAAAAAAAGATAAGCGAGTTTTTTTAAAGGATTTCCTTTCGAAAAGCTTTGGGAATAAAGTCTTGTAAAGTTTTTTTTTATACTTTGGGGAGAACCATAAAGCTTTGATCTCAAATACTATTTAACTGGGCTTTAGAGTGCAAGATAGGGAACTTTCAAAATTTACAGAATTATGTGGTACATATGCCATGCTATTTTGCTTGTGAGATGTTAGAATATTAAGGCAGGTTTTCAGGTGATAAAAAGTGCATCTCGAAATAAGAGTTTTGATGGCACTGGATTAAAAGGATGTAACTGGTCACATGTATATTGGAAATATGGGAAGGCTTTGTTATGCCCACATGTGAATGGTTCAAAGGATTTCATGCAATTTTGTGCAATCATCGGGATGAATTCAAGGATGTATTGAGGTGAATCGACACATGTATTTGTCATTGGAAATAGTGATGTTCAATACTCCTTGGGAAATTTTGTGCGTGAGCTTCCTTGTTGGATTTGACATTCACTCTCACAGCTAGAAGTTTCGTACTTTCCTGGCTGTACCGCACACTTCACGACAGCGCGTATGGATCAAAGGCCACCAGCCACCCAAGCTTATGGTCTCCACTAGCCACCACATAACTAGCCCGCCACATGGACACCCATGAGACCACTAGCCCAGAAGGTACATGCGTACCCCACTTTGGCCTACTAATAGGTTTTTTTGTGTCCAAGGAATATGCCCAATAAATGTGTCCACACCCAAACCCCAAGAATAAGAATAAATGTGTCCAAGGAATATGCCCAATAAATGTGTCCACACCCAAACCCCAAGAATAAGAATAAATGCATCGAATATGGTTAGACCCTTAGGAATAAGGGGCTATTTCATGGCCACCAGCTAAAATGGAACTAGCCATTGTCAGGAGCACCAGCCAAAAGAAGACAAAACCCTTGCATTCAGTAGAGGAGGAGATATTACTGAGAGAAGCGCATAATTACGGGAAGTTTTTGGAAGAGAGAAGAAGTGGATTGTGTGTGAGTCTGGTTGAAGAGAAGAGAGCTGTGAGAGAGTAAAGAGGCACTTTGGTGAAGAAGCTATGTGGAAGTTGGTTTGTGTCATTGTTTTTTTGGGGAAGAAGAAGATGTGGGATATTGCTTGAGGAGTTTGGATCTGCCTAGAGTAGAGGTTACAAAGGTGATAGAGGGTCCTGTAGAAGGTTGATGCCCTAGGACCTCTAAAGTTGCAACCCTGTTGGAACTTGAGCCAGCTCAAAGCTTTTCTCAACAATCCTCATTTTGCTCCTCATGGAAGAGGTTCCAAGCCCACCTTCTTCGGATTGGTAGGTACCCTAGGTTGATATGCAAAGGGGGCACGGTACCTTGCAATATGTCTCCGGTAGCCTCCTCGCTATCATGGTGGGTGCTCATGTCACCATGTGTTATGCTTGGCCTCGATGTATGGATGTAAGACATTAATGTCCATGTGATCCGTTGATACGTGCAATTGGCATGGCCTAGAGCTGTTGTCTGAGCCTGCTTCAACTCCATTCTATCAAGAAGGTCCCGCCAGTTGAGTGGATTAAGCGGAGGGTTGACTTCCTCATGCTCGCGTGGTGGTGGCGGCAAAATTTTGCCTTCTTCTAGGGGTTGGGGGAGCGGCAATTAGTCGGTGAACAGGGTGGAGGGGTATGCAATAAAGAGGCTCCCATGGGTGAGGTTGGCATCAAGAAGAAGGTCCTGGGGTGGGTGAAAGAGATGGGCCCCAGGAAAGAAGAAGAGAGGGAGGAGGGTGATGCTCGAGAGGGGGAGCTTGGTAAGGATATAGTTATAGGTTGTGCGGGAGAGGAGCTCATGTAAAAAACTGTAGTGCTAGAGTAGGTTTAAGCGGACACTCCAGTAGTGGAGGTCGAGGAGCTAGAAGGGGTTATGTGGGGGGAGGGCAAGTAGGGGTAGCTCCGCGGCCGTATCCATGAGGACACTCTGGTAGTGGAGGTCGAGGAGCTAGAAGGGGTTCTGTGGGGGGAGGGCGAGTAGGGGCAGCTCCGTGGCTGTATCCCCATAAGCGCGTACACATTTCTTTCTGTTTCTCTAGAGGAAGGAGAAGATGGTGTCGGTGGTGGTTGTGCTGCTTTGGCCTTGCATCCAGCTGTTCCTCCTTCTTACGGAGTGTCGCCTTCGAGACTTTTGGGTATTGGTGGAAATTGATCTGGGTCTGTAAGTGCTTCCTCTGTAGTAGTAGCTCAATTCTTGGAGTCTTTGGCAATGGATTGGGCTAGTGCAAGGTCATTGTGGGCCTTTTATGCGGCTTATTGAGCTTGCTAGGAGTTGTTGCTAGAGCTTTGTGATAGTGGTGATGGCGTGCCTGAGCTGCTACTCCTTCTCATCAATCATGTTTTGCAGCTGGAGGTTGTTGAGGTTTATAGTGTATAAATTTTCTGTAATCTGCCTTTCTTGAACTTTTGCCAATAACATCTCTCATTGGGACATAGCTGCCACCTCCTATTGGTGATAAATACAATCGATTATATGTGTAATAAGCTCCTTGGCTAGATGAGAGAATCCTAGTGCAAAGTCTGGTGCACTACTCCATGGGCCACATGTACACTCTCAACATATGTCTACTTGATCTAAAGCTACCTACCCTCGCCTAATAGAGGGTCTCCCATGTGTTGACATGAGAAGAGTGAGGGGAGGACGAGCCTGCTTTTGTGAAGTGAGGGGGGAAATTTGCGAAGTTGTTTGAGGGCGGGGTTTCATAAAGATTTTGATTGAAGAATTCGTGCTTCTACCTCTAATCCTCATCAGTAGCCTTTCGTCTGGCTTCCTTAGCTTCTAGCTCCTCTTGTTGTGTAGGGACTTGACTAGGTGGTGGGGGAACTAGTTCCTTTCCCTTAGGTTCTGGTTGATGGTGCTTTGAGGGTGGTGGCTGTGGGTGGAGAGGATGGGGGTGGCTGCTGGGTGGAGAGGATGGGGGTGGCTGCTGATGAGTAATGGGCACGGCATCTGGGACACAAAGTGGGATGGCCCTAGGAAACTCCTCCCACTTGGCAGCATGGTAAAGAACTTTAGTGAGGAGCGTGGTGATGCGAGCTTCCCCTGAGGATTGGAGCAAACGGCATGGAGCTCCTTGTGCAGATATTTTTCACAATTCATAGGTAGCTCTTGGTGCACCCTAGCCAAAGTAGACATGCTATAGATGAATCTATATGTCCATCATGTTGTCAAAAGAAACTATAAGGACCTTGCTGGCAAAGGTATCCCAAACAACGAGCAACCAAGAATAAGCAAGACTATACAACGAGCAATTGTGAAGATTATGATTGAAGTATAATGCACTAGGGTTTGTATATGGGAAGTGAATTGCCTCTACTTGTTGCGACAACAAGCGCATTTTCATACCAGCTATTGTAACCATGATGTGTTTCATCTCTAGGCTTAAGCGTCGTCCTTATGGCGGTCTCCATCCATCCATAGTTTGCTCAATTCATCCTTGATACGCTTTTCCAATGCATTGATAGGAAAGTTGTTGCTTGAGCATATCTTGGCAATATCGTATATGTTCATGTGAAATTTTGTTAGTACATTCACACCTCAAACTGTATGGCCGCAATATCATACGCTTGGCTAACTCCTCTTGTATGCCTACATATTTGATTCAAAAATGACAACATGAGATCTGTGACCCTAAAAGTTATAAAACTTGTGAAGATTTTTGTTTGCACACTTTTTGGTAGAATAACTAAGCTTCCTTTAACATATGTACATACTTGATTTGATGCTAGAAACCCTTTTCAGTGATACAAGAAACCTTTTGCATCTTAGCTCTACTGAGCTCTTCATTCACACACAAAGAAACAAAAGGAAGCCACTTAAAGCCAAAATGTGCATGTCGGGCCTCATCTTTTGAGAGAGAGAGAGAGAGAGAGAGAGAGAGAGAGAGAGAGAGCCATGTGTAGACAATGGTACCAAACTATGCAACAATGTGTCATAACACAATTAAGTGCAATTAAATTTCTTGCACTTCTCAATACATCTAAAACTAATGCAAGGAATGGTGCTTCTCCCTCACCACCATGAACCTTAAGATTATGCCCATCAAGGCAGAACATAACATGTTTTACGTGATTATTATTTTCCATGCTTTACATTATTATTATTTTCCTTTAACTCAGATGCAAAATCCTAGAAAATGTCAAGTTTCTTAAAATGTCTAAGGACTAGCAGGGAGCAAAAATCGAGTGTATAAGGTCATTTTCTGACATGGCTTGTGCAAGTGGAATCTTGAAGCATTTGGGATACAAAATTCAGGTGGCTAAGCTATGACTCGGTTCAAGTAACCAACACACTAATAGAAGTTCTCCATGTTGTATGTTGATAGATGCCACCCCTCATGAACCCAATGGGCTGCATTTGCTTTGCCAATTCTGCCATGAGAGAGAGGGAGTGTGTGTGTGTATGCCTAGAGAGATGTGGGACATTGTGGGTGTTGAGGTGTCAATTCCCAACATGAGAGAGAGAGAGAGTGTGTGTGTGTGAGAGAGAGAGAGAGAGAGAGAGAGTGTGTGTGTGTGTGAGAGAGAGAGCTTTTGATGAGCTGAATATGCAGCTAGATTTCTCCAGGTGGTCTCCATATCATCAAAGGCTACGAATGCGCTTTTACTTGCATTACGTTGTCAGGCCCTTAGCGACAGTGGTGTACATGATGGTTGAGAGAGAAACACAGTGTGCGTCTCTTGTAAGTTTTGAGAGAGAGAGAGACAGGAAGACAGGATGACACTCTGTGTGTGTGTGTGTGTGAGAGAGACAGAGAGAGCGGCTACATTGTGTACGTTGTGTTTACTCCTGGGTGGGGACTCAGGCAAAAGCCCAAATTGTGTGTGTTTGTCAGTGAGAGAGAGAAATGTGCCCCCTTCGTACCCATCAAATCACCTCTCTCTCTCTCTCTCTCTCTCTCTCTCTCAACAACCTGAAGTACCCTGGGTACTTCAAGCTGTTGAGAGAGAGAGAGAGAGAGAGAGAGAGAGAGGGGGGGGGAGAGGGAGAGGGAGGGAGAGGGAGAGCGCATAGTTTAGAAGCGTCGTGTGGTGGCGAGACGCAGGTGATCAGGTTTAGCCTCGGAGACCTCGGATGTAAGATCGAAGAAGATGTGGATAAATTTCTGGAGGTGGCAGCGGGCGAGCGATGGCTGATTGTTCCAAGGGAGCAATGGGTGGTTAAGGCAGTTCACCATGTCTGGTACCCGGGCATCCATAATACCATGAGGTAGAGCGGCTTCATACGGCAGCAGGTGCGGGCCTTCGGGAGCAACATGGTAGTGATGGTCCTAGGCGGCACAAATGCATCGCAGCTCAAAAAACGTGCCATGGATGAGGAAATGGTGTTCAAGATAGGGCAAAGGCTGGAGGAACAAGGCGGTGTTCACGAGTCCTTGTTTTGGGTACATGGGCCCTTGTTTTGGGGGTAAATGGGCCCCTTTTTCTTTAGCTAAAAATATGTCCATACGTAGCCCTCTCATGTACCTAGGGAGCTCATGCCTATGGTTACACTCTCAAAATCCCATGAATAGAAGCCCAAGGGTTCTATTCAACTCTTGCAAAGAATCAACTCTTACAGAGGGAAAATTGAGGCTATTCTACTTCTCAAGTATAGATTATAGCATGCTCCTTAAAGTTCAAGTAAGATGATGTCTCCAAATATGGAGGAACATATTGATGGTTGGTCTAGTGAGCCTAAACATAAGCTCTTATGGAGGTTATGAAGTCTTGGAAGTTGTTTCAAGGAAAACATTTCCTAAAGAGTCTCCAAATATCAAGGAACATAGTTGAGAAGTATGGAAGATAGACTCCAAACAAGGAGTGGGTGCACATACATGTACATGTTGGATAAATGTGAGTACTTGTTTGATAACCTAACAAAGAAATTTTTGATGTTTATAGTTTATTTTTCAAGTTATTCTCTAACCTAGAAGAGGCAACATGTTATGGTTAACACTATATTTAATGTAGGCTATTTTATAATGTAAGGAACAATTTTAAACTTAAAAAACTATAATTATCTCTAATGGTATATTCAATAAGGTCCATATAGTGATGCAAGGAGAAGGCATCATGGAAAGTGTAATCTCTTGGGGTGACCAGAGAAAGAGAAGGAGGGTCAAAGCCAATGTTAGAATAAAAAAACCTTTAGTGTAAAAATTTGGGAGAGTTCCTAAAAAATCAGCAAGTGGCGAAGCCAGCCTTGAAACTCCCGATTGGATTTTTGTAAAACTGATTACAAAACCAATTAGTATGGTAAATTTCTTTAACATTTAATCGACTAGGGAACTAGCCCTCCTTTTACGGCACCCGAATCCATATACCATGACTCATCTCCAGCATTCTGAGAATCCATTGTCCCCATAATAAGCTTCATTGCAAAAAGATGATTTGAACTCCCATCATTGTTACTGGTAGATGCATAATTTCCATGTTGTGGTCTTCCATTCCTCACATCATTCTGCTTTTTGTAACAATCTTTTGCCATATGTGCAAGTTTGCCACAATAGTGACATTCAACCCCATTCAAATTTTGTTGAGGACCTTGCCATCGTCCTCTACCACAAACACCTGTTCCAACTCTCCCCCTATGGGATTGAAATCCACGACCTCCACATGAGCCAAATGATGACTGTGAATTCTGAAAATTCTGATTTGATTGTGGTTGAGTAGACCTGTCATTCCAACCACGTCTTCGGCCTCGAGGGGTAAATCTCCCCCTGCCTCGAAAGCCTCTAGATGAATAAAAAGCCTGATTCCTTGCATGCTCATCATTGCTTGACGAGGATGCACCACCTGTAAGACTCATATCACCAAGTCCAAGCTTCAATTCTTCCACAATGAGCAATGACACAAGCTCATTAAAGTCTGGCATTCCTCCCAACCTTACTGAGATGGAAGTGTCAAAAGATTTGTATTCTTTGCCTAAACCACGCAATGTGAGAGCAACCAAATCATCATCATCCATTGGGGCATGGATTGATGACAAGGAATCTACATAACCCTTGATTTCCTGAACATACTCATGTATACTCCTATTCCTTCATGTTACACTGTGAATCTGTTGCTTTAGTTGTATCTTCCTTGCACTAGTGTCTATCTCATACATTCGGCACAATATACCCCATGCTTCTTTCGGTGTATCTGCATCTTGGATGTGAATAAGCAAGGCATCAGTTACACATATTGAAAAATAATGCAACACTTTCGAAGACCGCTCTACCCATTGCTTGTGAGCCAGTAAAACTGAGCATTATTTGGTTGAGGAGGTAGGAATGGCTCCGGGTCTTCATCCGACCACACGAGACTCCATAAACCTTTGCCTTTCAAAAAACTCTTCATTCGAAACTTCCACACTTGAAAGTTAGTTCTGTCAAGCTTCTCTCCAACAATCTGTATCGGACCATCTCCCATTGTTGCAAAAATATAGTAGATGTACCCCTTTGACAAGTTGTATGCAGGACCTGTAAAGCTTCAAATCTCTCCAAATCACATCAAATGCTTGCAAATTGTGTGCATTAACATCCCACAATGATACATCAACAATGTACACTCGATCAAAGTTGAAACCAAATGATACTTCTTCACAAAAAAATTTCTGGTTTTTTTCTCGCCAGTAAATTGCCAGTAACCAGTCAAAGATTATGCTCTAAATCCTTCAAATCTTGTCCAAATTAAATTATTCAACTTGCATTGGCTTCTCAACACATTGCTCCAACATATCCTAGAAGGGTTTGATCAAATTCTTCAAGGTGAATGAGAACCACCAATTTTTGTAGCTCCCTGGTTTCCCTTTTTCTGCATCTGTCAGGTACCACCTCTCACTAAAAGTGCTCTATCTCCTTAAAATCTTATCCAAATTCAAAAATTTTTGAATCAAAAGTTTAGAAACTCATAGGACTCTACTTGTACCAAAGGAATTAGGCCAATTTGATATAGACAAGGATTAATGCCTTGATTAATAATGCTCTGTTTCTGGACAGACTTTCTGTAAACCTGCACACCTCTGATAAATGACTTCAATGAGCTCCAAATACATCAAATGAGCTGCAACCAAGCATCACAAGGCCTTAGCAATGTCTTTGCTCAACTACCCAAGCTTTGAATGGCATCAAATGGAGTAGTAATGAGTGAATTAGACCAAAAACTATTCAACCTGTCCAAGAAACTTCTCCAAAATGCGCCGCCTGCTCCTAGGGGCTCTAGAAGAGGGGCAATTCACAATTGAGGTGATAAGATTCTTGGCAATGACCTAAACCAACTTGTGCTTGAAGGGTTTGGCTCAATTCTTCCTCTAGCTTCTGCAATCCCTGGGGGTATGTTCTCTGTTTTTGTAGAGTCCAAAAAACCAAAATTTTTTCCTTCACAAATTGCCTGTAATGCATCAATTTTCCATGCAATGACTTGCCCCAAAGTTGCTAATACATGTGTTCATTCACAATACATGAGAGCCTCAGTGTTTGCTTTGCATTTGATCCAATACATTTGCCAAGACACACTCCTTCATAAGCTTTCCATTAAAGCTTCAAAACAGAAATTTTCTGCTTGCTTTCCTTTAATCATCTCTTACACTTGCTCTTGATACCTGCAATCCGCAGAGAGGGTCTTGCTACACTTACCAATGGTCCTTAGCTCTCAGATCTGATGCCGGTGTGTGCTCCACAGCTTCTCCTTTGCTCCAAGCTCCAATGGCTTCCTTCACAGCTTTTTCTTCTTCTTCCCTCTTCTCTCACTCACTCTCACAACACAACTAATAAGCCCCAGGCTCTGATACCATGATAAAAAACAAAAGCAGGAGAGAGCACACACAAGAGAAGCAAACCCTAATCCATATCCATATCCATCAATCATAAAGAAGGAGAGAAGCCATAGTCACCATCTCTCTCACACACACAAAAGAGAACACAACATAGTGTTATGTCCACACTATAAAGTAAACCTAATGTAATGTCCACACCACACATGACCAGCTGGACGTGGTCATAAACACACCACACGATATCTATCTACCATACTGTCACTCTGTCAGCACCCATGTGCTATCCTCCAGCTGTATACGAGCTTGACATTTCAATAGCACTTCACTCAAGGACTGCTTCATTGGTCCTCACCCATCGTACCAGAAGCGCACCATTTTAACCATACCGAGGCTGGTCAAGACCTCAATAGGCTTTGCCACGAGCGACGTCCCTCGACGACTCCCCGCCAGCTATTGCAAAACGAGCCTCTTCTTAGTTAAACACATACCAGATGCTTCCTCCAACATTTTGGCGTAAAATAGTCCTTTAAAAGAAAACAGAGGTTCTATGCAAGAAAAATTCCTGGTTTGAGATTAGTTCCACAAAACCCTTTTTTTCCTTGATCCATATTTTCTTAATGAGAATCATTGATCTCTCATCAGGGTAATCTACCCATAATTTGATAGAATGTCCAACTAGATTCTTGGTGATTTTGGTCAAGGGAAAACTAGGGTGATTCAACGACAGTAGTCTATTCTTTGTATTAAGAACTAGAATTGGTCCACGAAGTTTTTACTTGATTCCGGAAAGGAAGTGTGTTTTCCTGCTATGGCGAGCTTCGATGACGAGAGAGACCAAGAACCATGGGACCAGAGTGCACGAGGCAACCCCGCTAGGGCACTAGGCTGAAGTGTTACAGATATGTTCCAACACATGATGCGAGCAATCGCAGACCAGACAAGCAGAAGGTGCAGATCTTGGCTCTGGAAGAGTGTACCTGTTCTCCAGCGTCGCGCTTTCCATCTCTTCCTCCCTCTCCTTCTGCATCCCATATTCCAGATCCTTGACACACGGACCCTCTCGAGGGGTCACGACCACAGTCAAGCTCTTTGCTTGAGTTGCAGATGCGTGCATTGGAGATCCGACAATAAGAAGACAAAGCCATGCGACGTGTGGAACACGAGCGTTACCTAGCGGCTTTGGATGCTAGATTGACACCGGCGGCCAGAGAACTTTTGTATGAGCTTTGAAATGATGTGTGGCTTCATTCAGGATGGTCTAGATTCTAGAGAGCAGTGCCTATTCCTCAACCATTCCTCATCCCATTTCCACAGCCATATATCATTTGCTTGATGTCTTTCTTGGTGTACACTTCTACTTCACTTGTTTCCCTCGGTAGATTATCCCCTTCATCTTGGGTTACAAACCCTTCCTTTGCTCTTGACTCTTCACTAATGGGCTCTAAGTCTGGAATTTCTCCCACACTCCTTCCCACGACCATTTTCGGCTCTTTGCCATGTGATTGAAATTGGTTCACATTTCCCATCTCCTTTTGTTTGGCCCTAACCCTTCGAGTATCGAGATCTTGTTTCCTTAAGCTCAATTCTCGCAGGTTGTCATTCTACTTCAATCATTTTTAGATCTAATTCTATTTCCTCTGAGGTTGGGAAGAATACTTGACCTGTCTTGGCTGCGCTTTCCAAGTCTCTTCTCATTTGAACACCATATTGGGGAATATGGGAATTTCCCACAAGTTTGGGACACGTGGTCAAAAGTTTGGATTAACCATAACTTGAACACCACTAATCCAAAATGAGCGCTTTATAGCTCTTTAGATTCCATTTTTCAAGCGCTTTCCAACGATAGGTCATATGATAGGGTTTTGAGAAACTTACAAACATGTTATCCATGTCCCCTTTTTTAAGTATTCAAAAATGGGAATTGGGAAATTCCCAAATTCACTAATATGGTGTTTTTGGGGGGTGCCAGTATTAGACATCCTAGAATTTGAAGGTTGGATTTGTAATTCTTGCCTTGGACCAAGTTCGATGTTGGTTGACGGACTCATGCGCACATATTGCGCTTCCTCATCATTGCTGGTTTGGAGACTAAAAAATCCCTGGGCTATATCAACGATTCCACTAAATTTGGTAGGGGAGGGTGGTTTCTCTTCTTCCCCAAACCTAGAGAATCGTAACCCTTCTTCCATGGATTCTTCACTACTAGTCTCGATGGTGGTTAGATTCCTTAAGACACTCAATTGAGTGCTCACTGAGTTGCCTGAACCAGCACTCTTTTGATAGTAAGATCCTAGGTGATTTGATGCACTATCGTCTGGGGAGTGATGTGAGATCCCTGTTCCCACCGTGCAACAGATTCGGGGTACTAGCAGCGGAAGTAGCACTTCATGCGCGGGGCAGGGACCCACACTCGGGGCCTCGTCCATGGATATCCGGACAAGAGACTAATCCATCGGTTTTTCCAAAACCGAACCCGAAAAAAACTTCCCTTACCCGGAAAGCATGGGCGATTCCACCAGGATAACTCTTTACTCTAACGCAGTCAAGATCATTATAGATCAACTGATCTGACTGCACCTTTAACGGTACTTGGTCAAATCAAGGAAGAAACTTGCACTTGGATCATTGGGATCAACGCTTTTTTCCCCATCAAGAGGCACAGCCGTTGATTCCTATCCATAGAACAATTTCTATCCGGGATTTACTTCATCTATCGTTATAACAGAAATTAAATCTCGATTTACGGATCCATCAGTCCAGCCTAACCCCATCCGATCCCATGGGTTAGCCAACCGCCCAACCACTGTAGTGATGGGATCCAATTTGGAATTTGGTTAGGTTTTTTCCCGGGTACCAAGGAAAAGAGTTCCAAGGCCCCCTAGCCGGAAGTTCATGCAAACATAAAACTAGCCACACCACTTACACACCCAATATGAAAATTGCCTTTTTCTTAGCATCAGCTAACTTTAAAACAATCCTTTAATGAAACCATAGTACCACTGATCACAATTTTCCAATTTATCCAGTTGATTCATAATTTCCCATCATTCCTTCATCAGAGTATCTATGGCATCATTGGCAACTAGAACGCTCACCACCTGTCCACACAGAGGCCGTTTCCATAGTTCCTAGCCCATAATACTCGGCAATATAATCACTTATCAAGATGGACTCTCGTTGAAGATCAGCAAGATCAACCAACAGATCCATATAAAAGAGCCATGGACTCATCCGTTGAGGACCAGCAAGGTCAGTCAACCAGATCCATGCCCGGTTTCACAAAACAACTCTTACTCCTTGTTCCAATATCTTCCTCGACGCACGCGTGGGTATCCTAGGCGACCCAGAGCCCGAGCACCGTATGGTCAGCACCCTCTAGGATCCTTCGCAGGTGACCTAGCGCTTCACTCATAGGCCGCTTCCTTGGTCCCTCATCCACCGTACCGGAAGCTCACCATTTTAATCGAACCGAGGCTGGTCAAGACCTCGGTCGACCTTGCTACGCGAGACGTCCTCCATTGACTCTCCGTCAGCAGTTGCAACTTTATCAGTTAGGTCTCCACGACCTTAATCACAAGACGGTCAAAATGCTTCCCCAGCATTCTTGACATAAAACAGCCATTTACAAACAGCATTTACAAACAGTTTACAAATACAGTTTCTATATTAACTCTCCATTTTCCACATTGTCCCTCATTAATCCACATTACTTATTCCACATTCCATGTATATGTGTACTCATCCAATCACCTCCTTTTTCCATCTCTTCACTTCAGATTCCTTCACATCACATATCATATATTCACATCCATATCCACATCCATACATCCACATCCACATCCACATTCACATCCATACATCCACATCTACATGCTTATCTCCATTTTCACATCCTCATTTATACATCCACATCCCATATCCACATTCATACATACACATCCATATCCACATCCACATCCACATCCACATTCACATCCATGCATCCACATCTACATGCTTACCTCCATTTTCACATCCTCATTTATACATCCACATCCCATATCCACATTCATACATACACATCCATACATCCACATCCACATCCACATACATACATACATCCACATCCACATTCCACATTCACATCTATACATCCACATCTACATTCACATTCACATACATCCACATCCACATTCCCATACATCCACATCTATACATCCACATTCCACATTCACATCTACATTCACATTCACATACATCCACATCTACATTCACATTCACATACATCCACATCTACATTCACATTCACATACATCCACATCCCCATTCCCATTCACATCTATACATCCACATCTACATCCACATACATACATACATCCACATCTATACATCCACATTCCACATTCACATCTACATTCACATTCACATACATCCACATCTACATTCACATTCACATACATCCACATCCACATTTCCATTCACATCTATACATCCACATCCATTCACATCTATACATCCACATCTACATCCACATTTACATTTATGCATATACATCTTCATGCATATATCCATTTTCATGTTCATACATCCACACTCCCATCTCCATATCCACACATCCACATACATACATCCATTTTCTCATTCCCATTTATATAACCCCATATACTTTCACATCTAATCTTTTACATCACATCCATTCTCGCCCTATCACAACCCATATACATCTTATCCTATCACATACACTTCTTACCTCATCCCCCCATACACATCTTTATTCATCTTATCACATCCTAACTTATTTCATAAGCATCTTATCACCTCTTATCACACCTCTTATCACATCCTATCACTTTCCATACGTATCTTATCAATTCTTATCACATCTCATACACCTCTTATCACATCTTATCACATTTCATATCTTTTTTTTTTTAAAAGAGAATTCTTTTATTTGATATAAGATTTCTCTACACATTTATTTATACATAAATTCCATTTAAGGAGACTAACACTTTCGAAATTAAAATCAATCTTTTATGCATCTTCTTATGCATGATTTCAATTTGGTAGGGAATTATACTTTTAGAATAAAAGAATTTCTCTTATGCATCTAAGTTAAGCATAAAATCCATTTATGAGGAAAATCATACTTTTAGTATAAAAAGAATATCTTTTATGCATACCTATATACATGAAATCCAATATGATAAAAGTAACACTTTTGATATAAAAATTTTTCCTTTATGCATACTTCTATGCATGAAAATTAAAAATGATAAAAGTAACACTTTTGATATAAAAATTTTCCTTTATGCATACTTCTATGCATGAAAATTAAAAATGATAAAAGTAACACTTTTGATATAAAAATTTTCTTTTATGTATACTTTTATGTATGAAATAAAAATGATAAAAGTAACACTTTTGATATAAAAATTTATCCATTATGCATACTTCTATGCATGAAAATAAAAATGGTAAAAATAACACTTTTGATATAAAAATTTATCCTTTATGCATACTTCTATGCATGAAAGTAAAAATGATAAAAGTAACACTTTTGATATAAAAATTTATCCATTATGCATACTTCTATGCATGAAAATAAAAATGGTAAAAATAAAACTTTTGATAAAAAAATTTATCCTTTATGCATAATATTAAAATTCAATTTCTCCATGATTATAATGAAATTCTTTCAATTAATCTAGGATGATTATTCCTAGAATATGGTAGGAAGTCCTCTTTTTATGCTTTGAATGAAAATTTTTTATGCATAATTTTTATAAAAATTTTGCCATAGCTCCGCTGCTATGACTGATAAATCTCAATTTTTCTAAGGGATAAAGCTTATCATTAAGGAAATAATTAAAATGATTCTCTAATTGGATCCTTAATCCATAATGGATTGAATCATCAATATACATAAACTAAAAGCATAAGAAAAAGCCATTAATTTGGCCTCAAGCATAGCTTTATCTTGGGTTAAGGAAAAGCTTTATGAAAAGCTTGATTTGGATTGAGAATGGGTCATGAGTATGACCATTTCTTGAGTGAGAGAGAGAATTTACATAAGAATCATTAGAATTTAAACATAAATGAAAATTAACTTCAATAGCATTTATTAAATCATGTAACTCTTCACTACTATTCAAACTTCAATAGCATTTTAAAAAAAACCATACCAATTAAACTTCTCAAGCTTGAGAGGGGTTGAGAAGAGAGAAACATTGAGAAATTATAGAAAGATCAATATTCACTAATTACCTTACAACTTGCTTGATTCTTTATTCACGGTAGAGGCCCCCAACCAATCAATTGGTTAAGTATGTTGATGGAGCCACTAATGGGGATTGAAGAAAGAGGGAAGCTCCAAAAACTAGTGAATTATTAAATGAATTCACAGTTCTTGGCTTAGGTGGAGTAGAGTAACGATGCATAAACACTATCTATTTTTCAACAAGGGTGAGGCTTCTATTTATAGGAAAAATTGAGCTCCTAACCAAACAAACTGATTCTAGAATTTTCTAAATCAGTTTGGTCAATATTTGACCATTTTTAGGTCAGTTAAGCTAACTTTTTGGAACTAGACTTGAATGAGGAGAGAGGAGAGATGAAATATCTCAATTTTTATGAGTTTAAAACTCATTCAAGCATGTGAAATATGCACCTCCTTTAAAGAACTCCCCTTCCTTACATATGTCATATTTTTAATATTGCTCATAGTTTTTTACTAATAAACCTTGTACATTTTCAACTCTTCATCTTATGTGAAATATGCACCTCCTTTAAAGAACTCCCCTTCCTTACATATGTCATACTTTTAATATTGCTCATAATTTTTTACTAATAAACCTTGTACATTTTCAACTCTTCATCTTATGTGAAATATGCACCTCCTTTAAAGAACTCCTCTTCCTTACATATGTCATACTTTTAATATTGCTCATAATTTTTTACTAATAAACCTTGTACATTTTCAACTCTTCATCTTATGTGAATTATGCACCTCCTTTAAAGAACTCCTCTTCCTTACATATGTCATACTTTTAATATTGCTCATAATTTTTTACTAATAAACCTTGTACATTTTCAACTCTTCATCTTATGTGAGTATTTACTCATTTTTGGGTATCTTCTTTTTCAAATTGGATTTATCTCCTCCCTACACATGGATTGATGCTATTGGTCCATAGTAACCTTAATTGGACCATAATCCAAAAATTTCTGAAAATCTAGACCCTTAGACTAAGGTCCTTTATACACATTTCCAATTAATTCCAATTGCACATTGGAAAGTTCTTTTTGAATTTCTGTTTCAGGGAAACTTATTTTAATAAGATGAGATAATTTTCTATCCAAAAATATTAAAAATCTGAATATTCTCTCTCTAGAATATTTTCTCTCTCTAGGTTAAAACAGTTAGAAACAAGTCTTTTATATTTCTGAAGAGGGATTGATTATAGAAGAAGATACTAGACATCAAAAAGGGGGTGGGGGAGGAATCTTACATTCTACCCCACTTAAAAAATGCGAGATGTCCTCATCTCGCAAACTGGGATAATTTCGCAAGATGCACGAATATGAGACTTAGAGAAAAATTTTAATCAAGATTAACTACCAAGAAACGTCTTAAAGAGAGCAAGATTCAAAATAAGAACAAGATTTAAACTTTATTCATTCTCGGAACTTATACAGTAAAGATAGAAGAACTCTTTACACTTCCATAAGCCCGTCCATCATATGATCACAAAAGCAGTCCTCACAAGCTGCACAAGTATAAGGTAACTCATCTATGGGAATGATTCTGTGGGTTATTGCTGCGCCTATCTCAGTGGTATGAGGTGTTCTAACAAAAGGACCTCTGAGAGGCAAGCCAAAAACGGGGTAAAGGCATATCTTCTCATGAGGAAGAAAACACGCCAGTAAGAAGACCCGCTCAGAAAACCCAGGATGCCTTGATCTCATGACGCAGTAGTATCGGGGACCCAAACCCAAGGCTTCAATAACCATGGCCAAGTGGACATTGTTGCGAAAGTGCTGCTGACCCCCAGGGTGTTACCCTAGTTATGTCTTGATAGGTCCGCCATTTGGTCTGCGCTACAGAAGTTCCCAAGTGAGGGAAAAGTGAGCGCTCATACTGTTCTATAAAATCCTTCTTCACAGACTCACTTGCGTCTTGAAGGTGAGGAATCATTATGGATAAAACTAATTCTTGTTGCCAAGCCATGAAGGAGATTAGGAAGAAAGGAGATCGATGGGAGTAAGATTACTGTGAGCGACAAGTAAAAGTTACGACTTATATAAAGGAAGAAGCTAGCGTAACTTAGAAGCCAACGGTAGCTTGCCACTGAAGTTTTACCGTCTTTCCATGATTTGGGTTTGGCACAATTTTCTATAGAAGGCATTAAGAACTTTGAGATGAGGAGATAAAAGAAGTTCGTAAGTTAAATCACCTACTTTCTTTGGTCCACAATATCTGGGAGATAACTTCTTATACTTCCCAAGAGATAAAGAACTTCTTTTGGGTCGTACTCGAGACCAAAACCTTGATATCCAAAACATCGATTCTCACTTCTGAACTCGTTGTTCTGAATCCTTAAAATAGGTGGGACTCTTGAGAAGTATTCAGGAAAAAGGTTCTTCCTTTTTTAAACAGAATCTTTCTTTTATTTTAGAGAGGGAAAAATTATAAGATCAAAAAGGGAGATTCTTACTCCTGTATACCTCGAAGGCTGGGGGAGAATCTTACATTCTGCCCCACTTAAAAAGTGCGAGATGTCCTCATCTCATAAAGTAGAGGACAACTCTTTTTCTTAAGATCCAATTTTATTCTGGGGTTCCTTATATTCTGGTCAACCCAACAGAATACTGGGATAAATATCCCTTAGAACTCATCATTAAATAACAATTCATTCAGATCATATCATTCATATCTTTAACATGATAAAGGTCCATTAGACCGAAAAATTTCCTTCTGAGCATTCCTCCACGGGAATTTCAGTCAAGTAAGTTCTCAATTTGTCATCCCTTAACTTGATCTAACGGTCAAGTGTTAACAGTAGCAATTTGACAGCACAATCCACTAATCTCATAGTGATTTGCTGAATCATTTTCATCATTTATCATTACAGGGACTCGTCCCAATCATCCACCTTGTGGTTTCGCTCAGCTTATTACATTTCAATCTATTTTCAGGGATCATCATTTTTCAATCAGAATCCAAATCAATTCATCGGTTTCCAAACAGAACTAAAAATCATATCAACCACATTCGAAATCATCATCTGGATAGCATTAACGCTTATAATTTCAAGTCTTAGATTTACTCGTATATACTGTCAGTAAAGAGCTGCAGTTATACTCTCGGTATATACGGTAGTCACGGCCCTTGGAATTATAAGGTAAATACCATCATGTCTAGGCCTCAAGCAAGTCAGGGATTCTATATAATTGCGGTACTTCCATCTGAAGACCCAATTACCAATTTACGAATTTCAGTTTGAATATCAAATTGTATGAATTATATCGCACAATTACAACCTTTTTTTGTGCTTCTTGATAAATTTTTGACATATTTGGTTTCTCAGTTGATCTTTATTGGCCAAATGCTCTGATACCAACTGTGAGATCCCTGTTCCCACCGTGCAACAGATTCGGGGTACTAGCAGCGGAAGTAGCACTTCATGCGCGGGGCAGGGACCCACACTCGGGGCCTCGTCCATGGATATCCGGACAAGAGACTAATCCGTCGGTTTTTCCAAAACCGAACCCGAAAAAAACTTCCCTTACCCGGAAAGCATGGGCGATTCCACCAGGATAACTCTTTACTCTAACGCAGTCAAGATCATTATAGATCAACTGATCTGACTGCACCTTTAACGGTACTTGGTCAAATCAAGGAAGAAACTTGCACTTGGATCATTGGGATCAACGCTTTTTTCCCCATCAAGAGGCACAGCCGTTGATTCCTATCCATAGAACAATTTCTATCCGGGATTTACTTCATCTATCGTTATAACAGAAATTAAATCTCGATTTACGGATCCATCAGTCCAGCCTAACCCCATCCGATCCCATGGGTTAGCCAACCGCCCAACCACTGTAGTGATGGGATCCAATTTGGAATTTGGTTAGGTTTTTTCCCGGGTACCAAGGAAAAGAGTTCCAAGGCCCCCTAGCCGGAAGTTCATGCAAACATAAAACTAGCCACACCACTTACACACCCAATATGAAAATTGCCTTTTTCTTAGCATCAGCTAACTTTAAAACAATCCTTTAATGAAACCATAGTACCACTGATCACAATTTTCCAATTTATCCAGTTGATTCATAATTTCCCATCATTCCTTCATCAGAGTATCTATGGCATCATTGGCAACTAGAACGCTCACCACCTGTCCACACAGAGGCCGTTTCCATAGTTCCTAGCCCATAATACTCGGCAATATAATCACTTATCAAGATGGACTCTCGTTGAAGATCAGCAAGATCAACCAACAGATCCATATAAAAGAGCCATGGACTCATCCGTTGAGGACCAGCAAGGTCAGTCAACCAGATCCATGCCCGGTTTCACAAAACAACTCTTACTCCTTGTTCCAATATCTTCCTCGACGCACGCGTGGGTATCCTAGGCGACCCAGAGCCCGAGCACCGTATGGTCAGCACCCTCTAGGATCCTTCGCAGGTGACCTAGCGCTTCACTCATAGGCCGCTTCCTTGGTCCCTCATCCACCGTACCGGAAGCTCACCATTTTAATCGAACCGAGGCTGGTCAAGACCTCGGTCGACCTTGCTACGCGAGACGTCCTCCATTGACTCTCCGTCAGCAGTTGCAACTTTATCAGTTAGGTCTCCACGACCTTAATCACAAGACGGTCAAAATGCTTCCCCAGCATTCTTGACATAAAACAGCCATTTACAAACAGCATTTACAAACAGTTTACAAATACAGTTTCTATATTAACTCTCCATTTTCCACATTGTCCCTCATTAATCCACATTACTTATTCCACATTCCATGTATATGTGTACTCATCCAATCACCTCCTTTTTCCATCTCTTCACTTCAGATTCCTTCACATCACATATCATATATTCACATCCATATCCACATCCATACATCCACATCCACATCCACATTCACATCCATACATCCACATCTACATGCTTATCTCCATTTTCACATCCTCATTTATACATCCACATCCCATATCCACATTCATACATACACATCCATATCCACATCCACATCCACATCCACATTCACATCCATGCATCTACATCTACATGCTTACCTCCATTTTCACATCCTCATTTATACATCCACATCCCATATCCACATTCATACATACACATCCATACATCCACATCCACATCCACATACATACATACATCCACATCCACATTCCACATTCACATCTATATATCCACATCTACATTCACATTCACATACATCCACATCCACATTCCCATACATCCACATCTATACATCCACATTCCACATTCACATCTACATTCACATTCACATACATCCACATCTACATTCACATTCACATACATCCACATCTACATTCACATTCACATACATCCACATCCCCATTCCCATTCACATCTATACATCCACATCTACATCCACATACATACATACATCCACATCTATACATCCACATTCCACATTCACATCTACATTCACATTCACATACATCCACATCTACATTCACATTCACATACATCCACATCCACATTTCCATTCACATCTATACATCCACATCCATTCACATCTATACATCCACATCTACATCCACATTTACATTTATGCATATACATCTTCATGCATATATCCATTTTCATGTTCATACATCCACACTCCCATCTCCATATCCACACATCCACATACATACATCCATTTTCTCATTCCCATTTATATAACCCCATATACTTTCACATCTAATCTTTTACATCACATCCATTCTCGCCCTATCACAACCCATATACATCTTATCCTATCACATACACTTCTTACCTCATCCCCCCATACACATCTTAATTCATCTTATCACATCCTAACTTATTTCATAAGCATCTTATCACCTCTTATCACACCTCTTATCACATCCTATCACTTTCCATACGTATCTTATCAATTCTTATCACATCTCATACACCTCTTATCACATCTTATCACATTTCATATCTTTTTTTTTTTAAAAGAGAATTCTTTTATTTGATATAAGATTTCTCTACACATTTATTTATACATAAATTCCATTTAAGGAGACTAACACTTTCGAAATTAAAATCAATCTTTTATGCATCTTCTTATGCATGATTTCAATTTGGTAGGGAATTATACTTTTAGAATAAAAGAATTTCTCTTATGCATCTAAGTTAAGCATAAAATCCATTTATGAGGAAAATCATACTTTTAGTATAAAAAGAATATCTTTTATGCATACCTATATACATGAAATCCAATATGATAAAAGTAACACTTTTGATATAAAAATTTTTCCTTTATGCATACTTCTATGCATGAAAATTAAAAATGATAAAAGTAACACTTTTGATATAAAAATTTTCCTTTATGCATACTTCTATGCATGAAAATTAAAAATGATAAAAGTAACACTTTTGATATAAAAATTTTCTTTTATGTATACTTTTATGTATGAAATAAAAATGATAAAAGTAACACTTTTGATATAAAAATTTATCCATTATGCATACTTCTATGCATGAAAATAAAAATGGTAAAAATAACACTTTTGATATAAAAATTTATCCTTTATGCATACTTCTATGCATGAAAGTAAAAATGATAAAAGTAACACTTTTGATATAAAAATTTATCCATTATGCATACTTCTATGCATGAAAATAAAAATGGTAAAAATAAAACTTTTGATAAAAAAATTTATCCTTTATGCATAATATTAAAATTCAATTTCTCCATGATTATAATGAAATTCTTTCAATTAATCTAGGATGATTATTCCTAGAATATGGTAGGAAGTCCTCTTTTTATGCTTTGAATGAAAATTTTTTATGCATAATTTTTATAAAAATTTTGCCATAGCTCCGCTGCTATGACTGATAAATCTCAATTTTTCTAAGGGATAAAGCTTATCATTAAGGAAATAATTAAAATGATTCTCTAATTGGATCCTTAATCCATAATGGATTGAATCATCAATATACATAAACTAAAAGCATAAGAAAAAGCCATTAATTTGGCCTCAAGCATAGCTTTATCTTGGGTTAAGGAAAAGCTTTATGAAAAGCTTGATTTGGATTGAGAATGGGTCATGAGTATGACCATTTCTTGAGTGAGAGAGAGAATTTACATAAGAATCATTAGAATTTAAACATAAATGAAAATTAACTTCAATAGCATTTATTAAATCATGTAACTCTTCACTACTATTCAAACTTCAATAGCATTTTAAAAAAAACCATACCAATTAAACTTCTCAAGCTTGAGAGGGGTTGAGAAGAGAGAAACATTGAGAAATTATAGAAAGATCAATATTCACTAATTACCTTACAACTTGCTTGATTCTTTATTCACGGTAGAGGCCCCCAACCAATCAATTGGTTAAGTATGTTGATGGAGCCACTAATGGGGATTGAAGAAAGAGGGAAGCTCCAAAAACTAGTGAATTATTAAATGAATTCACAGTTCTTGGCTTAGGTGGAGTAGAGTAACGATGCATAAACACTATCTATTTTTCAACAAGGGTGAGGCTTCTATTTATAGGAAAAATTGAGCTCCTAACCAAACAAACTGATTCTAGAATTTTCTAAATCAGTTTGGTCAATATTTGACCATTTTTAGGTCAGTTAAGCTAACTTTTTGGAACTAGACTTGAATGAGGAGAGAGGAGAGATGAAATATCTCAATTTTTATGAGTTTAAAACTCATTCAAGCATGTGAAATATGCACCTCCTTTAAAGAACTCCCCTTCCTTACATATGTCATATTTTTAATATTGCTCATAGTTTTTTACTAATAAACCTTGTACATTTTCAACTCTTCATCTTATGTGAAATATGCACCTCCTTTAAAGAACTCCCCTTCCTTACATATGTCATACTTTTAATATTGCTCATAATTTTTTACTAATAAACCTTGTACATTTTCAACTCTTCATCTTATGTGAAATATGCACCTCCTTTAAAGAACTCCTCTTCCTTACATATGTCATACTTTTAATATTGCTCATAATTTTTTACTAATAAACCTTGTACATTTTCAACTCTTCATCTTATGTGAATTATGCACCTCCTTTAAAGAACTCCTCTTCCTTACATATGTCATACTTTTAATATTGCTCATAATTTTTTACTAATAAACCTTGTACATTTTCAACTCTTCATCTTATGTGAGTATTTACTCATTTTTGGGTATCTTCTTTTTCAAATTGGATTTATCTCCTCCCTACACATGGATTGATGCTATTGGTCCATAGTAACCTTAATTGGACCATAATCCAAAAATTTCTGAAAATCTAGACCCTTAGACTAAGGTCCTTTATACACATTTCCAATTAATTCCAATTGCACATTGGAAAGTTCTTTTTGAATTTCTGTTTCAGGGAAACTTATTTTAATAAGATGAGATAATTTTCTATCCAAAAATATTAAAAATCTGAATATTCTCTCTCTAGAATATTTTCTCTCTCTAGGTTAAAACAGTTAGAAACAAGTCTTTTATATTTCTGAAGAGGGATTGATTATAGAAGAAGATACTAGACATCAAAAAGGGGGTGGGGGAGGAATCTTACAAGTGAGGTCGTCTCCGATGAGCTTTTAGACCTCAAGTGCATGTGAATATGATTTGATAAGCTAATTTGTCACTCCAATTGAATTTTGGTAAGATACTATTGATTTGTTTTCTGAGGCCATGAGAATGCAAATAACAGTCCACGGGCGTGAGAAGTTAGAGAACCATTCACGTCATGAACTAATTTCTATACTTTCACGTGCTCCAAATTTCACTTCGGACTCAAAAATCAGCGTTACCTTGTGATAATTTTTATTGGTTTGAAGCACTTCCCTAACCTTACTCTGACAATACTAGGTTCGTGAGCTAGATCTGGTTAAGTCCTCAAATTGCAGATATAGTTCACATCGTGAAGTGGAAACCATTCACGTCATGAATTACTATGTAGTTCATGAGATGTAATTGGTTCATGCCATGAGATATAATTGGTTCATGCCATGAAATGTAAATCGTTCACATCGTGAACTATCTAATGTTTCACATCGTGAAGCATTTCCTGCTAGTTCACAGATTAAAATTTTTGTTAGACCCATGGTGTCAGGATAAGACGACCTATTTTTTGCAAGGTAATCCCGTGAATTGCGGTGCTAATCGGAGATGATTTTGGGAGCATTTCACACTGTGAGATTGCAAGGAGTAATTCACGTCGTGAACTGTTTTCCTATAGTTTCACGTGAAAAACTCCTGCATCGAGACAGAGAAGAGTTTGGGTGCAAATTACCTATCTAGATGCTTCTAAAATGATTGTGCCAAGCATAAAGAATGTAATACAAGTTCAAAACACAACCAATGGCTCCTTATTTTTGTGGTTTTTTCAAGGAAAGAAAAACAAATTATCACCCTTCTTGTTCACATTCACGATTCTAGTGATATAAACATCAAAATTGAAAGGAAAAAACAATGGAGATTTCCTCAAAGGTCACTCCAATACACAACCACATAACAAAAACAAGCAATTTCTTACAAACTTTCAGTTCCACTCAAATCTTATCCATTCATTCCATACACAATCCACTACCAGAATGTAAAGGCAATGATGAAACTTCTATAATGGGAGCAAAAACTCAAAGAGGATGGAAGAAACCAAGGTGTTTCCCTGGTATAGTGACGCCAAAATGTTATGGGCTACCACACCTCCAAAATGAAACTCAGTGCATTCACCTTTGGAAAGAGAAATAGAACACAACTATTGTAGGGCACTTACCAATGCTTTGAGCTTGTGTCCCTTAAGGAATCCAAGCTCACTTGAGAAGCTCCAATCCTCCAAGCTCCACCTCCACTCTGTCACACCATAGAGTCGCTCACACCACCACACAAGGCAATCACTCTCTCTCACTCCTCCACACAAGCATACAAGTATAAAGAATGTACATGTGCTAGAGTACTCTCTCTCAAGACAAAAGCAAGAACTCTCATAGCACAAAGGGGGATTGTGTCCATTCATTATGAGAAAATGCCTTATATACAATTGGCCCTTATTCACACTTGGATGCCCAAAACTTACTTAACTGAGGCCTTGGGTGGCCAATATCTCAAAATGTACAACTTTTATAGTACCTTTACACCGTAACACTTATTAATGTCCTCAAATGGAGGAGCATATTTGTAAATCCAAAATAGGATTAACAACAACTGTCTTGTGACTGTAGTGCATGCATGCACGATCAATGGAGAAGATGCAGTCACAAAACACATGTGACAAGCTGGAGCTACCATAAGATAACTCCAATTGACGGTGGAAACAGTGATAAAGAATTTGATGAGCCTACATATGAAGCACTAAGCGAAGCACTCCAAGTAGGAGATAACTTTGATGTCAATGTTGAGGAGGGCAATGCAGAAGGCGTGGACTTCTCCTTGATCAAGTGCACAAGTACAAAGGAGCAGCTTAGAGTAGTAGATGAGGAGGACAATTGGGGTAATTAAATTGAAGTAGAGTCCTACATTTTTAAGGGACTCTTTTATAAGAAGCTAGATGAATCCTATTACAAGTTGTTGAGTAGAAAGCCTATGGTCTACCTATACTGCCATTTTGATAGTTTTATTAAAATTCATGTGACACCCGTTCAAGGTGCCAGGGGATTGTATATGATCTCACTCGAGGTTTTTGAATCTGTATACAACAGTATGCCATGGGAGCTATAAACTCATCGTTGGTTATTAAATATATTTTACATTTTGGCTTCAATCTAGAATTCAAAAGTGTCAATGAACAAATATTGTCAATCATAAGTACTTATCAACCCACCTATACATAGCTATTAGTAGTTATTAGCCCAGATATTAGATTTAATAATATTATTGTTATCCAACTATACACATCTAATAATATTGTTATTAGCCGAGCTATCAACAGAACTATTTAGACAATTCTAAACAAGTCATAACACAGCTAGTACATCTATTAACACAAAAAAACTTTGCATTATATATCATTGCACATGTCCATTATCGTACACTCTCTACATGTCCATTATAGAGGAGAAGAGAATATATTACATTACATCAAAATGTTACACAATAGTACAATCTACAGCAAAACACAGCCCCATAGAAGCACTAATTTCTTCGCGAGATCCTTGGCTGTTTGTAGAAAGGTGTACCCCAAAACACCTTGGTTGCCTCTTTCTCTTCTTGAGCATCCCTTTAGGTGTCATCATGTGCCATCCGCATGTCATCCTTGGTCTTCAGAGCTACAAGGCCTACCACAACACCCCCACAATAGTTCAGATGTCTTTTGGCATGTTCGTCAATAAGTGTGTAAACCTGCAAATATTCTACATTGCCACATTTACCAAAGACATCACCTCTCCCAAAAAAAGATCTTCTATCCAATTCTTTTAGGTACTTCCACAACCATGGGGACATCTTGTAAGTAAGAAATGGTGCACACCATGAATCACTCATGGAGCCAAACTTTGGTTCAATACAGAAGGTGCTAGGCACATTATACAAGCACTTGTAAATGCTATCATCGATAAGCAATGTGTTTTCTTCATCAAATTGACTGTTTCTTTCCCAAAAATCATCAAGATGCTTGAAAAACACAGGTTTCTTGCCATGCAAATGACAACCTTGCAAGACATCACAAGAACCTTGCCCAACAATGAAGCCTATAATCACACCACACAGACCGAGAAAGCAACTATAGAATTGCTCCACCGAGTTCTTTTCTGTGCAAGAGCTTCATATGAAGATTCTGAAGTGCTTGCTGGCCCATAGAAAAAATTGGACAGTAGAAGGGAGAACAAGGAAGTCATTTCTTCTTGACTTTAGCACCAGAATCTGCTGATATCAAATATGCCAAGATGGGAAGAACAACTCTTCTTGTAGATCCATTTTATGAATGAGAAGACCATTGAGGTCAAGAATTAGAGCATGAGGATCCTCCTCGAGACTGATCGGGGTGGAAAAATTCTCCTCAGGTGCTTCAAGCATGCATGTTGGATCATTGCAATTTGGAAAAGCCCATGCACAATAGCTAGATTGGAATGCATGTCTCAACTTTTTATAGTACATGTCCTTGATCTCCTTCTCCTGCTCAACCTATCATAGTGTGGGTGATGACTACGTAGCTTGGGCCTCATCTTGTGCTTTTTGGGTTGAAAGCATACTAAATCCATGCTCATTTCGTTATGGATGACTGCACACACAACATCACATATCAAGCAAGCAACTCGACACTAAGCACAAAATATTACATAGGCAAGTATAGATTCACGCACAAAACATGAATATGTATGCACAAATTGGTTGCACTCAGAATCATCAAGTGTCAAAAGACCAATACATTATTTAATGTTTCCTTGTCTCTTAGCTAAAACAGAGCTACATAGGCATACTTTGGGACAATAAATCACCATCATCAGCATGGCTTTTAGGAGCATCATGCTCAAGAGCAGTGTCAACACCAACAATGGTCTCTGTCGCTTTAGCAATAGGTGTTTCTTCATACTTTCCACACACACAGGAGTTTCCTTAGATAATTCCACAACTGGATTATGTGCATGCGCAAGAGCTTTCTTGAGCCTCTTGGATGACACTTTCTCATGACTTGGTTTCTTTTGCTTTGCCTGCATCAAGCTTTCCTAGAAGGTGTCCTCACATGCTTCATCGACAACAATTCTTGCACATAGAAAGCATGGCATTTTAGGCAAGAAATTTGACACCAAGCACAATATTCTACATTACTAACTGAACTGTCAAAATGGCAACAAACTAATGCATCATTCAATGTTTTCATAAGCATACTTTGAAACGATGAATCACTATCAGCATGGCCAACATGCTTAGGATCACATGCACCCCGAGATATACATGTGACCCTCCTTGACACTTGCTTTCCTTCATCACCTTTTTGTCGCTTTGCCTTCTTCAAGAAGTTCTACAAGGTGTCTCCACATGTTTTATCCACATTACTCGTCGGTATGTCTTGGGTCTATACCAATATCAAGTGACCTCTTGGGTGAAGATGCTATCAAAATATTAGGAAACATTTAACAACTATCAAAAAATCTAAAACTATTAACAACAACTAACACATCCATCAACATGTAGGCATCACACAGTTATTGGATGCCAACAACAAAACTCTTAGGTACTACCATTTGTTACCTATGCTATCAAGACCAACATTTTTGGCAACATTTTAAACCATGGCAGAGCCTCAACGGCAACATCCCAAGGGTCACCAACATTGGTCGGCTGGTTCAAGTGTGCTATTGAGTGGGTTGTAAACAGACCTGGTTGGGCCACTTTCAAGTGTTACCCTCCTAGGTGAAGGTGCTAAAAAAATAGTAGAGAACATTTAGTAACTGTTATCAACTGTTAATACAACTTTAAACACAAGTGCTATATTTATTACTACAATTATTAACACAACAACTATTAGCACAACTATTAACAACAACTATTAGAAAAGCTAATTTAGCACTTAATAATAGCTATAAGCATGCTTATTAGCTCTTGCTATTAGCATGGTGATTAACAATTTTTAACACATGTTTAGAATTTAGGACAATAGCTAATTAAACGCTATAAGCACTACTATTAAAAGCTATTAGCATAGTTATTAAAAGCTATTAACATAGGTATTAACAGCTATTAGCACAGGTTTAGAGTTTAGGACTTTTAAAGACAATTAGTGTTTAGAGTTACCACCACAACTATTAGCACGGCTATTGACAGCTATTAGCACAACATATTCAAAACTATTAACATCTATTACACAGCTATTAGCACAAATGTTGGTAGCAATTAGCACAACATGCATATTAAAAGCCTATGCATAGCTATTAGGAGCTATTACTTCAGCTACTATTAGCAGATATTAGTAGATTTAGGACTTATCATAGCTACTAACAACTATTACCATAGCTATTAACATCTATCACCAAAGTCACTAACATATATTACATAGCTATTAACATCTATTACACAGCTATTCTCACACCTAGGGGTAACTATTAGCACAACATCCATATTAAAAGCCTATTAGCATAACATACATACTGACAACTATTAGCACATCTATTGTTGGCAGCTATTAGTACAAACATATTAAAAATTAATAACATTTATTACACAACTACTAGCACATCTATTGGTAGCCATTAGCACAACATGTATATTAAAAGCCTATGCACAGCTATTAGCAGATATTACCTCAGCTATTACTAGCTATTAGTTGAATTAGGACTTACCACAGCTGCTAACAACTATTACCATAGCCATTAACATCTATAATCATAGCCATTAACAGATATTACTGGAGAGACGGAAGACTCTCTCACTTGTAGCATGAGTATTATGATCCGTGCGTAGCTCAATCCAATGGGATTTGAATCCCTTTCGGAGCTAGGGATTCAACCCGTTTCGGTGCACAAAAGCTTATCCATGAATGAAGAAAATGCTATGAACACCACTACCTTGACATAGTCTTTACACACACAAGCTCAATCTTGCTATTGCTCATTCACTCATCATCCCACTCATTCATACATCCAATACAAGAAGAAAGCTAAGCTAATGCATACACAAGCTCAAAGCATACTTCATTCTCAAGCACTTACTTCCCTAGCATGCACACAAACCTTTAAGCTTAATGGAATTTGAAATAAACATACATTCTCATTCACTACTCAATCCATGCCTTGCCCATGGATAAGCTACAAGCTATGGAGAAGCTTAAGCTTGAATCCACTACCACACAAAGCCTAATAGAGAATCCACTAGCATCAACAAAGAAGCATGCACACACTAAAGAATAGAAATGAGAAGAGAGAAAAACATCATCTCATTGCATTGAATTAGAAGAGAATTGCTAATACAATAGTGTACTTACGGTATCAAGAAATGAAAAAAGATGGTCGTGCTCAAGACCTGATACAAGTGTATGAAAAAAGGAAGGCTCGAATTGTTGTAAATCTAGAGCCACAAGTTACGACAGCCATATCTGCTATAGCTAATGAAGAGGACCAATCATTATATGTCAAACAACCATACTATGATGTCTTGCAGCACTTAAGGAGTCAGTGGATCTTCAATAATTCTCCGTCAAGGCTAGCATCTGGAGTAACAGAGGGCTCATCATCTCGTGTAGACTGGGATGTATGTCCATATCCCTTGCTCTCGTATAATTATATGTTTTGAAAAAAATACTTGATTTTGATCTTTTTTTCTTTTATTTCTTTGTAGAAATTTTTGCGAATGGCTAGAATTACGGTGGGAGCATCCTTCATTTCAAAGCAGTCTCACATGATGATTTACTGTGATGAAGTTTTCAAAGGCTGGCTTGAAATCATGGAGAAGCAAAACAAGAAACCAACTGCCACAGTTTTCAGATGTCTTGCTGGGCTAGATGAACAAGAAGTCAAACAAATACAATCAGAAATCAGGTCTAGAAAAATTGTTCTTTGAAAGGGTACTAAGGATGTAGATGTAATTGACATGCCAGAGCGTATCAAGCAGCTCAAGCAAGATAAAATTATTCAAGCTGCTTGAGCGTATCAAGCAGCTCAAGCAAGATAAAATTATTCAAGATGCATTGCTTGTAGAGTTCAATACTCTGAACAAGGACAAACAATGTCAAAATTGGTCAGAATTGACTATCACCTATAGCATCAATGAGGTTGTATACTCAGTTCTTTTGAAGTTATGTGATGTGTATATAAAGTCAAAGCTACAGGTTGGATCAAAAAAGATTGATTTTCTAGTAGAAGCAAGGCAATATGTGGAGTGGAATATCAGCCTTAGCAAAGAAAGTTCAACCTTGTCCTTGGATCTTCCTTGGTGTATTTATACTGTGAGTCTTCCATTCGACGGGAGTTATACTACTTGAAGCGCCACCTCAACAATCCAATTTCCATTGGGTAATGTGTTCTGGATAGCACTGAAGATTTGGGAAGAAATATGCATTGGGATGTGGAATCATTTTGCAATCTTTTGAACGGCATTATGATCATTACAGCAGCTGGTAGATCTTTGCCATCCCAATATGTGTTGCTTACCTTTCTAAATATTACAGATTTTATTCACTTTCAAAATGCTTTAAAAAATTTGAGTGGCATAGCAAAGGAGCATTATAATGGGACATTGCATTTTTTAAGTGACAACCGATGCATTGCTGTAATAGAGTTCTTCACATCCTTAGTGTTTTTCAGCAAGGGAGATGCCTTTCAAGGACTAGCAGATGTTCCTAATCCAGGTACACAAGCGAAAATATTGGATATTGGACTTCTTGATATAGATAATGAAGACATTAAAATTATCCCAGACATTGAGTTTCTAAGAATCAAGAAGAATCTTTTGATCAAGCAATGTATTCAGAAGTATTGCAGAGAAGGCTGCAAGCTTTTTGATCTTTTCAGTAATGGCTATATCATCGAGCTAGGGCTAGCACTAAATAAGGAAGTGATTGGCCTAGTGGAGAGTATTGAAGATCAAAGAAAGAAGGAAACAAGGCTTCTTGACTTTGCAAAGTCAAGAAATGAGCAACCAGTTCCGCCTATTACTAACAATCAAAGGAATACCACGGAAAGATCGAGACATGGTAAAGTTCGTTCAGCTCGAGATTTTTTGGATTTTAAAGACAGTATGTAACTTCTTAATGGGCTTTCCTTGTATCTTCAATACTTTGATTTGGTGATGTTTTGACTTGTTATATCCTTGGTTCATTTTTTAGTAGTATTTAGTTCTTTTGATTTTATACAATGCTTTTATTATTTTTGTAGCTCTCTCCAAATTGGGCTTTGGAATCTAGAATCACCAAGTTATGGATCCTAACATGTTCATTGACAAATTCACTTTTTACCTAACCAATTGGTGAATTTGGAAAGCCTACTTACTGGTCGCACAATGGCCAGCTGGTGAATCTGAAAATCTAGCTTATAAATCTAAGATGATAGAGTTGGAAATCCTCTCATTTACTTCAATCCTACCCTATGGTAGATCTAGATTTCAATAGGTCTACAATTTGGTGGAGCTAGCTACCTCTTCAAAGTGGTGGACCAAGAATCCATTAAAGTCTAGCTACCTCTTCAAAGTGGTGGAGCTAGGACAATGCACCCCCCCAAAGACAGTTTTTGCAGTGCATCCATTTAAGTCTAGCTCTACCATATGGTAGAGCTAGGCCAATGCATTTCTAGCTCCACCACATGGTAGAGCTAGTTCAAATGCAATTCTAGCTCCTTGGTTCTTGTCACGATGAGCTAGAACCCATTGAAGTCTAGACCTAGAACCTATGGAAGTCTACTGGCTCCACCCATAAAGAAGCTATCTTGATCCCCAACTCAACCACGTGGTAAAGCAAGACTTATAAATTCTAGCTCTACCATATGGAAAATCTAAAACATCTAAATTTTTAGCTTTACCATATAGTTGAGTGGTTTTGTGTTTCTCACCTCCACCTACTCTTAGAGCTCAAGGGTGGATCTCAAGGCCTACTTCCAATAAGAGCTCCCTTGCAAACTGGCTCTACCAAATGGTAGAGCTAGAATAATGGGTGTATTTGGAAATCCATTTTAAACCCTCCAATTCTAGAGTGAGCAAGTAGAATTGATAATTGGTATCCAAACATGATTTCCTTTTAGATTACACCAATAAACATGTGTTAAGAGTGAGTGTTACAATTGTAAATTCTTATAGTTTGAAAGACTGTTGAGTCAATGTTACTTTTTTTCTTTTAGATCCCGAAATTGAGATAGTAGCACCAAGTGAAGTAGCTATGGAATGCCACAATCAAACTGTGGATGAGAGCTTCTCCCACACATTCAGTGATGTCCATCCAGAAGGTTTAAAGACAAATGCATGAAATTTGGTGTACCTAAATCTCCAACAAATGAAGCAATGGGTGAGAGTTTCCAACCCGAAGAAGAAGTACCAAGAAGTACCGACACTACTATCTCCAAGAAATCAGTGTTGACAATTGTGTTGGACCTGAATGGTCTACTACTGAAACGTTGTCAACAACAACCATCTTCAATACATGAAACTATTCAAATGGATTCAAAACGATATATTGTACTAAGGCCAGGATGTATCTTATTCTTGAAGATTTTATTAAAAAATATTAATGTTGGGATCTGGTCAACAGCGGACAGAGAGTAATGTTCTTCAAATATTAAGAATATTACAAGACAGAGCAGGAGAGATATTGCCTTTTTTTGTAGTTTGGGCTCAAGAGTCTTGCAAGAAGGATAAAAGTGGTAAAATAGCTAGACCTGATAATCCAATAGTTCAGGCAATGTTCAAGTTATTGTCAAAAATCGCTTCATGTTTTGATTGTGATGCTCGTAGAACGGTTCTTATTGATGACTCTCCATACAAGGGATGTGCTTCTCCTGATAATAATTGTATATATCCTGCAAAGTTTGATGAAGAAAAGCATTAGGGGAAGGTTGAGGTCTATAGGGGCCCTTTAAGCTGCCATATTATGATTTTAATGACTTTTTGTTAAAACGTTAAGTTTCTTTGACTTTAGATACCTTCTTGTTCTTCAAACGGCTAGAAGTTTGAATTTCAAAGTTTCCCACCAAAATTGAATTTGAAATCGAGTGAGCAAAACTATATCATGTGACATATCTATGGAAAGAGCTTGACAAGTAGATTCTGGATCTGTAATCTCCAACAAATTTTGAGCTCATATGTAGAAGTTATGGACGTCCAAAATTTCAAAAACTTTCCCCCCCACTTTTTGGAAATGAAAAGTACAAAAAGGCATCTTCTAGAGAATCTTTTAACCACCTTTAATCACCCAACATTTTTGTATACATGGCATCACACGATTGGCTCTTTTCCTTAATAACCTTTTAATCACATGGCATCTTAAAGGGCCCCTATAGACCTCAACCTTTCCCTAATGATGGTCGACAATATTCTCATTGATGAGAGTTGCTCCCTTACTTATTGCAGCTTGATGAGAGTGAAGATGTGCATGAGATCATTGGCTCTAATCACTACGGACAACCTCCAGTATCCAATGAAAATGAATACAGAGGTGTGGTAGATTTTTGGAGAAAGCGCAATTTAAATTGGTCACATAAGATAATCTACACTGATAGGCTACCACTATCAGAGATTATACAAAAGTTTGTCGACAATCAAGAGGTATTAGCGAGACAATATGAAAACAAAAGAGAAGAGATAATAGAAATTATGGCAAAAGAACGAGTCAGTATTACTAGCATGAGGGGACCACAAGTGATTTCTCTAGCTAGAAAATTGGGTTCTACCACAACGCAATTGAAGGCAGCCAATGCAAGGGCTTTCATAAACAAGGTGTTAAATGAGTACAATCTTCTCCAATGGGATAGAAACAACTAAGGTACTACCCAACATAAATGATAATTATAACCAAATACATGATTTTATACAACAATTTTGTATTCACAACAATGAAGAAACTTAATTTATGATGGTTTCTTGTAGATTTATTTCAAGGATATTGTTCCAAGGTGTATTCACTTAAAGAAGCCATTTGTCACAAGGATTGTATTTTTTTGGAGAAATTTTATCTTTTTGTAATCATGAATTGAAAAGAAATTTTGTCCTATTTTTAAAGTAGTGGCAAATGTATATCTCTTCAGATAATTTTATAAATGTTGGAGTGCACTCTACTATAAGGGGCCTCCTAATTTGAAAATGTATGGAAGCTTGATCTTTGTCTTATGATTTTAATTCCTACATATTTGGACTATGGTAGAGCTAGATCAATGCCTTCTAGCTCCACCTCATGGTAGAGCTAGACTTCAAAGCATTCTAGCTCCACGACATGGTAGAGCTAGACTTGAAAGCGTTCTAGCTCTACCATATGGTAGAGCTAGATCAATGCATTCTAGCTCTTCCATGTCACCACATGGTTGAGTTGGACTTCAAACCATTCTAGTTCTACCATGGGGTCTAGCTAAAATATTTTGATACAGCTCTACCACGTGCTAGAGCTAGACTTCAAATATTATTTCTAATTCTGCAATGGGATCGAGCTAGAATACTTTGATATAGCTCTATCACATGATAGAACTAGATTTAAAAATATTCTAGCCCTACCACATGGTTGAGCAAGAACAGTGCATTCTAGCTCAACCACGTGGTTGATCCAGATCAATGCATTCTAATTTCACCACATTCGGATACCTGCTAGCACATTTTGTTGCAAACGGAAAGAGTCTTTGCATCTTGGGTAATTTTGTAATGCAACTAAAGTCAACATTTTGGAACAGTATATAGTTTAATGTTAGCATGCATAGTCACATTTGTTTTATAATTGTTTAAAATCTATCTTTGCATAAGAGTAGTTGTAACATGCCTTCCCCCACATGCCCACCTTTATCATTAAGCATGCTCATTGTTTTCCAGGTCATGTGATTGATTCTAATTGGCAGAGGCGACTTCTTTGTCACAGAGCATTAGTATGTCACATGTCCAAGAAAATCCAGAGTGTACGAAGACAGTTGGTTCAGCGCCGTCTTGACCGTCTACGGGAAATTGATGCAAGGTTACGCTTTGTGCATCCCTCTGAGGGGATTATCATACTGACATGGTATTTGTCAGACCCAATATGCGTACCCCTATGCAAAGAGGATGATAGGAGGGCTATTATTCTAAACCTCAATGGTTTGTTGTGCTATGTTGTCAAAACCCAATATGATGAGAAGGATCCTCCTTATAGCAACGAGTTGGTAAAATACCCAATTAACCAATATCGTTATGTCCTATGTCACAAGGATGCACATGAGTTCTTAGATTAGTGTATTCAATTCTTTTATGTTTTTATTTGGAGCGCATGTAGGAGAACTAAGCTCTCTGGAATAATTGACACAGTATTTCCACAACAAAAGCCCAAGTTTGCAGGTGTTCTCTCACAAGAGCATTGTTCAAAATCCACATGGGTTGTGAAGAATAGACAAGTTTTCTTTAAAAAGCTTGAGACCTTTTGGGGTCTCCATCCTTTGTACAACAAGAAAAATACATTGATAATTGATGATAGCTACTATAACGTGTTTAAGAATGAGCGAGGAACCTGGTTAATAGTCCCAGAATTGTACCATCAACCTTCCAAGGAAAGGTATAGTTTTTTGACAGAAGATTTAAGAAATTGATTGTTTTTATGGCTACAGCATGAAGATCAGCAAGAGTATACATGGGATAATGCCTTTGAAGAAAAACCTAACCAATTCTCAGATGATGTGATGAAGAAATGGCTTGACGAAGAGAAATTGGAAGTAGAGAATAGGAAAAAGGTAGAGGTGTGGAAGCGACAACAGGAGGTTGATGCTGAGGCAGAGAGGCAAGCACAACTTGAAATTCAAAGAAAGCAACGAGAGGAGGCTGAAGATGAGGCAGAGAGGCAAGCAGAGAGTGAAAATTAAGCAAAGCAACAAGAGGAGGCATCATGAAAGTAATACACCTCCATGAAGCTCATTTTGTTTGTCCATAATATAATCAAATGTAGAGGATGCAAGTAATTTGGTCTTTTTTTAATGTAATAAAAGTCCATATATTGAAATATGATAATGTAATCAGGCCTCTTATGGAGCATACTATTCAAATGTTTGCCTTTGCAAAGCATTGAACAAATTCTAGCACAAGTAATAAATTCATGTTCATTTACAATGTCTTATTATAATTGAGTCATAAATGGAGTGCATCCTTCTCTAAGGGGACTCCTTTTATCCTTTTATCTTTTGGTCAAACTTTGCACATTATTATTTTTTTAGTAGAGTACGTGAAGACTTTTAACTATCATTTTGACAAAGGGCATCCTATTGCAAGGAGACTCTTTCTATCTTTAATAATGTTAATTTGTAGTATTTGTGTATATAAGGAAACTTTCACCATGTCAAATTATAAATTCTTGTTTATTTAGTCTTTGTTCATTACAATGTAGTCTTAAAATTGGAGAGTGCATCCTACTCTAAGGGGACTCTCAATATACAATCTCTTGTATCAATGTTTTTACTTGGGGGTCTAGATTGAACAAATGGTAGATCTTGGTTCTTTCAATGCGTTCTTGCTCCATGTGGTAGAGCTAGCTCAGAATTCTAGCTCTACCATGTGGTAGAGCTAGAATTCTATGTTTATATCTACCATGTGGTGGAGCTACCATCCATTGAAGTCTAGTTGTATAATTTCATGGAGCTAGCTAGCTCCACCATGTGGTACCTTATTGAGCTCTAGCTCCACCATGTGGTGGAGGTAGCAGCCATGGTCTCTTCATGGAATTTTGGCCTTACCACATGGTGGAGTAGTATCCATGTGTGGTAGACCTAAACCTTTGGAAGTCATACAATACGACTAGAATTTTGAGTCTAGATCTACCGTTTGGTGGAGCTTGCATCCACTGAAGTCTAGCTCTATAATGTCCAAGTGGTGGAACAGGATCTAGAATGGATAAGTCATGGATCAAGAAATCCTTTTTAGCTCTATAATAGACAAGCACTAGATCTAAAGTGAAGAGATAAAGTGATTGACGTTGGACTGCTAGCCACGCTAGACACCTCAATATGAGCAACAAGGCAAATATCTCGCTACATTGTCCATTTCAGACAAATAACTACACGAGTTTTCCTCAAAAAAGTTCATTTCTTTTGGGGTCTCCATGTTTTGTACAACAACAAGAATACATTGAAACTCGATGATAGCTACTACAATGTGTTCAACAATCAAGATGATAATCAAGATAATAATTGAGAGAATAATCTAAGTGTGTGATCTTGTGAGTACACAAAATGAACATGCTTAAAAAGAAGCTCAATACCTCATTCAACCAATACACCCCCATGACACTAGCACATTTTGTTACTCCCTTGGTAATTGAATGTAAATGGTCTTTGTAAATGGTCTTTCTAAATGGTCTCTATTATAATAAAATATAAAGGGTCTTTGTAATCTGGCCATCTTCGGGAGCGTGCTATTCAATTGTGTGCCTTTTGCAAGGCATTGAACATATTTTAACACAAAAAAATAAATTCATTTTTATTTACAATGTTTTATTATAATGGAGTCATAGATGGAGTGCATCCTACTCTAAGGAGACTCCTTTTATCTATTGACAAAGTGCATCATACTTTAAGGGGACTCTTTAGTAGAATAAGCTTCATCAAAATGAATTCTTTTAACCGTAATTTTGACAAAGTTCATCCTACTCTAGGAGACTCTTTCTATCTTTAATAATGTTAATCTGTAGCGATTGTATATATAAGTATACCTTCACCACCTCAATTTATAAAATCTTGTTCATTTTGTCTTGTTCATTACAATGAAGCTTTAAAATTGGAGAGTGCATCCTACTCTAAGGGGGCTCTCAATATACAATCTCTTGTATCAATGTTTGTAATTGGGGGTCTAGATCAATCAAATGTTATATCTTGGTTTCTTATGGACTATAGAATGGCCAAGTGGTGGATCTAAAAATCTTTAAATCCTCCTCAATGTGTTGTAGCTCCACATGGTAGAGCTAGCTCAAAATTCTCTCTCTACCATGTGGTGAAGCTAGAACCCCTTAAAATCAAAATTACACCCCCATGATACTAGTACATTTTGTTACTCCCTTTTATAATTGAATGTAAATGGTCTTTGTAAATGGTCTCTATTATAACAAAATATAGAGGGTCTTTGTAATTTGGCCAACTTTGGGAGGAGACTGTTCAATTGTGTATCTTTGCAACGCATTGAACAATTTTTAACACAATAAATAAATTCATAGATGGAGTGCATCCTAGTCTAAGGAGACTCCTCTTATGCATCTACAAAGTGCATCCTACTTTAAGGGGTCTCCTTTTATCCTTTTATCTTTTGGTTGTTAATGAAAAAGTTTTATTATTTCTTTAGTAGAATAAGCTTCATCAAAATGAAAATTTATAATCATAATTTTGACAAGTGCATCCTACTCCAAGGAGACTCTTTCTATCCTTAATAATGTTAATTTGTCGTGGTTGTATATAAGGATACCTTCACCATGTCAATTTTTAAAATTCTTGTTCATTTAGTCTTGTTCATTACAATGAAGTCTTAAATTGAAAAGTGCATCTTACTCTAAGGGGACTCTCAATATACAATCTCTTGTACCATTGTTTTTAATTGGGGGTCTAGGTTGACCAAATGGTAGAATCTGATCTTGGGTTCTTATGGACTGTAGAATGGCCAAGTGGTGGATCTAAAAATCCTCTTCAATTGTAAAATATACAAGTGGTGGATTTAAAAATCTTGAAACCTTTCTATTTCTAAGATCAAGCTAGGTTCGATCTAGCATCACTTGATAAAGTAAACCATTTTTAAAATTTTTATAGGTTGAAAAAGGTAGATTCTAGATTAAATGCATTAAATTTTTCAATGTGGGAATGGGATTTTTCCCACTTTACCTAATACGGTCTTTTTGATTATCCATATCAAAACTGTTTTATACTATAATAGCTCTAGTAGAGGAGCAGGGATGCCTAGGATGTGTGGTTTCCATGGAAGCAAATAGAAAATAAAAGCAAATGTAAGAAGAGATAACCTCCAAAACGTGCAAAATTTTTAGAGGGAAATCCATTCATTAAATGAGCTAGGAACTTCGAAGAGAACATTTCAAATTTTTAGAGGAAAAAAGTAGTTTTATTAAATGAGTTGAATGAGTGAAATTTTTAGATTGAAAACCGATCATTAAATGAGCTGAGATTTATTAAATGACTGACAACACTCTAGTTTTCATATATATTAAAGAAATGACATTATAAAGTGTGGTCAAATGCATTTTGTATTTCTTTAATAACAATATATTCATATAAAGAATATATGAAAAATGTCCAATTATCAAAAGTTCCATTTACGGTGGCTCTCTTTCTATTGGTCTCGAAAGTCTCTCTCTCTAGAGGAAAAAGGCCCAAAGTTAAGTCCAAAATTTGCCTAATGCAAATGCTTTGAGAATCTCCCAAGCATACTTTTGCTGTGCAAAATGAAGATTTTACCTGACTCTTGCCAGACCTCGGTCCCCAAATAGAAATGTATAAGACCCAAGTCTGTCATCTGAAACTCATGGCTCAGCATATCCATTGTCTTCTGCCCATGCCCCCTAGCCGACGCTTCATACAAGCTTCAAGATAGTCACACCACTTACATACCCAATATGAAATTGCCTGTTTCACAGATTCAGCTAACTTTAAAACAATCTTTTAATGAAATCAAAGTATCACTGATCATAATCCTCCAAAATATCTAGTTGAATTATAGTTTCCAATCATTCCTTCATCGGTGTACCTATGGCATCATTGGCAACCAGAACGCTCACCACCTATCCAGTCAGGGGCCTTTTGAATAGTTTCAAGCTCATAGTACCTGAAAATATATTCACTTATAAAAATCCAGATGGACTCTTCATTGAAGATCAGCAAGATCAACTAACAGATCCATATAAAAGAGCCATGGACTCATCCGTTGAGGACGAGCAAGGTCAATCAACCAGATCCATGCCCGAATTCAGAAATTAACTCTTACTCCTTGTTCCAATATCTTTCTCGACGCACGCGTGGGTATCTTCAACGACCCCCAGAGCCCGAGCACCGTATGGTCAACACCCTCTAGGATCCTTCGCAGGTCTCCTAGCACTTCACTCATAGGTCGCTTCCTTGGTCCCTCATCCACCGTACCGGAAGCTCACCATTTAAATCGAGCCGAGGCTGGTCAAGACCTCGGCCAACTGTGCTACGCGAGACGTCCTCCATTGACTCTCCGTCACTTGTTGCAACTTTATCACTTAGGTCTCCATGACCTCATTCACAAGACAGTCAAAATGCTTCCCCAGTATTCTTGACATAAAACAATCATTTAAAAACAGGTCATAAATACAGTTTCTATAACAAACTCTCAACTTTCCACATTGTTCCACATCAATCCACATTACTTAATCCAAGTCCAATCATATGTATTCCCATCGTCCTTCATCCATTCTCATCTAATCACATCATTTTCCATCTCATCTCACATCTTTCCACATTTATACTCATCACATCTCATCCACTTGCATCTACCCATATCCACATCTCATCACATCACATTCATTCACATCTCATCCATTCATATCTACCCCGATCCACATCACATCACATCACATCCATTTCACCTCACATCTCATCCATTCATATCACATCTATCTCGATTCACATCCCATCACATCTCATCCATTCATATCACATCTATCCCAATTCACATCACATCACATCACATCCATTCACATCACATATCATCCATTCACATCTATCCTAATTTACATCATATCACATCACATCTCATTCATTCACATCTATGGCGATTCACATCACATCACATCCATTCACATCACATATCATCCATTCACATCTATCCCAATTTACATCATATCACATCACATCCATTTCACATCAAATCTCACCCATTCACACTTATCCCAACTCACATCATATCACATTCATTGTATCCCCATTCCATCACATACATTCTATGCACATCACATCATGTCCACATCTATCCACATCATATCTCATTCATTCCATCCACATTACATCACATCCATATCATATCTCATTCATACACATCCCATCTCATTCATCCACATTTATCTCAGGCATCCACATGCATCCAATCATTCACATGCACAACTATCCACATCTATCCATACATTCACATCTATCACTTCAGATCCACATATATTCACATCACATCTCATCCACATCACATTCACATCCACATCTCTTTACATTACATCACATCTCATCCACATCCACATCACATTCTCATCCACATCCCCTTACATCACATCACATCTCATCCACATCCACATCTCTTTTCAGCACATCACATCTCATCCACATCCACATCACTTTCACATCCACATCCCTTTACATTACATTCTTTCACATACACATTCACATCCATTTACATCACATTCTTTCACATACACATCCACATCCATTTACATCACATTCTTTCACATACACATCCACATCCATTTACTTCCCATCTCACCCTTTCACATATCCTCTCACCTCATTCTCATCTCATCATTCACATCCACATCCATTTACTTCACATCTCATCCACATTTATTGTCATCACACCATATCCTATCACATCCCATTCACATCTTATCATAACTAGAATTAACATTCTATCGCATCCCATTTACATCTTATCACATCTATTCACATCCTATCACATCCCATTTACATCTTATCACATCCCATTTACATCTTATCACATCTATTCACATCCTATCACATCCCATTTACATCTATTCACATCTTATCACATCCCATTTACATCTTATCACATCTTTTCACATCCTATCACATCCCATTGATATCTTATCACATCCATTCACATCCTATCGCATCCCATTCACATCCTATTCCCATTTAGTAGCTTTTCCTACTTCGATACCGATAATGGGACTTTTTCTAAATTTTTGCCAATTGTTTGGCTTAGATAAAGGTTCTTTTTCGACGACTATTTCCATATTCTTTCTCAATTTCTCAAATGAGTTATATTCAATATTCCTCTTTTGAATAAAAGAATTCATGGGATTTACAAAAATCAATTCTACCCATATTTCCATTTTTGATAAATATTCATAAATTGAATTATACTAAAAAATTTTCTTTTTTCCATTTGATTTCTTGGATCTTAAATATCATGGAAATTCCTCTTTTTACATTTAATTGATTGTATTCTAATTGTCATAGGAATTCCTCTTTTATCATCAATTAAAGTTATCCAAAATTTCTCTTTTCTTTAATAAAAATATCCATTAATTCAATGTGCCAAGAATTTCACTTTTACTATTTAAATGATTGAATTCCAAATGTCACAAAAATTCCTCTTTCATCATTTAAATATTTCTCATGCATAAAATAAATTTATCTAAAATTTCTCTTTAAATTTAAATAAAATATCCATTAATTCCAATATGCTAAGAATTCCACTCTTCCTATTTAAATGATTGAATTCCAAATGTCATGGAAATTTCTCTTTTATCATTTAAATAAAATTACCATAATTTTCTCTTTTCTTAATTATTTAATTATACATAAACCTTAAAAATTATTTTTCCATTGAATATGATAAAAATCAATCTTTTAGCCTAGGATATTCAATCCTAGAATATGGTAGGAAGTCCTTTTTTCACGTTATGCATGGAATGAATTATGTATCAATTTCTTAAAAAATTTGCCATAGCTCCGCTACTATTATTGATAATTTTTAATATTTTTAAAAAGAATAAGACTTAGTAATGTAATTATGATAGTATAACTATCTTTTAACCTTAAATCTAATTTATAGATTTAACTCATAAGATTACCATAATTTACTAGCATATAAGTATAAAAAACCATTTTCTTAACCTCTAGCTTCACAAGCCTAGAGTTTGATTTGTGAATTGAGAATTTCTCCATGAGAAGCATCATTTGAATAGAGAATTGTTCACAGGAATGACCATTCTTTGGGGGGGAGAGAGATAAACATAAAAAGCATACTAATTAAGCATAAATGTAAACTTTTCTTAATTATTCATTACAACCCTTAAAGAGAAGCTTGATTTGCATTATAAACACTTAATTTAGAAACTTCTCAAGCTTGAGAGGGGTTGAGAAGTGGAAACATTGAGAATAGTAGAGAAAAACCATAAAATTACACCCGTCCTCCTCGAGTAATTCGGCCGCAAAAAGACGTCCTTTTATTGTGGATTGGAACCACGGCATAGGTTATCCGAGGCCTTGGGCCGAGAATAATACACTAGAATTCCCGTTCTGCTTTACCTCTTGTTTTTGCTTGCTTCTCTATCTTAGAAGAAGCCCCCAACCAATCAATTGGTTAGTGTGTTGAAAGGAAAGCTCCAAGGATGATTGAAGAGAGAGAGAGAGGCTCCACTCTCTCCAAAAGTAGAGGATTTTTAAGGGATAATAAAAAATATCATTATTTTAATGTAATACTGGCATGGTATAGTTCACATATTTTTTTACAAAAGACTAAGAATCTATTTATAGGTGAGGAAGGCCTTTAACCAAGTCCAACTAGGTTTTATAATTTTTGAGGTTCAGTTTGGCTGAATTTAGACAAGATTTGGACCTAGTTTTGCTCCCTTAAGTTTGATCCAGGAGAGATGAGAGATAAAAATATCACAATTTTATTGAATTAAAAACTCTACCACATGTGTGAAATAGGCACCTCCTTGAAGACTCCCTCCCTCCTTACCAAGGTGTCAAAAATGTATGATTAGACCAGAATATCTCATTTTTTTAGTAATATCTCATAGTTTTTAACTAATAAACCTTGTACTCAGTCAACTCTTCATCTTATGTGAGCATTTACTCATTTTGGGTATTTTCTTTTATTTTTTGAATTTATCTCCTCCCCACACTTGGATAAATCGTATTGGCCCATAGGAACCTTAATTGGACCATAATCTAAAAATTTCTGAAAATCTAGACCCTTAGGCTAAGGTCCTTTATACATATTTTTTAATTAATTCCAATTGCACATTGGAAAGTTCTTTTTGAATTTCTATTTCAGGGGAAACCATTTTAGACACTAGGAGGATTTTTATATCCAAAAATATCTCAATTTTGTACACAGGCTATGGGAAAGTATAAAAAGCAAAAAAAAAAACAAACAAACTATGATTTCTCATTAAGGAGCATTTAGGCACTCTAACATGGCAAGGGATTACAAGGGATCACACAAGGACTCAACCCAATGGCTGACATCTTCGAGCCATTGAGATCTATGCCACAAATTTACCTCCCAATGCCATTCCCATAATTTTATGTAACCTTTCTTAAAACCTTACAGCCAACATCTCTAAGAGAGAATGAAAACCTTCAAAACTCAACATCCTTGATGCCTTTAAAAGTGAGGAACAAAATTTCTTGTGTTAAGTGCAATCACTACGACCTTCCCAATCCTCATTGTGCATACCAGGCACCTGTTCTTCTATACTACATATATTGTAAAACCTTTGAGACCATGATACTAAAAAGTGTCCCACTTCATCCACAATGGACTCAAAACCTCCATCTCCCGTGCACCAAACAAAAACAATCCAAGGGTAAAAGATGACCAGGAAGCAGTTAATCGGACACTGCTGTGTTTCTATTGTCATGGAACTCACAAGGTGCCAAATTGCATAGTTTAGAATAATTCCATGCCCATAGTCACTGACACCTTGCGACCAATGTGTGAACAATGTGGCATTGATCACATGTTCCAAGATTGCCCACCAAGATGAGTTGCTTCAATGCAACTTGTCTCACAAAATACAACTCTTAACATCTTAAGTGTACAAAATGGAAAACCAGCCATGGTTCCCTTGGATGTGCTTACAAGCCTACAAGCCAAGGCACGAGAAACAATCAAAAGGAACGCAAAAGATAATACCTCAACATGGGTAGAAGAACATGCTTTAAAACAGAACCCAAAAGGAGCAAAACCTTCTAAAACCAAGAAAAACAAAGGACAACAAATTGTCGAAAACAAGGTTGAATTAAAATACAGGAAAAAAGAGTCTGTAGAGGGCATAAACTTGAAAGGGGACATAAAAACAAAAGAGCCAAAAGCTATACATGATGCAGAAGCATCCACCGCAAAAACCACCACACAAATCTTAACACCCATATGTGTGACACAGGATACAAAATCCCAAAAGAAAATTTGATCTCGTCGCATGGGTAAACATAATGAAAAACTTACAAACCAAAGAAAGTCAGAGAATGAAACAAGTTCTACTACATCACTAAGTGGTGATTAAACAAGTTCTTACTCTTCGCTCAGTGCACCACATAGACCAATCAAGAAACTAGAACCCACCCAACCAAGAAACTAGAACCCACCCAACCACCCCAAATGGATAATAATGACCACATGGCATATATGGAACGCAAAAAGCAATCTTAGGTGAGCATGCTTAGCTTGGTTGAATGTCTTACAGGGTTACCGGTTGTGATTAAGCCTCATAATGCCAAACCTAAAATAGCAACCAAGATACAAAGCCTAGAGGAGTACCGCTTCCCCTTTCAAGAGGAAGACATACTCTCTAGAAGAGTCATTTGAAATAAGTTGTATGAACTATACGCTTGAGAAAGCATGTGAGGAGTTTGATAATTCCCTTACAAGATTAAAATAGTCTCTCAAAACCTCATTTGGAGGAATACTCTTCTCTCATGATAAAGCTAGCATCACATCAGCACTTGCACCTTTAAGGGCTCAACCTAAGTTATACAAGGACATAATGAACTCCATAAAACAGGACTGTGAAGATTCGCAAGTTTCCAAACAGCCCTCATTAGGAATTGTTAGAGGGCCAAGTGTGCTAGTGTACACATTAGTAGATACTCTTAAAAAAGCTGAGACCCAAATAAAGGATGAAAGTGAATGGGAATATGAAATAGAAATAGGATCTGAAGCTGAAATAATAACCGAAAGACCCATGGTTGCTTTGGAAGATTCTATCATGATATAGTTGGATTTCCCTACTACAAACAATGATGTTAAGCGTAAATGTGCATTGATTAGCCCTCAATCTAGTCATAACATCGTGACAATAGACACTTGAGTGTCATTGGGACAACCTAAACTCATTCCTACAAGCAATAGTCTTGCAAGAGGAGCCAATGGAAAAAACATTGAAGTCCCAAGTTACTTTAGATACACTACTCAAACAATCGATGGTGGCGATATGGAATTAACATTCCATGTTATCGTAGATTCCCTTGAGTATGATATTGTCCTTGGGGAAACTTGGATAGGTGAATCGTTGTATTCAATAGATGAATCCATGCAAACAATCACCTCCTTGAACACTCCTCCAAGCAATGTAAAATTGCTTAGGAAGAGGAAGAGACCTTGCAAGACCTAGAACTTCCACAATATCTTACTGAAAAGATTCCTAAGATTTTGGTGGGATTGGAAATTCAAAATAAAATCACCACAAATCAAGCATAGCTTTATACAACATAAGAACACAATCTCATGACCCTCGAGCTATGGGATTTGTTAGGTCAACCAACACTCATGGCACATCCTGAAAGCATTACCTTTACACAAGACTTGACCATGCCATGTTTGGGGTACTTTGAACATACAATGTATATTGAAACTAACCCCCTTACTTGCAAGTTTTGGTGGTTAAGTATGTGTTGAAAGTAGATTTGATCTTGGGGTATAAATGGACTATTGCTATCCAAGCACCACTGTGCTTTGCTAGTGATAGAGTCATCATGATGGTCAACGACGACAAAAAGTTGACAATACCATACTGCAAGGAGGAGGATCCAACTTTAATGGATATCTATGATTCTGAACACAAAAGGATACATGCCTCTTCCACAAAAGCCCCTCTACATAATGACCTACCATTTGCATCAATGACCGACTTTGATAAAGCATCTACTCCTTCAACTCCATCCTCACCTATGAAATTCGATGCCAAAACCTCATAATCAAGAGAGCTATTCTAGAAGAACTTCCCACAACCAAACCATCTATCTCTAACAAGGAACTCAAAGGAAATACTCTGGAACCTATGCATCTTCATCGACAAACCTCACCAAAGGAAATAACCACATGCCTCGTCATCGAGACAACCACTCCACAAGAGACTCTAACCTCATCATCATCAACAATGCCCCATGAGTATCAAACTTGCAGCCTCAGAGCACCAACCAAAGTCAAGGAGGAGGACCCCAAACCTTCCACATCAACCCAAAAGAAAACTCCACCAAGACTACCACAATCATAATATCTTAATAGTATCAAAATGTGGGTGGAAAAGCAGCTACTTGTAGCTCAAGGCTACTATGAAGGTGCTAATCAAATTTGGGTGCCTCGACAATTCAAACCTCTTCCCCAATGTAGCACTTGGACGTCAAGGAAAAAGAAAGGTACTCCAAAACACAGTTTACAAAATCCTATGTGAGTTCCACAAAACTCCACCAAGTCATCAAGTGTGGGTACCAAAAACACTACTGCATGCACAGGGGTACTACCAAAGAAATACCAAAGCTTAGGTCCCCAAGCGCATCATAAAGTCCCCTAAGCTTCCACAAAGAAGAAACCTCAACACCAAGCACATCGGCCCCACCACCAATTTACAGTGTTCATCAAAGATGGGTGCCTGTGCTTGTACTTCAACCACAAGGATACTATGATGGCAATTCCATCATATGGTTGCCAAAATCGAACAATGTGAAGAAAACTTCACTACCAAATTCAACCCCAATAACTTCAACTAAAGTTCGACAAGAATGGAGGCCCAAGAAACGACAAGAAAACACTACAAGGGATCGGGCTCATACCCGCACTCCTAGCTGCTAAAAATGACTTGTGGAAAAAAAGTAATGTCCCATGTATCAGCGCGTGTATCACCACGGCCAGAGACATGCGTGTAAAAGCACGTGTATAGAAGCAGTTAGATGCGCTGGTACGCGGGTGTATACACGCATTTTGTCAGTTTAGCTGCGCATAGACGCGCTGATACGAGGGTGTATACACGTGTTTTGTCAGTTTAGCTACGCTTATACACGCGCATTTCACAGTATATTTGCGTATATACATGAGTATTTCGCAGAGTATCCGCGTATATACACGTGTATTTCCCAGATATCCGCGTATATACACGGACTTTTTGCAGAGTTGGCGCATCTATACATGCGAATAGAGAGCAAAAAAAAAATCCAGAGAGTGCTATTTGGTACCTGAATGCTATTCCAGCATTCCAGCACCCAATAACATTCTCTGGATTTTTTTTTGGGGTGCATTGCACCATCCACGACGAGGAAGATTTAAGACAAGAACAACATGAATGCATACATTGTCAATACACGATTCAAGACATACATGAATGCAATACTATCAATTCACGATTTAATATTACTATCAAAATTTTATGTGTACACATATATACAAGGGAGTCCATATGTCGAAGTATCCCATGGCTTCAGTTACAAAAATATATATACAACCACATCCTCAATATGGAATGTGATACTATAAGTCTGAGTACTACTCAGACCCAGATGATGACTCGCTGCTCCCTCCATGATCAGATGAGCTCACATCGGCCGGAATGTCCGATGAGTAGTGCTCACATCCACCCTCTGCAGTGGCGGCAGGTGGATCATCAGCACGTGCAATAGCAGCTTGTGCCTGTTCAAGTAATATATAGTATATAAGTATATATATATGTAATTCAATAAACCAAAATCATTCGTTTAGAGTTTTCAAGTACTTGTCGACCGTATGGTCTCATGGTCATCTCAAACTGCGCGTCCGTAATAATAGATCCCTCGGCTCTGAAGAGGGCCCACGTGTCACGTCTGCTATGCCGACGAGCATACCCAGTATCGTGGGCTGTGGGCTTCCTTCCCGTAACCCGTCTTGCTTATCATAATCAACACAATTTGTAAGATTAAAACAATCATAGAATCAATGAATTAAGTAAACAATATGTATTATTAAATGCCTAAGGTTATTTGTGGTACGTTCATATGCATATCTATGGAGTGCATGCGCACGGCTAACAGCCTTAGCTTCTCAACAGGCATGCTATATACTGCTAGAAGGCATGTTTCATCAAGCTTTTTAGGCTTGAAAAGGTGACAACCTAAGGCATATCCTGTGAGATTCTCTTGAACCGCAATGAGTAAGCTAAGGACCAAGAACTCCATTGGCATGATCACTTTAGTACCATAGGTCAGACTAAAGGGGGTGGAATTAGTAGAGCTGCCTTGTAGGAAGTTCTATAGGCCTAGAATGTTGTCCGAAACTTTTGTTCCCAATCGTTGTGGCTGGTCTCCATGATTTTGGATAGAATGGTAAAACAAAAATTTTTAGTGCTTTTAACTTGGTCATTAGCTTGTGGGTAGTATGGGGAGGACTTTCTATGAGTGAAAAGGAACTCTTGTAAGAATAATTGGATTACCTCATTAATGAAATGTGTTCCATTGTCATTCACAAGAAGCACTCGCACTTAGGGATCCTTCACATGTGGTGTACCAAGACATGTTGTGATCCCTTCCTCACTGTGACAGTGAAATCAAACTCAAGCAGAATCAGCACAGGCAGCCAGCGGATGATTCTTCTTGTTATACATGGCTTACCAAGTATAAAAGAGCTTGATGGTCTATGAAGAAGATAAACTTGGTTGCAAGAAGATAATGGAAAAACTTCTTAACAGTGTAGAACATGGCCAACCCTTCTCTTTCGGTCGTGGTATAATTCCTCTTGGCTACGTTGAGTTAATGGTTGGCAAAGGTGATGGAAAAATCCACCTTGTGTTCACCATGTTGAGCTAGCACACATCCAACGGCAAAAGTGGAGGCATCCATGTGGACATGAAAGATAATGTCCCAGTTGGGGGACCTGAGAATAGGAGCACTAGCCAAGGCTTTTTTGAGGGCTGCATAAGCCTGTTGGCATCCCTCCGTCCACTCAAAAACGATCGAGAGTCAATAAAGATGTTGAGCTATATTCACATACATAAAAATGAATCATCGATAGTGGCCAACATGTCCCATGAAGCACTGGACTCCCTTAAAGTTGGTGGGTGAGGGTAGCTCAAGGATGAGCCATACCTTGCTGGAGATTCCCTATTTGGAGACAATGTGTCCCAGGATTACTCCATGTCTAACCCAAAATTGACATTTGAGTGGGTTCAACGAAATGCGATGCAACCTACATCTTTCTAACACCTTGCATAAACAGTCAAGGTGTGCCTTCCATGAGGAGTTGACACAAAGCTCATCCATAAAGACCTCAAGAAATATTCAAAGATATTTCTTATAGGCTATGTACATGAGTGGTTGGAAGGTACTAGGGGCATTGGTCAACCCAAATGGCATGATGTGGTATGCATATGTGCCCCACTCTATGGAAAAAGTTGTTTTGTGCTGATCCTTGGGGTCGATCAACACCTAGGTTTGTTTAGCCAAAGAATCCATCAAGGAAGATGTAGGCTTCCTTTTCCGTGACTCATTCTAGCACATGTTCAGTGAAGAGTAAGGGATAATGATACCTTATGGTGGTGGCATTGACCTTTTTGAGGTCCACGCACACTCTTACCTTCCCAATCTTCTTGGGCACTATCATGATGGGTGATACCCATTCTATATGCTCTATTTCATAGATGAATCCGATGTCATGAATCTTTTGATCTCTTCTCGAACCATCTTGGAATATTTTGGGTTCATAGGATAAGCCCTTTGTTTGACTTGCCTTTCTCCATGAACCATCGGGATGTGACTACTTTGGGAGGTACACCTTTCATATCCATGTACTTGTAGGCAAAGCAATCCTGGAATTTAGTGAGTAGAGTAATGAGCTCTCTTCTCCAATGTATACTGGCCCTCCGGTCTTTGCTCGGGCCTATCAGATTAATTTCTTTTACCTTGGATGAATGGACCATCATACGAGGTCCCTGGTTGTCCACTATGGGACCTTTGGGCTAAGTCACATTGCACAAATCCGTCGGCCATTTCAAAGATCTTGAAGTGTTTGGAAACTTGTTTGGTCTTTTTTGCCCTAGTGCTTTCTTTGTTCAAGCCTTTTGGATTCTTTTTTTGCCAACACTAACTTTTTATTGTGTGCTCTGCATACAAGGCAGCAAAGCTTTTCCGGTTCAGGTTTGAAATCATTGGATTCCCCTAGCTTTGGAGTGGCCGTTTAAACCAGAAGGGAGATATTTGTGAACTCCTTCTTCCTTATTTGGTTGAAGTAGTCATGTGCTTCAATCTCCCTGACATATTTTAACCAGTGTGAGTGTCTGAATTTTGAGGGAAAACATAGCGCTTTGGCCCTAGGAAATGCATTAGGCTTGCGAGTTTTGTGTGGTCGTGTTTCCCATAATGGTTCCAATTTATGGGCATGTTCAAGTTCCTGAGTGCTGGCATTAGGCACGAATGCTACAATAAGCATGTATAGAGATGTGATCTCCTACCCGTCTATCATAGAAAACCTTGTGCCAGTGTACCTAGGAAGTATGTCCAGGGTGGCAAGAATATGCATCCAATTCTCAGAGTCTTCAGGCTCTCGAAGAGGTGCACATTCCTCACTATCCATTTCATCATCCAGTGTTTTGTGGAACGTGTGACATAGATGGACTATAGTGGATCTAGTTGTGGTTATTGAGTCCTCTGCAAAGGGTTTGCCACTCATGGGATGCACCTTCCATGTGTGTAGGTTGATCTTCCCAATCTGATCTTTCCTTTGAATGTAGATGTGGTCAATATCCCAGTCGTGGATCCTTTTGGATTCTCTCATGAATGTCGACCATGGATGCAATCAGATGAAATGTACTGACGTCCAAAGTTTATCACCACAAAGATGTGGCAGTATTTCCAATTCCAAGGATTTTCATTTGTAATCCTTCAGTAGACCAATGGGTCTAGCTATGGCTCCATTAGCGAGTTTGACTAGTAATGTGTTGTCATCCATATTAGGTGCTCCCGATTTTTCCCAGTATTTTTTTGTAACAATCCTCACTCTTGCTCTCCCATCCAAGATTGTTGTGACCTAGAGGCCATCAAAGACTATCATCAATGCTGTATTGATTTCATCACCTTCGAAGTATTATCCGAGCTTATTTACTCAAACTATGGGGATTTTGGTGATCTTGTGGGGTACAACAAGTTTGTCTTTATCTAACTCATTAGAGCTATCTGGCTCCATGGTTTCTTACATGTTTGCTGCCTTGAGGCATCCCCCCATACCTCATGCCCTTCTTCAAAGACTTCTATCAGGGTTAGTTGACGAACTGGTATGATTCATGGCAATGGGGTTGAGGTGGGAGAATTGGGGGTGGTAAGGGCATTTTTGGTACCTTGAGAATTCCTCTTTGGGCCACCTCTTGGCCTGGTTGAGGTGCATTATGAAGAGCAGGTGCTGGCAAAGCCAACAGTTGCCTTGGGTTTGCAGACAAGGCTTGAGGTAGAGCGCGAGCTTGAGTAGCCCTTTGCTGATAGCAGTTTGTGACTTCATGATTTTCCCATCTTTGGCAATATGTGCAATAGAGGGTGGGGTGGGGTCGCAAATGTGGACACTCCATGATGTTGGTATGGTTAGCTCGACAAATCAGTCACACCATACAATCTCCCTCTTCGAGATGATAGAGAGGGGTTGGCTCCAACCTTAGGTAGTTCTCCAATATTGGGTCATCTTTTGATTTAATGCAGCGGCCAACTACTCTACTTGCTGTCCAGAAGTGGGCTCCTTGCTCTTTCCATTAGTTTTGGTGCTGGTGGTCTTGAATGAGGCTTCTGATGTACCCTCATGAAATTCTTGGGAACGTGTTCCCTTGAAGTTATCCTCAAAGTCCATAGCACTCTTGCAGCATTGCTTGAAGGAGGTACGCACCAAGGCATACAACAAATTGTGTAGAGGCGTCATCCAGACCTTCCAAAAATCTCCCTATTAATCTTTCATCAGAGAACTTGTCTCTAGCACTGTAGTGAGAGTGGAGATATCTAACTCTGTTGATATAGTCTCAGATGGTCTCACCATTGTTTTGTCTAATGTTATGCAACTACTCAACAGGACACCATCTAGTCCCTTTTGGTGAGAATATCCAACCTTGAAGGCCTCTTTTAAGGCTTTGAAGGTGGCCTTGTCCTCAGCTTTCAAGGACCTAAACCATGGGCATGCTTTACCATCTACGGTGAGGCCAAAGGCACTCACCTTAACTTGATCTTACACATGGCCAAAGGCTTTGCAAATTTGGTTGAACATCTCCAAATGTTGTGGGATGGGGTCTCCTATCCCATCAAATTTAGTGATTAGATTTGAGATTTTTACAGGTTTACTTTGCTCTAATGTCTGTGTCCTGGTGCAGGTTGTGCTGGGGATGGGGGTGTGATGGCTGCAACCAACCCCCTCCCTATTTCCATGGCTAATCTGAACATTTTTTGTATTAGCCCTGCCATGGCTAGAGTGGTTGTTGGTTGAGGAATGGTTGGTGGAGGGGCGGGGCTTGGCATAGATAATAGACTATAAGAGGCCCTTATCTCATGTGTGGGTTAGGTTGTGCCCCTTGCAATCACGTGTGTTATCCGAAGTATGCTCCCTGTGGTGGGTCTTTGGGCTGCTCTATATGAGTCAGCCACTCCAGACTCGTGGTTGGGTTTGGGTTTTGTTGATGGCTTTCGCTCTACCCTATTTTTGCTCTAGGATCTAAAGAGGGTGTGGGCTCACTTTCTTGTGGATGTTCCATACCTCTTGCCGTGGGCTATGGCTCTTTATGTGTTACCCAGGTTTCCAATTGAAACTCCAAACAAGTCAAATTCCTCCAACCGTAGCATATAATGGCGAGGTCTTGTCAAGAAAAGTTGTAGAGCCTTGAAGCAAGGCCTCTCTCTGAATGTCTGAGAGAGGCAGGGTCTTGCTCCTAGACAGGTGATGTTTCCATACACTGTGCTTCTGGTTCTCCTATTTCAAGGTCAAAAGTTTCTTGTCCTGTGTTGGGATGGTCTTCACTTTCATTGGTTCTGTCAAAGATGAGTACCATTTAGCTCCACGTGATATTGACCGATGGGTCTGACTTATAAGCAAGGGAGATTTGGGAGAGTTTATTTTGTTAAAAAGAGGGTTGTTTTGCACCAATTTACCTCAATGTAGGTGCATGAAAGTGTGGAACTACTGTGTAGAACCCCCCTGTGACAATCAGTTTTCTTTTTGGAAATGGTACGGCCGTACACTTCAGAAAGGTGCGGGCATACGCTTCTCAGGAGTAAAGTGGAACGACCGTACGCTTCTTAGAGATCAGATGGGGAAGGTACGGGTGTGGCAAAGATTTGGTACAGGCATGGCACATGTTCCATGGGTGTATGCTTCAAAAGAGACCAAATGGTACGAGCATGGCACAAGTGGAACAGCCGTACGATTTCTAGAGCTAAGGCAAAAGAGAGTGACACGCGCATGGAAAAGTTGACACATACATGGCAAATGAGATAAAGACTTTGGAATGGGCATACCCTTCAAGAAGGAATGGCTATGGCATAGATGGAACAGATGGAATGGCCGTGGCACTGTACGACTCCCGAGATTTTTCAGAGAATTTCAGAGAATTTAAGGTTGCAAGTCTAATAGCCACCTACTATATTCCCTGATAGTGCAATTGTACCTACTTGGTTGAATGCAATTAAATGCACTTTATGCCCACTTAATGGAATTATTCTATTTTTAATGCAAACTTCCACATTCAAGGGTAGAGATTTTTCCAAATTTGGCCAGTGAGAAAGGGACGAGCATCTTGTGAAAGTAACGGCCATTCGCTTCTTCAGAAAAGCCTGTGAAATGTAATTTTTGCCTTGTTTTCCTCGCAGATTCTTGCAATTTCAAGTAAGTTCCCACTATTTTTTTGGGGTTTTTTAATTTAATAGAGAGAGAGCTAGTCTCAAGCTATCTATCTATTGATGCCTACAATTCTCTAAAAATCTAACTAATTAAGATCAATTTGTTAATTAAGCTATGGTACAAACTTGATGAAAGAAGAACAAAAAATCAAAGATTTGCATGAATGTCAAGGGCAAAGTTTGAACGCTTACTTGCTTCTCCTGTGCTTAGTGATGAAGACCTCAATGCTCTAATGCTCTAATTAACCTCCATTGCTCCATAGAATCACCCATCAACAAAAATAAAAATAAGCTCATATATAAGCAAACAATTGATGGATTTTCACTCTAACCGACTCTAGGAATTCAACTAAGTCGAGGACCCTAAGCTAAATGAAATCTCCGATAGTCGACAAAAGATGTGCAAAAGAGAGAGAGAGAGAGAGAGAGAGAGAGAGAGAGAGAGAGAGAGAGAGAGAGAGAAGGAGAAGAAGAAGAAGAATAAGAGAAACAACATGCAAGGGTGGTCGAGCTCGGAGAGGTGCACTTAGCCCACCCTAATGAGGGTTAACTCCTTGATGTGAAGCCACTAGGGGCTCATTCCAACTCTACTTGTGTCACCCAAGTAGAGACTCAATAGCTAGGTAGAGAGTAAGAAGAGAGCAAGGAGGGAGCTTTGGAAAGCTTAACCTTTATTCCATGCCACATGCATGCAAGAGGGACTTGTTAGAGAGCAAATATAGGGGAGAGAAGCTAGAGCATCACCATCCCTACAAGCACACACCAACAATCAAGCATGCAGGCATAAGAAGAAATCATACATCCACAATCTCATGAGAGAGAGAGTGTGTGTGTGTGTGTGAGAGAGAGAGAGACAGAGAGAGAGGAAAAACTCAAATGAGACTAATGGTATTTTCTCTTTTCATATTTCATCAAATGTCTTATATACAAGAGCTCATAGTTTACAATGGTCGGTCACCCATTTACAATTGAGGGCCCAAAACTAGTCTTCCTAGCTCTATTTACAACTCTTTCCTATGACCGATATTACACAAGATGTAAGCTTGGTCATCCCATGTCTCTTTTACATTAAGAGCTTTACGCGGAATAAAAGATGAGTTACAATAAGTGTAGCCATGCTTGAAAAGTAATGTTAACTAGAGTGGTTAACAGGCAACAGTCAGGCAAAATTGAATGGAAAGGTGTTCCAGAGTCAGAAGAGTGTCATCTGTCAATTGTGAACGGTAGGGAGTTGAGTCCTGGTGGGGTTTGAAGTTTTTTGGGGGATTGGAGGTGTAAACAGTGATGGAAATTGGAGGTTGCAATCTGTCTCAAGACTCAGTCAACTGAAGTAGGTAGGTGGGTGAGTTCCTAGTCAGCAGGAGGTCAACAGGGGAGTGCTGACAGGTTCAATAGAGTCCAAAAGCAAGTTCTTGAAGATATCTGATACTGGAGGAACCTTGAGGAAGCTTGGCAAACATAATTTTGACTAGGTTCAATAGAGCAGCTATCCAATTTAGTATACAGTCAGAAGTAGATCTGTCTATGTTAGAGCTAGGAGTACTTCTTATTTGCTAATGGTCAGCTAAGGTCAGTTGAAGGCTTGGGAGTGAAGATAATGTGTTGAGATATCGAGCTCATCTAGTGAGGCAGTGGACATTGATGACCTGCCTGGGGGATATGCCCCACACTTACACCATTGGCATGGTTGGTGAGATCATGGGTGAAATGCGGCCAGTGAGATGACAAGCTATGTGAAATGCGGCCAGTGAGATGACAAGCTGTGTGACAGCCATTCTCGCATAGTTATAGCGCCATCTCATTTAGTTGGGTTCACACTATAGAGAACCCTAGTATGTATTTGGTTGAGTACCTTTTCATATGGTGTGTACTCTTATCTTTGTATATGTTGTGTTGTGTTGTGTGAAGAAGAAGAAAATTTTCAGCCTCTCACCTTGTGTGTTCTTTTTTAGGATTTTGTGAGTGTGTGTGTGCTTGCAAGAGCTCAAGATCTCTTCTCCCTTGCATCTCTTCATGGTATCAGAGCTTGGTTCATGCTAAGGGTTGATCTGCAAGCAAGAGAAGCACAGGAAGCGGTACGAGGGTAAGAGCTTCATCTACTCTTCCCTATTTGTGTTGGCGAGGCTACACCCTTGTCAAGAGCTCTACAGGAGGCACCGGTAAACGATCTCTGGTTGAGGAGCTTTCTTCACGGGAGTAAAGCTATAGGGAAACTGTACTGTGCTATCAGACTAAGTTTTTTGGGCTGAAAATGCATTTCGGGCGCATTAGGACCTCTGTTTTTCAGAAAGCAGGCGATTTCAAGCATTGCGGGGTAAGTCATCGATTCTATGCAGAACTCTGTTTTAAGAACTGGAGGAAGACAGATTGGTTGTGTAGACATTGTGTGTGCTATAAGGAGTTAAAACAGTTGCCATTGGGTGTATGTATGCACATTGAGGCCACTGGTTGTGACATTTGAGTGTAGTACAGTACCGTTACAAAAAATACAGCAGTTTGTGTGTAGCAGGACAAACCAAAGTGCTGTTTCTGGTAAATTTGTGTGTCTCGTAAGATGTCAAATGATAGAATAAACCAGATTGTTGTTGCTGAGAATCTTGAAAAGAACAACTTCCATGCTTGGAGGTTTAGGTTGACAAATTTCTTGATGAAAGGGTTACGGGGACTATATAGAAGCTGAGCATGAAGAGGCATCGGAGATACCGGAGATCAATCCGACTGCTGTAGATGTGAAAGAGTTCAAGGATTGGAACCAAGGAGCCAGAAAAGTTATGTATTGGCTTTCTATCATTATACAAAACACCATGATTGGGCACATACAGGATGCCAAGTCCCCTAAGGAGGCATGGGACACCTTGGTAAAACTCTATGAAACGAATACCAAGGCGCAAAAGATACAGTTGAAGAATGAACTTCATATTGTGGAGAAAGAGAGTATGTCTGTGAATGACTATGCATTGAAGATTAAGGGTATTGTGGAATCCCTTGCATCTATTGGCGTTTCAGCAGATGATGATGATAAGGTGGAAGTCTATCTACGTGATCTCGGGCCACAATACAAGGCGTTCAAGACATCTATTCAAACGACTCGAGAAAACATTCCCAATTTCATAGATTTGGTATCTATGTTGATTATAGAAGAGAAGAGCTTGGGTGAAGACCAACAATCTTCACAAAACAAAAACAGTTCAGAGCAACAGGCATTCTACACAAGTTTAGGAAGAGGACGAGGTAGAGGAGATCGGTGAATGCGGCCAAGGAGGTGGCCGAACAGGTAATCAGAATTATGGCCAGTAGCAGCAACAACAATAGTCCCAAAATTCACAACAACAACAACATGTAGGTGGAAGAGGCCAATTCAGAGGCAGGGGGGAGTCAAAGAGGTCGTGGAAATTGGCAAAGGTAGTATAACGATACACGTGGATGCTTCTATTGTGGTAAGCCTATACATGTGTAGGCAGATTGTTATAAGAAAGCAGGCTAACATGCAAAATGGAAAATTGCAGCAAAACAACTATGCATCCTCAAGCAGAAACAAATGAGAGATTGTTTGTTATACAGCATGTCATTTTAATGCCATGTCTGAAAATGTTGAAGCAGCACATAAAGATGATGTATGGTATGTTGATTCAGGTGCTTCGAACCACATGACAAGTCATAGGGAGTGGTTCAAGGAGATGAAAAACCTTGAAAGACCAGGTTTTGTGGAAACAGGGGATGACACTGCTCATCCAATTTCCCATGTTGGAGATGTGCCATTGTCTATGCAAGATGGCAAAGTGAAGTACCTTGCAAATGTACTTCATGTTTCGAACATAACAAAGAATCTGGTTTCAGTTGGCTAGATGATTGAGCAGGGTTTGTAGGTTCGGTTTAACCCTGATGGTTGTTATGTTAAAGACTTTAAAGACAAGTGCAGGTTGGTTGCAAAAAGCAATAGAGTGGACACAATGTTTACATTGAGAATGTAAACATGCCTGAAGTGAGTGCTGCGATGTTTGCAAATGGTTCAAGAATTGTTGCAGACACACACATTTGGCATAAAAGAATTGGACATGTGAATGTGCAGAGAATGAAGTCTATGCAGACTAAAGGAATTGTGATAGGGCTGCCAAAGTTTAAAGTTGAAGGTATGTAGAAAATATGTGAAGCATGCCAATTTGGAAAGCAAACAAAGCATGTATTTCCACGTGACAGAAATGTGAGCAGAAATGCACTAGATTTTGTGCATTTAGATGTATGGGGTACGAAGACCATGTCTATGGGAGGCTACAGGTATTATGTGACATTTATTTTGATGACCACACAAGGAAAGTGTGGGTATACTTCATGAAGGAGAAGAGTGAGGTGTTCACTCATTTTTAGAATTTCAGAGTTATGGTTGAAAAAACAAATAGGGAAATATGTAAAGTGCCGAAGGTCAGATGGAGGGGGAGAGTACTTCTCAAATGAGTTCTCTGAATTTTTGAAGAAGAATGGTATTCAGAGATAGTTTACATGCAGATACACTCCGAGATCTTTGATGTAAAGATCTTGCTTAGACAGAAGTTTGAGATGAAGGATCTGGGGGAGCTCAGATATTTCTTGGGCATTGAGGTGATTAGGTCACCACATGGTATTGGATTACTGTAGAGACAGTATGGCTTAGACATGTTGTCCAAGTATGGTATGACAGGCTGTAAGCTTATCTAATGCCATTGGATCAAAATGGCAAGTTGAGTGCAGATTCAGGAGAGATTTTGGTTGGAGGATCCTACTATGTTTAGGTGCATAGTAGGAAGCTTGATCTACATGACGATCACCAGGCCAGATTTGAGCTATGCTGTTGGGTTGGTGAGTCAGTTTTTTATGCAGGTTCCTCAGAAGCCGCATTTGGATACATTGAGATGCATACTAAGGTATGTGAGGTCTACTTTGTATTGTGAACTATTTTATGAAACTGGGACAGAGATATGTGTACATGGGTACACAAATGCTGATTGGGCTGGTAGTATCTCAAATAGAAGATCTACTAGTGGCTTAATGTTTTCTTTGGGGAGTGTTGCTGTGACTTGGAGTAGCAAGAAGCGCCTACGGTTGCTCTATCCAGTACTACAGAGGCCGAGTGTACGGAGGTGCTGCTATGGCAGCATGTGAGGTAGCTTGGTTGAGAAAGCTACTTTTGCAGATTTGGGTCTATTAGTGGATAGACAAGTCATTTTCTGTGACAACATTAGCAGTATACAGTTGGCCAAAAACCTAGTTTTTCATGCTCACACCACGAAGAAGCATATAGAGCTCCACTACCATTTTGTCAGACATAAGGTTTTGGCAGAGACATTGACCTTGTTTATGTCAGCACAGAGGATCAGGTCGCTGACATCTTCACCAAAGCGTTAGGTACAGAGAAGCTCCGCAGATTCAGGGCTTCGCTTGGTGTACATGAGGTGGAGTTGAGCTCAAGGGTGAGTGTTGAGATATCGAGCTCATCTAGTGAGGCGGTGGACAACACTGATGACCCGCGTGGGGGATAGGCCCCACACTTACACCACTGGCATGGTTGGTGAGATCATGGGTGATATGCAGCCAGTGAAATGATAGGCTGTGTGACAGCCAATCTAGAGACTAGCATAGTTATAGCGCCAGCTCATTTAGTTGGGTTCACACTATAGAGAACCCTAGTATGTATTTGGTTGAGTACCTTTTCGTATGGTGTGTACTCTTATCTTTGTATATGGTGTGTTGAGTGTTGTGTGAAGAAGAAGAAGATTTTCAGCCTCTCACCTTATGTGTTCTTTTTTAGTGTTTTGTGTGTGTGTGTGTGTGTGTGCTCGCAAGAGCTCAAGCTCTCTTCTCCCCTGCATCTTTTCAGATAAGAGGTATTGGAGCCTAGGACAGACCTGGGAGGATAGATTTGGAGGAGTCAGCTATATTAGTTTTAATATTTTGCGGAGTGCTCGGGTATCAACCTGTGTCAGTAGAGCTGAAGATCAGGGGGCATCAGTAGTTGAGTGGATTAGTGCTTTAATTTGGTGTTTGTGCTAGGGTTGTGGTACTGGTAGCTAGTTTCCTCCTCACAATGCTGGGGTTGTGGTGCTGGTAGGTAGTTTCCTCCTCACAGTGGTGTGTTTGGATGGGATATAGAGGCAGGTCTCCCCGACACATCATTGTTTTGGTGCCCCCAACCCTAAGGAGGGATTTGAAGCACCCTTCAGTTTGTTTGCAGGTGTGAAAGTTTTTGGTAGGGTAGATGGCTACCATGATGACATATCGAGTGTTCCATGGACATACTAGAGAAGATCAAGAGGAGTTTTTGGCAGCATTTACCTTTGGGAAGGATAGAGATGAGGATAAGTTGACATTAATGTCTATGTTGTTGAAGGGAGATGCCAAAAGGTGGTTGCATAATGGAGAGCTCAGCTAAATCAGGGTCAAGCATATGAAGACATTAAAGTGGCTTTGGTGCAACATTATAGGCAGGGTGAATCCTGAGATTCTCTATGGCACGAGATTCATAAGTTAAAGCATAACCTTTCTCATGTGTTTGATAGATTTGTGGATCATTTTGAAGACCTATGGGGAAGATGGGACACTTCCCTGGGATTAGAGTACTCGCTTGTTCTACTTAAGAAGGGCATGTTTATCCAGTCCCTTCATGCAAATCTAAGGGATAAAGTGGAGCTCAAGATGCCAAAAGCTTTTGAAGAAGCCTTGAGAATTGTCAGAGAGAAGGAGTGGAAAAGCTACAAAGAATGGCTTTAGAAGCAAAGGGAAGTTCCAGATGAGGGCATACTAGTATATGAATGGGGAGAGAAGAGAAGAAGGGAGGATTGCTCCAGTAGTCCCAATGGTTACAAATTAACTACTACATGGTATCAATCATCTAACTCACCAGATGGAGAATTTGAACTTAAATCTATTACAAAGAGGCAGAAATGCCCGTAGGGTAGGAGATAGAGATGGTATGAGAGGCAAGGGAAGAGGAGGACCCAACATGAATGTTCAGTGTTTCAATTGTATGGAGAGGGTTTCATATATCTCCTCAATGCCCTTACCTCAGAAGGATGGGAGGTGACGTTTATCCTTTGGCACCTAGGATAGAAGAAAGGTAGGATTTCAAGAGGACAGAGGAGATGCCAAATCAACAGGTGCCCACAATAGCTAGTAAATTGACCAAGACAAGGAGAAGTAAACTTGATTGAAGTGGATGAAGAAGCAAACATTTTAGCCAATAAAAGGACTAGAGGTGCGGAGGTAGAGGAGAGGGCCATCTAGGAGGAAGAAAGGAAAACAAGTGGAAGATCAACCCAAGGAAGGTAGGAAGAAGACTAGGTTTAGAAGACACATTGGCATGCGGGATTTTCCTTTGGGTGTCTATGAGGAAGAGTATGATTTGACGAAAGGCCTTTAGCAGAAGGAACCTAGTCTAACTTGGCCCCAACTTTCCTTGGAGTATGGGCTTCATCAGTGTATTAAGAAGGACATCAGAAGACTTATTATCAAAGGAGATAGCTTGTTGATCATTCGGAAAATTCAAGCTATTTGGAAACTCAAAAACCTTAAATTTAAAGAATCAAGTTTTCAAATAAAGAGGATGCTATATAGATTCCAGGAAGTGCAGATACAGCATGTGAAGAGGGAGTTGAATCAAGCTGCAGATTCATTAGCAAAAGGGGGGTTGGTCAAGGATCTGGATGTGTATGCCATGACTGTAGCCCATCCCAACTATATTGGAAGAGAGAATTTATAGGAAATTTTAGATTTTCTACACACGTCATGCACCTACAAATTTATCCAAAAGGCAAAAATATGGTTTTATAAGGAAAGCTTTACAGACACTATTTTGAATGATCAACTGTATATGAAAGACAAGTACTCTATTTTGAGCAGAGTTCCCAACAAGGAGGAGATGTTTGCCATTACGGCCTCCTGCCATCATGAAGGTGTCTGTGGAGCGATTTTGCCCTGAAGCTGACATTGAGAAAGATTTTGACATCTGGGTATGTTTGGCCTAGTTTGAGAAGAGATGTATATCACTCGTGCAGGAGCTGTGAGCCCTATCAGGAAAAAGGCAGAAAGGTTTTACAATATGAGTTAAGGAAGAGTATTGTATCATATGGGGCTTCTGAAAAGTGGGGATTAGATGCAATTGGTCCTCTGCCAACTACTGCTAGGGATAAGACCTATATTTTTACTGGAGTAGATTATCTGGCCAGATGTGTGAAGCATATAATTGATAAAGAAGTGGCCAAATTTGTATTTGAGGACATATGTGCTAGATTTGGCATGCCTTTGGAGCTACTGACATATTAGGGGCTTGGATTTAGAGGAGAGGTTATACAAGAGCTCATGCAGAAATTACATAGCACACATAGGCACTCTACTCCTTTTTATCCACAGTGCAATGGGCTAGTAGAAAGATTCAATGGAGAGTTGTGCACTATGTTTACTAAGTGTCTGTAGAAACATCCCAAGAAGTGGGATTTGCATGTTTCCTCAACTCTGTGGTCTTACAAGATAGCTATCAAATCAGCTGAGTTTTTACCTTACCATCTTGTTTTTGGGAAAGAGGCCATGATGCCTACTGAGGTTGAGATTCCTAGTTTATTGTTTCTTCTAAAGAATCAAGAAAGGGGTTTAGATGAGTATGAAAAGAGGTTGCTAGATCTTCAAGAGTTGCAATTAGCTAGAGAGGAAGCCTTGGACCATTATATTTAGTTAAGCAATTGGAGAGTTGAGCATTTCAATCCAATTCTTAAGGATAAAGGTATCAAAGAAGAAGATTTGGTGCTAAGGTACAACAACAAACTGGACAACACTTTCCAAACCAAGTTCCAAGTTAAGTGGGAGGGTCCCTTTAAGGTTGTATATATATATATGAGAATGGTATCAGCTTTAGCTGACTTGGATGACGAGCTAGGTGAAAGCGTGAATAGGTGCTACACTTTTATGGGTTGGAAGTCGTTTTTCAATAGCTTTGTTAACAACTCTTTTGATAGCAAAAAATTGAAAGCCAAAAAAAAACAAAAAAACTCTTTTGTAAAAAACTAATAATTTAAAGAACCTCTTCGGCGTGATTGCTTGAAATGAATGGGCACACGTCCTACCACTCCTGTGTTCATTGTCATGTCAGGTTTTCACTGCCTTCCTTTTGTGTTGTGCACTTGCTTTGTCAGGTTTTCATCACCTTCCTTCACCAAAAAAACGTGTGTATGTAGCCTCGCGTAGCAATCGTTATGAGTGGACTTGTGTGCATACACGGGCATCCTCTACTATTGAAATAGCTTCTTAGCTAATGGCCCTAAGGTAATCTAATCAGGTGTTATCAATGTGCCTCACCATTAAGATGCTCTCTGATCTTGATGTCAACTTAACATGCCCCTTTGTTTCTTCATTGATTGCCTTATCATTCAAGCATGGGTTTCCTGCTAATAGATTGGCTCAAGAACTACTATGTGGCTTATCATTCAATCTGTTAATAGAATGTCTCTCTCAACTAATTATTTTCTTGCTCATTATGTTAGGTGGGTGCCACCTTCATACAACAAAATCAAGCATGAAAAAGTGTGCAATACATGACATGACTTTCATGAATTATACAGGCTTAGTTTGATTGGAGTGGACTGCCCTCACTTGTTGGATATTCCAGAGTAAAGTTAGCATGCGGCTTAGCGTTAGAAGATGAGATGGTTATGGGTGTTTGCATGCTACCATGCAATCATCCACACCACATCTTCTGCTTTGCCATATTGTGCCTTTGTAGGATTGTTGCTTGGCAACAAACTGTAGTCGAAAGATTCCTCATGCTTAAAGTTAATGTTTGCTAGATTACAAACCTATGTCCAAGAACCTAACCCACCAGGTATGTCCCAAATAATTCTGCTAATAGCTGGTTCTCAAGTCATTGGGATAATAGTTGTATTATTAGATGTTTATAGTTGCCTAGTAGCTGTCAATAGCTACTAATAGAAATTAATAGATTTTGATGGCTACCTATAGCTACTAACTACTAGTAGATGTTGATAGCTACCCATAGCTATTGATAGCTACCCATAGCTATTGATAGCTACTACTAATAGTTGTGTAATAGATGTTAATAACTACCCATAGCTATTGATAGCTACTAATAGTTGTGTAATAGATGTTAATAGTTTCTAATATGCTTGTTGTGCTAATAGTTACCAATGCTAATAGATGTGCTTTAATAGCTATGTAATTGTTGCGTGACGAGTGGTGATCAATGCAAGGATGCAACACAAAGATGCACGCAGGAAAACAAGAGACTTGACATTCTTATTTAGGGCTCTCGTAAAAAGTTCCAAGTTGTAGGTGAGTGTGGGAGTGGGCTTGAGAATAGTCCCACATGGGAAGTTTTGGGAGTTTTAGGAGTTTTAGTATAAAAAGTGGCTCATTTGAGAGCTTATGGACACATTGGGCTACACTCATGTTTGAGCTCTCTTGAGACTAGCTCTCCCTCTTGTTCATAGAGGTGCAAGCTCTTCTCTCTCCCCATCTACACTATTGTATGAGCAATGCTCTTCTAATTCAATACAATGAGATGATGTTTTTCTCTCTTCTCATGTCTATTCTTTAGTGTGCATGCTTCTTTGTTGATTCTAGTGGATTCTCTATTAGGCTTTGTGTGGTAGTGGATTCAAGCTTAAGCTTCTCCATAGCTTGTAGCTTATCCATAGGCAAGGCATGGCTTGAGTAGTGAATGAGAATGTATGTTTATTTCAAATTCCATTAAGCTTCAAGGTTTGTATGCATGCTAGGGAAGTAAGTGCTTGAGAATGAAGTATGCTTTGAGCTTGTGTATGCATTAGCTTAGCTTCCTTCTTGTATTGGATGTATGAATGAGTGGGATGATGAGTGAATCAGCAATAGCAAGATTGAGCTTGTGTGTGTAAAGACTATGTCAAGGTAGTGGTGTTCATAGCATTTTCTCCATTCGTGTATAAGCTTTTGTGCACCGGTACGGGTTGAATCCCTACCTCCGAAAGGGATGCAAATCCCATTGGATTGAGCTACACACGGATCATACTACTCATGCTACAAGTGAGAGAGTCTTCCGTCTCTCCATTGGCGCCGCTGCGGAGGAAAAGACTCAAAACCGGTTGAGAAGCTTGCATTACTACCACTATTTCTTTTTGTTTTTAGGTTTAGGGTTAGCACGAGTGTGGAATCTCGGAGCTAGTGATTAGAAGAGAAAAAAGGTAGATTACAAAGACAAAGGAGGGGCCGGATAAGGTCGCAAATTTTATTTTTAATTTTTGTTTTATTTTTTTTTAAAACACACAAAGAAACCATGCATTGTGACGGTGACTGTAGAAGGTGAGCTGCTGGCCGTAGAAGCGGAGGTGGCCGCTGAAGGCTGAAAGCAAAGAACATAGAGAGCGAAAGTGAAGCTGAGGAGTGGCCAGTGAAGGTGGTGAGGCCGCGTCAGCTCACCCACAGCAAAGAAGGCGAGGAGGCATGAAGGAGACGTGAAGGTGAAGTGGCCGAAAGAAGGAAGCGAAGGCCGGCAGCAAGAAAGGAGAGGTGGCCGAAGGCCGGCAGCAAGAAAGGACTGGCTGTAGGTGAAGGTGAAGGGCCATCCGCAGCAGACGAGAAGGTGAAGTGGTAGCGCTGACTGGCTGGCGGTTGCGAAGGCGATGAGAGCCCGGTGGTGCGAAGGTGACTGCAGGCAGGAAGAGAGGGCTGCAGAGGCCCGGGTGCGAAGGCGAAGGCCCAAGCACCGCCGACGGTGGGGCCAAAAGGCAAGAAGGCGAAGGCCGGGTAGAGGAGGCGAAGGTTAACGGGGGCGTCAGAGCGGGGAGAGGAGTGGCCGGCAAAGGCTAAAGAGAGAGCGGGGAGGTGAAGGCGAAGAGGCAGCTGCGAAGGCTGCAGAGGCCGTGTGGAAGCGAAGGGCCACCTGGAGATAAGGCTGGTGGCGTCAGCAGAGAAGGCGCCGGACGTGGCCGCAGCGCAGAGGGATTCAGAGGATAAGGTGCCGGCTGCAAGGATAAGGTTAGTATTTTTTTTTCATTTTTTTGTTAATTTTCATGTTCTTTGTATTTTTTTAAAATAAATAAATAAATAATAAAATAATAAAATAATAAAAAAATTAAAAAAAAGAAAAAAGAAAATTTTTTTATAAATTATGTGTTTTATTTTGAGTCCATATTTTCTGCATATTCTGTATTTTTTTAATTTTTTTGCAAATTTTTTTTTTGCATAATTAGTATAATTTGCATAATTAGTATTTTTTAGCATAATTCGTATTTTGTGTAATTAGTTAAAAATAATAATAATAAATTAAAAAAATAGATAGCTACACACATATTCATGTTAGTTGCATTTAGTGGTTAGGTAGAGTTTCAATATATATATATATATGTATATATAATAAATTTTTTTTTTTTTCAAAAACTGGACATGGCAACGTGCTAAAAATAGTGTATGCATCTACGCTCGGGAACAATACTAGGGGGACGTAACACTAGTGCACCATCTAAGGTAACCACTCAAGGGAGCGGCACTCAATCGGTGGTTGGCAACTTGGAGAGTATTCTCGAGACATCTTCGGAGTCTCAAACAGAGAGCCTCTCAAGAACCGAGAGTGATATTTCAATGGACGTAAATGAGTCATTTGGCATGAATAGACCATCCACACCCATTGGTATGGCAGATTCTGCTAATCCATTTGAAATCCTAGATAGGGAGCTGATTGACAACATGAGACTCCATTTCTTGTATACAAACGTGCATGGCAGTGAGATCTACAAAGATCCAATGAGCCGGTTTGTTGTTAAAATTGCAGACATTCATTCTACATTTGAACCAACACCATGGGTAAACTACCAAGATGATATGTACATGGGTAGAAATGGAGTACGCTACGAGGTCACCAAAAATCCTGAACAAGTGGATGCTTTGTAGGGCTAGAAAGCTTTGAGGTCCAGCTCTACCATGTGGTGGAGCTAGAATTCATTCTTCTAGCTCTACCATGTGGTAGAGCTAGACTTCAATGAATGTAACCGACTGAGGTTGAATGTAACTGTGGTGGAGCTAGAGTCGTAGAGGTAGAAAGCTTTGAGGTCTAGCTCTACCATGTGGTGGAGCTAAAATTGCATTTCAGGTCTAGCTCTACCATGTGGTGGAGCTAGAGTCGTAGAGGTAGAAAGCTTTGAAGTCTAGCTCTACCACATGGTAGATCTAGAAGAATGCATTCTAGGTCCACCACATGGTAGAGCTGGAGCTCAAAGCTTTTTACCTCTATGTTTCTAGCTCCACCACATGGTAGAGCTAGACCTGAAATGCAATTCTAGCTCCACCACATGGTAGAGCTAGACCTCAAAGCATTCTAACTAGACTTCAAAGTATTCTAGTGCTGGTTTTCAATGGATATTATCTCTACCAGGTGGTAGAGCAAGATTAATAAATGTATTGACCAGAATGCTTTGACATCTAGCTCTACCATGTGGTGGAGCTAGAATGCATTCTTCTAGCTCTACCATGTGGTAGAGCTAGACTTCAATGAATGTAACCAACTGAGGTTGAATGTAACTGTGGTAGAGCTGTATTCTACCTAAACCTCATTGTAGAGATAGAATGCTTTGAGGTCTAGCTCTACCATGTGGTAGAGCTAGAATTGCATTTCAGGTCTAGCTCTACCATGTGGTGGAGCTAGAGTCGTAGAGGTAGAAAGCTTTGAGGTCTAGCTCTACCATGTGGTGGAGCTAGAATGCATTCTTCTAGCTCGACCATGTGGTAGAGCTAGACTTCAATCAATGTAACCGGTTGAGGTTGAATGTAACTATGGTACAGCTGGACCTCGAAGCTTTCTACCTCTACGATTCTAGCTCCACCACATGGTAGAGCTAGACCTCAAATGCAATTCTAGCTCCACCACATGGTAGAGCTAGACCTCAAAGCATTCTATCTCAATTACTCCATCTTGGAGCTCTCAATACATTTATAAGTCTTGCTCTACCACATGGTAGAGCTAGATAAATGCATTCTAGCAGGACTTCAAAGTATTCTAGTGCTGGTTTTCAATGGATATTATCTCTACAAGGTGGTAGAGCAAGATTAATAAATGTATTGACCAGAATGCTTTGAAATCTAGCTCTACCATGTGGTGGAGCTAGAATGCATTCTTCTAGCTCTACCATGTGGTAGAGCTAGACTTCAATGAATGTAACCGACTGAGGTTGAATGTAACTATGGTAGAGCTGTATTCTACCTAAACCACATTGTAGAGATAGAATGCTTTGAGGTATAGCTCTACCATGTGGTGGAGCTAGAATTGCATTTCAGGTCTAGCTCTACCATGTGGTGGTGGAGCTAGAGTCGTAGAGGTAGAAAGCTTTGAGGTCTAGCTCTACCATGTGGTGGAGCAAGAATTACATTTAAGGTCTAGCTCTACCATGTGGTAGAGCTGTATGCTATCTAGACCACATCGTAGAGCTAGAAAGCTTTGAGGTCCAGCTCTACCATGTGGTGGAGCTAGAATGCATTCTTCTAGCTCTACCATGTGGTAGAGCTAGACTTCAATGAATGTAACCGGCTGAGGTTGAATGTAACTGTGGTAGAGCTATATTCTACCTAAACCACATTGTAGAGATAGAATGCTTTGAGGTCTAGCTCTACCATGTGGTGGAGCTAGAATCGTAGAGGTAGAAAGCTTTAAGGTCTAGCACTACCCTGTCTCGTAGAGCAAGAATGCATCGATCTAGCTGTGTTCCATACACATCAACAAAACCAATTACTCCAAGAAGAGACCTACTTGACATGACAAGAACCAAGGAGCTAGAATTGCATTTGATCTAGCTCTACCATGTGGTAGAGCTGTATTCTACCAAGACCACATTGTAGAGCTAGAATGCTTTGAGGTCCAACTCCACCATGTGGTGGAGCTAGAATGCATTCTTCTAGCTCTACCATGTGGTAGAGCTAGACTTCAATGAATGTAACCAAGGTTGAATGTAACTGTGGTAGAGCTCTATTCTACCTAAACCACATTGTAGAGATAGAATGCTTTGAGATCTACCATGTGGTGGAGCTAGAATTGCATTTGAGGTCTAGCTCTACCATGTGGTGGAGCTAGAATCGTAGAGGTAGAAAGCTTTGAGGTCTAGCTCTGCCATGTGGTAGAGCAAGAATGCATCGATCTAGCTGTGTTCCATACACATCAACAAAACCAATTACTCCAAGAAGAGACCTACTTCACATGACAAGAACCAAGGAGCTCGAATTGCATTTGATCTAGCTCTACCACGTGGTAGAGCTGTATTCTACTTAGACCACATCATAGAGCTAGAATGCTTTGAGGTCCAGCTCTACCATGTGGTGGATCTAGAATTTCATTTGAGGTAGCTCTACCATGTGGTAGAGCTAGAATTGCATTTTATCTAATGTGGTAGAGATGTATCCAACCTAGACCACATCGTAGAGCTAGAATGCTTTGAGGTCTAGCTCTACCATGTGGTGGATCTAGAATGCATTGATCTAGCTGTGTACCATGCAAATCAACAAAACCAATTACTCCAAGTAGAGATCACGACGAGAACCAAGGAGCTAGAATTACATTTGATCTAGCTCTACCACGCGGTAGAGCTGTATTCAACCTAGACCACATTTTAGAGCAAGAATGATTTGAGGTCTAGCTCTACCATGTGGTGGAGCTAGAATTAATTTGAGGTCTAGCTCTATCATGTGGTGAAGCTAGAATGCATCGATCTAGAGCAACTTCCCTAGCACAAGTCCGTGTGGTCCGTTCTCTGATGGGGTCCCAGATTCTCAACTTTTAACTGTACGAATCCGGGTTCTCGAAAAGATGCACGAGCATGCCAAATGGCGGAAATTTCCAACCATGGCCCAAACGGCGCCAAAGAGGCATGAAATTCGAATCATGCATGGACAAATGTGTGGCAAGCAACCCGGATCTTTCTTGTTGTGTTTAGATGCGATTCAGACTCATTTCGGACTCATTTCGGACCCGAAACTCTGTTATGGCGATTTTGCACTATCTTCGCCGGACCCAACTTTGACGCGCTGGGAGAACTGATTGCAATGCCCAAATCCATGCACGGAGTGATGTGGACATAGAGAAACTTCCCTAGCACAAGTCCGTGTGGTCCGTTCTCTGATGGGGTCCTGGATCCTCAACTTCTAACTATCCGAATCCGGGTTCTCGAGAAAAAGATGCACGATCGTGCCAAATGGCAAAAATTTCCAACAGGGACCCAAACGGCACCGAAGAGGCATGAAATTTAAATCATGCAAGGACAACTGTGTGGCAAGAAACCTGGATCTTTCTTGTTGTGTTCAGATGCGATTCGGACTCATTTCGGATCCGAAACTCTGTTATGGCGATTTTGGCAGCATCTTCGCTGGGACCCAATTTTGATGCGCTGGGAGAATTGATTGTGATGTCCAAATCCATGCACGGAGTGATGTGGACATAGAGCAACTTCCCTAGCACAAGTCCGTGTGGTCCGTTCTCTGATGGGGTCCCGGATCCTCAACTTCTAAAACTATCCAAATCCGGGTTCTCGAAAAAGATGCACGAGCGTGTCAAATGGCAGAAATTTCCAACCGTGGCCCAAACCACGTGATGAAGAGGCATGAAATTCAAATCATGCATGGATAAATGTGTGGCAGGAAACCCGGATCTTTCTTGTTGTGTTCAGATGCAATTCGGACTCATTTCGGATCCGAAACTCTGTAATGGCGATTTTGCACTATCTTCGCCGGGACCCAACTTTAACGCACCGGGAGAAGTGATTGCGATGCCCAAATCCATGCACGGAGTGATGTGGACATAGATCAACTTCCCTAGCACAAGTCCGTGTGGTCCGTTCTCTGAGGGGGTCCCGAATCCTCAACTTCTAACTGTCCAAATCCGGGTTCTCGAAAAAGATGCACGAGCGTGCCAAATGGCAGAAATTTCCAACCGTGGCACAAACCACGCCGAAGAGGCATGCAATTCGAATCATGCATGGACAAATGTGTGGCAAGCAACCCAGATCTTTCTTGTTGTGTTCAGATGCGATTCAGACTCATTTCGGTTCCTAAACTCTGTTATGTCGATTTTGCACTATCTTGTCTGAGACCCAACTTTGACGCGCAAGCAGAAGTGATTGCCATGCCCAAATCCATGGACGGAGTGATGTGGACATAGAGAAACTTCCCTAGCACAAGTCCCTGTTGTCCGTTCTCTGATGGGGTCCCAGATCCTCAACTTCTAACTGTCCGAACCCGGGTTCTCGAAAAAGATGCACACGAGCGTGCCAAATGGCAAAAATTTCCAAGAGGGGCCCCAACGGCACCGAAGAGGCATGAAATTTGAATCATGCAAGGACAAATGTGTGGCAAGCAACCCGGATCTTTCTTGTTGTGTTGTTCAGATGCGATTCGGACTCATTTCGGATCCGAAACTCTGTTATGGCGATTTTGCATTATCTTCATCGGGACCCAACTTTGAAGTGCGGGGAGAAGTGATTGCGATGCCCAAATCCATGCACGGAGTGATGTGGACATAGAGCAACTTACCTAGCACAAGTCCGTGTGGTCCGTTCTCTGATGGGGTCCCAGATCCTCAACTTCTAACTGTTCGAATCCGGGTTCTCGAAAAAGATAAACGAGCGTGCCAAATGGTGGAAATTTCCAACCGTGGCCCAAACGGTGCCGAAGAGGCATGAAATTCGAATCATGCATGGAAAAATATGTGGCAAGCAACCCGGATCTAGCTGTGTACCATGCAGATCAACAAAACCAATTACTCTAAGAAGAGACCTACTTCACATGACAAGAACCAAGGAGCTACAATTGCATCCGATCTAGCTCTACCATGTGGTGGAGCTAGAATGCATCGATCTAGCTGTGTACCATGCAGATCAACAAAATCAACTACTCCAAGAAGAGATCTACTTCACAAGACAAGAACCAAGAAGCTAGAATTGCATTTGATCTAGCTCTACCACGTGGTAGAGCTGTATCCAACCTAGACCACATCGTAGAGCTAGACTGCTTTGAGGTCTAGCTCTACCATGTGGTGGAGCTAGAATTGCATTTGAGGTCTAGCTCTACCATGTGGTAGAGCTAGAATGCATTGATCTAGCTGTGTACCATGCAAATCAACAAAACAAATTACTCCAAGAAGAGACCATGACGAGAACTAAGGAGATAAACAAGTGTGTTGAATGGCGCTGGGACCCAACTTTGACGCGCTGGGAGATATGATTGCGATGCTCAAATCCGTGCACGGAGTGATGTGGACATTGACGACCGGCACCCTTCACCTACCTTGGGCCATCATCTACCTTGGAACTTTTTGTGTGAGCCTTTATGTCTCATTTTGAGAATCATGGATTTTGACTAAGCAGCAATGGAGACTCTTTCTCTCTTTGTTTTTTTCTCTGTGTTTTGTTCCTTTTTCCTGTTTCTTTTTTTTGGTTTCTCTGTTAGGTCATTTCCCCTTTAACACCTTGGCGACCCATGATAGAGAAACCCATAACCCCTTTGGGAGATGAAGCTCTACTTTCTCCAAAATCTTAAGTAGATTATCCTCCCCACAGCTTCCTTCTCCACTAATTCTTGCACCAGTAGCTCTACTTCTACATCCAATGTGTTTGTGGCCTCATTTAGTAGAAATTACTTGAGATCGCTCTCTCTGGCTATTGCTATCCTTGCTTTTGGCCACATGATAAATACACCCTCTCACACCCACTATACTCTCATTGCCTGACAGATTTGATATGAACCTATCACCATTTGCTAGCTCTATAAATTGGTTGTACTTGACAGAAATCATAGGCTGGCCGGCACGTACTAGCCAATAAGATGGTTAGTCGGGTTCAGTGCGCCCTGGTTCTTGGCGGTGTCCTTGATGCATTCCTTAGTATTAGTGAAGGCAACATAAGTGGGGATAGTGCAACTGGCCCATGATACCACACTTTGACATAGGAGTAGGTAGTCCTCAGGTCATTACCGAGACGACGATGAGAAGGTGCTACACCAGCGCTTGACCACCTCACATGCTCATGAATCGGCTATGTCTGCAAAGCCTTTCATCTGCTTCCGTTGCAAGGCCATTCATTTGGCACTATGAGGAGTTCATCATAGCAGGAATCCTACCACTGGGAACATTCTGGCGGCAGAGCTCATCTTGCTCAATGTCTTTTCTCGCCGATGAGGAGGTGCTACACCAGCGCTTAACCACCTCACATGCTCGTGAATCGGTTACGTCTGCAAAGCCTTCCCGACCAACGAGTAAGCACCACTTCTCAATCCCAGATCACTAAAGGTCAACCATACCAAGGGCAAAGTTTGTTGATGCTATCTACAAACCATGTGATAGGAAAAGTTTCAAAGATGATGTGGCTGCCACGTTCAGATTTACTTCAGAAAATCTTTTCCTTGAGAGTATTAAGGCTTTGAGAGACATAGCCTAGCCTTTTTCATCAAGTGCCAGCCTCTATTCATGCCTCTTCATTGAAAACTCATGATGTTCCAGATGCATTCCTTTACAAGGACTAAGCATACCATGCAAGACCTGATCCTCACAAATCTTCTTGAAGCATAGAAGGATGTTCTAATAGGTAATTGGATTAACCAGCACAAGGAGTGTCCCATCAGAACTATTTTCATCCGCTTCCGTTGTTGCAAGGCCGTTCATTTGGAACTATGAGGAGTTCATCATAGCAGGAATCCTACCACTGAGAACATTCTAGCAGAGCTCATCTTGCTCAATGTCTTTTCTCAAAAGGCATGAGATCCTTTGTTTCCCTTTTGTGCCTGAGAAAGTTTGGTCCCCTTTTCCTTTAGCCATAACCTCACAAGGTTTGTAGCCTAGCCTTGCCATGATCTAGCCTTGCTTAAATGGCTAAAAACAAGAAGAAGGAGTGTGCTATTTGCTTGCACCGTGGTCATTCCACCAGAGATTGCCCATAACCTCACAAGGTTTGTAGCCTAGCCTTGCCATGATCTACTAGCCTTGCTTGAATGGCTAAAAACAAGAAGAAGGAGTGTGCTATTTGCTTGCACCGTGGTCATTCCACCAGAGATTGCCCAAACCTATGTGACCCATGTTCCAAGAAAGAAACATGCATCAAATTTTGCAGGCCGGATTTATGCAAGAAGCTGTACTACATTGTGAAGAACTTCCGACTATGACGAAATGGAGGAAGTACAGGAGGAGTTGGAAGAATTTTCAGATTTTCTCACCAATAAGGCAGAGCATTGGCATGCAGATCATGATGGGAAAAGCAACAAATCCTGCTCCAACATTCGTTGCATTCGAATGTTTCAAGAAGTAGTGGATGCCTTGAGTGACAAGTATGAACATGAATTTGAGTTTGATGAAAGTGAGAATGAATTGGATTACCCCATGGATATGGGTATGTAATTTGCCAAGAATCCTAGCGCATATGGTAGGGATCTAGCCTACATCCTTGCACACAGAAAAGCTCTATGTGATCTCCATTCCATAGAGCTAAGGTCATCAAATGCTCCCCAAGAGCATGGAAATCCATGTGTTGTTGTTCCAGCGGATGCAGTGATCTTGGCACTTTTGAGGATGCTCGATTGACCTGGAAAGGTTGCATCACGCAACCATGGATGAGGTACAAGGTGAGGTAGTGAAGGAGTTGTGTGGCCGAGGGATCTCGGGAATGCCCTCCCATGTGCACAACCCTCCGATAGGTATGCCGGAGAGCATAGTGGATGATGTCTTAGATGCTGAGATACATGACAAGAGTAGTCAGGTTGTGGAGGAGCAGTGTGGATGCAAGAGACCACAGAATGTCACAGATGATCCAAATAGTATTTTTAGCCATGATGATGGGATGGTTGGGATGAGGGATGAGGGAGCACGAAGGCCGGAAGAGACAGGTGATGCCCTAGGATGCCTCTAGCACTTCATTGGATTTCCCTCATGGGGTAGACAGTCAGGATGATCTGGTATCAGCTGATGAGAAGTTTCTCTGTGCAGATGTGGGTTCCTTGCAGCAACACAAGATGGGGGTGATAAACTATTAGTATGGAATGTAGATCCCTAGAATGCTCTGATCCTTAGATATGTTGATTGAAGGGCTCAACAAGGCAGCATTAAATTGCTTGAAACAAGTACAAAGTGAGAGAATGCATCTAAACACGGACACGATTTGTTGCACTCTGCCAACTTGTGGTAACATAGGAGCCCTAGCTAGGGGCAAGCAAGTGCATGCAAGGATTTTCAAAGAGGACCTATAACAAGATCCTATCATGGACAATGTTTTGCTTGATATGTTTCCCAAGTGGGCATGGCTTGCAACAAAACCTAGAGTGTTTGACACACTGCCAGCTCATTGTGTCGTCTCATGGACTAAACTTATTACTGGGTATGCTGATTACAATCGGGGTGACAAAGCACTGATTTGTTTGAACATGATGCTATTGGATGGCATGATTTGGGATGTAGTCATGGTTGCTTGCATCTTGAAAGCTTGTGGGTAGCATTGGAGCTATCGACAGAGGCCGTCAAATACCCGGATCTAGCTGTGTACCATGCAGATCAACACAAATGTGTGGCAAGCAACCCGGATATAGCTGTGTACCATGCAGATCAACAAAACCAATTACTCTAAGAAGAGACCTACTTCACATGACGAGAACCAAGGAGCTACAATTGCATCCGAATCTAGCTCTACCATGTGGTGGAGCTAGAATGCATCGATCTAGCTGTGTACCATGCAGATCAACAAAATCAATTACTCCAAGAAGAGATCTACTTCACATGACAAGAACCAAGAAGCTAGAATTACATTTGATCTAGCTCTACCATGTGGTAGAGCTGTATCCAACCTATACCACATCGTAGAGCTAGACTGCTTTGAGGTCTAGCTCTACCATGTGGTGGAGCTAGAATTGCATTTGAGGTCTAGCTCTACCATGTGGTAGAGCTAGAATGCATTGATCTAGCTGTGTACCATGCAAATCAACAAAACCAATTACTCCAAGAAGAGACCATGACGAGAACCAAGGAGATAAACAAGTGTGTTGAATGGCACTGGGACCCAACTTTGACGTGAGAGCTCTCATGCATATAGATCTAGGATATATCTACGCAAGGTGTGAGAGCTCTCATGCATAGAGAGTTTTCATGCATTGTGAGAGATCTTACATAAAGCTCTCAAGCGTGGATCTCTTCCATGAGAGATCCATGCATATAGATCTCATAAATATAGAGCTATCATTGTGTGTGATTCATTGTGAGAGCTCCCATGCATATAGATCGCAAATCTCATGCATAGAGAGCTCTCATGAATATAGATCAGCAGCTGTTATCAAGTGCGAGTCATTGTGAGAGCTCCTATGCATAAAGGGATGTCATGCATATATATCTCATGCATGAGAGCTCTTATGCATATCGATGAGCTCTCATGCATATAGAGTTATCATACATGAGATCTTATGCATGGAGCTCTCTTGTATTCTAATAAGAGGTCTCATGCATGAGATCCCTCTTGCATTGTAAGAGCTCTCATGCATTAATAGCTCTCATATGCATAGATCTCTCATATCATGCATGAGAGCCACTACAAGACACTGCTGCCATACACACGTTCCATACACGCGATAAGTTACGGGCGCGTGTATGGTCGCGCATGTATATGAATAGTATCGGGCGCATGTATATTGGCATCTAAATTCATGTGTATTGAACTTTAAGAAACGTGTCTACCAGCGCTTGTATATTGGCATCTAAATTCGTGTGTATACTAGTTTTAGAAACGCGTGTATATATACGCGATTATACACGCATCAACACACGCGAGTGCTTTATTAAGAAAAACTAAATTCCTTTACAAAATTAAAAACTATTTTCTTTAAACCATCTCATAGTACATTTTACAGTATATATCATTACACAATCCCACTACATGCATTTATAACAATGAAATATATTCAAAAATAAATCATGAGATGATAATTAAAAGACAACATATATAATAGAAATGTCATCAATTTAGAATGATACAGTGATGGATTGGTTAGGGTTCGATCTCTTCTTCAATAAGATCCATCCTTGCCAAATGATCATCAATATCCATTTGATCAATTTGTAAGGCTACGATTAAATTTATGCCACTATCGATATTCTGTCCATTGATAATGGTATCGATGTCCTGATCATCCTCATCAACATCACCATCATCCTCAACGGTAGGGTCGTTCTCATGATCATGAGAAATGGCACGCTCATTCTCATTATCGTGATCATCTCTTATTTCTTGATCATCGATCACAACATCTTCATTGGCATGTTCGATATCATCTTCATTGGCATGTTTGACATCATCTTCATTGTGGCTTTCTACATCCTCCATATGCTCCATATCAGTGAATGTATTATACATCACTTTGGAACGTGGTGCAATAGGGATGACGTACCACCATTTAATGTCATGCACCATTGGCAGATAGATAACCTACTCAAATACACATATTGTAGTAATTTATTAGCATATCAAAAGTCAAGGGGTACGTGAGCTTAGATATATATGTACATGAAACACATTAGTAAAAAAATGCATACTTGCTCACATTGTTGTGGCAATACGAGCCTATCTTTCTTTGTTTGCCAAAACTTTGTAGAGTCAATAGTTACATAGCCACTTGCATGGCGTTTTATTGTTGCATTAGGCCCTTTTTCCACCATGTTCATTTGCCATTTGACATCCAAAACATACACAAAGAAGCAACGAAAGTTAAGCCTAAATATGTCTTGGATTGTGCCACAATAATCATCCATTTTTCCATTAGCTCCCTCAAAGCTACTAATGACACCGCAATCTTGTGTATTCCTCTTTTCATCAATTCTTTGTGTTCGAAAATGCTTGCCTTCACACCATATAGCATTGAACATAGTGCAGTAGACCAAAATAGAAGCAATATTTGTGTAAGCAATGTGAATAAATATTAAAAGCAAATCACTTACAACTAATGCAAAACATTAGTTCTATGTACCTTTAACATGCATCCTCGTGCATACTCCCATTCTTCCGCCATGATATACAGCCCCTCGTCGCTCTCTGCTCTCTCCATTTCCTCATGCAACCAATCAACATGGATATCATTCGAAAGTGTTACTAGATGCTTAGGGTACGCCTTACGAGAGCCATGTTGCCTCCAAAAGAGAGCTCTTTCTGCTTGCCTTTTTGTCTTTGCATCCTCATATCTTGTAACCCATCTGCTCATCACATCACTATTAAGGATGCAAGTGAAATTGAGATCATCAATCAATGTTCTGTCAATTACTTTACTCTGTCCTTTTCCTTGAGGCACAATAGAGGTCATCCTCAAGTCCTCTTCATTGCTCCATAGTTGTGGTGCAAAGAGCTGTCCACCTGACCAAGAAATTCTGAAATATATACAAGAGACTCTTGTATCAACCAACCCTCGGCCATGCTTCCTTCGGGTCTTGCACTTTGCCTCACAAAGTCTTTTAAGGTCTTCATGAAGCGCTCTAGGAAGAACATCCAACGTGCATGCACAGTGCCACATAAAGCAATTTCGTCCACTAAATGCACAATGAGCTGTAGTTGACTTGTGAGAATGGTTTGCGAAAAAGTCTCCTCTACCAAACAAACCACCTCCACTGCCATAACACGCGCATCATCCAATGTGGCTGGATCAATTGCTTTGGAACTAACATATCTGAAAAATAAATGAATAGTACGTTATACCTCATGCACGTTCATTTTGCAAGGTATAATGAAGGGTGATCTGACATGGGTTTTACATACCTCACAAGCTCGTCCATCTTATAAATACATTTTTTCAAACTCTTATTTGCACAATGGTCGATGCTAGTAGGTAGTATGAACTGCGCACATAAGAGCACATGTATGTATGGTTTATGGCATTATAAAATTTAATTTCAACGTACAAGACTTGGAAAACACTTACTTGGAGCATCTTGTGCCAATCGTGGGACTTCAACCCATATAGTTGCTCAACGCCTCTTTTCTCTTAGTGGTTGTAAAGGCTCCCTTCAATGCTCTCATGCATCCCTATGGGAGTACGCAAAGTGGTGATGGCCTGCTTTACCTGCTTCTCCTCCTTCTTTGATATAATCCATGGTGATGGCCTGCTTTACCTGCTTCTCCTCCTTCTTTGATATAATCCATGGTGCAGGAGGAAGATGAACGTGCCCACCCTCCTCTCGTGGTGGTGGCCAAGCTTGACGCATACATCCTGTGACCCGCAAGTCCTCCCGTATGCTAACATTGTCTCGTTTACCAATAACATGTTCCCAAATACCAGATCCCACATTCTTGAAGATGTGCATGGGATTGGGATCAAGAAGATGGTTGATCTTAAGATGGGTCCAATATGGCAGCCGAAAAAAAATGGAGTACCTACACAAGGGATTGCTCTATGTGATCTTTAATCCAATTAGAGACTACACAAAACAAGATTGAAAAACATTACTATACCTGTTCATGCCATCTGGAGGAAGAATATTTGTAGAGTCCCAAATACGCTTACAACTTCATTAATTTAATTTGGATACCACGAGTCATTTGAATACTATCAATTTACATCTACTCACCTCTAAACCTGTTTGATTCCATTCTCCATACATGGAGATGTGATTCAAGGTAATTCGACGCGCTCGTACAATGCATCCTTGACATCGATTACACATACACTTGATCCTTTGTCCCAACCACACATCGTGATTACAAGATGACGCATTGTCTCATCCTCACTAGAACTGCTTGAGGAGGTTGATGACATCCTATGTACAAAAGAGGAAACACAAAATCATAATCAATTTTTATTGAAAGTATCAAAACCGCGTGTATAAACGCAGCTACATCCTGAAAATCGCGTGTATAAATGCGGCTACATCCTAAAAATGGCATGCATAAACACGGCTAAATCCTAAAAATCGCATGTATAAACGCAGCTATATCCTAAAAATCGCGTGTATAAACACGGCTACATCCTAAAAATCACGTGTATAAACGCGGCTGATTTATTATAAACGCAAAAATACACGCGCTGTTACACGCGACGACCTGTCCATACCTAAAAATAACCCTCCTTCTCCAAATAAACATTTTCAAACTAAAGATTTGCTCTCCTTCATCGTTGCCGCCTCTTCCAACAGAGCACTAAACCTAACTGCAAGGAGTAGACAAGGAGCACACACGGGTGAAGGAAACCAACCAAAAAGAAGACTCACTTTTTCAGAAGGTGAGTCAGTTTGTCCTTTGTCCTGTCTCTTTCCTTCCATTTGTTTATGCTATTATCTCTTTCCTTTATGCATTTGTCTTCGTCCTTCTCCTTCTCTGGTTGCCATCTGGTGAACGATTGTGATAGTGGGCGACAGTGAGCTTTTTATAAGGACGATTTGTCAGAGGTCGGTCGCTTTCAAAAAAAAATTTCGTAGGCCGTGTGTAGGAACGCGTGTATGTCTGTGTGTATCCTGTCTGCACAGACGTTCATGCACATATACACGCATTTTTAGATGGGTGTATACACGCGACTGTGTTTCACCCATGCTTGCGATCTAGGTTCTTCAGAGAGATGATCCCATCTGCATATGGCTTGCCTTCACAAAATCATATGTGCTAGCTTGCATTTGTGCTTTGATGCAATCATGTATATACTTTTATTTTTACAGATTCTTTATGGATCCAGGTTCTTCATCCGATCCGTTTGCGTACAACACTTGGATGATGGAGATGCTAAATCATTTTGGGTGCCATCCTGGTCCAATTGAGCTTACAGAGTACATGTATGCCCATCCCCCTCCTTCCATGCCTAGTATCTATACCCCGCCCCCTAGTATCCAGGTCACTCCACTACCGTCTATGCCTGCGAATCCGACGAGATGGCATGCAGCTTCTCCTCTTCCACGCCCACCGAGGAGACATACCCTGTCCCAAACACACTCACGCATACCCTCCCAGGCACCGTCATGTCAGGGCTCACAGCCACCATCACATACTCCCTCAGAGCCACCGTCACGTCAGGGCTCACTACCACCGTCACATAGACAATCCCCCAGTTGTGACTCCACCCGCAGCAGTAGGAAGAGTGGGAGTGGAGGATGTGGCGGGTGCTTTGGTGGGGGAGGTAGTAGGGCACGCGGTGAGAGAGGAGATACAGGGAGAAGAGTTAGAAGAGACAGTGAGGATGAGGAGGAGATGAGAGAGGTGGAGGGAGTGATCTGCTATGATGTGACGGATAGGGACGGGATAGTGATGGATGCGAGGGGGAAAGAGGTAATGGAGTACATGCGTGGGGTAGTATCTGTAAGATTCCTCTCCCAACCCCTTTTTGATATCTAGTATCTTCCCCTGTAATCAATCCCTCTTCAGAAATATAAAGACCTTGTTTCTAATTGTTTTAACCTAGAGAGAGAAAATATTCTAGAGAGAGAATATTCAGATTTTGAATATTTTTGGATAGAAAAATATCTCACCTTATTAAAATGAATTCCCCTGAAACAGAAATTCAGAAAGAATTTTCCAATGTGCAATGGAATTAATTGGAAATAGGTATAAATAACCTTAGTCTAAGGGTCTAGATTTTTAGAAATTTTTGGATTATGGTCCAATTAAGGTTCCTATGGACCAATAGCATCAATCCATGTGTAGGGAGGAGATAAATCCTATTTGTAAAAGAAGATACCCAAAAATGAGTAAATGCTCACATAAAATGAAGAGTTGAAAATGTACAAGGTTTATTAGTAAAAAACTATGAGTAATATCAAAAAAATGAGATAAATTGAGTATCCAAAAATGAGTAAATGCTCACATAAGATGAAGAGTTGAAAATGTACAAGGTTATTAGTAAAAAACTATGAGTAATATAAAAAAAATGAGATAAATTGAGTATCCAAAAATGAGTAAATGCTCACATAAGATGAAGAGTTGAAAATGTACAAGGTTTATTAGTAAAAAACTATGAGTAATATCAAAAAAATGAGATAAATTGAGTATCCAAAAATGAGTAAATGCTCACATAAGATGAAGAGTTGAAAATGTACAAGGTTTATTAGTAAAAAACTATGAGCAATATTAAAAATATGAGATATTTTGGGTATAATCATTCCATTTTGACACATATGTAAGGAAGGGGAGTTCTTTAAAGGAGGTGCATATTTCACATGCTTGAATGAGTTTTAAACTCATAAAAATTGAGATATTTCATCTCTCCTCTCTCCTCATTCAAGTCTAGTTCCAAAAAGTTAGGTTAACTGACCTAAAAATGGTCAAAAAGTGACCAAACTGACTTGGAAAATTCTAGAATCAATTTGTTTGGTTAGGAGCTCAATTTTTCCTATAAATAGAAGCCTCCCCTTGTTGAAAAAAATATAGTGTCTTATGCTTTGTTACTCTACTCCACCTAAGCCAAGAACTGTGAATTCTTTAATAATTCACTAGTTTTTGACACTTCTCTCTTTCTTCAATCCCCATTGGTGGCTCCATCAACATACTAAACCAATTGATTGGTTTGGGGCCTCTACCGTGAATAAAGAATCAAGCAAATTGTAAGGTAAGTATAGTGAATTTTGATCTTTTCTATAATTTCTCAATGTTTCTCTCTTCTCAACCCCTCTCAAGCTTGAGAAGCTTAATTGGTATGGTTTTTGAATGCTATTAAAGTTAATTGATTAATGATAGTAAAGAATTACATAAATTTCCATTTATGTTTAATTCTAGTGGTTTTTTCTCTCTCTCACTTAAGAAATGGTCATACTCATGACCCATCCTCAATCCAAATGAAGCTTTTCATAAAGCTTTTCCTTAATCCAAGATTAATCTATGCTTGAGAATAAATTAATAGTTTTTTTTGCTTTTAGTTTTTGATTATTTTTTATTATGGATTAATGATCCAATTAGGAATCATTGTAATCATGTCCTTAAAGATAACCTATCTTTTAAAATAATTGAGATTTATTAGTTATAGTAGCGGAGCTATGGCAAAATTTTATAAAAATTTACACATAAAATAATTTCATTCAAAGCATGAAAAGAGGATTTCCTACCATATTCTAGGAATTATTATCCTAGATTAATTGAAAGAATTTCATAGTAATCATGGGAAAATTAAATTTTTATATTATGCATAAAAGATAAATATTTTAGTATAAAAGTGTCACTTTTAACATAATTGAATTTTATGCATAGAAGTATGCATAAAATATAAATATTTTATTATAAAAGTGTTACTTTTAGCATAATTGAATTTTATGCATAAGAGGTATACATAAAAGATAAATATTTTATTATAAAAGTATTACTTTTAGCATAATTGAATTTCATGCATAGAAGTATGCATAAAAGATAAATATTTTATTATAAAAGTGTTACTTTTAGCATAATTGAAATTCATGCATAGAGGTGTACATAAAAGATGAATATTTTATTATTTTATTATAAAATTGTAAAGAAAAAAATAATTATTTTATTATAAAAATGTTATTTTTATCATATTGAATTTCGTGCATAGAAATGAAAAAAATAAATAAATTATTATTTTATTATAAAAATATTACAAAAAAATGATTATTTTATTATAAAAATGTTATTTTCAGCATATTGAATTTCGTGCATAGAAATGAAAAAAAAATATTATTTTATTATAGAAAAAAATAATTATTTTATTATAAAAGTGTTACTTTTATCACAATTGAAATTCTTGCATAGAGGTATGCATAAAAGATGAGGTAAGAAGTGTATGTGATGGGATATGATGTATATGAGATGAGTTAGGATGTGATAAGATGAGTTAGGATGTGATAAGATGTATATGAGATGAGTTAGGATGTGATAAGATGAGTTAGGATGTGATAAGATGAGTTAGGATGTGATAAGATGTATATTAGATGAGTTAGGATGTGATAAGATGAGTTAGGATGTGATAAGATGTATATGAGATGAGTTAGGATGTGATAAGATGAGTTAGGATGTGATAAGATGTATATGAGAAGAGTTAGGATGTGATAAGATGAGTTAGGATGTGATAAGATGTATATGAGATGAGTTAGGATGTGATAAGATGAGTTAGGACGTGATAAGGGGTGTATGAGATGTGATAAGATGTGATAAGATGCATATGAGATAAGTTAGGATGTGATAAGAAGAGTTAAGATGTGATAAGATGTGTATGGGATGAGATAAGAAGTGTATGTGATGAGATAAGATGAATATGGGTTGTGATAGGGTGAGAATGGATGTGATGAAAAAGAATAGATGAGAAGGCGTATGGGGTTATATGAATGGGAATGAGGAAATGGATGTATGTATGTGGATGTATGCATGTATGCATGTAGATGTGAATGTATGCATGTGGATGTGTTTGTATGTGGATGTATGTGGATGTGGATGTATAAATAAGGATGTGAAAATGGATGTATGCATGGATGTGTATGAAGAATAATGAAGGTGAATGTGTATGGGAAATAATGTGTCATTGATATGAATGAATGGATGAGAATGAGTACATATGAAGGGAATGTGGTATAAGTAATGTGGATTGAGGAGGGATAATGTGGAAAGACGGAATTCGATATAGAAACTGTATTTTGTGATGTTTGTAAATGCTGTTTGTAAATGACTGTTTTATGTCAAGAATGCTGGGAAAGCATTTTGACCATCTTGTGATTAAGGTCGTGGAGACCTAACTGATAAAGTTGCAACTACTGTGACGGAGAGTCAATGGAGGACGTCTCGCGTAGCAAGGTCGGCCGAGGTCTTCACTAGCCTCGATGCGATTAAAATGGTGAGCTTCCGGTACAGTGGATGAGGGGCCAAGGAAGTGGCCTATGAGTGAAGCGCTAGGTCACCTGCGAAGGATCCTAGAGGGTGCTGACCATACGGTGCTTGGGCTCTGGGTCACCCACGATACCCACGCGTGCGTCGAGGAAGATATTGGAACAAGGAGTAAGAGTGGTTTTCTGAAACCGGGCATGGATCTGGTTGACTGACCTTGCTGGTCCTCAACAGATGAGTCCATGGCTCTTTATATGGATCTGTTGTTTGGTTGATCTTGCTGATCTTCAACGAGAGTCCATCTTGATAAGTGATTATATTGCCGAGTATTATGGGCTAGGAACTATTGAAACGGCCCCTGAGTGGACAGGTGGTGAGCATCCTAGTTGCCAATGATGCCATAGATACTCTGATGAAGGAATGATAGAAAATTAAGAATCAACCGGATAAATTGGAAGATGGTGATCAGTGATACTATGGTTTTATTAAAGGATTGTTTTAAAACTGATTGAATCTGTGAAAAGGCAATTTCATATTGGGTGTATAAGTGGTGTCACTAGTTTTATTTTTGCATGAACTTCCGGCTAGGGGGCCTTGGAACTCTTTTCCTTGGTACCCGGGACAAAACCTAACCAAATTCTTAATTGGATCCCCTCACTACAGTGGTTGGGCGGTTGGCTAACCCATGGGACTGGATGGGGTTAGGCTAGACTGATGGATTCGTAAATCGAGACTCAACTTTTGTTATTACGATAGATAAAGTAAATCCCGGATAGTAATTTTTCTATGGATAGGAATCAACGGCTGTGCCTCTTGAATGGGGAAAAAAGCGTTGATCCCAATGATCCAAGTGCAAGTTTCTTCCTTAATCTGATCAAGTATCTTGAAGATGCAATTGGATCAGCTTGATCAGAAATGATCTTGACTACGTTAGAGTAAAAAGTTTTCCTGGTGGAATCACCCGTGCTTTTTGGTAAAGGAAGTTTTTCCGGGTTCGGTTTTGGAACAACCGACGGATTAGTCTCTTATCCGGATATCCGTGGGTGAGGCCCCGAATGTGGGACCCCTGTCCCGCATGAGAAGTGCTACTTCCGCTGCCCGTATCCTGAATCCATTGCTCGGTGGGAACAGGGGGATCTCACAGTTGGTATTAGAGCCTTTGGTTAATAAAGACCAACTGAGAAGACAAATATGTCAAAAATTTATCAAGAAACACAAGAAGGTTATAATTGTGTGATATAATTCATACAATTTGATATTCAAACTGAAATTCGTAATTTGGTAATTGGGTCTTCAGATGGAAGTACCGCAATTATATAGAATCCCTGACTTGCTTGAGGCCTAGACATGATGGTATTTACCTTATAATTCCAAGGGCCGTGACTACCCGTATATACCGAGAGTATAACTGCAGCTCTTTACTGACAGTATATACGAGTAAATCTAAGACTTGAAATTATAAGTGTTAATGCTATCCAGATGATGATTTTGAATGAGGTTGATATGATTTTTAATTCTGTTTGAGAATTAATGAATTGATTTGGATTCTTATTGAAAATTCTGATTGAAAAATGATGATTTCTGAAATTTAGTTGAAATATAATAATCTGAACAAAACCACAATGAGGATGAATGGGACGAGTCCCTATGATGATATTCATAACTAGAATGATGATAATGATTTCATCAAATCACTATGAGATTAGTGGGTTGTGCTGTCAAATTGTTACTGTTAACACTTGACCGGTAGATCAAGTTAAGGGATGACAAATTGAGGACTTACTTGACTGAAATTCCCGTGGAGGAATGTTCAGAAAGAAATTTTTCGGTCTAATGGACCATTATCGTGTTAAAGATATGAATGATATGATCTGAATGAATTGTTATTTAATGATGAGTTCTATATAAGGGATATTTACCCCAGTATTCTGTTGGGTTGACCAGAATATAAGGAACCCCAGAATAAAATTGGATCTTAAGAAAAAGAGTTGTCCTCTACCTTGCGAGATGAGGACATCTCGCACTTTTTAAGTGGGGTAGAATGTAAGATTCCTCCCCAACCTTTGAGGTATACAGGAGTAAGAATCTCCCTTTTGATCTTATAATTATTCCCTCTCTAAAATAAAAGAAAGATTCTGTTCCCTAGAATACTTCTCAGGAGTCACGCCTATTTTAAGGATTCAGAACAATGAGTTCAGGAGTGAAAATCGGTGTCTTGGATACCAAGGTTTTGGTTTTCATTCGAGTACGGCCCAAAAGAAGTTCTTTATCTCTTGGAGAGTATAAGAAGTTATCCCCCAGATATTGTGAGCCTTATCTGAACTCAAAGAAAGTAAGTGACTTAGCTTATGAGCTTCTTTTATCTCCTCATCTCAAAGTTCTTAATGCCTCCTATAGAAATATGTGCCAAAACCAAATCATGGAAAGACGGTAAAACTTCAGTGGCAAGATACCGTTGGCTTCTAGGTTACGCTAGCTCCTTCCTTTATATAAGTCATAACTTTTACTTGTCGCTCACAGTAATCTTACTTCCATCGATCTCCCTTCTTCTTAATCTCCTTCATGGCTTGGCAACAGGAATTAGTTTTATCCATGATGATTTCTCACCTTCAAGACGCAAGCGAGTCTGTGAAGAAGGATTTTATAGAACAGTATGAGCAATCACTTTTCCCTCACTTTTATAGAAATTGTTTTATTAGATTTAAAGATCAAAATAGACGATTAGTTGGGGAGGTGATAGATGTTGTACATAGTCGGTACCCCAATCCCCCACATGCGACATTCTCGGATGTATGGGGAAGGATGAGAATAAGGGAGATCTTAAGTAATAAAAGATCTCACCTTAAGAAACTCACGTAAGATGATGGGCTAAATGTAGCTGCGGGTGGCTATCCTGACGAGAAACCTGCCAACCACTGCGCACAAACGCGAGTGGAAGGAGGCAAAGAAATGAGAAGAGGGTGGCATGAAGAGCAGGCAGCATGTGGAGACACGACGGATCCAGATGGAGACCATCGGATCTTTGCATTTCGGATCTGGAGGCGTCGAGTCATGGGAGGCAGAGTTCGTAAGTATCTTGCCACATTATTTGATTGTTTACTTAATTCATTGATTCTATGATTGTTTTAATCTTACAAATTGTGTTGATTGAGCGACGGGTTACGGAGAGGAAGCCCACAGCCCACGATATTGGGTATGCTCGCTGGCATAGCAGACGTGACACGTGGGCCCTCTTCAGAACCGAGGGACATATTACGGACGCGCAGTTTGAGATGGCCACCATGAGACCATACGGTCAACAGGTACTTGAAAACTCTAAACGAATGATTTTGGTTTATTGAATTACATATATATATACTTATATACTATATATTACTTGAACAGGCATAAGTTGCTATCCACCCGCCGCCACTGCAGAGGGTGGACGTGAGCACTACTCATCGGACATTCCGACCGATGTGAGCTCATCTAATCATGGAGGGAGCAGCGAGTCATCATCTGGGTCTGAGTAGTACTCAGACTTATAGTATCACATTCCATATTGAGGATGTGGTTGTATATATATTTTTGTAACTGAAGCCATGGGCTACTTCGACATATGGACTTCCTTGTATATATGTGTCCACATGCCTTGGTTGTCAAGCGTCCATCTCACTCTTTTAGAGTAAAGGCTAGCAGTGCCACCAAGATCTAGAACAAGACCCCCCAAGGAGGAGCTGTGTCTAAGAGTTCTTCAAGTGCATGCTTTGTCAAGAGAAGAATGCATGAGAGTTGGAAAAACTCACATTAGAGCTTCTGTTTGCCATGTCAATGGCTGCAAGAGAATCAGTCGAAAGCATGGAGAAGCTAAAAAATCTTTATGAAGGCTAGAGAGGCAGCCCCATAGTAGTTGGTGCAGAGTCGATGGAGAAGATAGAGAAGCTTGTCATGGGAAAGTACACAAAGCAGGAAGAGCTTCTCATGATGAAGATGCCATTAAATCTTGGGAAGAAATGGTGAAGCAGTGGTGGTAAGGTCAGCCAAGAAAGGTATAGTAGATGAGAGGTGGCAGCATCTAAGCCAAGGTAAGAACACTGCCGCAATGTAGTGTCGGGAAAAAAAAACTGCTAAAGAAAGGAACAAGAGCGCCAGTGTGATGCAGAAGCGAACAGCATCTTACGTTGAAGGAGAGCACAAGATCCTCAAACAAGCAGAGCTCATCACACAGGGGTGCTAGAGGCACAAACCCATGAGCGCAGCAACAGGAGCTAAAGGAGGCGTAGGCGGATCAGAAGTAGCATCAAACATCAAGCTAGAGGAGACCGCCATAGCTGGCCGCCCCGCTGTGAGTCAAAAGGAAGGAGAAGAAGACGACCCTGTGTGTGTCAGGGTCATCAGCGTTCACAACAGGCGCATTCAATGCGCGTTCAGGAGTTTTTTTTTAATATATATATATAATAATGTAACCCTTATTGGCAGTAAGGGTTCATTCACACAAATTTTCAAAGCATTCAAAAAAATGTTCACACACACCTACTTCACAAACCGTCAAAAGCATGATGCTTTGTTCACATGCTTTCTTAAAAAAGAACTATGAGAAAAAGCATAAAAGCATTCACATACACATGAAGGTCCACTGCCCCTGGCTTCGGGCAAAAGGTTTTTTGTATTTTTCACCCATGAATGAGAAGGGTAACCGTACCTGAGCTTGAAGGATGGGCGAGATTGCCCAATAATGGCTCGTGGTGGAGAAGAGATTTTTGCCTTTTTTGCTCTGCATAAAGGTCTTCATAGCCTTGAAGAAACATTGAGATGTACCAATCCCCATCATGTTGATCAGAAAGTCATAGAATCTTGCTTGAATCAAGATCTTTCGGTCTGTGGACACCCAGAGTTTGTGGTGGATTATCGTTGTACAGGCGAGACAGCCTCGTAGTTGTGGGTCTCGGTTCTTTAGCTTCTTCCGCAATCCACATATTTCTTGCACCAGTGGTATGTGGACCAAAATAATTTTCCATGCCAAAAACCATCCTACAAGTATGCATGTAGCAACGAGCAGGAAAGCCACCAGGAAACGCAGGGGTAGCAGCAGCACCACAGACCCCATCATGGCCTCCCGAAGTAAAGATTTTGTTGTTCGTTAGGTCTTTTTTTAATTGTAATGTGAAAAGACCCTACTTTAGTGTTTGTGGAAGTGGCACGTGGGAATGGCCCCTTGACTGGAGGGAGGGAAATTCAAATTTGAAATTTGAATGAAGGAACCTAGCTATGGTGGTGGAAGATGGAGCAGAGAGAGAGAGATTGCCATGTGTGCGCACAGGGGCGGCGGAATCACGAGGGAGAGAGAGGTGAGCAGTGGGCATGGCTGGCCCAAAAAGCCCGCAGCAGCAGCCCGGATGGGAGAGAGAGGCGAGCGATGGGCCGTGAAGCGATTATTTAAATAGGATTAAAGCTATATTTAAATATTCTTATAGATTTAATAGGTTTACTATAGTAACTTAAAGCATGTTTATAGTGTATGATTATACTTTACTTATTTATAGGCTTTATATAGCTATATAAATCAAACCTATTTATATATACACCCATATAATTTAAGTTTTAAATTTTAAATAACCTATAGTTTATAAATAAACCTTTATAAATAGGTAATATAAAGTTATAATCGATAGGCTTAAAGATTTGATTATAAAAATATAGCTTTTATAGTTATATATATAGGCTTAAAGTTTATAATTAATAGGCTTATAGGTTTATTTATATAAATAGGCTTAAAGATATATATAAATAGGCTTATAGGTTTAACAGGTTAACTATAGTAACTTAAAGATATATAAATAGGCTTATAGGTTTAATAGATTAACTATAGTAACTATAGATTTGATTATATAAATAGACTTAAAGATATATATAAATAGGCTTATAGGTTTAATAGGTTCACTATAATAACTCAAAGTCTATTTATAGTTTATAATTATACTTTATATATCTTATTTATAAAATTTCTATAGCTATATAAATCAAACCTATTTATATATAAACCTATATAATTTAAAGTTTATAAATAATCTATAGTGACTTAAATTATATACATTAACCTATATATTAACCTACAACTATAACTATATAACTTATAGTAACTTAAATTATATATTTATAACTATATAGCTTATAGTAACTTATAGTTAATAAAAGCTTCTTTTAATGCTACTATATTATAGCTTATTTAATAAATATAACTGTAAGCGTATAAGTTTGATTATAGCTTTTATTATAGGTTAAAGTATATGTATAAATTCAAGGGGATTTTGGTACAAAGATAGGGCAAGGAAATGTATCCATACTAGAATGTTTGAAAGATGTGGTCCTACCTTTTCTTAGAATGGATACTTCATCTCTCCAAGACTCATTATGGAGTGCCATTCGATGGCCAACGATTATTTTGCAATCTACTATCATGAATGGCAACTTAAATTGATCAAACAAAAGCTATAGCGGTGATGAAGAAGGGGATCATTTTGATCCTCCAATTACAGATGCAATTCCTATAACAAGCCCAGAATTTGAAACATTGATTCCTACCATAGATTGTTAGGTATCAAGGACTAGGGAAGATCAATTCACAAACAAACCATGATTACATAAACACTTCTATTGCATTGAATGAGAGACTACAAGTTTATATAGATTTTTTTGACTAATAGAGTCTGACCTTTTTTCTAGATCCTTGGTTCTCATCATGTGAAGTAAGTCTCTTCTTGGAGTAATTGGTTTTATTGATTTGCATTAGCTCCACGACATGGTAGAGCTAGACCTCAAATAATTCTAGCTCTACGATGTGGTCTAGGTAGAATACAACTCTACCACATGGTAGAGTAAGATCAAATGCAATTCTAGCTCCTTGGTTCTTGTCATGTGAAGTAGGTCTCTTCTTGGAGTAATTGGTTTTGTTGATTTGCATGGTACATAGTTAGATCGATGCATTCTAGCTCCACCACATGGTAGAGCTAGACCTTAAATGCAATTCTAGCTCCACCACATGGTAGAGCTAGACCTCAAAGTATTTTATCTAGCTCTACCACGTGGTAGAGCTGTATTCTACCTAGACCACATCGTATAACTTTGAGGTCTAGCTCTACCATGTGGTGGAGTTAGAATGCATCAATCTAGCTGTACCATAAACCACGTTGTAGATTTAGAATGCCTTGAGGTCTAGCTCTACCATGTGGTGGAGCTAGAATATATTGAACTAGCTCTACTATCTGGTAACTATATCATGTGGTGGAGCTAGAATGCATCAATGTAACTATATCATGTAATGGAGCTAGAATTCATTAATCTAGCTCTACCATGTGGTAGAGCTATATCAAAATAATCTATCTAGACACCATGGTATTGCTAGAATGCTTTAAAGTCTAACTCCAGCACATAGTAGAGATAGTCTTCAATGGGTTCTATCTCTACCATATGATGATAGAGCTAGTTCTAGCTCGGCCACATGGTAGAGCTATACTTCATGATAGAGTGTGATGTAGGTTCCAATCTAAAAAAAATTGCTTGCTAGATTTGATTACTAGTTTAACAAGTCCAACATAATTATGTGCAAGATGGATTTCCAATCTAGGGAGGGTCTACATGATGTTGAACAATGATTCTGTTGGTATTGGCTGCGTGTGTAGAATTGATCCAAATTCCACTTGTAGTGGAACAAAGATTGGTCAAGGAAATGTGTCATTACTTGTGGATGAATGCTTGAAGGATGTGGAACTACCATTACTTGTGGATGAATGCTTGAAGGATGTGGAACTACCATTCCCTACAATGGATACCATTTATCTAAAAAATGCATTATGGAGTAATGTTCGGCCAAAAATGCTTTTAAGGCCTTTCACAAGGGACCTGAAATTTGGAGAGTGGAGAAAAAGATGTAGTGATGCAGATCAAGAAGAGCCTGTGGAACCTCCAATTGTAGATGCAATACCGATAACATCTCCAGAACTTGACATGCAAATCCGACAATCTTGGAAGAATGAGATGGTTCTTCTAAAGGATGAGAGCATGATGCAGACTATCAATCAAGGGACTATCTTATATGTGTTTCCATTTGAATGTGTCAACTTTCAACAACTTGGTGATGATTGTGTGGGTGTGGCTATTGAAAGTGCAAATGAATTTCAAACTATGCCGCAAGTGGATAGTATCACCCTAGTTAAATGGCCTATTAAATAGCTGACAATGCTGGATGGGAGCCCATTGCAACGCTATGTTCTGCTTAATGGCATGCATGCTGAACATACTGATGTATGTAATGAGGATAATGATGGAGATGTAACTAATGAGATTAATGTTGCCCAAACCTCTGCAAAAAGACGCTACACTTTCATAAACAGGATTCCAAAGCAGAGACCACAACTGGCTTCTGCCTTTTATATGTCACGTGAATCAGTTCAAAGGATTTCATCCATTGATTGTTGTGCAAAAAAATGTTGTCAGCTAATCGATCGTGATGTACTAATGAGGATACAACAAGACTTTTGGGGACAATCTCAAGAGTCTCGTACAAATTATGTATATGATGTGCTTTCTACAGCTTGGCATCGTGATTCAGCTCAAAAAAATAAATATGACTTTAGGTTAAATGGGGTGATTATTTGTTGCAGAGCATGGTATGAGATGCATGGTATACCAAAGACATCCCTTTACCGTTACAGGGAAAAGTTTGAGTCCGGTGTGTGTCAATATCTGCATGGAAACATAGGGGTATTGAGGAGAGGCCTACAACATACTAGTGAGGCAAGAGCACTACTTGATGAATTTATGAACATGAACTCCAAGCCTACGCCACACAAAAGTAGAACAATGCTAGATGGCTCAAGGGAAACCAGGTTGTCGATTCCATCAATATTCAAGCAAGTTGACATTTTAAATGAAATCAACACAACACTTGAGCGGTTGGGACGTGAGAAGAGGCTATCAAAGTCATCTTTTAGTAGAATTTGGAATAAAGAGTACCCACAAGTGTCCCTAACGAAGGCAAGTGAGTTCTCCAAGTGCACCTTGTGTAGTGGTCTCTCAAGGCAAAACTAGAAGCCAAACCTAGTCTAGAAGAAAGAGCAAGGCTCCTTAGTGAAAGAGATATTCACATGCAACAACAACAAAGTTGCAGGAGCTCGTACTATGCATGGCGCATATTTTCAAAAACCCAACCACAAAAGTATGTATGCATCATCCATGACAAGATGGATCAAAAGAAAACAGCCATTCCCAGACTACGGGTCCTTCCCAAGGGCGTGGATTCGGGATATAATTTACCAATTGTATTGATTGGTATGATCACTCATGGCCATGCAAAAGGTCATTATGGACACTTTATTTTGAATGGTTTATGGCCATTTGATCCCAATCTAACAATTGGCTCAATCGCAAGTTGTTTACATAACTTAGAGAGGATGGATAAGCATCCTCTTGGTGATCTAGTAACAAATGGGCTTCCAAGGAGCAATGTTTCACTTCTACATGCTTTAAATTCAAGGACAACTTTAGACAACCACAATATGAGTGATGGTAAAGATCCGATTGTTGAACCATGTATAAATCGAGGAGACACAATGAATTGGGTTTCCTCGTTTCGCAAGTTACCATTAAACTTGTTGCTACAACTAGATAATTGTGCTGGAGAAAATAAAAATCGGTACTTATTTGCCTATTTGTCATTGCTTGTTACACGGGGTGCTTTCAAAACTGTAGAGTTGGGATTTCTAATGGTCAGACATACACATGAGGATATAGATGCCATGTTTAGAAGGTTTTCAGAGAAATTAAGAGTGGGGAAAACCTTTACTTTACCACATTTGATGGATACTAAGTTAAGAACCAGCTCAACTTCTTCTCCATCTCCCTTCTTGCTTACAGAGGTCCCTGACTTCAAGGCATATTGTGATGGGCAAGAAGCACTTATAGGTCACTCCAAACCACTTCTATTCAGGTTATTCATGGAAGGAGACACACCGGTAATGCAATTTAAGGCACATGTAGCTATTCATAATTGGAGTGGAAGTATCCGTCTTTGGAAGACAGACAATGAAGGTAAACCAAGGTTACCAAAAGGAGATCCACCTCTACTACCAAAAGGAGATCCACCTCTACTACCAATGGCCGAGCATATAAAGATGCATGCAGAAGTAATATCAGGATTGAAGGGTTACATAAAATTTTGGCAGAATCTAAGTAATGGTTCATTTGTGCCAAGATATTATAGGCCCGTGATAGATTATTGGAGTAATGTAATCGAAGAGCTTGGAAAACCAATACAATTAGAGGCAAGAAAGTACACAGATTTTTGGCCAAAATCTGAAGGGTCCCATCAATTAGATGATATGAATGTTGAGCAATTGCAGGCACAAAGATTCTTAGGTATTGAAGAACATAATGATCATTATTGTGGGCCTACATGGGATAAACCAAGGGAGGCATTTAACCCTATGCTACATGTTCAGCAAGGACACTTTGTCATGCTGCACCTAGATGACACAAACATCTATCCAGTTTGGCTTGCTATGGCTGAATTGGATATTGATGATGAGCCTACATCACCAAATTACAAGAAACTCTTGATCCAATATTGGGGACCTTGTGCAAGGAAGAAAGGTTTGACAGATGCTCAAGCTTATGCTGATTGTTGGAAGGGATATTGGCAAATTAATGAGGCAGAACAACAAGTATAGGAAAATGCTGATGCAATTCTTTGGTCGTGGAAACCAAGGAATCAACCACCATACAAAAGAATCAAGATACCAGAAAAGGAAGCCTGTAAAGCAAAAGCATGCTTAGGCTTGGCTTGTGAGGATGAAGCTCATATTGATGTTTCCTTCAATGAGGAGTAGCATTTGTAGATTCAATATTGACAATGTGGATTTTTAGGTTAATATAACTCTAATATCCAAAAGAGATGTACTTTGGTATCTTCTTTATTTTTTATTTTCACTTATTGAATGAAAGTTTTCTTTATGCCTCCTACATTTTTTTAATATAATAATGTTTCTATCTTATTTGTTCAGTTGTTTCATAAATTTTGTGCAGTGTACAACTCAATTGGTGCAGGTCCTTGCAAAGAAACAAATACCACTTTCTTATTAATGGTGTTTATCAACACCACCTTCCTACATGATTATCAAACTCATTTCAAATATGTTTATGCACAAATACTAATACCGCTTTTTTGGTTTGAACAGTGATTATCAACACCACCTTCCACTTTCTTATTAATGGTGTTTATCAACACCACCTTCCTACATGATTATCAAACTCCTTTCAAATATGTTTATGCACAAATACTAATACCACTTTTTTGGTTTGAACAGTGATTATCAACACTACCTTCCTCCATTCTATATTAAGAAATTCCATGATAACTTTTGCCACATGAAGTGGGAAATTCCCATAATACATGAAACCTCTCAATTTCAAAATTCCCATAATGCGGGATTTTTCCCATAATACCTAATACGATCTTCAAAGGTGGATTCCTACCACAATCTCTATTAGTAGTTGGATTATGTTGCAGACAAGGAAGCGAAAAAAAACAAAGAATGAGATCGACACTTACAAAGGCAGAGTTCAAGATTTCAAACTCTGTGACACACAGGTAGGAGCATTAAGGAAGTCCTTATATAACATGCCTACATGCACTTAGAACTGCGTCTGCAACGTTTGCCTAATTGAATCCCACTCCATAAACCAAACTGTAAGTAAATGTTTTTACATTATGTTTATGTAATGTGTTTCATTTCTAGATGTTCATCGAACTAATAACTAGAGGAATATTACCATTCATAAGATGATATAATGTAAGCACTTTAAAAATCACTGAAACATGAATTTTTAAATTTGAGAGTTTTAGTTTCAAATGCACTTTGTAGGTCTTGAAGTGTTGCATTTTTTAAATAGTTTATTGTTCGTGGTCTATGCTGATCCTGTAAAAATAAACATTCTCACTAGAACAATTCATCATCATATAGCCATAATCGATATGTGGGTTCTGAATTAGTTTCACTATCTGCATCCTCTTCCTCACCATTGGTCTCTGCTGCATAGGTTCAATCATTTGTTTGAGTCAATGGTGTGAGTGCTTGTCTATAGAATGACGTGGTGGGGACTCTCGGCAAGTAAGCTAAGTAGTCACCTTCAGTGAACTATTCAAGGAGTTCTTACACTATGCTTCTAAAAGGACATATAGTTGGTAACATTATCTCATAGAACATTGGAGTTATTACACATCTTCTATTTGTTCTCCATTGTTTTATGAGTTCTTCTTGTTAAGTTCTTACCTGATAGGGTCCTCCCACACTGAGTAGAGGACACTCATGTCATTGTATCTTTGTGGGGTTTCTACCACAATGACTAAATGTTGAGATATCAAGCTCAACTAGTGCTACGATGGACATTGATGACCCACCTGGGTGATAGCATTTCCACCTACACCACTGGCATAGTTGGTGAGATTATGGAGACTATATGAGGCCAGTGGGATGACAGGCTATGTGACAGTCATTTTGGATTACTAGAGACTGGCATAGTTATAGCACCAGCTCATTTAGTCGTGTTTGCATTATGGACTGACCCTGGTATGTTGTAGTAGTTGAGTACTAACCCATATAGTGTTGAGATATCGAGCTCATCTAGTGAGGCGGTGGACACTGATGACTCGCCTGGGGGATAGGCCCTGTAAGATTCCTCCCCCAACCCTTTTTGATGTCTAGTATCTTCCCCTGTAATCAACCCTCTTCAGAAATATAAAGACCTTGTTGCTAACTATTTTAGCCTAGAGAGAGAAAAATTATTCTAGAGAGAGAATATTCAGATTTTGAATATTTTTGGATAGAAAAATATCTCTTATAATTCAGATGAGTTCCCCTGAAATAGAAATTCAAAAAGAATTTTTCAATGTGCAATTGGAATTAATTGGAAATAGGTATAAAGAACCTTAGTCTAAGGGTCTAGATTTTCAGAAATCTTTAGACTATGGTCCAATTAAGGTTCCTATGGGCCAATAGCATCAATCCATGTGTAGGGAAGAGATAAATCCAAATTTGTAAAAAAGAAGATACCCAAAAATGAGTAAATGCTCACAGAAGGTGAAGAGTTGAAAATGTACAAGGTTTATTGGTAAAAAACTATGAGCAATATTAAAAATATGAGATATTTTGGGTATCCAAAAATGAGTAAATGCTCACATAAGATGAAGAGTTGAAAATGTACAAGGTTTATTAGTAAAAAACTATGAGCAATATTAAAATGATGCCATTATGACACATATGTAAGGAAGGGGAATTCTTTAAAGGAGGTGCATATTTCACATAAGATGAAGAGTTGAAAATGTACAAGGTTTATTAGTAAAAAACTATGAGCAATATTAAAATGATTCCATTATGACATATATGTAAGGAAGGGGAATTCTTTAAAGGAGGTGCATATTTCACATAAGATGAAGAGTTGAAAATGTACAAGGTTTATTAGTAAAAAAAAAAACTATGAGCAATATTAAAATGATTCCATTATGACACATATGTAAGGAAGGGGAGTTCTTTAAAGGAGGTGCATATTTCACATGCTTGAATGAGTTTTAAACTCATAAAAATTGAGATATTTCATCTCTCCTCTCTCCTCATTCAAGTCTAGTTCCAAAAAGTTAGCTTAACTGACCTAAAAATGGTCAAATATTGACTGAACTGATTTAGAAAATTCTAGAATCAGTTTGTTTGGTTAGGAGCTCAATTTTTCCTATAAATAGAAGCCTCCCCCTTGTTGAAAGTTAGTTAGTGTTTATGCATCGTTACTCTACTCCACCTAAGCCAAGAACTGTGAATTCATTTAATAATTCACTAGTTTTTGGAGCTTCCCTCTTTCTTCAATCCCCATTAGTGGCTCCATCAACATACTTAACCAATTGATTGGTTGGGGGCCTCTACCGTGAACAAAGAATCAAGCAAGTTGTAAGGTAATTAGTGAATATTGATCTTTCTATAATTTCTCAATGTTTCTCTCTTCTCAACCCCTCTCAAGCTTGAGAAGTTTAATTGGTATGGTTTTTTTTAAATACTATTGAAGTTTGAATAGTAGTGAAGAGTTACATAAGTTAATAAATGCTATTGAAGTTAATTTTCATTTATGTTTAAATTCTAATGATTTTTATGTAAATTCTCTCTCTCACTCAAGAAATGGTCATACTCATGACCCGTTCTCAATCCAAATCAAGCTTTTCATAAAGCTTTTCCTTAACCCAAGATTAAGCTATGCTTGAGGCCAATTTAATGGCTTTTTTCTATGCTTTTAGTTTATGCATATTGATGATTCAATCCACTATAGATTAATGATCCAATTAGAGATCATTTTAAATTATTTTCTTAATGATAAGCTTTATCCCTTAGAAAAAATTGAGATTTATCAGTCATAGTAGCGGAGCTATGGCAAAATTTTTATAAAAATTATGCATAAAATAATTTCATTCAAAGCATAAAAAGAGGACTTCCTACCATATTCTAGGAATTATCATCCTAGATTAATTGAAAGAATTTCATTATAATCATGGAGAAATTGAATTTTAATATCATGCATAAAGGATAATTTTTTTATATCAAAAGTGTTACTTTTATCATTTTTAATTTTCATGCATAGAAGTATGCATAAAGGAAAAATTTTTATATCAAAAGTGTTACTTTTATCATTTTTTAATTTTTCATGCATAGAAGTATGCATAAAGGAAAATTTTATATCAAAAGTGATACTTTTATCATTTTTAATTTTCATGCATAGAAGTATGCATAAAGGATAATTTTTTTATATTAAAAGTGTTATTTTTATCATTTTTAATTTTCATGCATAGAAGGATGCATAAAGGAAAATTTTTTATATCAAAAGTGTTACTTTTATCATTTTTAATTTTCATGCATAGAAGTATGCATAAAGGATAATTTTTTTTATATCAAAAGTGTTACTTTTATCATATTGGATTCATGCATAGAGGTATGCATAAAAGTTGAATATTTTATTATAAAAGTGTTACTTTTAGCATAATTGAATTTCATGCATAGAGGTATGCATAAAAGATATGGGAAGTGATAAGATATGATAAGATGCATGTGGATGTGGATGTATGAATGTGGATGTATGGATGTGAATGTGGATGTGGATGTGGATGTATGGATGTGGATGTGGATGTATGAATGTGGATGTGGATGTGGATGTATGAATGTGGATGTATGGATGCATGAATGTGGATGTATGGATGTGAATGAGGATATAGATGTGGATGTATGGATGTGAATGTACATGTAGATATGGATGTATATATGTGAATGGGAATGTGGATGTGGATGTATGTATGCATGTGGATGTGGATATGGATGTGTATGTATGAATGTGGATATGGGATGTGGATGTATAAATGAGGATGTGAAAATGGAGATAAGCATGTAGATGTGGATGCATGAATGTGGATGTATGGATGTGAATGAGGATATAGATGTGGATGTATGGATGTGAATGTGCATGTAGATATGGATGTATATATGTGAATGGGAATGTGGATGTGGATGTATGTATGCATGTGGATGTGGATATGGATGTGTATGTATGAATGTGGATATGGGATGTGGATGTATAAATGAAGATGTGAAAATGGAGATAAGCATGTAGATGTGGATGTATGGATGTGAATGTGGATGTGGATGTGGATGTATGAATGTGGATGTATGGATGTGAATGAGGATGTGGATGTGGATGCATGGATGTAAATGTGGATGTGTATGTATGGATGTAGGCATGTAGATGTGGATGCATGAATGTGGATGTATGGATGTGAATGAGGATATAGATGTAGATGTATGGATGTGAATGTGCATGTAGATATGGATGTATAGATGTGAATGAGAATGTGGATGTGGATGTGGATGTATGTATGTATGTATGTATGTGGATGTGGATGTATGAATGAGGACGTGATAATGAATGTATGCATGTGGATGTGGATATGGATGTGTATGTATGAATGCGGATATGGATGTGGATATGGATGTGTATGTATGAATGTGGATATGGGATGTGGATGTATAAATGAGGATGTGAAAATGGAGATAAGCATGTAGATGTGGATGTATGGATGTGAATGTGGATGTGGATGTGGATGTGGATGTATGGATGTGGATATGGATGTGAATATATGATATGTGATGTGAAGGAATCTGAAGTGAAGAGATGGAAAATGATATAATTGGATGAGTACACATATAAATGAAATGTGGAATAAGTAATGTGGATTGCATGAGGGATAATGTGGAAAAATGAGAGTTAATATAGAAATTGTATTTGTAAACTGTTTGTAAATGCTGTTTGTAAATGGCTGTTTTATGTCAAGAATGCTGGGAAAGCATTTTGACCGTCTTGTGATTAAGGTCATGGAGACCTAACTGATAAAGTTGCAACTGCTGACGGAGAGTCAATGGAGGACGTCTCGCGTAGCAAGGTCGGCCGAGGTCTTGACCAGCCTCGGTTCGATTAAAATGGTGAGCTTCCGGTACGGTGGATGAGGGACCAAGGAAGCGGCCTATGAGTGAAGCGCTAGGTCACCTGCGAAGGATCCTAGAGGGTGCTGACCATACGGTGCTCGGGCTCTGGGTCGCCCAGGATACCCACGCGTGCGTCGAGGAAGATATTGGAACAAGGAGTAAGAGTTGTTTTCTGGAACCGGGCATGGATCTGGTTGACTGACCTTGCTGGTCCTCAACGGATGAGTCCATGGCTCTTTTATATGGATCTGTTGGTTGATCTTGCTGATCTTCAACGAGAGTCCATCTTGATAAGTGATTATATTGTTGAGTATTATGGGCTAGGAACTATTGAAACGGCCCCTGTGTGGACAGGTGGTGAGCGTTCTAGTTGCCAATGATGCCATAGATACTCTGATGAAGGAATGATAGGAAATTATGAATCAACTGGATAATTTGGGAGATTGTGATCAGTGGTACTATGGTTTCATTAAAGGATTGTTTTAAAGTTAGCTGATGCTAAGAAAAAGGCAATTTTCATATTGGGTGTGTAAGTGGTGTGGCTAGTTTTATGTTTGCATGAAATTCCGGCTAGGGGGCCTTGGAACTCTTTTCCTTGGTACCCGGGACAAAACCTAACCAAATTCCAAATTGGATCCCATCACTACAGTGGTTGGGCGGTTGGCTAACCCATGGGATCGGATGGGGTTAGGCTGGACTGATGGATCCGTAAATCGAGACTCAATTTCTGTTATTACGATATATAAAGTAAATCCCGGATAGTAATTGTTCTATGGATAGGAATCAACGGCTGTGCCTCCTTGGTGGGGAAAAAAGCGTTGATCTCAATGATCCAAGTGCAAGTTTCTTCCTTGATCTGACCAAGTATCTTTATAGATGCAGTCGGATCTGTTTGATCAGTAAGAGTTTTGACTACGTTAGAGTAAAAATTATCCTGGTGGAATCGCCCGTGCTTTCCGGATAAGGGAAGTTTTTCCGGGTCTGGTTTTGGAAAAACCGACGGATTAGTCTTTTGTCCGGATATCCGTGGACGAGGCCCCGAGTGTGGGACCCTGCCTCGCGCAAGAAGTGCTACTTCCGCTGCTAGTACCCCGAATCCGTTGCGCGGTGGGAACAGGGATCTCACAGTTGGTATCAGAGCATTTGGTTAATAAAGATCAACTAAGAAGACAAATATGTCAAAGATTTATCAAGAAGCACAAAAAGGTTGTAATTGTGTGATATAATTCATACAATTTGATATTCAAACTGAAATTCGTAATTTGGTAATTGGGTGTTCAGATAGAAGTACCGCAATTATATAGAATCCCTGACTTGCTTGAGGCCTAGACATGATGGTATTTACCTTATAATTCCAAGAGCCACGACTACCCGTATATACCGAGAGTATACTGCAGCTCTTTACTGACAGTATATACGAGTAAATCTAAGACTTGAAATTATAAGCGTTAATGCTATCCAGATGATGAATTCGAATGTGGTTGATATGATTTTTAATTCTGTTTGAGAATTGATGAATTGAATTGGATTCTGATTGAAAATTCTGATTGAAAAATGATGATTTTTGAAATTAGTTGAAATATAAAAATCTGAACAAAACCACAATGAGGATGAATGGGACGAGTCCCAGTGATGATATTCATAACTGGAATGATGATAATGAATTCAGCAAATCACTATGAGATTAGTGGGTTGTGCTGTCAAATTGTTACTGTTAACACTTGATCAGTAGATCAAGTTAAGGGATGACAAATTGAGAACTTGCTTGACTGAAATTCCCGTGGAGGAATGTTCAGAAGGAAATTTTTTGGTCTAATGGACCATTATCATGTTAAAGATATGAATGATATGATCTGAATATTAATGATGAGTTCTATATAAGGGATATTTATCCCAGTGTTCTGCTGGGTTGACCAGAATATAAGGAACCCCAAAATAAAATTGGATGTTAAGAAAAAGAGTTGTCCTCTACCTTGCGAGATGAGGACATCTCGCACTTTTTAAGTGGGACAGAATGTAAGATTCCTCCCCAGCCTTCGAGGTATACAGGAGTAAGAATCTCCCTTTCTGATCTTATAATTATTCCCTCTCTAAAATAAAAGAAAGTTCTGTTTAACAAAGGAAGACCCTTTTCCTAGAATACTTCTCAAGAGTCCCACCTGTTTTAAGGATTCAGAACAATGAGTTCAGAAGTGAGAATCGATGTTTTGGATATCAAGGTTTTGGTCTTCATTCGAGTACGGCCCAAAAGAAGTTCTTTATCTCTTGGGGAGTATATGAAGTTATCCCCCAGATATTGTGAGCCTTATATCTGAATTCAATGAAAGTAGGTGACTTAGCCTACAAGCTTCTTTTATCTCTTCATCTCAAAATTCTTAATGCCTTCTATAGAAAAATGTGTCAAACCCAAATCATGGAAAGACGGTAAAACTTCAGTGGCAAGTTACCGTTGGCTTCTAAGTTACGCTAGCTCCTTCCTTTATATAAGTCGTAACTTTTACTTGTCGCTCACAGTAATCTTACTTCCATCGATCTCCTTTCTTTCTTAATCTCCTTCATGGCTTGGCAACAAGAACTAGTTTTATCCCTAATGATTTCTCACCTTCAAGACGCAAGGGATTCTGTGAAGAAAGATTTTATAGAGCAGTATGAGCGCTCACTTTTCCCTCACTTGGGAACTTCTGTAGCGCAAACCAAATGGCGGACCTATCAAAACATAACTAGGGTAACACCCTGGGGTCAGCAGCACTTTCGTAACAATGTTCGCTTGGCCATGGTTATTGAAGCTTTGGGTTTGGGTCCCCGATATTACTGTGTCATGAGATCAAGGCATCTTGGGTTTTCTGAGCGGGTCTTCTTACTGGCATGTTTTCTTCCTCATGAGAAGATATGCCTTTATCCCGTTTTTGGCTTGCCTCTCAGAGGTCCTTTTGTTAGAACACCTCATACCACTGAGATAGGCGCAGCAATAACCCACAGAATCATTCCCATAGATGAGTTACCTTATACATGCGCAGCTTGTGAGTGCTGCTTTTGTGACCATATGATGGACGGGCTTATGGAAGTGTAAAGAGTTCTTCTATCTTTACTGTATAAGTTCCGAGAATGAATAAAGTTTAAATCTTGTTCTTATCTTGAATCTTGCTCTCTTTGAGACTTTTTCTTGGTGGTTAATCCTGATTTAAATTTTTCTCTAAGTCTCATAATTCGTGCATCTTGCGAAATTATCCCAGTCTACGAGATGAGGACATCTCGCGTTTTTTAAGTGGGGTAGAATGTAAGATTCCTCCCCCAACCCTTTTTGATGTCTAGTATCTTCCCCTGTAATCAACCCTCTTCAGAAATATAAAGACCTTGTTGCTAACTATTTTAGCCTAGAGAGAGAAAAATTATTCTAGAGAGAGAATATTCAGATTTTGAATATTTTTGGATAGAAAAATATCTCTTATAATTCAGATGAGTTCCCCTGAAATAGAAATTCAAAAAGAATTTTTCAATGTGCAATTGGAATTAATTGGAAATAGGTATAAAGAACCTTAGTCTAAGGGTCTAGATTTTCAGAAATCTTTAGACTATGGTCCAATTAAGGTTCCTATGGGCCAATAGCATCAATCCATGTGTAGGGAAGAGATAAATCCAAATTTGTAAAAAAGAAGATACCCAAAAATGAGTAAATGCTCACATAAGGTGAAGAGTTGAAAATGTACAAGGTTTATTGGTAAAAAACTATGAGCAATATTAAAAATATGAGATATTTTGGGTATCCAAAAATGAGTAAATGCTCACATAAGATGAAGAGTTGAAAATGTACAAGGTTTATTAGTAAAAAACTATGAGCAATATTAAAATGATGCCATTATGACACATATGTAAGGAAGGGGAATTCTTTAAAGGAGGTGCATATTTCACATAAGATGAAGAGTTGAAAATGTACAAGGTTTATTAGTAAAAAACTATGAGCAATATTAAAATGATTCCATTATGACATATATGTAAGGAAGGGGAATTCTTTAAAGGAGGTGCATATTTCACATAAGATGAAGAGTTGAAAATGTACAAGGTTTATTAGTAAAAAAAAAAACTATGAGCAATATTAAAATGATTCCATTATGACACATATGTAAGGAAGGGGAGTTCTTTAAAGGAGGTGCATATTTCACATGCTTGAATGAGTTTTAAACTCATAAAAATTGAGATATTTCATCTCTCCTCTCTCCTCATTCAAGTCTAGTTCCAAAAAGTTAGCTTAACTGACCTAAAAATGGTCAAATATTGACCGAACTGATTTAGAAAATTCTAGAATCAGTTTGTTTGGTTAGGAGCTCAATTTTTCCTATAAATAGAAGCCTCCCCCTTGTTGAAAGTTAGTTAGTGTTTATGCATCGTTACTCTACTCCACCTAAGCCAAGAACTGTGAATTCATTTAATAATTCACTAGTTTTTGGAGCTTCCCTCTTTCTTCAATCCCCATTAGTGGCTCCATCAACATACTTAACCAATTGATTGGTTGGGGGCCTCTACCGTGAACAAAGAATCAAGCAAGTTGTAAGGTAATTAGTGAATATTGATCTTTCTATAATTTCTCAATGTTTCTCTCTTCTCAACCCCTCTCAAGCTTGAGAAGTTTAATTGGTATGGTTTTTTTTTTAATACTATTGAAGTTTGAATAGTAGTGAAGAGTTACATAAGTTAATAAATGCTATTGAAGTTAATTTTCATTTATGTTTAAATTCTAATGATTTTTATGTAAATTCTCTCTCTCACTCAAGAAATGGTCATACTCATGACCCGTTCTCAATCCAAATCAAGCTTTTCATAAAGCTTTTCCTTAACCCAAGATTAAGCTATGCTTGAGGCCAATTTAATGGCTTTTTTCTATGCTTTTAGTTTATGCATATTGATGATTCAATCCACTATAGATTAATGATCCAATTAGAGATCATTTTAAATTATTTTCTTAATGATAAGCTTTATCCCTTAGAAAAAATTGAGATTTATCAGTCATAGTAGCGGAGCTATGGCAAAATTTTTATAAAAATTATGCATAAAATAATTTCATTCAAAGCATAAAAAGAGGACTTCCTACCATATTCTAGGAATTATCATCCTAGATTAATTGAAAGAATTTCATTATAATCATGGAGAAATTGAATTTTAATATCATGCATAAAGGATAATTTTTTTATATCAAAAGTGTTACTTTTATCATTTTTAATTTTCATGCATAGAAGTATGCATAAAGGAAAAATTTTTATATCAAAAGTGTTACTTTTATCATTTTTTAATTTTTCATGCATAGAAGTATGCATAAAGGAAAATTTTATATCAAAAGTGATACTTTTATCATTTTTAATTTTCATGCATAGAAGTATGCATAAAGGATAATTTTTTTATATTAAAAGTGTTATTTTTATCATTTTTAATTTTCATGCATAGAAGGATGCATAAAGGAAAATTTTTTATATCAAAAGTGTTACTTTTATCATTTTTAATTTTCATGCATAGAAGTATGCATAAAGGATAATTTTTTTTATATCAAAAGTGTTACTTTTATCATATTGGATTCATGCATAGAGGTATGCATAAAAGTTGAATATTTTATTATAAAAGTGTTACTTTTAGCATAATTGAATTTCATGCATAGAGGTATGCATAAAAGATATGGGAAGTGATAAGATATGATAAGATGCATGTGGATGTGGATGTATGAATGTGGATGTATGGATGTGAATGTGGATGTGGATGTGGATGTATGGATGTGGATGTGGATGTATGAATGTGGATGTATGGATGTGAATGTGGATGTGGATGTGGATGTATGAATGTGGATGTATGGATGCATGAATGTGGATGTATGGATGTGAATGAGGATATAGATGTGGATGTATGGATGTGAATGTACATGTAGATATGGATGTATATATGTGAATGGGAATGTGGATGTGGATGTATGTATGCATGTGGATGTGGATATGGATGTGTATGTATGAATGTGGATATGGGATGTGGATGTATAAATGAGGATGTGAAAATGGAGATAAGCATGTAGATGTGGATGCATGAATGTGGATGTATGGATGTGAATGAGGATATAGATGTGGATGTATGGATGTGAATGTGCATGTAGATATGGATGTATATATGTGAATGGGAATGTGGATGTGGATGTATGTATGCATGTGGATGTGGATATGGATGTGTATGTATGAATGTGGATATGGGATGTGGATGTATAAATGAAGATGTGAAAATGGAGATAAGCATGTAGATGTGGATGTATGGATGTGAATGTGGATGTGGATGTGGATGTATGAATGTGGATGTATGGATGTGAATGAGGATGTGGATGTGGATGCATGGATGTAAATGTGGATGTGTATGTATGGATGTAGGCATGTAGATGTGGATGCATGAATGTGGATGTATGGATGTGAATGAGGATATAGATGTAGATGTATGGATGTGAATGTGCATGTAGATATGGATGTATAGATGTGAATGAGAATGTGGATGTGGATGTGGATGTATGTATGTATGTATGTATGTGGATGTGGATGTATGAATGAGGATGTGATAATGAATGTATGCATGTGGATGTGGATATGGATGTGTATGTATGAATGCGGATATGGATGTGGATATGGATGTGTATGTATGAATGTGGATATGGGATGTGGATGTATAAATGAGGATGTGAAAATGGAGATAAGCATGTAGATGTGGATGTATGGATGTGAATGTGGATGTGGATGTGGATGTGGATGTATGGATGTGGATATGGATGTGAATATATGATATGTGATGTGAAGGAATCTGAAGTGAAGAGATGGAAAATGATATAATTGGATGAGTACACATATAAATGAAATGTGGAATAAGTAATGTGGATTGCATGAGGGATAATGTGGAAAAATGAGAGTTAATATAGAAATTGTATTTGTAAACTGTTTGTAAATGCTGTTTGTAAATGGCTGTTTTATGTCAAGAATGCTGGGAAAGCATTTTGACCGTCTTGTGATTAAGGTCGTGGAGACCTAACTGATAAAGTTGCAACTGCTGACGGAGAGTCAATGGAGGACGTCTCGCGTAGCAAGGTCGGCCGAGGTCTTGACCAGCCTCGGTTCGATTAAAATGGTGAGCTTCCGGTACGGTGGATGAGGGACCAAGGAAGCGGCCTATGAGTGAAGCGCTAGGTCACCTGCGAAGGATCCTAGAGGGTGCTGACCATACGGTGCTCGGGCTCTGGGTCGCCCAGGATACCCACGCGTGCGTCGAGGAAGATATTGGAACAAGGAGTAAGAGTTGTTTTCTGGAACCGGGCATGGATCTGGTTGACTGACCTTGCTGGTCCTCAACGGATGAGTCCATGGCTCTTTTATATGGATCTGTTGGTTGATCTTGCTGATCTTCAACGAGAGTCCATCTTGATAAGTGATTATATTGTTGAGTATTATGGGCTAGGAACTATTGAAACGGCCCCTGTGTGGACAGGTGGTGAGCGTTCTAGTTGCCAATGATGCCATAGATACTCTGATGAAGGAATGATGGGAAATTATGAATCAACTGGATAATTTGGGAGATTGTGATCAGTGGTACTATGGTTTCATTAAAGGATTGTTTTAAAGTTAGCTGATGCTAAGAAAAAGGCAATTTTCATATTGGGTGTGTAAGTGGTGTGGCTAGTTTTATGTTTGCATGAAATTCCGGCTAGGGGGCCTTGGAACTCTTTTCCTTGGTACCCGGGACAAAACCTAACCAAATTCCAAATTGGATCCCATCACTACAGTGGTTGGGCGGTTGGCTAACCCATGGGATCGGATGGGGTTAGGCTGGACTGATGGATCCGTAAATCGAGACTCAATTTCTGTTATTACGATAGATAAAGTAAATCCCGGATAGTAATTGTTCTATGGATAGGAATCAACGGCTGTGCCTCCTTGGTGGGGAAAAAAGCGTTGATCTCAATGATCCAAGTGCAAGTTTCTTCCTTGATCTGACCAAGTATCTTTATAGATGCAGTCGGATCTGTTTGATCAGTAAGAGTTTTGACTACGTTAGAGTAAAAATTATCCTGGTGGAATCGCCCGTGCTTTCCGGATAAGGGAAGTTTTTCCGGGTCTGGTTTTGGAAAAACCGACGGATTAGTCTTTTGTCCGGATATCCGTGGACGAGGCCCCGAGTGTGGGACCCTGCCTCGCGCAAGAAGTGCTACTTCCGCTGCTAGTACCCCGAATCCGTTGCGCGGTGGGAACAGGGATCTCACAGGCCCCACACTTACACCACTCGCATGGTTGGTGAGATCATGGGTGATACGCGGCCAATGGGATGACTGGAGTGGGATGACAGGCTGTCTGACAGCCATTCTAGAGACTGCCATAGTTATAGCGCCAGCTCATTTAGTTGGGTTCACACTATAGAGAACCCTAGTATGTATTTGGTTGAGTACATTTTCATATGTGTGTACTCTTATCTTTGTATATGGTGTGTTGAGTGTTGAGTGAAGAAGAAGAAGATTTGCAGCCTCTCACCTTGTGTGTTCTCTCTTAGGGTTTTGTGAGTGTGTGTGTGTGCTTGCAAGAGCTCAAGCTCTCTTCTCCCCTGCATCTTTTCATGGTATCAGAGCCTGGTTCATGCTAAGGGCTGAGCTACAAGCAAGAGAAGTACATGAAGCGGTACGAGGGTAAGAGCTTCAACTACTCTTTCCTATTTGTGTTGGTGACTACACCCTTGTTGGGAGCTCTACGGGAGGCACCGGCAACGATCTCTGATTGATGAGCTTTCTTCACGGGAGTAAAGCTATAGGGCAACTATACTGTCCTATTGGACAATACTTTTTGGGGCCGAAAATGCATTTTGGGCACATCACGACCTCCGTTTGTTAGAAAGCAGGCGATTTCGAGCACTGCAGATAAGTCATCAATTCTCTGCACAGAACTCTGTTTTAAGAACTGCAGGAAGACAGATTGGCTATGCAAACACTATGTGTGCTGCAAGGAGGTCAACAGTTTCCATTGGGTATATGTATGCACATTAAGGTCACTGGTTATTACATTTGAGTGTACTACAGTACCACTGTGTAGAAAATACAACAATTTGTGCAGGACAAACCAGAGTGATGTCAAATGATGGCATAAACTAGATTGTTGCTGAGAAGCTTGATAAGAACAACTTCCATGCTTGGAGGTTCAGGTTGACAAATTTCCTGATGGGAAAGGATTATTAGGACTACATAGAAGGTGAGAATGAAGAGGCATCGGAGATACCGGACATCAATCCGACTGCTGCAAATGTGATAGAGTTCAAGGATTGGAACCAAGGAGCTAGTAAAGTTATGTATTGGTTCTCTATCAGTATACAGGACACCATGATTAGGCACATACAGGATGCCAAGTCCCCCAAGGAGGCATGGGACACCTTGGTAAAAAACTATGAAACTAATACCAAGGCACGCAAGATACAGTTGAAGAATGAACTTCATACTGTGGAGAAAAAGAGTATGTCTGTGGTAGTGAATGACTATGCATTGAAGATAAAGGGTATTGTGGAAACCCTTGCATCTATTGGTGTTTCAGTAGATGATGATGATAAGGTGGAAGTCTGTCTACGTGGTCTCGGCGGCCACAATACAAGGCGTTCAAGACGTCTATTCAGACTCGCGAAAACATTTCCAACTTTATAGATTTGGTGTCTATGTTGATTATAGAAGAGAAGAGCTTGGGTGAAGACCAACAGTCTTCACAAAACAATAACAGTTGAGAGAAACAAGCCTTCTAAACAAGTTCAGGAAGAGGAGGCCGTGGACGCAGTCAAGGAAGTGGCCGAACAGGTAATCAGAATTATGGCCAGCAACAGCAAGAACAACAGTCCTAGAATGCCATGTCTGAAAATGTTGAAGCAGCACATAAAGATGATATATGGTACGTTGATTCAGGTGCTTCAAACCACATGACAAGTCATGGGGAGTGGTTCAAGGAGATGAAAAACCTGACCAGGTTTTGTGTGTATAAACCAGAAATGACACTGCTCATCGAATTGCCCATGTTGGAGATGTGCCATTGTTTATGTAGGATGGCAAAGTGAAGTACCTTGCAGATGTACTTCATGTTCCAGACATAATAAAGAATCTGATTTCAATTGGCCAGATGATTGAGCAGGGTTTGCAGGTCCGGTTTAATCCTGATGGTTGTTATGTTGAACACTTTAAAGACAAGTGCAGGTTGGTTGCAAAAAGCAACAGAGTGGGCAGAATGTTTACATTGAATGTAAACATGCCTTAAGTGAGTGCTACAATGTTTGCAAATGGTTCAGGAATTGTTGCAGACACAGACATTTGGCATAAAAGAATTGGACATGTGAATGTGCAGAGAATGAAGTCTATGCAGACTAAAGAAATTATGACAAGGCTGCCAAAATTTAAAGTTGAAGATATGTAAAGAATATGTGAAGCAGGCCAATTTGGAAAGCAAACAAAGCATGTATTTCCATGTAACAAATATGTGAGTAGAAATGCACTAGATGTTGTGCATTCAGATGTATGGGGTCCTACGAAGACCATGTCTATGGGAGGCTGCAGGTATTATGTGACATTTATTGATGACCACACAAGGAAAGTGTGGGTATACTTCATGAAGGAGAAGAGTGAGGTGTTCACTCACTTTCAGTATTTCAGATTTATGGTTGCAAGCAAACATGAAAATATGTATAGTGCCTAAGGTCAGATGGAGGGGGAGAGTACTTCTCCAATGAGTTCTCTAAATTTCTAAAGAAGAATGGTATTCGGAGACAGTTTACATGCAGATACACTCCATAGCAAAATGGAGTTGCTGAGTGAAAAAACAGGCACATTGTTGAGATTGCACGAGCATTGATGGTGGAAGAGAAGAATATGCTGCATAGCTATTGGGCTGAGGCTGTTTCTACAGTAGTTTACATCATGAACAGGACTCCAACTACAGCCATACATGATGTAACTCTAGAGGAGAGGTTTACTGGCAGAAAACTTGATTTGTCTCATTTGAAGTTTTTGGATGCATTGCATATGTGCATGTGCCAGATGAGCTGAGAACTAAGCTGGATCCAAAAGCTAAAAAATGTGTGTTTATTGGATATTCCCTTGAGCAAAAGGGATACAGGTGTCATAATACCAGTCCTACAAATATGGTTAGTACATCACATATAGCCAAAGAGAAAGTGGTTGAGCCCCTTGGTATGCCTGACATCTCTGCAGGGCATTCTCATGTTGATGGAGAGTCTAGTGGCTCATAGGAGATGAGCCTTGATGAGGAGCTTGGGATCCCAGCTATAAGAACACCTGGTGTAAAGAAGGCTATGGAAGCCATGAATGCAAAGCTGCAAAGATCTGGGAGAGTGAAGAATCCTGTGCAAAGGTTTACCTATGATGGTTATGTGGCACATCACTATGCATACATGGCAAAGGTTGTGCAGGTTGTAGAGCCCACATGCATTGATGAGGCTATTGGAAATGTGTGTTGGGAGAAAGCTATGGATGAGGAGATGGATGCACTATATGGAAATGAGACTTGGGATTTAGTGCAATTGCCTGAAGGCAAGAAAGCCATTGGATGCAAGTGGGTGTACAAAGTAAAACATAACAGTGATGGAAGCATAAACAGGTACAAGGCTAGATTGGTAGCCAAAGGATATGCGTAGACATATGGCATTGATTATGAGGAAACTTTCAGCCCAGTTGCCAAGATGAAAACAGTGAGAGTTGTGATAGCAGTGGCTGCATCAAAGCAATGGTCTTTACATCAGATGGATGTAAAGAATGCATTCTTGCATGGGGATTTGCAGGAAGAGGTGTATATGTTGCAGCCACCTGGTTATGAGGATGTGAGTCACCCCGAGCATGTTTGCAGGTTGAAGAAAGCCTTGTATGGCTTAAAACAAGCACCAAGAGCATGGTCTGACAAGATTTTTGAATATCTTGTCACTATTGGCTTTCATGTAGCCAATGCAGATTTCTTGCTGTATGTGAGACATCGTGATAGAGGGGTTGTGCTTGTTGTCATCTATGTAGATGACTTGATCATTACGAGGGACCATGATGCAGAGATCTTTGATGTAAAGATCTTGCTTAGACAGAAGTTTGAGATGAAGGATCTAGGGGAGCTCAGATATTTCTTGGGCATTGAGGTGATTAGGTCACCACATGGTATTGGATCACTACAGAGAGAGTATGGATTGGACATGTTGTCCAAGTATGGTATGACAAGCTGTAAGCCTATCTCAGTGCCATTGGATCAGAATGGCAAGTTGAGTGTGCAGATTTAGGAGAGATTTTGGAGGATCCCACTATGTATAGACGCATAGTAGGAAGCTTGATCTACATGACCATTACTAGGCCAGATTTGAGCTATGCTGTTGGGTTGGTGAGTCAGTTTATGCACGTTCCTCGGAAGCCGCATTTGGATGCATTGAGACGCATACTGAGGTATGTGAGATCTACTTTGCATTGTGGACTATTTTATGAAACTCGGACAAAGATATGTATACATGGGTACACAGATGCTGATTGGGCTGGTAGTATCTCAAATAGAAGATCTACTAGTGGCTTCATGTTTTCTTTGGGGAGTGCTGCTGTGACTTGGAGCAGCAAGAAGCAACCTACGTTTGCTCTATCCAATACAGAGGCTGAGTACCGACGTGTTGCTATGGCAACATGTGAGGTAGCTTGGTTGAGAAAGCTACTTGTAGATTTGGGTCTATCAGTGGATAGACAAGTTGTCATTTTCTCTGACAACATTAGTAGTATACAGTTGGCCAAGAACCTAGTTTTTCATGCTCGCACAAAGCATATAGAGATCCACTACCATTTTGTCAGAGAGAAGGTCTTGGCATGCACAGGAGACATTGACCTTGTATATGTCAGCACACAAGATCAGGTAGCTGACATCTTCACCAAAGAATTGGTGGGTACAAAGAAGCTTTGCAGATTCAGGGCTTCGCATGGTGTACATGAGATGGAGTTGAGCTCGAGGGGGAGTGTTGAGATATCGAGCTCATCTACTAGTGAGGCGGACACTAATGACCAGCCTGGGGGATAGGCCCTACACTTACACCACTGGCATGGTTGGTGAGATCATGGGTGATATGCAACCAGTGGGATGACAGGCTATGTGACAGCCATTCTAGAGACTGGCATAGTTATACCGCCAGCTCATTTAGTTGGGTTCACACTATAGAGAACCCTAGTATGTATTTGGTTGAGTACCTTTTCATATGTGTGTACTCTTATCTTTGTATATGGTGTGTTGAGTGTTGAGTGAAGAAGAAGAAGATTTTCAGCCTCTCACCTTGAGCTCAAGCTCTCTTCTCCCCTCTGCATCTTTTCATATAGTGTGTACCTTCATCTTTATGTTATGTTGGTTGAGTAGAGAAGAAGAAGATAGGAGAAAATTCAGCTATCCATCTCTCTCTGTGTGTGTTTGCTTGCTAGGGTTCAAAACTCTTCCTCTCCCCCACATTCTCTTTATGGTATCAGAGCTTGGTTCGTGTGAGAGCTAAGGAGGCAAGTAAAAGGCAAGAACAAGCAAGGAGCGGTACTACACGAGTAAGAGCACCATCATCTCTTTCCCCTTCTTGGTTTGGGTACAACACCCCCTTAGTAGCTCTGGGAGCTACACATCTCCGATTGAGGAGCTGTCTTTATGGGAGCGGAGCTATAGGGCAGGTATATTATCTTATTGGACGTAGATTTTTTGGCCAGATTCGCATTTTAGGCGCATTACGGGCCCCGTTTTCGTAACTGCAAGGTATTTTTGACAATTGACAATTTTCTAGAAGTTCTAGTAGAGAACTGTTTCTGCTCGAAATCTAGGGTTATTGCAATGCAGCAGTGTATTTTGGAAGTGAAGATAGGGTTTGCACATGTATTGTTGATACTGGGTGTATGTACATGTACTATGGTCACATTTGGTGACACAGAGCCTGTGCAGAAGTACCGCCGCCTACTGCTGCAGTAGTTACAGGAGATACTATTGTATTACAGGTTGCATATAGAAGTTGTATGTTTGCACGAAAACATGTCTGACAGAATTAATCAGATTATTAGTGAGAAGCAGGATAAGAATAATTTCCATGCCTCTGGAAGTTCAGAATGACCAATTTCCTAATGGGTAAAGGATTTTGGGATTTTGTAGAAGGAGACAATGAGGAGCCTCCATAGTTATTTAAGGAGAATGCCACTCCTGCAGAGTCCAGAGTGATTATGTTTTTTGAGAAACAAGGGATTGGATGGAATTTTTGAGTTATAATGTCTGTAAACCATAATTGTTTTGTCAATGGATTGTTTTATAAGTTAAAGTTTTAAAGAGGAGTGTGTGCATATCTGTATTATTCGAAAGAAAAAGTTAAGAAAGGCATTCAATTATGGTGGCTCAACAATTTACGGAGCATGTGTTTAGGTTGCATGGGATGCCTAAGCAAGTGGTAAGCGATAGGGATGTTAAGTTCATGAGCCATTTTTGGAAGATTGTCTTTGAGTCCATGGGGATTACACTCACCCCAAGCACAGCCTATCACCCACAAACGGATGGCCAAATTGAGTGGGTGAACAAGTGGCTCGAAATCTATTTGAGACACTATTGTTAACACTCAAGCTTCATGGGATAGATGGTTGCACTTAGCTGAATTTTATCACAACAAGGATTGGAATCAGGGTGCAAGAAAGGTCATGTACTGGCTTTCAGTTATAGTGTCACAGACACTATGATAGGACACATATAGGATGCAGACACTCTAGCAGTTGCATGGCACAATCTGGTTCAGATGTTCCAGACTAACACAAAGACAAGGAAGTTATAGTTAAAGCAAGAGTTGCATACTGTGGAAAAGAAAAGCATGTCCATTAATGAATATGCCTTAAAGATGAAGGGCATTGTTGAATCCCTTGGGTCTATCAATGTATCAGTGGAGGATGATGATGATTTGGTGAGTGTCTATCTGAATGGGCTTGGTAAATAGTACAAGCCATTCAAGATCTCCATTGCAGTTTTAGGGAGAATATTCCCAACTTTCAAGACTTGATATCTATGATGATCATAGAAGAAAAGGCTTTAGGTGAGGATTCTTCTTCACAAAGAAAGACCACATCGGAACATGCCTTATACTCTATTCAGGTAGAGGTAGAGGTAGAGGTCGTGATCGAGGCCAAGGTGGGAAATCAGAATTCTCGACAACAATAGTCCAATGATTCACAATAGCAATCATATACATGTGGAAGAAGCCAGTCTAGAGGCAAGGGGAGCCAAAGAGGACGAGTGGTTGGCAAAGAAATCAAAATGCAAATAGCATAGAGTGCTATTATTGTGGCAAACTAGGACACATGGCAAAGGACTACTCTATAAAAAGCAGAATGACATTAAAAGTGGGAAGTTGCAGTAGGCAACTATGCATCATCTACCAAACATGGAGGTGATGAAAGAAGTGAGAAGCTGCTTGTGATGCAGCACATGCTTAGTTCCATAAAATAGGGGATGTGTCAGGATCTCAAGATATATGGTATGTGGATTCTGGCACCTCTAACCATATGACCAGTCATAAATGAGTGGTTTAGAGATATGTAGAAAATGGAAAAACAAGGTTATGTAGAAACAGGTGATGATACTGCACATCCCATTGCGCATGTTGGTGGTAAAGTGCCATTGTCTATGCAAGATGGCAAAATGAAGTACTTGGCGGATATACTTCATGTTCCGAATATTACAAAAAACCTGGTTTCTGTTGGACAGATGGTTGAGCAGGGTTGTTTTGGAAGACTTCAAAAATAAGTGTCACTTGGTTACAAAGGGTAACAAAAATGGCAAGATGTTTACTTTGGGATGTGAGCATGCCTGAGATAAAGGGAGCCATGTTTGCGCATGGAATAGGTGTCATTGTTGCAGATATTGACATATAGCACAAGCGCATTGGTCACACGTGAATGTACAGCACTGAAGTCTATGCAGACCCAAAATATTGTTGGAGGTTTGCCAAAGTTTAAGGTTGACGGTATGCATAAGGTATGTGAAGCATGCCAACTTGGTAAGCAGGCCAAACATGCTTTCCCACATGAAAATCATGTCAGTGCAAAACCATTGGATGCCATACATTCAGATGTATGGGGACTGACCAAGACTACAACAATTGCAGGTTGCAAGTACTATGTTATATTTATTGATGACCACACTAGCAAAGTGTGGGTTTATTTCATGAAGGAGAAAAGTGAGGTGTTTGCTCACTTTCATAGATTTAAAGCCTTGCTTGAGAAGGAAAAAGGCATGCAAATGAAATGCCTAAGATCAGATGGTGGGTGAGAATATTTCTCCAATGAGTTTAGCGATTTCCTGAGAAAGCAGAGAATTAAGAGGCAGTTTACACGCAGGTACACTCCGTAAATAGAATGGTGTTGCAGAAGAGAAAAATAGGCACATTGCAGAAGTGGCACGTGCCTTGATGTGGCTGAAAAGAATATGCCACATTACTTTTGGTGGGTAGAAGCTATAGCAACTGCTGTGTGTACATTATGAACAAGACACTCACTGCAGCTATTCATAGTATGACTCCTGAATAGAAGTTTACAGGCACAAGACCGAATGTTTCTCACTTATTGAAAGTGTTTCGGTGTATTGCATATGTACATGTTCATGATGAAGTGAGAACAAAGTTTGATCCAAAGGCAAAGAAGTGCATCTTCATTGGTTATGCTATGGAGCAAAAAGGTTATAGATGCTATAACCCTACCACTCGTGAGATGCAAGTAAGCAGAGATTTCTTCGATGAGATGAGTAGCTGGTATGCACCAGTAGTGAAGGCAATAGAAGATGCAGATGTAAGAAGTGCTGATGTTGCACCACATGTAGAGCAACAATCATAGGTGCTGAGTGGACCTGGGGAGTCCTCGAGTAGTGGATCCAATGTTAGCCCATGGTAAGGTAGGTTGAGGAATGATGCAGGTACACATGTATCATGGAAAGGGAAGGAAAAGGTAGATCAACCTTTTGTGCATGATCTGTTAGCAGAGGTCACTCATATGTGGATGGTGACTCTAGTGGCTCTGAGCAAAGCCTTGATGAGGAGCTTGGCATTCCGTCTATGGTTACTCTTGGTGTAAGGAAAACTAGGGCTATTTTGAGGACATCTAGGTGTATGCAAGTTTACGAGGGTTAGATAGCCTGTTGACAGGTTGAGATATGATGGATATATAGCCCGTCATTATGCTTACATGGTAAAAGCAATATAGGAGTTGGAGCCCACTTTCTTTGAGAAGGCAATTAAAAATAAGAAATGGGAAGATGCCATGGATGAGGAGATGGCAACATTGGATAGAAATGCAACATGGGAGTTAGTTCCTTTACCTAAGGAAAAGAAGGCGATTGGATGTAAGTGGGTCTATAAAGTCAAGCACAATGTTGATGGTTCAGTCAGTAGGTAAAAGGCAAGATTGGTTGCCAAGGGCTGTGCGCATCCTTATGGCATAGACTATGAGAAGACATTCAGCCCAGTTTTTGCAAGAATGGCAATCGTGAGAGCTGTCATTGCTATGGCTGTAGGCGAAGGGTTGGTATTTACATCAAATGGATGTAAAGAATGCTTTCTTGCATGGTGATTTGCAAGAAAAAGTGTACATGATGCAACCACTAGGTTATGAGAGTGATGCACATCCAGATTTTGTGTGCAGGTTACGTAAAGCCTTGTATGGCTTGAAGCACGCACCCAAAGCATGGTCAAACAAGATTGGGGAGTATCTTGTTACTATTGGATTTCAGATATCCAATGCAAATTTTTCACTATATGTGAAAAAGACAGATAGAGGGATCATGCTATTAGTCATCTATGTGGATGACTTGATTATCACTGGTGATAGTGATGCAGACATACATGATGTCAGGATGCTTTTGAAGCAGAAGTTTGAGATGAAGGATTTGGGTGAGCTGCGGTATTTCTTGGGCATAGAGGTGGTGAGATCACCTCATGGCATTTGGCTGTTGTTGCAGATATAGTATGGCTTAAACATGCTATCCAAGTATGGTATGATAGGATGTAAGCCTATTTCAATGCCATTGGTTAAGAACGAGTACAGAGGCAGAGTACAAGGATGCTGCTATGGCAGCTTGTGAGGAAGCTTGGTTTCAAAAGGTACTTGGTGACATGGGAGAGCTCATGGATAGGGCAATTGTCATATATTGTGACAACATGAGAAGCATACATTTGGCCAGTAACTCAGTATTTCATGCTAGAACACGAAGCACATTGAGGTGCATTATCACTTTGTGAGGGAGAAGGTTCTAGTAGGAGATGTAGATCTGGTATATGTTAGCACAGAGGATCAGGTGGCTCACATCTTCACTCACGAAGGCATTGGGCACAGAGAAGCTCCACAGGTTTAGGAGCTTACTTGGAGTGCAGTGTGGGGAGTTGAGCTCAAGGGGGAGTGTTGAGATATCAAGCTCAACTAGTGCTACGAGATGGACATTGATGATGTGCATGGGTGATAGCTTCCGCATCTACCCCACTGGCATGGTTGGGGAGATTATGGGTGATATGCGGCCAATGGGATGACAGGCTGTGTGATAGCCATTTTGGATTACTAAAGACTGGCAGTTATAGTGCCAGCTCATTTAGTCGGGTCCACATTATGGACCGACCCTTGTATGTTGTAGTAGTTGAGTACTAACCCATATAGTGTGTAGTCTTATCTTTATGTTATGTTGGTTGAGTAGAGAAGAAGAAGATAGAAGAAAATTCAGCTATCCATCTCTCTCTTGTGTGTGTGTGTTTGCTTGCTACGGTTTGAAGCTCTCCCTCTCCCCCACATTCTTTTTACTAAAGGACTCCTATCCAATAGTGTCTAAAGTAAGTTCTACATTGCCAATACAAAAAGGATGCTAAAGACTGGCAGTTATAGTGCCAGCTCATTTAGTCGGGTCCACATTATGGACCGACCCTTGTATGTTGTAGTAGTTGAGTACTAACCCATATAGTGTGTAGTCTTATCTTTATGTTATGTTGGTTGAGTAGAGAAGAAGAAGATAGAAGAAAATTCAGCTATCCATCTCTCTCTTGTGTGTGTGTGTTTGCTTGCTACGGTTTGAAGCTCTCCCTCTCCCCCACATTCTTTTTACTAAAGGACTCCTATCCAATAGTGTCTAAAGTAAGTTCTACATCAAAAAGGATGCTATGGGAAGCATGCATCTCTCATAGACTAAACATGGGACAAAAGGATGAAACTATGAACAAAAAAGATCCACAAATGCAGTTCCATAACACTTTTTTTCTAATGATGCATAAAAGTAATGAGTATGGGTTTCAAATGGAGTAATACTTCTCTCCCCTTGGTATGCCCCTCTATGCGCTCTGTTGCCATGCCTTGGTGTAGAGAAGAAGTGATTCATCTCAATCCTTATCAATCCTACATACCTTGCAACAAATAGAAGAGCCTGCAATCCTTGAACTATGAAGTAGCCCCATCAAAACAAACCCAATGCCTCTTTGGTGTAACCCCCAATTCTTTTAGCCACTCATAGTGTAACATAAAGCAATGCTGGATAAATGACGTTTCATGCACTCTATCATCTTATATGAATAAGTGAAGTGTTTTGACAACTACTCCTGCCTTACAATAGTAAGTTATGTGTACAAATATTGTGCACTGCGTAGAGTTCCAATGCATAGGATGAATCTCATTCTACTCTTTGAATGCATAATTCTTTGTAAAGTCCATGACTAAGACAACCACATCATCTTCCACCTCCACATAATCAAAAACGTTTGTAGCAATGTTTTGCCCTTGCTTGTTGGCCTCCTAAGGGTAGCATGCCAACTTCTTTACATCACAATTTTCGCATTCCCCCAGAGCAGACACTTCCTATCTCTTTGAATGCATCCTCTTTCTTTGGGAAGATTATTAACTCCCACAACTATGTGACACCTTTAAAAGTATGGCCTACGGCTGAACAGATTAAATCACCAATGCTATAAACCTTGCATTTGCCAACGACATCTGCGACATGGATGTGAAATCTATGAGAGCTCATGTGGTTCAATGCATCTTTCAAAAAGGAAGTTTGGATGTGGTATTCACAACATGTATACCTATCCTTCAATCGACGAACAAAAAGGCTTAAGTTACTTAAATGATCTTAGCTGTACCTTGCACTCTGGATGTGCCTCTTTGAATCAATGGAAAAATTCAACCTACCAAAAAAAATAGCCACCACCACGAAGATCATTTGAGCCAGTATGGCCTGACGTTAAAAATGTTTAAAGGTATTCTATCAAGGGACTGGTAATAAATACCACGTACCCATGTAATGAAGGAGCTAAATGCAGAAGAAGATAATAATTTTTAGGAGTTAAATAGTATTTAATGATCTAAAGAGGAAAAATAGCATTTTCTATAGTCTAGCAAGTGGAAAACTAGAATTTTTTAAGTCTAGCAAGTGCTATCTACTAGCAATTTCCAATAATATGTAGGTGCTAACTACCATGAATAAGTGATTTGCATGTGTGATAGTAGTGTCTTATAGGTGATTTTATCACTAGCAATTACCCCAAAAAAATAGGTGGTAACTAGCATGTCTAAGTGATTTGTAGATGTGCTAACCTACAAATAGCAATGTAAATAGGTGCTAACTAGCATGCAACTATAGTTAGAAGATGTTATCTAGAATATGTTAACAACTAATAGGTGCTAACTAGCCCTTGGCAATGTCTCTGCTCACAACTAGCAGTGCCTTACAAGTGCTAGCACACATATATTAGTGGTGTGCATATGCTAACTAGCAGCTAGTAGTAGATGCTACCTAACAATTAGCAGAGAGTCACAAGTGCTAGCTAGCATGCTTTAACGGTGCTATTTGGCACAATATAAGTAGTACAAAGTGTTTTCTTACATATGCTAGAAGATAGAGGTTGCAGTTAGCAGCATTATGATGCTCCTTCCAATGCTACTTAAATCTCTCTAAAAAATAGGGTTTAGCTAGTAGTGTTCTGTAAGTGCTAACTAGCATCATGTACTTGTAGTTTGAAGATGCTAACTAGAAAAGTTTTATAGGTGATAATTAGCATACATCTGCAGTTTAAAGATTCTATCTAGCATATGTTAGCAATTCTCAGATGCCGTTAGTTATTGGCAATATATTTGCTAGCAATAAGTTATGGCTTGCTTGCAAGCATATATTAGAGGTATGCATGTGCTAATTGGCAATTACCAGTAGATGCTAACTAGTAGTTAGCAGCATTGAGTAACAAGGTCTTGCTAGCATGTGTTGAAGGTGATATTTGGCACAAAATTAGTAATGCAAAAGGCTATCTCACATATGCTAGAAGTTGCAGATTATAGTAAGCAGCATTATGATGCACCATTGTTGCCATATATATATATAGGCAGTGATGTGTGTGAACACACTTAGGACCGCCGGGGCACTTTTTCCCTCTTCAGGAGGTTTTTTCCCCCGGCTTGTATATACGCCCATCACTCTAGGGCTAACTTATCTTTTGTACATTGACACAATCTAATACACTTTGTGTTGTGTGCATTCTTGCTTCTTCTTCTCCAAGCTTTGTGTGCTTTCCTGCAACCCTAATTCCAACAATTGGTATCAGAGCAGGCATCGGCTCCCAGGGCTACGCCGTCGGCACCCTCGGACTCACGTTCTCCGATTGAGGTGAACTTTCACGAGTGCTTACAGGTCCCTATACTTTGTAAACATGCCCGTAGAGCTATGCGTTCTAAGAAATCGCATCTAAGGTCGTTTCGGGCTCTGTTCTTGCATTGCAAGTTCTGCACAGATGTTTTCGTCATTTTCTGCAAAAAATTCGACAGTGCAATTTTCTACAAAACAGGCATACGTATTCTATTGTGGACCGTGCTACATAGCACGAGTTGTTCTCTGTTCAGTCTTTGCTTCATTACAGGTAGCTTTTGCATCAGTTTCAGTCAGTGGCCATGGCTGATAACAGCAATGATGTATTTCGTATGTTGTCTGCTGTGAAGACAAACTGGGGATGGAGACAGCAACTACCCACTTTGGGCATACATGATGCAGCATGTTTTGGTTGCAAAAGGAGTGTGGAACATTGTGCATGGTATGGATGTACGTCCAGGTTCTGTGGATGTAGGATCTGTTGAGGATGTTGCAGGTTCTAGCAGCTCTACTGTTGCTGCTGTTTTACCCACTGCTGAACAAGCTCGTTGGGATGGTAAAGATGCATAGGCTCATGCCTTGATTGCACTTTCTGTCAAACGTAACATCACCCCACATATTCATTCAGCTAAAACAGCAAAACAGGCTTGGGATATTCTAGCTGGTTTGTATGTAGGTCGTAACGAGGCAAAAATCTCTTACCTACGTAAAGAGCTAGAATTGAAGATTATGCAGGAAGATGATGACATGAATGTTTTTCTTACTGAGATTAAAGATCTCAAGGAACAGTTGATTTCTGCAGGTGAGATTATTCCTGATCATTCTCTTGTGCAGACTGTTCTTGATGCTTTACCTGAGACATATCAGACTTTTGCTTCCACGTGGAGACTTCTTGCAGACTTGATGCTGTCAAGTATGATACTTTAGTCAGTAAGCTCTTGCAAGAAGCGCAGTTCACGCAAAACAGGGCCAGGCAGCGTGCAGTTGATCAAGTATTTATTGCTGCCTAGCAGCACAGAGAAGAAGTGGTAAGGCAGCCCCTTCCACTATTTCTTCTCCTATTAGTAGGTCTGCAACTTCTTCTCCTTCCCCACAGGTAGCAACAATAAGTCTGAGAAGGCTCTTGATAAAGGCAAGAAAAAGACCAGGTGCAACCATTGTAAGGCAAATGATCATGTCATTAAGAATTTCCCTAAGCTAAAGGCTAAAGAGGCAAAGAAGAAAGAGTTAAATGCAGCCACAATAGCGGATGCTTCTACAAATGCAGATTCTGCAAATGTTGTACAGGATACAGAATGGGCGTTTAGCGTGTATTGCCAGTATGACCCATCTGTACATGATGCATGTTTGGCAGTTTCTGTTGACTCTAATGTATGGTATTTTGACAGTGGTGCTACAAAGCACATTACCTCGCATCGTGATATGTTCACTTGTCTTGAGGCTGTCTCTAATGGGAATACTGTCACATGTGCCAATAATGCTTCTTACCCAGTGAAGGGCGTTGGTAAAATTATGCTTACTACTGCAAATGGCAGCGCTTTCACACTTTCAGATGCTTTGTATGTGCCAGGGATAAAGAAGAATCCATTGTCTGTCTCTACGCTTGCTAGACTTGGACTTGTAGTCAAATTTGTGGATGACAAATGTATTGTTCATGATTTGACTTCTGGTGATACGATTATTGCATCTGGCACCTTGTTTCATGGGCTATATAGGCTCAATTCTTATGACAAGTGTGTGGAAGATTCAGCAAATGCAGTTTCTGATGAAAAGGCAGTTTCAGATGCAAAACTATGGCATGCTCGTTTTGGTCATCTGAACTTTGCTAGTTTGCTGTGTTTGTAGAAATTTGATATGGTTGCTTCATTGCCCCCTCTTGAGGCACCATTGAAATATGGTTACTTCATTGCCCCTCTTGAGGCACCATTGAAACATGTTTGTGAAGGCTGTATTTTGGGCAAAATGCAGCATTCTGCGTTTCCAAAGGATGGTTCTGTGCGGGCCACTCGCAAATTATAACTTGTACATAGTGATTACTTCGTGACTTTCATTGATGATTACTCAAGGCATGCATGGGTATATCCACTGATGAAGGCAAAGTCCGAAGTATTTTTGTGCTTCAAACAGTTTTTTCTTATGGTTGAAAATGTATCCAACTGTACTGTGGGCACCCTCCGTTCTGATCGAGGGGGGGAGTACATGTCTAAAGAGTTTGATGCATTTCAGGCTAGTCGTGGGATAAAACACCAATGTACAATGCCATATACCCCTCAGCAAAATGGTGTTGCTGAGAGGAAAAACAGGTCACTTATGGAGATGGCACGATGTATGGTCAAGAGCCAAGCTTTGCCACATACGTTTTGGCTTGAGGCTGTCATGTGTGCTGCATATGTACTCAACAGGTGTCCCACTAAGGCCTTGCAGTCTATTACTCCATACGAAGCTTGGCATGGCAGGAAGCCTTCTATTGGTCACTTGCGTGTCTTTGGTTGCTTGGCCTATGCTTTAGTGCCTGTGCAACAACGCAGAAAATTGGATGATAAGGCTGTCAAATGCATTTTTGTTGGCTACAGTGCTGAGAGCAAGGGTTACAGATTGTATCATCCGCAGTCTAAGCGTATCTTGATTAGTCAAGATGTTGTTTTTGTGGAAGATGCTGTACAGCCTTTGTTATCATGTACCAAAGAGACAGGTGTGAGCTCACGGGATGTATTTGATACATTGTTGCCTCTGTTTACAGGTGGGAATTCAAATGTAAGTCCTAATGAGGCAAATATTCAGCCTATGCAGATTTCAAACGACATCATAGATCAGCCTATTTCTGATGCAGATTTACAGGATGTAATTTTTGAGGATAGGGCTGAAAATGAGCAGGTTAAAGGTATGCCTAAATGGCTGGTGCAAACCTTGCATGATAGTAAAATTTATGCACCTATATCTAGTCGTACTCGTTCAGGTTTTCAGCATGCCTCTTATGCATCAGATTGTTATGCTTTGGCTGTGTCTAGTATGTGTGAAGAGGAAGAACCTCTTTCATTTGATGAGGCACAAAAATCAGAAAATTGGTTGGCTGCAATGCAAAGTGAATATGATGCTATAATGAAGAATGGTACATGGTCTTTGTGTGATTTGCCTATTGGTAAAAAGACCATTGGATGTAAGTGGGTTTTTAAGTTGAAATGAAAGCCAGATGGCAGTGTTGATCGCTATAAGGCTAGACTTGTTGCAAAGGGTTATGCTCAAGAAAAGGGCATTGATTTTGATGAGACCTTTGCTCCCACTTGTCGTATGACTACCATTCGTAGCATTTGTGCATTGGCAGCTCATAATGGTTGGAATGTACATCAGCTGGACATAAAGACTGCGTTCTTGAATGGAGATTTGCATGAGGAGGTGTATGTATCCCAGCCTCGTAGTTTTGTTCAAAGAGGGCAGGAAAACAAAGTGTACAGGTTGAAAAAGGCTTTATATGGTTTAAAGCAAGCTCCACGAGCTTGGTATGAAAAGATACATGCATATTTGACTGCACATGGGTTTCAGAATAGTCCAACAGAAAGCACTTTGTATGTTAAACGTGTGGATGGTGTACATCTAATCATTGCTCTCTATGTCGATGACATGCTGCTCACAGGACCAAATGAGAGTCATATTGCTGATTTTAAGGCTGATTTGAATGCCTCTTTTGAGATGTCAAATTTGGGGCATTTGCATCATTATTTGGGGATACAATTTAAGCAGTGTGATGGAGGTATTGCTTTGTGTCAAACAAAGTATATTGAGACATTGTTGCGGAGATTTGGCCTTGAAGACTGCAAGCCTATTGCTACTCCAATGGAGACAGGTTTGAAGTTGAGTCTTCATGATGCTGGAGATCACTTTGATGTCACACTCTATCAGACAGCTGTTGGTTGCCTCATTTATGTATGCATTACGAGGCCGGACATTCAGTTTGCAGTCTCGTAGGTGAGCAGGTTTATGCATAGCCCAGGGTCTCAGCATTGGAAGGAAGTTAAACGCTTCTTTCGCTACTTGAGTGGCACCATACATCTTGGGTTGTTTTATCCCAAGGGGGGATCGTGGCCGCCAGATTTACATGCTTTTTTGGACTCAGATTGGGCTAGTTGCTATGACACAAGAGTGTCCACAAGTGGTTTTTGTTTCATGCTCGGTAGCTCATGCATATCTTGGTTGAGCAAGAAGCAACCTACTGTGGCCACTTCTAATTGTGAAGCTGAGTACAGGGCAGCTTTCACAGCTACGGTTGAGTGTGTGTGGCTCAGACGGCTTATGGGGCTGACTTGGGTGTTGGACAGGAGTCTGCCACCTCTATCTTCACTGACAGTCAGAGCGCATTGGCAGTTGCGAGAAACCCAGTTTTTCATGCTCGCACAAAGCACATTGAGGTGCATTATCACTATGTCACGGAGAGACTCTTAGCAGGAGAGATCAGCTTGGCCTATGTGCCAACACAGGACAACCTCGTCGATCTTTTCACAAAGGCGCTTCCTCATGAGAAGTTCGAAACTTTTCGCAAAGCTTTGGGCTTGCTCCCCTTTGTGGACTGATCTACTTCGGGCATGGCACTCCCCTATACATGAGTGCCAGCTCTCGTTCACACCATCACTCCCAGGGGAGATTTTTTTGCCATATATATATATAGGCAGTGCTGTGTGAACACACTGAGGACCGTTGGGGCACTTTTTCCCTCTTTAGGAGGTTTTTTCCCCCGGCTTGTATATACGCCCACCATCACTCTAGGGCTAACTTATCTTTTGTACATTGACACAATCTAATACACTTTGTGTTGTGTGCATTCTTGCTTCTTCTTCTCCAAGCTTTGTGTGCTTTCTTGCAACCCTAATTTCAACAACCATACTAATTGCACCTAGCTGATTACAACCAATACATGAGACTCGTCAAGTAGATACATTGGGTGCTTGATTCCTGTTCTCTTTCTACAAACATCCTTTTTGTTATGGGAAACATGTGACTCAGTTTCTTGGAATGAGTATATAAGATCTTCCATTTCATCCGTGATTCTACTTGTACAGTTTTGCTTCCAACATGTTGCCAACGAGAGCAATCAATTTCCCTAATCAAGTTGAGCATGGACACATGATCTTGCAATACAAGCTACGCCAAGACACCTGAAGGACTTGTGCAACTTCCAAAAGCGACATGCGTTGATTTGAGTTCATCACCACAGTCGATATGGCCTTTTTTTAAAACAATTCATGTTTGTTTGTTGGTTTTTTGGTAGCTAATGTCCTACGGACATTGGCTCTTTGAACTTTGTCCTCCTCTCTAGAGTGTTGATCTCACAATCTTTGCACCATAGGATGTTTTGCGAATCAATCAAACATTTCACACCTGAGCTGTGCCCCATGCCTACTATCTTATCATTGAAAAACTTCACCATATCAATGATGATTCTTTGCTTTCTGTCTTCATCAATCTCCTGTACATCAACCTCCCTCTTATATTTGTTTCGTTCATGCTGATGTCTCTTTTTTATAGCCTCATATTGTCTAATGATGGCATGCAGTTCTAGGTCCTTCATCCTTGCATAAATAGAACTTTCTTGCTGCACTTGCAATCCTATAATGGTAAGAACACTATATTGTAAACAGTACTTCAATCAAATGATCCACTTATAAACATAGATTTGGCCAAACCGCATATACTTGTAACAAAGTAATTATTTTGACCTAAGAAACTAGTCAAGGCCACTGATTTTGGTTCAATGTCCCCTAATGGAATTGTGTCCTCCACCAACTAAAAAAATAGGTGGATGCATCCTAAAGTGCCTCCTTCAAGATAGGGTGTTACCTTTAGAGCTCTGTTCTCCATGCTTGAGAGAGAGAGAGAGAGAGAGAGAGAGAGAGAGAGAGAGAGAGAGAGAAAGAGAGAGAGAGAGAGAGAGAGAGAGAGATATCAGTGCGGGTTGCTTCAATAGAAATCAAGGTCCCTGAGAGAGAGACAGCTAAACCCTAAACCTGAGGAGCTACTCTCCTCCCTCAAGACCTAGGATTGATTTGCAGCAACTAGTGCTTGTGGAGAGAGAGAGGAGTGAAAAACTCAATCTACAGCAGCAACAATAGCTAGAGAGGGATGACGTGGGTAATTTCATTACTAAAAAAGAATTTTCAAACTACTCTCCCTCCAAGTTTCACGTTAAAGTATACAAGTGGGTCCAAAAAACGTTTCACTCCCCTTGAATAATTTTGAATTCAAGTAAATAGACAACTCAAAAACGTTCTTCCCTACTACAAGAAGAACAGTATATGCTTGTAATCAATGTCTATGGACATGCTATTTTGAGAAGGTTAATATGCTTCCACCCCTTTTAAAGCTTGGAATAGCAGAAAGCCCTTTGTTGCTCACTTACACATTTTTGGTTGTCTTGCTTACGCACTTGTGCTACCTGAACAAATTTGCAGCAACAAGCTTGATGATGATAAGGCTATTAAATGTATTTTTGTGGGATACAACTCAGAAAGTAAGGGTTATCATCTCTATTATCATGCTACTAAGTTGAGATGTATTTGCGGAAGATGTAATTAAGCCCTTGCTCTAATGTAAAAAATAGCAAAATGTATGTTCGCAAGACATATTCGATACTCCTTCCATTGTTCAACGCAAGACACATTGATGTAGAGCATTTGTGTAATCAAAGGAATGCTGAAAATCAACCCACACAGGTTACAAATCAGTATGTTTGTCAACCCACAAATCAACCTATTGATGAGGCAAATTTGGATGATACAATTCATAAGGAAATGAGGGAAATTGAGGAGTCAAAAAGTATGCCAAAATGGCTGCTCTGCTCTGCTGACAAAATAGCTTGCACGATACCCATATCCATCTCCTTTGTCAACCTTCTATGCATGGAGGGTATCCTCAAGGTTTGAGAACAGTTCTCATATTCTCCCAAATAAGATGGTAAGGTTTTCAGTGTATGCTTACTTCTAGGAGAAACAATTGTTTGAACTTCCTCCTGGATGCTTAGGCATCTAAAGTTGTTTTCTGTGCCCCTGGTAAAATCCACTTCAGAGAATGGAGGTGAAATAATAGAGGACATATTCTCATTAACTTTCTCATGAACTGCTGCCCACATCTCATTTGCCATGTCCTCGTTAGCAGCAATAACTTCATCATTGCATGGGAAGGCAAGACTAGGTGGTGGCAGAATGCCTTCTTTCAATGGGGTGTCAATTGGTGTAGACTTCTCACTATGAGCTTGTGAGATCAGCTCACTTTTCATTTCCCAACTTGATGACACTTTTGGTATGGTTTCTAACGTTGGCTTAAGAGAGGTGTGGCCCCGAGGGATAGGAGGAGGTGGGCCCTCAAGTATTGATTGAGCTTCCCTAATGAGTTGCTGATGTATAGCTAGATTGATCTTCTTCTCACGAGGGTTTGGATATCTTGAAGCTTCTTGGGTAGCTCAGATAAAGCTGCAATGCGACTTCTATGAGCATCAATGATGGCATCTAGAGTCTCGTTCACCTTATCCACAAAAACAGAACCCCTTGAACTATCCTCGCGGTTGTACTAGCCTCATCTTGTTTAGCACTAGGCCCACGTTGAGGTTGATGCTCCTCATGCACTTCTTGGGATGTAAAAGCTTGATCTTTCATGTTTCGTTTAGAGACTTCTTGAGAACTAGTGGATGCACTCTTAGTTTGCTTGTTGTGGTTCTTTTTCCTCCTAGTGGTCCTTTTTCTATTGGATGTAGGGTCTTGTCCACTAGATTTGCCTTTGCATCCCTAGTTCGAGGTGCCTCATCAGTCTGCATTTCGGCATTTCGTGTTTGTGATCTAGTCATGACTCTAAGTGGCACGACATCCTCATTATCTGATGAAGGTGGAGATGGAACTGCCTCTACAAAGTTGAGTGAGACCTTTGGTTGAGAGGTGCCTTCCTCATGTGGTTTCAGCAAACAATCCTTTGGAAAGTGTTCTACACAACACCCTAGACAATATCTTTCAATTGGTGGAAACTGTGGTACTGTTGTATTGGATCGAGTTGCTTGCCTTGGGTGATGTGGACAATCATGAGCCCAATGGGGTTCTCCGCACTCATAACAGGGGCCCATTAGTTTGGCTTCTACTTTCCTTTGCTGTCATTTACCTGAGGGGCCTAGAGTCCTAGGTTGGTAGCCGCCTAGCAACATCAAAGAATTTTGTTCCCCCGATTGAGGCTCTAGTGCTTGGCTTGGATATGCGGGACTTTCAAAGAGATTTTTCTTGGATGAATATGATGCATATTCCTCCTCCACATAGCTTGGGTTTGCCAAGTCTCTACACATATTTGAATTGTCGTAGTCAACAAACCTGATAGGAGCAGTCCCAGGAGCAGGAGGTTGATGCTTACATTCAAAGATAGTATACTGTTGATGCATTTGTGGAGCCACTGCACCCCTTTGCTGCTCATGCTCTTGTCTCATTCTTGCAATGTGAGTACATTCTTGTGTGGTGTGGGTAAAATTCCAAGCACAGGCCTAGCACCACTTCTTTGTGGGTTGGTTTATGACTAGAGGAGAAAAGGTATTACATTCTTTGGTTTTATGGTTACCGCCACATGCTCCACAAAGATGAGGACCTGTTAGGTAGTACACTCCTCATTCGCTGTGCTGCTGTTGTTGTGGCTGCATGGGTGGGCAATAGGTTTGTCCCAATCTCCTTAGTACTAAGTTAGCTATCTGCTCTGGATTTACTAGTGCGCTAGACCCTAAACTTTGGTCATCACCCCACTGATCTCTAGGCTGCACCTCAGGGCCAGTACCATCTTGGAATTTTAAGTTATCTGTGAAATCCATAGCATCATGGCAACACTCATTGAAATTTGTATGCTTCTTTGCATAGAGATGTGTGTGCAGTGTTGAATTTTTGAGTCCTTTTAAGAAGAGAGAAATTAATCGACTCTGGGTGGGCTTCTCATCTTCTGGGCAACGATTAATGTACTGCTTCATCCTATTTACACAGTCTCTAACACTCTCAGTCTCGCCTTGCTTGAAAGAGTAGATGTTTGCTACTGTGTCATGCTGAATCCGCATCAAGGAAAAAGCAGCAATAAATCTCTCTTCCAAAAATCGTAAAGAAGATTTGTTTGAAGCCTCTAGTGCCTAAAACCAAGCAAGGGCCTTTCCCTCAAGAGTGAGCCCAAATCCTTCAATTTGCGTATGCTTGTTGTCAGTCACTTGCTTAGCTCGAACTGCTTGCCTAAATGTTGCTACATGGTCATATAGATCTCCCGACCCTTCGTACTTCTTTACCAGTTTCTGAAGAGTTGATGGCCTTACTCGTCTTGAATACTCATCATCAGGCCTACGGCCTCTCACTACCAGTGGTTCCTCTCTTTGGTAAGGTGGCCCATATGCATCCCGAATTGGTGTGGGTCCCCTATTACCTACCTCACCAACCCTCTCCAAAGATCCTGTTACCCGCATTTCAGGAGGTGCATTTATGGGAGGCCGAGTTGGCTCCCCTACCCTCCGATTGTCATAGTGAGAGAAACGTTGTTGTGGCATGATTTGTGGTCGTACTTTTGGTGTAGGATAATATCTTGGTGCTAGAGTTGGGCTACTTACAGTGGTCCACTTTGATGTTGAGGGTTCCTCTCTAGTGAACTCTCATAGGGGAGGAGCAACAGTTTCTCCAAGAAAGGCTGTCTCTCCTGGTTTAGCTGTATTAGTTGAGAACACTTCCATGAGTAATGGTTGTCCTCTCCACGTGAGCTCACGAATCTCCTTCCAATCTAAGGTTCGGTATTCATTGGTCCATTTATCAACGATTCGGTTCTTGTATCCTGCAAGCTTCTCGACTACCACCACAAGTGCTAGAGGAAGATCTAGCTCTGGCAATTTAGTTATGGCATAATATCCTTCTAAAGAGTCCTTATAGATCTCTTGAAGTGGGTCATCCTGAAAGACCTTTGTCACTGGAATTTGTCGTATAAACTCCCATTGGTTCTCAGCCCCCTGATCCATTTTACTCTTGCCTTTCCTGTCCCTTTCCGAATTTAGATCTACAAAAAGTAAATCATCTATGGATGGCTTTGAGGAATGGGCATTGGATGGTCCAGGCATGTCCGGCTCAATGAGCCAATCATCTCTAGACCCCCTTGCTCCGGAAGACTTTGATAAATCTAGGAACTCGCTCTTAGAGAGCTCTCCTAATTTGTCTACATTCTCTGGATGACAGGTGACTTCGTAGAGCAAACACCATCTCCACCCATGTACATGTTACCCTGGTCATTGACTAGAGGTGCTCTATCAAGCTCTGAGAAAAAGTCTGCAATCTTAACGAGATATCGTTGTTGTGGATCCCTAAAGATCTCAGCTCCTTGAGCATTCGTGTAGACATATTGAAGTCTCACATTGAGTGGTAACCCCATGGTGTCGGCTTCAAATGGATTAAAAGATCTTGTGGGTGTCCTATTTGGGGCTAAGGGATGACTATTTGACGGCCCTAGATTGTCCATAGACAATGAGCTAGTTGTCCTAGAAAGGGTATCAGATTGGGATTCGAAAAAGGTTTCGACAATATCTATCAAATTTCCTACCGATTGGGTCCCACTTTCCTGCGTAGGTACTCTAGAAGGTGTCCTAGACCCTATGGCAGTGTGACGTCCCGATCGCAAGTGCATAAGGTCAAATTTTAAGAGTTTTTTTTTTTTAAATCCAAAAATTTTCAAGTTGGCTCAAACTTTGCCAGAACCCATTTTGAACCCCCTCGAACACATTAGGCTAAAAAAATAGTGTATTTTCAGGATCGAAAATCGCCTAAAATTTACCAGTTTCCCATACTAACTATGGGAAAATGGTTCCGGGACCGAAATTTCGACGATGGGTGTTTTCTAACTCCTCTCGAAAAGTTAGATAACCTCCCAATTTTTTGCGGCAAAAAATGAAAATTTTTCCAGACTCCTTTACTCGGTGCGATGGCATTCTTTATGGTGCTGTGTGTGGGTCTCTCCGCGCGGTGCGCTGTTCACGCACAACCACCTTCTTTTATTTTTCTTTTTTTTCTTTTTGAAGTGCGTGTGTAGTGAATTCAATGCATGTGCAGCTGTGAGATTTGCAGCAAATTCAATGCGTGTGGCAGGGAACTCAATGCGTGTGCAGCTGTGAGATTTACAGGGAATTCGAAATGTTCAATCTTCATGTGTGTGTACAGATTTCAGTTTCTCTACAGGTGCAGGTTTAACAGAGAACTAAAATGCAGGTTTAACAGAGATTTAAAAATTAAAGATGCAGAATACTAAACTAAGCTAAGAACAGAAAATAAAACGAACATGCAAAAAACTGAAACTGTAAAAATTATCCTCAAACAGAATGACAGAAATGCAAAAACAGGCCTCTCTCTTTCGCTCTCAAATTGAAATTGGTAGGTTTAGCACCTACCTCCAATCCTTCCCGTGTGTTGAATCCTTGTCCTGACCTCAAGGGAGAAGCGTAGCTAGCCAATCGCACTCAAATTGCAAGACAATTAAAGAGAATTTAACAACAGATTAGTCTTAAATAAGTACCAAAATTAGTCCAAAAGCCTGCTCTCCTATCCAACAGTTTTGCAACCAATTGGAGCTTAACAAGGAGTGGTAGTGTGTGTATGGTGCTTAACTAATGTAGGCACTCTTTCCCCGACAGCGGCGCCATTGTAGAGCGGTTCTCTCTACCGTGCAATATAGTGCTCATAGAGTACTACCGATCAACAAATGTGTTAAGAAACACAATGTCAATCCGAGGACTCGACCCAATTAGTGCATGAAGGCTTATCCCTTGAGGGAGAGCTCACATACACGAACCACCACTTGACGATTCAACCATTCAACACCTCAATCAATCTCTCAATCCCTTAAATCCACTACACTAATCAAGACAACAAGCAATGCATGGCAATCGCTTAATCCCATTCAAACATTGATTAAATCTTAGCTTTTCCTAATGCCAGCAAACCCATAAGCGTGCATCTACTAACCCACAAGCTAAAGCAAGCATAGAATGTAACATTCACAAACCCACAAGCTCATAGAGAGAGTCTATCCATGAATAACTCATTCATGTCATTTATAAGTTTTACTCTGGCAAGCATTGCAAATGATATTTGCAAATCACAATTAAGTTTAAGGCTAGACATGATCCATCTCAAGGTTGATTTATTAATCTTTTACTTTTACACTTAAAGTCGTTGATCAACAACCACAAGCATGATTCAACAGGTGACTGATGTTATATTGGACGTATATTCTTGACTAGTTCTCCTTTTGTGAGAACTTTTAGATAAATGAGGAAACCCGTTTTAAAGTGGCATTCTCCTACCAAGAGTTAAATATATCATGTGACTAGTCTATAAACACAATTCTAGTTTTCAAATTATGTAGCATGAATTTGGGCATGATACTAAATTGATGAACTCTTCTTTTTGGAAAATTATCCAGAAAATAATAGATCACGTCACTAGGGTATAAACACAATTTTAGTTTTGGAATCATGTAATGTAGCATGAAATTTGGCTTAATGCTAAATTGACGAAGTCTTATCTTTGGAAAATTGTCTAGAAAATAATATAAAGACATGGGCTTATATAATTTGTTGAATGCCCTATTTTTTTGGTACACGATCAAAATTTATTTCGGAAGGATGCAAACATAGGTCTTATTAGAGTTACTATCATGGCTCCACTTAACGACTTCGTTTATTGAAAATATTATTTTATAGACTAAGACAAGAAATGAATATTATGGATTTATCATATTTATATAGCGCTAAATAAAGTGCAAAAACATGGGTACAAGAAAGTGGATCCTTTGAATAGTAGAGACAATGAGGTGTTTATTTTAAAACGACATGTATGATTTTTTTTCTATTGGACCAAGTGGATTGGTTCCACTCATGATTATGTTAAAACTTCTAAGTAGGCTCAAGTTTACTACCTTTATGAGAGTTCATACAAGGAATTTCGATGTATGAATTTTCACATGTTCAACCAAGAAAAAAACTTTTAAATTGATTCTTAAGTTTAAAAAAGATGAAATGCTCCACCACATTTGAGAACAATATCATGTAACCGCACTTTGCTTCTCAATCACCTCATATTAAAGACAACATCCAAAGAATGGTGTCTCACATCCTCAACAACATCAATTTTTTAAGTGATTAAGAGGTGCATGGGAGGTGTGATAAAGTAGCTTGTGCATGCTTACATGCATTGTGCACATGCATCCATACACCTATAGACACACATGCATGGACACACACACACACACACACACACACACACACACACACACATTGAGAGAGAGTGCATGCTAGAGAGAGAGGGAGAGAGAGAGAGAGAGAGAGAGAGAGAGAGAGAGAGAGAGAGAGAGAGAGAGAGAGAGAGAGAGAGATGTGAGACATGAACTACGAGTCTATCTTACCACACGTGAGATGTGAGCCATTTTATACAAAATCCATGATCAAGAGATATCACACAAAAGACAAACTAGCAAGGCATTCAAAGCTAGATATCACACGTCAAAGTTAAGCAAAAACCAATGATGAGAATACAATGCAACTTTTGTTATTGTGTGGAAAATTGTATATTCATCAAAGATGTGAAAAAGTCTTTGTGTTTGGCTTTTGTTAAAAACCAATACCTTGGTGGATATAACATTGGGATGTGAAAAAAGGGAGAAGTAGATGAGAAAGAGGTGGGGAGGAAGGGGGGAGGGGGAGGGAAGAAGTAAGCAAATATAAGTGTAGGACTCCATGGACATTTGCCAATGGTTCAAAACCAATTTGTCTAAATGATATACTACACATAGACACTCATTCCAATACACATTATTATGATTTCCAAGAAGCACATTAGCCTGAAATTTCCTTTGGTGTTTGAACTACATGGGTTTTTTCGTCTTGCCACCTTTGTATATAATCTATATGTTTTCTTGGGCCATGCACCCAGTTTATACACCCTCTTACTCACACTCATTGGTGGTCCCTCTACATAATGGTGATATGAAATTATATGAGAAGTACATGTTTTTACACCCACACTTTTCTTTTATACTATAAATGATAGGGACGGGCTTGGTCTTTGAAGGGACTACTTGCCCCTTAGAATCTAAAAAAGAGGAAAGGCCATTTAGTGTTCTTTTTAACATTTAAATAAAAAGACACAGATGAAAATCATTCAAATGGGAAGAATTATGCAAAACCCTTGTAAAAATTAAAGGGCCATGGAATTGGGTCACATTGATTTCTTCATGACATTGGGCTTGTTATCACATAGTAAGTACTAGGAGTCCCTTTTATTTCATAACACATTGGGCTCATTGTTCGAGATATTATTTCTACCAAGCATTCCATCAATCATTTCCACCATGGACTTAAGAGACAATTGTAATTTGGAACACACACAATTTTTTTCACACTTTAATATAACTATAACTAGATCTTATATTTTCTGAGAAAAAATTTCTCGATCTACCATCAATTTAAGAAGGCTTTTTTGAAGATTGAGCGTGTTCTAGGCTGAGTCTAGGACCAAAACCCGTTCATAACATTGGACTTGTTAGTAAGCACTGTCTCATGAGAGAGAATGGCACCCAGAACTCCCTTCTCAATGTTCCCCTTCTTATTATTGGGTTGTTATAGAAAGATGTGCACAAAGTGATATTGGTCATTGGATTGGGACATGCTTTACTTTTGACGAGCATCCTTGCCCTTCAAAATTGACAGGATTGGGGAAATATATCAAGTTGTTTTTGTATTTCTGTGTAAATTTTGATGGGCATTTAAAAATTTTGCAAGTATTTTATGGCCCAAACGCTTAAAAACGGGCGTGACACTTGTTAAAAAACAACTATGGATTGGGACACCATGGAAGTGTTGTTTTGGGGGCGTGGGGGAGGGGTGCTTGTGACACAGCCATGCATAGGGTTGAATGCTATGCGCGTTTGATTAGCAAAATTATTAAGGTTTAGTGATGTATAATTCTACTGCAATTTCGTGATTTAATATTACACGCATTGCTCGTTCATTTCCGAACGTGATGCATGTTGCCTCGTGTTCGCTTTTCACATTCCGGCTCGAAAAACCAAAATTCCACCTTTGCACTTTTCGGATGCCACTTCGCACATGGGCGGTTACATTACACCTTTTACGAGCCACGACCGTGTTAAATATTGCATTACATTTTTTTCTTGGGCAAAATTTTAAAACTTCTTGGAATATGTTAAACACCCAATAAAAAGCTTAATTTTGAAAAGTCCTTGAATATGCCCTTCTTCTATAAAAAATGAAGAAATATGATTAACATTTCTTAAAACAAGCTTTGAATAATGCCCTTCTTATATAAAAATAAAGAAATATGGTTAACAATTCTTGCTTTTCAAATCAAATAATAGGATCACCCTTCATATTTGAGGTCTCACACAAATTTACGCCTACTCATTTGCACGTGCTTCTTTAGGTTTAAAAAAAAGCACTTTTATTAGGTTGCCCCCATAGGATTGTCGAAAGGAGTGAAGAAAGAAGCCCTTTGCGTGGCCAAAAAAAAAACACATACTCATGCAAGGATGAAAAAACAAACAAAGTATGTATTACATGGATTTCTCTAGTGTTTCACACCTTCAAATGGTGCACTCTATATTTTGCATCTATATATTTGTGTGTGTGTTCATGCATGCACACACGTGCATACTTTCATTGGATTGAAACTCTCTCTAGCTCTCTTAAGAAGAGGCCAAACTTGGGTATGATGTCTACTGTCATTTGCCAGACCTCTTCACTCTTCATTAGGTGCCCATTTTTGACCTGGGAAAAAAAAGAAGCAAACACCATTCATTATTCCAATTGGATATGCAACCACACAAGCATTTGAGATTCTATGTGATGAATATAAGTATCCAAAATTCCTAAAATGCTATGTGATGTGGCCACTTAGTACTTCATTGTTGGAATACTTAATATCATTGAATATCATACTCTATTAAAAATTCTTTTTAAAAAAAAGGAGAAACACTCACACACACACACACTTTATCATACTTTATCAAAGTTTTTTTTTTTGAAGGAGAAACTCTCTCTCTCTCTCTCTCTCTCTCTCTCTCTCTCTCTCTCTCAGTGAGGGAATTGACATCTTGGGAGAGTTCCGCTCTAACCACTACGCTATTGTCCCCACCCCCAATTCTATCGAAAGTTTGAAAGTTCCTCGTGAAAATTGTGGATACACAAGTTCTTATTTAAAAAAATGCACTCAACCAGGTGATGGATCATGTGACATTGCCAAAGCAAGATCCTAACTGATTGCTCAAAAGATCCATGAGAGATGAAGTGAACAAGAATCACTACTAGCATGGTTAAACTTAAAAAAATGACCAACTAATGAATCCATTAAGTATACCAAGGGTACATGTAATAATGTGCACATGCATAAAATCATAAGGAGCATGGTGGATGCTTATTATTGTGTTGGGGAGGATCAGTACCTCTATTACTAAGGTATTGAGAATGTGGTTGTTCACCGAGGTGAAATTTCCATTCACAATCTCAAAGTCAAGAGATTCAAGGGCTCGAGTTAGTTGCACTAATACACCGGGGCGTTTCTTACAATGGACATGAAGATGGTATGTTTTCCCCCCCATTTGTGTTACATCCAGCTGATAACAAAAATTCAACAAAGTAGTCAATTCTTAAGTTATGTCAACCTTCACCAAACCTTCAAATTATTAAAGAGCACTTTTAAATAACACTAGCGTGCTACAACTTATGAGATTAAGTTCTACATGCCAACCTTAACTTATCAATGCAAAATACTCAAGAATGCTTTGAAATACTACTAGCTCATGCTTCACAATTTTTCGCTTTTTCAAGGAAATTTAGAACTAGCGCTTAATTATCTGCTCTTTTGAGACTAAGTTCTAGCTTCATCAAACAGACAAGGCAAGATAAATCAATAAGAGTTGAGCTTAGTTACACAAACCCTTAATATAGTAGAATAGGACATTTAAAAACTTGAGGTTTAGCCAAATTTAACTCTATTGTGAATGATATTCTAAGGCTTTAAAAGCTAAAACCAACCTATTGGTGTGAACAACTCAAAACTTTTTAGGTTACCAGTAACAACATGAAAAGGGTTAAGGCAAGGTAATGTGCGCGGCTTAATATTTTGTTATTAAATGCCATGTTTTCTTAAAATTTATCAAGGGTTAATTATTAAATAGGGTCACCTTCATAATTTGGTGTTCTTGCAAGACCACCTTCTTCCCATGGCAACTGAGGATATGGTGGGCATGCTCGATGAGGCCGTTGGCAACTGCCTGCCTGCTGGCCTCCAGCTTTGCAATGTCCATCTCCACTTCCTCCACTTGCTTCTGTAGGTCTCTCACATAGCTGATGGCGTCCGTAACTATGGAAGCTTTGTCCATCTTCACAAAAAATGGAAATTAGTCCACTCACTAATCACTAGCCCAAGTGGCCCAATGTGATTCAAGTGCAATTTCTACCTTAAGACTGAAGATTTGAAGTTGGGATTACAAGGAGAGAGAAGATCACCCATATTTAAACACAATTATGCATGTAAAATCAACAAGATTGATTAAAAGCAATTAATGCAAGAATAATCAAGCATGGAAGCGACAGAGGGAGAGGATTATGCAAATGCAAGCATAGTAAGAGTACTGTAAACCAGAGCAGATTATGAGAACGCAAGCAGAATAAGAGAGAGAAAATTAAGGATCACATACAGACAGGATTAAACAAATGCGAGCCTGCTAACCAAGCATGCAAGAGAGACAAGGCTAAACAAGACAGCAAGCATAACTAAGTATACAGGAGAGAATCTTAAGATAAAGCAAAGGCAAGCATACTTAAACGTGAAAGAGAGCATAGAAAAAGCACAGTTAAGTGAGCAAGGGAGGGGGTTAATTAGGACCGATACCTTGCTAATCTTGGGGACAAGGGCTCTTAGGGCGTAAAGCCTCTCATTAAGCTTCTGTCTGCGCCTTCTTTCGGAGACCAAATTCTTGGAGACGAGTCTTTTTGAATTGGCACTACCCCCACCTTCCTCCATATCTTCCATCACATCACTATTGTCAGAAGAATCTAACTGCTTGAACAAATCACTTGAACAGCTCACCCGTGGGAACCCCCCCTTAATGCCACCATCGCTCACACTCCTTGAAGAGCCAACCCGTGGGGACCCCCAAGTTAATGCCACCATTGCTCTCCCTCAATATAGATGAAGCCCATTTCGACCCCCCACTCACTAATCTCTGCCTAGGCTCACCCCCACCAAGCTTTGCTTTGCTAGTCTCTTCATTAGTGCTAATTACACCCCACTTTATCTTCTTCAATTCATCTTCCTCCTCCTTCATACTAGAATAGTTATTTGCATTCAAATTCTGCAGCTCTTCATCATGTGAGTGGGATTCGTTGATAGGCATAGAATTGTGGTTGTCAACATCCTTATTGTTGAGTTTCCACGTGGGATAACAGGGCTCATCAGGGGGATAATTGGGCTCATTAGTGGGATTGAGGCTCCATTTGTCCTGATAATCTATGGTTTGGGGGGATAATTCATCACAGGAGATGCCAAGGTTGGAGGAGGATGTGGCAAGGCTAGAGAGGAGCATGTCTTGCTCACAGGAATTCAACATTGCAGGGCTGTGTAGATTTTCAAGGTCCTCTGCAGTGGGTGATTTGGTGTCCACCACTGCACTAGAGCCGCCACCACCGCCACTTCATCCCTCCCATCTTATACATATTGCATATCTCCACAAGAATTGATTATCTCTAAACACTGCATCACAATATGAGAATTAGCAAAGGTAGCTAGAGCTAATGTGCACATGCGCATACAAGCACAGGAAAGAAGATCGTGGCTGCAGGTTGTAAAAGACAGTATTAAAGCGCAGTATTAGAGGTGACAACCTTGAGAGGGCGGCGGTTATAGGTAGAAGCGTCTGCGTCCTCCTCCTCCTCCATATTGAAGGCTATTAGCAATGGCAAGGAAAACAGAAGTAAGCTTATATAAGCTAAGCAGAGTTTTGCGTGTGTATGAGAGAGTGAGTGTGTGTGTGTGGCAGACGGCAGAGCTCTGGTACAAAAATGGCGACGTATATTTTCACCACACCACCGAGAAATTTATTTTGCCCCGCGTCTTCAAAGGTTTTCTCACAATTTATCTTTTTATTTGACGCTCCCTCAAAAAAATACGTTACGGCAAAAATACCTAAAAACGGGCACGACGCCTGTGAAAAAGTAACCTTGATCTAATTCTCCACCGTAGCCTTAACCTTGTTGTTTAATACATCACCAACGACCTCTTTATCCTATACTCTCTTTGATACATAATTTTCTACATTAGCCTCTATGCATTGCATATATACATGTATCAGATGAGGTGAGAAGAAAATTGGAACTCAAGGCAAAAAAAAAAGTTTGAACGCTTATAAATACTATAAGTCCACTATGTGTGAGATGCAAGTGAGCATGGATGTTCTGTTTGATGAAAAGAGTAGTTTGGACTGCACCCAAACACTTTAAAGTGTGCCAAATCTGGTACATGTATATATGCAATGCACCCAAACACTTTCACCAAAAAATAATACTTCTTCACAAAGGCACCATAGAGAGATGCAACTTTCGTTATATTTCAAAGCACAATTGCAATACTGTAGCATATTATGACAAACACCTACAAAACAACATATTCGTGAGTTTGGGAATCTCCCAAGTCCCATTTTTGTAATACTAAAAAGGTGGGACCCGATTAACATGTCTATAAGTTTCTCAAAACCCTATCATGTGACCTATCATTGGAAAGCGCTTGAAAAGAGGGATCTATTAAGCTTTAAAGCGCACAATTTGGAGTAATGGTGTTCAAGTTATGGCAAATCCAAAGTTTTGACCACGTGTCCCAAACTTATGGAAAATTCCCATATTCTCCAATATGGTGTTACAAGATGTTGAACACAAGCAACAATACATGAAAGCATTTTGGACCTCAACTATCATCTTGGCCTTCTCCGTCTACCCTAAATTTGCAATGAAGGTGGTAACTTCTCCTCGAAGAGGAGCCTCTTTTGCCTCTTCAATGATGCCTAAAGCTCTCCATATCCCAATGGATGTTGCTACTTTCACCCCTCTAGCATGTTCTTATCTACAAGCTCTACCACTTTCTCTGTCTTGTAGAGCTCCTATACTTCAGACGTTGTTGTCCATGCTTCCAACCATAAGGGCATCTGCTCTAGGTTCTTTTTCTTAGAGGTGCATGAAAGATTGAAGAGATTTACTTAAGATGCTTTCAAACATCGTAGTATTCAATGGATTGTTGGATGAACCCATGATGATTGAGTTTATGCCTAGCCTATTGCAATATGGAGATATGAAGGGAGGGTGGGGGTGGGATGTGTGCCTAGAAGAAGAGTACTAGAACATGGCAATCTCTACTCTATTTATAAGGTCTTAGGAAATAAAAATAACTCACACTCTCTCTTGTGGCCCTGAGATCTCTATCCAACTTGTTCCATCTCCCTCAATTGTCAATTTAATACCTAAATGGTTACAACAAAAGCTAAAAATAATGCCATTGACATAATATGAGTGTACAATAGTGCATCACAATAATGTCTAAAACAATATATTTATTTCATTACAAGTGAGTGAAATACATCAATAAGGATGCTATGGGTGCTTGTGGAAGAAGGAAGGTGGCTACATGTATAGGGAGCTCTACCAAATGGTGTAGGTGCAAGTGGGAATAGCGGCATCACAAGTTCTAGACGTGGTGCCCATGATGAGGGCATTATAAAAGAACCCATGGGGACATATGTGGCATGACATGTTGATATTGGGGCTCCCTTGGAACACCACGTGGCCATGATGAGGCACTTGACCTTTCTTTTTCTACAACCCCATTTACCTGCATGTAAACGACCTCTTTATCCCATACTATCTTTGATACATTGTTTTTTGCATTAGCCTCTATGAGCTCCTTCACTAGTCTATACGAGCTACCCTTTTCATCGAACACAATATCCATGCTCACCTACGTCTCACACGTAGTGGGTTTATAGTATAATTGAAAATCTAACAATAAGCTTTCAAAAAGCATGCCAAAATAGAGAGACTGTTTATCATTGTCATCTTCAATCCAAAATATGGACACTATTATCATTGCTATCTTCTAACAATAAGTTTTCAAAAAACATGCCAAAATAGAGACAGTGTTTATCATTGCCATCTTTAATCCAGAGAAAAATTGATACAACTATAAAAAGAAGCTATTTTCTAGACATATAGCTCATGGTATGCATAGTTCTGGTTTCCCATGATCATTGCTATCTATACCATCACTATATAAATATATTACAAAAGTGTTATCTTGATACAACTATTATCTTGAGACCGACTCCTTCGTATCAATCTAATCAAAGTCCCTCTCACCAAAATCAGGGCAACCCTACAAGAGTGCTAGCTCAGCCTACAGCCTCAATGCAGAGTAGTCTCAGAACCCCGTCCCAGAATTGGGGGATCTAGAGGGAGAGAGTTCCACCCCAGCCAGCAGCAACCAGAGCCGCCACAGTGGCTGATGTAGTGGAGAAAGAAAGAGGACAGATTTATGCCGCCATTGAACATCAAGGGTAGAATTGTTAGCTCTCAGTCCTTTAGATTCCAGCAGAGTACAAGGGTAGGCACTTTAAGCTTTTGATTGGTTCAGGCAATACACATTCTTTTATTTCCCCAGGATATTTGCATAAGTTAGTCCTAGATCGAAAAACAAGGAAACCAATGCAAGTAGAATTAGCTAGTGGGAATATTCTTTTCACACACCATGAGGCAGACCATATTCAGTTTAATCTAGATGGGAATGTAACAGACTACTAGTTCAGAGTCTTACCCTTGGGAATTTATGACGAAATCCTTGGAATGGATTGGCTCCATAAGAATCAGGCTGACATTCCCTGTCACAATGGAACCATAAGAATCAGGCTGACATTCACTGTCACAATGGAACCATCTCTTTCCTCGACCTTCACGGGAATCAAGTTCAAGGAATTGGAATTTCTGGATCCTCAGTTCTACAATTAGTCAAAGCTTCTAAGTTACCGAAGGGACTCAGAAAGAAGCAAGCTATCTATGTCGTTAAAATGAATCCAATAGACAGAAAATCCAAGGCTAAGGAACCAGAGTGGCTAAGTGAGTATGTTGATGTATTCCCAAAAGAGCTGACTGAGATGCCTCCAACTTGTGAACTAGATCATGAGATAGAGCTAACTCCTGGAGCTCAGCCAATAGCCCAACGTGCATAAAAGATGATAGTCCCAGAAGCCATAGAACTTAAGGAGCAGTTAAGACAACTGCTAGAGCAAGGATTCGTAATACCCAGTGTTTCACCTTGGGGTGCACCCATTCTCTTTCAAAAAAAGAAAGATGGAACGTTAAGACTTTGTATTGATTACAGAGGATTGAATCAGTTGACAATCAAAAAAAATATCATATCCCTACTAGGATTAATGAACTTTTGGATCGATTAAGTGGAACCCAAATGTTCACAAAGATAGATCTCAAATCTGGATATTACCAGATCAAAATTAAGGATCAAGATATCCCAAAGATAGCCTTCAATACTCACTATGGGCATTATGAATTTTTGATCATGCCGTTTCGATTAACAAATGCTCCAGCAATGTTTAATCGCCTCATGTAGGATATTCTCAGAGAATACTTGGATGAATTTGTTCTTGTCTTCTTCGATGACATCCTGGTATACTCTAAGAATGCAGCAGATCATGCAGATCATGAAGATCATGTGCGTAAAGTCTTGGAGATCCTACGGAAGCACTAACACTTTACAAAGAAGAGCAAGTAAACTTTCTCTGCTGACCATGTCGAATATTTGGGATTTATAGTATCTAAGGATGGGATTTCTCCTAACCCCACTAAAATCCAAGCAGTCGTAGATTGGCTAGAGCCCAAGATAGTGAAAGAAGTCAGAGGATTCTTAGGATTAAGCGGGTGGTATCGAATCTTTATACCCACGTATGCTCAGATAGCATCCCCCTTGACTAACCTTCTTAAGAAGAGTACCCTATTTCATTGGACCGCTAGTTATAGGTCGGAAGAACTTTGAAGCATGATTATGGTGGTCCATGGTGTTAAAGGATACTTGGAAGTTTTCTCGTGAGTGTGACGTTTGTCAAAGACTGGGCTAGCCAAATGTGGTAGATCGGACACCTCACACTCCTCTATTGCCTTTGGAAACCTTTCAAAAATGGGATTTGGATTTTGTTGAGCTATTTAGACCTCTTTCTCTCACTAGACCATCAACAAGTATATTTCAGTAGCCATGGATTATTGTACCAAGTGGGTAGAAGCCAAAGCTTCGAGGGATAATAAAGCCAATTTAGTGATTAAATTTCTAGATGAGCTAATCATGACAAGGTGTGGGTGTCCGATAGAATTGGTTAGTGTTAGACCAAGGCCGTTTTCTTAATGTAGTAATACAAAAGTTGACCCAACAACACATGATAATTCATAAGAAGTCTACACTGAACGTAGGCCAATGTGCATGTGATGTCTTCTAATAAGATCTTTCAAAGAATTCTAAAGAAAGTAGTGAATTAGTACAGAACAAATAGGGATCAGAAGTTGTATTTCTCCTTATGGGTGTTTCAAACTACTTATAAGTTTAGCAACATGGCAAATTTGTCATTTTCCATGGTGTATGGACTGGAGGCAGTAGTTCCCATGGAATTTGTGGTGCTAAGTTTACGAGTGGCAGGTAGATTGTCCTCAAAAGAGTCCAAACCAAATAGACTTCAAAAATTACTTACTTTGGATGAGAAGTGATTACTGGACATCTGATGTAATCTAGCATCCGCCGATGCTAGATTATTCTCAGAAGAGTATGAAGTAAATAGACTTCAACAATTACTTGCTATGGATGAGAAGAAATTGCTACATTTAGATGTCAACCAGCATATTGAAACAATATGTCGTGCTTTTGTATCTTTTCTGATTATCATATAGTGCAAAGCGCAAGCTCATAATTTAATAAATGATCATTAACAATCACAGAGAGTTTTTACAATAATGCAGAAATATAGAGATATGTTATGCCATCACTGTAAATGTCTAGTATATATTGATATATGTTTATGTTATCACTTATTGTAATGTACTTATATATTAAACCGTATATGTTATCGCTTATTGTAATGTACTTATATATTAAACCGTATATGTTGGTCATTCGCCAACAATTTTCCCTTCATTTTATTAGTTCATGTCAATGACTAATGCCCAAACTACACCCATAAAATCATGAGCCTTATAGCCATAAGCTCGATGATAATTTCCAATGTCCATAACCATATAAAAGATATCCATTAGGAGCCAACCATATAAAAGATGGCTATTGGGAGGTAACTTTCAATAGCGTATACTTTTTCCTCTAGTATATTATTCTAAATCATATCATCTCAATAGATATGGTCATAATGGTTGAAGAATACATTATACATTTCCTAGATTTGATTGTACGCCTTACAACTCTCTCGTACGAAAGTGTGTTATTGTTGTGTGATTTTTTCATGGTTATGAATATTGGTTAATAAAATTATTAGAGTGAATCTTGTTTTCAAGAATTATGATGGAATATTTATTTGTTTAAGAAATAAATCTCAAAAATTAAATAGTCATAAATCTGTTGACAATGTTAAGTTAACAAAAATATTGTTTTGTCAGAAGTATGTGGCGCGCGGCCCGTGCTAGGCAGCCGGATCCTCTTACCGATGATGAAGAGTTAGATCCGGATGTTTGTAAACCCCTACACAGATCCCAACCTGTCCCTTCAAGGGTGAAGGGGAACAGTTAGGAGAAGTAGTGGAAAAATGGATCGAGGCAATGGAAGAGTATTTTGATGTAGCCGGTTATAAACGAGAGGAGCAAGATGGCTCTCGCTAGATTGAAAATTGTGAAAACGGCCAGGGTCGCATGGAGGAACCATTGCAAGACAAACCGTCTCGATCGAAATACCAAGACCTAGTCAGATCTTAAAGCTTACCTGAGGAAGAGGTTCTATCTTCTAGGCTTCCTGGAAACCAAAATGAATGAGTTCTTGGAACCTGAAGCAGGATAGCTGGATGATTGAATAACATCATCAGGCATTTGCCCTTCTTCTCAAATATTCTCCACTTTTGGATGAAGAGTAGCTGATGGCCAGATTCATTCAAGGGATGAAGGAGCCATTGGACACTTTAGTGAAAAATGCCAAACCAGTCTCAATGGGCAGAAGCTATCAGAATGGCAAAGGATTTTGCCAAAGCATTTGTTGTTAAGGTCCCGCCGAAGCCTGCACCCTCAAACTTTAAAAGGTTCCAAACCCTGGGAAGTGCTTGAAACTTTCCACCCCCAAAGAGGCAACAAGGCCCTAATCACAATCATGATGCTGGGAGATTCAGAAGTGAAGGAAGACCCTTCCCTCAGAACACTTTCTCGGGAGCCCCACCTCTTTCAAGGATTCAGAGAGGTGAGCTTAGAAGTGAGAACAAGTGTTTTGGTTGTCAGGGTTTTGGTCACCAGCTTAAAGACTGCCCAACTCCTACCATGTCAAGAGGACAGGGAAGTCAAGGACCCAGAGTGCAGAGACCAACCCCGTCGTATCAGTCAAACCGTCTTGCCAAAATCAAGGAAATCCCAAGAGGACTCCAGCCATCTGCCTATGTTCAGAGTAATCTCAAAACTCCCTCCCAAAACTAGGGTAACCAAAGAGAAAGAGTTCAGCCCCAATCTGCAATAGCCAGAGCACTTATGATAGCAGAAGTAGTGGAAGAGAAAAGAGGTCAGATTTATGCCACGATTGAAAACCAAGGGCCAAATCGTCAATCGTCCATACTCCAGCTGAGTATAAAGGGTAAGCCATTCAAGCTTTTGATTGATTTAGGCTATACTCATTCATTTATTTCCCCAGGAAGGACTTAGAAAGAAGTAGCTCATTTATGTGGTCAAAATGAATCCGGTAGACGCAAAGTTAAAGGCTAAAGAACCAGAATGGTTGAGTGTGATGATTTATTCCCAACAGAGCTAACTGAGATGCCTCCAATTTGGGAAGTAGATCATGAGATAGAATTGACCCCTACCAGTAGCCCAGCGCACGTACAAAATGCGAGTCCCTTAAGCCATTGAACTCAAGGAACAACTTAGGTAGCTATTAGAACAAGGGTTTGTAAGACCCAGTGTTTCACCTTAGGGAGCGCCAGTTCTCTTTCACAAAAAGAAGGATGGAACATTAAGACTGTGTGTGGTTTATAGAGGTCTCACTCAGCTGACAATTAAGAATAAGTATCCTATCCCAAGAATTGATGAGCTTTTGGCTAAATGGAGCCCAGATCTTCACAAAGATAAATCTCAAATCAGGGTATTACCAAATCAAGGTATTACCAAATCAGGATTAATGATCAAGATATCCCGAAGATAGGCATCAATACTCGCTATTGTTGAAAAATAGGTAGAGGGAGAGGAGACACACACACAGGAGCAAACCCTAATGTATATTGCAAACCCTAACCAAAGAGGGAAGCCATCTCCCTTCTCACACAATGCATAAAGCCATAATCCATAACACACACAACACTCTATGAGTTGTGTCCACACACATCTAACCCTAGCTAATGTCCACACACTATGACCAGCTGGACGCGGTCATTTTATGTCTCACACATGTTCCTACCTAACATGCCAGCACATAGCATAGTTGGCACACACTCACATCGAGCTTGAATCTCAACAACTCCTCTCAAGCTCATGATGTATGAGCTACCTGCCCAATCAGCATCTGTGTAACCATGTATATCCAAGCCTTTACCATTCTCATAAAGAAGACCATAATGTGCAGTGGTCTTTACATATCGCATAATGCGTCTCACTGCATCCAAATGAGGTTTTCTGGGACTCTGCATAAACTGGCTTACTAGCCCCACAACATAACTCAAATCCAGGCGTGTGATAGCCATGTAAATGAGACTACCAACCATCTTTCTGTACATAGATGGATCATCCAACTCCTCACCAAAATCAGCCTGCAACTTCACATTCTGCTCCAAAGGTGTACTCATAGGCTTACACCCTGTCATCCCATATTTTGCCAACAAATCCAATGCATATTGGCGTTGCACTAACCATGTACCTGCATGGTCTTTAATCACTTCAATTCCAAGAAAGTATCTCAACTCACCCAAGTCTTTCATGTCAAACTTCCCACTCAATGCTATCTTAACATGCATCACATCTGTACCATGATCACCTGTGATCATCAAGTCATCCACATAGATGACAAGTAAAACAATCCCATGATCTGTTTTCTTCACATATAGTGAAGAATTTGCTGTAGAAATCTGAAAACCAAGGGAGATAAGATATCTGCTCATCTTATCACTCCAAGCACGAGGTGCTTGCTTCAAACCATATAATGCCTTTTTCAATCTGCATACATGAGTGGGATACTTTGGGTGTACATATCCTTTTGGCTGTGCCATATACACTTCTTCTTGTAGATCACCATTTAGAAATGCACTTTTGACATCCATTTGATGCATTTCCCAACCATTTGTTGTAGCCATAGCAATGACTGCTCTCACTGTTCCCATCTTTGCCACTGGACTAAATGTTTCATCATAGTCCAAGCCTTGGGTTTGTACATAAACTACCAATCTTGCTTTATGTCGCTCAATGGAACCATCTGGCTTGCTCTTCACTTTGTAAACCCATTTGCAACCAATAATATTTTTGTCTTGTGGTAATGCAACCAAATCCCATGTATCATTATGAACCAATGCGTCCATCTCAACATCCATTGCTTTCTCCCATACATGCTTTCCAATAGCTTTTGTATAGCATGTAGGTTCCACATGCTTCACCAAAGACGTCATATATGCATAATGCATAGCAAAATCACGATATGTCAACCTGTCAACTGGATATCTGCCCCTTTGGGATCTCCACAATGCATGCGGGTCACTCTGAACACCTATCACTCTAGCATGTGGTGGCACATATCTATCCTGCCTTGCACCAGGTGTGCGTAAAGCAGGTATGCCAAGCTCCTCATCCAAACTCTCTGAACTTGATGACTCATAACCTATAATTCCAATTCCTTCAACCTTCTTCTTGCCTTTATCCACAGCACTACTCCCAGTGCTCACACTCTCATGCCTCAAACATCCTGACCATGGACGTATAGTACTACTCTCAGCCTCTACTAGCCCTGACATAGAAGTAGAACTAGAACTTGCTTGTGGCAGGTTCACAAGCACATCAGCTTCAAGAGAATCAATGACACCCTCATCCTTTGCTTTGTACCAACTAGCAAGCTCATCAAACACCACATCTCATGAGATAACCACTTGTCTAGTTTGTGGATTGTAACATTTGTATGCCTTACGATCCTGTGCATATCCAACAAACACACACTTTTCTGCCTTAGGATCCAACTTCCTCCTTCTCTCGTCAGGCACATGTACATAAGCTATGCATCCAAATACTTTGAGGTGTCCAATGTCTGGCCTAAAACCTGTAAGCCTTTGGCATACTTCCATTTATGGTTGTTGTGGGTGTCTTGTTAAGTATATACACTGCGGTAGCACAAGCTTCTGCCTAATAATAATCTGGCATGCTCTTTTCATTGAGCATCGCCCTGGCCACTTCACAAATGACTCTATTCTTTCTCTTAGCCACACCATTTTGCTGAGGTGTATACCTGTAAGTCAATTGCCTTCTTATTCCATGCTTTCTCACGAAATGCTCAAAAGCATTTTGAGGTATATTCACCACCTCCATCTGTCCTCAAACATTTTATCCAAGAACCATATTGCTTCTCTGCAAAAGCTTTGAAATCTATAAACTTTTCCAACACTTCACTTTTCTCTTTGAGAAAGTATATCCATGTCATTCTGCTGCAATTGTCAATGAATGTTACATAATATAAACTGCCTTTAATAGATGGGTTTTGTGCAGGACCCCATACATCGCTATATGTACTATCTCAAGTGGCCTGCTACTCATGTTGCCTTCTCTAGGAAACCACAACCTTGCCTGCTTTCCAAACTGACAGGCTTCACAAACATGCATATTCCCATCATGCATGAATCTAGGCAGCCCACTAACAATGCCTCTTGCTTGCATGTTCTTTAACCTTTGTATATTGACATGTCCAATCCTCTTATGCCACATATCAATGTCTTGTACCACATTTCGGCTTTTAGAGAACATGGTTGATTTTAACTCAGGAATCCCAGCATCTAGCTTAAACAACCTGCCTTCTTTTTTGCCTTTAGCAATGACTCTACATCCATGTTTGAAATCCTCAACGAAGCAACCATGCTGAAACAAACCTATAATCCCTGTTCCACCATTTGACCAACTGAGCCAAGCTTTTTGTGATAGAAGGCACATACAATACATCTAACATAGATTTTGTTTGACCATTGTGCATAACCAATGGTACACTTCCAACATGTGTAATGGCATGTTGAGTATCATCTCCTGTTTCCACATAGCCTTTCACATCCATAGGCTTCATATTCTCAAACCATTCACCATGACAAGTCATGTTGAGTATCATCTCCTGTTTCCACATAGCCTTTCACATCCATAGGCTTCATATTCTCAAACCATTCACCATGACAAGTCATATGGTTTGATGCTCCAGAGTCCATATACCAAGTGTCATAATTTCCAGCATTTGTCATCATAGATCCCACAACATGTTTCATGGCAAACAAGTGATTTGCGCTGCCATCATTACTGCTTGATGCATAATTTCCACCACCATCTTGTGCATAATGTCCACGATGTTGTGCTCTACCCCCTCTCAAATCATTCTGTTTGCGGAAACAATCACGTGCCACATGACCAAACTTCCCACAGTAATGGCATTCCACATCTTGCATAGATGTTTGTTGACCTTGCCAACGTCCTCTACCACGAGGATTACCTCTGTCTCTCTGAGGTGTATATCCACGACCACCTCTAGCACCATATGAAGGCTGAAAATTCTGTTGTGTGACCTGTCCTGCCATCCACGACCATTACCACGGCCACGTGATGCGAATCTCCCCCTACCTCTAAATCCTCTTTGGGAATAGAAAGCCTGATTTCTGCCATTATCATCATGGCTAGTAGATGCATCTTGAAAGGAATCACTGAGTTTGATTTCCTCAACAAGCAAGAGTGAAACCAACTCATCAAAGTCTGGTAAACCTGTACTCTGAACCGAGATGGATGTATCAAAAGATTTATATTCCTTGCCAAGACCACGCAAGGTAATGTCTACCAAATCATCATCAGGCATGGGGGCATTGATTGTTGCCAATGCATCTGCATACTTCTTTATCTCTTGTACATAGTCATGGATGCTCCTTCTATTTCGCTTCACATTATGTATCTATTGTTGCAACTGAGACTTGCGAGCACTCGTATCTGTATCAAACAACTTCACCAATGTATCCCATGCATCCTTGGGATTCTCCGCATCATGTATGTGTATGAGCATAGCATCCAAAATACATATAGATAGATAATGCAATACTTTGAATGCTCTTTTTGACCATTGCTTATGAGCTATAACATGCTGCTATGTAGGTTGTCGAGGTAGTTCCGGCTCTGGCTCAGCACCTATAATGAGATTCCAAAAACCTTTTCCCTTCAGAAAACTTTTGACACTGTACATCCATGCCTGGAAGTTCTTCCTATCTAATTTTTCACCAACAATTTGTACTGGATTATCCGACATATTGCTCAATGCAAATACACCTTCCGCACATGTCCAAATCTATAAACGAGCCTTCCTCAGCTCAACCACACTCCAATGAGTGTTCCAGATACTCCAAAGTAGTCAACAAACTTCAATTTTGATGTAGAAAATCAACGTGTATGCATCCAAAAATGAATTGGCTCATGCAATCCAAGATACCCTATTTTGATGCACTTTCCAAGGCTCCAAATTGCAATGTAGTGGTTCAATCAAGTGTGCACAACTTGCATTGACACCTAAACAACCTCAATGTTGAGTATCAACACCAACCAACATGTGTACATATCAATTTTGTCAAACCCCTTTCTCTGTTTTGGGAAAAACCAGTAGTAGATTTGCTCTAATTTCTTCAATCCTTCTCCAAATTGAGCAACCAGGCATTCATTATCTTAGCAATGGTGTCCACTAACTCCATGTAAAAGAAATCAGACCAATTGTTTAAGACCAGTGAGTAATTGATAGATTAATCACACTCTGTTTCTCTGCAACCAGTAGACAGCCTGTTTAATCAGCTCATTTCCAGCTCCATAGATGATAATTGATCAATCCAATCATATAGCCTCCTTCTCAAATGTATGTAGCAACTAATTGCTAAGTCAATTTTGGAATATGTCAAGCACCCAAGTTGAATTGTGGCCTCCACCTGTTAAATAGTATGAAAATTACTTTGTTTCTACTGTCCAGCCTGCGTCGCCTGCTCTTGAGGGATTTGGGAGTGTGTATGTTGATAATTGATGATGTAATTGAGTACCCAATACACCTAGGCAAGTGTGCAATCCATTAATGCTCTAATTTTTGCCAAAAACTTGCTCCAAATGCATCAAAATTTGACTCCTTTTTCTCTGTTTTGTGAGAGCTCAAAAACCAGTAAATTGCACACATTCAAATGCATAAAAAATGCTCCAAAATCAGTGTAGGGCTTTTACATGAGTTGCCAATACATTCTTTTTTGTCACAAACATGTGTCTTTGCCAGATTTGCATCTATTTCCACCATACATCACCGCTTCCAAGCTTCAATGGAAAGCTTTCAAAAACCAAAATTTTTTCTTTGCTTTGGGCAATCCTAATTTGCTTTATTTTTTCCGGAATCACCTGCAATCTGCTCAAGGATGTTTAGTAGACTCTACCCGGTAGGCCAAGCTCTCAGATCTGATAGAAATTGGTGTGCTCCAAGCTTCACAGCATCAATGGCAAGCTTCACAGCTTTTCTTCACAGCTTCTTCTCCCTCTTCTCTCACTCACTCATAAACCCTAATAGAGAGCACCAGGCTCTGATACCATGTTAAAAAATAAGTAGAGGGAGAGGAGACACACACACACAGGAGAAAACCCTAATGTATATTACAAACCCTAACCATAGAGGGAAGCCATCTCTCTTCTCACACAATACATAAAGCCATAATCCATAATACACACAACACTCTATGAGTTGTGTCCACACACATCTAACCCTAGCTAATGTCCACACACTATGACCAGCTGGACGCGGTCATTTTATGTCTCACACATGTTCCTACCTAACATGCTAGCACATAGCATAGCTGGCACACACTGACATCGAGCTTGAATCTCAACAGCTATGAGCACTATGAATTTACTGTCATGCCATTTGGATTGACAAATGCGCCAGCTACATTCAATCGCCTAATTCAAGACATTCTTGGAGAATACTTGGATGATTTTTTTCTTGTTTTCTTTGATGATATTTTGATTTACTCAAAGAATGCAACTGACCACATGAAGCTCACGTTCGTAAAGTTCTTGAGATTCTAAGGAAGCACCAACTCTTTGCAAAAAAGAGCAAATGCACTTCCTCTGTTGACCATGTTGAATACTTGGGCTTTGTGGTATCCAAAAATGGAATTGCTCTAGATTCTCCAAAAGTCCAAGCAGTCATAGATTGGCATGAACCAAAGACAGTGAAAGAAGTTAGGGGATTCTTCGAATTAACTCGTGGTATAGAATTTTTATACCTAGGTATGCTCTCATATCTTCCCCCTGACTAATCTTCTCAAGAAGAATATCCCGTTTCAATGGTTTGCGAGGTGTCAGAGCGCTTTTGATAAGCTGAAGACTGCCTTGGTTAACCAATCCCATTTTAAAGTTGCCAAATTTCTCTCTACCACCCTTTGAGGTAGTAACTGATGCCAGTGGTTTTGCCCTGGGAGGTGCACTCATGCAGGAAGGTCATGCAGTGGCCTATGAATCCCAAAAACTCAGAACGCATGAGAGAAATTAGACTGTCGACGACCTGGAGCTACTTTCAGTAGTCTATGCCTTAAAGTTATGGAGACATTACCTACTAGGTCAAAGATTCACTTTAATAAGACAGATCATCAGAGCTTAAAGTGGATCTTCACTCAGAAGTATCTCAACATGCACCAAAGAAGGTGGATGCAGACCCTGCAAGAATTTGATTTTGAAATCAAGTACCATGCCCAGGCAAAGAAAATGTGAGCAGATGCCCTCACCAAAAAAGCCAAATTTCTTGAAATCACAGTGGTGTCAAGTCCATTGATTAATGAAGTAAGAGAGAAGATCATGCAAGATAGATTCTTTGGCCCTATTGCTACCCTACTTATGCAAGAAAGCAAAACTCCTGAGGAGTTGAACCGAGTTCAAGGATAGAGCTTGGATGAAGGAATTTTGTATTATAATAGCAGGCTATGCATTCCCAAAATGATGAGGGAACTAAGGGTCAAATTCTGAATGAAGCCCATGGTAGCCTTATAGCAAGACATCTAGGTTTTATCAAGATCTACATGTCTGTAAAGAAAAGCTTATTTTGGCTTGGACTAAAAAAGGATGTACTTAATCATGTACGTCAATGCCTGATATGTCAGAAAGTCAAAGCAAAGAGAGTAAAAATGCTTGGAAAGTTACATTCATTAGACATCTCCTAGATGAAGTGGGAATGTATCAGTATGGATTTTATTACTAGACTACCTTTAGTGCAATCAGGTTACAACTCCATCTTTGTGGTAGTTGACAGACTAACCAAAGCTGCCCATCTGATTCCAGTAAAAGAAACCTACATTGCAGTGGATGTGGCCAGAGTGTTCCTCAAGGAAATCTTCAGATTGCATGGCCTACATAGGAGAATAGTAAGTGATCGAGATCCCAAATTCACGTCAAGATTCTGGACTGCATTCTTCGAAGCAGTAGAAACTTTCTTGGATCTCAGCACAGCTTACCACCTCAAGATCGATGGTCAAATAGAAAGGGTAAACTAAGTAATCGAAGATATACTTCAGTCGTCATGCTGTGTGGCAGGAACCCAGGAAGTGGCTAAGCTATTTGCACCTAGTTGAATTCACCTACAATGCTTCTTATCACTGACGTATTGGGATGAGTTCTTTCAAAGCTCTATATGGACATGACTGCCTAACACCATTAACTTGGTCCGGCCCATTAATTAGGGTTGAGATGTCCAGATAGATGCTTGACGACATGGAGCAGCAGATACAGTCAATCCGCATGATATAAAAGTTGCCCAGGATAGACAAAAGCAATATGCAGATAAGAAGAGGTTAGATGGAAAATTTGAAGAAGCAGATATGGTCTTCATTGGAGTACAGCCCAAAAGAAGTTCTCTATCTCTTGGGAAGTACAAGAAGTTATCGCCCAGATACTGTGGGCCAAAGTAGGTGACAGCCTATGAACTTCTTCTGCCTCCTCATCTCAAAGTACACAATGTATTTCATGTTGCCTTGAGCGTTCAAAACCATTGATGAGATTTTCCTTCTAGGGTTAGTGAGAAGGCAGGAATCATGGTTACATCACTTACTGGCCCGCAGGTTTCATATCTAGACTCAAAGATCTCTACAAGTTGAATTGGATCCCCATCCTTAGAGAAATTCTGTTTGAGCATTGAAATGATGTGTTGCTTTATTTGGGATGGTCTTGATTCTAGAGCAGTGCCTAATTCCTTGACCATTCCACGGCCCATCTCCACAGCCATATTCAACAAATTTGTCCTTCTGGCCACATTAAGATCTATATTTGGATTTTCCCTTGGTCTTTGAGGAGCTACTCCCTCCCTACCTAGACCTCGTCCTCTTCCAACATTGGCTCTTCTAGACATTTTTGGTCTATAGCACGGTCCGGCCACTTCATTCTCAATTGGCTCATCATTAGCAACCTTTGTATGCCTTTGTAGAATCAAGAGATCCATGTCCTGTAAGAACATGGGATGATTGATCATTTGCTCGATGTCTTTCTTGGTGTACACTTCTACTTCACCTGTTTCCCTTGGTAGATTATCCGCTTCATCTTGGATTACAAACCCTTCTTCTGCTCTTGGCTCTTCACTAATGGGCTCTAAGTTTGGAGTCTCTCTCTCGCTCCTGCCCCATGACCATTTCTAGCTCTTTGTCACACGTGATTGAAATAGGTTCACATTTCCCATCTCCTTTTGTTCGTCCCTAGCCCTTCAAGTAAGTACTGGCATGTCATTGTTGCTGGTATTATGGAAAATCTTTTATTTATCAAATGATGAATTCCACATTTAGTGCAAGTAAGTATTGGCATGTCATTGGGTGTTGTAGTCAATTGTTGAGGTTGATGCATATGAACCACATTCTTGTTATGACATTCAGTGATTGGATGTGGTCCACAGCAACCAAAGTAGTGGTCCTCTCCTCATATTTGCATTTATGTATTTACCTTTCCACTATACCATGGTTTGAAACATAGGTACTGGCATGTTATTTTATAAGACATAAAATTCTAGTGCAATCTCCGCAGCTTCCTCATAGTACTCACCTGATTTCTACTTCACACACCATATCCAAATCCTCTAATGGCTCCTCAATTTGGTCGATTTAAGCCTGGTTGTGGTGGTAGAACACGTGGCGGCAGAGGTGAAGTGTCCTATACTTGAAACATCCCCCTAGGTAAATAGGAAGGGTTTGGCTGTCTTGCAGCTACAGTGATTTGCATAGGTGGTGTTGGTAAGGCCAGTGGCGCTCTAGGTGTTGGCAGCTATGCTACGATTTGGAACCTTCGATTTCTACACATGGAGATGTCATGATTCCCTAATTTTATACAATGTGCATAATAAAGTAATGGCTTTGCTCTTAACTGTGGGCATTCACTAGCAGTGTGATTCAATCTGCACATAGAACACCACACCAAATCTCTACGAGGGTAAAGATGGGTATGCCCTTGCCTAGATGTTTCTCTTCCATTCTTCATCTTCAATTTTTCTAGTATGGCATTATTGCGTTTATCCATAGTCATGTTCCCAAACTTGCTTGCTCTGAGTTCCAATCTCTTGGTGACTCAAAACTCACAAAGTCGTTGCTATGCCGAAGATACTTTGACATCTTCTAGCTGTGGTAATTCTAGCATATTGTCTTCATATTCAATTGCCAACTTACAACATGCATCTAGAGTATCCGGTCAAGGTAATACTAGATAATCATGTATCTTGTGGTCTTAGACTCCTCTCCGGAAGCATGGCAATAGCTGATCATCAGATAGCCTCTGTCGTAGTTTGCATCTTGTATTTAAGTGCTTTATCCGGGACACATATTCTCGCATCGACTCAATTTCTTTCTATTTGGATGTTATGTAACTGTGCCATAGGTCTCCATCTATCGCCACTTCTGGCAAAGCTTGACATAAACACATTCTTGAGCCGTGTGAAATTAATCTTATCTTTTCACTTGAGAGTTTAGAACCATTGATGAGGTTTTCCTTCTAGGGTCAGTGAGAAGGCATGAATCATGGTTACATCACTTACTGGCCCACAGGTTTCACATGTGGACTTAAAGATCTCTACATGTTGAATCGGATCCCCATCTCCATAGAACTTTTGTATTAGATTTGAAATGATGTGTGGCTTCATTTGGGATGGTCTGGATTCTAGAGCAGTGCCTAGTTCCTTGACCATTCCTCAGCCCATTTCCACAGCCATATTCAACAAATCTATTGTGGCCGCATTAAGATCTATATTTGGATCCTCCCTTGGTCTTTGAGGAGCTAACCTCTCGTCCTCTTCCAACATTGGCTCTTCTAGGCATTTTTAGTCTATAGGATGAACTAGCCACTTCATTATAGATTGGCTCATCATCATTAGCAGCCTTTGTACGCCTTTGTAGAATCAAGAGCTCCATGTCTTGTAAGAACATGGGATGATTGATCATTTGCTCGATGTGTTTCTTGGTGTACAATTCTAATTCACCTGTTTCCCTCGGTACATTATCCCCTTCATCTTGGGTTACAAACCCTTCCTCTGCTCTTAACTCTTCACTAATGGGCTCTAAGTCTAGAATCTCTCCGTCACTCCTTCCCATGACCATTTTCGGCTCTTTGCCATGTGATTGAAATAGGTTCACATTTTCCTTATCCTTTTGTTTGGCCCTAATCCTTCGAGTATCGAGATCTTATCTCCTTAAGCTCAATTCTTGTAGGTTGTCATTCTACTTCAATCATTTTTAGATCTAATTCTATCTCCTCTGAGGTTGGGAAGAATACTTGACCTGTGTTGGTGGCTGCGCTTTCCAAGTCTCTTCTCATTCAGGGGATGCCAGTGTTAGACATCCTAGAATTTGAAGGTTGGATTTGTAATTCTTGCCTTGGACCAAGTCCAATGTTGGTTAATGGACTCATGCTCGCATATTGCGCTTCCTCATTGTTGCTGGTTTGGAGACTAAAAAATCCCTGGGCTATATCAATGATACCACTAAATTTGATAGGGGAGGGTGGTTTCTCTTCTTCCCCAAACCTAGAGAATCATAACCCTTCTTCCATGGATTCTTCACTACTAGTCTTGACGGTGGTTAGATTCCTTAAGACACTCAATTGAGTGCTCATTGAGTTGCCTTAACCAACACTCTTTTGATAGGAAGATCCTGGGTGATTTGATGCACTATCATCGGGAGTGAGGTCGTCTCCGATGAGCTTTTAGACCTCAAGTGCATGTGAATATGATTTGATAAGCTAATTTGCTACCTCAATTGAATTTTGGTAAGATACTATCGATTTGTTTTCTGAGGCCATGAGAATGCAAATAACAGTTCATGGGCATGAGAAGTCAGAGAACCATTCACGTCGTGAACTAATTTCTATACTTTCACGTGCTCCAAATTTCACTTCGAACTAAAAAATCAGTGTTACCTTGTGATAATTTTTATTGGTCTGAAGCACTTTCCTAACCTTATTCTGACAATACTAGGTTCGTGAGCTAGATCTGGTTAAGTCCTCAAATTGCAGATATAGTTCACGTCGTGAAGTGGAAACCGTTCACGTCATGAATTCCTATGTAGTTCATGCCATGAGATGTTCATGCCAGGAAATATAAATCTTTCACGTCGTGAACTATATAATGTTTCATGTCGTGAAGCATTTCCTGCTAGTTCACGGATTAAAATTTTTGTTAGACCCATGGTGTCAGGATAAGACGACCTATTTTTTGCAAGGTAATCCCATGAATTGTGAAAAGATGCAGGAGGGGAGAAGAGAGCTTAAGCTCTTGCAAGCACACACACACTCACAAAAACCTAAAAGAGAACACACAAGGTGAGAGGCTGAAAATCTTCTTCTTCTTCACACAACACTCAACACACCATATACAAAGATAAGAGTACACCCTATGAAAAGGTAGTCAACCAAATACATACTAGGGTTCTCTATAGTGTGAACCCACCTAAATGAGCTGGCACTATAACTATGCCAGTCTCTCGAATGGTTGTCACATAGCCTATCATCCCACTTGCTGCATATCACCCATGATCTCACCAACCATGCCAGTGGTGTAAGTGTGGGGCCTATTCCCCAGGCGGGTCATCAATGTCCACCGCCATGCTAGATGAGCTCGATATCTCAACACTCCCCCTCGAGCTCAACTCCATCTCATGTACACCAAGCGAAGCCGTGAATCTGTGGAGCTTCTCTGTACCCAATGCTTTGGTGAAGATGTCAGCAACCTGATCCTGTGTGCTGACATAAACAAGGTCATCGTCTCTCTTGCCAAAACCTTCTCTCTGACAAAATGGTAGTGGACCTCTATATGCTTTGTGCGAGCATGAAAAACTGGGTTCTTGGCCAACTGTATACTGCTAATGTTGTCACAGAAAATGATAACTTGTCTATCCCCCCACTGATAGACCCAAATTTGCAAAAGTAGCTTTCTCAACCAAGCTACCTCACATGCTGTCTGTACTCGGCCTCTATACTGGATAGAGCACCCGTAGGCTGCTTCTTGCTACTCCAAGTCACAGCAGTACTCCCCAAAGAAAACATGAAGCCACTAGTAGATCTTCTATCTGAGATACTATCAGCCCAATCAGCATCTGTGTACCCATGTACACATATCTCTATCCCAGTTTCATAAAATAGTCCACAATGCAAAGTAGACCTCACATATCTCAGTATGTGTCTCAATGCATCCAAATGCAGCTTCCGAGAAACCTGCATAAACTGACTCACAAACCCAATAACATAGCTCAAATCCGGCCTGGTGATCATCATGTAGATCAAGCTTCCTACTATGTGCCTATACAAAGTAGGATCCTCCAAAATATCTCTTGAATCTGTACTCAGCTTGCCATTCTGATCCAATGGCACTAAGATAGGCTTACAGCCTGTCATACCATACTTGGACAATATGTCTTGGGTTCCTTGGCCCACAGAAGGAGATGGGAAATCCTTGAGCTGGTGCCCAAGTCCCTGACATCCGAAGCATCTATTCTCGCTTCGAAGGTCTTCCCTTTGCATTCTGGAGAGAGCCGGAGTTCTTGAGAATGTACTTAAGGGGAAAAGACTTCCTGTATTTCTGAAGCTTCCATCTCCACATTTTGGTTAGGACCTTGGAGGCGAAAAGTTGGAAGAACTTCTCGGTGTCTGAAATCTCTTGAAGGATGAGGAAGCTGGCTTTGGCGGAACTTTTACGATGAAGGCTTTGGCAAAGTCCTTTGCCATTCTGACAGCTTCTGCCATGGACACTGGCTTTGCATTTTTGACCAGTGTATCCAAGGGTTCATTCATTCCCCGAATGAACCTGGCCATGAGTTGCTCTTCATCTAGAGGTGGTGAATATTTGAGTAGAAGAGCAAAGGCCTGGTGATATTCCTCGATGGTTTTGCTCCCCTGCTTTAGCTCTAAAAATTCGTTCATTTTGGTTTCCAAAAATCCAGGGGGACAAAATCTCTTTCTCAAATAGGTTTTAAGGTTGGTCCAGGACTGAGTATTTCGGTCCAGACGGTTGGTGTCACCACAGTGGTTCCTCCATGTCACCTGGCTGTTTCCACTATTTTTAGCCTGGCAAGAGCCATCCACTCATTGTAGCCTGTGATGTCAAAATATTCTTCCATGGCTTCCACCCATTTCTCCACAGCCTCGCCCAGGTTCTCCCCTTCTCCTTTGAAGGGTCCTGGGGCTGAGTCCTATGAAGAGCCTTGCGAACATCAGGGTCAAGCTCATCATCTTCAGAGAGAGGGTCTGGCTGGCGGCCATGGTTTCCTCGTCTCATGATTCTGCCAAAAATTATATATTATTAAATTTTTATTTTGATATCGTCCACGAGATCCTAAGACTTAAGAGGTTCGAAAAATAATTTCTTAAACAAGACAATGGATCTTATTGGAGATGTATGACATATGTCTGATAACAAATTTTTCTTTAAGAGTTCATCCATAAACAATCATTTATACAATAGGAAATTTTTCTCCATAAAACATTTCTTTATTTATATAAAAGTTGCAATATGTACATAGAGCAGCTCGGCTCCAGAATTCAAAATCTCCTCGGGAGACGCATAAGACGACGGTACTGGGCCATAGCCATGCCCTGATACAAACGTTCACTTACTAACAAGGGAGCTATTATCTTCTCCTTATTAGGAATAAAGCAACTAAGGAGTCTGTAGACTTGGCATGAAAGTCTGAAATTCCAAGGTGTTGAATGATATAGAATGACACCACGCACCATTTTCAGCTTTAACAGAATCATTGCCAATGAGAGGTTCTGCCTCAGCATTGCACGCCGGTTGCAAGAGGCGTGGACATACTGCCCTGCAAACCATTTATGCTGTCGTCTCTCCGCTGGGTCAGGAAAATATAAATCCTCGAAATGGTGTGCGAGTCTTGCTCGGCTTGTTCGAGTTGAAGCGGAAGAGATGAGATGCTCGAAGGCGAATGCAGTCATATCTTAAGACTGGGTGAGGTCGGTAATACCAGATAAATAGGGAACTTCCATCTATAAAAATAATTTCTTTGATTAAAAATTCTTCATTAAAGAAGCTTTACGGAATGAAAATACATTATGAAAAATGTTTTTCCTGAGTTTTTATTATCAATTTCTGATAAGAATTTGTTTATTCTTATTAGCTTTTAACAATGCTCTGATGCTAGCTATGAGGTCCCTACCTGCCCGCTCCGGCGGGGGGGCTCCTGCCCTGGTGGCAGAAGCAGCGTCAGCCTCCCGTGTGGGGTGGGGATCTTGTACACTCGGGGCCTTGCCCGCAGATATTCGGGATGAGAGGCTAGCCCGGGGGCAGGCTCGGAAGACTCCCCTCGCCTAGAAGACGAGCGATTCCGCCAGAAAGGTGAAAAATCTTTTAACTAGGAGATTACTCTAACGAGTCAAGTCTTGACTAAATTAAACTGATCTGACCAAACTTGAAGTCACATGGTCATATCAAGAAAAGACTTGCACTTTGTCCATGGAATCACCGCTTTTTTCCTCATTTTCGAGGCACAGCCGATGATCCCTTTCCATAGAACAAGATCTTCTCAGGATTCAAACTGATTAACATAGCTAATCGTATCTAGTTGTTTCTCAGGAATCCTCCGATCTAGTCCATCCGGCCCATGGGTTAGCCAACCACCCATCGACCCCACTGAATTGGTGGGATTCTTTTATAAAAATTTGATTGGGTTTTTGCCCGGGTAGTACCGAGGAAAAGAGTTCCCAGGCCCCCTAGCCGGCGATTGATACAAAAATCAAATAGGCATACCACATACACACCCAATATGAAACTGCCATTTATAGCAGATTCGACTGGCTTTAAGGCAATCCTTGAATAAAATCATAATATTTTCGATCATCATTTTCCAAAATTCTAAGTCCATTGTATCACAAAAATGCATCATCTGAACTCTCCGTTGAAGACCAACTGGCCAACCAACAAGATCCAGTATCAAATTTTTGTTCCCAAAAACCTTTCCTTTTTATCCATCAGATATCTTCCTCAACATACGCCTGGGTGTCCTAGCAACCGTGAGCCCGTGCATCGCCTGGTCAGAACCCTCTAGGATCCTCCTTAGGTATCCTAGCACTTCACTTAGGGGACTGCTTGGTCGGCCCTCGCCCATCGTACCGAAAGTGCACCATTTTAGCCGTACCGAGGCTGGTCAAGACCTCGACAAGCTTTGCCGTGGGCGACGTCCCTTGACGACTCCCCGCTAGTTGTTCCAAACGAACCTCCTTTAAAAAAAACATAAGCCAAATGCTTCCTCCAGCATTCTGGCGTAAAACAGTGCTTTGAATAAAAAACAGAGTTTCCAATGCAAGTGAGATTCCAGTTTGAGATTGGTTCCAAAGACGCTTTTTCCAATAATTCCCAATTTCATAATGATGATCCTTGATCTCTCATGAGGTAATCTATCCATTTATCCAACTAGATTCTTGGTGAGATTGGTCAGGGAAAAACTAGATTAGTTCTGGTAGTCTATTCTTTGGATTTAGTAAAGAAAAAAAGAAAGAGATTTAAATGCACATCATGCATGAAGCGAGCCTTTGAGGTATGATTACTTTGTCCTATAGGGGCTATGGTTATTTTATGAGTGCAAAGTTCAAACTATATAAAAAACCCGCCATCGTTGCTAGTCTCTTTACAACCATTGAATGATTAACACGCAACATTTTTTTTAATTATAGGAGTCAATGGTAAGTTAGATCTAAGGTTAAAAGCTGGGACAAGTAACTTCTTGATTAAGGCGAGGAAGACGTTTCTGCTCTATTGAAGGTTTCGAGAAAATCTTCACTTTCATGATTTCAAATGATTAATAAAAAGTGTGACTTCCACTCTACGACACTTTTTAACCCACCCAGGGAAAAATATGGCTGTTAATATATAATAGCCTTTTCTTTGAATTCTTTTTTTATTAAAAATATGGCATCTTGAAAACCAATATTATTATGTCGCCCATTTCCCGCCCCCCTTAAAAAAAAAGTGCACATTTCTTTTCCCCCAAATTTGTCATTCTTTTGTAGACATAAAATGACAAATTATCATGTGTTGTCGGGTCAACTTTTGTATTACTACATTAAGTCTAACACTAGCCAATTCTATCGGACACCCACACCTTGTCATGATTAGCTCATCTAGAGATTTAATCATTGAATTGGCTTTATTTTCCCTCAAAGCTTTGGCTTCTACCCACTTGGTACAATAATCCATGGTACTGAAATATACTTGTTTTCCAGTCTAATGAGAGAAAGAGGTCTCAATAGCTCAACAAAATCCAAATCCCATTTTTGAAAGGTTTCCAAAGGCAATACATACAGGAGGCATCCGATCTACCACATTTGGCTAGCCCAGTCTTTGACAAACGTCACACTCACGAGAAAACTTCCAAGTATCCTTTAACACCATGGACCACCATAATCATGCTTGAAAGTTCTTCTGGCCTATAACTAGCAGTCCAATAAAATAGGGTACTCTTGAGAAGGTTAGTCAAGGGGGATGCTATCTGAGCATACGTGGATATAAAGATTCGATACCACACCCGGTTAATCCTAAGAATCCTCTGACTTCTTTCATTGTCTTAGGCTCTGGCCAATCTACGACTGCTTGGATTTTAGTGGGGTTAGGAGAAATCCCATCCTTAGATACTATAAATCCCAAGTATTCAATATAGTCAGCACAGAGAAAGCTCACTTGTTCTTCTTTGTAAAGAGTTATTGCTTCCTTAGGATCTCCAGGACCATTAGGAAAATTTTGGACTCAAAAGAGGGCTGTTTCAATAACAATATAATAATAGACACATAGATTGAGTGACATGAAATCTACCAATGATATTCACCGGTGGTGGGACCTCTGTACAAACCCACCTAAAATGTGAGGAAACTCTTATCTTCATGAAATATTAAAAAAACCATCACCTTGTCTTAAAATATTTTAAACCGTTTTTTTGTCAACACCTAACACAATAAAATAATGTTTTCCACATTCTTGTGTTAGACGTGGAGCACTAAAAAATTCTTTCCACCACCCCTAGAACTAATGATTTTGAATGCTTGGAATAGATAGATACACAATCTCCTGGTTATTCCCTCAACTTGGTTCCACTTTTGAAACTCGAAACATCTTTGGCCCAAAAGAACACACCGTCCCTCATTTCTTCTTCCCTCCTTGATCCACAAAAGTGGTTAGCTCATTCATCCACTTTCTGCTACTTCTTCTTTCTCATACGTTTGTTAATCTCTCATGGCACCCGAAAGTGGACTGAAACGAGCAAGGAGCAGTATCTCATCTATTGTGTTGTATAACATAAAAGACGAGAATGAAGAATGGATTCCCCAAGTATACAGGAAGTACTCTTAGGTCACTATGCAGCCAGGAAAACGTGGCCACTACCGAGTGAAGGGAAAGGCATCTGAAGACTTGGCCAAACATTGGAAAGGAAGGATCCTTGACTTCAAGATGGCACTAGGAGGGAAAATTATCAAAGAAGTGTTGATCCAACATGTATTCATGCAAAAAGAGATAAACGTGGGACCATTGGAAGGACTTCCAAGACACAGACCACATTGTAAGTGCTTGTGTTTTGTATTCCAATGTTGCAAATAAGGTGATTGATATACATTTTTCTGCCTTGCTCAGATTTGTACCCATCCAATCTTCAGGAGTGGGAGCCTGCACAATGCTTTGACGGGATTCTTGAATGTCGTACATGGTGAGGTGGAGGAACTTCAATATGAAGGTCGTGCACCAAGTGATCTCGCAAGAATTAGAACATATTTCTATGACTCATTTTATACCTTGCCCACTCAATCGAGTCGACATGGAAAGTTGGAACGTATTCCTTTGCCTGCACTTGATAGTCCCGAGTGGCCATTGCTTGATACAAAAGTGATAGAGTCATACAAGACCAAAATGTTTAATGATATTAAATGTGCTATGAAGCCTAGAATTGGTGCAAGAAATGTCCACTTAAGTTTGTTTGTTCCAATTGCATGCTTTGTTGATTTATTTTCTGATTGTAAACAATTGAGAAAAACTAGAACAACTTTTATGTGCAAAGATATAGATGAAGCCTGGCTTGATCATTTGTTTGACAAAGGTTGGAGAGTGAAATCATCAAAGGGAGATGATTTGATCGAATGTCGATTGAACACCTCCGACATTGCATTTTGGTGAGTGTTATAACATTCAAATGTTTTTTTGTGAAACAGTTACAAAGCTTATTTGATTATACTCGAGAAATTATCCTAATGATATTTTGGAATCAGATACTATATTGCCAGGCAACATCTGTGCATGTCATTTACTTATAGAAGGTGGCGATGGATAAACAACAACTGGGAGAGCATGGACCAAGATACAAGAGATGGCAGTCACTCTTGCTTGATAGATATAGTTATGATTCGACAGGGTCACCCATCATTGACATTGGAAGTGGAAGAGAATTGGACTCTCCAATATGTTAGGAAGGAATTAGAAGTAGCTATTCATAATCCTCCATATCAATTTTTCTTCAAGCTCGATGGTCGAAAGGTAAATAGAAGAAGAGAGCATCAGATCATTTGTGAAGATGTTGCAGTCCCACATGAATTGGAGGCACTAGAGATATATGATGTGACCATGTATATGTATATGGTGACAATGTATTTTCCATATGCAATAAACTTATCTATTCAGAACATTGCTTTTATAATGCTTTATTGTTTAAAACAATGTATTGAAGGCAAAAATTTCCCAATCAAATTTTTATGTACACAAAAAGGCCTAAAGTAAGAAAACAAGCAGTGAAGGAACACAGTAGCAAATTTGATCCTCTCTGATTTTCAAATTAAAAGTGCATTTACAATTGATTTTCTCTCTCCAATAACACTAAATATGTGCAAAAAATATAAATGTACATGTGTACTTGCATATTTACAAACAGCACATTACAGAGTGGAGTACATTTGTTGGAAGAAGCAATCCAACAACACATCCATAAGGAAAAAACTATTTATTACTAGAACCCATAGGACTGGGCTTTAGGATGGAGCCATGGCTCTTCTCCCAAGTACGGAGTCCATGTAAGAGGCTCAGGGGGGCCTATCCCCTCTCGTGGATTGGGCGGGATGAAGTCCACTGGGCCGTCTGGAGGTATTACTTCTCCGACCTCGATCATTTTTGCAATCATTTCCTCCCTAAATGTTTGGACGTCTAGGTCCATGTAACGAGACATGGATGGAAACTGCCATCACAGTTCATCAAGGCATAAGATCAACATGCCAATATACAAGAAGATAAACAAGAGTATGCATGCGTATGGGAGCTGAAAAATGCTTACATCCTCTGAAGGGAGTTGAAAAATGCTCCATAGCAGCAACAATGCATTCAGATCAACCCTCCACCCACAACTATAACCATCATCTTGTTTGGGCACACTAACCCTTCGAATGGTCGCTCGCTCCAGGGTGTCGATGTCCATGCTCAGGCTCTCATAAGCGGCCATTAGTTTCCTGACACCACTGTAAACAAAGGCCAATCAATATCCTGATCAATCCGAACTTCTAACTTAAACAATAATATGTATCATAATGATTTTAACTTACAGCAAAACATCGCCATGGACACCAGATGTCGAATTTGCAAGGTAAATAACATTGTCTTGCACATCGACTAGAACAAGACTCCAATGGGCACTGCATCACATCCAAATAGATTTCTATTAGTTTCAAGCGAGATGAAAAACAAAATGCCTCCTCGCATTGTGGTGAATTGATTCGTTGCTGTGAAGCGAGAGCACGTGCCAAAGGAAGCACTATATAACTCGTGTATGGTGATTCGTATAAACATCATGCAAGAGAGATACAGAGACAAACTCACTTTTCATGATATGCCAAAAAAATTACTCGAGTATCGTCCAGCTAGACCTCCCGAAACCAGTTCAGCACATCAAGATAGGGAACTAACTCTACTAGCAAAAGTGTTGACACTAGCGAATCAATCTGGAACACCCGATGCCGTACATCCTTGGGCGATTGCGAAATAACAAAACTTCACAAGAAAACATATCAAGAGTTAGGCATAAACTTTTAAGAGCCAAGAATGAAAAATTATGGGAGGATAGAGAAAAGAGTATACCTTAAAACACATCTGAGCACTTTGTCGTTGACTTCAGTTCTAGGATCAAACAAAATGTTTATCTCCTCAGCATGAATCGAGAAATAACATCTTTGCCCTCTAATATGATAGGGTACATAGAACTCCGGCAAAAAAAATTGAAGCGCCTCCCAATTCATAGCGTGGAGTGCGCGAACATTTTCTCTTTTTGTTTGCAATGCAAGCATTGCCACATGATGTTCCCTTTGAGCGCTTGTCCGAAAATTTGCCCGAGTCTCATGTTCATATTCTGGAACTCCCTCCGTCACCTCTTCAATTCTCACTTTTTGAATGGGACGGACATCCAGAATTTGCACCGTTCGTGCATCAGTAAATGTAACTGGCCTAAGTAACTTATCATATCTAAAACGAAGGGCTACTAGGCGGAAAAAATCTTTGTTCATCACTGTGACCCTGTGTGCATGGGCCGCAAGAACGTAACTATAAAAAAAAAATCAATCATCCAATCCTCTGAGCCCTCCTTCAAGCAAAACAGTGCCGATGCCTTCCACCTAAACAAAATTCCATTTCGCTCGCAAATTCTCCTAACAAGCCTCTGGAAAGGTAATCTTGGAATAGCAGTAGTCGGGTGCTTCATAAATCGTGTGATTTCTCACCGCACTGATGAATGCTCTGCGAAACGCCTTTGTCTAGGCTGCAGTTTGGATAATCAGAAAGGACTGCTTGATTTTCTCGATCTTGAGGCATTCAGAGTGTCCATCTTCCTCCCATTAGTAGATGAGGGACCTGCATTGTCCTTGGGTCTAGCTGTATGCCTTACACGAGCCATCTGAAAACGTAATCAAGTGCAAAAAACTTAGCTATTCACAGTAGTACATGATTAACAATTCACCATAACGCGAGAGAGGGTGGCCAAGAAAGTAATATGCACTACCTCGCATTATGTTGAGTCCATTCACCATAACGCAAGATGAAGGGCCACTGAAAGCACAATAATCCTCCTCGCATTATGGTGAATTAATTGACACCAATGTGAGGAGGATTATCGTGAATCCTTTGCCCTTTGATCTTGCGTTATAGTGAATTGATTCACCATAACATGAGACTAAGGGCCAGTCAAAGCAAAACAATCCTCCTCGCGTTATAGTGAATCGATTTACTACAACGGGAGGAGGATTATCGCGAATCTCTTACCATTCCATCTTGCATTTTGGTGATTCGATTCACCATAACACATGGATCCGTATTGAGATTCTAATGGCCCGTCGTCTGCTTTAAGGTGAATCAAACCACCATAAAGCAAGATTCAATGGCAGAGGGCAAACAGTCAAAGAAAAAACAGAACAATCAAGGAATATACAAAAAACTCACAAAACAATCAAGTAATATACAAAAACTCACATTTCATGCATGGGAATGGATGGAGACTATCGTGTAGGAGGTGGAATATTGGTTTAGTAGTGTGGGGGTAGTTGGAAGTTGGAAGGAGGCAAACAGGAGGACGGACAAGGAAAAATCGATAAGAGGACGAAAAGGTGGCATGATTAACGGCTTTGATTAGTCTTTAGAGTGAACACACGTGCTAGGTACATGGCGGGCTACCACGTGGCATTCTTGGAATGGCGGGTGAAAAGGTAGCGCTGATGTGTCGCATAGCATTAAAAACAGTTGTTAATTGCCTCTCTTGCTTTGATTAGTCTTTATAGTGTGTACACGTGTTAGGTACATGGCGGGCTACCATGTGGCATTCATGGAATGGCGGGTGAAAACACGGTGCTAACGTGTCGCATTAAAATTGGTTTTTAATTGCCTCTCTTGGATACCCATCCAGTCGTATTCTCATTTATCTCCCCACCAACGGCCTTCATCTCCATCAATGACTATCTCCTCCAACCCTCCTTCATCAATCATCCTCCTTCATCGTCCTGTATCAAACGACAAAGACAAACCTCCAACCTCCTTCATCTCCATCAAAGATAACGACAACCTCCTTCATCTCCATCTCCTGCGATGTTTGTATACGATTCATTTTCCTGGTATTTCTATCTCTTTTGTGCTTCCTTCTTCTTTTGTTATTTCGTTCTTTTGGTTTCATTCTTGCAGAACTCCTTGCTTTGTTTTTTCATGATAGAAATGTTATGGTGAATTGAAAACCTATGACTCCTCGCATTATGGTGAATTGACTCACCACAATGCGAGGAAGACTATTTTAATTCGTTTGGCACCTCCTCTCTCAGTATGGGTACTTGAGAAGTATCTTTATTTGTAGTTCACCACCATAACATGAGAGGCAATGCCAAAAAAGTCCTCATGTAGCGGTGAATCAATTCACCATAATGCGAGTAAAGGTCCCATACGAAGCACAATATTCCTCCTCGCATTATGGTGAATCGATTCACCATAACGCAAGAAGAGGTCCTTGATGAAGCTGCAATTTTATTTGCGTTAGGGAAAATAGATTCACTACAACAGGAGGAGGAATACCTGGCTTCCTTTGGCATCTCCTCTCGCGTTATGTTGAATCCATTTCACCACACAGAGATTTGGTGTTTAAGACCGACTGTCTCTTGATTCATTGCTTGAACTAATAATTTCCATGTCTTATCTACACCCTTGAATTTAACCATGGCACAAGTTCAGAGATTAAAGAAACACCTGCAACTCTGTTGTATGACTTCCTCTACAAATGTGGACGTCATGATTTGCACCCTTCGATTTCGTTGATGTTCAATTGCGATTTTTCTCTAGAGGATACACTTTCTAGCCATCCTGAATACTTTGAAGAGGCAAAGCAAGAGTTTGATGAGCTCACAAATGAAGATACAGTGATGATTGATGGGAAAAACCACATTCATTTTAATCTCAAAGTGTCGCTGGAGAAAAAGCAGAGGTTAAACAGGGATTGGCACAAGGTACCATGTGATAAGAAGAGAGCTTTGCCATGTCCTTTTCACAAAAGAAAATGCCGCTTGATGGAATACTCTTATGCCTTCATATGCTTCTTGCACATGAACATGCAATTAACAGATGAAGAATGTACAGAGCCGCATGCAACAAATGAAAGTGAAGACGCGGTTTCTCGTCAGGCTAGTCCCACCATTGAGGACGTTGCTGAAGAGGAGGACACTCCTCATGTGATTGAGGAGTTCAATGTTGAAGAAGAGAGGAAGCTCAGTGTGGCGGTTAATATTGAGGTAGTGAGAGAACAAAACACTGACGTAGGCCAAATGAGCATTAGGAACTCAATGGAGTCTTCTTGGGCCCTTTTATTTGGCAGTTTAAGGGAGTCAAACCTTTTCTCTTAAGAAGAAACGTTTTCTAATTTGAAGCTTCAAAATGGCTACTTTATTCGAATTTGAATTTTGGGGAGAAAATGGAATTTAAAATCTAGCGGATAAAACCATATCATGTAATATATCTATGGAAAGCTCTTGATGCGTAGATCACGGATCTGTAATCTCCACTCAAATAGGAGCTTGTATGTAGAAGTTATGGAGGTCCAAAAATTGTAAAATCCCCCCCCCCTTTTTGGGGGAAAAAGTGTACCCTTTGACCACTCTTACACATCTCTTACAAACCCATGGTTTTTGCTTACATGGCGGGCTCCTATTTGTCAAAAAGTTAAACGTTTCCATAACCTCATGGAAAATTAAAGGGCCCAAAAAGACTCCATTGAGTTCCTAATGGTTCTCCCCATTCCAACGCCATTGCTCCCCTCCTACCAAGTAGGATATTCAGAGCATATATTGCTGACAGACATACAACATGTATTTAACTTAAGGGAGGACCATTGCATAGCTTTCATAGCCCAAAATCTGGAGGTTGATGACAATTTTGTAGATGATGTGGGATAGATAAGTACTTACTAGTGGATAGCCATGTGAAAGACATCGAGTTCCTATCAGATTACTGTAGCAACACTAAAGATGATCTATGCTGATGCCCTTAAATATGAAGGAAAAGATGCCACAGAGGAAGAGCTACACGAAGCAAGGGAAAGACTGAATATTACCAACATGGGAGAGTTTAGGGATGTGCCAAGTAAGACAGCGGAAACCGTTCCTAGTTTGAGCACTAATTTATGGCAAGACGCCTTGCTTGAAGCAGATGAGAACCAAGAGGTTATTTTCTTTTGTTGTGTTTTCATACTTTTGTTGCGGATTTGGCTTTATCAAATTTCTCCTGAATTATTTGGTGATGTTGTTTCTGGGCTAATGCTCCTTTATTTTTTTAGTTGGAAATATATGAAGACACATTCCTCAAACGTGCTTCAGGCAAGCGTATGGTGGGATTGGGCCACGATTTGACACTAGGAACATATATACATCGCCTAAAATTCTCTCAAATTGTGATATTTCATGCTAGCTTCTCCAAGGACAATGCTAGTTTTCCTCTGATGGTGATAAAGACTCTATCCAGGTATTTAGGTGGCTATCACTTAAGGCTGAATGCAAACAAGGCAATACTTCTGGAGCGGCAAGCAGCTGTTCAAATTTTTGGGGAGGGACCAGGAGTATATTCATTGAGATGTAAATATTATTTAACATATGCTGCTTACGGCTTGGCATGTGGAATCACAGATCCTAATCTGTTGAGTGATTGTAGGAAAAAGCATCTTCTTAGAACAGCTAGGCCAATGGTCCCTGTTGTGCCATTGATAGAGGATGAAAAAGATGTTGTAGAAACTTCATCAAAAAGGGCTCGGCTGGGGGATGTCTACTCCACAACAATAGATTTAGATTGTTAAGAAGTTTCTTGAAATTTCTCGATACTCTTCTTACTTACCATTAAAAACTATGAAATGTATATATATTGAAAACATTTATATGGGACATAGATGAAAGCTCTTGTTCTTTTAAAATCTTTTAAAGTTACATCATTGTTTTATGATATGTATTTCAATGATCAATTTTCTTCCACACTCTGCCCTGTCTTTGTCGTTGTCTTAGCCATTTAGCATGATTCTGCCTCCCCTGCGAGGAGACATATATTGATCGTCTCCATTCAGCCTGCATCTCTTATTGCACATGACATAGCTGATTTAGACTATTTGATCTTCACAACACGAGCCCTCACTTGAATCCACCTATACCACCACTGACATAGTTGCTTCATGGGATTACTTTTCTTCACTCCTCCTCCATGTTGAGTGGCCCTTTGTTGATAGGCACAACATGCTTTCCAATGAGATCTTTCCATGCCTTGGGTAGACCAAATCCCAAGGCTTCCACACTCTTTCGCAAAAAAGGATCCATGTGCATGCAAAATGTGCTACAAATGCTCAACAACAACAAGACATTTAGTATCGTACAATATATTTTGAACAACAATAAAAACTCAAAGCTATAGGTATTCAAGTAATAACAATGTATTGTGTCAAGTTTGTTGCACCCCATGCCTTTTCATAGCTAGTGTAGAACTCTGTCTCACAGCTGCCTCAAATTTCTCAACATCCCCATCTTCAAACCTTGCTTTTTGCAACAAAGGTGCTAGGCAATCAAGTGCCAACCACGCTTTGGCCTTTGCCACCCTTGCTTGTCCTGAAGAGCCTCGATCAGGTACAGCTGCATGAAGCTTCCTCCACACCTCAAAATCTATACCTAGGTGACCTCTCTGGGTATCATTAGATAAGAACTTTCTGGCTTTTGCACCTCCAAAACATGGTTTGCTAGGAACATTTCCTGTCTTCCCTGATCTTCTCGAGTCCTTCTCAATCTTCACTTGACCACAATGTAAACCTGCATCTGAAAGCACTTGCTCTATTTTTTTAATAGTTCTTTCACTCTCTAATGTTGGTTTCATAATCCATGCAAATTCGATGTACATGTAGACTAGTTTCTCAATTATTCTAACCAGTGCATGCAAAACACAAATATGAACTCTGATCAAAGGGATAGCAAGAATTGGATCCCAATTAGGATCCACTCTTGGAGCATCACGATTTGGGGCTTCACGCCTATTACTGATTGCATTTAGGCATTTCAATTCTCTCTCTTTTCCTCCTTTGGAGACACCTCGTTTGGCCATGCAATACAGGCAAGGATACTTGGCCATTGCTCCTTGGGAAATACCAAACATGCATTTCAAGGTTTTAAGATCTGCAGCCAAGTGCCATTCAACCTCATATTCACCATATCCTTCTCCATAAAGCTTTTCGCTGGATAGTGGAAGGAAGCTCAGTCTGGTTAAAGTACCACTTTAGAATTTTATGGGTCTTTATTGGAACCTATTAACAAGAGGCCCGTTAAATTGTCTACAACATGTAATGGATAGCAACATAATATACTTTTTTCAAAAATGGATAGCACGTCACCTCAAATGCAGGCAGCCACCAAATCTCATTTTTGGATTGTCCACTAAAGTGCCTCTCATCAGCATTACTGATACTTGCATCCAAATCTCTATTCATTAAAGTCCAGCTAACCCTTTCCAGCTTCTGTCCTTTGATCACCTCACTCTCATCAAGTTTTAAAACAAATTTCAGCCTTCCATTGCACTCATGTACACTGATGTTATAAAATTTCACCATAGCCATTTGTAATTTCCAAACATCCATAATGAAATTGTTGAACTCTGTAAGCTCTATGATTTTCTATTCCCCGCTCTTTTTAGTCATTGTCAATGTACTAGACACGTGACAAGGCTCTCCAACAAGTTTGACCATTCCCAAGTTGAGAATATTTCAAGCTTTGTTCACGTGAAATGGTTTTGGAATGGGAATTACTGTTTTTTTCCCAAGCTTAGAATTGAAACCTTCTTTAACTTTACTAAACAACATTCTATAAGACTTTGTGCTTATGCCAGCCATGTCACATATACCTTGTGCATCTGTAGGAGTGAATGCTTTACTCACCTTCTGCAAGGATTGCTTTGCTATGTCTGATCGAAGTCTTGCAAACTTAGGGTGATGTATTGCTCACTCCACGATGTCTTTTGTCAGAACTTTGCCAAATATATCAGAACCTTGCTCTTTTGGACCCACAACATCTGTGACCATCCTGAAGCAACAACAATAGCTATTTCAGTCCATCATTCATCTAACTATACCACCCCCACACCCAATCTCTCATCTCCAAAAAAGGAACTAAAGATGAAAAGTTCTCAAAGAAATTATAGATTCCAATACCTGCAAGCTTTTACACGACGCTTCCATTGGCCACCTCCAACATTGAGTTCTTCCAATGGTTTGAATTGTCTCTTGCGTAATCAAGCACCCAATGGCGTGTCTTTCAAATATTGTAATTTTTTGTTGAACTTTTCATGTTATTTTCTAAGGTGTGCATTCTCACTCTCCAAAGTGAAATTATTGATTTCTCGAACTGCCAAAATTTCATTCTTCTGTTTAATAGTGGCCTGCATCTTACGAATAGTCTACTGCAAATGATCAATCTCTTTTTGTAACCCAGAACAAACTTTTTCTTTGTCCTCATATGAAGCTTGTAAAGCTGTTGTGATCGATGCCAAGTAAAAATTCGCACCTTCAAGCACTTTTATTCTGGCATCTCTATTACTCAAATGTCTTTCAAAGATACTTTGACATTGACCAAACAATCTTTTGCAATATCCAAGCAATCCATTTTCACCCTCACACAAAAACTTAAAGAAACTTGTCAACCCAAAGAATGATGGAGATTGAGAGGAGGTTGGATCTGGTGTGAATACTACCTCCAACCATAGGTCCATATTTTTCTTTCCTTCATTTCGAAGCTCAATAATGTGGGCTTCGCATGCTGGCCTAGACGAATTTCTCTTATAGTAGGGAGCCCTTCTACTTGGAATTGGATGTCCACCTTTTTCTTCTTTTGTTTCACAGGTTCTTTAACAATACCAAAAAGCATCATGAACTCACACTTTAACCAAAAGAAACCAAAGATATTACACTTATCTCCCGTGAAGAAGATTGCTTCATTAAAACCAAAAGACAACATCACTAAATAATACCTCCTTGTCCATCAAACAAACTTGTTGGTATCCTGGATGCACCAAAATGTACACAATACTTGTAATCACAACCCTCACTTGAAAAAGGTAAGAAATGGGATTGTTGTTCATGCACAAGCAGGTATGGCGCATGAAGAACAAATTCTTTTCCATCCTTTTTCAAAACTTGCCGCCTCAGTCTCTCCTCAAACCTTGATGTATGATGAATCAATGTTCCATTGAATGTACCACGAACTTGGAGGTAGGCAGGCACTCATGAGATGGAGAGGAAGATTGTGGCGTGAGAAAGACGTGGGAGGCTATGAGCTTCCAAAATGAAAGGAATGTGAATGAGAAGAAGAGAAAATCAAAATGGAAGGATTGTGAATGAGAAGAAGAGAAAATCAAAAACTTCTCGCTAAAAACAATTCGGATTTGGAGTGGTTGTGGAGTTGGGAAGACAATGAGGGAGACAATGCAAGATGACAGGTTGCAGGGACGAAGTTTGGTTCAAGTTTGGTAAGCAAAGTTGGCTTGGTTCCATTCAAAAGTGTAATGAAGAAAGAGAGTAGTGACTTTTTTCAATAAAATAAGGCACCATAGTGGGAATAAAAAACTATACTTAAGAGGCATTGTTTTGAATTAAAAAATACCCCACATGTCAGTTAATGGAATAAAGAACTCAAAAATGATGCACCTACCCTCTAATATTATGTGGGTTTATTGGCTTGCTTTGTCCACATCACCATCCCAAGGGATCTCTTACAAGGCCCCTTTTTGAGTCCAAATTTTCCCTAATGTTTATGCACATGATTTTCATGAACATGATTTTCATGATCTGTTGCATTCTTAGAGTATACCAAGATGTCATCGAAGAAGACAACAACAAATTCATCCAAGTATTCTCTGAGAATATCCTGCATGAGGCGATTAAACGTTACTAGGGCATTTTTTAATCCGAACGGCATGACCGTAAATTCATAATGCCCATAGCGAGTATTGAAGGCTGTCTTTGGGATATCTTGATTCTTAATTTTGATATGGTAATATCCAGATTTGAGATCTATCTTTCAAAACATTTGGGCTCCGCTTAACCGATCCAAAAGTTCATCAATCCTAGGGATAGGATATTTATTTTTGATTGTGAACTGATTTAATCCTCTGTAATCAATACAAAGAGTTAATGTTCCATCTTTCCCTTTTTGAAAGAGAACGAGCGCACCCCAAGGTGAAACACTGGGTATTTTACGAATCCTTTCTCTAGCATTTGTCTTAACTCTGCTCCTTAAGTTCTATGGCTTCTGGGACCAGCATCTTGTATGCACGCTGGGCTATAGGTTGAGCTCCGGGAGTTAGCTCTATCTCATGATCTTTTTCACGAGTTGGAGGCATCTCAGTCAGCTCTTTTGGGAATACATCAGCATACTCAATTAGCCACTCTAGTTCCTTAGCCTTTGATTTTCTATCTATTGGAGTCATTTTAATGACATAGATAGCTTGCTTCTTTCTGAGTCCCTTCAGTAACTTAGAAGCTTTGACTAAGTGCAAAATTGAGGATCTAAAAATTCCAGTTCCCCTGTGAAGGTTGAGGAAAGAGATGGTTCCATATTATGACAGTGAATGTCAGCCTGATTCTTATGGAGCCAATCCATTCCAAGGATTTTGTCATAAATTCCCAAGGGTAAGACTCTCAACTAGTAGTCTGTTACATTCCCATCTAAATTAAATTGAATACGGCCTCTCTCATGGTGTGTGAAAAGAATCTTCCCATTGGCCAATTCTACTTGCATTGGTTTTCCTGTTTTTGATCTAGGAATAACTTACGCAAACATCCTGGGGAAATAAAAGAATGTGTACTGCCTGAATCAATCAAAAGCTTAAAGTGCCTACCCTTGTACTCTACTGGAGTCTGAAGGCCTGAGAACTGACGATTCTACCCTTGATGTTCAATGGCGGCATAAATTTGTCCTCTTTCTTTCCACTACATCAGCCATTATGGTAGCTCTGGCTACTGCTGGCTGGGGTGGAACTCTCTCTCTCTGGCTCCCCCAATTCTGGGAGGGGGTTCTGAGACTACTCTGCATTGAGGCTGTAGGCTGAGCTGGCACTCTTCTAGGGTTGCCCTGATTTTGGTGAGAGGGACTTTAATTAGATTGATACGAAGGAGTCGATCTCGGCATTCTAGGACCTTGGCTTCCCTAGCCCATTGACTTAGAAGGAATTGGGCAGTCCTTGAGCTGGTGCCCAAAACCATGATAGCCAAAACACCTTTTCTCACTTTGAAGCTCTTCCTTTTGCATCCTGGAAAGAGCCGGAGTTCCAGAAAATGTGCTCCGAGAAAAAGGCCTTTCCTCCATTCTGAAACTTCTCGTCTCCTGTTTTTGATTAGGACCTTGCTGTCTCTTAGGAGGCAGAAAGTTGGAAGTACTTCCTGGGGTTTGGAATCTTTTGAAGGATGAGGATGCTGGCTTTGGGTGAGACCTTGACAACAAAGGCCTTGGCGAAATCTTTCGCCATCCACACTGCTTCGGCCATAGAAACTGGCTTAGCATTCTTCACCACGGAATCCAAAGGTTTAATATATAAGTACATTAATTACAATAAGCGATAACAAAAACATATATCAATATATACCAGACATTTACAGTGATGGCATAACATATCTCTATATTTCCGCATTATTGTAAAAGCTCTCTGTGATTGTTAATGATCATTTATTAAATTATGAGCTTGCGCTTTGCACTATATGATAATCAGAAAAGATACAAAAGCACGACATATTGTTTCAATATACTGGTTGACATCTAAATGTAGCAATTTCTTCTCATCCATAGCAAGTAATTGTTGAAGTCTATCTACTTTATACTCTTCTGAGAATAATCTAGCATCGGATGCTGGATTACATCAGATGTCGAGTAATCACTTCTCATCCAAAGTAAGTAATTTTTGAAGTCTATTTGGTTTGGACTCTTTTGAGGACAATCTACCTGCCACTCGTAAACTTAGCACCACAAATTCCATGGGAGCTACTGCCTCCAGTCCATACACCATGGAAAATGACAAATTTGCCATGTTGCTAAACTTATAAGCAGTTTGAAACACCCATAGAGAGAAATACAACTTCTGATCCCGATTTGTTTGGTTGTGATTCACTACTTTCTTTAGAATTCTTTGAAATATTTTATTAGAAGACATCACGTGCCCATTGGCCTGCGTTTGCTATAGACTTCTTATGAATTATCATGTGTTGTCGGGTCAACTTTTGTATTACTACATTAAGAAAATGGCCTTCGTCTAACATTGATTCTATCGGACACCCACACCTTGTCATGACTAGCTCATCTAGAAATTTAATCACTAAATTGGCTTTATTATCCCTCGAAGCTTTGGCTTCTACCCACTTGGTACAATAATCCATGGCTACTGAAATATACTTGACGGTCTAGTGAGAGAAAGAGGTCTAAATAGCTCAACAAAATCCAAATCCCATTTTTGAAAGGTTTCCAAAGGCAATACAGGAGTGTGAGGCATCCGATCTACCACATTTGGCTAGCCCAGTCTTTGACAAACGTCACACTCACGGGAAAACTTCCAAGTATCCTTTAACACCATGGACCACCATAATCATGCTTCAAAGTTCTTCCGAACTATAACTAGCGGTCCAATGAAATAGGGTACTCTTCTTGAGAAGGTTAGTCAAGGGGGATGCTATCTAAGCATACGTGGGTATAAAGATTCGATACCACCTGCGAATCCTCTGACTTCTTTCACTGTCTTGGGCTCTGGCCACTCTATGACTGCTTGGATTTTAGTGGGGTCAGGAGAAATCCCATGCTTAGATACTAAAAATCTGTAACATACCCATTGTAAATAACAATGTACTTCCTTCAGAGTTGAAAAATATAACTTAGTTTGTCATTTTTACGATCAAAAAACTTCTATTTTTGGAAAATGAGCCATTTTTGCTTAGAAATTTGTAATTCTGAATCCAAATTTGGAATCTACGCGTAATTTTACGCTTGAAATAGTTTTTTCTGAACTAAAAACGGGCACCCGGAATGGGTTTAATTAAGCTTTTAAGTCTTTAATCTGCGAACTTCCGACCAAAAATAGTAACTATCCAGGCGTCTAATCAACGAACGGAATACGCCCCCATGGTCACGGGGCAAGGCCGGACATTTCCGTCAAAAAATATTTTTTGACCCCCCCGGACGACGGCGGGCGGCCGGCGTGGGCCCCACCACGGGCGCCGCCCGTGAAAAAAACCGACAATCCGCCCGGGACACCCAAGCGTGTACACGACCTAGACGCACCCTCCAACACACCCCTACACGTACCCCCTCCTCCCAGAACCCTCTATCCACAGCAGGTGTCGCGCTCTCTCTCTCTTGGGGACACCTCCACCCCCATGTGTCACACTTTCTCTCTCCTCGAGACACCTCCACCCCCAGGTGTCTCACGCCCACACTCTCTCCCGGACACCTACACCACCCAGGTGTCACCTTCCCGCACCCGGACGTCCACCCTCCAGCACCTATAAAAGGACCCTCCCAGCCCCCTTCTCCAGACAAGCCCCCAGCAAGCCCCTACGCGCAAGCTCTCTCTCAAGCTCTAGGACATGTCCTACACTCTTCTCCCCCCCCCCCCCCCCGCCCCCGTGTGAATAGACTTAAAGTGTGCCTCTCCTCCAACCCTTGCCTTACCCTTCCCTAGGCCTCCCTAGACGTACACTCTTCTCAAGAGCTCTCCAAGTTAAGGACACCCTCTCAATTCCCCCCCCCCCCCATATGCGGCGACTTAAACTTAGGCTAAGAGGTCGTTCCTGCCCATAAGCCCAACAAGCTTTTCATACCCCAAACGGGCTCCGTTTTCGAATCCGTTTGAACCAGTAGAATTCTCTCTTTTCTCTCCACGCTCCCAACCTCTTATATTCACCTCGTTTTCTCTCTATCCTCTTAAAACTCTAGTGCTCCTATGGCGCCGAAACGCCGTCGAATTGAAGAACCACGCGCTGCCCAAGGAGGGAATGAAGCAAATCGCGTCCCTGTAATCGACTTCGCCCCTCTTGAAGTGAATAGGCATGAAAACGATAACCAGGTTGGTCATTTAACAAGTTTAAGTAAAATTCTCTCTTATGAAGCTTAATGCAAAGATTTGAAATAATAGGAAAGGGACTAAGGTTAAACCCCTAGTATAGATGGCCTAAAGTACCTTATGGTTACTCTTAAGTAAAGTTATAGGAAAATAATCTTGCTTTTGAATCATTGTCTTTCCAAATAGTTTTTGTTAATGCGTGAATTCATTGAATAAAGGCTATGTCTCTTTTTATTGGATATACTGCTGGTTTATTGCTAACATGCAGGTACAGCTTCTCCCCCCCTTAGCTAACTCCGTGCTTGCCTGTGTAGCCGGGCGGAGGATATAGCGAGGCCGGGAGTCGGCCCAGGGAAATCCCCTCCTATGCCACTGGGAATTGGTTTTCACCACCAGGGTGATGTATATATGCTGCCTAGTTCTGTGGGTCCAGGCTAGTGCGGTGACTTAACCCCCACCTCATGAGGAGACGTCCCCTCTGAAGAGCGAGAGGGTTTGGTACAAGCGTCAGTACCTGAGGGGGTGACAGGACGGCTTGGCCCTCGTCGGCTGGCTGACGACGAGGGGAGACGGTCCGTGAGGTTTACCCAGCTTGTTGAGGCTGGAAGATCGAATTCTAGATCATCGATGTGGTTGTGGTTGTGGTTGTGACTGTGATTGGATTGTGGTTATGGTTATGGTTTGGACATGAAGTTTGGATTGGGATATCGGCCCGGTTTCAGAGTCTTTGTAAATATTTTTCACTGTAAGTATGCTCGTTGATTTCAATGTTGTGCTAAGGAAGATTTTCTTTAAGGAATCAAGTGTAATTAATTAACAAAGGAATTTGTTTTTAAGTGTTTCACAGTGTGGTAGGACTTAATTAGGAAACAATTGAACGGGTGAGTGTGTGGAAAGTGGGAGAATGGATGCCTTGACGGTACCATTCTAAGGATGAGTGGACCCGATCAGTCGGGTAGCTTTCTACTAGTCGTAACCTACGATATTTAGGGAATAGTAGAGTCACAAACAAGACTTGTTTTAGGGGACCGAGCCAGCGGCCGTGCCTCATGAATACGGGGGAAAAAGGCGTTGGCTTCCTTGAACCAAGTGTGGGTCTTGTTCCATCTCCACACATTTCGTGCTGGGGATTAGAATTTCCTTTAGGATGACTACGCTTCCCTTGCGAGATAGAGTTAGGTCCGTCCGTTTGCTCGTAACCTCGTATTTCTACGAGATCGAGGTGTCGTCAATCGGAAAATAACATGAGACTTGACCGCCTATCAAAAGGATTCCCCCTCCCTACGGGACGGGGGCCTTACAAAATCCCAAATATTTGACATGGTCTGTGAGATCCCTGTTCCCACCGAGCAACAGATTCGGGATACTAGCAGCGGAAGTAGCACTTCTCGCGCGGGATAGGGGTCCCACATTCGGAGCCTCGTCCACGGATATCCGGACAAGAGACTAATCCGTCGGTTTTTCCAAAACCGGACTCGGAAAAACTTCCCTTACCCGGAAAGCACGGGCGATTCCACCAGGATAACTTTTTACTCTAACGTAGTCAAGACCATTATTTTACTGATCAAGCTAATTCGATTGCACCTATAAAGGTACTCGTTCGGATCAAGGAAGAAACTTGCACTTGGATCATTGGAATCAATGCTTTTTTCCCCATCAAGAGGCACAGCCGTTGATTCCTATCCATAAAATAATTACTATCCGGGATTTACTTTATCTATCGTAATAACAAAAATTGAGTCTCGATTTACGGATCCATCACCGATCCCATGGGTTAGCCAACCGCCCAACCACTGTAATGATGGGATCCAATTTGGAATTTGGTTAGGTTTTGTCCCGGGTACCAAGGAAAAGAGTTCCAAGGCCCCATACCCGGAAGTTCATGCAAACATAAAATTAGGCACACCACTTACACACCCAATATGAAATTGCCTTTTTCTTAGCATCAGCTAACTTTAAAACAATCCTTTAATAAAACCATAGTACCACTGATCACAGTCTTCCAAATTATCCAGTTGATTCTCAAATTTCCCATCATTCCTTCATCAGAGTATCTATGGCATCATTGGCAACTAGAACGCTCACCACTTGTCCACTCAGGGGCCTTTTCAATAGTTCCTAGCCCATAATACTCGGCAATATAATCAATTATAAAAATCAAGATGGACTCTCGTTGAAGATCAGCAAGATCAACCAACAGATCCATAAAAAGAGCTATGGACTCATCCATTGAAGACCAGCAAGGTCAATCAACCAGATCCATGCCCGGTTTCAGAAAAACAACTCTTACTCCTTGTTCCAATATCTTCCTCGACGCACGCGTGGGTATCCTAGGCAACCCAGAGCCCAAGCACCGTATGGTCAGCACCCTCTAGGATCCTTCACAGGTGACCTAGCGCTTCACTCATAGGCCGCTTCCTTGGTCCCTCATCCACCATACCGGAAGCTCACCATTTTAATCGAACCGAGGCTGGTCAAGACCTCGACCGACTTTGCTACGCAAGACGTCCTCCATTGACTCTCCGTCAGCAGTTGCAACTTTATCAGTTAGGTCTCCACGACCTTAATCACAAGACGGTCAAAATGCTTCCCCAGCATTCTTGACATAAAATAGCCATTTACAAACAGTTTACAAATACAGTTTCTATATTAACTCTCATTTTTCAACATTATCCCTCATTAATCCTCATTACTTATTCCACATTCCATTTATATGTGTACTCATCCAATCACCTCATTTTCCATCTCTTCACTTCAGATTCCTTCACATCACATATCATATATTCATATCCATACATCCACATCCACATCCACATCCACATTCACATCCATACATCCACATCTACATGTTATCTCCATTTTCACATCCTCATTTATACATCCACATCCCATATCCACATTCATACATACACATCCATATCCACATCCACATCCATACATCCATTATCACGTCCTCATTCATACATCCACATCCACATACATACATACATCCACATCCACATTCCCATTCACATCTATACATCCATATCTACATGCACATTCACATCCATACATCCACATCTATATCCTCATTCACATCCATACATCCACATTCATGCATCCACATCTACATGCATACATCCATACATACACATCCACATTTACATCCATGCATCCACATCCACATTTACATCCATGCATCCACATCCACATCCTCATTCACATCGATACATCCACATTCATGCATCCATATCTACATGCATACATCCATACATACCCATCCACATTCACATCCATATTCTCACCCTATCACAACCCATATACATCTTATCCCATCACATACACTTCTTACCTCATCCCATACACATCCTATCACTTCTTAACTCATCTTATCACATCCTAACTCATCTCATATGCATCTTATCATATCTTATCACTTCCCATATCTTTTATGCATACCTCTATGCATGAAATTCAATTATGCTAAAAGTAACACTTTTATAATAAAATAATCATCTGTTATGCATACCTCTATGCATGAAATTCAATTATACTAAAAGTAACACTTTTATAATAAAATATTAATCTCTTATGCATACCTCTATGCATGAAATTCAATTATGCTAAAAGTAACACTTTTATAATAAAATATTCATCTCTTATGCATACCTCTATGCATGAATTTCAATTATGCTAAAAGTAACACTTTTATAATAAAATATTCATCTCTGATGCATACCTCTATGCATGAATTTCAATTAAGCCAAAAGTAACTCTTTTATAATAAAATATTCATCTCTTATGCATACCTCTATGCATGAAATTCAATTATGCTAAAAGTAACACTTTTATAATAAAATATTCATCTCATGCATACCTCTATGCATGAATTTCAATTAAGCTAAAAGTAACTCTTTTATAATAAAATATTCATCTCTTATGCATACCTCTATGCATGAAATTCAATTATGCATAATATAAAAATCAATTTCTCTAGGATTACAATGAATATCTTTCAATTAATCTAGGATGATAATTCCTAGAATATGATAGGACGTCCTCTTTTTATGCTTTGAATAAAATTATTTTATGAGTAATTTTTATAAAAATTTTGCCATAGCTCCGCTGCTATGACTGATAAATCTCAATTTTTCTAAGGGATAAAGCTTATCTTTAAGGAAATAATTAGAATGATCCCTAATTGGATCATTAATCCCTAATGGATTGAATCATCAATATTCATGAAATACATAAACTAAAAGCATAGAAAAAAGCCATTAATTTGGCCTCAAGCATAGATTAATCTTGGATTAAGGAAAAGCTTTATGAAAAGCTTCATTTGGATTGAGAATGGGACATGAGTATGACCATTTCTTGAGTGAGAGAGAGAAATTACATAAAAACCATTGAATTTAAACATAAATGGAAATTTATGTAACTCTTAACTATCATTAATCAATTAACTTCAATAGCATTCATCAAATTATGTAACTCTTCACTACCATTCATCAATTAACTTCAATAGCATTCAAAAACCATTCCAAATAAGCTTCACAAGCTTGAGAGGGGTTGAGAAGAGAGAAGCATTGAGAAATTATAGAAAAGATAAAAATTCACCATTTACCTTACAAATTGCTTGATTCTTTGTTCACGGTAGAGGCCCCCAACCAATCAATTGGTTAAGTATGTTCATGGAGACACCAATGGGCATTGAAGAAAGAGGGAAGTTCCAATTTCTTCAATTTGGAGAGAATTTTAGAGAATAGTAGAAACTAGCATTATTTCAGCATAACTCTAGTATAGTAAAATTCTTCTCCTTTTTTCAAAGGACTCATGTTCTATTTATAGGAGAGGGAAGCTCTAACCAAAGCTAACTGAATTTTAGAATTTTCCAAATTCAGTTTGGTTGAATTTGGACTAGATTTGGACCTAGTTTGGTTACTTTTTGATTCGGTTTGGTTCTATTTTGATTTGGTTTGGTTCAAGAGAGAGGAGAGATAAAAATATCACATTATTTTAGAGTTTAAAACTCATTCAAGCATGTGAAATATGCACCTCCTTTAAAGAATTCCCCTTCCTTACATATGTGTCAAAATAGAATCATTATACCCAAAATATCTCATATTTTTAATATTGCTCATAGTTTTTTACTAATAAACCTTGTACATTTTCAACTCTTCATCTTATGTGAGCATTTACTCATTTTTGGATACCCAAAATATCTCATATTTTTAATATTACTCATAGTTTTTTACTAATAAACCTTGTACATTTTCAACTCTTCATCTTATGTGAGCATTTACTCATTTTTGGGTATCTTCTTTTACAAATTGGACTTATCTCTTCCCTACACATGGATTGATGCTATTGGCCCATAGGAACCTTAATTGGACCATAATCCAATTTTTTTTGAAAATCTAGACCCTTAGGCTAAGGTCCTTTATACCCATTTCCAATAAATTCCAATTGCACATTGGAAGTTCTTTTTGAATTTCTGTTTCAGGGGAATTCATTTGAATAATATGAGAAATTTTTCTATCTAAAAATATTCAAAATCTGAATATTCTCTCTCTAGAATATTTTCTCTCTCTATGTCAAAATAGGCAGAGACAAGATCTTTTATATTTCTAAAGAGGGGATTGATTACAGGGGAAGATGCTGGACATTTTGAGAGACTGGGGAGGAATCTTACATGGTCTCAGCAGAGAAAGTTTACTTGCTCTTCTTTGTAAAGCGTTAGTGCTTCCTTGGGATCTCCAATACTTTATACACATGATCTGCATGATCTGCATGATCTGCGTGATCTTCATGATCTGCATGATCTGCATGATCTGCTGCATTCTTAGAGTATACCAGGATGTCCAAGACTTAGGATCTCCAAGACTTTACGCACATGATCTTCATGATCTGCTGCATTCTTAGAGTATACCAGGATGTCATCGAAGAAGACGAGAATAAATTCATCCAAGTATTCTATGAGAATATCTTGCATGAGGCGATTAAACGTTGCTGGGAAATTTGTTAATATGAATGGCATGACCATAAATTCATAATGCCCATAGCGAGTATTGAAGGCTATCTTTGGGATATCTTGATCCTTAATTTTGATCTGGTAATATCCAGATTTGAGATCTATCTTTGTGAACATTTGGGTTCCACTTAACCGATCCAAAATTTCATTAATCCTAGAGATAGGATATTTATTTTTGATTGTCCAACTGATTGAATCGTCTGTAATCAATACAAAGTCTTAACGTTCCATCTTTCTTTTTTTGAAAGAGAATGGGTGCACCCCAAGGTGAAACACTGGGTATTACGAATCCTTGCTCTAGCAGTTGTCTTAACTGCTCCTTAAGTTCTATGGCTTCTGGGACTGTCATCTTGTATGCACGCTAGGCTATTGGTTGAGCTCCGGGAGTTAGCTCTATCTCATGATCTACTTCACAAGTTGGAGGCATCGCAGTCAGCTCTTTTGGGAATACATCAACATACTCACTTAGCCACTCTAGTTCCTTAGCCTTGGATTTTCTGCCTATTGGATTCATTTTAACAACATAGATAGCTTGCTTCTTTCTAAGTCTCAATATTTGGTATTCATAATCACTTAGACAACTAGATTTTTTACAAAACATTCTTTATTTACATAAGTTTTGTAATATATACATAGAGCAACATGGCTCCAAAAAGTCAATGCCTCAATTGCATACGCATTAAGTGGCGATACTGCATTGGACATGCTGCCATTGGTGCTACAATCCTACTCCTTGGAATAAAATGGCTGAGAAGCCTGAAAATATGACAAGTGATTTTAAAATCTTGAGGTGAGGGGTGATAAAGTATAACACCATGAACCACCCCTAGTCTCATCAAAACCATAGCTAAAGAGATGTTCTGACTCAGCCTCTGTCTGCTAATTGTTGCAACACGCGTGGACATATTGCCCTGAGAACCACATGTTGTCATCTCTCCGTTGGGTCTGGAAAATACAGGTCCTCGAAATGATTAGTAAGACTCGCCTTGCTCGATGAAGTCCTAGCAGAGGAGAGGATATGCTCAAAAGCAAAGGCAATCATATTCTGATTTTGGGTAAGGTCAGGGATACCAGATAAGTATAGGGTGTCCATCTATAAAATCCAATTTATCAATTATAAGTCTTCATCAATGAAGCTTAATCTGAAAGAAAATACAACATGTGAATGCACCTTTCTAAGATTTTATTATAAATTTATGACAAAATTCCTCTTCGATTCTTGAGCTTTCAACAAAACTCTGATACCAGCTGCTGTGAGATCCCTGCCCTCTCTGCACATCGAACTCTCGAGTGCTAGCAGCAAAAGTAGCAACCTCTTGCATAGGGCAGAGCTTCCCACTCGAGGCCTTGCCCACGAATGTCCAGGCAAGGGACTAGTCCGGTGGTTCTTCCAAACCGAAACCAGAGAAGCTTTCCTCGCCCAGAATGCACGGGCAATTCCTCCAGGAAAAATTTCTAACAAAAATTTATCTAACTGGGTCAAGATCCTTAACTATCCTTTGTAATCAGATCGAACCTGGGTCACATGGTGGAATCAAGGCGGGACTTGCACTTGGTTCATAAAGATCATCACTTTTTTCCCCTGAAGTGAGGCAGAGCCGTTATTCTTTCCCATAGAACAAGAATTACCTTGTGACCTACTTCAACTATCGTAACTTAAACATAACTGAACTTTATTATAGGAATCCACCGATTCAGCCTAACCCCAACCGTCCCATGGGTTAGCCAACCGCCCAGCCACTGTATTGGTGGGATCCCTCTTTATAAAAATTTGGTTGTGTTTTGTCTCATGTACCAGGGAAAAGAGTTCCCACGCCCCCTAGTTGTGGCACTCATACAAAAATATAAAATAGACACACCACTTACGCACCCAACATGAAGTTGCCTTTTTTCATATTCAACTATCTTCTTCACAAGACAAAATTGGAATAAAACCACAGTGTTTCCATCATAATCCTCAATATTCTAGTTCCATTGTTTTTACAAACAAGTGTCATCCGTACTCACCGTTGAAGACTAACTAGTCAACCAACGAGATCTAATTTCATAGTTTCCAATTCAGTTAAATAAATTTCTCGCCAATCCATGAAGATCTCCCTCGATATACACATGGGTGTCCTAGTAGTCGTTACGAGCCCATGCATTGCCTAATCAGAACCCTCTAGGATCCTCCTTAGGTGTCCTAGCACTTCACTCATGGACCGCTTCGTCGACCCTCGCCCATCATACCGGAAGCGCACCGTTTTTAATCATACCGAGGCTGGTCAAGACCTTCATTAGGAACTCAATGGAGTATTCTTGGACCCTTTTATTTGGCAGTTTAAGGGGGTCAAACCTTTTCTCTTAAGAAGAAACGTTTTCTAATTTGAAGCTTCAAAACGGCTACTTTATTCGAATTTGAATTTTGGGAGAAAATGGAATTTAAAATCTAGCGAATAAAACCATATCATGTAACATATCTATGGAAAGCTCTTGATGCGTAGATCACGGATCTGTAATCTCCGCTCAAATCAGAGCTTGTATGTAGAAGTTATGGAGGTTCGAAAATTGTAAAATTGCCCCCCTCCCCCCCTTTTTGGGGGGAAAAGTGCACCCTTTGACCACTCTTACACCTCTCTTACAAACCCATGGTTTTTGCTTACATGGCGGCTCCTATTTGTCAAAAAGTTAAACGTTTCCATAACCTCATGGCAAATTAAAGGGCCCAAAAAGACTCCATTGAGTTCCTAATGGGTAGGCTTTGCCATGAGAAGCGTCCTTCGATGACTCCCCACCAGTTGTTGCAATGTAAACTCTCCTTTAAACATTAAACCAAATGCTTCCTCAGCATTCTGGGGGGTAAGACAGTCCTTTACAAAAATAGAGTTTCTATGCAAGTAAGATTTTTCCATTGAGTTTGATTTCCTCTCATGAATAAGCCATTTCATGAGAAAACATCTCTAGTGTGGATTCCACAAGACCCTTTTTTCAAAACCCAGACTTCCTCAATGAAAATCACGAATCTCGTATCTCGGGTGATCCATCCATTAATTACAATTTAAAACGAATTTCTAACTTATTTCTAGACGATTTCAGGTCTTAGGGAAAATTCTCTAAATCAGACAGTTATCCCTTCTTCATACTGAAGAATTGGGAATGGTCACAAGTCTTGGTTTAATTTATGATTCAAGAGATGGGCAGGCATCTTACTAACCCATCTTTCTCACATGGTCATGGTCTAGCATAGAATTACTCGAATTTATTCCTGGATTTATTTCCTAAAGATATTTCTCTATTTATCTCATAAAATAACTATGATTTCTAATCGTAAAAATAAGGGTAAACATCCAATAATATGAAAATTCCTTCTTCCTTGGACATAATAGAACTATAAATAATTCTACTCGTGAATAATGGATTTTAACAAGGATAATTCTTTTTCTAAATGATCCTTTAATAAATATGCATACATCATTTTATTAAAATATTGATATGGAAATATTCTTAATTATTCTTTTCTCCATTTGAACCTAGGCATCAACATGCCATAATTATCTACATAGAAATATGATGAAACTTTCTCTTTTTGATACCAAATTTAATTATGCATATTCCTATTTAAAGATACGATGAAAATTCCTCTTTTGAAAAATAAAAATATCCATGTATATACATACCATGAATATACCTATTTAAAATATAACAAAAATTCCTCTTTTATTATTTAAAATGTTTATGTATAGAATATTATGAAAATTCCCCTTTTTGAAATCTAAATATTTATGCATACACATACTATGAATGTATATTCAAAAATGTAACAAAAATCCTTCTTTTAGCATTGAAATGTTTATGCATAGAATAAGATGAAAATTTTTCTTTTTGCATTATCAAATTTATAAAATAAATAAATATAAATTTTTTTAACATAAAAACAAGCTTAAATAAATTAACCTCATTTTTAAGTAGATTAAAAATCATAAAAATGTTTAATCTCCATCTCTAGCTTGTCAGACCTAGAGTTTTGGGTAAGAAAATGAGATTAGAATTAAAGTTTATCCTTCCAAGAAGGATTTAACCATAAAAGTGAGTATTCTTTCAAAAAGAGAGATTACAAATCAAAAACCAATACATTTAACCATAAGAGATTAACATTAATTCATTTAAACAACATAAATTAGTAAGGGCATGGTTTTAAGAAGAAACCATGAATTAGAATGCTTCCCAAGCATGTAGAGAGATTAGAAAGAAGATTACCATCCAAGAAGAGTGTAAAACACCATTGTTTTAGGCGTCCCCTTGGTTTTTGGCTTGATTCTTTAGGGAGATGTGTAGCCCTCAAGGAAGAGGCTTGGCCACCAAGAAGAAGAGGGTAATCTCCAAGAGAAGAAGAGGATTAGTGAAGCTCCAAATCTTCACAATGGAGAGGCAAGGTAGAGGGATAATGGAATTACACTAAATTAAAAATTACGCTAGCATTTAAATACACTAAGATGAAAATACAAAGGAACAGGGTTCTATTTATAGGAGAGGGAGGACACCAACCAAGTCCAACTGGGATCTAGAGGCTTCTAGGTTCAGTTTGATCCAATTTGGACAAGTTAGGCCCACTGATGTAGTTTGAAAGAGGAGAGAGGAGAGAAAAAGTATCTCATTTTTTTGAATTAAAAATTGGGAGAAATGATGAGATTCTAGGTGCCTCCATGAGCTCCACTCGCCCTCTTGAGGTGTCAAACTTCCCATTTTTTTACTATTAAGTGCCAGTACTAGTCAACTCTTCATCTTATGTGAGAATTTACTCATTTTTGGTGGATTTTCTTTTATTCTTGCATTTTCTTATTCAAACACTTGGATTAACCCCATTGGCCCTTTAGAACACTCTTTGGACCTTAATCCATAATTTTCTAAAAATGGGTATCCTTAGGCTAAGGTGTCCTTCGCTAGTGTATACAAGCTACTCTTTTCATCAAACAAAACATCCATGCTCACTTGCATCTCATACATAGTAGGTTTATAATATTTATAACCTTTGTGCTCAAGGGAATATCAATAAAGATACTTGTTTTTTTTTGCCTTGAGTTTCAATTTTCTTCTTACCTCATGTGGTACATGTACATATGCAATGCATAGAGGCTAATGTAGAAAATCTATACAGGATTAACCACAATCCCACCTCCCTCCACGTGGGCAAAGGAGGTTGGACTATTTCAAAATAACCACTCCTCCTGCAAGCGTGAGGAGGAGCCAAATATCACATCTTCCAATGTAATTTTAAATTTGAATTTAAGAAGATCTCATCTCACATCTTTTAATGAAATCTTTGTATACATGCTTACATACCTATAGATACACACACATATACATTATGCATGTATGTGTATCTATAGGTATGTAAGCATGTATATATAAATAGTGTGCATGTGCATGTGTGTGTGTGTGTGTGTGTGTGAGAGAGAGAGAGAGAGAGAGAGAGAGAGAGATTACATGTAAGATGCATTTATTTGAGAGTGAGCACACCTCACCACTCATCCCTACCATTAAAATTTAATGAATTAAAATTATATATGTGTGTAAATCTATTTAAGTGTATGTGTGTGTGTGTGTGTGTGTGTGTGAGAGAGAGAGAGAGAGAGAGAGAGAGAGAGAGTTTCTATGTGAGAGAGTGTGCGTGAAGAGAGAGAGAGAGTGTGTGTGTGTGTGTGTGTGCATGAGAGAGAGACAGAGAGAGGCTGAGAATTTCTATGTGGGAGATAGTTTGTGTGGGAGGAGATAGTGTGTGTTTTCATTAGTGTATGTGCAGTGTGTACATGTGTGTGTGTGTGTGTGTGTGTGTGTGTGAGAGAGAGAGAGAGAGAGAGAGAGAGAGAGATGACATATAATTTCTACGTAGGAGACAGTTTGTTTGGGAGGAGAGAGTGTGCATTTAGATTAGTGTATGTGCGGTGTGTACATGTGTGTGTGTGTGTGTGTGTGTGTGTGTGTGTGAGAGAGAGAGAGAGAGAGAGAGAGAGAGAGAGAGAGAATATG